>NW_026694491.1:13615914-14946829 GCF_021218885.2 Marmota monax | reverse complement strand
CAGATCATATTGTAAAAAAGAAGAAAGACAAAATTTGAGCAGAAATATTAAGATAAATTTGAGTTCAGGGAAAGAAATAGAAAGAGTGTGGGAGTGGATATTGAAATAGAGATCATAAAGATGACAGTTGACTGTTTGGGAAATAACATCAGATTACAGAAAACTAACTCAGAACATTCAATTCCAGGAATCATTTTTAAATATCTATCATTTTCTCCTTTTTAAAAAATGAATGTTACTTTGTGTCATCAATTGTAGCTTCCTCAAATTCACATTATTGGGGATAACTAAGTAAAAAAAAAACTCCTAGTTTTTAAACCCTTGTAATCCTTTGGATGTATTTTTATAATTTATACAATAATATACAATGGGATTATGTCCTAATAATCCTGCTGTAAGTTGAACACTTCCTTAGGTTGAAAATGCATTTACAACCCACTGAATGCCAGAGCTTAACAACACAGTACACTGTAGAGTTTCAATTGGTTCCACTGTGCTAGTGTGGCTGACTTTGAGTTGTGGCTCAATGCAGCTGCCAATATGGACTGTATGTGTGTGTATATATATATATATATATATATATATATATATATATATATATATATATATATTTCTATAATTTAATTCATTTTGAGTGGTGATTTATTTTTTATTTTCATCAAAAGATATCCTGATCTATATAAGTAGGTATTTATGGGCCATTTAAAAGTTCCTCCTGTTTTCTTATAAACATTGAGTTATCTCTTATATGAATTTCTGTGTCCTATTGACAAATATGTAGTGTGCAGGACTCTCTGTGTGGAGAAATATATGAAGGTTTTGGCACTCAGTTACTTAAGCTTTCAAGTCTAACACCACAATCATGAATGGCTGCTTTTCTTCCCCTGTCCTAGTCAAGACCTCACTAGCAAAGTACCATCTAGTATGGCCATCTATCTGAGCTGACTATTCCAATAACTTAAGAAAACAGCGAAGAAAGCACACAAACACACAGAAGTAACTTTTTTAAATCTGGGGACAGCTCTGTGAACTTAAGGGTCTGTGGAAAGTGAGATCCACTGGAATTCTTTACTTCTATATAGGGGACAAACAAGGGGAGGTTCTATGAAACACTCTATCCCAAAAAGGGCAAAGGGGTTTAGGATTACAAAGGAACAGGTAAGTGTAATTTAACCCCACCAGGTCATCTGAGCAGGGGTAAAAATTCAATGTATTGTGAGGTGCAATCACTGTTAATTACCTCTTTACTCAGGATTTAAGAGTTTGTACATAGCTACTGTCCAAAACAGCTACCGACAATGTGCTTTAGGCAGAGAAAGTAGAAGAACATGCTTGTATTTTATTAACTTCCACATCCCTCAAACTAACTTATACACTTTTGTTTCAAAGGCATTTACCTTAACTTAGTATTATTTTATGTAGGATTATACAAAGTATATGTACTCAAATTATTAAGGAGAATTTTTTCCTTGCTTTATTTTCACTCTATTTGCAAAGAGATTGTTCATATTATATAGTCTTTTCAGGCACATATCACTTTGATGACAAATTGAATCTATGTCCTTTAGAAAAATCTTGGAAGAAAATCAGGACAATTTAATCACCAAATGATACTAATTGATACCTAAACTGCTGCAACAGTTGGCTGTATAATTCACTTTAAAGTATGTTTGAAATATGGAGCTTCAGAAGATCATTTATTTAAAAATTGTCTTTTGTTTTCTTTTCCAGAATCTTCATCATCACAGTTCTTCTTTTGAACCTGATTTGTAATTCACATGAAATACACATATTTACATATATGAATTAATGAGCTATTTCATAATCAGTTGTTTATATTTCCATTCCTTAGACCAGAACATAAACATTTAAAGCATAGTCTTCTTTTGAATTTATAAAAATTCCTATTGACTAGAACAGCAATGAGTCATAAATATACAGTGATTGTAAATCACTGAATAAACAGCCTAAATTTTCCAGTTTCATTTTCTTCATCTACAACCAACATTAGAGTTTAGCTTGAGAATCACTGATAAAAAAACCTCAGTGGATAGAATTATGTCCCCAGAGATGTTCACATCTTAAACCTCAAAAACAGTGAAGAACTATCTTCACTGTTTAGAGTACAAAAGTTAGAGTACAAAGGGTTACTGAGCTTGCTGCAAAACTTTGCAGTAAAAGAATTAAGGTTGCTGATCACTTGATCTCCAGATAATAGGATGATCCTGCATTGTCTGGGTGAGCACTGGGTTACCACAAGAGTCTTTAAAAGTGGAAGAGGAATGAAGAGAGAACCAGAGACGTGGTAGCCTGAGAAGGTATCAGCCCAATGTTACAGGGTTTGAGGAGGAAGGTTGAGGGACATTTAAGGCCACTTGGAGTAGGAAAGGGCAAGAGCACAGAATCTCCCCTGCAGTGACAGGAGAAATGCATGTTCTAACACATTGATCTTAGTTCAGTGAAATTCTTTCTCCCTAAATATATATATATATATATATATATATATATATATATATATATATATATATATATATATATATATATTAAGTCAGGCACAGAAAGACAAAATTTCACCAATGTATGAAATGTAAACAACAACAACAACAAAATGATCTTGTAGAATTTAAGTAGAAGGCTAAGTTACCAGAGACTGTGGAGAGTAAAGAGGAGGGAAGGGTGAGAAGCAGCCAGTCAATAGCTATTATGTTTCAGTTAAATAGGAGCAAGAAGTTCTGATGCACTCTTGCACAATAGGTTGGCTGTAGATAATATATATGTAATATGTATTTTAACACAGGAATGTGAATATTTTCACTACAAAGAAATGATAAATGTTTGGGACAGGTTGATCCTGATCTAAATACTACACAATATACACATTGTATCAAAATATATTATTTAATTAATAGGAACAATTTTTTGTTATGTATCAGTTAAAAAATAAATTTAACTTAAATTAAAAAAAACTTCAATTTATGTCAAGCCAATTTTTCAAATTATATAACTTTAAGATAAATTAAATAAAACAGTGTATCAAGATAAGTTTTATGTTCCATATTTGTATTCAGATGAGATAATATTTTGAATCTGCATATTTGGGTCATTGCACATATTCTTTCTGTAAAATATTGGTAATTGGTGCAATGAAGCAAGAGAACTCTAGCTTTTGGTACTCTGACCTCTTCATGCTAAAAACTTTAGTGGGAATGTATAA
Source organism: Marmota monax (assembly GCF_021218885.2). Taxonomy (NCBI): domain Eukaryota; kingdom Metazoa; phylum Chordata; class Mammalia; order Rodentia; family Sciuridae; genus Marmota; species Marmota monax. The sequence continues at coordinate 14,943,615 of NW_026694491.1, read as the reverse complement.
TTCATTCAATATGTAATTCTAGAAGTATTTAAAATTTTAATAATATTTTTTCAAACTACCTTTCTATTTTAATTTTCTGAAAGGAAACTGTAACTTGAAGATAAAACATCCTTACAAATAAAAGACATAAAATGATATATTTTATGTACAATCTCCATACTGACTAATATGGTAGACTTTTCACAGATGATAAGCACATTTTAATTTTTACTTTTTAGGTGATACAGGTCACAAAAGAATTCTGAAACCAGAATGGACTTAAAGAGAAATCTAGTGTCAGAGCCTTGAAATTCTTGTGAAAACTCCTACTTTATTCATAAAATCTCATGGCTTTAATATCTTGAAGTGAATAAAGCAGTTTTAAACAAATAGCTTATAATCTTTCGAAATAGGCACAGGTTACTCTGACAATATTTCTCTAGTGAATAAATGTATATTATATATAAAGTAAAACCTAACTAGAGATTAAAGGCAACCCTGTTATTCACCTTTCCGTCACTATCACAAATACCTGAGATTACCAATTTTTAATGAGAAAAGGATTATTTTGGCTAAGAGTTTTCGAAGTTCCTGTTCATGACCAGGTGGACCTCTTACTGGTAAATGAAGGCAGAACATCATGGTGAGAAGGTATGGCAAAGCAAAACTGCTCAAATCATAGCTACCAAATGAACAAGAGAAAGACCAAGAGACTAGGATACCACCATCTTTTTGAGGACATACCTTAGTGACCTAAATCCTCCCACTAGACCCCACCTTTAAAATTTTTTACCATCTTCCAATAGCACCACAGGCTGGGGACTAAGTCTTTAACACAGGCATCTTTGGAAGATATTCCAGATCCAAACTGTAGCGAGAAGAAATCATTAGACACTGAAGTGTCAGGAGTTGCCGATGAATTACATTGCTTGTTTGTACTATCTCAAGACAGAAATGATGCCCTTCTGAGAACTCTCGGTGGTACCTCACGGACTGTAGACTGCTCAGTCACTGGTGACGCCCTGTTCAAAGAGATTTCTGTGCCTCACAGAACTTACTGGTTCAAATAGCTTTATCTTCAAATGCCAGCTGTCTCTGGACTTGGAAAAGTGATGGGTGTGCTTAATAGCCTTGAGAGCCAGCTGCCTTGAGGACAGAGAAAGGTACTGAAAGCTGATAAACCCAATCCAGTTGTTTTCCTCACCACCATATTTGAAGCTTTCTCACCATAATCCTTTTGATGTTTAAACCTATATAATAAACGCACAGAGTCTAGCTTCTTGTTAGAGATCAGACCCCACCAGGGACGGTTCACCCTCTGAGTCCAGCTTCCATTTATAATTGAGTCTTTGTCTTTATTTCTTACATTTCTTATTTCCAATCCTCTCATCAGCCCTAGTTTGGGGAAACTGAGGAAAGGTCAAACTATTCTGGTATTGAAGGATGGGGTGAATGAAAAGAAAAAAAAAGGTTAAAGAAAGTGGTGAATGAAAAAAGGGCTACCAAAGGCAAAAATGATGCAGCATTCTTGTTTAAGTACCATGTGAAAAGAATATGAAGATTATTGAAAAGAAATTTCCAGAATATTTTTAGCCTGTTTCTTTGCTTCTTCCCACTCTCCATTATTTCTTATCACAACTAGAAATTTAGAAAATCAATAATGTGTATGACAATTTGTTCACTATTTATACATTATAGATTAAATACTTTAAGATTATAATCTCAGATAAATTTATGAAAAGAACTGTTGTTTTTATTTATATCCTTGGAAAAAAAATGTTCATGAATTACTACTATCCTGATTTTCTTATATTATGAGGTGTTTGGGAGAATACCTGAAAACATTGACACTGTTTCAAGGAACGATAATTTTGTTGTTGTTGATGGAGAAAAGTAAAAATATTCTATTTCTGAAGGTGAGTGCATCTCAAAATTTCTGCAAATAGTTGGAGCCATTATAACCATTTTTGGAAGATTAGGGGAAATTTAATTAATACAAAAATTCATGTACCTGGACACACTTTCTCCAGAAGTATGTGGGCTTCCACCTGAAAAAAATTCCAATCCATTCTGTTGTACTACTGAAGGTCAAATATCAATCACTTGGAGAGAGAGAGCATTAGAAATGAAGTGGGACACCATCAGCTTTTTCATAAGTTATTTATATTTTTGACTCAGTTCTATCCTTTGGAGAAAAGGATTCATTTCAAGTAAAACAATCATTTAGAAGAAAGCTGGAGAGGACAGCGCAGTGGTAGGAGTACACCAACCAATATGAAAGGACAGATGTTGAGCCTTCTATATTCTATAGCAGTCTTCAAATAACCTAAAATGACCTATTATGGAAAGGATTTCACACCAGCGAAACAGCTTTATCTACATAGGTTCACCTCTGTTTAAGGAAAGAATAGTTTGCAGTGGAAAGCAGAATTCCATTCTTTTATATTTGAAAGTCAACTCTGCCTCTCTTTGAAATTCTCTTTTCTGGGACTTCATAAGGAAGCAAACCCAATTCAAGAAAAGGGCTGATCTAGGAAGGAAGCAGACAACAATTTCCTACATTCACCCTGAAACTTCCTGAAACTGTTTAATGTAGGAATGTTCACTGGGGTTGACAAAATTTATTTAAAAAGTACTTTGAGAAGTGATATTTTGGTATTAAATTTCAAATAAAGACATTTACATGTCTTTTTTACATGTCATTTACATGTCATTTACATACCAGTTTCAAGTCTGAAAATACCATATAGAACAAAATGTATTTGACTTCCTTATTTGGATAAACCCAAATTGCTTTGCTTTGCAAACACATACCCAGTGAGTGGGAGAAGAGGTAGCATCTTTATGATTATTCATTTGGTTTTACTTTTAGGAGTTTTAAACTTTTTTTCTAGGTAACTTTTATTTTGACCCAAGACTCTTTAACTGTTCCCAGCACTTTAAGTGAAGTTTGAAGGCAACTACAATGATCCCAAAAGGCTTTGAGCTTAAAATTGACTATTCACCTCCTTTCAAAGAATTTATCCTTGCATTCTTCCTGCAGATTGCCATCACTGACATTGCCTTCTTTTCTTTATTGCAGATTGTATAGTTAATTTCTTTCATTTTAAGTAAGTTTTGTCACTTACATAATGTGATATATTATCATTTTTATTATTTATATACTCTAATGTACAATATTTTTATGAGTGAAGTAGTATATGGTATGTCTTTGAAAATCAACATGGTATTTCCAGTGTAATAGAACACATCATAAGTTTTACAATAAAATGATGAAAAAAATTTTGTGATGGACAGGATTTTGCTTAGTGGTAGCATTTTCAGGAAAATATTTAGTTGTTTAGTGAAAGGTAAATGATATTATCAGCACTAGTATAAGTGAAACAATCCAGTATATACCTAAAGCATACGATTCATCTCTTTACTGAAGCTTAGTGTTTTTATTAAAAAGTGACATCAGAAGATATCCAAAGAATGATTAATGATATCTGATAGTGCTAACTTCAATATGTTATAAAATGTATTTAAAAAAATATTTTCTAATCTGTAAATTGAATGTATCCATATGTCCTCCTTTCTAATATAAATTTAAGACTGAGATAATGAAATGAAATATTTCAGTACAGTTCATGCAATAAATCTTATCAGGGTGGTGGGGGTTGCTGCTGCTTAAGATATTGTGTGAAACTGTCTACATGATGCTTGGAGTCTGAACTTCATATCTGTCAGGATGGTGGCATAATGTATCAACATTCACAGGTAAATAAACATTAAGTATTGGGAGAATTCATCTGTCTGGCTTTTTTCAGGAAACCAAGCCATTTCTAATATGAGAAATTTTTAAAAGATAAAAACTAATACCAGAACTATAGCTTACAAGAATTTGGGAGAAGTTCACATCATGAAGATCTACAAGAACATTTTTAATCACTTTTAATCACTAAGAACTCAGCCATTTTTAATCACTTTTAATCACTAAGAACTCAGCCAGAATTAATGACAATGGTACAGAAACACAAATTGTGCATGAAGAGATAGGCTGAGATGACAATGGCCTCTACCCATGACCATGGAGATTAGGGCTTCTTGGAGAGTTCTGCAAATATTATTGAGACCACAAAATGGGATCTTTTTGAAAATTCTGAAAAAAAAAATCCTCAAATCTAGCTGTCATGATGTTTGAGTTGAGCAGCTCCTTTATGATCTTTGCCTTCTACATCTTCCACAATTTGCCCCTCCTTGGCAAACTGTATGTAAGCCATAATCACATAGGGAAGGCAAGTCTGGGAAGTATTGTTCCTCACTTTGAAAAGACATGGTATTGAGTTTACAACAGGCAACGTGGCACATGGTGGAAAACACTACGATATATTTGTAGATCTGGATCTAGATGTATAGTCACTTTACAGACTTAATTACAGAATCAATTAATTATTGCTGCAGTTAGAATAAAGTCTTCCAATTTCTAGTGTCAGATATTTCAACAATTAAAATTAACATTTGTTGACAAGAATTTCATTTATTTTCCACTGTTTTCCTTATTTTTCTAATGGGGCTTAGAAATACTTCATCTTTTATCCGTGTTATAAAGAACATGTACCTTCCTCATAATATAGTTAATTTTTCAATCAAGTATCAGGTTCAAATGACATGCCTCATAGCAATTTTATATGTGTCACAAAGATTCAAAGATTCGTGATTTCTCTGATTTATTTTTAAACTGAAATTAGTTTGAGTAGATAAAATACACTAGTAATAAAATAATATTATAACTGCTTTATCATTTGCCACCTTTGAAGCAGTGATTAAGTCTTTTATATAATAATACATTTCGCTTCCTCTTTTAGTTACTTTCCTGTTTTTAAAGCAACTTTTATCAATCTCTCTTTTAGCTAAATAAAGTAAAATAAGTTTTACTTTATTTACTTATATTTATAAAAAGTTTTAAATAACTTGCAGAAATTTGAAGAGTTAATGAATGATAAAATTTGGCTGCAGATTCAAATTTATGTAACTATGGATTAGCTCAAATTCATAAATCTTGCAAATAATTTTGAGAATGACTGATATTCGCATGTATGATTGAGAACAGAGGTATAGAAAGATTAGAAAATAAGAAAACCTTTTTAGCTTTTTTTAAAGAAATATTGCCTCCTTAGGATAGAATATTTCTCTATACCCTAAACCTCTTTTAAAAAGTCCTTCCTCTGTCTATGATATTCTGATGTTTCTTGAAATCTTTAGAGAATATTTAATGACTAAATCAAATCTCTCATAGTCCAAGTAGTCAATTTTATCAAATATACTCTGTTAGAGCAACAAAATTTGAAGCAGTTTTCTAACATAGAATTCTTCTCCATCCTTATTTTTAAAATTTTAATCAAACCATTAAAGATTTAAAAATAAATTAAGAAATAAGTAACAATTTATAATTAGATTAAAGATTTTAAATATTAAAGGTTTTATACGTAGGTCTTAGAATGTTTTGCAATGCAATATTAATTTACCTGAGGAATTATACCACAAGGGATATAAACATGTGTTTCTAACTAAACTTATTACTTTAAAAGCTTGATGAATGACATCTATGAAAATAAAAATCCTCAAAACCAAAGCCTAATTGGCTAAATACAATGTCTCTTGGGTCAGAAAAAACAGCTGTGTATATGCATTAAGCCAAAATATGAGGCAAGAGGAACAGATAACAGCAAATAAGTCTGTCATTTTACACTGAATGATGATAGAACTTGTAAATGTTTCCTTTCTCTCCTTCATTCTGTTCACAGCCCCATGTACTCTGTCAATGAGTAATGGCTTGCTGTCCTTTCCGTTCTTGTGCCCTGTTTCTGTTGCTCTCTCTCCTCACAGGTCCTCTCAGTGTCTGCTAAAGTCCTTGGCACAGTTCATCCTGCCATATGGAGTCGAATCTGGGGAGCAGATATGATTCTCTTGCTAGTCTGCCTTGCACTCTTCAGCATCTCAGTTAAGACTGTTCTTGTAAATTTCTTCCTTCCTTCCTCTCTTCCTTCCTTCCATTGTTTTTGTATTTACAAGAAAGATATTGTATTATACTATTGCTCAATTTTTGAACCCTCCTCAAGTTTTTTGCCAGAATGAGAGCTAACCCACAACTTGAAATACACTAAAAATTTGCTTAATACTCAAGTTAAAATGGCTTCTTGTGTCCTTAGGATAATTAGCCAGTCTTTAAAGTAGCTCACAAATGTTTTCAAACTCTGATCCCTGCATACTTCTGCCTTTAATTGTGCATCACCTCTAAACACCCCTGGTCCTTTTTTTTTTTTTTTCCAGTATTGGGAACAGAACTAAGGCCTTATGCATGCTAGGAAAGTACTTTACCATTGAACTACATCCCCAGCCCTGCTAAGCCTTCTTGTACCACTAATCTCTCCTTTACTCATCTCCTGCTCTGCTTTCCTAAATAAATCATATTGATCTACTTCAGATAGCAGCTTAAAATGTGTAAATGTGTAGATTTCTGGGTTCTCTAATCTGTTCCATTGGTCTAAGTGTGTTTTATTGTTATGTATAGATGTAGATGTAAATATATAATTTTTTATTGTTTATTTTTAACTAAAGTCTTGTTGTATATTTTGCAGTGTTAGTGGAGTGCCTCCTCCTGTATTCTGTTTGCTCAGAATTGTTTTGTTTTTTTCTGTATTTTTAGGAATTTTATTATTGCTGTTTCTATTTGCACTGAAAAATGTCCATTGCAATTTTGATAGAGACTGCATTGAATTTGTAGATCTTTTGGGGTAGTAAGAACATTTTTAACAATATTAAAATTATATCCTGTGAATGTGGAATATGTTTCCTATTATGTATGTCTTCCATTTAATCAATCTGTTGTAGTTTGGAGTGTGCAGATCTTTCACCTCCTTGGTTAAAATTATTCCTGCATATTTTATGTCTTTATTCTATTAAAGTTATTTCAAACAAGATTGTTTTTTCTTATTTCTGTTTTTGATAATTTGTTATTAGTGTATAGAAATAATAATTTTTGTATATTGACTTTGTATCTTCAAAATTCATCCATTTGTTATTAGTTGTAACAGCCTTTTCATGAATATTTTAGGATTTCTACATTTATAGTCACACCAACTGCAAAGTCTGTTTTCTTCTTTGCCTTCTGATTTGAATTTTTTTAAATTTATTTTTCTTGTCTTATTTCTCTGTGTATGACTTCACTTCACGTGCTATTATGAGTGGAAGTGGTAGGAGTTGGCACTTTTATGTTTTTCCTGATCATAGATGCAAAGATTTCAGCTTTTCCAGTAAGCTATTAGCTGTGACATTGTCATATATGGCCTTTATTATATCATGATCCATCTCCTCTACACCTTGTTTGTTGATAGTTTTATTCTGAAAGAACGTTGAATTGTTTAAATACTTTACTGTACCTAGTGAGATGATCATATGAATTTTATTTTACATTCCATTACTATAGTGTTATATAGGTTTCAAAATGAGTGGAAAATTAATTGTGACTTAATTTGACCATAATCAAGATGTATTCTGACATCTTGTATTGGATAGAATGGGAAAAATACAACCATTTATTTCACGTACAACATGAATTTAAAGTTCTGAAAATTTACAGTCCTTCTGCATAATACTAGATTTCCATATGTTTATTTTAAAAATATAGATTATAACTAATTGAATTAACTTTGATCATGTGGTCTAACACAATTGAGTGAATGCTCAAAAAGTATATGCATATGTGCATATTGACTTCATGGAGAGGAAAGCAGAATGTATTAACAGTTATCTCTGTATTAGATATTAAATAAAACATATATTTTTGCAATATATTTCAGAAATTGGGTAAAATACTGATTTTTTTTCACATTTCTATTCTATTTGTTTTCAGTATTAAAGAAAACAAGGAATGAAAAGTAAATAGACCAGTACTTGGCTTAATAAAGCAAGTACACTGATATGTCAACAGAAAAAGCTAAAAACTTTATTTTCATAATGCTTTGCATTTTGAAGCTCAATTATTAAGTAGTACTTAGTCTATATATAAAAGCACATTTCCCACTGTACGTTGTGCTGTTTAGGGAGAAGACTTAATTTTACAACCTGTATTTTCATGTTGAGAAATTTTCAAATAAATTAACTGGGATTTAAATGTAAAAGCATTTCCATGAAAAATAGTATAATCTGAAGAATTTATCTCTTTTATGGACACTTTCTGAGGCACTGGCCTTAGAGGATTCAGAGGAGTGTAAATTAGAATGTACACTTCAAAATGTGTGATCACTTGCTTAATAACTAATTTATTCTACAAAAGTCACTTGCCATGTGAAATTACAGGAAAAGAGAGTAGACAGAAGACTCCTCTGTTCTGTAGATAAAACCATTAAATGGTGCCTGCTTTTTCACATTTTGTTGTGACTCATTACAGATGTGACATAAGGTAATACATGTCACAGTGTTGAGACAAGGAAATTAGACAGTGGATCTTTTGCACATCTTAATATATGAAACTTAAATCTCATTAAAGAAATGACATATTTTAGAAGACCATTCAACCAAAACTTTTTCTAAATCCTAAATTTTCAAATTAACAAAAACAAAATAAATTGTCTTTTCTTTCCTTTCTTTTTTTTTCTTTTTTAGAAAAACGTATTTTTCAAAACGGAATTTTATCTCTGTATAAAATTATTTATTAGAATCACTGCCAAGCATATGTATATATTTATAATATATATGTATGTATATATATAATATGTATATATGTACAAGGTTGCATAATTTGTATTGCTAAATTTAAAAATTTAATTATAATAAGCAATTGGATGAAAGTATTTATACAAATACTAAAATTTACCAAAATGGATTTATATAAAATTCTTTCAGTGTTAAATATCAGATCTCAATGGATCTGTGCACCATGATGTTTTAATTTTTTGATAGATGCATCCATTTATTTATTTATTTATTTTCAGAATCAAATGTTATAGAACCCAAATATGATGAGGATAAAGCAATTTGGATAATAAGTACTGTGTTATATAGATGATAATAAGAAATTATTTTGAAAATCTATACTCCAATATAATAGAAAATCTTGAAGACATTGACATGTATGACCTATCTAAATCAAATCAGGAAGTTATAGAAAATTTAAACAGGGGCTGGGATTGTGGCTCAGCGGTAGAGATCTCGCCTAGCATGGGCATGACCTGGGTTCTATTCTCAGTACCACATAAAAATAAAGGCATTGTGTTGTGTCCATCTACAAAAATTAAAAAATATATATATTGTCTCTCTCTCTCTCTTTTTTTTAAAAGAAAATTTAAACAGATCAGTTTCAAGTAATAAAATTAAAGATGCTATCAAAGTCTACCAACAAAGAAAAGGCCAGGACCAGACAGGTTCTCAGCTTAGTTCTACCAGACCTTCAAAGAAGAATTAACACTAATACTCCATGAAATAGAAAAGGAGGAAACCCTTCCAAACTCATTATATAAAGCTAATATCATCCTGATACCAAAACCAGACAAAGATACATCAAGGAAAGAAAACTTCAGACCAATATCCCTCATGAACATAGATTCAAAATTCTTAATAAAATACTGGAAATCATAAAGAAAAATATATTTTAAAAAGAATATTCATGATCAAGCAGGGTTCATTCCAATGATGCAAGGTTTTTTCAACATATGTAAATCAATAAACACAATTCATCACATCAATAGACTTAAGGAAAAGAATCACATAATTATCTCAATACATGCAAAAAAAGCATTTGACAAAATTCAACATCCATTCATGCTCAAAACACTAGAAAAACTAGGTATAGTAGGAAAATAGTTCAACATTGGTAAAAACTACATATGCTAAATCCAAGGCCAACATCATTCTAAATGGTGAAAAATTAATATCATTCCCTCTAAAAACTGAAAAAAGACATGGTTGACCTCTTTTACCACTTCTATTCAACATAGTCCTTGAAAACCTAGCCAGAGCTATTAGACAAAAGAAAAAAATTAAAGGAATTCAATTAGGAAAAGTAGAGCTCAAACTATCCCTATTTGCCAATAACATGATTCTATATTTAGAAGACCCAAAAAAACTCCACCAGAAAGCTTGTAGAACTCATAAACAAATTCAGCAAAGTATCAGAATATAAAATTAACACTCATAAATCAATTGTGTACCCTATACACCTATGATGAATCAGCTGAAAGATAAGTCAGGAAAACTATCCCATTCACAATAGCCTCAAAAAATTAAAATAAAATACTTGGGAACCAATCTAAAAAAGAAGAAAAACCTCTACAATGAAAACTACAGAAAACTAAATAAGGAATTGAAAAGGACCTTAGAAGATGCAATGATCTCCCATGTTCTTGGATAGGCAGAATTAATATTATTAAAATGGCTGTAAAACCAAAAGCAGTATACAGATTTAATATAATACCAATTAAAATTTCAATGACATTCTTCATAGAAATAGAAAAACATTCATTTTGAAAAATAAGAGGCCCATAATAGCCAAAACAATCATTAGCAAGAAAAGTGAAGCAAGAATTATCATAATAGCATACCTTAAATTATTGGACAGAACTATAGGAACAAAATTATCATGGTATTGGTTAAAAAAAAATGGGCATGATAACCAATGGAATAGAATACAAGATACAGAGACAAACTCCCATAAATACAGTTATCTCATACTAGACAAAGATGTCATAACAATACATTGGAGAAAAGACAGCCTCTTCAATAAATGGTGCTGGGAAAACTAGAAATACATATGTATCCAAATGAAACTGAAGTCCTATCTCTCAGCCTGCATGAAATTCAACTCAACATGGATCAAGAACCTAGGTATTAGACCAGCCCTGCACCCACGAGAAGAAAATGTAGGCTCAACTCTCAATTCTCCATCATATTGGCTTAGGAACTGACTTGCTCAACAGGACTCCTAAAGAACGAGAAGTATAATCATGAATCATGAAATGGCATGGTATCAAACTGAAAATCTTCCTTACAGCAAAAATACCAATAATGTGAAAAAAGAGCCAAAAAATGGGAGAAAATCTTTACCATCTACCCCTCAGATAGAGCATTAATCTCCAGGATATATAAAATCTCAAAAAACTTAACACTAAAACCCTAAATAACCCAATCAATAAATGGCCAAATGAACTGAGCAGGCACTTCCCAGAAGAAGAAATACTAATCGTTAATAAATCTTTGAAAAAATATTCAACATCTTTAGCAATTACATAAATTCAAATTAAAACCACAGTGAGATTCCATCTCACTTAAGTCAGAATGGTGATTATCAAGAATACAAATAACAATAAATGTTGGCGAAAATGTGGGGAAAAAGTTCCACTCTTACATTTCTGGTGGGACTGCAAATTGGAACAGCAACTCTGGAAAGTAGTATGGAGATTCCTCAGAAAACTTGGAATGGAACCACCATTTTACCTAGTTATTCCACTCCCAAATGACTCAACATCAATAGAATGACACAGCCAGTAAATGGATGGAACTGGAGACTATTATGCTAAGTGAAATAAGCCAAACCCCAAAAGCCAAAGGCTAAATGTTCTCTGTGATATATGGATGCTAACAGACAATAAGGGGGTGGAAGATAACAGTAAAAGCTCATTGGATTAGACAAAGAGGAATGAAGGAAAGGGGGAGGGTTGAGAATAGGAATGACAGTAGAATGAATTGGACATAACTTTCCTATTTTCTTACATGAGCACATGACCAGTGAAACACTACATCATGCCCAGAAGAATAGGATCCTATTTAGAGTAAGTTATACTCCATGTATGTATAATATGTCAAAATACACTCTACTGGCATTAATATATTGTGTGTCTACACACACACACACACACACACACATATATATAACAAATACAAATATCAAAAATATATATATTATTGAAAAATTGTAGGGTTTTTGGCAGCTTACATTTCAGAAGTAGTAGAATATTCAGATCCAGTAATAATAGAAATACTTTCAAAGAGACCTATAATTATAACTTAAGTTTAAAGTGTTTAGATGGACAAGTTCCATCAACTTTGTTCCACAAGGAGATTATAAAAAAAGGAAACTAAAGAACTGAAGTGAAAGGCTCAGAAAAACAATTCTCAGAAAGAATTAGAAAAACATAATTAAAATCTAAATTAAATATAAAATGGACATAAAATATCCATATGCAAAATAATAAGACTATTTATGATTCATTTTAACATGGAAGGCAGATATAATTTTAAGTAATTTTTAGCTAATCATTTAAAATATTTATTTTATATTTTTAACAAGATAATCCATAAAAATAAAGTTTATTAGCATTATGAATCTTAAAATATAAAAAAAATCATTCAATATATCTATTCATTGAGTTTATTTATGTGCTAAACATTTCATTAGATGAAAGGAAGGAGTAAATATGTGAATTAAGAGTTTATCCCCCACCCCAATGAAGCTGTTAATATTGTGCAGAGACAGGGGAGTAGGCAACTGATGTGAGATTTCAATTTGAACTTTCTTTACTGAATTCTTTCTTTACTGAATTCTACTCAACTGGAGCAATAATGTCCTTATTGAAAGAGTGAAACTTCAAGTGAGACTCATTAGCTGGAATTGTATGATTCTAGTTTCATATGGTTTTGAAAAGGGTCTGATTTAGGAACTAAATCATAGTTCATAATGATATGTTCAAGAAACATATATATCCAGTCTAAATGGAGGAATGAATGCAATAGTGTTCTTTCTAAAAAGAATTTCAGCAAAGAAGCTGAAGAGATATAAGCAGCACAGCATGGGATAGGCAAGTGTGGACCCAATTTATGGAAGACCATGAATAAGCCTTGTTATTTGAGAAGTACAGCAATGATGACGCTTTCTAAAAATGGAAGTTACATGATCACAGAAGGCTATATTTGAAAAATTGCAATCAGGTAATTGGTATTCTAAGAGAAGAGACAATGGTATTTTGAGCCGTTGGAGAATGGAAAAGAAGGATAAGTTTAGGTATTTATGAATTAGAAGTGATATTTATTCATTACTTTAAAAATATTTAATGCCAATTATGTGCCAAGCCTGTCCTAGGATCTAGTAATAGAGACAGAGCTTAAACAGAGTAGTTCTTCCCCCGACTCCTCTCTCTTGGAGAGCTTATGTTCCCAAGTAGGTTTTCAGGGAGGGATTTTCTTGAGAGATGTCTTTGAAGATGCAACATTGGGAAAGAAGAAGCCAATTATATGATAATGAAAGGGAAGAGTATTGCAGACAGAGGCTACTGAAGAGGAAATGCAGAAGTTTGGTATTTTCCATGAACAGTACTTTATTTCTGCTCAGAATTTGAGTGGAGGAAGAGAAAAAGAGTGGAGTTTTGTAAAATACTATTAATTATTTTCATCATTTTTCAGATGAGATGGGAATAAAAATGTGAGAGATTTTATTGTAATTTAGAATTTGGGACATCAAAAATCAAGCAGAGAAGGTGGAATGAACACTAAATGATGTATCCGGTACTTTAAAGCTCCTTGCCTTAAGTCATAATTCCATTAAACACACACACAAAAAAAAAAGAAAAGAAAAAAGAAAGAAAAGAAAAAGGGCACAAATTTGGGAAATGAAAATGTTTCATTTTCTTTTTTTTTTTCTTCTTATTTTTGAACATAGAGAGTGTAAAAGTGTAGCATCACAGATACTCGGAAGGGGGCAGTGTTTTGGGGAACAAGTGCTATGCTGACAAATCAAGAGTGCTGTAAACAGAGAAGATGCAAACTGATTTATCAATTACAAGGTCCTCATAAATCACTCAGATAGTAGCTTGCTAGAGTGATGAGAAGAGAAGCAAAACTGTTAATATTGAAATGAGAAATGGAGATATCAAAAGCAGTCTATTAATTTTAAAAGAAAAAAACTGTGAAACAAAGCAAAGCATTCAGCTATTTCAGTTATTTGATAGGAATAATAATAAAAAAACCTCTTTTTCTAAGATATTAAGGAAACAACCACCAGCTAATCTGATTATTTTTATCAACTTCTGACTTATTAATTTGGGGAAAATGTATTACCTTTTTCATATTTACACATACTTTAAATTTAAATAGATTAGCCATGCATATTGATCTGGTTTTGTTTGCTTGATGTGAAGAATAGGTGTGAAAAATACTTGAGATATGGGAGGTAATTTAATAAGTATAATTTGATTTATATGATTTTGTTTTCAAAATGTAGAAATGAAAGATAATATTATAATTAAGTTGGAGCATAACATAAATTTTTTAAAAAGTTTAAAGAATTGTTTTTAATTCTGTTTCTTACTATATAAAGCACTGATGATTGAAGTCAAATTGTGAGGCAAACACATTAATCTGAAATTCTGTGACTAGACATTTCTAAGAAGTATTTACAGTTCAAAGTTCAGGTTAGAATTGCATGTGACTTAATTGTGCCTTTGGATATATTGGCTCATTTGATCCCCAGGATAATCTTGTAAGTTGCTCACTTTACCAAAAAGGTGAGAAAATTTAATCTTAATGTGAGGGTGACTAAATTTTAAGTTTAGCAATAATAGAATTAACATTTTGGCTATCGTTTTCAAATACTTTAATCAGAGTTTTCCCAATAAAAAATATCCAAAAAATTCCAAGAAAATCTTTGAGGGAACTAAGTTGTATCCTCCCTGCTATACTTTCTAGAAAGTTTAAGGATCAATCATATCATTATTATGGTGTCATGACATAAGTGCCATTTCAAATTGCTCTGTCACTATGTATCCAAATAAACTTTATCATAATTGTCTAGTAAAGAACTTTATATTGTATTTAAAAGTAGACACCATTATTACAAAAATGAATAAATGAAAGAAGTATCAACTAATTCCTGACATTTTGCCAATATCTTCAGAGTCATGTACATATCAGGAATTTCATTTTAGTAACTCATTGAAGTATGTGCTTTTTTATCTATACATAGTCATTGAGTATCTTTTAATAATATTAATGGTTGTAGAACGTTTTAAAGAATGTATGTATAATGCACAATATGAAGTTGAGAGAATTGCTGCCAAGGAAGTGCCATCTGTTTATTCACCAAGATATTTCACAAAATGTCCTTTGCCTTAGTAAGCTCACCTAGACAGTGGCTCTATCTTTCAAGGATGAATATACAACTGATGAATATGCAATAAAAATAAAACTCCCAAGAATAAAATTATTCATTTTGCAATAGACATTATCAACAATGCTTAAAGTTGCACAATACATTAAAATATTCTCAGCTGGGTGCGGTGATGCACACCTGTAATCCCAGTGGCAAGTGTGGCACTAAGCAACTCAGTGAGGCCTTGTCTCCAAGTAAAATACAAAATCAGGCTGGGAATGTGGCTCAGTGGTGGAGTGCCACGGAGTTCAATCCATGGTACAAAAAAAAAAAAAGAAGAAGAAAAAAAAAGAATAGAAAAGAAAGAAGAGAAAATATTCTCACAGTATATAGCATACAATGGATTACCATAAAGATGTCATAAACATTCTTTGACATCTAAAAAGAAACAAAACAAATAATATTAAGAGAAACTGATAATTTCACAATAGAATGTACAGATCATAAGAAGATATACAAATGAACAATGCTTAGAAAGTATATGAGAGTATGTTCAACTTCATAATAAATCAATGAAATGAAAATTAAAATAGGTATGAATATTAATGTTGATAAGCTAAAGAACTAAAAATTTTGATAATTCTATTTTTAATATTAAGTTTTTATAATTAATTTTTATAAAACAGTTTTGCAAACATTTGGACAAGACAGGTACAATCATGAGAGATGCTGAGAGATGCTTCCCCTGGATTGTACTTGGAAGGTCCCTGCCTCTGTGAATGTCATTATCATATATTCTAGCAGAAATGCCTTCAGTGATTGACATGTTTTTTAATTAACATTGATATTTCATTCATTCTGGTTGTTCTATGTAACAATGTCCCAGGTGTCATTCTGGTTGTTTAAAGTGGTTTTATATATTTGTGGTATGATTAATTATGGAATAATTTAATAATTTTGGTCTCACAAGATAAACTTTCCTAATTTTCAAGTTCTTAGAGACCATGTCTGCTTCCATTTAAGAAAATAAATATATATCTAAATGTAATGTTAGAGTATGCATAGTTTTATAAGTCTTAGAGAATATTTTTAACAAAAACAATGATAATATTTACTAATAGGCAAACCCAATATGCTCTTTTGAACCTGATTCCAAAGTAACTTACAAATGACTTTCTCTATTTTTGTTAATAAAAATGTGAAAGCTGCTACTTCTAACCTGATTTGACAATTGGCAGTGCACCTGCAGTATAAAATGTATTATGTGAAAGAATATCACATATGACATATGGATTTCACCAAATACTTTAAATATACTTATTAAAAAATCATGAATGAAATCAGTAAACTGATTACTATTCAACATTTCTGCATACTTTTTAAATTCTCCATATTTCCAAACCTTTTAGTATACAACCAAACATGAGGATTTGTAGGATTCTTTGGAAGCTGAAAAAGGAAACTATTTTTTCTTCTTTTGTTTTACTGACTCCAGTGTCTGTGACAAGCTAATATTTCTGTGTATATGTTTATGCTCAAACTTGAAGCTCAATATGAAGATGAGGATTCATTTTATTGAAATTTTGAGATGCTCCTATATTTAGGAAGGAGGAATATAGGCCTATATTCAGCCTGCCAAGCAGCTGGGATTATAGGCATGAGCCACCAGACCCAACTGAAGCTGAGAATTCTTGACAAGGGGTTGCATACAGACATTCTTCAATCATTTACAGAACATTTCCTTACCTCTCCAGAAATTAAGTTGCCAAATGTGATAAAGTAACTGACCAAGGATAATAAGGTTATTTATACAATAGCTATGTTACTGTAACTATGTGCAATATATATATATATATATATATATATATATATATATATATATATATATCACATAGATCTTGACATATATACACCCAGGCACAATTTATGCTTTCAAGAAATAATTGTATTCAGATGTGCATAAATTTTACTTTGAAGCATAAGATACTGCATATTTGAAGAGAGAATTCATTAAGACAGAGTAATTGATTGTTAGACAAAGATGTAAATACAAAGCTAAGAGATGAATGTGTTTTATGAAAAGAAAGTATTAAAATTTTTCTTTGATTTTTTATTGGCAGAATCAATTTAATTATATTCTGAGACATTGATTAGTTAGGTCTTTTCTACTACATAAATATCCATCTAGTAATTGCTTATTGCAATTAAGGATAATGAAATCCTCTACCTTGATCAACTGAAACATGTGGGCTGAATTATTTAAATGTTTAATTCACAGGAGCCTGAATTACTGGAAACTAATTCAATATTCTCTTTATCTTTTCTGTTTTAGTTGGTTTAATTATAATTTTGGTTAGATCATAAGGGCTCACCACTATCACTTTTCCCAATCTTCAATATATAATTTGAAATTGCACATTTTTGCTCATATATGTGCTTATTAAGATATCCCTAATAACACACATATATGCATACACATATACACATACCCATGTCCAAGTTCTGCCTCAGAAAATAAGTTAATGCTATACTTAATGTCTGCTCAATATTGTGATGGCCTCTAAAGAAAAGAAAAAATGTACAAAACATAATCTTGCCCTCAGTTGTTCATAGACTATTTATAAGTATATGTATATTCCACTTTATTATTTATTTATGGTAAGTCAGATATTAATTTCACATATCTAAGCATGGATATTAAAAACTTGGAAAACATCTAACTGAATGAAAAAAGTAGAAGTTTTGGGGATTAAAGATTTTCTGAAAATGTTTAAACCCAGTTGTCAATTTTATTTATTATTTTTTATAAGTCATTGTTTTATTTTACCCATCCTAGTTTCCTTAATAGTGTTAAGGAAACCATTCATAAATAGTAATAATAATGATAAGAGTAAATTGTCCTTAGTAGATTCCAAATCATTTTAGTAATGCTTATAGTAGAATGTTAAACTCTAAAGGAAGGAATAATCAGAAAATGTGTGCACATATACTCTTTATGGTCTCATTTCATATTATTAGATGTTCACAAACTGTATGTGTTATAAATACCTACTCAAGACAATGCTTTGAAAAAAAATTCTGTAATTACAGCATAATTGAAAGTATAATCAATAATTGAGCTTCAGAGTTTGTAATGAAAAAAAACTCCTTTGGCAATTTTTGTATGTTTGTGACTATGAAATTATATACCTAAATTATTGTGAAGTATAAAACTTCTGTACTATGTCACCATGGCTTGTCTTTTTTACATATCTGGATTTAGTTGATAGCTTCAGAAAGATGAGCTTTTCCGATACTAGGTTACATTTAATTTCAGGATTTTGGTTTAATAGTGGGAAAAAATTTAAGGAGTAGGGAATAATTATTTGAACCATATGTTTCAGCAAAAAGATTTTCATACATAACCTTTCACAATCCCACATAGAAAAGCTATTAATATATATTTATCAATTATTCAGAAAGTCAAGAACATAAAAGTCACAATACTCTTTTAATCTACCAATTTACTTAAAAAAAGCTGATGTAAAGGATCAACTAAAATTACACTTTATTCCATATGTGTTGTCATATTTAAAGTTTGAATTCAAGTTGGTGAATCAATCACCTTAAATTCAGGTAAACAAAAGAGATAAGTTGAGGTTATTTTGGTACAATAATCAAAATTATTCCCATAGCTTTTCCAATGTATATATTAAACATAAAGATCTGTATTGAATGGTTAGCATGTGCCAATTAGTTTTACAATTCATATTCTATTTAATGATTGAAACGTTTTCATTCTGCATTATCACTCCAATTTTACAAGTGGGAAGATTGGCGTATAGGGTGTGTTATTATTATATTTAGTAAATGGCTTCCAATATATCTTGACATTGTAAAATATGTGTTCTCTTGGCCGCCTCTGCTAGAATCCATTTTCAATGTGGATAAAAATTGTCAAAGCAAATGCTTCACTGGGCAAAGTCACACAAGTAAAGAAAAGCCTTGATTTAAGCCTAATCCAGTAGTAGACAGACACCAGAACAGTGTGAACTTGACTTAGCTGGAGAAAGAGGTGCCACAGATTTTAAGGGATGGGATGAAGGGATCACCAACCATCTGTGCTTGTTATAAAGCCTTACCAAAATGGCAAAGTAAACTTTCTTATATACTCATGTCAGAATTTAGTTTTATATCTTGGAGCAAGATATTCTAACCAAAGTTAGGCCTCTACCCTCCAAGACTGGTAGACTGGGACTTTCTTGATAATTACATTTCATAGATCTTATCAAAGAGATAACTCCTGGTGCTTAAGAATGACATTCATGAGCCTTAAAACTGGGAAAGAAGCTTTGAAAATGATTTACAATTCAAAGGGTAGAAAGAGAATTGACAAGTACAAGATTTCTAAAGCAAATACTCTAACAAAGTGCAAGTCAGAGGCAGAAGCAAGTTGTTTAAGGTTGACAGGCAGAAGAAAACATATAGGCTTTCTGGGTTAGAATCATTTTGTTGTCTAGTGTCATTTAGGCAGTCCCCTAAATTCATGGGTCTTGAAATGCTGTTCGGTGACCTTTCCCCTTCTCCCTGACAAAGGGGGCCTTGGCAGACAGCTGAACCCTGCTTTCCTTCCATCTTGGGCCTTGAGGTGGAGAATGCCTTTCTCCCTCTTTAGGGATAGAAGGGGACATTTTTTAAAAATCTTCTTTCTTGCCACAATGTCTTGCCAGAACACTGTCTTTGTTCTGTAGGGAACAAGATGATGGGAAGGACATCATGCCCTTTCCACAGGAAAAGCCCCTCCTCCAAGCCTTCTCTTCTGAGTGAAGCCATCTCTGCCAAGTCTTTCTCTCTGGAGCAAGGAAAACTTCTGCAGCAAAATCTGTGAGAGAGTGGGAACCTTCTGTGTGCAGCTCCAGGGGGCCCTTCCCTAGGGTAGCTTGTGCAAGACATTTAGTGCTTCTTTAAAAGTTTGTTCTTCGCCCACTCATTCTGCCTCTGGCTTTTCTTCCTCTTCTGATCTTCCACAGGCCTACTTTCTGGCTCTCCTGATCTAATTAGACCAGCTCAGAATAGAGAATTTAGCATTTATGAGGAGTAAGTAGATAAAAGCCATCTCCCAGATGCAAACCAGAGTGCTCTTTAAGATGGGGGAAAGAATTGTGCCTATGAAAAAAAAAAGAAAAATCAAGTGGCAACTAAAAATATGGATCACAGTGAGGTAAATTGGAGATTGTAACAGTTAATCTAGCCAGGTATAAAACTATTTTATTGATCATTATAATTATTGCACTAATTGATAAATAATTGATGTGGATATAAAGTATTGTGATCTTACTAATTATGTTATAATTACATTAATATTCTGTAATACATATGCCCTAATAATAAGAATGTTATTAATTGAGGGAAAGAGTACACAGTAATTTTCTAATTAAAACAATAATTAACTGGTGCTTTATATTACCTAACAAAATTTATATACTTTCATGTTAATTTTGTAAGAACATTTTTATCCCCCTACATTTAACCATATTTCTATGAAAAGAACCATTGAGATAATGATGAGTAAGCACACAGAAGTAGCAAAGAAAAACATTTAAAGCACCAAAGAAGTTCAGAGTTTGAAATTTTCTGACTCCAATTATTTCTAAAACCCATTTAATTCTTGGTACATCACATTCTTTCAACCTCCTGGCTATAATTTGTTAATGGAGATAGAAGTGTAGGATAACAGAATAGTGCTGCTCTAAGGAGTCCAGGATGAGAGCCAGGCTGCTTGAGCTAGAATCAGCTTCAGTACTAACCAGCACTTAGAGTTTGCATGGGTGACCCCTTCTCTGTGCTTGAGGGTCTTCATCAGAAAGCTGACTTAAATGCCTGATTTAATTTAGAGACTATATGTGTATACAGATACATGCATACATACACACACACGCGCGCGCGCGCAGAAGTGCAGAATAACACTTAGATTTGTGTATGGTATAAAAGAGGTATTTGAGGGGCTGGGGATGTGGCTCAAGCGGTAGTGCGCTCACCTGGCATGCGTGCAGCCGGGTTCGAGCCTCAGCACCACATACAAACAAAGATGTTGTGTCCGCCGAGAACTAAAAAATAAATATTAAAAAGAAAGAGGTATTTGAGAAAAATTAAATGTTAATAAAAATTAGTCAAATTAGATTTTTTTTAAATGCACTTCTCTGTTCAAACAAATATACAGACCACTATACTACACTGTAATTGGGCTGCAATTACAACAATACTCCAACAGTCAGAATAGTTGAAGCAGTTTCCTTATGCCATTGTTGTTAAAAATAGACCATCTCTACACTTTTCACTAGGGCATCTGTATATTGAACCCATTTTTCTCTTTCTTATAATTTGGAAAAAAAATCCATCTCATTATTCAGAAACTACATTATAGTGCTTTAAAAAAAAAACAAAAACACAAGAATTTTCCTGCTTCTTAAAGGAAGGAGAATAGAAACTACTCAAAGATGTGTAAACAAGAGGGAAAATTCATACACATAGGCACTTGATATATATGCTTACAAAGTTTTTGGAAAACCATCAGAATGTGTGAGAGTTTGGTAGAAATGGGGGAAAGAACAGAATTTAAGATAGAAAAATAAATAAATTTGAGAAACAATGAAAAATATATAATTTGTAATTTCATTTATCTGCTTCAGATTTAGCATTAAATGTACACTACACTCTAGATACTTTCCCAGAGTCTTACTGAATATCATCTGCATGCAGTTTGATCTCTGAGTTTATCAGCTGTTTATTGAATAATTGAAAATAAATTTAAAATCGGATCAATGAAACTCTTGCCAACAAGTTTAAAAGATTCAGGTCATTTTTTTTTAAATGTTGGCAATAATTAAAACCAATTTCTAAGCAATAAATGATATTAAAATAATGTTACAATGTACTTGGTTGTAATGAAATGTTATTTTGGTAGATTTAAGCTTGTTAATGTCAATATGACTTCTTAAAAACATTCCTTAGAAAAAAATATGTTTAATAAACTAGGTAGTCAATAAATGTGGCTTAACCAAGTGTATGTTTATAAGTTTGAAGACTGTAATCTGCTGTCATACATAAGGATAGTCCTCTGTCCTGGAATTAATTCTGATTAATGGACAGATGGTGCTTTTGAGTTGGAATACAGAGTATTTGTCTATTCAGTGGTACGTAGAGCCAGAACTTGCATTTCCCTTTGAGGGCCATTTTGTCCCCAAACTGTTCATACAGGTAGCTTCAAATAGCCACTGCAGGAATACTAATATCATGAAAAACAGTGAATATTGAATCATCAGAGTTTTCTTCTTCTAATTTTTCCTTTAGAGAGCCTGTTCTTAAACATTTACCAGCATCACAATAGTACCTTCTCTAAGCTGGAAAAATAACTTTATTTCTTTGATTAAATTCCAGAAAATGAGTCTTTCCTCAAAAATATAAGAATTTACATGTATATGGATTCCATTAAGCCCCTTAGAACAAAACCAGCAATAAAATAAGAAAGAAAATTAGAAAAAATGGTGGCCCTGGAGAGTTCCTTGTTTTGAACTCACAGAGAAGAAATTGAGAAAACTGGATTTTCCCAGGCATACTTACAGGCAGTACAAATACTGCTTTTTAGAGAAGAAAAATATATGCTGAAAGCAGAAAAGTTTTGAAGTGGTGACTCAAGAAAGAGCAAGGAGGGTGTCAGACCACTCTCAGCACATGTTTAAAGAGTGTTGCTCTCTGTTGTGGTTCTTCACTCTGTCTAAATCTGACAAGAGTCCTGAAATGTCATTGTGAATATTTATCAATTCCCCACACAATGAAAGATTGGAACTTTATATCTCAGGTTAAACCAGTGTGACATCCCGGAGAAACACACTGTCAAGAAAGTGTTAGGATGAGATTCTGGCAGGACTCTGAGTAAAGGCATTTCTAGTCAGGTCATAAATTAAATATCAGAAAGATAAAGGGGTTTACTTCTTAGGTGAAAAATAAGCTCAGAACCATAACTGTGGCAGCTAAAGCTAGTAAACGGCATATCCAATTCTTTCTGCAGACTTGGCTTTGATATCAATGATTTGTAAGTGATTTCATAAATATATGGAAAGTGACAGAAGAACAACATCTGGATATTTGATCAGGAAAATCCTTCTAACATGTTCGATTCCATCTGAAATTTAACACCGGTGAGATCTTTTTGTTTTGGCTGTGACACTGGCTGTTTTGTCTTGTCCTCCTAAAAGAAAATGGGCTTGAACTTCTTTCCTTAATTTCCTTTTCCATACTGCTTCATTTGTGATTTTTTTGGAAAGGTAGTCATCATGGAGGATCGCACCAGCAGCTTAGCACTGTAAAGAAGTGTGGTTAAGAGGAAGCATTAGCAATCGGGGTCCAGTCAGAAGAGAGTACGGCAGCAATTCTTAAGAATATCTACTACAAGAGAATTTGTACAATTATAAGAAAAAAAAAAAACATGGAATCACAATGGTAAAAAGATCAGCTAACCCCCAAGGGAGAGCATGTGTTATTACTTCTTAGAAGTTTGGAGGAGGTTCCAGGAAGCCCAGCTATTTAGACCTCTGGTAAGTGTGTACTGCTGGATTCACGCTGAATCTCCAGGGTTATCTGTAGGGGCAAGACAAAGCTGATTCTTTAGGTTGAAAATCAATTGGAGCTGCCAAGATAAAGAAGTGTGGCTGTCATGACACACTCAAGAACAGGAAGCAAACAGGTGGGAGCAATCTCTTCTTCTTCCTCCAGACTTCCAGATTCTCCAGCATCCCATTTGGCAGAGCCTAATAGGGAGCCAACTGGCAAAGCAGAATGTGGTTTCTGGTGTCTCAGTCCTCATATCTCAGAGCAGTGAGCAGAGGAGTGGGGCTGAGGCTTAGATAAAGAAGAAACTTGGTCCTAATCAGAAGAAAACAGTCTGTAAACTCACAAGCAGCAATAGAAGCTAATAAATCTTATAGTGTTTTTTTTTTTTTTTTTGTACAGCAAGAGATTACGAATATACTATTGTTCTGGTAAAATGTAATTTTTAAACTCAAAGAACTCAGAGGTTTCCCTTTCCCCTGAGTTTCTTACATAACAAACTGTTCAAGGATAAACTTCATTGTTATCATGTGATAAATAGAGTTATTACAAAAAATATTGACTCAATGCAAAATCAGCAGAATTCATGTCAAAAATGACTGTAGAAAGTTTTGTTACAGAGCACAATGTAAATCTTTTATGATACAAAAATTTAGAATAATTATATATCCTCAAGGAGTAGAGGTAGAAGGAGATTTCGTAGATGCTTATTGATTTGTGTTTGTCACTTCTTTTGGCCAAATTGTGTTCAGTAGTTTTTGGAGCCACACCTCCCTCTTTCTCAGGCCACAATAAAGTTAAGCCCACTCTCGTCTTCAGGAGCAACTTACAGCTTTATATTGAAGGACCCCAACGCCCCAGGCCCAACATTAGGAAAACTAACCCCTGTGCCCTGAAGCTGCAAGATGTTCCCTTACCCAACCCCCATGTCAAAACCCCACCAGCTGCACGTAGCACTTCAAGTCTCGCACAATGTTACCACAAGATGTTCCATATAGATAACCCCGGAAGGGCCAAACTTGAGCAAACAGGGTAAAAACAGGAACTAAAAGGACAGGATGCAATTTTATGGTTTTTCTGAGAACTAAAGTGGGAAAACAAGTTTACCCCCCTAGGTGACTCAACTGCTGAATTCAGAGGGACCAATAGGAAGGCTGTTGCTGTGCTAAGCTAAGACCTAACCCACCTGTTCCCTATAAAAGATCTATACCCCAAAGCCCGGTGTGCCAGTTCACCGAAGCTCCAGCTGAGGTTTTGCTGTGCACCCGCAGGCGCCTGTGTGAGAATAAACGCCTCCTGCTTTTTGCAGCCAGTGTCTCGTGTGGTTCATTCCGGGTTTGGGATCTGTGGATATTTCAATATCTATAAGCATTTCTCTTTCCTCAATTAGACAGGTATTAGCCCACCATCTCTAGATCAAGTTTCCTCAACCTTGACACTATTCATGTGTCCAGCAAAATTATTTTCTCTTGCAGGAGGTGGGCTGTCCACACAGTGCAGGATGTTTAACAATGTCCTTGGCCTTACTGTACAGATTCTAGTATCATCCACCCACTCCAGGCTGCTTATGACCAGCACAAATGTTTCTACATGTAGCCCAACTTCCTCATGAGTGCAAAATTGCCCAATTTAAAACAGGTAATTAAAATAAAAGATGCCACATTTATTTTTAAAAATTTGTAGAAATGAAGAAATTCTTTTAAAAATAGAATTGTAAGTACATTTCAGAGTCACTACAGCTACTTTGCAACTACAGGGTAAGTTAAGAAGTCTGAAAAGCTCAATATAGTAAAATCAGGAAGAAGAAATTGAGGAGAGAATCTTAGTTACATTATTTTGTGCTCCAAATTCCAGTAGTATCTAGACTCCTAAATTCAATGAATCTCCATTCTGATTCAAATTTCTGTTTCTGGCAAGAGGAGACCTGATATAACCCTTTAGGAAGCAGTATAATATATTATTTTTGTCACATTTAATAACATTTAGACTCTGTAGATTTTGTTTTAATATTATACATTAAGTACCAGATGGTACACACTTGAAATATTTAAGGACATTAGATAGTGGCACAACAATATATATGCCAAATTCTTGAAGTAGAAAGCAAGATGGGCAGTTGGAAGAAGTGACATTATGATAATTATGTTATAGTTAACAGGGGGAAGTCAATCAATAGTAAAGGACCAGAGTTACATCTATAGATGTAAACACTAGAACTTAAAGTGGAATATAACCTTTTGAATCATTAGAAAAGAAAAATTTAAAAACCAATATATGGCACATTCAGATCTATAAAAATTCAGATAGATTATTAGAATACTTAGTTTAAATATGAAGGATTAAGATTAACTCATTGTTTTACTAAGAGGATTCAGTTTTATAAACTTATACACTAAAAGAGCATTATGTAGCAACTCAAATTAAGTAATATACTGCATAAGATGCATACACTATGCCAAGTATGTTAGCACACACCTGTAATCCTAGCAGCTCAGGAGACTCAGGCGGGAGGATCACGAGTTCAAAGCCAGCCTCTGTAATTTAGCAAAGTCTTAAGAAATTTAGGAGGACCTGTATCAAAATAAAATATAAAAAGGGTAAGGGATGTGACTCAGTGGTTGAGTACCACTGGGTTCAATCCCTGGTGCCAAAAGAAGGGATATATAGCAAACAAACTATCTCAATATAATACATTGTAAAATGATTCCCAATTATCTATCCCCCTGTCCCATATTATTCATATTTACCAGAAGCCCTGTGGCTTATATGACTTATTTGAGGGGAATTTTACCTCTCTTTCTCTGTCATCCCCTTGGTCAAATGACCTGCTTCTATCAGTTGAATGTGACTAGCTGAAATATTAGACTTATTTTGGGCAAAAACTATAAGGAGCGTCATATGATTCTCCAGCTTTCTTGTTTCCCCACTACCCTGCCCCCATCTTCCTGTAAGAAGTTTGTATAACAGATAAAGAATGTTCTTTATCCTGAATCTTAGAACAATGAAGATATGGAGGAAAACTAAAGTCAATCTGTAGTGTCTATCAGTCCCGGAATTGTGATTTAGAAATAAACACTCTCTGTGGTAAGACATTGAGATACTGAGGCTGCATGCTACTGGAGAGGAACTAAGCAAATACTAATACAAAATGTGTTACCATAGCAAAATGTGTAAACTGTGAAGCCATGTGGAGATAATCTATATTAATAAGCTGAAGGACCTCTTTTTCTGAACATGTTCCTTAGGTAATATTCTTTATTACTGAGATATTAAGAAATTTCCTGTGTTACCACTAGAAAATTCATTATAGATTATAGAAGTGCAGTACTTGAATTCCACTTACAAACTTCTTACATGAAGTGTGGGATGAAAGACAATAATAAATTACATGTGATATGCTCTTTACAGATTCTATTCTAAGTTCTCCACATTTTAGCTCATTTAATCTTTCTAATTATCCTGTGAAATATGATTTTAATCAAAATTAACTAATTAGGATACTGGAACTGAGAGAGATTATGGGTTAACATCTTTGAGGTATTGTCATTACTTGAATCCTGAATTTGTGATCTCAGAACTTATCCTAATAGCTGTACATTTGCTCACATTGAAGTATTTTTAGAAAAAAAAATACATATTTATATACTCTAGAATATGTGAAAATGTGCATGACCCATATTTTTATTGCACCGCTGCATACTTAGAAGACAAGTGAATAGTTACAAATGTCATAAACTTCTTATCCTTATGTAAATATACATTTTATTTTCTAAAATATTGATTCTTCAAAAATACACTTCATATCATTCTTTGTTCAATATTTGACATAATTTGATGTGGAGAAATTTCATCTGAGGTAGAAATTTAGAATATCAAATGTACAACTGTTAACACATGCATCAAATATTTGGTTTTAAATTAAATTAGCAAAATCATTTCCTACTCATGGCTTTGACCCATCTTCTGTAAATTGACCATTTTTTTTTTTTTTTTGCTCATAGAATAATAGTTGTCACCTCAAAGATAACCCTAATGGGAGTAGGACCTTGGCTATTAGAATAAATAAACAGAGGCTATACAATGTCTTAGGAAATAAAATAAATCTGCTGGAATTCATTTCCAGTCTTTATTAACCCTTTCAGAGTTTTATGCAATTCAGAATCTTTTAGGTGAGTCTCAGAGGTTTGTTTATTTATTTATTTATATAATTTATTTTTTTGAATCCCTGGAGTTTTCACAAACTTATTTTTGATTTTTTTTTCATAAGGTTCCTATTAATATATGAACCAAATGCTTCAGATCTGTATTCCTAGATTCTATGTGACTAGAACAAATCCCAATTTCTCTATTATCCTTTCAAAATTTGGGATGTCTTTAATACTGGGTTTCAGCTGATGTGACTGGGGCTTAAATTCAATTAGGAGGAGCTTGGACAGTTCTGAAGTGGACTTAAGCTTTAAGAAGGAATAAAGCCTCAAGTATTTCTGCCCTATGAGAACAAAATAGACATGAGTTATGAGAAAAGATAAGGGCAGATATTAAGCCAGGGAATGGCAGTAGTAATGGTAGGATTTAGTCTGCTGGGTTTAAGCTTCCTCAAGACAATAAAAACATAGTTAAATATTTGAAATTTTGCTTCTGCTTTTTTCTAGTGTTCCTCTCAAGAAATAAAAAATACTAAAAAACTGAAAATATCTACAAGAGGTACTCTTTTATTCTAAATAATTCTTAGTGAAAGGAAGGCATTTAGAAGGATTATTACTGAGTCATAGTGTGAAGACATAAAAATGTCCATGGTATAACTTGGAGGGTGAACAGATTTCAATTTAAGTGAATCTATGAGTTTGGTAAAGGGGCTGGAGGTACAGCTAAGTGGTACAGTATTTTCCTAGCATGTAGGAAACCTTGGGTTCAATTCCTAGCACCACAAAAATAAAAAGTTAAAAAAAAGAATTTGGTAAATATTCATCAGTTATATTGTTTGTGTAATCATGTCTCAGGCCACCAAACTAATATAGTTATTTTTAATTGGAAATTAATAAATTCATTATTTCCAAATAATGGACCATTTGGAAAGAGTAAGTCTTCTGTACAAGGTTCTCTTAAACAAAGCTCTCATGAGGCTTGATAGATGTTAAAGAAAAGTTTTCATTATCAAGAAGTCATCGGGGATAGTTTTAGAGTTTAAATTGCTAGATTATGTCTATTTATGCCTGATTAAAGTTTTCCAACAGAAAGAGATGTAGGTATCTTGGAATTCTGCAGAGATAAATTGGAGTTATGACAGGGTGTAGGATTTGCCTCACCATCAGGAAGGACACACCCCAAGAAACAGTCCAAGAAGCGTCTGGTAAGCTTGCACAGTCCAGTTCTAGGACTTTGCACCATAAAAGTAAAGAGGTTTGGTATAATGGCAATAGAACCTCCAAACTGGTTGACTTATCTATACCATGGAGATAGTCTTAAAACTGTGTTGGACACATACAGAAATCAAAAAAATTAAAGACATCAATAGACTTAAAGATAAGAATCTTTTGGTCATCTCAATAGATGCAGAAGAAAGCATGTGACAAAATACAGCACTCCTTCATGTTCAAAGCACTAGAAAAACTATGGATAATAGAAACATATCTCAACATTTTGAAAGCTATCTATGTTAAACCCAAGGCCAACATTATTCTAAAGGGAGAAAACTTGAAAGTATTCCCTCTAAAAACTGGAACAAAACAGAGATGCCCTCTTTCACCACTTCTATTTAACATAGTTCTTGAAACTCTAGCCAGAGCTATTAGACAGATGAAAGATATTAAAAGGGATACAAACGGAAAAAAAGAACACATAACTATCATTATTTGCTGACAACATGATTCTATATTTTAGAGGATCCAAAAATTCCATCAGAAAACTTCTAGAATTACTACATTAATTCAGTAAAGTAGCAGAATATAAAATCAGCACTCATAAATAGAATGCATTTCTGTATATCAGTGATGAATCCTCTGAAAGAAAAATTAAGAAAACTATCCCATTCACAACAGCTTCAAAAAAAAAACTTGGGAATCAACTGAACAAAAGAAGTTAAAGACCTCTGTGATGACAATTGCAGAACACTAAAGAATAAAATTAAAGAAGACCTTAGAAGATGGAAAAATCTCCTTGTTCTTGGATAAGCATAATTAATGTTGTCAAAATGGCAATACTATAAAAAGTGTTACACAGATTTAATTCAATTCCAATTAAATTCTTTATAGAACTAAAGAAAGCAATCATTAAATTCATTTGGAAAAATAAGAGACTCAGAATAGCCAAAGCAATTCTTAGCAAGAAGAGTGAAGCAGGAGACATTACAATGCTGGATCTTAAACTATACCACAGAGCAATCATAATAAAAAAAGCATCCTATGGGCACCAAAACAGACATGTAGACCATGTGTTGATTCTTGATTTTATTTCTTGTGAATTGAGCTATTATAAACATTGATGTGGCTGTGTCACTGTAATATGGTGATTTTAAGTCTTTTGGGTATAAACTGAGGAGTGGGACAGCTGGGTCAAATGGTGGTTCCATTTCAAGTTTTCTAAGAAATCTCCATACTGCTTTCCAGAATAGAAGAAACAGAGGCAAACTCATATAAATACAGTTATCTCATATTAAACAACAGTGCCAAAAACATACATTGGAGAAAAGATAACCTCTTCAACAAATGGTGCTGAGAAAACTGGAAATCCATATGCAGGAAAATGAGATTAAATCCCTACTTCTCACTCTGCAAAAAACTCAGTTCAAAGTGGATCATGGACCTAGGATTCAGACCAGAGACCCTGTACCTAATAGAAGAAAAAGCAGGCCCAAATCTTCTTCATGTCAGCTTAGGACCTGACTTCCTTAACAAGACTCCTAAAGTGCAAGAAATAAAATCAAGAATCAATAAATGGGATGGATTCAAACTAAAAAGCTTCTTAGCAAAGGAAACAATCAATAACATGAAGAGAGACCTTACAGCATGGAAGAAAATCTTTAGCAGACACACATCAGATAGAGAACTAACCTCCAGGGGATACAAAGCACTCAAAAAACTTAACACCAGAATAAAAAAAAATAATAATAAACCAATCAATAAATATCTAAGGAACTGAGTAGACACTTCAAAGAAGAAGATATACAATTGATCAACAAATATATAAAAAATGTTCTACATCTCTAGCAATTAAAGAAACACCAATCAAAACTACTCTAAGATTTCATCTCACTCTAGTCAGAAAGGTAATTATCAAGCGTACAAGCAACAGTAAGTATTGGAGAGAATGCGGGGGAAAATGTACACTCATTTATTGCTGGTGGGACTGCAAATTAGTGCAACAACTCTGGGAAACAGGATGGAGAGTTCTTAGAAAACTTGGAATGGAACCACCATTTAACCCAGCTATCCCACTCCTCAGTTTATACCCCAAAGATTTAAAATCAGCATAGTACACCGACACAGCCATATCAATGTTTATAGCAGCTCAATTCACAATAGATAAAATGTGGAACCAACCTAGATGCCCTTAAATAGATGAATGGATAAAGAAACTGTGGTATATATACACAATGGAATATTACTCAACCTTAAAGAAGAATGAAATATTAGCTTTTGTTGGTAAATGGATGCAGTTGGAAAAATCATGTTAAGTGAAGTAAGGCAATCCCCAAAAGCCAAAGGCCATTTTTTTTCTCTGATAAGTGGATTCTGATCCAAAATGTGCGTGGGGGGGTGGGTGCAAGGGAAGAATGAAGGAACTTTGGATTGGGCAGAGGGGAGGGGAGGGTGTAGACAGGGTATGGGGTTGGGAAAGGTGGTGGAACTAGACGGACACCATTATCCCATGTATGTGTATGATTGCACAAATGGTGTGACTTTGCATTGTGTACAACTAGAGAAATAAGAAGTTGTGCTCCTTTTGTGTACAATAAGTCAATGCATTCTGCTGTCATGTATAACTAATTAGAACAACAAAAAGAAACTGGGGTGGATGAGCAAAATCAAGTAAAATAAATTTTTTAACAATACCATTATCTTGATAAGCCTTTGTAGTATCTCAAAAGGCAGAAGTTATATTATATTATATTATATTATATTATATTATATTATATTATATTATATTATATTATTGTTATGGCTTGATCTAGGAAATTTTCTTGAAAACCTTGCTATAGACAATATGCTATGTTCAGAGGTTAAAAAGACTGGATTATTAGAGCTATATCATCATCAGAGGATTAATCCATTTGATAGATTAATAATTTGAATAAACTAGGTACTGACAGTAGGCAGAAGGACATGCCTGGAGACAGGGACCACGGGCGGGGGGGGGGGGCGGCAGGGGAGGGAGGGCATGCCCTTGAACACTGTCCCTGGCTTCCTGCTTACAAACGTTTCCACCACACCCTTTCAACTTTCACCAGGATATTCCGCCTCATCTCAGTCACAGAACAATGGATTTGGCAAATCATGGACTGAAACTCTGAAATCTTAAGCCCAAAATATACATTTCCTCTTCTACTTTATTCTTTTCTGGTATTTTGGTCATACCAATGAAAAGCTGACTATTTCTGAGCAGTGGGTTTCTGAGCAATGATTATTTATTGTGAGCATTTCGAGGTAACTGGGTCAGTTTTCCATCACAGTAATGAGATGCTTGAGATGATAAACTTATAAGAGAAAAGCTTTATTTTGACTCACAGTTCTGATGTTTCTGGTCAATGTTTGAGTGGCCCTATTCCTCTGGGCTTCTAATGAAGTAGCTCCGGAGCAGGAGCAGAAGGCGGAGCAAAATTGCTTTATATCAAGAGCTAGAAAGCAAAAGTAAGAGAAGTTGGGCCAGAGGCACACAATTCCCTTCAAGGGCGTGATCACGATAATCTAAGACTCCAACTAAACCCTGTTTTCCAAAGGTTTCTCACCTCCTGATAGCACGTTCCTGGGGGCAAAGCCCTTAACATATTGGACTTTGGGAAATATTCATTATTCAAACTGTAGCATTCCACTTCAAGAATATTTCAATATGACTAACTAGTGAATTGTGAAAATTTACAACATTGTAATTTAGGACAAGATAGTAAGAGCAAGACTCTGAATCAAATATGGTGGGCCAACTATTACCTTACCAGCAAGCTATTTTTCTAGGTGAGGAAATTATTATACTAAAAATAATTCAATTAGTGCAAAGGAGAATAGTTTCCTGGTTAAATAGTTTTATACAGACATTCTAAAAGAAATAGTGAAGAACGTGTGGGTTTGCAATTTTATATTTCTTACAGCGAACAGGTAAGTTACATACCTACATAGGTGGTCTTAGCACTGGTGTATATTGGGTAACAAAGGCCTAATACCAACCTACCCTCCAAGTTTCGAGGTATGACTTCTTTATTTCTCTACTAAGTAACTTATTATCAATCAAATTTTCTACTATGTTTTAGAGTTTTAGAATAGATTATGTTTATTTTCTAGTTTTGTCCAGATTATCATTTTTATTTAGGCTTTTTTTTTACATGTATGCTTTGGAAATCCCTACTTAAAACAAGGCCCAATTAACCTGTACTTTCTTCTGCAATGTTTGTAATTAATATAATATCCCCCACATTCTCCTAGGAATTCTTCTTCTACCCTAAGGTCCATGTGAGTAGAACAAAAATAGGTATATATAAACTTGAAAATACTAAACCATATACTATTTTGCTTTTCTTATCTGGTCCTCGCTTGACTTGTCCTGATGTTTTCATTTCCTGTTTCATGCTCCACCTCTTGTAAACTAGGGTACTTGCAAGGCAAGTAAGGACCCTCAGAAGCACTAGCTGATGCAGACATTCTGGCTCTGCCCTCTCCATCAGCTACTGCACCATAGCATGGTTAGGGAAAAGAAGCACTGTGTCTCCACAAGTCCATTGACCCAACCCAGGAGATAGAAGATGCCCATGGGATTTTGACATCAGCGCTGGACATATTAAGTACCTGACATACTGGTATGTGATAGTCTCAACCATTAGAGTGGGTGCCAACTCCAGAGCCTGGGCTTCATGGGGTGCAGGGGTGGGAAAGGAACTGATGATGTAATGAAAATCATATTATATAACATTTCTTCATTTGGAAGGATAAAATTTGTTAAACATTTAAATTGTCTTTGCATTCAAAATGTACTAAGTCTAGAGTAAAACTTTTATTTAAGATGGCTAAGATTCCAGATTATAAACAATCCCTAGACTTTCAGTAACATGAAAGTAAATAATTTATTCTATTTGTTTATCATTGAGTAGATGGATTTAAAATGTTAGATGTAATTGAAAACAATATAAAAGTAGTATTCATGTTCTTAAAAAAGTGAAGCATGTCAAATATGAAAAACTATGTAGGTAGAAAAATGGTATTTCTCTTTAAATATATTCTGCTTTTTTATATGAAATTACTATCTGAACTTTCTCCAAACAAAATGTATTAATATTCAAAGTGCTGGGGGATTCAATAGTGGTTTAGAATGCATCTTTGAAACAAAAATCCTATCTAGTAAATTTAATATACTTGGCCCACATAATATATTCTTCATTCTTAAATTATTCCCAAAGCTTCCACAATGCTAATTCGATTGAGGCTTTTCCAGGAAAGGGCAGTGCCTGTTAGCATTCATAAAAAATGATGGCTTTTAGATGCACATTTTATAATAAAATGGAAAAATAGTATTTGTAGGCTTAAAAAAACATTACTGCTGTATTATTCACAATAATCTTAAAACACTTTTTCTGATTCCAAAAGAGTACTCTATATGGTGTGGTCTGTGATTTTAAAAGAAAAAAAAGAATGCATAGATAAATAGAAAAAAACAGAAAAATTAAGAAAATAGTGTCTCCAATGCAACAGTGGACCTATTCTGTGTTAATGCTTCATGTTAAAATGCATTTGTTTGTTAATTTGCATAAAATAGCCAGAAACTGCAATCTATCACAGTGATTTATCTGTACAATTTCCTATTCTATTTTAAAGAGTTTCAAAAATGTAAAACTTTCTAGAAAACATGTTAAAAGGGTATAAGTAAAGTTTATTTTACTTAGTATTTTCAAAAATTTAAATCTTCACCACTGACACTGTTACAACCACAGGTTTCCATCCCTTACCCTCTTTCTCTTTATATCCTGTTTGAGTAATAGCTCATCTATCTTGCATATTTATAAACTCTTTCTTTCCATGGGAACATTTTTTTCAGTAAATAAACATATATCTGTATTTATTTTTGTTTAACATCTATTAACTGTACATATGTTAGTGTTGTTCAGTGTTACAGTTGAATATACACATACAGAATGCAGAGATGAAATGCCATCTCCCTTTATCCACCTCTCCTTCCCAACTTCTAATAATCAGCCTTTTACATTCATATTGACACATCTAGTACCAATAATTGAAAGA
Organism: Marmota monax; assembly: GCF_021218885.2. Classification (NCBI taxonomy): domain Eukaryota; kingdom Metazoa; phylum Chordata; class Mammalia; order Rodentia; family Sciuridae; genus Marmota; species Marmota monax. The sequence goes on along the minus strand of NW_026694491.1, from coordinate 14,908,494 downwards.
GAACACAGAGTACTTGTTTTTCTTTGACTGACTTATTTCACTTAACATAATGTCCTTCAATTGAATCTGTTTTTCAGTAATTGATATGGTGTCATTCTTCTTCTGGTTAAATAATATTCCATATATATATATATATATATATATGTGTGTGTGTGTGTGTGTGTGTGTGTGCGCGTGCACACGCGTGCGCATATATATACATATATATGAGAGTAAATAATTTATTCTATTTGTTTATCATTGAGTAGATGAATTTAAAAAGTTAGATGTAATTGAAAACAATAGAAAAGTAGGATTCATGTTCTTAAAAAAGATATATAGATAGATAATAAATATATAGATATAATATACATTTATATAATTTTATAATATTATATCTATGTCTATATTTAATATATATTGTATCTATAGATATATTATATAGTCTCTCTCTCTCTCTCTCTCTCTCTCTCTCTATATATATATATATATATATATATATATATATATATATACAGAATGCAGAGATGAAATGCCATCTCCCTTTATCCACCTCTCCTTCCCAACTTCTAATAATCAGCCTTTTACATTCATATTGACACATCTAGTACCAATAATTGAAAGAGAACACAGAGTACTTGTTTTTCTTTGACTGACTTATTTCACTTAACATAATGTCCTTCAATTGAATCTGTTTTTCAGTAATTGATATGGTGTCATTCTTCTTCTGGTTAAATAATATTCCATATATATATATATATATATATATATATATGTGTGTGTGTGTGTGTGTGTGTGTGCGCGTGCACACGCGTGCGCATATATATACATATATATGAGAGTAAATAATTTATTCTATTTGTTTATCATTGAGTAGATGAATTTAAAAAGTTAGATGTAATTGAAAACAATAGAAAAGTAGGATTCATGTTCTTAAAAAAGATATATATAGATAGATAATAAATATATAGATATAATATACATTTATATAATTTTATAATATTATATCTATGTCTATATTTAATATATATTGTATCTATAGATATATTATATAGTCTCTCTCTCTCTCTCTCTCTCTCTCTATATATATATATATATATATATATATATATATATATATACAGAATGCAGAGATGAAATGCCATCTCCCTTTATCCACCTCTCCTTCCCAACTTCTAATAATCAGCCTTTTACATTCATATTGACACATCTAGTACCAATAATTGAAAGAGAACACAGAGTACTTGTTTTTCTTTGACTGACTTATTTCACTTAACATAATGTCCTTCAATTGAATCTGTTTTTCAGTAATTGATATGGTGTCATTCTTCTTCTGGTTAAATAATATTCCATATATATATATATATATATATATATATATATGTGTGTGTGTGTGTGTGTGTGTGTGTGTGCGCGCGCACACGCGTGCGCATATATATACATATATATGAGAGTAAATAATTTATTCTATTTGTTTATCATTGAGTAGATGAATTTAAAAAGTTAGATGTAATTGAAAACAATAGAAAAGTAGGATTCATGTTCTTAAAAAAGATATATATAGATAGATAATAAATATATAGATATAATATACATTTATATAATTTTATAATATATCTATATCTATATTTAATATATATTGTATCTATAGATATATTATATAGTCTCTCTCTCTCTCTCTCTCTCTATATATATATATATATATATATATATATATATATATATATATATATATACAGAATGCAGAGATGAAATGCCATCTCCCTTTATCCACCTCTCCTTCGCAACTTCTAATAATCAGCCTTTTACATTCATATTGACACATCTAGTACCAATAATTGAAAGAGAACACAGAGTACTTGTTTTTCTTTGACTGACTTATTTCACTTAACATAATGTCCTTCAATTGTAATATTGAGAGAGAGAGAGAGGGACATAAGTCAGATTTTTAAAAATTATTTTTCTTTAATCATCAGTTGATGGGCACTTTGTTTGATTACATATCTTAGTTATTGCATATGGTACCATAGTACCCATACATGTTTTAGCAATTGTGAATAGTGCCATGATACCAATAACTATTCTGGTATCTCTGGTGTGATGATTTCATTTCCTTATTATAAGCACAGAGAAGTAGGATTTCTGGATCATGTGGTAGATATCCAAAGGGACAGAGGCTCTGGTAAACCCAGTAAATCACCTGAATTCTCAGTGCTGTAGTGTAATTGATATTTATTATCACAGACTTCTCATTTCTATAAGTCAATATCTTGAAGTCTAGTTCCAATCCTATGATCCTAACTAAATTTATTTTCCAAAAGACAGCTAATGACCTAATTGACATATCTCATTTCAGTCATTTTACATTGAATTATTTGTGAGCATTAGAATCTTCTAAAAAAAACAGTGTTGCACATTAAAATCCCTTATCTTAGCCTCAAAAATAGTATTACTCTAATTTTCCTTTAATTAATTTGATCACTATTGAATTTGTTTTCAGTTTCTTTTAGTTTGTTTGATTTTATATTCAACAGGAGATCTTCCCTTTCCATTTTACACAGTATCTTTGGGAAATTTATTCTATTCCCATTGGATTCAAGTGGACAATATTAAAGCCAAATCATTTTTCATATGCTTCTTTAAAGATTGAGATATTATTCTTCTTTTCTAAATTTTTTTAAAAATATCTTATCGTTTAATTCTGAGTGGTTTCACACATCTTTTGATATTATTTTTTCCTCTTTTTAATCTTTTAATATTGATTGAATGATTTTCAAGTTGCATCCACCTCACATCCACATCTTGCATATCAATTTTTCAAAACTTTAATTTATTTTGCAATATCTATTTTACATATTGTTGGATTAAGTTTACTAAAACGTGTTAAGAGTTTTTATAACTGCACTTAGGATATGGCACTATAGTTTTCTTTTTTAATTTCTTTGTTTTCATTAATTAATGTATGGTTGGCCTCAGAATGAGTTCAGAAACATGCTCACATCTTCAATTGCCATTTAACTTATCTTTCCATCTTTGCCATTCTTTGGTCTTTTATGCAATCTGGGAGCCAAAGTAATCCACTTAAAAATACAAATCAAATCATACCCCATTGCCTAATTCTGAATGGCTTCCAACTATATTTATATGTAAAATAATGCTACTGGTCACCAAGATTCATTACTTTGTGGTAGTGATAACTATAATCACACTTAACACCACCTACTGTAATATTTATGTGTCACTTGCAGAGAAAAGACACCAAGTTGCAAGAGCAATTATACCAAGTATTAGGTGACTTTGGTATTTCTAGAGTAGTAGGTTCTAGGTCAAACTTCCTGAACTGTTGTATCTCCGGGGTTATGCTGTTACTGCCATGACTGACTAAGCTGCCACTAAGGACTTAGACAACACATCAGGAAACTTGCTGCAACTTGTGTCAATAAAGGCATGCTTCTCCCACTAAATTCAGTTCTGAATCAAAAATCACAAATATGCCTCAGAAAGTAGAATCTAAATGACCCAAAAGTGAGTTAAGTCATATGTTGATTTTCTTTTGTGCTTGTGTGTACACTTAGTTGCTATTTTTTTTTATTTTTAGTTTATTAGCTAACAAGGTACACTATGAAAACATTAGAATAGAAAATAAATAAATAAGTCTCCAGAGGGTCCTCTTTTAAAAGATGGCAATGGATTTGTACAATGCAGCAGCTCTACTACACTAAAAAGAAATAATCTCTTCAATTGAAAATAGTATAAATATATATGTATGTATATATATATATATGTATATATATATATATATATATATATACACACATATGTACTTACATAGATATGGACATATACACAAGTATGTATGTATACACATATATACATATACATATGTACATGGATATATGGTGTGTGTGTGTATATATATATATATATATGCACATATATATCCACATTCTTAAACTTCCATATTTCTTCTGTGCTGAAATTAGAAAATAATGGAAATACAGAAAATAGTCAAGATTAAATTTTCTTTGAATAGCATAATTTTATGAGATTCAAAAATTAAAATTAAATGCTTAAAACATTTAATTAATTTATTTTATGGTGACTACTTACAAGAAATAATGATGTACTTACTAAATAAAATGCTGGTCAGTTTAGAACTAACTTTTTAATGTTTAGAACACTAGAAAACATTGCTCAACATTTTTAGCTTATAACATTAGGGTTAATAAATTGTTCTGTTCTAACTATTTAATACATATGCTTGCTGAAATTACAGATTCATTAAGCCTGTCTTCAAATCTCCTCAAATTTGTCTAGTATGCAATGCTGTATCAGCCACTCACTAACAGAAGTTGTATAATAAATTTAAATAACATCAGTTCTTATTATAAAAGAAGAAAAAACACTTTGTGCTATATTTTTCATTAAGTGAAACAGGGATTCTAACACTAGCTTAGACTCTTCTAGTCTGTATATTCAAAATACTTAGGGATAGTGTTCTTTTTGGTTTCACTCAAATCTGGTATGCACACACATGCACACCCATCAAGACCCTGCCAAGAGTACAATAAATTAATTTTTTATATCTCTACTATAGAAAGAAGACTGAAAAAGATGTTACTATATGAAAACCATCATTAAAACTATTCTCTATTTAGATCTCAAACCATACTGTAATTGATATATTTATTTATTTTAATGGAAGTGTTTTACATGACTCAGTAAACTGCAATATTTAACTCATTATTTTTATTTCTTCTTATTTTAATTTAAAAAGGAACTGTTTGCTAAAGAAATAACACATACTCAGCTTCCTTCACATACCTATCTAAATATAACTGGCTTATTTTAACTTGTGACATGTTAGTGACTAGCTGAACTTTGCTAATGTTAAATCTAGTAAATAAATCATATCACATACTTGTTCAATGACAATATATGAAAACATCAGAATTCTGAGTAATTTTTCTTGTTTTGTACTCTGTTTTTTAAAATTATTTTAAATGTCTTGCCAACATTTAAAAGGTTAATTTAATTATTACAGAATTAAAGTGACAAATAATTATCACATTTATGAATATTCTATTTTGACCCATAGTATCTATTGTAGTTTTTTTGTGAACAGTGATTCCTTCAAGACAAAAACATCTACTTAGTGTTAACTTTATGTTTTGAATTTGGAAACAGCCCCAGACAAATTTTGATAGCATATTAAGTTATCTTTAAATAAATCAAGTTAGGAGTTTCTGAATTGTGTGAGTAAAATGAGGTTGCTTTTATTAAGTCAGCATTTTCTGTTAGCATTGAAAACTGCTCAGCTACTTCAATCAATGTTCCGTCTGTCCACACAAACAGACATACTCATCAGGAGGCAAATTTTATTTGTTTTAAAAGTACATATGAGAAAAATGTTCCCATAATTTGGCAAAGCTCTTTTCTGATGTAATTCATGCAGAAAAATCTCCTGTCAGTAAGTTTTGAAATTTCCAGGAAGTATATCATGCTATTGTTGTGTCACTATAGATATTATTAATGGATAACAGCAATCACTTAGACTTCTTGGCTTCAGATAGAACTTGGAAATGCCTCCTCAATTTTAAGGCATGTACAGGATCCATGTTTGCAAACTTACCTACTACTAAATACAGATCTTTAGGATTAAGTGAAAATCACACATCTACTCTGGTATTCATCATTTAATTTGCAGTTTATAACATGAAAAGTGTTTAATACATAGTGTCATAGAACTCAGAATGGGATATTTATACAAAAGTAATCATGGGAAATATATTGATTCTCAAAAGAAATGTGCATGTGCCTGGGGAAGAAGAAATTCAGGTGCTATTGGATATTTTGGAAGATCACAAGGTCTATTCTCAAAGATACCTCATATGTTGGGGAAATGGGAAAATACCATTAAATGACAAAATCTAAGGTATGTACTTTTTACCTTGTAATATGTCCAAAATTATAATATGTCTTACAATCAATTGTGTATTGTAAACTTAGTTTGTCAAGCCATTAATGTCATTGTGTATTGTAAACTTAGTTTGTCAAGCCATTAATGTCATGGTGACAATTGTTTTCACATCTACACAACATTGTTGGATGAAAGCAACCATATTAAAATTTATAGAATGGGAAGCTTGAAAGAATATCCCAGGGATCAAATTACCAGTGCCCATGATAACGCAGAATGATTCTAATTAACATATTGGCAACACCAAGTTGGAAAGTAATTTGGTAAAAGTTCAAGTTTGGATTCAGAATAGTTTTTGAAACATTTTACTCTATTTGATTTTATATTTTCCTTTTCATGAATGCATGGATGTACTATATGATAAAAATTTGTTAAATTAGCCTGAAAGTTCTACTAATATAGTCCAAGGAGACTGAAACATATTAATTATATAGTTTGTTATTTGTTTCACTGAAGATCAAAAGTTTTGGTATGAAACACAACCAATTATGACTTAGATTTGTTGAAATATGGCAAAGATTATATAATATGAATACTACTAAGATAAATAAAACACAAAGAGCTATGCATATTGACATGAGGTAATGGGTGAAAATCTGGGGAATAACTGAAAAAGACACATGGGGTGTGACCAGTAGGAAACATGCAGAGATTTTTCACAAGCAACTAGAGAGGCACGGAGTACATGGTGCCTATAACAAGCAACATACAAACAAGTAAGTGAACAAAATGGCTATAAATATAATTGAAGCATTTTGAATAATGTATTCTTAAGTATTGTTTAAAGGAATGTTCAGGAATTAAAATGTCTGTTGTTAAATAAGCATAAAGAACAATGCATTATTACCTTTTTGCCCCTGTAGAAATTTCACAAAGCTGCATTAATATATTAGGGATTTAGTTTGATATTTCAAACTAAATATATTTTGACACAGGACACACTCATAGGAAATGAAAGAGTACAGAATGGATTAAAAGGTAAAGGATAAGCCAAGATGGGACTGTTTGTTAAAATAGGCCCTTAAGCCTTTTCCATATCAACTAAGACCTTCAAAGGATTTGAGGGTTTATTCTTGGAGAAATTAATAACCATCAAGGAGGGAATGGAGTCTCCAGTTGAAATTTAAAAATCAAAAGTGAAAAGCTAACACTTAACAAACTTATTTTAATTTTAGCTTCTCTAGAAAAAGGAATAAATCATGTATTCTACTTCCATTACATAATAGATATGCAATGTGAATGCCAATAATATAGTCTTGACAAGTGTAATTATTAAAAAAAATTTAAAATAGAAATAAAAAATCGATATGAGATAACTCATTGGCTTCCAGAGAAGCATTCTGCAGCAAATTGCGTTTTGAAAATATTTGTGACTACTGAGATACAGACAAACATAATAATTTAATAGGACTTAAATTATTGACAAATAGTTCTCAAAATAACCAGTCATTTCAAGGAACATTAATTTGTTCATGTAAGGTAAGAATGTGCATGATATTACCTATTAATTACATATACAAATGTACATTTACATATAAAATTTAATAGTTTGCCATATAGTGAGGTTTTGAGGTTTCCAAAATTGAGGTTTAATTAGCAATTCTCATTAAAACATATTAGCTCATAGCTTAGTCCTTAATGTGATCTGGCAAAATAATACTTTAAGACAGATTGCCAGATAAAATATAGAGCACATTCAATGCTAACCATTTGAAAACTTATCATCAGCATGTGTTAAGCAGTTCTCCATAAGTTGAACACATTCCACCAAACTCTTGCAATACATAACTTCTTCAGTCTCACTGATTATTTCACTTCCATAGGAGAACTGAAACTTGAGTACGGTAACATCATTTAGAGAAGAGAATTTATTGTTTCAGTGTGGACAGATGTATTAGGCATGTCTTTGCATTTCATTAAGTATAAAATGGGATTGTGCTGTTAAAAGTACAAGCGAAGAAACACGACTTCACAAGAGAGAAAAGTATCATACATGCTGGTCAAATATGCTAAGTGCTGGCAAGGGATGAAGGTATTGTTTTAAGCTAAGAGATATAATTAGTAGGTCAATGCAGTTTTGATCTCCCATATTTTCCACATGCTATATGATGCTCTAATCTTTTTCTTTTAATTTTTTTTTTCCTACAAATGAAATAACAGGTACGGTGAATGTATGGGGAATAGTACCACTATGGATCCAGTTTCTGGGTTAACACAAACTTTTGAAACATTTTTTCCGAGCAAGAGTAACAGCAGCCACAGCATCTGGATGCTTGAATGGAAAGTGACTGGCCAGATCCTGCTTACTTAAGTTGGCACCCACTGACTTGCCTGAGGATCAGTCAATTGAGGGCTCTTTGGGAGAACCTTCCCACATGGATTCCATACTCCTTGATAGCTCTGTCATTGTCAAGAATTTGTTCAAGTTTATGTGTCTAAGAATAAAATCATGTTCAATTTTCGGATGATTTCTTCCACATGTTAAGATCCTTTTTATGATATGAAACAAAGGCCAAAACTTTCAAGTAGAAGCAAAGGGAGGGTTCAAAAGACCCATTGGCTGGCTAACATTTTGATGAAATATAAAACTTAAGATTTTGCCATGTGATAGTGAATTCATTTTTCAATGTGTTAGATGAAATACAAATTCTGCCAAAGTGTAAGTATTCTTTTGAGATGTCAGATTTACAGCAGGGCTGAACAGACCAATTACATTAACCTAAAGAAATTTTCTTTATCAAAAATTCACAAAAAGAGCAAGCTGATTTCATAAGTTGACACAAATCAGTGAGTAGAACATTTATAGAGTAAGACTATCACTTTTTCTTAGATTCTAAGATCTGATTTTTAGAGGTTCACCACAAATGAAGATTTATATTATATCTAGGTAGAGGAGATCCAAAAAAAATATTAACTTTACTATGTTTAATCTCTTTGCAAATGTCTGTTTTTTTAGGCTGTGTTTAAAACCACCAATGATAAGAGTTTTCTACTTTCTGAGTTAGACAGTTGAAAGTATACCTGTCTTTTATGGAATTCCTTAGTCTTCGAATTATGGAGATCTAACAATATATGTAGGGAATGTTTTATCTGATTTCATTTAGTATGAACTCCATATAGTTTAAGAGCCACTGTTTCCTACAAACCCTTCAACTTTGACTCATTGCCATCTTGAGACTAGCAAACTCTGTCTACAGAAATTATTCTTTATAAATGCCATAACCATTTATTTCCTTTGCACACATTTCAATTTGAATGTAGCTCTCTCAAACTGTGATCTTCACAACTAGTAAGATTTAATGTGATCTGGCTTGTGGAGCATAAAATATTTAGTAATTATGAATTAAAATTTCATTTGGCATTTTAAATATTATATATGATAGATGCAAGGAGACAAGACTCCAAGGGAAATCCTTGGAAGTATCAAAACCCATATGGTCAATATTTATTCTTCCTAAACAGGCAACAGGAGTGGCTTACTCCTATCTACTTTCCTTAGTAGTAAGAGAGTTCTCTAGATACTTTACCCATGTTGGCTTAAGGTAGCGAACTATTGCACTTCTCCTTTACCCTCACAAAGCTTACAGTTTAATGGGATTAAGGATTTATAATTACACTAGAATATTACAATTACAATAGAATGTACAACAGTACTTATTCTATTCCTTATTCTAATAGGAAACATTGCACACAATGTTTCCTATTAAACAATTGTAATATCTCCAGGCTCCCCTAATTTCCTTTGATTGTTAGTATTTATGGCTTGATTATTAGCTGAAGTCAGTCACACCAGCTAAACACTATTTTTTTTGTTCTTTCTTCATCATTCATTTGTTTCAAAACTACTGTTGTTTGTTTAGCAAACTCATGAAAATATCTGGTTTTGCATGTTATTTTTCATTATTTCTTTGCTATCTTCCATTCCTGTTTTCAGGGGGACTGGATACAGTGGCCCACACCTGCAATCCCAGAGGCTTAGGAGGCTGAGGTAGGAGGGTCCCAAGTTCAAAGACAGCCTCAGGAATTTAGCAAGGTTCCAATTTATTTTTAAAATCCTCAGAAGATCCTGTAGAGAATTCTAAATCAAGTTTGCATTGTATAGCCTCACTTTTCTCTTAATTAAAAATATTAATGTTGTAAATATTTCATTAAAAAATGTCACACAAATTTTTTCTACTTTTGCTTAGTTAATTTTATTATAAGAGCAACATAATTTCATAAGTTTTCAACTATATCACAGTTTTAAATATTTATAGACTATTCTGATAACCAAATAATAATTTATGCACAAATTGAAAAATGTCAGCTTATTTTCAAGTAAACACTATCTGCACATAACTGGAGACAACTTAAATATGTAAAATATTTCCTCTATTATTTGCATGAGGTTCGTACACAAATGAACTCCTGGTTCTTTTTGTGATAATCATGCACAAGATTTTTAGATTATCTCAACCATGACAGTTTGGGGTATTCTAGTATTTCATTTAATTGTCTGTCTTAAGTATTGAAAACTCTTTGTATAAGACTAATTTGTCATCTTAAATCATAGTTGAGAAGATTTTGTGGAAGATATACTTTCTACTGTTCAATAATGACTCTCTTTAAATAGGTAGGTAGGATTAGAATGACCATATAAGATCAATCATGATAAGGTGATAACCTTGAAAGTATGATAGTTTAACCAGTGTTTCACAAATACCTTTATAAACTATTGGACTGAATAATCAAACAGATTTCTTCAGAGCAGAAATCTTCAATGATTACATATTACATTCATATGAAAGGTTAATCTACAAAGAATGGTATAATATGTAGCATTACCAAAAATATATATGTGTACACACAATACATACACACATTTTTAAATCTGAAATTTTCTTCTCCCCATTTCAATATTCTATCTCCACTTCTATTTGTTCTTATAAATCAATTAAGTATCACATCATGATTATCCATCTAATGCCAAACTTATGCCAGAAACTGAAGAGATACTTAATAAAATTATGGCAGGATTTTCCTTTAAATAGTTTATAATATACTTAAGTAAGGAAAAAATTCTAATTTGAGCTAAAATAAGAAAAAAATGTTAAAATAGAGGTGAGGGGATCTATTCCTTTGTGATTTTATCACAAAGGAGGAAAAAACAAATTCAATGTAGAAACTCAGAATTATGAATAAAAATAAGTACTAAGCCATGAGTAAGATGCATATATGAAGAACCAATGAAACTATAATGGAATGAATGTTTAACATAGAATACATAATCAAGCATCAGTGACATTTTCATTATTATCAAATTAAGATGAAAAATTTTGATAAGACATTAAAATATAAAATAAATTTCAATTTCTGACTTCTATGAAAATTCAAATATTTTTGAAAAGCATAATTAAAACAAATTGTATTAACCAGATTAAAACAAAATAGAAAAAAAAACATACATTATAAGAAATGCAATGTTACTGGAAATGTGTCCTTTAATATCAATAAAAATAAAAATTTTATCAATGCTCCTACTGATATTAATATTACATTGGAGGTCCTATATGAAATAATAATGATAATATATACATAAATAAATATGGATTTGAAATGAGGAATTGTTTGTAGGTAATATACATATTAATACACTATTCAACAAAATTTTGATGTTATTAAAATTATACCTGGACACAACAAATTCATGGATGTACTCTCTTATTAAAATTTGTTTTTGGATGGGATGTATAGACCAGTTTTCAGAGTTTGACTTCCAGGCACAATGCCCATACCATCCCCCTACACACAAAAAGTGGAATAAAATTATTAAAGAAACTAAAAACAATTTTATATGCTAGAAACAACTAATTAGAAAACATAATCTTAAACTAATTCATAACAGTAACAGCATTTTTCAGTACTTAGGCATAAGCAAAAATGGCAGAATATTTAAAGGTCTAATTAAAATTTTTCAATAAATGTTTTAAAGTACAACTGAATTAAGTGGAAAGTTGTATTATAATAATTAGTGAAGATGCCCAAGATATAAGAGATATTAATCTGGGGCTGGGGATGTGGCTCAAGCGGTAGCGCGCTCGCCTGGCATGTGTGCGGCCCGGGTTCGATCCTCAGCACCACATACAAACAAAGATGTTGTGTCCGCTGAAAACTAAAAAAAAATAAATAAATATTAAAAAGTTCTCTCTCTCTCTCTCTCTCTCTCTCTCTCTCTCTCTCTCTCTCTCAAAAAAAAAAGAGATATTAATCTCTCTAAATTAACCTAATATTTCAAAGCAATATGTGAAACACAAAATGACTTTTTAAATTAATATTGAAAATTGTGTAAAAAACTTTGCAAATATGTATTGTGACAGCATGTTTCTTGATTTTATATGTATATACACAAAATAATATTTTTTCACTGTGTATATCTACTTTTTCAAAAATTAACTTGTTCTAATTAGTTATACATGACAGTAGAATCATTTTGAAACATCATATATAAACGGAGTATGATTTCTCATTATTCTAGTTGTACTTGATGTAAAGTTAAACTGATCCTATAATCATATATGCACATAGAGTAATAATGTACAATTCATTCTACTATTCTTCCTATCTATACCCCTTCCCTTCCCTTTACTCCCCTCTAATTCAAAGTACCTATATTCTTCCCTAGCAGCAGCCCTCCCCGCATTGTAAATCAGCATCCACACATCAGAAAAAACATTCAGCTTTTGGTTCTTTGGGATGGCTTATTTTGTTTAGCATGATATACTCCAGTTCAATCTATTTACCAGCAAGTGCTATGATTTCATTCTTCTTTAAGGATGAGGAATATTCCATTGTGTATATGTACCACAATTTCTTTCCATTCATTTGTTGAAGGGCATCTAGGGGGGTTCAATAGTTTAGCTATTGTGAATTGAGCTGCTATAAACATTGAGGTGGCTTCATCACTGTAGTATGCTGGTTTTATGGCATTTCTGTATAAAATGAGGAGTGGGATAACTGGGTCAAATAGTGGCTCTAAGTTTTCTGAGGAATCTCCATACTGCTTTCCATAGTGGCTTCACCAATTTGCATTCCTACCAGCAATGTGTGAGTGAAATTTTTCCCTACAACTTTGTCAACATTTATTGTTGCATGCATTCTTGATGATTGCCATTCAGATAGAGCACTAATCTCCAATATAAATAAAGACGTCAAAAAACTTAACACCAAAAAAAAAAAAAAAACTAGTCTTATCAATGAACGGATAAGGAACCAACTGCATAGACAATTCAGATAAGAAATATGATGGATCAACAAATATATGAAAAAATGTCCAACATCTCTAACAAATCAACTTTTATGTATGTTGATATATGCATATACAGGGATGTACATAAGCAATAAGTGATGCAAATATAGATGTAATAGTACTTAGTTTTGAAGGAGAAAGGAATAAAATAAGTGCTGGAGGATTTATAAACATAGCTTCAGTCTACATGTAAACCTTTACTACAAAGAGTCGGAAATTTGTTCACTTGAACTCCTTTTCACAGAACTGGAGTTGATGGATATTAACCACATAAAAGTAATGCTAACAGCTCTTTTATCAAGAATGGAGGCTTTCCTCTCTACTACTAAACTCTCAATGAGTACTTTGTCTTTCTTATATCACCTAGTGGAAGATAGATCATGGCTAATGGAAATCCTTTCATACTCTCAGTGTACCTTGACTAGATAATACAGTACAGGAAAGGTAGCAGAATACAACAGTTACTAATATGGCATTATGTAAAAATGTGGATGCGTAATCGATGTGATTCTGCAATCTGTATTTGGGGTAAAAATGGGAGCTCATAACCCACTTCAATCGAATGTATGAAATATGATATGTCAAGAGCTTTGTAATGTTTTGAATAACCAATAAAAAAAAAAAACACAGATGGGGCTGGAGATGTGGCTCAAGCAGTAGCGCGCTCGCCTGGCATGCGTGAGGCCCGGGTTCGATCCTCAGCACCACATACAAACAAAGATGTTGTGTCCGCCGAGAACTAAAAAATAAATATTAAAAGATTCTCTCTCTCTCTCTCTCTCTCTCTCTCTCTCTCTCTCCCCCACTCTTTAAAAAAAAAAACACAGATGTAAAATTAGTGTTATTTGGATTCATATTTCAGCCTTGACATTTAGGGTCTGAATCGCCCCTAAGATAGGAATAATGACATTTAGATACGTTTCACTAATTTTTCCTCTTCCTCTATAATTATTTTCTCCTTTAAAATAAGCCTGCAGTTTTGTGTCATAATCATCCTAGTAAAATAGAATTTGAATCATGATCTGCCTTTGATTTAACAAACCAATATTTCTCCATTACTACCTAAATAATTAAAGATTCTTCGATTTGCCTTCAAAATCACTTGTAATATGTAACAAAATTGCATTTCTGATTTTCCTACCATCCTGAACCTCACAATGAAGAAAAAAATGGACTTTATATTATTTATTGCTCATCTTCCATAGTAAGATTAAGGCTTTGTAGGAGAAAGTCCATAATTTTCAACCTCTTACATAACTAGAATTTTCTTATTTTTCAAACTTAGATCCTTGAAGTTCTTATTATCTTCCAAGGGCCACATCAAATTCCTGGTCCTCTTTCATCTTTCTCCTTCATTGGAAGCAATTTACTTAAAAAAAAAAAAAAAAAAAAAAAAAACACTCAGCTCCTGCTATGTATCAGACCGTCTCCTAGATGTTGAGGGTGAAGAATGAACAAAAATCATAAAAGTGAGGAAAAAAATAAATACTACTTATTTCTGGACTCAATTCTATAGACTATAATCTGCCATTTTAATAGCTCCTACCATCAACAGTCCTCTACATCTAATTTTATCCAAGTTAATGCTAGTATCTTTAAAATATTTACATTCTTTTTATTGTCATGTTAACTTCTTTAAATACCTAACTGTATTGTTTCTATTTCAATTGCAGCAAACCCCAAAAGTAGGACACAAAAAAGGAACTCAATGCATATCTTGACTTAACTTAATTCAGTTAATAACATACATTTGGTACCATAAATATGATTCTAGGCTAAAATCAATGTTCAAAATGATGACTTGAGAAAATTAACCTAATATGTGAATTGAAGATTCGTATTTGTAGTTTGATAGTGCTACTTCTTAACATGGCAAGAATGAAAGGATTTGTGTCATTGAGTGGCTATATGGTCAATGATTCTGAATTATTAAAAGTGTGTGTTTTCACGTTGCTAACAAAATGGCAGGAGATTGATAGGAAGATAATGTGAAACAGCTGTTGTTATATTCTAGGAAATCTTAAATAATTCTAAACAGTGATTTTAAATAAGATTATTTAAAGATTTATGGAAAGAATCAGGTTTTAAATATAGACAAGAGTAGATATAAAAGAAGCATATAAAAATGTATAGCCACAAGAGTTAGTGTAAGAATAATGATGTAAACAAAAAAATTATAATGCATTCTTATAATTTTTTGTTGTTTCACAATCCATTTTGAATGTAAGTTGGACTTTCTCTTACCAGAAGCAGTCACCCTTAACACAGTTTCTAGTTTTCCACTTTCACCCATTTCCTCATGATGATCATCAGATATCTGCCACATACAACCAATTCCAGGTGACCTCCATGTGGGAGAACTAGATTCACCACACTTGACCTAGCCCATAAACTCCCACACCCACCCAGTCTATGTAGAAATGCCACAGTAATCATCTTGAAGTCACAGTGTGACACCTAGAGCTCATGTCTGCTTGACTTAAAATCACCAGTTGGAAGCCCCTGAAAGAAACCTATTCAGGTAATGCCTTGGACCCCAATAAAAAGCTTTAGTTTTTTAGGACCTCTCTCTCTTGCTTCTCACTGGGTGAGCATGTGGGTCCTAGACAGCTTATCATTTCCATTTCTCTTTGTGAATCCCTTGGCCTTCCTTTTATTAGAATTTGTAAGAAAACATTACTTCAGTTTTCTTTCTTTCTTTTCTTTCCTTTCTTTCCTTCCTTCCCTCCCTTCCTTCGTTCCTTCCTTCCTTCCTTTCTTTCTCTTTCTTTCTTTCTTTCTCCTCTGTCTCACCTGACATAATCAAACTCAACTCTTCTCTCAGTCAAGATTCTCTTAGAAAGCACCTATCTTGGTAGAAATACAGTCAATTCAGGTCAGATTAGAGCTACAAGGATATCTGCTAGTACAAACATATTTCCAGTGAAATGGATGTTGAATCACAGTTTGGAAACTTAGAGATGAGGCGATCTTTCAGGATAAAGAAGTAGACCATGAAAAGCACACTGTAAACATCCATGGCACCAATCTACACTAAAGCCCCATCAGGGCAGGACTATAGTTTATGGGCACTTCCAGGAGAGAGATCTCAAAACCAAATTAGAGGAAAATCAATAGATATTATAAACCTTTTACATAGAATACAATTACTTTTCCATTATTATATTCAATCCTTATAGTAAACTTTTGAAATATATATGTGTGTGTATATGTGTATACATATATGTTATATATATATATGTGTGTGTGTGTGTATATATATGTGTGTATATATATATATATATATATATATACACATATATATATTTCAAAAAATTACTATAAGGATTGAATACAATAATGGAAAAGTAATTGTATTCTATGTAAAAGGTTTATATACATATACATATATATATAGTATATATATATATATATAGTATATATATATACTATATATATATATATATATATATATATATATATATATATATATATATATAGAGAGAGAGAGAGAGAGAGAGAGAGAGAGAGAATTTTATATCCCTAACCTAATCCCATTTGACTATACTAAAACCACTGGTCTACAGTTTTGGTGGAAGTTGCTGGTGTGAGAAAAGATATGTTCTCCTAGGAACATATGGGAAATTTTATTTCTAGCTACTTGAATAGTTTTTGTGAAAATAATTATCTATCCTATTAATTTGACATCATCATTTATTTAATGTTTTTGATAATGAGTTCTTCCTAAAATTTTCTAGATTATTTTAGATTTTAATTGTTTGAATTACTACTATTAGTACTACTAATATCTAGCATTTTTTAAACACTTATTTTCAGGCTTTGTATATGAGATATGGAGGAGGTAATGGAATATAGCAGAGAGAAGAAAGAGTCCTGTTTCCATGTGAGGGATATTCCATTTTTATTAGAATGCTGCAAAAATACTGTCTCTTATGCCCTAAATCCTATGTCTATGGCTTTATACTTTCTTTACAAACTTGAATTAAATATCAACACTCCACTAAAAGCTATTTAAGTAAAACACAGTTTCATGTTTCCATATTCCAATTTAAACTATGTTTATTATAATATTACTTAAATATATAAAACACAAAACTAGGTTGCAGTTTCTCCTTTTATAGCTCTTATAGTCACATTCTTCCACAAGATTACAAAATAAATGCAAATTAAACTAACAAAAGTTAAATTTAAAATATCAAGTTAAGAAAATCAGTGAGTATGCTTAGCCAATACTGTGTTCTCAAAACAGGAATTTAGTACTAATATCTTATAAGATTTAATGGATAGTTTTTGTTATCACTATTGTCCTTTTAAACTGCTGTGAAATCTTCTGAAGGAGATACTTAGAATCATTTGGGCTTCACTGGGATAAATAAATTGTTTACTTTTAATGTCTGTTTTTTTCTTCAACCTGTGATGAAGTCCTAATACCTAGTGCTAACATGTTCAAAATAGAAAAAAAATCAGAAACACTAAAACCTCCAGCCAGTATTTGGTTACCCTTATAACCCAGAATATGTTTAAGTTATTTTTTTTATATTATTATTGAAACAAACCACACAGTTATCATAGAAAATATGCAAACCCCAATTTGCAAAATGCTACAATTGTGGGCCATAATGCCATAAACCAGATGTTCATGTGATAAATAAGTGGATTCCCAAGTAACCTAATGCTTTAATGCATTTCATTCTTTTGCTCTTTCAATAAATATTTATTGTGTTATGTGAACATGACTGTAAGTTATGCTCTAGAGGACAAAATGGTTAACCAAGAAAATAAGGTATGAGATATTACAAAAAAAGTATTGTGATGTTTAATGGAGGATGGATGTTAACTTCCGGGGATATGGAAAGCTGTCATTTGGGGTAAAGGATTCAATAAACATTCATTGACCGGTTGAGTTCCTTCACTACTAGGATTTTCAATAGAGCTATCTTCCAGTCATGTAATCCGTTTTCTGGTTTCACTTTATGCTCTTTGTAAAGTAGCATATTCCTTCTTTCATTTATTTGATAAATATTTACTGAATGCCAAGGATGATTCAAAATTTTTCTTGGCCTTCGAAATATATTAGGAAGCAGGAGAAAAAACCTGAACTCATAAAGCTTAATACCAGTGTGGGATAGGTAGATAATAAGTGATGGCTACAATTATTACATAAATTATACTTTGTGTTGCAAAGGGAGAGGTGCTACAGGGGAAATTTTAATCAGGTATGGGGGTTGGAAGTAGGAGAAGGACTGGTTAAAAATTTTAAAGCAGTTATTCAGAATAAGAATAAGCCTTGAGGTGAGCTTTCTTTTCTTTTTAAATATTCTTTGCTTCTCTTTTTCTTTTCGTTTTTGTACCAGGGATTGAACCCAGGGACACTTAACCACTGAGCGACATCCTCAGCCCTTTTTATTTTCTATTTTGAGATGGGGTCTTGCTTAATTGCTTAAAGCCTCCCTAAATTGATGAGGCTGGCTTTGAACTTGTGATCCAGCCTCAGCCTTCCAAGCCACTGGGATTACAGGCATGAGCTACTTTGCCAAGCTCTTGAGGTGAATTTTCTAACACAACATATTTTTTCAAGGGATAATTAGAGCAGTTCATATTCACATTCTGAATCACCTCACCAGTGTCATAGTTATAGAGTATTTGTGAATAGTAAACTAATCATAATATGCATTTCTATTTGTATTACAATTATTAGTCACAATGAGGCAGAGATGGTGAGCCACATTAGCCAACTTTGAAACATTTTATGTAACCAACAGGAATATAATACATGTATTTGATAATAACAGATGCTTTCTGTACAAATCAGAATGAATGTAAATGTAAGATTTCTCTTTAATGGAGGACAATTAAGAAAACAAATAGAAGAATGAGCTACCATCCTCCTATGTTTAAAACAATAATGTAGAGCACAGTTTTAAAGGAAAACAACTTATACCAAGAGTCCTAGTAATCTCTTGGAACCAGTAGGTATTTTCCTGTTTAATCACAAATGATATGTATAATTTGGGCCAGCACATGCTGCATCTAAATGGAAACACCTCAAATGGACCCCAGTCCTCTTCTTCAGAATCCAATTGTACTTTTATTTCAATATTCCCATTAAAACTAAAGGTTTCTCAAAGATGGTTCTCCAAAAGGTGTTTGCCAAAAAATATATATTCATTATTTTTTCTCCATTCCCTATATCCATACAATCAGATACCAATTTTTTACTTAAATGACTTTAAACCATGTGGATTTTAAAAGATCTGGGTGTTGTCTTGTATGTTTTTATTTATTATTTTTCCCTTGTATCTATAGTCCTATAAAAATTTTGAATAATCACTGACAAATCTGAAAAGAAAAAAATATTAATTTTTCTAATCTTCTATGTGTTCTTTTTTGTTGTCAACAATATTTTGACCACACAGACAAATAGGGTTTTATATCATCTGCATTTATTAATGGCTCATCAGAGTGACTGGTGCTATTTTATTAAAAATGGTTATTGATAACTAGTTAATGGTTGGCAATTTTATTTATTCTTTTTACACTTTAATATTTACTTTTAGACATTTATTCATTCTTCTTTGATGTATCTATATTTTATGCATTTCAAATTTACAAAGTGTACCCTTAGAATTCATATAAATTTTTCAAATTGTTCTCGTTTATTCCAGTTTACTTTATCAAATTAAAATATACAAATGAAGAAATAAGCAAAAGATAATTTATTTTGTGATTACAAGTGTAATATTAGTATTTGTATCTTTTATTGTAATCTGTATCTACAAAAAGAAGCACAAGTAAATACGAGGTTAGACTAGTTAAGGAGTAAGGAATGTAATGAAAGGGGATAGAAAAAGAATTTGTATTTAAACTTTATGTCTATTAATAGTAATGTGATCTTTGCTTATTTAATTGTCATAATTTTATGTCATAGGTACAACTATGGTGATTATGTTAAATACAGAGGGACGTGAGTTTCAGAGAGGTTAAACAACTTGCCACAACCATACATATACAGTTAGTAAATGTGGGAGCCCAAAATTTGCATCTAGAAAGGATTTCCAAGCCTTAAACATTTCCATTTAGAGTATTAATTCTATCAATTTACTAGTTCTATTAGGAAATATTCATAGAATATATTTCTGGATATAATTCACATTTATTCTTATACAGTATGAAAATTGTATCTGTATTAGGTATGGGGACAATTTTCCTAAATTTTGTATTAGGCAGGTTTGTTATTACAAAAAGACCAAACTCTGCTCAAACAAGATAGAAAATTAATTATCTCTTGCAGAACTATGTGGATATGAGTAGCTGCTTCAGGAATGGCAAGCTGACCCAGTATGGGAGTTCTGACCAGGAAATCATAAACAATTTCTTCCCTGTTTTGACTTATCATCACCTATGATCTTTATTTCAAATGATCTCATCCAAATGTTAGCCTTGGGAAGAAGAAGAAATGAAAAGCAAGCAATTGACATATACAATGCGCTCCTTAAGTTCTACAAATCACTTCTGCTTCTAGTACATTGACCACAATCAGAAATATGGCCCACACAGCTGCAAGCAGACTGATGTAAAACTTGATTCTAATTGAAGTGATTTGGCAACCATGGAAATGCATTGCTCAAATTTCCCTTCAGGAGAAAATGCTGTCAGGAGTGTAGTTGACTGACAGCCTCCCATTGCTGCATATTTGGATTCACTACCACATTAAAGCCAAGGTCATATTCTTCCTGGCCAAGACTCTTCCAGGATTGGGTCAAGCCAAGCATGAAGCTTTTGGGTTGCTAGAAAAACATTCCTGCTCAACTTGCAGCTCCTCTAATGAGAACTCTTTTTGGTTGTTTTTGTTTTTTGGAGTGGGGACTCCTCACTAGTTTGGCCTGTATATTCTCAATGCTTCAGTAACTTTTGAGACTCTTGTTACCCAATCACCTTTTCTTCCATTCTTCCTTACACAGATGTCACACTCTATCATGGTCTAAAGGTGTTTCTTGCCAACTCTTAACCCTATTCTACATAGGCTAAAGGTTAAGCCTCTATCACAGGGGAATCTGCTTTGGCATTTTCTTCTCAGAGGATCCAAAATGGCCTAGGTGGTCATGTACTCAACTAAAGTTGGGATTCTGTCACAAAAATGAAAAAATTATTATAGGCCCCAGGGATAATTATCTGTCTTTGTTAGCGGTGGCCTTTCTATTCCAACTAATATTCATGAATATATTATTTTTTCCCTTACATATATCACATTTACTCTCTAATGAAGAAAATCCAAATGCATAAGCAGTTACTTCATGTAGTTAAAAATCCGGTATCTCTGAGCAAGGGGATGTCTCTTCTGTTGAATCTGCATATAACTCTGAAACTGATCTGTGCATCTTTAAAAAGTACATTTATCTTAACATGTTGAATATACAATGGTAGAATTGTAACGGATTGACTACTATAAAAACTATAATTTAGAAAAGGAAGAGAGTAAATATATTCAATTATCAATTTCTGATAGTGAAGGGTCAAGGAAAATCCTTTGCTTTTGATGGAATAAGTTCTTCTGTTAGCCCACCGGTCTGTATCTGGTTCCCCTTCCTGGGAGTAACTCTTGTTCCTTGTAATCTATGGCTCCCAGTTTTTCTCTTGCGGAGATATTTCCTTATTGATTTAGGGTAGATATTATTAGTGTTCATTATTAGTGAGCTCCCCTACATTTACAGGCAGGGGAGAAAGTTGTTCTTCTAAACCTTGAAATTACATGTGACTACTTTTCTTGCTTTAGCCAGTGAAATATGTGGAGGCAACTGAATGATGGTGGAAACGTATGTTGACATGGGTATAAAAGTCCACTTCTAAATACTGGAGGGTATCAGTCTTGGAAAGATGCTTACATTCACATCATTCATTATATATGCCCAGTTTAATTAAAGAACAACATTGTTTTTTTTTTTACTCTTACATCATTGAAATTTTGGTTATTCAACAAAACACAATATACATTGATCAATACATGATTTTTCTCCACATCTACATTTAAATGAGTATTGGACTGTGCACCTTCTCTAGGGGATGGTGAGCTTCTGAACATACTTCCTGTTATAGAATGTTTGGGAATATGACAGCTTTTACAGGAATGAAAAATCACAGGTATTTTTGTAATAAAATTGTGACAATAAAATTATGTAGTGGATTTCTAGCATAATTGCTTCCAGAAAACTCTACTTTTGAGTAACCAAACCTAACAATCTCTTCTTGACATCATGTTTAAGCCCATAGATTCTCTTTTGTTTACTGGCTTCTGTGCTTGGATCACCTGTGGCTCCCTGGTTTTAATGAGTCCATGTGAAGCAATAAAAAAGCAGCTTTTTAAAATGAGTCTTTTCCATGGTTCTGACTCACAAAATATAAGGCTGAAATTTTTAATGAGAGGCCTCTGAGAAAATCTCTGAACAAGAATAATATCTCTCAAAAGTTTACAATTGAGTGGCTTTCCCAAATCCTGGCAGATCCCGAATTATTGGATTTCTCATCCAGTTCCCTTATAGCTATAGGCTTCGATGGCCATGTGTTCTGCCTTCCAGGTTATCACACAGTAATTTAAATTTTTTGCAATAGTATAATGAGAATCTTTAGCTTTTGGCCTGCATTACTGTCTTTCTTTTCAGTTCTAGGCCAGCACTTTCTAAGCCAGCACTGCATTTTTCGGAGGGGTGTGTGTGTGTGTGTGTGTGTGTGTGTATGTGTGTGTGTTTGAATAGAAACTGAGATTTGTGTGTTATCTGATTAGCTAGTATATAGCTCTTTCTATTGAAACAAAGATATGGAAAATAAAGTGATTTAAACAAGGTTAAAGTTTATTTCTGCTTCATGTCCAGAAAAAATCAAATGATTGAAAGATGTGTGGACTGTTCTCCAGAATCACATAAGGGCCCAACTTCCTTCTATTTCTGTTTCTTTGTCATCCTTTGTTTTTGTTGTCATGTATGTCATTAGAAGTACAATATCTAATTTCATTAGTTGGGAAGAATGGAAGAAGAGTATGAGGTCACTGATTTTCTTATGCAAAAAGATGATATGGAAACTGTGAATAATATGGATGCTCAGATGCTCTTGATCAAAATGGCCAAGTGAAGCTGCAAGAAAAGTTCTTATTGGGAAAGTGATGAGTTTTAATCTCTAGTTCAACTTTAGTGTGTGGGGAAAAAAAGCATTCTTTCTAAATGGGGAGGAGAATCTATGAAGAGAAATTAGAGACAGCTATTTTAATAATATCTGTAAAATGATATCTTTAGTAATATGTGTAATAATACCTTTAGTAATATCTGTGATATCTTCTCAGCTGGCACCCTAGCTAATAAGTAATAGTTATTTAATAAATGTTTATTTCCTTGTCTCCTCTTCTGTGCCTTATAATTTGAGACTGATAATAAGAGAAACTAGACCTGTTTCAGTAATTTTTCTATATTTCTATGATGGAATAATTTATTATCCTATTTACACTAAATACAATACTTAAGGTTCATTTGAAAGATAGTGATCTAACTTTGAAATTGACACAGGTGAAGAATTAATGAAGTCCATTATCCTTATAATTCTCCTAATGCTCCTAATTAACACTAATGATGTTCATGGGATCTCTAGCAAAAAAATAGGTCCTCTGGTGAATGGAGTGTGCAATTGCATTCCTGTACACTGAGAATAAGAACCACGTTTAAATTAGTTCATGCAAGGATAACAAGGGTATTATGATATTCCCTAAAGATTTTTGGGTCCATCAATTTGGGTATGAATCAAAGCAATGGGACTATAAAATTTGCTCATCTGTGTCAAACGTAATCTTTTTCCAAACAGTATTCTGAAATTTAGTCACATTGTTTCCAGGAAAAATATATGTGCCTAATTAGGAAAAAAAATCACAAAAATGATGCAAGATATTTATACATATGTATATATGTGTATGTACACACATTTATGATTAGCAGGTATTCATTGTATATATTAATAGGGTTCAGTGAAATATTTCAATGCAAACATAAGCATTGTTATTATGAATAGAAAGATCATGTTGTATATATGTGTTTTTAATTCACTATCTCCCTCCCTCTTGTTTTTGAAGTACTAAAATGCAGTATAATGAGTACTTTTATATATTTTGATGGTAATAGGATGAGTATATTTCTGAATAGATTTTAAAATTTAATTTTTAAAATTGTAAGTGCCTTTTAAAGCTTCAAAAATATTATTGCAATGTACCTTAGAAATTAGTTAATGGATGCATAGAAAGATAAATCCACAAAAGATTGTTCATAAGGATTTGGTGTAATAATTGCATTGGTCACCTTTTATTCAGTAGCAAACAACTTGTCTTCTCAATCAATGTCTTCTCAATAGGTCTCAGTGTAAAAAATCTCTGTTATCAAGCACATGATTTTATGATAGAGAAATGAATTTGAGCACTAGACACCACTTGAAGTTCTTTGCAGAAATGGAAGCTTTTTCACACATTTGCTAACATCTGATTGTTTAAAGCAATCTATAATGCCATGACCCAAATCAATGGAGGGAAAAAGTAGGGGGAATATACTTAACTTAATTTACTAAGAGGCATTGCAAACTTACATGGCTTCCATCTTGTATACATTTATTGTTGTTTCAAGGAGATATCAAAGATTTAATAATAATAAAATAAATAATTGACAAATGGAACCTAAAATGAAAATATTTAAAGTTTGTAAGTTCAGTAATTTTTCAGCGACATGATTAAATACTATCCAATTATTAAAAATGCAGAGAAAAAGGAGCTCTAATACACTGTTGGTAGGAATGAAAATTAGTTTAACATTTATGGAGAACCAATATGAATGTCTTTCAAGAAACTAAGCAGAGGGGCTGGGGATGTGGCTCAAGCGGTAGTGCACTCACCTGGCATGCGTACGGCCTGGGTTCGATCCTCAGCACCACATACAAATAAAGATGTTGTGTCTGCCGAAAACTAAATATATAAATAAATAAATATTTAAAAAAATCTCTCTCTCTCTCTCTCTCTTAAAAAAAAAAGAAACTAAGCAGAGATTCACTACATGATACCCCATCTCCCTACTGGTGATATATCAAGAGAGTATGAAAAAAATAACTGTACATTCATGCTCATTACTGCACTATTCCCAATTATTAAGATAGAGAACCAACTGAGGTGTTTATCCATATGTTGGTGAATAAATAAAGAAAATGTGGAAAAAGTACAAAACATACAAAAATATACAAAATAGAATATTATTTAGCCAAAAAGAAGAATGAAATCCTGTGTTCTGTAGCAAAATGGTGGAACTGGAGGGCATTATATATTAACTGAAATAAGACAGACTAAGAAAAAGAGGTGCCACATATTCTCTCATTTATGTGGAAGTTGAAAGAAACAATGAAAGAAAGAAAGAAAGAAAGAAAGAAAGAAAGAAAGAAAGAAAGAAAGAAAGAAAGAAAGAAAGAAAGAGTGATGGAAAGAAAAGAAGGGAGGGAGGGAGGAGGGAGGAAGGAATACACTTTAATGTAGAACAGTGATTACTAGAGTTTGAGATGGGGTAGGGAGGGTAAACAAAGGGAGACTGGGTTTTATCACTGTGGACTATAGGCATATATTTAAATATCACACTGAACCCCATTAACATGTTCAATTAATAAATGTTAATGCAAATAAAAAATAAAATTAATAGAAAAGAACAGTTAAAAATGATTCAGATAACACAATGTATAAAGTGAAAAGCACACTATTATACAGCTAATTTCATAAAAGATTATTTTATATATACACACACACAAATAACCATCAAAAATAGTGGTTTCAATAATTTTTAGCAAAATGACATTATAAGGTATTTTATACTTTGGAATGATCTCTCAATAATGTTCAAATTTCTCTAAATTTTTAAAATTAAAAATAAAATACATAGCTCTTGTAAATAAAAACAATGCCTATATGTCAAAATTCAATTTTAATATACCCTTTTAATTGCAATGTCTTAGTATCTTGCTAAGATTTCATTATAGAAAAACACATTGTTAATTTAAAGAACATAACATTAACAGTTTTATTCAACCTATTCTGGTGTCAGTTCCTACTTTTCCTAACCTCACCTGTGAGCTGTTTTGTTATAAACTCAACTTGGCCTTAATCTTAGGTCAATATTGGTCCAGGTGCTGTGGTGGGGGGTCCTTGGGAACCACACCAGCAATAGTATTTTCTGATGAGCCATAGACCTGTCTCTCCTAGGATTTGCTAATTCATTCCATGAGATTGGACTTTTGACTTTATTTTATAATGAATAATTTGGATATTTTTCAGGAACATAAGCTTGGATAATAGATGTCCAAGCAGTCAAAACGTTAGAATGTGTCTTTTCACACATAGGATGAGCCTTCTAAATGCTCAGAGCTGCTGTTCATCTAACTTCGTGGTTTTCCTGTTCTTAAAATTTCACTTGCTAATAGTATATGTATAATTTATAAATTGAGTGCTAATAAAATAATAATGATAGGCTCTAACATTTCTTTCCCTTCTTCTTACATCTTATTTTAGAAAGAAAATATACACATGAATTTTCCCTTTTAACTATGCTTTAAAGATGTTAAGTAATTCATTTTGCCTCCCTATTTTAAAAAAATTACCTATCTTTAATATAAGGCACATACTCTTTCTCATATATATTTTAAAATTTTATTTAATCTTTTTATTATTATATTTCTGTTTGTGCATTGTAATCATACATAATAGTGGTTTCATTATGTGATATAACCACAAAAGCACATAGCACACTTTGCTCCATTTCATTCCCAGGACTTCTATCTATCTCTTTCTCTCTCCCCTCCTCCCTGCCTCTGGTCCTCTTTCTCTACTCTACTGGTCTCCCTTTTTTGTTTATTTTTAATTGGTGAACTGTAATTTTATATAAAAACAGGATTCATTGTGCTATATTCATACTTGCATGGAGCATCTTTGGTCAATTATATTCCCTAGTACTTCCACTTTTCTTGTCTTCTTCCTTTCCCCTTTATTCCTTTGCTCTCCTTTAATGTTCTCCCTTGTATTTTCAGGAGATTTCTAGGTTTTTTTTAATCTTTTTTCTCTCTTGTTTTCCTTAAGAGAGAAAACATCCAATCCTTGGCTTTTTGAGTCTTCCTTATTTCACTTAGCATGATGTTCTCCAAGAAAGCTATATTAAATCAAGACTTCGGAAAGAATCAATGACAAATTCTAGATCGCATATATTTCCTGGTTTCGTCATCTTCCAAGTTATTTTCCCATAAATGAAAACCAATGACAATTCAGTCTTCCTTGACTCCAAATGTCCCTGAGTTATGTATGATAAATGAAGTTCGAAAAAGTTTCAAATGGCAAGTGTATTGTGGAACATTTGCATTACAAAATACCATTAGTAAATATTTCTTACATACTCAAAGAAGATGAGTATATGCTGAATTGAATCCAAGTTTTTATGATGTTTTCTTTAGGTAAGACCCTAAGCCTAGTGTGCCAATTAGTATGCTTATTATTTCACAAGTCCTTCTGGAAATGGAATGAAATGTAAAGGTATTAAGTAAATTTTCCAAGATAACAGAAAATGTGGAGCCAGAGTTGAAATCAGGGCTATATTAAAGCTTAATATGACTCAATCTATTTGAAGGAAAAATAATAAAAAATTTTATTCTAAAATACTCCTGGCTATGAATACTGCTGAATATCACATATTAAATGATGATTCGTAAATCCTTGATTCCACTGAAAAGGGCTGAAATAGTTTGTGGGAGGCCAAAGTAGCATGTGACCATGTCTGTCTCCCCTTCTGACAGGTGCAGTATCCTTGGTCATATTGTGATCTGGTTGCCTAGGTAACCAAGACGATTGCCCCAATCTTTAGGGTGCCAGCAACTATGTCTTCATGCATGGGTGTGCCTTCCTACATCCCCATGGGTGGAACTATGCTCACCTGTTCCTTTGTAATATTACCCCTTGCCCTGTTTAGGATAGAATGTTCCATGAAAACACACTTTCTGTGTCCCCTTCTCTTACTCTGCCCTTGGGTGTGGCCTTGCAGCAGACACCAAGAAGCTAGACTAAGCCTCTTGAAACCTGACCCCTTGCCTCATTTGAATGGCTTCTCCTCAATAAAAGGGGTCAGCACATGCATATTCTCTCTCTCTCTCTCTCTCTCTCTCTCTCTCTCTCTCTCTCTCTCTCTCTCTCTCTCTCCATACCCTTAAGGTCAGAGGAGCCATCACAACACCCCCAAAGAAAAAGGTATTTCTGTCTCTTGTGTGGTTATTTCACAGTCCAGTTCCCCTGGAGTGACCCCTGAGTGTTTGAGTTGTGTGCAACCCAGCAAATGGCGTCCCTGGGTGGGCAGGTTTGAGTGTTTAAGCCATTGGGTATGCGACAATAGTTCATTTCTCCCAATAAAAACAAATGAATAGTCTCAGCTTTCTAAAAAAGTGGAAGGAGTTTAATAGAGGAAATGTTAAGGTTTATAGTAGGAGAAAGCAGTGCAATGAACAACAAATTTTGAAGCAGGTATCATTTGAACACTGTGTAGATAGTGTCCATGACTAAATAAAATTGTGATCAAAACTGTATTGTTTAGGGGTTGGGGTTGTGGCTCAGCGGTAGAGTGCTCGCCTAGTATGTGCGAGGCCCTGGGTTCGATCCTCAGTGCCACATAAAAATAAATAGATAAAATAAGTGTATAAAAGAAAACTGTATTGTTTAGAAATACAATATAGCAACACATAGTATAATTTATGTAATAATTGTAGCCATCACTTATTATCTACCTATCCCACACTGGTATTAAGCTTTATGAGTGCAGGTTTTTTCTCCTGCTTCCTAATACATTTCAAAGGCCAAAATTTTGAATCATCCTTGGCATTCAGTAAATATTTATCAAACCAATGAAAGAAAGAATATGCTACTTTACAAAGAGCATAAAGTGAAACCAGAAAACGGATTACATGACTGGAACATAGCTCCATTGAAAATACAATATAGCAAAACCATGTTGAATAAAATTTTTTGAGGTTTGTTTTAATTCAAACTTGATTTTTAGTTTTACTTTTAATAAGTTTCAAGTTATCTCAAGGTGTATTGTCCAACTTTGTAGTTTTATGTCCAGCTTAATTCTAGTCAAGGCTGTATGAGTTCATGTTTCTATGACCATTTTGAAATTACAAGAAGTATGTTTTTGAATAGCAGATGCTGGGGTGTCTTTGATATATGTGAACATTAATTTTCTCTAGACTATAAATACATTCATGTCTCCTTCTGACATATTTCATCAACATAAATTATATTCAGTTAAATTATCAATTTTCAAAAATGTTCTTAAAGAAAATGACTTGATTAACTTCTGATTTATGGTTTGAATTTAGGATATAAAGAGGAAAAATGTACTAAAATAGTTTTTAAAATACAAATATAACTTGAACTAATGATGGTATTTGTCTCAAATTTGTTTTTCTGGTTTTATTTCCATATAAAATTATATAATTTCTTCTAAATCTCTCAAAAGCATGTTTAGACATCTATGTCTATGTACTTCCTGATGAATGGTATCAAATTTGGAAACATGTAATAAGTTAATCACATTACAAATTACAGATTTTCATATTTATAATTTATTCTCTCCCAAAGTCTATGGTGTGATATTTGCTTTAAGAAAATTAGTGTGAACTTATAGAAGTGCAGTGGCATCTTCTTAGACCTCTTATTAGAGAATATAGATGCATGAAAACATCTATGAATAGAAAATTTCTTCCTTTCACCGTCTGAAGGACAGTGTCAATTAAGAAACTTTTATACAAACACATAAATTCATCAAACCAGCATCACTGAGTGCCAACTCTGAGCCAAACACTTTGCCAAGTACTCAGAAAGAAATAAGAGAGCATCTGCTGCCAAGGAATCAGACTAACCAAAGTAGGCATTAAATAGGCAACCAGGGACCCTAGTCCAAGAGTCTGAACTGAGTTTATCTGCTTGCCTCATCGAAATTATTGTGAAATATATATAAATCCATGTCAATAAAGAGAACACCCCTGAGGAACCATTAGCAGAAAAAATGGTTGTAACAAGTACTTGAAGAAGAATAGTTGTTACTGTCTTGGCTGATAAGGCAAGCACTGGAAAGCTATATTCCGGGACACTGACAGAAAGAAGTGAAGCAAGAGGAAGAACTGATATTCCAATGCTGAATCCTGGAAGACATTGGACTAAGATATAGAGTGTGCTCTGCTAAGTAAGACAGAATGTTGGGCAACACATCCCACCATTCCTGTAAAAAAGGAAGGCGAGCATCTGCTTCCTAGTTAATAATATAAACAAATGTGATTATGTGACAAGGGGTGGTAAGAAAGTTGAAATTAAAGTCTAGAATTAATCATCTGAGTTTTGGCATTTGAGAACACTCAATACAACAGAAGTTTCTTTATCAACTCATCCTAGAATGAAGTATGTCAGTTGACAACTTTCTCTCAAGAATGAAGAGCAGGTAGTAGTCCATCTGTTGATTCATTCTTAAATCTAATCAAACAATTAATTTCTGCCAAAATTTACAAAACCCTCTGTAATGTGACAGTGAAAGATCAGTATAAATAAAACAAAACAGTGCCTTAAAAACATAAAATATTCAGGGAATTGAGAAAAATGTAAATTGTGATGAAAAAAAACAAAAATAACTTTGAAAACAAATTGAAAAGTTAGGTTGTTTTCTCATGGAATTCAAGTATAAGTTTTTTCTTACACATTTTGATTTAAAATTACATGCATGAGTATAACTCTCAAGCTTAGCATTTTTGACCATAAAATGCAGATTGGTTAAAACACCTAATTTCTTATTTTTCAGAAACTATATAAGCTTAAATAACTATATAGATAATGCTTATTTTGTTAGGTGATGTATTAGATTTGATAGTATCCATCCAATAAGAATAAGTCATTACATACATAAAAGATCATAGAAAAATTGCACCATTTTAAAGTTTTTTTTGATCTATTGAAATTTAATTAAAACAAGAAAGATATAACTCCATTTATTTGAACCCATCTTTTTTGCAGTTTAACAAAATTATAAAATCTTCTGGGCTGAAGGTAACAGTTATTTCATGAGGGGTTAGTTAGCTTTGAAAGATAATATTTTGTACAGAAGAATGAGAGAAAGAGTTCTGAGTTCATATTAGGGAAGGCTTCTGATATACCATTCACAAACACACCAAGAAAGTCTCTGATCACCTTCACGTAGTTTTTACAAACATAACTGAAAACACCAGGTTTTCTATTTATTTAGTGTTGTCATTATTTATTTTCTGAACACACACACACACACACAAAAAATATATATGACTTGTCCAGAGAGTGGATCCCTCTAGTTAAACAGAAAACTTTATAATATACAAGTTGGAAGTAAACCAAAAAGTTATTTGTGGATTTTAGAATGGTTTTGAATTTTTCTGAAAAAAAGTTTATGTTGTGTTGTATAAAACCTTTCCTTTCATACTCAGCCAAAATTAAATATAGCCATTCTGTGCCAACAGAATATTTTATACATATATGTGTTCTACATAAGCATTGTGATACAGTTATTGCTTTCAGTCATTCTCATCAGTCTGTAATCTCTCCAGGGTGGGAGAATTGTGCAAATAGTACATCTTCTGTTCCTATCACATTCACAGGCACCTTGTGAATGCTCAAAAAGCAGTTGCTTGATTTCTTGGCTTAAACCATGTGTAGGATGCCATGTAGGTGATCATCACATATGCTGTACAATGAGTATTTACTTTAAACTACCCAAATTATCTACATAAATTTCAAGTAACTTAAAATGGAGCATGATTGGAATTTTTTAATTAAAAGAAATTTCATATGCAGCCACTTATATTAACAATAAAAGATGCATACTGGGATTTTTAAAGATAAATTTAAAACAGATTCTGTATTACAGGTCAAGTGATCAAATGACATCAATATAACAGTTAGACCTACAGGTATACTCTGAAATATTAGTAAACTAGATTCTGATCAATGAGTAGATAAAAGACTTAAAAATCATGAAAGAGAAAATTTTGTTTTACTACAAATTACAGAAATATAGAGAAGAATGCTGAGAAATGGCATTCCATCAGGAACATAACATTTGTCACAGACATTGTCTTCCAGAAACCTTATTAAATGCTGTTTATTTTAGTTAAAAAAGGGAAAAAAGTTTCCTTAACTATAACAGATAAAAGTTGATGTAGAGCAAATTCAAAATAGCAATAATTTTATGCTCAAGCCCTCTTCAGGATAATTGTGGTTACCTGCTCCAGAGTGACTGTATTTCTTATTATGATGTTTCTGTGTTTTGCTAGGTAAAATCCTATGATTTGCTGCCAGATAGCCTTCACCTGGCCTACTTTATGCTTTCATTTTTGCAAACAAAAAGAAGACTCCTTCCAGTACATGCCTGTTGCCTTCCATGTTGTGGGCTCAACCAGGGAAAGAGGTTAGAGAGCTGGTAAGAGGTGACACTAGGGAAGACTTAGACTAGCTGGAATTATCTGAGGTGTTACATTTATCTTCAAAAGTAATCAGGTGGGGTATGGAGATTTTAATTCATTGCATGGGAGAAAATCTTTGCCCCACACCTCAAATAGAGTTTTAATCTCCAGGATATATAAAGGAATCAAAAAAACAATACCAAAAAAAAAAAAGAAAGAAAGAAAAGAAAGAACCCAAGCAATAAATGGGCTAAGGAACAGAGTAGACACTTCACAGAAGAAGATATACAATTTATCTACAAACATATGAAAAATGTTCAGCATCTCTAGCAATTAGATATATGCAAAACAAAACTACTCTAAGATTTCATCTCACTTCAGTCAGAAAGGCAATCATCAAAAATAGAGGCAACAATAAATGTTGGCAAGTATGTGGGGAAAAGATACACTCTGGAAAGAAGTATGGAGGTTCCTCAGAAAACTTGAAATGAAACCACCATTTGACCAAGCTTTCCCATTCTTAGTCTATTCCCAAAGGACTTAAAACCATCATACTACAGTGATACAATCACATCAATGTTTATAGCAGCTCAATTCCCAATAACTAAACAATGGAACCAAACTAGATCCCCTTCAACAGATGAATGGATAAAGAAAATGTGATACACACACACACACACACACACACACACAGGAATATAACTCAGCCTAAAGAAGAATGATGTGATTCTGCAATCTGTATTTGGGGTAAAATTGGGAGTTCATAACCAACTTGAATCTAATGTATGAAATATGATATGTCAAGAGCTTTATAATGTTTTGAACAACCAATAAAAAAAATTAAAAAAAAACAAAAAAAAAAGAAGAATGAAATCATGGCATTTGCCAGTAAATGGATGAAACTTGAGAATACCATACTAAGCAAAATAAAATAAAAATAAACCAATCTCAAAAAACCAAAGGTTGAATATTTCTCTAATAAGTGGATGTTGATCCATATTTGGTGGTGGGGGGGGGGCGTGTAGGGAAGGTACTTTGGATTGGGCAGAGTGGACGGAGGGGAGAGGAGGGAGTATGGGGGTAGGAAGGATGGTGGAATGAGACTGACTTTATTACCCTATATATATGTATGAGTTCATGACTGGTGTATGACTCTGCATAATGTACAGCCAGAGGAATGAGCAGTTGTGCTCTATTGTTGTACAAAGTGTCAAAATGCATTCTGCTGTCATGTATAATTAATTAAAACATATAAGAAAAGAAATTTTTAAAAAGAGCTGATTGAGAGGATCTTGAATAAAACATTGATAAAAGATGTTGGTTAAGTAATGAAAAGTTAACAGATTGGAAGACCTCATTTTTCATAAGCTGACAAGAACAGTGTTTTGGAATAATAGGATTAAATAATTTTAAAGTTGCTATTTAGTTTTTTAGAACTTCTAATTTGATAATGAAATCATTTGTACCTGGAGATCATAGATTATTTGTTTGTTTGTTTGTTTGTTTGTTTATTTATTCAACTCTCATTTTCTCCTTTTGCAAAAGAACGCAGATCAGTGAGTCTCACCCTAATTTTCTTGCAAATTTAGAAACGAAAAAAAAAATAGCTGCAGCAAACAATTGGAACAACCTGGTACAAAGGAAATGTCTGATGCACCCTTATTTTAGAAACTTGCAGAGAGAACCTGAGTGGACATCTAAATGCAATAGAGATACAGAATGCATTCCATATTAGATGAAATGACAAAAAGACTAAGAACTACAAGTTTTTTTCATCTAACAAAATCTAGTATACTACACACACACACATAACACACACACACATGCACACCCACCCACCCCCACACACACATATATATACACAACTGTAAATGTAAAGTTGTTGCCTACCAGCCATTTACATGTAAGATGTTAGGTCTCAGCTGACTTCAGCCAGGCTGGATGATGGCCCCTTTCATTGGTAGTCTGCTTGTCATGGCTCACTCAATACTTCTATAAATTCAGTAAATACAACCAAGTGAAAATTTTAAGAAAGAAAGCATACATATGGTCTCCAGATGCAATTTTGCTACTATAGACCCCCTAATATCAGCAGACCTAGCCAATTGAACCTGGAAGACACCCAGACATTATGGAAACACTGACTGTTAACAGGTAAAATCAGCTTCAACTCTCAAAGTCCACACCACATGCAAAAATTTTCTTCTTAACAGAAATAATTGATTTTATTGTTTTGTTCTTAGAGACTCTAAGTCACATGATGATGAAGACTTTTTGCACATATTATTTTCAGAAAATTTTGTGATCTACCACAATTAAGCAATGATAAACTTACCAAGTATCAGCTATAAACTGTCAATATTTAATCCATTAATAGTCTCAAGTGTCACTCATTCAGTTGGGTGGTCCTTTATGGATATCCTTTTTCTGTGTGTCAATTCTACTGTAGACAACTCTACAGCCTCAATACTATATCCATAAACTACTGATATAGACAAAAACATATAAATGCAGATATATAATACAGGGCAATAGAGATACACATTTTACCTTAACAATTTATCTATAGATAGAAAGATGGATGTTTAGAAATAAATAAAGAAGTGGTGGGAAGTGTATTTTGGAAAAATTGAAAAAAATATTTTTTTTGGTTTAAATTATGGAAGCAATTCAGCAATAAAAGAAAATGTCAAGAAAATTAATGAGCTGCCTAGTACAGAAATACTCAAGCAGGATGAATTGCTCCAAGATGTGGTTAAAGGGAAGGTTAGAAAGAAATGGTCTCTAAATTCCCCTTTGTAGAAACCGATTAATGAGAAATGACCCGAATCATGAAAATTACTTTGGCAAGTGCATGTACATCATGGGCACTTGCTGCCTTTGACCATAGTAATTAATTTTCTGGATATATGACAAAATGGCAGCAAAGAACATGAAGTTTTGATTATAATTTTTCCTATAGTATAAACAGAGTGACATAAAAACTATGTTGCCATATCGATTTCAACATCAGTGTATTAATTACTCATTTAGTTATTTTTTAAACATTGCTTATTGTCCTAAATTATAAGCATCCTCACACATTTTCTAATTCCTGTGGTCTTCCCCAACTCCTTTGTATAATGAATCATTACCCTCCCTCAGTGCTCTCTAGTGGAAGTAGGAGAAAAAGGATTTGTTTAGCTAATAGATGTATTCATGAATAGTGCCATCTGTTTTGATAACACATGTGCACACATTGTAAGCAGGATTAATAAAAGAAAACCCCTGGACAAATAAGAGTGGGAGAAGAAGCTTTCATATAACTTGACTCATAGAAAGAACAGCAATCCCTTTTCTTTGTTTTTAAAGTTCTGTAGTCACTTGTTGAAAACATTCCCAGATTTAAGTTTTGCTGAGTAGAAGACAGGCATCAGGTGTGTGGATGAAACAATAAATAATTACCATTTCAGGTAGAAAGTCCAAAATGCTTGTGGTGACTACTGATATTACATGTTCTTAAATGAACATCATATCATTTTTTAGCAAAGTATAAGACTCATCACCTGAATACAGTTAGTAGAAAAGTATAAAACCACCTAATGAGTAATCCACATGAAAATTCTGTGGGATGGTTAAATATTTCTAGAATTGTCATGGGAGAGTTGAGAGGTGGATAAGAAATCAATGCCAGGGTGAAAATTGTACCTTTAAAATTTTGTATTTTTTAATGTATTAAGAAAATGTCTCTGGCTTTCTTAATATAATTGTTTATATTAACAAAGATAGTCATATACTGGTTGAAATGCTTATAAATTTTATACATTTTATCAAACTAAAAAAAATAATGTTTATCATCAATATTTTAAATGGATGGAAATTAGGTCTCTTCACCAGCATTGAGTTGGAATTGGATCTCAATTTTCTTAAACTATAACTTCAGGTTATTTCCAAAATCCATTTCATCATAAACTGCAAAAACATAGTTTTGTGCATTCAGTACATACAAAATAAATCAATTTTGCCTAATAAATGTGTGCTGAAAATTCCCAAATTTTACCCAGTATCTTTTACATTGCAAAATATTTTTCAATGTCCATATTTATATCTATTTCTATATATCACATTTATGTCATTTTTTTCTTTGTTTAGTAAAAATACAAGGAACTGAATATCTCAAAGTTCTTTTGTTGATATTATTTGTCCTGAGGAAACGTATCTGCTCTGTTTCTCTATCATAATCACACTGTTTTTTTACAACTGTCTAGCTCATGGGGTTCTTCAAAATACATTAGAGGATATGACAATAATAAAAATATAATGCTTGGAAATAACAAAAAGTTGGATAAAACAAAATAATTAATGACTGATGGGATTGATTACAATAATACCATTTTCATATCTTGGAATTATTAATTTTACAAATAAATTGTCTTTGAAATGAAAATTATAGGGTTCATGAAATATAGAATTCATTATTTTATTTGAGGAAACTAAACATTGTCCAAGAAAAAAAAATATAATGAGCTTACTAGAAAAAAGGCAGCACAAAGACAGAATAACTGAATTTTCAATAAAAACTTAAGAAAAAACTCAAAGAAAAACAGGTAGTAATGATTGTTTCTTTAGCATTGAAAAATATTAACTGCTATTTTTCCAGGAGAAAAGTACAGATGTATTGTACTTTATAAAGAAAAGATATTTTGTAAAGCTGCAATTTCACTCTACATCATATATTTATATTAGGGCAATAGTTGTAATTCATATTCACCTAACTATAGTTTTAAATGGTGATTGCCACTTTACTTTGGAAGCCACTATTTTTTTTTTTAATACAGAGACTGTTACAGATAAGGATGACTTAAGGTGTTTTGGTTTTCATTTCTTTTAGGACTTTTCAACAACTTTATGCAAATCCTCAATCTTCCCCATTTTTCAGTCTTCCAAATGTTAAGTAAATGATGTTGGTACTGAAAATCAGAAAGGATTACCAAATTATTTATGTATTATAAATATACTTGAAATTGGAGGCCATGCTCCCAATCAATCTAAAGGTAAGTAGAAGATAACCCCGTCCTGATTTAAAAATCCACATTGAGAAAATAAGATCTTGACTATAGCAGATGCAGGAGCAGAATAACAAGTGTGGTCAATGATCTAAATGCATGGCCCACTCCCACAAAAGTAGGTGCAATGCAAGTGATCTTTACTTTAGCTTTAAACATACGTTAAGAGGGAATATGCTTTTTTGGCAAAGGCAAAATATTAATTCCACTGTTATTCTATTCACAAATTCTCACATAAATTCCAAACTTAATAATGCATGTAGGCGTAAAACAAAAAAATTGAACCCTTGAACAAAAAATATAAACACAGCACCACTAATGACCCACACATTGGAATTAACTGATCATGAACTAAAGGAAAAGTTGGAAATAGTGAAATGAACAGATGGGGACAAAGTATATGCAGAAAAGTAAAACTGTAAAAAGCAATCAAAATAAAATGCTATGAATGAGTAATTCAGAGTAAAAGATTACTGAATTTCTACAGTTAACAAAAACTTGAAGTCAAAACCAAGTGTAATTATAGTACAATTACAAAAGTGAAAAAAGCAGAAAAATTATGCATGAAGGAAAAATATCTAAAAATTTCTTAAAAAACAAACCACACCAAGCTCCATATCCTAGATTTTCAGAAAAAATCCCAAGCATATTAAATATGATAAAATGACCCGTAGACACATTGTAGCAATTACTGAAAACAAACTATAAGAAAGAGAACTGTGAAAGCTGCTGGAGATATAAGCCACATATATATAGGGACTAGGGATAAGAATGACTCCCAGACTCCTGTGAGAAATAATCCAGACTAGAAGAGAGCAGGAAGGTGTTTTTAAAGCAATGGAGGTAAAATCCTTAGCTTAGAATTCTTAACCTAGCTAAATTATAATTTAGAAAAAGAAGATAAGTTTGCTAAGTCTTACTAGTGCATTAGTCCTTTTATCATTATGTACTGTTCTTCTTTTTGACCAGAAACTTTCTTTGCTCTAAAGTCCACTTTGTCAGATGTAATAAAGCCAATGTTACTTTAAAATTGGTATTTCCATAGTATTTATTTTTATATTCTTATTCTCAAGATACCTATTTTTGAATGTCAATTTTTCATATACCAGTATTTTTACTTAATTTTATTGTGCTTCACTTCATTGTGCTTTATAGATGTTGCATTTATAATACATAGATGATTGTGTACACTCTGTCGAACAATCTGTTGGTGCCATTTTTCTAACATCATATGCTCCCTTTGTATTTCTATGTTATTTTTTGGTAATTCTCTCAATATTTCATACTTTTTCATTGCTATTGTTTATGTTATTATTGTTAGTGATCAGTGGTCTTTAGTATTGCTGTTTTAATTGTTTCAGGATACCATGAACATTGCCCATGTAAGATGGCCACTTAATTAGCAATGTGTGTGTTCTAATTTCTCCACTGACCTATTTCTCCCCAGCTTTCTCTCTTTCCTCAAGTGTCTTCCCCAAGATGCAACAATATCGAAAATTAATCCAATTAATAACCCTCTAAGTGTTCAGGCAAGGGGAGTAATTGCACATTTTTCACTTTGATTCAAAATTTAAAAAATGATTAATCCTAATAAATAATGCATGTCAAACAGCATAGACAGGCTGAAAACCAGGCCTTTTGCATGGGAGAGTTAGTCAGGTTACGAATGCAAAGATTCTTGGAGGAAATTAAAAGTGCTACTTCATTGAATATAGAAATGATAAAAAAACATGTATGGAAATGTGACAGTCAAACCCAGTAATTTTTACAATTAATATGTATTAATAATTACAATTTAAAAAGGAAAAAAATAATGGAACAGCCTTACTTCTGATATAGACAAAATTTGAGTGATATGAATAGGAACTCAAACCAGCCATACTATAGCCTTACATCAAAGCCAAATCAAAAGAAGATCCTAATTCTCATCACTTCTGAGAGGTGTAAGGAAGCTACAGAAGAAAACTTTGCAGCTATCAGAGGTTGGTTTATAAGGTTTAAGGCAAGAAGCCATCTCCGTGATATAAAAACAGAACTAGAAGCAGCAAATGCCAATGTAGAATCTGTAGCATTTTAACCAAGAAGATCTAGCAAGTTGAGAAAGGTGGCTATAGTAAACAACAGATATCTAATGTAGATGAAACAGCCTTCTGTTGGAAGATTATGCCATTTAGGACTTTCATAGCTATAGAGGAAAAATCAATAACTAGCTTTAAAGCTTCAAAATATAGGCTGAGCCAGGCATGGTAGCACACACCTGTATTCTCAGTGACTCCGAAGGCTGAGACAGGAGAATTGTGAGTTCAAAGCCAGCCTCAGCAACTGTGAGACACTTAACAATTCAGTGAGACCCTGTCTCTAAATAAAATACAAAATATGGCAGGGGATGTGGTTCATTGATCGAGTGCCCCTGAGTTCATTTCCTGGTACCACCACCCCCACACACCAAAAAAAAATACATATATACACACATATTTTTCTGTAAGGGCTAATGCAGCTGGTGGTTTTAAGTTAAGTCAAGGCTCATTTACCATTCATGAAGTTGTAGAGCCTTTAAGAGTTACACTAAATAATAAAATAAATAATAAAACCTGGATGCCCATAAATCTGTTCGCAATATGATTTGCTGACTATTTTGTGCTCACTATTGAGAGCCACTGTGCTCAGGGATAAAACCTAGTACTTTCAAAATATTACTGCTCATTAACAATCCATCTGATCACACAAAACCTGAAGGAGACGAACCATGAGACTAATATAGTTTCCATGCATGCTGACAAAATCCAACTGCAGCTAATGGATCAAGTAGTAAAAGTAAATTTCAAGTACTGTTATTTAAGAAATTTAAAGGTTTTGGCTATCATAGACAGTGATTCCTTTGCTGGATCTGAGCAGAGTAAACTGAAAATCTTTTATAAAGGAGTTATAATTCTTGATACCATTAAATGTATCGTGATCCATGGTAGAGAGTTAAAATCAACCATAACAACAGTTTGGAAGAAGTTTATTCCAAACATCAGTAATGGTTTTGACGAGTTCAATACCTCATTGGAGGAAGTCATTGAAGACATGATAGAAATAACAAGAGAAGTAGAATAAGAAGTAGATCCTGAGAAAGTGACTGAAGTGCTGTAGTATCAAGATAGAACTAACAGATGAGGAATTGCATCTGACTGATGAGAAAATAATGTTGTTCTTGGGATGAAAATCTACTTATGAAGATTCTGTAAGCATCACTGACATGACAACAAAGGATTTAGACTATGACATTCTTACTGGATACTGCAAATGCAGGGTTTGAAAAGATGAATGCAATTTTTAATGAAACTTTTCTGTGGATAGAATGTTATTAAACAGCATTGCATGCTACAGAGAAAGAACAAGTCAGTCAATGCTTTAAATTTCATTCTTTGGCAACCAAGCAACCACCAACCTGATCAATCAGCAGCCATCAACACCAAGGCAAGACCCTCCAACATGCAAAAGATTACTATCCATTGAAGGCTCAGGTGATTAACATGTTTTGGCAATAAGCTAGTTTTAAATTATGTACATATGTATGTTTTGTAGACCTCAAGCTATTTTAAACTTTTAGACTAAAATATAAGGTACACATAATTTTTATATGTGCAAGAAAGCAAAACACTATGTGACTTGCTTTATTGCAGTATTAGCTTTATTGCAATCCTCTGGAACTGTGTTAACAATATATCTGAGGTATGCTTGTAAATGAGTGATTGTTAAAAAATTATCCTGCCAATATTTTCTTATTGATATATTTAGATCAAAAAGTACATTTGAATAGTTAGAAATATCCATATTTGTTGTCTCTAAATGTGGCAGTTAAAATTTTATGTTCAAAGAAACTCAGTGATTTGCCTTAATCCATCAGACAGGGTGTAAAAAATTCAAATATGATCCATAATTTAAAACTCCAAGTAAAATAATTTATAATTTATTCTTCAGAACTTCCACATTATAATTAATACTAATATGTTTACATATTAGTATAAATTTGATCAACTTTAAAGATTCTAAAAAATATACAATTAATATACAACTATTGTTACATTACTATATAAGAACAGATATTTGGATTAACATTTTTAGTTTTGTTTAGTATGAAAAACGGAATCCCTTTATATAAATACATGTATTATTTCTACCTTAATCTTAAACAACTGATATATTCTCCAAGTCTCAAACCTTTTTAAAGTTGACATACATAGTATTTCTGGAAGCTATTATTTTGGGGTATAGGTGACTTTTTTTCCAACTTCCAAGAGAAGGTCACTGTCTTTTAATAACTATTTTGAAGACACATTTTATCATTATTCTAATTGATTTTTGTGGCTTATGGTAGTTCCAATATGGCTATTAAAACCAATTCATAATCTTTTAATGACAGCTTTCAGGCTTTACTGCCACAGGTGACAGTAAATGCCAGGTATATAAGAACAATAACTCTACAGTCTGTTATCCACAGGAAAAGGTAGCTAAGATTTGGGGAAAAAAACAGCACAAATAAAAATCTTTGTAGTAAACACAAATTATAGTACATTAAATTATCCTATTAGAGATGTAGACCCTAATGACAAATGAGAAACTACAGAAGATCTTGAAATGGGCCTATAGCACTGTGTGAATTTTTTGAGTTAAAACCAATTAATAAAATGAATATAGACAGATGATATATATTGGCTGTCTGAGTTAAATGGGTCTCTATTTGGAAAACCACTTCCATTTGCCCACTAAAACAGTACATTTTGCAAAATAACTCTTAATTTTAAAACTGAGTCATTGAATGAGCTCAACAAAGTTTATTTAAATGTAGCATTATACTTGCTACAAACATTTTAACTTATGGGTCTAGAGATTTAAGCTCTTTAAAATACTTTTTTTTGTAAAAAAAAAAAAAGAAGAAAGTAAGAAAAGAATCTTTCTAACACTATCAACCGTATGCACTTTTTTGTTATTTGTTTCTTGGTCCATCTAAATCCAGACCTCACGAAGGTTTTTAATCACATAGAGAAAAGTCTTAGCAAGAAAACATGAAAAGAATAAACAGGTG
Source organism: Marmota monax (assembly GCF_021218885.2). Taxonomy (NCBI): domain Eukaryota; kingdom Metazoa; phylum Chordata; class Mammalia; order Rodentia; family Sciuridae; genus Marmota; species Marmota monax. The sequence continues at coordinate 14,865,625 of NW_026694491.1, read as the reverse complement.
TAATCTGGCCATACATGTCCTCTTTAAGATAATAGGGAACAGTTTGAAAAATAGGTTTAATATATATATGGACCACTGTATTCACCAAGTTGAATATTCATTTGTAATTTTCTTAAAAATATAAAACATATTGTTAATAAACAGCTTAATAAATTAGAAAAGAAAGGCAGTATAACATAAATATTAATCTTGAATCAGACTACTACAGTTTAAATATTTGTTCATCCACTCACTATGTCTGTGACACTAGATTCTTTAATTTATTTTCCTTTCTTATAATGCATATTTTTAGATTATAGAATAATTTATTATTTTGTATCTTGTGTATGTATCCTAAAATATTATAGAATAATTTCTAACATATTTTATAATGCTATTGGTCACCATTTTGCAAAAGAATACATATACTTTGTATGGTCACCACAGGTTTAAAATCCTTATATCAAAACCACTTAATTGTGTTGGCCAATTTTATTTTTTTATATGCTGGAAACTGAAATAAGGGGTTCTTTACCAACAAACAATCAGCATTTGTGGTGTCATTCATATATATATATATATATATATATATATATATATATAGAGAGAGAGAGAGAGAGAGAGAGAGAGAGAGAGAAAGATCTCACTAAGTTGCTTAGGGTCTCCCTAAATTGCTAAGACTGGCTCAAATTTATGATCCTCCTTTTTTGGCCTCCAGAATCAATGGGATTACAAGGATGCACCTCAGTGCCCAGTTATCTGTGTCCATTTTTAAAGCAATTTCAAATATCTTTCCCTGTATTTTGTCAAAATAATACAATTTTAATTTACTATTTTCCATAGTGATGATTTAGAAATTTACACTGTTACGTTGCATAACATACACTTCTAAAATACTTCAAAGTTTGGGAAAAATATTCATGATCTTATTGAAACCAGAGCATAGGAACCATTTAGAGGCTGGATAAACCAAAACACCACTGTTTTTTTTTTTTTTTCTCTCCTTCACCACATGCTCCACAGACCCTCTTGTTGAGCTTTAAAGGTTTCAATGGATCCAAGCAGTGCTAAATGCACCATGAGTTTTGTCAGTATCCCTACTGTTAAGTTTCTGGAAAACTGCCAAGCTATAAAAATAGTTTAGACATGAGTGAAGTGATGAAGTCACTCTAGGGGAACAGCCCCATTATCCTTCTTCCTTGAAATGGAAGGTTGCAAAATCGGTCACCTAATTCTGATGAGGAAGTTTGGCTCCCTCTTTATTAAAAGGTTAAAAAAAAAAAAGTTCAAGGAACAATCAGGTAGTCTGACTCCTGTGAATGCTACATATTTCTATTTAGAAGTTGATGCAGTTAATTAAACTTTTGGTTTGTAGTACATGGGCATTTTGAGTTGAGGAAAATCAGAGACCAGTATAAAAATGGTTACTTTTTAAAATTAGCTAAAACGAATCTTTGTTAAATTCTGCTTTTGAATTCTTAATTATGAATACATTATTATATTCAACCCATTTCCCTTTAATTTTAATCCATTGATTAAGAAAGTATTTTTATATTTCTTATATTTATTAAAAATGATGCAGGATGGTTTTAAGTAGACTATTTTAATATGAATCATAATTTGTTGGTATAGCTTCTATTACAACTACTGTAAGTACATGCAAGTGTATTAAAAATGGGGAACTTTTATTTTAAGCAGTTGACTATATCACCCTTCAATCTTTATAAGCAATGGAATGTGAGGCTATTTTCTAAATGTATAGTTTAAGTGCATCATTTACAGAAAGTCACAAAACTTCTCTTGTAAAAGGTCACTATAGAAAAGAATTCAATTACGTATTTTAATAGTCAATGTTACGTAAGCCTGGATGGGAATATTGCAGACTTTAATTATGTTGACTTTTATCCTTCTGTGCTAAAATATATTTCTGAGTCAGCCAAATTGCTAAGTTACTGTGCTTTATCCATGCAAGTTGATAACATAATATACTTTTCCAGTAATTAGGTTTAGAGTTAATATTAATTTACCAGAATCATACAGTTTTACAAATATAAATCCTTCAGCCATGTATAGGAAAAGTTTCCTAAATGTCAGTTTAAAAAATGACACATATTCAAGTTATTATTACATAGTACCTTTAAGTATAAGTGTTAATGAAAACATACTATAAATATTTTCATTCAAATAACTAGAGTTGTATTTTTGTTTTCCAGGTAAAAGGTATTATTTCTCCTCATTTAGTACATAGTCAAAAACACAATTTCATCTTGTACTTTTCATGGCTAATTTCTATGAAAGCAGTGACAAATGCCATTTGCATATTTCTGGATGCTCCTGATTTCTTTTCCTTGCTTGAGAAGTGAACAAGTAATATTAGATATTTGCTTTATTAATGGCAAGGGAGTTTTTCATACCTGTTTGTGTACCTTTTGCTTAAATACTAACATAATTAGGGCTGAAAAATCATTCTGTTTTTCAGCCTTTCCCAAATCTTATTTTTAAACAAACTGTAGTTGCTAAAAAAAAAAGGTTTGAAATGAAATAAAAACACTTATTGAAATATTTTTCCTGAAAGTCAAGAAAAAAATTAGTAAACAAAATAATTGTAAAATTTAATTCCATCCTTTTATGAAAGTTACCTTATTATAGAATGGTCATGAATAATCCTCACAAAACTGTTGACAATAAAATATTCCTATTAATTGTACGGTGTTTATTAAGAAAGAATAAAAGTTAATGAGTCCCAAAAGAATCATGTGATTAAATGGATAGCTGCCATGTCTAATTATAATTATCACAGCAACCATTTGAAAGGATTGTTTTAAATATTGTCAGTTCCATAAAACTGACAGGAATATTTTAACTAAACTGAACTTACATCAGTGAAAATATAGTTAATAAATATTTTGAAATATCTTTTTATTGCATTGTTCTAGATTGAAGAGAAGTCTCAAGAATGTACCTGTGAGAAGGTCAGTTGCAAGAAATCTCTTGCAAAAAGAATGACTTTTAATGTTATAACAAAAGATATGTTTATGTCAGAGGACCTGGCTTTTGTCTTATGAAGTCTTTTACACAAACATGAGGACACTGTAAACAAAACTCACCTTTTCCTTCTTTTTATCTCTGGCATATCCTATGATTTTCTGTTTGTGTGTAAAATTTTTAGTTTTCAAGATGCAATATTTCCTTGTTGATACCTCACTAAATTACCAGTTTGTGCACACACAAAAAAAATGTTTCAAGGAGCCATTAACTTTTCAATTTATTATACAGACATTTTATTCATTTGCCAAATAGCTAAATCATAGATTGGAATGAAATAATAAAGTATAAATAAATTAACCTCAATATTTTAAAATTGAAATATTTCTGACCACATCTCACCTATTATAAAGACAAATTCCTACATATTAAAACATTTCAAACCCATATAGTCAGTTTTATTTATATCAACCAAATCTTTAAATTGGGTAACTATTTTAAAGCTTTGTTTAAATTATTTCAAATAGTATGTACTTCAAAGCACAACTTCAGTAGCTACAAATATTCTATTGATTGCCCATAATCACATTTTCACTGAATATTTTTTAGGAGCCTATAAATTTTCTTTCTTCTTACTTTGTTAAAATTATGTACTTACATTAACTTTCCTATTTTCTGTACCCAGGATAATCCCACAAGAACAAGGAAAAAAAATAAAGAATATCTGATGTATTTGGTAAGATTAATATTCAATGACATATATATAGTTTCATTTTTAGATTATTTTTAAATGATTATAAATTTCTTTATACTATGTCTTTAAAAATATACATAGTTTCTATTTTTAATTGAATTTCTAATTTGTATGCTTATAAATATAAATTACCCTTGAAAGATAAAATCTTCTAAGACTCACACAAGATGAAAAGACAATCTGATGAGAATTATATGTGTTAAGAAAATTAAGTTAATAATTCATAAATTTCCAAAACAGAAAGCACTAGCCCAAATGTTGTCACTCATGAATCCTATCGAACATTTAAGAAATAAGTTTTGTCAGTTCTCTACAATCTCTTCAGAAAAATAGAAGTAGAAAAAATATTTCCTATCTCATTTTTTGAATGCAGTATTACCCTAATACAAACTTAAAAAAATTACTTGAAGAGAAAACCACATAGTAATATTTTTCATGAACATGCATTCAAAAAATCTCTAGAAAATAATCCAACAGTTCATAAAAAGAGTTATATACCATGACTACCTGGAATTTGTCCTAGGAATCCAAGCTTAGTTCAAATTTGACAATCAATTAATAGAACCCATCATATTACCAACTAAAGAAAAATCCTATTATCATATCTATAACTGTAGAAAACAATTTTTGATAAAATCTTCTATCAATCACAATAAAAAAAATTAGTAAATAAGAATAGTGGGGAAAGTCCTCAACTTGATAAATAATAGCTACAAAAACATTAGATTAATGGTGAGAAGCTTGAAACTTTTCCACTAAGATCAAGAAAACAGGAATATTCCCTTTAACCACTCCTTTTCTATAACATACTGGAAGTCCAAACTAATAAATGGAAATAATCAAGAATACTGATTGGAAAAGTAATAACCACATCAACAACAACAAAACTATGTTTGTTTACACATGATATGATAATCTATTTAGAAAAGCCAAAAGAAATAAAAAGAAACAAACAAACCCAAAGAAACTCTAGGAATGAATACACAATTATAGGAAAGCCACAGGATATAAGGTTAATATATAAAAATCAATCACTTCCTTATGCATTGGCAATAAACAAATTGAATCCAAGGTTAAAAACAAACCACTTAATCAGCCCCTTCAAAAATTCTATAACTAAACAAAAATCTAGCCAAATGTATGTGAGATTTATACAGAAAGAAATTACAGAACTAAATGGAATGGTATTCCATGTTTGTACCCAGGACAACTCAATACTCTTAAAAGTGTAAGTTATTCCTGACATCATCTTATAGATCCAATGTAATCTCAAATAAAACCCTGGTAAGCTACTATTATGTGAATACCGACACATTGATTCTAAAGCTTCTGTGAATAGTAAAAGATCAGAATACTCAACTTAGTATTGAAGTAAATAACAAAGTTAGATAACTGACACTGTGTGACTACAAGATTTATTCTGAAGCTACAACAATCTGCAGAGGATGGTTTTGGTGAAAAAAATAGACAAACAGATCAATGTAACAGAATACCAAGTCCAGAAACTACAAAAAAAAGCCATCAACTATAGTCGACTAATCTTTGATAAAGGAACAAAAGCCACATGAATAGCAAAAAATGGTCTTTTCAAGAAATGGTGCTGGAATAACAAAATTTATGTTGACACAGACTTTATACTCTTCACAAAAATGTACTTACTACAAATGAATAACAAATTAAAATTAAATTTTAAAAACTATAAAACTCCTGGGACATTAAAATGAATAAAATCTAGATGACTTTTGTTTTGGCAATTTCAAGTATTACACCAAAATAATATTTCTATGAAATAAAGATTCATTAAAATTAAAGAGCTCTCCTCTGCAAAAGTCATTGTTGGTGGAAGAAGAAGCCTTCCATTTGAGGAGGACATAAATGACAAAATCTACTATCCAAAGGACACTAACTCTTTTTTTTTTTTTTTTTTTTATTGTTGGTTGTTCAAAACATTACATAGTTCTTGATATATCATCTTTCACACTTTGCTTCAAGTGAGTTATGAACTCCCATTTTTAGCCCATATACAGATTGCAGAATCACATCAATTACACATCCATTGATTTACATATTGCCATACTAGTGTCTGTTGTGTTCTGCTGCCTTTCCTATCCTCTACTATCCCCCCTCCTCCCTCCCCTCCCCTCCCCACCCTTCTTCTCTCTCTACCCCCCCTATTGACCTTCATTTCTCCCCCTTGTATTATTTTTCCCTTTCCCCTCATTCCCTCTTGTATGTTCTTTTGTATAACCCTGAGGGTCTCCTTCCATTTCCATGCAATTTCCCTTTTCTCTCCCTTTCCCTCCCACCTCTCATCTCTGTTTAATGTTAATCTTCTTCTCATGCTCTTCGTCCCTACTCTGTTCTTAGTTACTCTCCTTATATCAAAGGAGACATTTGGCATTTGCTTTTTAGGGATTGGCTAGCTTCACTTAGCATAATCTGCTCTAGTGCCATCCATTTCCCTGCAAATTCTATGATTTTGTCATTTTTTAATGCAGAGTAATACTCCATTGTGTATAAATGCCACATTTTTTAAATCCATTCGTCTATTGAAGGGCATCTGGGTTGGTTCCAAAGTCTTGCTATTGTGAATTGAGCTGCTATGAACATCGATGTAGCAGTGTCCCTGTAGCATGCTCTTTTTAGGTCTTTAGGGAATAGACCAAGAAGGGGAATAGCTGGGTCAAATGGTGGCTCCATTCCCAGCTTTCCAAGAAATCTCCATACTGCTTTCCAAATTGGCTGCACCAATTTGCAGTCCCACCAGCAATGTACAAGTGTACCCTTTTCCCCACATCCTCGCCAGCACTTGTTGTTGTTTGACTTCATGATGGCTGCCAATCTTACTGGAGTGAGATGGTATCTTAGGGTGGTTTTGATTTGCATTTCTCTGACTGCTAGAGATGGTGAGCATTTTTTCATGTACTTGTTGATTGATTGTATGTCCTCCTCTGAGAAGTGTCTGTTCAGGTCCTTGGCCCATTTGTTGATTGGGTTGTTTGTTCTCTTATTGTCTAATTTTTGGAGTTCTTTGTATACTCTGGATATTAGGGCTCTGTCTGAAGTGTGAGGAGTAAAGATTTGTTCCCAGGATGTAGGCTCTCTATTTACCTCTCTTATTGTTTCTTTAGCTGAGAAAAAACTTTTTAGTTTGAGTAAGTCCCATTTGTTGATTCTAGTTATTAACTTTTGTGCTATTCACCACATCAATAGACTTAAAAATAAGAACCATATGATCATCTCGATAGATGCGGAAAAAGCATTCGACAAAGTACAGCATCCCTTTATGTTCAAAACTCTAGAAAAACTAGGGATAACAGGAACATACCTCAATATTGTAAAAGCAATCTATGCTAAGCCTCAGGCTAGCATCACTCTGAATGGAGAAAAATTGAAGGCATTCCCTCTAAAATCTGGAACAAGACAGGGATGCCCTCTCTCACCACTTCTCTTCAACATAGTTCTCGAAACACTGGCCACAGCAATTAGACAGACGAAAGAAATTAAAGGCATAAAAATAGGAAAAGAAGAACTTAAATTATCACTATTTGCAGATGATATGATTCTATACCTAGCAGACCCAAAAGGCTCTACAAAGAAACTATTAGAGCTAATAAATGAATTCAGCAAAGTGGCAGGATATAAAATCAACACGCATAAATCAAAGGCATTCCTGTATATCAGCGACAAATCCTCTGAAATGGAAGTGAGGACAACCACTCCATTCAAAATATCTTCAAAAAAAATAAAATACTTGGGAATCAACCTAACAAAAGAGGTGAAAGACTTATACAATGAAAACTACAGAACCCTAAAGAGAGAAATAGAAGAAGATCTTAGAAGATGGAAAAATATACCCTGTTCATGGATAGGCAGAACTAACATCATCAAAATGGCGATATTACCAAAAGTTCTCTATAGGTTTAATGCAATGCCAATCAAAATCCCAAAGGCATTTCTTGTAGAAATAGAGAAAGCAATCATGAAATTCATATGGAAAAATAAAAGACCTAGAATAGCAAAAACAATGCTAAGCAGGAAGTGTGAATCAGGCGGTATAGCGATACCAGACTTCAAACTATACTACCGAGCAATAGTAACAAAAACGGCATGGTACTGGTACCAAAACAGGCGGGTGGACCAATGGTACAGAATAGAGGACACAGAAACCAATCCACAAAACTACAACTATCTTATATTTGATAAAGGGGCTAAAAGCATGCAATGGAGGAAGGATAGCATCTTCAACAAATGGTGCTGGGAAAACTGGAAATCCATATGCAACAAAATGAAACTGAATCCCTTTCTCTCGCCATGCACAAAAGTGAATTCAAAATGGATCAAGGAGCTTGATATCAAATCAGAGACACGCCGTCTGATAGAAGAAAAAGTTGGCTACGATCTACATACTGTGGGGTCGGGCTCCAAATTCCTCAAAGGACACTAACTCTTAAAATTCAAAAATAAGAGATAACCTAAGTTTTTAAATAGGAGAAAAAAGACTAACAGACACTTTACCAAATAAGATATACAGATGGTACATACACATCTAAAAAGATGATCCATATTGAATGTCATCAGGGAAATGCAAACAATCAAAACAATTGGATGCTACTACATATGTATTATGATAGCTAAAATGCAAAACACTAAGATCATCGAATGCTGGCAGGAATGTGAACTAAGAGGAGTTCTCATTTATTGTTGGTGGGAATGCAAAAAGGTTATAAACAGTTTGAAAGAGATTTGGTTATTTCTTAAAAGCTAGACACACTTTTACCAAGGAATCCAGCAGTCAATTTCCTTGGTATTTATGCAAAGAATCTGAACATTTATGTCCACACAAATACCTGCACAAAAATATTTATAGCAACTTTTGTCACAATTGTCCAATCTTGGAAGCAACCAAGATGTTTTTCAATGTGCAAGTGGACAAAATATGTATGGAACATCCAGAATGTTATCCCCACTGCTTAAAAGAAATGATAACCATAAAAAGAGATGGCAAGAAAAACATCCTGCACATTACTAAAAGAAGAAGTTAATGTGAAGAAGCTACATATGTGTGATTCAAACTATATGACAGTCTGTAAAACTCAAAAAGTATGAAGGTATTAAGCATGTCAGTGATCACCAAGAGTCAAGGAAGCAAAGGATGATGGGTAGTGCAGAGAGGATTTTTAAAGCTTCAAAAATAATATGCATAATACTACAATGGTAGATACAAAATATTATAAATATGTCCAAACTCATAGAAAACACAGCACATAAAGGAAACATTAATGTCATTTACTTGCTTTGGGTAAGAATGATGTCTTAATGAAGGTTCATTGATTTTAATGGATGTACCACTCCAGGTGGGTGATATTCACAATGGAGTAGGCTCTTCATGTGAGGGATAAGGGTGCACATGGAATTCCTCTGCACCTTTTTCAAATTTCTGGGAACTTAAAACTGCTCTAAATTTAAAAAAAAATCTTTTTAAACATCAGTCCAAAATAGGGGAAAGCTAAAAACAAACAAAAATATAGGTATGTGGAGGTGCGAGCCAGAAGGAGATAGCAGTGATGGCTGACATTGGGAATTACCTTATTCCAAGGAAATGATGACAAAAGGGAGCCAGTTTACGTTAATAGTAATTATATTATACTTTCTGAATGTCATTGATTAAAATAATGTCTTAAACTAATGCCTAAAGTGTGTTTTATATTTTCTGCTGAATTTCAACTAAATTTATGCTAAAAATATATTATTCTTCAGTGCATTTTGTATTTGATGCATGAATTTTTGAAATACTATAGAACATATTGCAAATGTTTATTTTTGTTTTTGTTTGTTTGTTTTGATTTGTTTGGTCATGTTTGCCTTGAAAATTAATTCAGTAGATCCATAGTCTCTGAAAAATATATGTTGCTTTTACTGAAGCTTCTATTACAGGTCTATTTATGCATCATAAGAAATCAGATTCAGGAACGTCATTTTAGGCTATAGATTAAGAAGCTATGATATAGAAAATTGACTAAAATATTTTAGAGTGCATATGCAGATGCTCAATATTTCTTAGGAACAAAATACTTCTTTTCTTATTCTGAGATTGTTATACTATCAAATCTAGAAAGAGCTTTCCAGAAGGAGTATGGTAACATCTAACAGAGAGAACTTGTTGGATGATTAAATGACGTTAGTGAAATTATTTCCCAGTGAAATTATAACAGAACAATTACAGTGGTTATACCCATGTGTTTCTCTTTGGAATACTAAAACTTTTTTTAAGTATACTGGCAATTAATTTCCATAGAAATTTATAGTTACTCCTGAACTGTATTCTGAGGATATTTTTTTGCAACAGACATTGAAGTGTGCTGAGAAAATGCTCCAATTCCTTTTGCAGACAACCCATCCCAATGCTACTGAGTATTACAAGTTTCTTTTAAATAGCAATGAAATGATTGAGTTTAATAATGCAGTAAGTTACTAGTCAAAGATTTCCAGCACCTTTGCCAATAGCCCTTAGCCTGTGGCAAATAAATCAAGAGAATTTTGATGTAGGATAAGTGGCAAAAAACAGGCATTAGTACATTATGTTAAAATCATAAAGACATTTTAAACATTTGTGTTTGTTTTTCAAACCTTTTACAGCAAAGCAATAGCTATGTAAGTGCATTTTTTATCTTCTTAAATTTTAAAACTTCCTATCTTAGTGCTTAGGCCAGAAATTCATAGCTTACCTGACAAAATCTCTAATCCCTCCTTAACTCTACTCAATGTAGCTATCGCTCTTCTTTCTCACTGAATTTTACTTTTAATCAACTTGGATAAAATTCTTCACATACACATTTTATGTAATTTAATGTTTGGGGCCTTCACATAATATCAATCTTTCTTTAATTCACCTTTTCCAATAAGATCTCAAATTACTCTTCACATGAACATCCTCTGCAGCTAGAATTAATCTAGCTCTCTTCTGAGTCCTTGTAACATCTGAGAAATATATGTATACTACCATATATTATTGAGTATCCTTTTTTACAGTACTGTTTTTTTCAGTTCTTATTTTTAGCTTTTATTCTCTTCAAAAGCATAGAACATTTTGGTATATATATTTAAGTGCCCTTTAGCCAGAATGGTGTTTCCACATATAATTAATTAGGTGTTAAAAAAAGATGTATGTAATGTATAAGAGAGTTGGTATTTGAATTACTGTCATTATGAGCGATCTGCCAAAATAAAGTTTAAATGAAAAAACTTTAAAAAGTTTTCTGTATCTAGAGAGATGGCACTGACTTTCAGTGAAGGAGAATGTTAATTTCTCTCTCTCACACACACACAAAATCAATCACTGATAATTCTCAAATATAAATGTAGGAAGTAATTTTCATTTTTTTTAAATTGAAGCTTTAGGTTAGAGCACTGTTCTTGGTATGTGTAAACCACAATTATTCAAATGTTTATAAATCAATCTTCTGTACATATTGTAAAGACCAATTCCTCTTAAATCCCAAACTCTCTGAAGACCTATTATTTTAGAAAGCTCCTACTTTTGAAGTCTTTTTAGACAGTTCTCTTGTTGGTCATATTTTTCTGTCCAGCTAAAAAGATATATCTGAAAAATTAATATCATGTGTTTCTAGAGTTTATATGAATTTTCTCTATTTTTATATCATGAGTTTTAGAAAATATATTGTGACAGATCAGTTATGAAGTCTACTATGTAATGAATATTATTTAACCTTTTGATAGCAAGGATTATAGGAGGGAGAAATTCCAAGTAAAAATAATAGATGAAGATGAGCCTGACAGGATGAAAGTTAAATTTATCATTAAAGATCATCATAAAAAGCTTTGCGTACATTCTATTGTCCCTATCACATTCACAACTCATCTGGTTTAATGATTTCTTACGGGGAAGCACATGAGTAGCCTGCTTCGTATTTATGTATGTATGTATTTGCCAGTAAAAAAATATGTGGTTGCTCTCTGCTATGCTATATAAGCAGCGCTTTTTTCTATTGTTCCTTCACCCTATGTAGACACTTTTATACTTTTTTACATTGTGTAACTAATTCACATAATAATTACAGTGAAATGTAAATTTAACTTTGAGGAGTTAAATCAAAGAACACCACAACAATCTATTATTTGGAAAACAAATCTATGATCTGAAAAAAAAAAAAACATAAAGAAACAAGACCCCGTCTGTATTTAGCACACAAAGATGCAGAGGAGATAATGGATTTTACTTCTTATTGTATTATATATTTATTATGTTACTTATTATTTATATTTGTATAAAATGCTATCTTACTGAAGCTATGCTTATTTTTTATAATTAACTAACCTGGTTTATACATTAAAGGTGTTATTATTTTATTTAATAGCCATCATTTTAACTTTTCATTTTCCAGGTATTAAAAGAATACCTGTAGTCTATTGAACTTTGGTGTCAGGTGATGATAAAAGACCACCTTGAAGAAGAGAAAGAAAAATCCAAATTAGATGAAAAATGGGAATAGATATGGGAGAAAAATAATGGGTTTAAGGCATCATAAGTTACTAGTTTTGACCTAGAAGTCAATAAAAGCTTAATGCACTGGAAAGAGTCTTCAAATCACTGTTTATAAAGCCATGTCATGCTATTTTTTTTAACTATGTGACAACATAGCATAGCACTATGTCTTATAAGAAAAAAACTTAAAAAGTGGGCAGAGAAATAGAAACAGAAATGAAAAAAAAGCAGGAAAAAAAGTAGAGGCAAAGTATAATTAAAATGATTTCAATAAGAATTTATCTTACCATGCATTTCCCTGACTGATAATAATGTTAAATATATTTTCATATATATGTTTGCCATTTGTATATCTTATTTTAAGATGTGTCTTTTCAGTTGATTTGCTAATTTACTTATTTTTTAGGTTAAGTCTTTTGACTCTTTTATGTTTTATGGATATTTATCCTCCATCAGAGAGTAACTAATGAAACTTTTCTCCCATCGTGTTAGTCAGCTTTTCATATTGTTGACTAAAATATCTGACAAGACAATTAGAAGAGAAAAAGTTTAATATTCTCACAGTTTCAGAGGTCTCAATTCATAGACAATTGACTCTATTGCCCTACACCCAAGATAAGGCAAACATCATGGCTGCGGGTGGGGTGGAGGAAGGCCGATCAAGAGAGGGTACAAGGTAGCACAGAGAGCTCTTCTCATCAGGGACAAAATATATACCCCAAAGTCATGTTCATAGTGACATACCTCCTCCAGCCACACTCTACCTGCCTACAGTTTCCACCTAGTTAATTCATTTAATTGTATTAATGTAATGATCATGTTAAGGTTCTCATAATCCAATCATTTCCCCCATTCAAATTTCTTGATTTTCTCACACATGAGCTTTTGGAGGACACCTCATATCAAAACATGGCATATTGTGTAGACTCTTTTTCACCTTCTTGTTTTCTTTGCTGTGTGGAAGCTTTTTAATTTGATGCAATTCCACTTATTGATTCTTGATTCTATTTCTTGTGCTTCAGGGGTCTTATTAAGAAAACTAGTGCCTGCCTATATTTTGGAGTGTTGACCCTATGTTTTCATTCATTATCAGTATAGTTTCTGTTATAATACCTGAGTCTTTCATCTACTTTGAGATGAGTTTTGTGGAGGGCAATAGATAGTGGTCTACCTTCAGTCTTCTACAAATGGTTATGCAGTTTTTCCAGTACCATCTATCAAGAAGTCTATCTTTTAGTTCTGGAGATGTAGCTCAGTGGTAAGAAACTTGCCTAGCATGTGTGAGGCCTTGGGTTCAATCTCAAGCATTCCCCACCCTACCCACCCCAACAAAAAAAAAATACTTTCTTTGATCTTTGATCCAGATGTTTTGGGCACCTTTGTCAAAGATGAGATATCTGTATCCCTGCTGGTTTTACTTTATGTCTTCTATTTTATTCCATCAGTCTTTATGTCTGTTTTTATGCCAGTATCATGCTGTTTTGTTTTTCATTATATTTGTGTGGTATAATTTGAGATCAGGTATTATGATGCCCCATTGTTCATATTGCTCAAGATTACTTTGGCTATTTTGAATCTTATATTTTTCCATATGAATTTTAGGACTTTTTGTTTTTGTTTCTTGTTTGTTAGTTCTGTGAAAAATATCATTGGTTTTTTATAGGGATTGCATTGAATCTATAGATCATTTTTGCAATATGGCCATTTGACAATATTAACTCAGCCTATCCATTAATGTAGAAGGCCTTTCCATCTTGTATTTTCTTCTTCAATTTCTTATTGAAATGTTCTATAGTTTTAATCATTGTAGAGATATTTTTCACATCATTGGTTAGATTAATTTCCAGTTTTATTTCTTCTTAAAGACATTTTGTAAATGGGATTGTTTTCTTTGTTTATTTTTTATTGGTATATAGGAAAGTTATTGGCTTTTCTATATTGATCTTATATCCTGTTAGTTTGCAGAATTTGCTTATCAGCTCTAAAAGACTCCTAGTGAAGTTTTCTGGTTCTTCTAGGCATAGTATTATATCATCTATGAATGGCAATAATTTGGTTTCTTCTTTTCCTATTTATATCCCTTCAATTGACTTTTTTGCCTAATTGCTCTGGCTAAAATTTTAAGTATTATATTAAATAGGAATAATGAAAATGGACATGTAAGTCTTTTTCCTGAATTTAGAGGAAATGCTTTCATTTTTCCCATTCAGTATAGTGTTGAATCTGTGTTAGTCACAAATAGCGTTTATGATACTCAGATAAGTTCCTTCTACTCCTAGTTTTTTGAATGCTTTTAACATGAATGGATGTCAAATTTTATTGAATGTTTTTCTGCATTTACTGGGAGGATCATAATACTTTTGTGAAAGTTACACTGAAATTTCATTGCACCCCATTTGGAATGACAACTAAGAACATAATAATAATTCTGGTAAGAATTTTGGAAGAAACACTTATGCTTTCCTCTTCAGACTGAAAATTAATACAACTTATGTGGAAATAAGTATTTTTCAAAAGACTAGAAATGGAACCACCATATGAACCAGCTATTTCCTTCTTTGGTATTTATCTAAAAAAAAAACCCTAAAATCAGAATATTAGTGATACAGGTACATCAATATTTATAGCAGCATAACTCACAATAGCCAAGTTATGGAATCAACCCAATTGCCCCTCAACAGATAAATGGATAAAGAAAATTTTGAACATATGTGCAATGGAGCTCTATTCAGCAATAATGAAAAAATAAATTTTATTCCTTGTGGGTAAATGGGTGAAACAGAAAAACATCATGCTAAGTGAAATCAAATGAAAATAAAAGCAAGATCAGTGAAAGAGAATCAGAGGATCAATGGGGAGAGAGAATAGGAAGGAAAGGGGAAGAATCATAGAATGAAATTGACCAAATTATGCTATATGTATACATAAATATAAAGTGATGAATCTCACTTTTGTGTATAATTATCATGTACCAATTAAATAATGCATGTAAGTAAATAAAAGACAAACTAGAAAAGCAAAGGAAAAAGGATGGGGAACAGAGGAGAAAGGGAAATACTGGGGAATGAATTGGTGTAAATTATGTTATGTCCACATAGAAATATGTCACAATGAATTTCACCATTATATATAATAAAAACACTAAAATAAGAATTCATTTTAAACTTATTCTATACTAGATGCCAGGTAAATTACAAAAATATAAATAATTTCAAAGTTGTGTTAAAATTCATATCCTCAAAATTTATTATGCAGTAAAAATATAGTGACATTAATGATGATGATGATGAAAATAATAGTGATAATGGAAAATAATTTTTATGTGGTAGATGCTGGACTAAAAGTTTATAGAAATTTCCTTAAAAATAATATCAAAATTAACCTGATAGTCCTTTTAATTTGTGAAAAACACAGTCCCAGAATTATAAGAACAAGTGTCAAGTTAATGATATCATAAATTATAAGAATAATCATGTAAATCAATAAAATCTCAATAACCTGAAGAGATTTCTCACTTTTGAGTTCAAAAAGTCACAGGGCTTTTGAAAAATTACAAAATTTCTTGAAGGAAACAGGGGAAAAGTTCTTTGACATTGACATTAACAATGATTTTTTAGATATTGTCTAAACTTATCTAAAACTCAGGTATCAAGAACAAAAATGCACAAATGGGACTACATAAAACTAAAAAAGATTCTGTAAAGCAAAGGATATAATAAAATGAAAAGACATTATGAATGGAAGAAAATGTTTTTGAATAATACATCTGATAAATCATTAATATGAAAAATATATGTAGAAATATCACAATTCAAAAGGAAAAAAATAAAAAACCCTAAACAAGTTATAAATGAGAAAGACTTGAATAGATATTTTCCCTAAATTAGCTAAAAGGTTTAGGGAAAAATACTCAATATCATGGATCACCAGGGAAATGTAAATCAAAACTATGATGAACTATCTTTTCATACCTAATAGATGTTTATCATTAAAAGTCAAGAGATAACAGTGAAGGTGTGCAGAAAGAAAATGTTGTACAATCTTGATGGGAACACCAATTGCTGCAAACATATAAAGAATTTTTTAACAAATTCAAAATATAATGTCCATGTGATTCTCATTATATATGCAAAAAACATACATTACATAGCATAATTCCTTTATGTGGTCTGTATTATATATTCTGCATACTATTTATATATGGTATATGTTGCTATTCTATACTTACAAGTATGCTATACATACCTCTGTTTCTTAATATATTTCATACACATATATATATTTTATCTATCTACCACAACTTATTTATCCATCCATCTACCAAGGGATAGGAGGAAACATTTTAGCCAGTTCTTTATTATTCTAAATATTACCTCAATGAATGTAGGGGTATGGTTATCTCCATGAGGTCTCATTTCATTTCCTTTGGGTGTATTCCCAGAGAAGGTATTGCTGAGTCATATGGGAATTGTTTTATTTATTTGTTTGTTTGCTTGTTTTTGTAGAATATGATTCCACCTTAAAAACAGAAGGAGATATTTCCATTAAGTTTTCTGAAGGGCACTAACTTAAGTGAAATAAATCAGAATAAAAAGCTCTGTGTGACCTCATTTAAATGGGGATAAAAAACAAAATCTGAACATATAGAAATAAAGGGTACAATGGTGGTTATAAGATATAGTGAAGGTGAGAAAAAAGATATGAGTAATGTGGAGCACACAAACTTGAATTTATGTGGGATGAACAATCTATTGGTCTAACATATATCAAATAGTGTGTACTGATAATTTGCTGAGAGAATAGATTCCTGGTGCTCTTAGACACACATGCACACACACACACACACACACAGAGCAATGATAAAAGGCAATGAAGACATTTTGTTCTATAATATTATTTCATTATGGATATTTATATCAAAACAACATAATTTATGCCTTCAATATGTATTTTTAAGAAGAAAAACACATAACTGTGTGTAAAATTGGAAAATTATCTGAATAGACACTTAAAAAGGGTGCACTGATGATAAATGAACATGTGAAAAGCTGCTACACAAGAATTATCATTAAGGAATTGAAAACAGAATAACAATGAGTATTGAAATATTCCTTTAGAATGGCCAAAATATGAAAAAAGGATATGAAATGCAAAAGGTGCAGAAGCTTTGAAAACAAATTGAAGATTGTTTAGAAAGCTATACACATTCTTTCAATCCAACAATGATTTTCTCAAATGATCTGAAAACTTTTATGTTTATGCAAAATGCTGCACAAGGATATTTACAATAATTTTATTCATAATTTTTAAAACTTCAATGTAACCAATATGTCCTACAGTATGTGACTGGGAAAACTGATATGTGCAGCCAATAGAATATTATTCTACACCTAAAACCACTGAAATATGAAGCCTTGGGAAGTCAAGGGAGAAATTAAGAGCAATTACTAAGTAATTGCTAAGCAAATCCAACATGAAAGAGCTATCTGCCATATTATTCCAACTATATTACAGTTTGGAAAAGGCAAAACAGTGGAAACAATAAAACAATACATAGTTTTCTGGGGCTAGGTGGGAAGAAAGATGAACAGGAGGAGCAGGAAAGATTTTAGGCTAGCAAAACTCAAGTATACCATTATAATCATGGACACGTGCCATTTTACATTTGTCGAAACCAGTAGTATAAATAGCACCAAAAATGATTTAACCTTAATGGGTGATAATGATGATTCAATGTAGATCCATCCATTGTAACAAATATTCCTATCAACTCTGAAGAGGGATGTTGATAGAGAAGAGGTTTTGTATATGTAGGGACACATGAGTCTTATTTTCGACTAAGTTTTGCCACAGACTTTATGATTTCTTAAAAAAAAAAAGTCTATTAAAAGTGAAATTAAAAACTAAATTTCTCAAATTCATTTATCCTCCCAAAGCTCCACTCACACTCTCAAAATCATACTTGAAAACTTTCAGTGAAAACAATGATTTACATTCAAATACAATCATCTTAATCATAGTTAACACTTTGAAAAAAAAATAATATCACTGGATTAAAATCAAGTGAGAACTAATAGGTAGGGTGAGTGTGAGTTTTTGATTCTTATAATAGCCAGTAAACCAGCATGACTATTAGTTTTACTGATGGCAAGAATTAGTCTGTTTTTTTGGTTGTTTGTTTCTCTGTAAATGAAGATAAACTTATTATTGAGTTAATACATATGATAAAAATTTTAATATGCTTACACAAAGAGAATATGCTTGCACGTAGAGAATACTGGATAAATGTGGTAATTTTTGCTATGGTGCTGTAGTTGTGGCAGAAGTATAGGCAGAATATGAGAAATAATAGAGGATGGAAAATACTTCCTAAACCAGAATTTGAACACTGACAAATCCATGAAACTTGAACTCTCATATAAAATGTTGATTAAGCTTGATAAATCGAAATACTTGGTAGCACTATCCCTGAATTTTCTCCTAGGCACAATTAAGCAGAGCTTGGCAGCAATAATTCTCTTTTAATGAGGTTTGGATCTCCAGTCAGCCTCACTCACCATTGAGTTTGTGTCATGCATATTCATCACCTTCAAAGTCTCTACAGCCATTTGTGTTGCAACTTCCATCTAAAAAGAAATTAATTTGCATAGAGTAACCCTGTTTTTTAACTAAAAAAAATTTAGTTTAATCTATTGATAAGTTTGATAGTATTAAACAGTTAATGACATAATATCTGCATTTACAATGTACAAACCTCACAGTCTAACATAAAATATCCTTAAAATTTTATATTTGGATTTATACATGGATTTAAATTTTAGTTTTGAGGTTTTGTCATGCATTTTCAGATCAAGCAAAATATTATGGAATTGCTGTTTTAGACAAATTTCTTGCTTGTCTAACAAGTTGATAAAATGCAGATGGGAAAAAAGGAAGTATATTGGATGGTATCCAATTAGAGTCTTGAGAATTTCTGCAGTCTCTTATAGGATTAATGTATCCAACTATGCTCTGGGTCTTGTTCTCTCATGATTTCTTGTTGAACTATGTCACAGAGATCAGAGTAGTCCTGTATGTAAACCTATAACAAGGCCCCTGACAATCCCATAATTTCATACAAATACATCAAGGCTAATTTGCTCCTTAAGCAGCTTTTTTGCAATCAATGGTAAAATTTGGAAAGCTGTAGCTTTTAGGTTATTCTCTAGGATTTAGGTATACTTTATTGAAATTTAACTCAAACCAGAGACATGATGCTTTAAATAAACTTATTTGTGACTAATTTAGCTCACTTTTTCAAATCTTAACCCCTAAAGAAAATTTTTTCCACAGATATCTGCTTAAAAGTGCCTGTAATCTATATATAAATAGTTATATATGTAATATAGTAACCGAGAGAAAAATTCCTCTCATAGAATGGCAATTGAAATATTACTATATAATTATTAAACCAATCTATTAATATAATATAAAAAAGAACAAGAAAAAATAAAATCCCATTTATATCCAGCTTGAAGGGAAAAATTTTAAGTCTTTACTTTTTTCAAAATATTCTTTTAGTTGTAGATGGATACAATACTTTTATTTATTTGTTTACTTATTTATTTATTTTTATGTGGTGCTGGGGGTCAAATCCAGTGCCTCACACATGCTAGGCAAGTGCTCTATGACTGACCACAACCCCAGCCCAAGTCTTTACTTTTTACAATTTTTTTAAAAATTTAAATTTGCATATAACTTTGCAAATTTTATGTATGTCTTGGAAGTATATATGAAATAACAATGAAAGTGCAATAATTTATACAATAATATTTTCATGGTGTCAATTTAATATGTTGAACATATTTTCTGCATCTTAGCTACAAAATCCATTCCCCCTGAAATTCATTCATTGAGTAAAAAAACAAAGATGCAATATTCTCAATTTTCTCAGAACCTAACTTTTTTTTTCCATCATAGCAACTCTATAGTATAACAAAAATGACAAAATCTTCTAAAAATTTATATCACAGCTAAAGGAAGAAGAGCAAATGAATGTGGATAAACATATACTCTAAGGAGTCAAAGATCTTATAGAAAAATTTCCCAACTTTAGTCACTCTTAGGAAAAAATAAAATCTTTAAAGTTGATTATAACTCATCAATTTTATGTATATAAAATTTAGCAATACAAACTTCATTTCCAAAAAAATGTGATCAAAATATAAATATATTATTCAGAATATATTCAGTATTCTTTGCAGTGATCATACTAGTTTTGTTCCTTATGATTCATTTTGGCTCTCAAATTTTAAATGAAACCTGATTTGATGTTGGCTTTAAAAGCCTGTTCTCTTCATTTATGATAAACATTACCTCTTCCATTCCTTAGTTTCTCCATTTATGTGGCAATTCTAAGTTGATTTTAATTTATGGATTTTAATCCTTTATCCATTATAATTAAAATACTCTAACACACTATGTTATTAGACAAATAATATAGTGGAATAAAAGTGCCTTCAATTATCTTTTGTACAAAATAATTTCAAAAAAGCAAACAACAAATAAATTATGTATCATCCAGAAGCATCAGTGGCTGATAGTTGAACAATTAAGATAATTACATTCCAGTGAAGCACACTCACATCACATTATAAGAAAGATAAATGTTAAAGAAATGGCTTCTTATTCAGATGACCAGCTAGAACACCTAGTGGTCAGTATGTGTACCTGGCTCCAGATACATGAAACAGAATCCATGAAGAAGAAAGACACATGGAAGTAAAGAAAAAAGATGGAAAAAAAAAAGAGTGAAAAAGGAAATGGCAAAGCATTGGGAAGATGGTTGTGATGCTAGATATCAGAGTAGGAATATCCTTGTTGAAACTGAGAACAGAGATGTGTCCTACACAATATAATAAGATGACCCTTATTAGAGGCATAAGTACCTTTAAAATACTCCATGTGCAGCTACTTTGAATTCAGGTGTGAATTGATTATCAAGTTAAGATTTTGTGAAGTTTCTGCAGCCTAATTCTGAATGGATGCACTGTGTCAGTTAAAGTACTGTATCACACTGAAGAATGATTAAATTTGAGCTTGAGCTGACCATGGGAAGCCAGTTTTCTGAGAAACCACTAAAATTGTTTTATACATCATGGTTATTAACCAAAAAATATAATGCAAGGGAATGTTGTTTCTTTAATGATCAGAATATGGCCAAGGTGTTGAGATTTAATAATGCATATGGTAAATAAAAGTAAAGCAAATTATATCAATTTTTTCATAAAGATCATGTTATGGTGGAAACCAATATCATGACCAATAAGATAATTTTAATATTCATATTAATATTTTGATACTCAGATTTGAGACATTCTGCATAGTCAGTAACATATTTTTGCTTTGTACATGATATAAGCAATGGCAATGGCATAAATTTTTCACATATAAATCAGTATGAAAGTACTCAGACTACATTGTTCTTTTCATTGTCCTACAGTCCACTAAGGAACAAACTTCTTCCCAAGAGATCAAGTTGTAGAAGTATTTGTACTTAAAGAAGGACAAATCAAAACAATAGCTAATACACACTCCCACACACATGTACATGCACACAAGCCTCACACCTCTTGAGAAAACCTCTCTGCTCTTACCCACCCCTCACTAGCTCATTGTCAGGAAGATGCACTTGCATCCCTTGAGCAATACAGAATCCACTAGCCTTCATTTCTTGTAAATAAAATAATTTTACTTGCTCTCTCAGCTCCAAAATTTCCAATAGTCACTAACTTACTTCACACAAACATTTGCTCAAGTATCACCTTTTCTAAAAAAAATAAATAAAAATAAACATTTTACTTTGGAATGATAATAGCTTTATAACAATTTTGCAAAGATAATATAGAAAATTCCAGAATATATCTCAATCAATTTCAGTTCTTCTAGCTGTTATCATCTTATAATACCATAGTGCATTTGTCAAAAATAAGAAACCACCATCTGTACAATATTATTAACTAAACTCCAGACATTATTTGGATTCCCATTAAAATTCTATATCTTCCTAGATACAATTGAGGATTCTGAATTACATTCAGTTATCATGACTCTTTATTTTCCTCTCCTGAGACTATGTCTCAGTCTTTGTTTTTCACCACCTTGACAGTTTTGAAGAGTCCTAGTTAAGTACATTTATTAGTGGAAGGCATAGTGGTACAAGCCTATAATCTGTGAGTTGGGAGGCTGAGGCAGGAGGACCACAAGTTCAGACCTAACCTGGGGGAATTTAGTGAGACCCTATCATAAACTAAAAAATAAAAAGGACTGGTGGCATAGCTTAGTGGTATAACATCACTGGTTTCAATACTCAGTATTTAAAAAGTAACTAAATAATAAAAAAGAATGTTAGTTTGAAGTTTTCTTTTTTTTTCTTTGTGAATAGGTGACATAATATTTTTTTAAAAGAATATAACAGAGGTGAAGTGTCTCGATAATTGCATCATATTAGAAAATAAATTATATCCACATGACTTCATTGAGAAAAGTTACTCTTAAATCACTTCAATAAGATAGTATTTTTCACTATTTTATTTCCTCCTCCTTTCTATATCGTAGCTACAGTTTTTCATTCTCTTACATTTACTCATTCATTTTTATGTCACTGTAGACTCATTCATATTAATGGATACTTTGGGTTATAATCTAATATTGCATTGTTTATTTTGTTGCTCAAATTGTTCCAGTTTTGGTCATTGAGATCTCTTTAGGGTTGGCTTCTGTCTGGTTGGTGTGCCCCTTTCCCACTGTTTTTTGAAAACTCCATTTTGTATTGCAAGATGCTCCAGAATCATGTAATTTCACTGCCCTACTTCAACAATTAACGATTTTTCCAAGCATGTCAGATTTCTTTTGTTGAAGAATAGTACTTCAAATGAAGATTTGGGTGCTAGATGTTTGTTCTGTTGTACATCTCACCATTTTAATGAGATTACCCT
Source organism: Marmota monax (assembly GCF_021218885.2). NCBI lineage: Eukaryota > Metazoa > Chordata > Mammalia > Rodentia > Sciuridae > Marmota > Marmota monax. The sequence goes on along the minus strand of NW_026694491.1, from coordinate 14,842,425 downwards.
AACTGCTTTATTTGTTACTGAGAACTTCTCTCCTTTTCAGCATTTCAAATTCCTATTACCTTTTTATTGCACCTTCTTTTTTTTTCATACCACACACCACCTTATAATTTTTGATTATAACTTGTTTATATCTCCAGCTTAACTTTACTATCTGTTTTCTTCTGTTCCTAGTTTAAGCTTCATGATGGCAGGGGATTTTTTCTCACTATCATATATGTACCACACTGAAAAATGCCTGCCTTGAAGCTGTTAATCAATATGCACTTGTTGAAATTCTATTGCTCTTGATAAATTTATTTGAATTACATGAATAAATTTTAGAGCTTGTCTCATTAAAAATTAAGCATCAAAAACTCTTTAAATGCATAGAAATAGTTTAGGTAAATTTCTTTAAAAAGAATTAGAAAATTCCAAGTAAAAAGAGGAATCTGCACTAACTATTGAGTAAAGACCACAAACATGTTGGATTCACCCATTATGATACACAGTAGTCCCCCCTTATCCATATGTTACCTTTTTACAGGTTCAGTTACCTAAGGTCAAATGGGGCATAAAAAATATTAAATGGAAAACTCCAGAAAAAAAATCCATAGGGTTTTAAGTGTATGGAGTAGTATGATAGAATAGTGAGCCTGCCAACTCATTCCTTCCTGGGACATGTGTCATCCCTTTTTTTGCTTGATCAATAGTTGAAATATCACAATGCTTTGATTCAAGCAACTTGTATTATACTTAAGGATGGTGCCACAGTACAAGAGTAGTGATGGTGATAATTTAGATATGCCAAACAAGAGCCATTAAAGTGCTTCCTTTAAGCAAAATTGTGAAAGTTCTCAACTTTGCTGAGGTTCTTAAGACCTCCAAAAATTGAACTTTCTACCTGTGAAATTGTCAAGAGGGAAAAATAATCTATGACAGTTTTGCTGTTGCATCTAAAACAGAGAAAATTATGGGCACAGTGTACAGTGCTTTGTTAATGTGGAAAAAACATACTTGTCTATGTAAGTATAGAAGAAAGCAAACATGGCATGTATACATTTCAGATCTACTTGTGGTTTCAGGCATTCACTCGGGGTCTTTGAAGAAATTCCCCAAGGATAAAGGGGAATTGCCATATATAATTATAGATGAAGGTTCCAATAATTTATTTCAGTGGAAGTTTATTGCTGTTAGTCCTGTAAAATCTAATTAATATAGTATCTAACATAGTCATCATAATCCAACTTCCATTCATTAAATTGTCTGCAAATATAAGATCATCAAATGCTCTTTGATCTTGTTTTAACATCTTATTATTCTCTAATTAGTGAGTTATATAAAATATTTGATGTATCTTTGCACAAAAATCATAATTGTGTCTTTTGAAATTACGCTTTAGTAGATGTATTCAATGAGCTTTAGCAATATAATTCTAATGGTTAAGGGTACATGTGATATTATTCTGTTTGAGCAACAATTGTTTGCAATAGAAATATAAAAACTATTTCCTTAATTTGGCAGTATATGAAAATTAAATCTATTTTAAATGTAAACTTGTGAAAAAATCTACAATTGCAATGAAACAAATAAGTATTCAAAACTTGAATGGAAATGTGTGTCAATTCTTCTAAATTCTGCTTCCCAGTTTCTTGTCTACCATTTCAGCTTCAAATAGATGAAGGTATTCTTTTATAATTCATTCCTCTTATGAGTACCAAACAAAAGAAGGAAGGAGATAATGCTTCTTTGGATTTTAAATCTAAAGTGAATAGAAAATATTAAATTAATTTATAGATGTGGAAAGCAGAAAAGCAAATACTACCTAATGAAGAAAACATTCTTTTTTTCATGAGACACCTTATAAAAATTCATTTCCTATGTACCTATTCTCTTGGTAATTGTGCTTTTTGATAATATCATAATGGTACTTTAGAAAGATAATTGTCTCTGCGTGTGTTAGTCAGTTTCATAGCACTGTGACCAAGATACCTGGCAAGAACAACTTACAGGATGAAAAGTTAATTTAGGACTCAGGATTTTAGAGGTATCTGTCCTTGTTTGACTGACTCCATTCCTCTGGGCCTGAGACGAGGCAGAACATTATGGCGGAAGGATGTGGCAGAGGAAAGCTGCTCAAGAAAGGACAGCCAGAAAGCAGAGAGAATAAGCATGGTGCCAGGATCAAAACTACTTGCTCCAACCACACTCTACCCGCCTACAGTTACCACCCAGTTAGTCTATTCAAATTACTAATTCATCAAATGGATCAATCCACTGATAAAGTGATGATATCATAATCTAGTCATTCCATCCCCCAAAATTCCTGCATTGACACAGATTTGGGGGACACTCATCTCATTTCCAAATTACTTCACTCTCCGTAGCTCTTTTTCTTCCTTACCAACACAGTCACCTCCATATCATAAACATATGCAGACTCACATCTACAAACATGCCCATCTACTGAACTTTTATGCATTAAGAAGGATGCCAGAAGAAAGGCAAGACTGATTTTCAAACTGGTCATTTCAGTTTAAATATCTGTGAATGATTATCTGCTTATAAAAGGTAATCACATATATGTCAAAGTATGTATTTATAAATGATGATTTTTACCTTTAAAATAAATAATTAATATACTACAATAATAAACAAAAACTTCAGAAAAATTAAAATAAGAACATTATTGAATCTTAACAGGATAGACATATTATAAGGCATATTCCTTAATAATGGATTTTAATCAAATGGTTGGTGAAAAATTCATATCCATAAAAACTGTTGTTTAGAGATATAAACAATGTTGTGCTACAATCAGAATTTCTCAGGTTGTCTGTAAGCAATTTTGTGCTACAATAAGATTTTACTGGCTTGTAACAGCTGAGTGAACCTATTTATACTCATCTTTGTTTCAGCTTCACTGACATGTTGGTTGCATGAAGTTAAACTTGGGTGAGAATATAGACACAACAAAAATTGGCAAAAAAATCAATTATTATTTTTTGAGAGAAGGTATTTTTGTGTTTGGGCAATAGGTTATTAAAAATTAGACAACACATCATTGGGTATCAATTAAACTTTGCAAATTTTGCCACATATTCATCAATTGTGTTTTTATTTCCTTCTTGTTTCAGTGAAAAAAAAAAGTTCTCTTTTTATTTAATATTTTAAATTTTTTATAATCTTCTTAATTTTTCTTTTATTAATATATGCATATATCACTTAAGTATATTCTTTTGAGGATATTTTAAATATATATATATATATATATATATATATATATATATATATATATATATATATATATTTTAATTTTTTATTGTTGGTTGTTCAAAACATTACAAATTTCTTGACATATCATATTCCTCACTTTGATTCATGTGGGTTATGAACTCCCACCTTCACCCCATACACAGATTGCAGAATCACATCAGTTATACATCCATTGATTTACATATTGCCATACTAGTGTCTGTTGTGCTCCGCTGCCTTTCCCATCCTCCACCATCCCCCCTCCCCACCTCTCCCCTCCCCTCCCCTCCTCTCTCTCTACCCCCTCCACTGTATAACCCTGAGGGTCTCCTTCCATTTCCATGCAATTTCCCTTCTCTCTCCCTTTCCCTCCCACCTCTCATCCCTGTTAAATGTTAGTCTTCTTCTCCTGCTCTTCGTCCCTACTCTGATCTTAGTTACTCTCCTTATATCAAAGAAGACATTTGGCATTTGTTTTTTAGGGATTGGCTAGCTTCACTTAGCATAATCTGCTCTAATGCCATCCATTTCCCTGCAAATTCTATGATTTTGTCATTTTTTAATGCAGAGTAATACTCCATTGTGTATAAATGCCACATTTTTTTTATCCATTCGTCTATTGAAGGGCATCTAGGTTGGTTCCACAGTCTTGCTATTGTGAATTGTGCTGCTATGAACATCGATGTAGCAGTGTCCCTGTAGCATGCTCTTTTTTGGTCTTTAGGGAATAGACCGAGAAGGGGAATAGCTGGGTCAAATGGTGGCTCCATTCCCAGCTTTCCAAGAAATCTCCATACTGCTTTCCAAATTGGCTGCACCAATTTGCAGTCCCACCAGCAATGTACAAGTGTACCCTTTTCCCCACATCCTCGCCAGCACTTGTTGTTTGACTTCATAATGGCTGCCAATCTTACTGGAGTGAGATGGTATCTTAGGGTGGTTTTGATTTGCATTTCTCTGACTGCTAGAGATAGTGAGCATTTTTCCATGTACTTGTTGATTGACTGTATGTCCTCCTCTGAGAAGTGTCTGTTCAGGTCCTTGGCCCATTTGTTGATTGGGTTGTTTGTTCTCTTATTGTCTAATTTTTTGAGTTCTTTGTATACTCTGGATATTAGGGCTCTATCTGAAGTGTGAGGAGTAAAGATTTGTTCCCAGGGTGTAGGCTCCCTATTTACCTCTCTTATTGTTTCTTTTGCTGAGAAAAAACTTTTTAGTTTGAGAAAGTCCCATTTGTTGATTCTAGTTATTAACTTTTGTGCTATGGGTGTCCTATTGAGGAATTTGGGGCCCGACCCCACCGAATGTAGATCGTAGCCAACTTTTTCTTCTATCAGACAGCGTGTCTCTGATTTGATATCAAGCTCCTTGATCCATTTTGAATTCACTTTTGTGCATGGCGAGAGAAAGGGATTCAGTTTCATTTTGTTGCATATGGATTTCCAGTTTTCCCAGCACCATTTGTTGAAGATGCTATCCTTCCTCCATTGCATGCTTTTAGCCCCTTTATCAAATATAAGATAGTTGTAGTTTTGTGGATTGGTTTCTGTGTCCTCTATTCTGTACCATTGGTTTACCCGCCTGTTTTGGTACCAGTACCATGCTGTTTTTGTTACTATTGCTCTGTAGTATAGTTTGAAGTCTGGTATCACTATACCACCTGATTCACACTTTCTGCTTAGCATTGTTTTTGCTATTCTGGGTCTTTTATTTTTCCATATGAATTTCATGATTGCTTTCTCTATTTCTACAAGAAATGCCGTTGGGATTTTGATTGGCATTGCATTAAACCTATAGAGAACTTTTGGTAATATCACCATTTTGATGATGTTAGTTCTGCCTATCCAAAAACAGGGTATATTTTTCCATCTTCTAAGATCTTCTTGTATTTCTCTCTTTAGGGTTCTGTAGTTTTCATTGTATAAGTCTTTCACCTCTTTTGTTAGGTTGATTCCCAAGTATTTTATTTTTTTTGAAGATATTGTGAATGGAGTGGTTGTCCTCATTTCCATTTCAGAGGATTTGTCGCTGATATACAGGAATGCCTTTGATTTATGCGTGTTGATTTTATATCCTGCCACTTTGCTGAATTCATTTATTAGCTCTAATAGTTTCTTTGTAGACCCTTTTGGGTCTGCTAGGTATAGAATCATATCATCTGCAAATAGTGATAATTTAAGTTCTTCTTTTCCTATTTTGATGCCTTTAATTTCTTTCGTCCTTCTAATTGCTCTGGCCAGTGTTTCGAGAACTATGTTGAAGAGAAGTGGTGAGAGAGGGCATCCCTGTCTTGTTCCAGATTTTAGAGGGAATGCCTTCAGTTTTTCTCCATTCAGAATGATGCTAGCCTGAGGCTTAGCATAGATTGCTTTTACAATATTGAGGTATGTTCCTGTTATCCCTAGTTTTTCTAGAGTTTTGAACATAAAGGGATGCTGTACTTTGTCGAATGCTTTTTCCGCATCTATCGAGATGATCATATGGTTCTTATTTTTAAGTCTATTGATGTGGTGAATAACATTTATTGATTTCCGTATATTGAACCAGCCTTGCATCCCAGGGATGAATCCTACTTGATCATGGTGCACAATTTTTTTGATATGTTTTTGTATCCGAGTGGCCAGGATTTTATTGAGGATTTTTGCATCTAGGTTCATTAGAGATATTGGTCTGTAGTTTTCTTTCTTTGAAGTGTCTTTGTCTGGTTTAGGTATCAGGGTGATGTTGGCCTCATAGAATGAATTTGGAAGTTCTCCCTCTTTTTCTATTTCCTGAAGTAGCTTGAAAAGTATTGGTATTAGTTCTTCTTTAAAGGTTTTGTAAAACTCTGCTGTATACCCATCCGGTCCTGGGCTTTTCTTAGTTGGTAGTCTTTTGATGGTTTCTTCTATTTCCTCAATTGATATTGGTCTGTTTAAGTTGTCTATATCTTCCTGACTCAATCTGGGCAGATCATATGACTTAAGAAATTTATCTATGCCTTCACTATCTTCTAATTTATTGGAGTATAAGGATTCAAAATAGTTTTTGATTATCTTCTGTATTTCTGAAGTGTCTGTTGTGATATTGCCTTTTTCATCCCGTATGCTAGTAATTTGAGTTCTCTCTCTTCTTCTCTTCGCTAGCATGGCTAAGGGTCTGTCGATTTTGTTTATTTTTTCAAAGAACCAACTTTTAGTTTTGTCAGTTTTTTCAATTGTTTCTTTTGTTTCGATTTCATTAATTTCAGCTCTGATTTTAATTATTTCTTGCCTTCTACTTCTTTTGCTGTTGTTTTGCTCTTCTTTTTCAAGGATTTTGAGATGAAGTATGAGATCATTTATTTGTTGTTTTTTTCTTTTTTTAAGGAATGAACTCCACGCAATGAATTTTCCTCTTAGAACTGCTTTCAATGTGTCCCATAGATTCCGATATGTTGTGTCTGTGTTTTCATTTATCTCTAAGAATTTTTTAATTTGCTCCTTGATGTCTTCTATAACCCATTGATCATTCAGTAACCTATTGTTCATTCTCCAAGTGATGTATGCTTTTTCCTTCCTTCTTTTATCTTTGATTTTCAGTTTCATTCCATTATGATCAGATAAGATGCATGGTATTATCTCTACTCCTTTATATTGTCTAAGAGTTGCCCTGTGACATAATATATGATCTATTTTTGAGAAGGATCCATGTGCTGCTGAGAAAAAAGTGTAACTGCTTAATGTTGGGTTTTATATTCTATATATGTCAATTAAGTCTAGGTTATTAATTGTGTTATTGAGTTCTATAGTTCCTTATTCAACTTTTGTTTGGAAGATCTGTCCAGTGGCGAGAGAGGTGTGTTGAAGTCTCCCATGATTATTGTATGGTGGTCTATTAGACTCTTGAACTTGAGAAGAGTTTGTTTGACGAACATAGCTGCACCATTGTTTGGGGCATAAATATTTATGATTGTTATGTCTTGTTGGTGTATGGTTCCCTTAAGCAGTATGTAGTGTCCCTCTTTATCCCTTTTGATTAACTTGGGCTTGAAATCTATTTTATTTGATATGAGTATGGACACTCCTGCTTGTTTCCGAAGTCCATATGAGTGATATGATTTTTCCCAACCTTTCACCTTCAGCCTATGTATGTCTTTTCCTATCAAATGTGTCTCCTGTAGGCAGCATATTGTTGGTTCTTGTTTTCTGATCCATTCTACTAGACTGTGTCTCTTAATTGGTGAGTTTAAGCCATTAATATTTAGGGTTATTATTGAGATATGGGTTGTTCTTCCAGCCATATTTGTTTATTTCTGTTACTAAACATGGTTTATTTTCCTCTTTGATTATTTTCCTCCCCTTTACTGTCCTACCTCCCACTGTTGGTTTACATTGTTATTTTCCATTTCCTCTTCCTGTAATGTTTTGGCGAGGATGTTTTGAAGAGATGGTTTTCTAGCTGTGAATTCTTTAAACTTTTGTTTATCGTGGAAGGTTTTAATTTCATCTTCCATCCTGAAGCTTAATTTCGCTGGATACACAATTCTTGGTTGGAACCCATTTTCTTTCAGTGTTTGAAATATGTTATTCCAGGATCTTCTAGCTTTCAGTGTCTGTGTTGAAAGATCAGCTGTTATCCTGATTGGCTTACCCCTAAATGTAATCTGCTTCCTTTCTCTTGTAGCTTTTAAAATTCTCTCCTTATTCTGTATGTTGGGCATCTTCATTATAATGTGTCTAGGTGTGGATCTCTTATGATTTTGCACATTCGGCGTCCTGTAGGCTTCTAGGATTTGGGATTCTGTCTCATTCTTCAAGTCTGGGAAGTTTTCTTGTATTATTTCATTGAATAGACTGCTCATTCCTTTGGTTTGGAGCTCTGTACCTTCCTGTATCCCAATGACTCTTAAGTTTGGTCTCTTAATGTTATCCCATATTTCTTGGATGTTCTGCTCATGGTTTCTTAACAGTCTTGCTGAGCTGTCTATGTTCTTTTCCAGTTGAAATACTTTGTCTTCATTGTCTGATGTTCTATCTTCTAAGTGTCCTACTCTGCTGGTAGTATTCTCCATTGAGTTTTTAAGTTGGTTTATTGCTTCCTGCATTTCTAGGATTTCTGTTTGTTTGTTTTTTATAACCTCTATCTCCCTGTATAGTTGATCCTTTGCTTCCTGGATTTCTTTGCGTAATTCATTGTCGAAGTGATGTTTCATTGTCTGATTTTGCTGTCTAATGTCTTCCTTGATACTCCGGATCATCTGAAGCATGTATATCCTGAATTCTTTATCTGACATTCCATCTGCTGCAGCTGTTACCTCTTCTAAAGTTGCGTTGACCTGCATTTCTTGTGGTCCTTTCTTTCCTTGTCTTTTCATACTGCTTGCATTTCTTTCCTGTAGGCGCGGGCGGCGGCTCTGCTCTCTCCTTATTCCAATTGGGGTGTCGTGACTACCACGCCGGCAGGTCACTGGGCCTGTTCTGGGCGCTGGTGGCGGCTCTGTTCTGCCCCTACTCCAATTGGGGTGACGAGTGTACCACGCCGGCAGGCCACCGGGCCTGATCCGCTGGTCGGTTGCAGGTTTGCCTACCCTGCAGGCATGGGCAGCGGCTCTATCTGCCCCTACTCCAAATGGGGTGACATGTCTGTCATACTGGCAGGCCACTGGGCCTGTCCCGCTGGTTGGTCGCAGATCTGCCCACCTTTCGGGCACGGGTTGTGGCTCTGCTCTGCCCCTACTCCAATTGGGGTGTCGTGACTACCCCACCGGCAGGTCCCTGGGCCTGTTCCTGGCACGGGCGGCGACTCTGCTCTGCCCCTACTCCAATTAGGGTGATGTGTGTACCACGCTGGCAGGCTCCTGGGCCTGATCTGCAGGTTGGTCACAGGTCTGCTCACCCTGCGGGCACGGGTGGCGGTTCCGGTCCGCCCCCACTCCAATTGGGGTCACGTGACCACCACACTGGCAGGGCCTGATCCGGGCGTGGGCGAAGGATCTGCTCTGCCCCTATTCCAGTTGGGGTGACGTGTGTACCACGCTGGCAGGCTGCTGGGCCTGACCCGCCAGTCTGTCACAGGTCTGCTTACCTTGCAAGTGCAGGCGACGGCTCTGCCCTTCCCCTCCTACCACGCCCGTGTACCACTGGGTTGCGGGTCTGCCCACCTTGCGGGCGCGGGTGGCGGCTCGGCTCCACCCCCTCTCCAATTCTTAAATATATATTTTTGAGGAAGCATTATTACTTTAAATATGTAATTAATCTTAAACCCTTTTGACTTTATCATCCGAGAGAAATAATGAGCCCTAATTTTAAAATGTATTTTATTGTTTGAATATGCGAATTTGAAATAATAATTTAGAGATTTATAAAAAAAAACTTAAAATGATCTGTAGAAATTCTCTAGTCACACCACATCATCTTTCACTGAATTAAAAAATAGTCCAATATATACTTTATCAATTTTTTCATTCCAGATGCCTGCAGGAAAGATAGAAAAGAATGAAATCAAACACATTAATAGAGTGCATAGTGGTTAAGATGCCTGTTTTAAACTATACACACGCACTCACATTTGAATTAATAAGGAGGAAGGTCTCACACATTAATGTTTCCTCCTTGGGGACATATTCCCTCATCATATGGTCTCAGAACCTCCTGTCCTCATGTCACTTTTGAGCTTGGCAGCATCTGTGCTGTTTTGTTTCCTGTGACTGAAAGAGCTACAAAATTTGGTGTCACATACACCATTGTCCCCTGGAGTGAAGCTTGGCATGAGGAAATAATTTATTCCAACTAAAAGGACATATATAATCATATTTATTTCTAGGATGTATATAAACTTTTGGGGGTAGCAATTTCCATTTCTGAATCAAGAAAATTAAAAAAGAAAAGCTGTCTGTTCCCTGTTGCCATTTACATTGTTGTTCACAAAGAAGAGAGTTGCGTTCAAAGAACACATTTTGTAAACTAGATATCTTTTTAGATGAATCAAAATCAGTCTGTATTCATTACTATGCAAATTTGTGCCGATTCTCACAGTGAAGACAAAAAGAGGGCATAATTTATTTTTGCACTTGGCTAATTTACATTCTTTCTACAACATGCAGTACATAGTTTTAATATATGAAGCCTTTGAAAGAATTTAGTTTTTCCAGATTCTGATACACCTATCTATTGGGGAAAGAATTTCCCTATAAGTAGAATCAGCCCTCATTGTTTGTGTGTTTGTGTGTGGATTTCATATTTTACATCCACTTACTTGCTAGAATTTATTTGCAATTCCAAAATTCATACTTTATGGAACTTTTATGGTCATTCACAGATCTGAGGAGAAATGAAGATTTGAAGCTTCCTGTCAGATCTGTTTCCACCTAAATTCAAAGTTACTGACTGACTTCTTGTTTTCAACTCTCATACCATAAATGAGTGATTTTTTCATGTTTTATTTAGTGTAACATTTTTCATATTTTTTGTGCTTTTTGGTTGATGGTTTTACTGTTTACAATGGAAATTAAGCACATTACTGAAGCTAGTTTCCTGGACACAGATGGTCTGATTGTGCCTGTTGAGAAAGTGCATGTGCTAAGCTCCACTGGGGTGCTATTGGCCAGGACTTCAATGTTAATGAACCAGCAACAGATATATTAATTAGCTGTCTTCAAATTGAAACACATGAAAACAAGGTTATGTATCGATTGGTTGCTTCAGTGTTGTGACCAGAGGCTCACAGAAACAGATCCCTGCATTTTCCTAGGAGCAGCGATTCAGTCTATCCAACTCAGGCTTTGCAGCCACTTTATAGAGCATAGCCTCTCTGAATTATGAGAATAGATCGTCTTTTGGAATAATATACCAAGATAGAACAGCATTCCTAAGAGAGGTTTTTGTGAAGAATTATTAATTTTACAAAAAATATTTAATGTTATTACATGATGCTCTACAATTAAACAAAACACATATATTCATCAACAGCAAGTGATAATATTATATATTTTAAAGATGCCTTAATGCCACTAATTGATAGCTATGTTTTGGAAAAGATATTTCTGAAGGTTTGTGTTTTTCATTTAGTAAGCTCTGGCTTTTGATAAGGAATGTTATTTCTGTAGATCTTAGTGGATATAGACAGCAAACTACTAGGAATACTGTACTAAGTTAAAACTCTAATGCATATATGAGAAACATAAGAGAAATGTATTGTCTTTATAGAATTAACCTATATCATTTAACAATATAGGAGAGAGAAGAGGTGGGAGGGGGAGTAGGAGAAAAACAGCAACCATACACTGGCTATTTTCTAGGAGCAGACATTTCTCCTGGCTCACCAACTTTCTACGCTGTTTTCTGCCTGTCTCTCTCTCTCTCTCTCTGTCTCTGCATTTATCTTTCTCTTTCTCCATCTATGTCTATATATTTAAATATACACATGTGCTTTTTGGTTGATGGTTTTACCGTTAAAAATGGAAATCAAGCACAGCACTGAAGCTGGCTTTTGATAAGGAATGTTAGTTCTGTAGATCATAGTGGATATAGACAGCAAACTACTAGGAATACTGTACTAAGTTAAAACTCTAATGTATGTATGAGAATACATATGTATATATGTATATGTATTTATATATATATATATATATATAAATATGGCTTTGTACAATAACTTCCATGATAAGTAAATACTAGTCTTTCAATTATACATATAAAGCTACTGGATAGCTAATTGGATTAATCAATAAGCCTAAAGTGACACAAGTGGTAAAGAAGAAAGCACAAATTTAAAAGTAGATAGGCTTGACAGGAAATAAAGATACAAAACATTCTAGTATTTATGTGTATAAATATTATATAATACATATATGCACAGATATGTACATATGTATGATATTACTCCTATATTCAATAATGTGAATGATGAAATAGAGAACTGATATAAACATGATCTGTGTGAACTGGATTCAATATAGGATATTTGACACAAATTTTATCATATATTACTTTTTAAGGAAATAAATATTCCTCTAAGTTGTTAGAATTACTAATACATGTTTTTAAATATTTAAAGACAAAAATGTAATCAGTACCAGAAAATAATTCCTCATAAATTTTCTCCCAGTTTCGGGCACCTCTGTGTTCAGGAAAACTGATGATAAAATGAGACTTTTTCAGAATAAAAAAACACCAAATAACAGTGGTTCAGCAGCCATAGATATTCATCACCATTCCTTGTAAAATTTTCTACTTCATTATATTATGATAGATTTTTAAAATTTTAGTATACTCTATATGTCATTTTCATAAAGTGATAATTGTTTCCCATTTTTCTTGTTCCTAGTGAATGTGTGATTTCTCCCTCATTGTGTTTGAGAGAGGATGTCCATATACCCCCACCACCACTAGGAATCTTTCCAATATTTCAAAGAAATAGATTTCTGACACTCTCTTTTATCAATCAAATGGGACCTTGAGTTCAAATATTACTGTCGTTCTTTTATTTCAGTAAAAATCCTTCTGAGAAGACCAAGGTAGTTGATCAAATGCAGTTCTTCCTAAGGGCATTAGAGTGCAAGGAATGTATTTGTTTTCTGGATTTGTGACAACTCTGTAGCAAGCTCTGTAACAGAGTAGCAAACTCTGTTTATAAATACAGATTGCACCATAGGCATTAGTGACACTCTGTCACATCACATCACACAGCTCCCACTGAATAATTTTAGGGTGTCTGATTCTCAATCTTTCTGGGTCTGCTTTTATAAACTGAAGGCAATCAGCTTTGTTACACTAAACCAAAATTCACAGGAAAACATGAATTCTCCCCACCCTATACACATGCCTATCTCCGTTTAGTCATAGGTTTCTAAAGTGGCATAAAGGATGGAAATATTCTTTCACTGTCAAAGAACAAACTACTGCCTTGGCTCTTTTTTACCTGTCCTATTTTATTTTGTCCTCTATAGTAGGAAAATGTCTCAAAACACTAACCAATTTACTACCTTCTCTAAACTTTTATGGAGAATTAGGCACAGCTGAATCAATGGAAACTCTCTCCTACAGGGTTTCTCAGGGTTTGGTTCTTCACAGACTGAATTTGCCAGGAAATCTCAATTATCGTTTGGCCTCTGCTGGAGGGTGTGATTCCCTGCTGGGAGAATCTCATGGAATAGGGCTGAAGAGCCTCCTGGCTGGATTGGTTCTGGAGTAACTCAGAGGATAAATATATGACATGGTCTCAAGAGTCCCTGTCCAGATACATAGAGAGGGATTTAGCAGCCACTGCCATCTCTTAATTAGAAACAGGTGTGCCAAACCTTTCACCAACAACTCGATTTCTGCACTTCTGTACATTCCATGATTATGTCAAAGATCCAAAATGTAGGTAGGTCTGTGACAGTCCTGGAAGGGAGGATGAACTGGGGGGAGGGGGGGAGGGTGTCAATGGTTCCCAGGAATAAAGTCTATGATTCAAAACTCCAAATAAGGTGGAGTCCACTTGTGAGTTCATGCAACATATTAATAATTTAAAGAGATAAATAATTTAAGCAAAGTATTCTGAATATTCAAATACTTGTTCTCAAATACTAACAAAGAAATGGTTATAGAAAAGAGTGGTTAAGCATACAGATAATAGAATCAAGTGATTTCCCTTCAGATCCTACTCCTTCTACTTATTAGCTTTGTGATATTGGGCAATGATAACTAAGGGATTTGTTATAAGGATTTTTTAAAAAAATATGCTCAGAGCACTACTTGCTATAAAGTATGTGTGATATGCATTACCTATTTTTTATTGATTTATTACCTTTATGATTGATATTAATGACATCAGCCAGCATGTGGTATAGCTGTTTACTTTTTCTTAGAAATGTTTATTTTCATTAAAAATCTAAACTGGCATACTTCCTAATTTTCCTCTTTCTCTGACTATTCTTTAATAGTGTCTTACTGTTTCCTTCTTTTCTTGGTGTTGTACCTTGGACATTAAATTCTCTACAACCTCTAAGTATTTGGTGTGCCTCAGGGATCATCCTTAAGATCTTACTCTTTTGGTGATGTCACACAGGATTAAGTGGCATGTCTCAAATTAGTTGAGGGGTGATTTGAATAGAAGTCACCTACTTCAGAGTCTGTATGCTTAACCACTCTTTGGTATGACTCTTTGTCAGTGTTTCAGAACAAGTAAAAACATTTGATCTATGGGTGCGAGATGTCAGCACGCCGAGGGAGTTGATGTGTTGACAACTCTCAAACATAGACCACCAGCCAGATCTCCTTCCTAAACTCTGGGGTAATTGCTTAGGCTCAAAATCCTTACTTGAGACTGTAGGAGGCAGAAACAGAAATAGGTTTAGTCAGACCTAAATGTATTCAAATTGAGGAATTTTAAGAAAAACAATACAAAATCATAAATGCAAAACCAGGCATACTAGTGGCTTTTTTCCACATAAGCTCTACAGTCACACCAGTTTCTTGAGCGATATCTGCAGGCATTCTTTTTAAGAATCTGACACTCTCTCTTCACTTAGAACACTCTATAACCCCTCAAAGCTCCAGCTTTCACTGAAGCAGTACAAATGAGGTTCTGAGCCTTATTCTCAAAAACAAAAAACAAAACAAAACAAAAAACTAAACATAAATCTGCCTCAGCAGAGTTGAAATTTGAGTTGATGTAATGTATTGCCCTCTTCCTGCTCTTCAGAGAAATTGGAATGCGAAAATATACATATATGTGTTTATGTGTTATTGGAAAGCCCTTGAAGCCAAGATCCTGTATATGACTTATATGACATTTTTAAGGAAATATTGATTATCATTGTACAATCGGAAAAATAATGGAATCCAATCACTGAACTTCAAAAATGAAAATTGAGAAAGCAGTGACTAATAATTCTCAGTGTCAATGTGTGCCTGGTGTTTTGAAAACTCTATGAACACACATAAAAAGTGACATCTTTGGCACTATTGCCATTATCCCCAGGCTTAGATATGAGAAGTCTGGGATTCAGAGAAATTAATTTATGGATTTTTCCAATCCATAAACTTTGAAAAAGGCATTATCCAAAGTTTTCTGATCCCCATATCTGACAATTTCTGCTCATTAGAACATAATTCTGGACTTAGTAATTAGAAAATAGTGTTACTGTTGATATTAATAATGATAGTCAATCACAAAATACTGAAAAGAGTAGCAATATTAATGGATACAGCAGAGAAAAGGAGGAACAGAGATAGCTAAAAAATATTAAGCAATTTTATGTCCTAAGGACTTTGGAAGGATTACAGTAATCCTAAAAGCACTGACATGCTATTGGTGATGTTATTTTGCATATTTTAATAATTGAAAACCTTAAGCAATGTTAGCTTAGTGATTCAACATAAGTGAATAAATGACATAGTTCATATTCAAATTACAGAAATCTAATTTTAGAACTCCTACTGTTAATCACTTGACTAACTTTGTGATATAAAATATTTATGACAAGAAACAAAATATTCCCCTCTGATAAAGAATTAAAAAAATGAAATGGTGATGATTTTTATGGATCAAAATGAAGATAAAATTGATACACAATACTAATATAATAACAACTATATTAAAATTTATTGTGAGATAATTTATTGTGAGAAAAGGCAAAGTGTTTAACACCAAATGTTATTGGTTACTTTTTCTGTGTTGTGGAGTTATTATTATTGCTCCTCCTATTATTATTGCTATTTGTTTTTGGTTATTTTATAAACTTTCATCAATGACAATGTATCACTTTATCATTTTCCTTAGACACTAAACAGAAAAAACAAATTTTTTGGCAGGGGTGGGTACTGGGGATTGAACTCAGGGGCACTGGACCACTGAGCCACATCCCCAGCTCTGTTTCATATTTTATTTATAGACAGGTTCTCACTGAATTGCCTAGCACCTCGCTTTTACTGAGTTTGGATTTGAACTCATATTGATCCTCCTCCTCAGCCTCTGGGATTATAGGCTTATGCCACCATGCCAGCTGCTAAACAGAATTTTTAAAAGCTTTTTAAAGGTCAGGAAGCTGACAGAGAAAATATTTAATGATTTCTACATATCAGTATTATTTTAGCATCACAATAAAATGGGGATTAACAATTGGGAAAAGATTACAAATTCTGTCCTTAAAACAAACAAATGTAAAATGCAGACCTGAAAACATTCAGGTAAGCTTAAAGGAGTAACTTTCTATGAATGCTTAAAAAAAAAAGAATGGATTATTTTGATGTTTTTGTATGGGCAGAAGCAAAACAATTATAAATTTTTTAAATATCTTTATTTATTTATTTATTTATTAAACATCCCATTTTCTTATGTAAACCATTGCTTTTTTAAAAAAAACCTTTATTTTATTTTTATGTGGTGTTGAGGATCGAACCCAATGCCTCATGCACACAAGGCAAGCATTCAACCACTGAGCTAAAAATCCCAGCCCCATCATAAATTTTTTAATCTGTAACTTTCAATCTAAATTTTACAGGTAAGAAGATTATGTAATTTGTTCTGATGTGTTTAAGGACTGTAGTTTTTCCTCCAGAAATTTACAGCTGTCTTTTTCCATATAATAATATTACTCATATTCCATGAGTAAATAGCTGAAGACAGCAGGTAGAGTATTGTTGGAATCAACAGATCTTTCACCAACAGGGATGTTCGTCATCATACAATAATTTAATTAAATATGATGTTTCTTAATGAACAGGAAGAACAGGATGCTTTCTTTCATGTACATTTGAGTTTCAGACAATAACCATATAACAAAGCAAATGAAATAATGTAATAGAGAAATAAAAGGAAGCTTCCATCTTTATAAAAGCACTAATGAAAGATAACACGATATCATTTTAGAGACAAAGTTTGTGGGGAAGCAATTGAATTTAAACTCAGTTGCACTTTGATTTCTATTTAGAATGAAATAATTTCCAGAGTTGAAACCATTTCTAAATAGGTAATTTTTATGGCAGGAAATAATCAACAATGAAATTTTAAATTAGAATTAAAAAGAGAAAGTTATTCACAATTGTTATTTCAAAATATGTGGTATCACGAAGACTCAACTCTGAAACACCTAACTTATTTGGGCATCTCTATTCTGAAGAAATTTGTTTCTAATCTTTTGAAATGGTAAGACTTTGGGGTATTTAGGGAAGGAATAAAACAACTAGGATGGATATACCTGCTGAGAAAATATGTGGCAAACTGAATAGATTGTTTAGACCTCCCAGACTTTTCTCCATGCATGTCACTTCATCTTGCCTTTAATTAAACACAAAATAAGTTTTATTATATCAAAAAGTGATGTATATTTTTAAACAATATTACTATGTAAAAGTTGGTGATTCTTATTAAAGATCTTACCGTAGAAACAATTTTTTTTTTTTTAAGGAGCCAAGTAACAAAGAGCTGAAAAGCTGAACTCTCAATTTAAAAATAAAATATTTAGCCAGGCATAGTGGTCCACACCTGTAATCCCAGCACTTAGGAGGCTAAGGCAGGAGGGTGGTGAATTCAAAGCCAGTCTCAGCAATTTAGAAAGGCTCTAAGCAGCTCAGTGAGAACCTGTGTCACAAATAAATATAAAGGGGCTGGTGATGTGGCTTAGTGGTTAAGCACCCCTGGGATTAATCCCCGGTACCAAAACAAATAAATAAATAAAATACTTAAATAATTAAAGTATATTACATACATGAAATGTGCTAAAAGAGTAGATTTCAAATATTGCCAGTACAAACAAAAATGAGGTGATGAATATGCTAATTGGCTTGATTGTTGTAGTCATTTCATAATTTATACATACATCAAAACATCACATTGTATACCTTAAATACATAGAAAAAATATTTAAGAATCCACTATACTCTTAAAATAGGCTATCCAACCTCAAATTCTACATAATTATGTTCTGAAATATAGAAAACTTAAACAGTGGAATGAATTCATTGTTTCATATTAAAATACAGCCATTTTATATTTATGATGCTTCTTCACAATAAAATGTATAATTTGGCTGGCATTTTAAATAAATATCTTTAATATTTAAACTAAATAGGTTTTTTAACAAATTCTAAGAGAGTATAAACTTAAGTTCTTAAGATAATCTGGAAATATTCTGAATTATTTATTTAGATCCTAGAATTAATAGAACATTAAAGGAAAATATGAGAAAATATAGTAATTGTTTTTTTTAAAGTGCTGCAATGAGAAAGTAGAAAAAAATCTAAGTGACATAGGAAACTTGACTTATGCTAGTTTACCACTAAAATGTTGGTATCAAAGTGTCTTTAGCCAACAATAAAATGATGACTCAGTTATAGAAAATAATAATAAAATTGAAAATGAAATAAAGAAGAAAAATGTAAGGAATTAAAAATTCTAAAGATCCAGAATAGAATAAACTTAGAATGAACTAGACAATAATAAAAGGAGAGAGATTTCGCCTTTAATATATTGGTGTATAAAAAAAAAGCAAAACATGACATCGTTCAAGATATATTTTGATAGTAGAAGCATATTTTGAGAACAAATAATGAGGTTAAATTGTACCAGGGGAAAACACACAAAAAAGTTTTCATAACAGACTAGGAGGGTTTTATGTTAATATCCACCAGTATACTCATATTTTCACAAATAACAGAATTTCCTTTTTATTTAAAGTTTAAATTGTATTCCATTGTGTTTATATTCAGTCATCTGTTATTGGACAGTTAGGTTGATTCTGTATCATCTAAGTACATAGGAGTCTATTAGATATACTACTAGATATCCAGTAGACATACAGACTTCAATACCTTGGACAAATACCCAGTAGTAGATTGCTGGTTCATAAAGTAGTTCTACTTTTAAATTTTTTAGGACCCTCCATATTGTTTTTCATAACAGCTGCACTAATATATTTTCCTGCCAATAATGTGCAAGCATTCTCTTTGTAGTACATCCTATCAAATACTTATTATTGGTCCTCTTTCCATTAAAGCCATTTCCAACAGGTGTAAGGTGATAGGTCATAGTGGTTTTAGTTTGCAATTCTTTGTTGATTAGTGATGCTGAATATTTTTTTTTTACATACCTGTGGCCATTTGTTTGCCTTTCTTTGATAAATCTTCATTTTGAATATTTATACCAAACTGGATTTATCTCTTTTCATATTTGATAGATTTTGTTATAGTTAGTGCATATTTATTTTTTCCCAAGACATTTAAGATGCATATGTCTCATAGAAAGGTTAATACCATCACCTCTTTACATGCAGAATCTAGACATTTTGAAGTTTTTTTGTTTTTATTTAAATATGACAGCGGAATTCATTACAATTCTTATTACACATATAGAATACAATTTTTCATATCTCTGGCTGTATACAAAATATATTCACACCAATTCATGTCTTCATACATGTACTTTGGTTAATAATTATCATCACATTCCACCATCATTTCTAACCCCATGCCCCCTCCCTTTCCCTCCAACCTCTCTGCCCTATCTAGAGTTCATCTAGTCCTCCTTTGCTCCCTCTCCCTATTTCACTATGAATCAGCCTCCCTATATCAAAGAAAACATTTGACATTTGGTTTTCGGTGATTGGCTAATTTCACTTAGCATTATCTTCTCTAACTCTATCCATTTACCTGCGAATGCCATAACTTTGTTCTCTTTTATTGCTGAGTGATATTCCATTGTGTGTATATGCTACATTTTTTTATCCATTCATCTATTGAAGGGCATCTAGGTTTGTTCCACAGTTTAGCTACTGTGAATTGTGCTGCTATAAACATTGATTTGGCTGTGTCCCTGTAGTATGCTGTTTTTAAGTCCTTTGGGTATAGACCAAGGAGAGGGATAGCTGGGTCAAATGATGGTTCCATTCACAATTTTCCAAGCAATCATGAAATTCATCTGGAAAAATAAGAGAACCAGAATAGCAAAAGCAATCCTTAGCAGGAAGAGTGAAGCAGGTGGCATTACTATATAAACCTTAAGCTATACTACAGAGCAAAAGTAACAGAAACAGCATGGTATTGGCACCAAAATGGAATGGTAGACCAATGGTACAGAATAGAAGACACAGAGACTTACCCACAAAATTACAATTATCCTATATTAGACAAAGGTGCCAAAAACATGCATTTTGAAGTTTTGAGTAGTATGGTAGCTTCCATATTTGGGGGGCTGGGGAGATAGCACTAAACAGATACAAAATTTCAATTTGGAAGAAGGTCAAGAGATCTATTCTGCAACTTGGTGCCTATAGTTAATAACAATGTACTGAATTATTAAAAAGTACTGAAAGTATATTACCTGTGCTCTCACCACAAAAAATGTATTAGTCAATGCATATGTTAATTAGATTAATTTAGTTATTTCACTACATATATATATATATATATATATATATATGAGTAAAATGAGAGAAAAAACATTTTAACTTATAATTTATCCTAATTATTGTTCATGAGTTAGTAAAAAACATTAAAGCAATACTAAAACACGAAGCTTTTGAATTAAATCAAAATGCGAATCTAAATGTCATTAAAAAGTCAAATAAATACTGAGATAAAGAAACCAAAAATATATAGAACTTCAAAAGACAGCTGAAGATAAGTTAATCAAATCCAAAGAAAGAGTGGCAGTTTTAATTATAATAAAAATATTATAATGATACTAAAAATGTTAAGATAAAAATAGAGCAATAAAGAACCATGGAATGCAATGGACATGTCAAATATGCACATGCCTCAAGTTCCAGAGAGAGGGAAAAAGAAAAAGAATGAGCGAAGGAGCAGGAAGAAGGATAGTGTGTCTGCAGCAATTTTTAATATAGAATTTTTAAGAATTCTAAAGCTAATACAAGACACAAACACACATACCCATATGAACCAAAACCAGGACACACGTAAAGAAAAATATACTTAGATAATTTGTGAATAAAAACAAAACTGACCAAAGACAAGGTCAAAATAGTCCCTAACGTGCTGAAAGAACACAAAACTAACCTGAAATTCAATACTCAAGAAAAAGAAGTTGAAATGATAAAAAAAGAAAGAAATTGAGAAACTTGTCTTGCAGTAAAGTTAATATAAGATGGATTTCTTTAATCTGAAGGGAAAATTTCACAGAAGTAAACATGGAACTATAGGAAAGAATAAAGAAGACTGCAAAAGAAAAGGTATGGGTAAACATAAATGGAAAGTATCCATATGAATTAGCATTTTAAATGTTTTGTAATTTGAAATAGGTGAAGAACTAAAATACATGAGAAACACTGCAAAAATCAGGAAAGGGAAAATGTAATTAAAATCAATCTGTCCACTGCATGTCAGATTCACATCCCATAACATGGTCGCTTGATCATTCCTATTACAAATGCATCCCCATGGAAAAATACAGAGAAAGCAAGAGTATGCAGTTTAATTAATTAGCTAAACTGAGTAATTAGTAGACTCACAGAAAACTAATATCAGAAGAGTGATAATAAGATTGTAAGCTTTATTATTGTAGATATGAAGGGTCCCCAATTCCCAACTAGCCAGATATCTTCAATAGCTCTGGTCCCAGATTCACAAAGCAACTTTGAAGAAATGCCCATGCAGTATATAATAGGGAAGCATTATGTGAAACTTTTATATATTTTGTGAAACTGCAAAAAAAAAGTGTGTTCTTAAACTAATCAATTGGTTTTTATAATGGTTCTTTTGTATGACAAAAACTGATATTTTCTTGAGACAGAAAATTCTGCTTCAGGTTCACAGTATCAGTTCCTGCCTGTGTTCCTAGCATTCAAGTAGGCCATATATATTTCAAACTTGCTAGCATACAATTATGTATGAAATCGACAACTTTCTCTATGTATATATAACATAGGACACACCCACCCATCCACATGAACACACACTCACATGCACACAAACACACACACATACTCACATTTTCCTGTTTCTCTGGATAATCCCATGACCATGTTTTTATTTTCCTCATACATTTGATATAGTGAAGCATACACTGGCTGGATTGTTTTTCCTTTTTCCACATTTTTAAAATTTCTATATTATAATTGTATATAATTATGGGATTTGTTATTACATATGCATATATGCATACAATATAACAATATAATTTGGCCAATATTACTAGTATTACTTCCTACCCACGTCTTACTACCCCCTGGTCCCTCTACTTTACTGATCTTCCTTTGATTGACATGAGATCCCCACCCCCATCTTTCCTTTCCTTTTTCTTAACTTTCAAATATGAAAGAGAACATATGACCTTTGAACTTCTGAGTTTGGCTTATTCTGCTTAACATAATGGTCTCAAGTTTCATTCACTTTCCTAAAAATGACATAATTTATTTTTCTTTATTGTTAAACAAAATTATGTATATGTATACCACATTTGTATGTATACCACATATTCTTTATCCATTCATCTCTTGATGGGATTATTTTAAATACCCAACTCAAACATTGGTACAATCATATTATTTGCATGTTAATCAAAAAAAACAGGACAGATTTTTTTTTAATTTGAGTAGGTTCTATACAGAGCTAAATATGCATATATCTTTTGAGGGCATGTATAACCTAGTAATTTCATTCAGTGGTAGTCATGTGTACTGGTGTGAGAAAATATTGAGTTAATATTTTAATATTCTCTGAAATTCTTTCATAATTTTCATATGAAACAAAACCTCTCTTACTTTTATAAGTACTGACTTTGTGTTCAATGTTCAATGTTCTCAGTAAAAACTTTAGTTTTAGTAGATTTGGATTATTTAAAAGTGGTCCTTACAAATGGAGATAATTAATTTGAACCACACAGCACCTAATATAGCGTAAAATGGGTGAAATATAGAAGTATATTTTAACATTGAAGATATTAAAGAATGTCTCTTCATCAAGAATGAGGATATATTCTCCTAAAACAGGTTTTAAAGCACTATGGCTAAACCAAGATATCTAAATTTATAATTTATAAATAAGTTGCTATAGGTTAATCTCTAGTTTAAAAGTAGTGGATAAATTTTTAATTTCCCTTAGTATTTAAATCTTCTCTGAGAAATAAAATATCTGAATCTTAGAGAAATCAAATTCTGGGCAAGAAGGTTAATTGTCATAGCATCTCTTTTACAGTCCTCAGAAATGTAATAATGCCTTGTAGCCTTCTTAGAAATAAGTCAAGATGGTTCATGCTATGATTACACATATGAAAATACCTCTCCTACTTTCACTTTGATAAAGAGAAATGAACAACTTCCCTATATAAGATATTATGACTCACTTTCATGCTAAAATTCAATTGAGAAAAGAACACATTATATATGTAAAAATATTTAAATTGAACATCTTTTTTAGAGTGTGGTAAATTTATCCCCAACATCTGTTGAGCACATTTATCCTGCCTGTTTTTGTTCAGAAATGGTATTTTCTCATGGTGATAAATTTTATATAGAAAGCCATTGTCAAAACAAATTTATTATACCACTGTTAATGTATTTCTGACTTACCATTTACTAAACTATATACAGTTCTAGAAAGTCATTATCCTGACGTTTTCAATTGCAACTAGTGATTACTTAGCTCTCTTTTCTAATGTTTTCTCAAAAGAGAATATCTCTGCATAATCTTCAGTTGCAGCCTACTAGTTAAGAAATAGAATAATTTTAAGGATAGCACAATATTACATTTAGCAATTTTTAATAGCACTTCCACCCTTTTATTTTCTCTTCTGCCATTATTTGTGCTGCTAGGATTTTACAGTTACAGTACACTGTCTAAAAGCTTTGGGTAAGGTTGTTCCAATGGACAAACTTTGTAAACACTAAAACTCCACCCAGAATGGCTATGTCTAATAATTTTTCATCAATATTTTATCTTGCTTTGTTGTTACTAGAAACAAATACCTTTTCTTGAACACAACAGCTTTCTTTTAACAGTTAAAAATTTTAAAAAAATGTGTTCTAAGATGCTGTAGCTTCAAAACTCACTTGAATAATTGTGCTGTTGAATAGGTACAGGAAATGTGACAAAAATCTCATTTCATCAGGACTCTAAAAACCAGAAATCCAAAAGGATGATTGAAGAGGGTTCTGGACTTGGATAAACAAATATGCATACTATTAAAAATAATCACTAATATCACCTACTTTTGATTTTGTCCAATCTCCCTTTATTTTCCAAAAACACATATTTTCTTTTATAGATAGGTATAACTTACATATTTAATCAATATGTGTTGTGGTTTCCTTTTTCTCTGTTTAAATCAGAAAAGAAGCCAAGGCTATTAGCCAATAGTCATGTATTCATACACATATATTTTTATAATGTTCATGTATCATGTAACCTTTGTGGCAAGAAAGTTAAGTATCATATTATGGCAAGACCTTCAATTGAGGGCTCATAACTCACATTGCAGTCCATTAGTCTCAGATAAAACTTACAATAGCAGACATGATTACTTAAACAGTTCAGGAATATATGATGAGGGCATTATTCAGTCATCTACTATAAGTAATCATAAAAGATATGCCACAATTTATTATACTTAGATCAGCCAATTGGGCTGAGTCACCAGCAAAATTATTCCCCTTTATGTGTACCTCCAACTCATCTTTGTGAGATCTCAGGAACAGGGATCTCAGAGACTAAAACAGACCAAGAGAAAGAGATAGTGTGAATATCTGATGCTAGCATTCACATAAGCTATAATTTAAGGTCAGCAAAAAGAGTTTGGGTTTCTTTTTTCCCCTATGAAGATGTTAGATGCCAAACCATCTTAGAAGTTGGCTTTGATTCACCTGCAGGTGTGAAGAGTTGAATGTGAGTAGCCATGGTGATTGAATAAATAAAAAAAAATAATATGGAAAGAGTATACCATTGAGATTTGAAATTTTACAGCAGCCAAAATACATTGTAATATTTTAAGAGAGATTTTTTTTAAAAGTCAGAATGAAGAACATCAAATCTTAGATAACATATTGTTTGATTTTACAAAGTTATGGTACATATTTTTTGGTAAATAGGTGCCCAGGTCTTTTTGTTTTTCTAAATCCATGAGTTTTTTATGTGCTTAAAATTGTATTTTCTAGGAAGCTCTTAAGTACATAAGCTCCAGTTATTTTCTAAGTAACAACTAAAGAACGATGGTAGAAGTTCAAATGATTTCTCAAGAGTGAGCTTAGAGAAAGTGATTAGGATGAAATGAATAGTTTTATAGGAAATTATTTTTATAGTCACTTAATGAAGTCAGGTTTATAAAATCTCCCTTTATTACCAAATATGAACATATTTGAATCTAAATCATTTTTTACATGCTTTCAAGTAGAGTCAACTTGTGATTGTGAGAAAATGCAACAGCTATAATAGGCATTTCCTAAACAATTTACATAAAAATCTAACTTTTTCTTGCTATCTTAATCTAAATTCTCTCTATCATCAGTGAATTCCTCAAGGAACAAAAAGCTATTTTAGTTTTTATAATTAATAATTTAGACAGTAAATTTGACAATCACAGTTAAGATAGAAGAATCTGACTCTTCACTAAGCAAATGTTTCCAAACACAAAAAGAAAGCTATCTGTAAATAAATATTTGACGTAGTGGAAACTTTAGCTTTCTAGGTACCTCTAGCTAAAAAGCTCATTGTTCAAAAACAATGGAAAATAAATTAGTTTTAATAGTCAAATAACACAGACAATAATAATACTAAATAGTACAATTACTATTCTTCATTTTATTGATATTTTAATCTACATTGAGGCACTGAAGGCCTCAACGTTTGATACCCTTTTTTAGATAAACTTTCTCTAACAAGGCTTTTGATTACTAGGGTCTTAATTATTAAAATGTATAGAGATAGATTTTACCAATATATATTCTCCCTTGCCTATAGAGCCCACAGATGCAGCAGATCATCAAAGACCAAATATTTATGTAGAGCAAGACTTATAACTGCTTACTTATTTTTCAATATTCAGTACTCAAAGCCTGACACACAACTGGAAAAAAGGCACTATAGAGCCTGTGTCTATTATGGAGGCATCAAATCATGAAGCAGATGTCAATGACTATCCCTAAGGCAGACTCATTCCATATGCATTCTGTTTCTCAAGCTCTACTCCTTACCTCTTGTTCTAATTCTTGACATGTGTGCTCCAAATATTGGTACTTGGAGGTTGCCAATTCCTGTTCTCATGGATGAAGTTCTAAATCAATTAAGAGTAACACTAACTCAGAGAACATAGGTGCATAGAGGCAGTAAATGTTATGGACATTTGAAATGATGTTTATTTTATGAAATATAAATATAATAATAGTCAGTAGTGGTATAGCCCAGGGTGCAATGAAAAGGAAACAGAATGAAATTAATGTACCAAGAAAATGCCAGCAAGAGTAGAAATAAAATACAGGATATCATATTTCATAGAGGTAGGGAGAATCAACTAATAATTAATTACTTTTATCACAGTTATGATCAATTCAGTTGAAACACATTAATTTCAGAAGGTCTCTCATTGTCACTTATTCATGCCCTACATTTATTAATTCTTTATTGACCTCCTGTGATTCAACTGTCAAAGTAGATAGATGATGAAACATTTTTTTCCTTGAAGGTGTATATAGTTTACTGAAAAAGAAAGAAGTATTAGCACAATACTGTAATACAATAATAGATGCTATGTTAGAGAGTTACTATGGAAACAGTGACACTTTGCATGGCTTAGAGTATGATAGTAGTAATTTAGGGTGATATTTTGTCCAAGATTATACTTAAAGATAAAAGACGCCATGTGAAATAAGAACATCTGATTCTATTAATATTCCAAACATGCTTTACAGGGAGAGCAATTTTAGATAAGTGCATTGCAACTCAAAGATAACCCTTCACAATCTGTTTTACAGCTATATAAGAACAGACCATGAAACTAAGTTATGGCCAATAGCATCTGAACAAATGTGTTACATGCAATTTCTGGGTTCTCTCTCTCATCAATGAAAGAACTTTAATCTCTGGCTGAAAGTAGTATGAACATAAAGATGAGGAGGCAAATTCAGATCAGGTGTTGGTTCTATTACTCAGTCTTATTTCTGCCATACTATTGCAACCCCCTAAGGTGGAAAAATACAAAGTAGACCCTGATAAGTTCACAAATCAAAGATGACATAATACATCAAAGACCTACATAGAGAAAAACAAATTTAAATTATTTTTAATGATTAATATTTTGATCTGTCCCCTTGCAGCTTAACACACATTCTCCCTAACATTTTGTTGAGATGAGAATGAGAAATTTTCATGTAAGGAAAATAATTTGATCACAAATTTTCTGGACTTAAGAATAAAAATATTGGTTTGGGGTTCTAGCTCAGTAGTGGAGCACTTACTTCACATGTGTGTATCACTGGGTTTGATCCTCAGTATCACATAAAGATGAATAAATAAAATAAAGGTATTGTGTCCATCTACAGCTAAAATATCTTTAAAAGAATAAAAATATTGATTCCAGGTACTAAATTGAGCAAGTAATATATAAATGATGTGCTAAAATTATTATAATTTATTTTAATATTGAATATTGACAAATATTGGACATCAATGTAGTATAATCAGTGAATAAAAATTAAAAATAATGTCCACGACATAGTCTTATTGTTAGAAAAGTATAATCCATAAAATACAAATTTATATAATAAATAACTGAAGGCTAAAATTATATTATGCATGCTCAAATAAGGTGAGTTTCAGAAAATAAGGTTTCAAAATTAAGGAAAATTGAACTACACACATTTTGGTGAGAAAAATAAATTTGAAAAATTGGTCTGCAGTTAGATTGTGAAAGGCAGTGATTTTGTAAATAAGTAAATTAAATAAGTTTTTTGAAAATGTGAAATCAAGGTTATTATAGTAAAACTGTTATTTAATGTATTTTGAATAATAACCAATTTTTAGCGAAATGGTTTGCAAATATTTTCTTTCATTCCAATGTTGCCTTTTAGTTCTGTTCTATGTTTCCTGTGTTGATCGGAAGCTTCTTAGTGTAATGTCATCTCACTTGTCTAAATGTGTTTTGTTTCCTGTGCTTTTGCACTATATCCAAGAAATTATTGCCAAGATAAATGTCAAGAAGCATTTCCCCCAGGTGTTTTCCTCTAGCAGACTATGGGTTAAAGACCCTTAATGCTTTAAATTATTTCGAGTTGATTTTTGTGAGTGGTATAAAATACATATCCAATTTCATTATTTTACACATGAATTTTTAGTTTTCCCAACACTATTTATTGAAGAGACTATTTCCCCAATCATGTTTCATTGACGCCCTTGTCAAAAACCAGTTCACTTTGTGTGTCTGGGTTTATTTCTGGTCCCTCTATTCTGTTTAACTGATCCATGTCTGTCATTTTCTGGGTACCACATTTTCTTTTTTTTTTTTTTTTTAAAGAGAGAGTGAGAGAGAGAGAGAGAAAGAGAGAGAATTTTTTTTTTAATATTTATTTTTTAGTTATCGGCGGACACAACATCTTTGTTTGTATGTGGTGCGGAGGATTGAACCCAGGCCGCACGCATGCCAGGCGAGTGCGCTACCGCTTGAGCCACATCCCCAGCCCAGGTACCACATTTTCTTCAGTCCAACTTTTAATGTTTTGAAATCAGGAAGTGTGATGCCTTCACCTCTTTTCTTCTTTGTCAATATTTATTTGGCTGTTAAGAATATTTTTGTGTTTCCATTTCAATTTTAATATTGTTTTTTCTATTTCTATAAAAAATACCACTGGGATCTTTATAGACTTTTATTGAATTTATAGATAAATTTGGATAATACAGACATTTTAGCAATTGCTGTGCCCCTCCCCTGACTCAGGCAATGGCAGGGCCCTACTGAGGTGGATGGCGCAAGGCATCCATCCTCTGGAGGAATGCAGTATGTTTCTGGGAATGGGCTGGTTTGTTTTTGTATTCCTTTAATAAGTATAGTTGAGACTTCTCATTAAGTATGAAGGAAAAACATGACTTTCCCAATTAATGCAACTACTTCTAAAGAATAAATCTCTTTGCTCTAAATGCAATGATTCAGCTGTGGAACATAAATTGTTAATGTTTAATGAAAAAACCCCTGTAGGAAAAACAGTTAAGGAAGTTTTTGAGAAATTAAATTAAAATCTAGAGAAGAAGAATTAATGTTAAGAAGACAGATTAGTGCTTGGTACTGGGCAACTTGTTCTTGTTCCTGTGCACAGTGATGTGTGCTCTTACTCTTGTTTGATTAAAATTAGTAGCCTCTTTTTTCAAGTTAACCGCTTGCCGTAACCGTTGCACCAGTTCCAGTCAGTAAGTCAAGAAAGAATAGTCAAGGTATACGCCAATAATCTGGGACATTTCTGACTATTATTAAAAGTTAACTAAGCAGAAACAGCTCAAAGCAAAACCCGAAGTGAAAGGAAAAATGCTTGCTTGTGCATAAGCCAAGATACATTCTTCTATTCTAATTGTAGCTATGTAATACTTTGTTCCTTTGAATAATGATTTCTGTTTTGTAACCGCAAAGTACTGTGAGCCTGCCAAAATGAAAGGTATATATGATTAACTTCACAAGTAAAGATGGGTATTCAGCACCTTCACTTTGGTGTCTGTGTTGTTTCTCCACCCACTTTCGCTGACTCCTCACCATCCGTTTGTCTCCTGAGACCACCTGTTGGAGCTGGACTCCAACAAGCAATGGTATCTTTCAATCTGTGAACATGATGTATCTTCCATTTATCTGCATTTTCTTTGATTTCTTAAACTAATGAACTGTACTTTTCCATGTGTATTTCACTTCCTTATTTAACTTTATTCTTAAGTATATATGAAATGCTATTATTATTTATTTTTTCTTATCAGATAGTTTGTTATTAGTATACATAAATGCTGCTAAGTTGTATGCTGATTTTATATCATGCAACTTTACTGACTATCACTTATGACAGATTTTTAGTGGACCTCAAAGTTCTTCCATATTAGACCATGTTATTTTCAAAAAACATAATTTTCATTTTTCTTTCCAATATAGATAATTTTTGCTATAATTTGAATCTGTATTATTCCCCAAAGGCCCAATATTAAAGGCTCAGTCTCCAAATTTTTGCTATTAGAAAATGGTTGAATATTTGAGACGGGAAACCAAGAACAGGTTTTAGGTCTTTGGAAGTATGATATTGAGTTGATAGGGGAACCCCACACCTTTTTTTTTTCTTTTACTTCCTGGTTGTCAAAGATGAGTAGCTTTGTTCTACCATGTGTTTCCCATACTTACATGCAGACTTATCATAGGCCCAAAAGCAACACAACCAACCAACTATGAATTAACCTGTGAAATCTTGAGCCAAAATAAGCCTTTTCTCTTTATAAGCTGTTTATTTCAGGTATTTTGTTACAGTACTAGAAAGCTGACTAGTACAAGTTTTTTCCTTGACTGATTTCTCCAGGTAAGACTTCTAGTACTATGTTGCGCAATTGGGTAAAGAAAATGAGTATTCTTGTCTTGTTCCTGATAATATAGAAAAAGCTATGAAATATTTTATCACCAAGGATGATAATAACTGTGTATTTGTTATATGTAAACCTTATTATGTAATGAAAATTCTATACTTGTTTAGTGAGTTTTTAACATAAAAGGATATTGAATTTCTCAAATGTTTTTTTTTTTCTTCCAAATCTTGGTAGAAAATGAAAAAAAATATTAAGACAGTTGATAAATATACAACTTTAAAAATATTCTAATCCTCTATGGTCATTGTCTAATAAACACAAAATTTTAATTGCTATAATGAATCATGATAAATTAATAGTAAAATGACCAGGCAGTCAGGCTAATGGGCCCCATTCAATCACACCTAGGTAGACAAATTAATGAGCACCAATAATGCCTATTTTAAATGTGAAAGACCTTGAGGCTCACCTGTGGGAGCACTTGGAGCCAACTCCTTTGTGACCAGAGGTGAAAAACAGAAGGTGGGAGTGAACACAGATGGAAGTTATAGGAAGGAAGGTTGGGGTGAACCATGATGATAGTCTTAATTCTTTTTCAAGGCTATTTTACATACATTTTGCTCCATGTTCTACCTAAAACCATTTTTACACTCCTAAGATGGCACACCAAGTTGGATATTTCTGGTATCAGTCCCCTTCCTGCATGGTGGGAGTTCTATCTTTTCCCTTTAAATAAATGCTGTTCCATTTACTCTTCCCTTCCAGGATCGTCCCAGGATTGTATTATTCAAAATCTGTGAAACAAGAACTTAGAGGATCCAGTCTCATCTCAAAACTCCAGTTTAAATGCTATCAAAATATTTAAATTTTACAATAGTAAATTAGTGTTATTGGATTTGGGGAATAGCTCAGTGGTATAGTATGTGCCTCACATGCAGCATGAACAAAGTTCTGAGTTTGAATCTCAGAAATTATTATCCTTTACAATGTATTTAACTACTGGGTCTGTGTGCCTGTATATTATATATGGTTTAATATCTATATAGATGATTTGGAGATATATATCGTACCTGTGTATATTTATGCATATGTGTATATATCCACTATAGTATACACAAAATAAAATAATAAACTATGGGAATAAAAGTGATTTATAGATTTTAAAAATATGACTCTTGCTAGAAATCATAAATAGCACTAAAATATAAATCATGTTTTTGATTATCAAAATAAATTAGAACAATCTAATGAAGATCTAATCTAATGACAAAATGTCTAAGGTCTTTGAAGTTGAGTATAAACATTGAATTAATAATATAACTTCTGAGATTTTGTTCTTGGAAAATAGAAAATCACATAAATGTGTTTTTATGTATCAACATTTAACATAGCATTATTTATAGTAGTAAAAATTAAATAATACAAGGAAAATATTGTAAACTAAATGTTCTATGCTGTATTAAGGCACATTATATAGTCACAAAAATGATGTTTATCACATTTTTAGTAATGTGAACAATGTTTAAGATGTCATCAAGTAAAAATAATGCAGATTATCCATAATTATGTGAAGCATATATTAACTTTTGAAAAATATTGCCTAAAATAGAAAATATGAATATATGTGAATTTCTTATTTATGATTTATGAAATTTGGAAGAACTATTTGAATGTTTTGTATTTTATCATTTTATCAAAAAAATCTCACTTATATAACTAAAGAAAAATAATAAAAAGTATAAAGGGGAAGTGAGAGAAAATTAAGAAATAAAGATAAGTGCTTGAAACTTTCTAACAAAATAAATTTAAAATGATCACTTGTCTTATGTAAAATTAACATTGTATTAAAATGGATAGTATTGCATTATTTAGAGTTCTTTGCATTTGACACATTGAAAAAGTCTACCTAACTTATGCAAGTAATAATGTGATTACAATTTGTATGCATAAAATGCATGACTACATATCAATTAAAGATTTGAATATAAAGCACTTGTTAATATGCATTAGATGAGAACACATTTGTGGTTCAGATAGTGAAATGTATATGCAAATATCTGGCTTTAATTGTGACAGGATAGGAGTTTCAGGCCTAGGCTTTCTTCATCACTTTGATGTTTCCTTTTGTACTGTTTCCTCCAGCAAGACCCAAGTTTGTTGTTCACTGAGTTATAATGCTTTTTCTATTTGTTAAAAATTATTATCCTCAGGCTGAGTACAGATGTAAACCCAGTGGTTCAGGAGGGTGAGTTTGGAGGATTGCAAGTTCAAAGCCAACCTCAGCAAAAGTGAGGCACTGAACAACTCAGTCAGACCCTATCTCTAAATAAAATACAAAATAGGGCTGGGGATGTATATCAGTGGTCAAGTGCCCCTAAATTCAATACCCAGTACTCCTCCCCACCAAAAAAAATTATATTCTTATAACTGGAGGTGTGTCCTGCTATTATTCATCCAGTCATAGTAGTGTTACCGCTGTTGTCCTTGCTTCCCCAATGTTGAAGAATAACACCAGAGAGCACGCCGAGGCAAGATCAGAGTAGAAATTAGAAGTTTATTAAAGGACAGCAGAAAAGACTTCTCCCAGAGGAAGAAGGGGACCCAAGAGATGGAATCCCTGGAAGTGTGGTTGTCTCCCCTTTTTATAGTTTTGGTGATGGAATTAAGGGGGAAGGGTTGGGACACAGGTGGGCCAAACAAGTAATCTGGGCAGGAAGGACTTTATTATCACTTCTTTGGGATGGACTATCTCCCAATCTGTTGGGGGCTGTTCATTAACAGTTCTTTGGGATGGACTTTGGGCCATGAGTTGTCCTGAGTTTCCCGGAATTCATTCAACATGGCCTCCATTTTAGATCTTACTCGATATTAGACCCGATTTACCTAACTACACTGACTACCTAATTTTAAATCTGGCTTCAGTAGTTCAATACATTGGTCTGGAGATAATGATGTTATAATTGGGAAAGTTCTGCTTTGAATCCCAGAACTTCAATGCCATGAAATGAATAGAGGAAAACCAGAATCAGTGTGCTCTTTAAGCTGTTTGAAACAATTCTGTGTTTGAAAAATCAGGTGACTATTAAAAATTTTATTGGAGAACATTAGTGACTTAACCAAACTAGCCAGGCAGAACACTATTGTAACTATTATAATAACCAATGCAAAAGTGTTGGATATGGAACATTCATAATATTATATAATAAAATGTAATTACTTTAGATATTATAGCAATATATTATAATAAATATGTTATAAATTGTAACTATATTCATTGAAGAGTAACAATAACACAATATTTATTTATTGAAAGCAGACACTAAACAAGTTTGTATATTACTCCACAGCACTTTTGCAAACTTTTATAGTAGTTTTTATGGAAAACTTTTTTATTTCCTTAAAATTAAATCTTATTTCTTTAAAAAAGATAGTTACAAAAAAGAGGCACAAGTCTACAGAAATGAAAGAGAAAAAAAATTAAAAGAACTGAAGATGTTCATGGATTTAAAATTTCTGAGTCAAGCCATCTGTAAAGTCTACTTAACTGCCTGACATCATGTACTTTCAGTATTCTACTATTAAGAGCCAAAGCAAAGAGCCAGAGAGCTTGGGCTTCAATCTCCACTTCATTACTTCCCATCTCTGTGAATTTGTATTGGTGACTTACACTTCTTATGCCTCAATTTCTTCATCTGAAGGCAAGTCTTAATTCCAGACAAAAATCACTAATAATTGAGTACCTCTTCATATATAAAACATGCACATGTGTACACACACAAATTTTTAACACTGAGAAAGTGCTTGGTACTAATAATTTATTATATAGGATTTTAAAAAGAGTTTCAAAGGCATTAGACATATTTAATAAGCATCAATCATATCATATATTTTTATTGTGAAGTACAAGTACATTCTTACAAAATTTACAATATTATAAAAAATTGTATGGTGCCACCTATATTCTGAATTTAAAAATGTTCTGGGAAATTTGTAAAACAAAAATAAAATTTCTGTTATGTATTCAATTTTAAAAATTAAAATTGACTTTAAAATTATTAGGCAGACTACTAGACTACACTATAAGTGTGTTGAAGTCAAAACAAAGCAGTCATGGAAAAATTAAATTCACTATATTATTATGATCATCCAGAAAAGAATATGCCTTCTGTTTTTCAGCAGGGTATCTGCTTTTTCATCCATTTTCTCTGCCTCAAGGTCTCTAAAATATTCATCTCGTTATTCAGAAATTACATTCTCTTGGTTTAAAAACCACAAATGTGACTGTCTATAAAAGGAGAAAAAGAGTATTCCATGATCCATAAACAGAAGGAAAGACTTATACACAGAGATAATAAAGTATATACTTACAAATGTTTGAGGAATTAATGTGAATCAGTAGAGAATTTGTCCAGAGGAATGGGAGAGAATAACATTTTGAATGGAAAAACAAAAGAAAAATTTAAAAATCTGGAAAAAAATGATGTAAAATGTCAGTTTATTTTATCTGCTGAACAATCAACATTGATACTGAGTCTCAACAAAAATCTTATGCTGAATATCATGTATGTGCACTTGGATTATTAAATATATTGGATTATTAAATAGATTC
The DNA here is from genome assembly GCF_021218885.2 of Marmota monax. Lineage (NCBI taxonomy): Eukaryota > Metazoa > Chordata > Mammalia > Rodentia > Sciuridae > Marmota > Marmota monax. The sequence continues at coordinate 14,807,160 of NW_026694491.1, read as the reverse complement.
AAGGCATGTCTTTGCCACTCACTTCACTATACTATATGCCAATTGTCTCTGGAATACCCTCAAAGACACAGCAAGACTACTCATGCAGTAAAAACCAAAATTTAAAAACAAATGGTATTAACAGAATTTACTTTCAAGGAATTAGAAAGATTCAGTTATGTATTTTATAATAATTGTGATCAATATTTTTGAACTCAGATAATATTAAATAATTATATTATATGCGTGAAAATACCTAGTACTAGTGATCTCAAAAAAAATAGCACACACATACACACACCCTTAAAATTATGGAGAGAATTTATTGGAGCAGTATCATAATGGAATAGAACCAGAATGGTTGTCCATAGGCTGGAGAGCAGGTAAAACCAGTGGCTGCTCGGACAAGAACCAGAGCCTTTAGAACTAAATGGCAATGATGCAGCTTTAGTCCCAGGATGAAGACCCCCGTGGAGTTATTGAAGCAAGTTCAAAGGCTAAAGAATATGGCAGGAGGAAAAAAGAATATCAATTTAAGAAGAGTCTAGCCTATGTATATATCAACTTCCTCTTTGATTTTCATTCCATCCAGGATACCAGCTATATTAGCATTTCATTTCTATTTAAAAAAAAAAATAACTGACAAGAACAACTTAAAGCAGTGAAGATTTATTTTGGCTCATAGTTTCACAGGTTTTTGAAGTTAGGCAACTTCATTGCAGAAACATGGAGGAAGGGAATGGGGAGGAAAGCTGAACAAATAAACTCTTCCAGGACATGTCCATCATGACCTACTTCCTCCAACTGGGTCCCAAGTCGAAGTGTTCCACTCAGCTATCAATAGTTTAATCCACAAATGAGGTCAGAGCCCTTTCTATCCTGTTATTTACCCACCTTTGAACCTTGCTGCTTTGGGGATCATGCTTTCAACACATGAAGTTTTGGGGGGACATTCTGCATCAAAACTGTCAACACCAGTCATTTGATGGAGCTGCCTACATTCAAGGCATGTCTTTCCCACTCACTTCACTATCCTACATGCCAATTGTCTCTGGAAATACCCTCAAAGACACACAAAGAGTTATGCTTTACCAATTTTCTAAGCATCCTTTGACCTAGTAAAGTGGACAACCAGTCCGGCATTTTTGTTTTTGTTTTGTTGTTGTTGCAGGATTATTGAAAGAGAAAATAAGATTTGGTATTTATAAGATCACTTAAAAGAACACTTAAAGGGATGTAATATTGTATAATTTCAACTTTAGTGAAAGTAGCCTATGACCAAAAAAACCAGTGGTAGTTAGGCAGAAAATAGAAAAGTAGATGTTCTATAGATAGCCCAAGGAAATACAGAAGGAGTAGAAAGTAGTGAAACTGTGTGGGCTAAACCTCAAAGAATAAATTTTATTAATGGAAATGTCATTTTATGGAAGCCTCCTTGAATCTGAGAGTGAGATGATGACCATATTCAATGAAGAGTCAGTGGAAATATAAAGGAAGACAGTTTATCAGTCAAAGAATAATGAGAGTTTACCAAGAAATGATGGGGGAATTTCAGAGATGGAGTCAGTTTAAGCCACTAGAAAGGAAGTCACAGCTTTATTGTTATTTAGATAATCAATCAATATATAGATAATATTATCATTTTAAGCATGAAGTAAGGGTATTGGAATAATGCTTTTAGGAACTTTATACTTGATGAGTGGGTGTGAATAAACTAATTGATGGCAGATTGAATATTAAATTGCATCCATCTTCTAGTGTTACACTTAATGCTCAGAACTAAGTGGGGACTTCCTTTATAGGACGAAGACCTATGGTGAGGTCTGAAAAGGAGCCAAACCAGATGACTGACAGCAAATGATGTGTTTCATTTTGACTTTGTTCCTTTCCCATAAACTCCTGAAGATAGGCATAAGAATGAACAGGTTAGAATGTGCTGGTACATCAGAATTTGGAAAGTTATGCTCTATCATACCACATTTTGCATGTTTCTCTCTCTGCTTGGTCTGCTTTAAGCCATTTTCCTTGGAATAAAATTTACAGGAACCAAGATTTCTATTAAAATATGTATTAGAATGATGGTCTATATTTAAATAATTATTATTATTTATTTCCACAATTTAAAAAATTATTTGGATTAATCTAAATTTCTATGGTGTTTTCTTTGTGATATTATATAGAGGTAGGAACAGAAAGAAAATTACTTGGTTAAGGAACAAAACTCATGTTAAAATAGTTCTTAGTTTAATTTTGTTTTAAATAATAATAATAATAATAATAATAATAATAATACATTACACACTGGTGTTTATACCCTTCTACAAGATTCATTCACATTGTTTTCATATCTGGTCTAAATAAATGTGACAGCATTATGTACTCTGTCTCTTCCAGTTGCCCATGATTGACAGAATTATTTCTGGAGACTTAAATATCAGCACTTGTTATGACATTGATAAATATGCCTATGGTACCAAATCGATGGAGAAGATTATTTTACATTTGTCAATATCCAAAGGATAGTTTATAAGAAGAATGTCTAGAGAATTTACTTTGCAACCATAAAATAATTTCACTAAGAACTATTGAGCATTATTGTTTGATTACCTAAAAACCTCTCATTGACTGCCATCAATCCCAAAATGATTCCCTCAAATTATCTAAAATTTTATTTTTTTCTCTATTTACAATATTTTATATTTTTCTATATTTACAGTATTTTTCCTAAACCTATCTTGGCTTGCTGAGTTCAAGGAATTGAAGAGACAACCCTGAATTTATATACCATATTCAGCAGTATTCTGCTGTGTACATAACTTTTAATGATAACAATTTTTTTTGTTCCCACTTGATGACATTATTAACAGACTCACTCATGTTTGTTTTTCCTGTGCAGAGGCTGAAGTAACTGAATTATATCTTAAGTTTTGGGCTGGAGATGATCTATCAAGAAGCCCTCAGAAAAGTTGAGATAAAGGGACACACACACACACACAAAAAAAAAAAAAACACGGAGCTTTTTTTTTTTTCATAACTACATATTCTTAGAATGGTTCCATTGCCATGAGTTACCAATATTATTACTTCTAAGTCAAAGTTTTTAAAGTTGGAATAATGAATCAGATGTTCATGACTGTCGGGAGTCATTTTAAGGCCAGACTCCAACACAGTACAATGGAACATCTTAGGGCTTTAAATAAAATGGAAGTAAGTGTTACTTCATGAAACTTTGATTCAGTAATTATTATGTGTACGTGTACATATGTGCATGTCTTTGTGTATATACAATGTTAAAATGTATGTATACTGTATTTCTAATATGTTCATGACCAAAACCATTTGAAAGCTAATGTTCTAAAGAAGATATACTCATCTCTTTTTTTAATGTACTCATCTTTTGAAGACTTGATTTTTACAAAACAAAATGATTATGAAGTATTGGGTATTATCACTCATATCTGGAGTATTGGGTATTATCACTCACATCACTACTGGAGAAAAACTTATTACAAACTTTTGCATAATTTATAGTCAGATGTTGCCTTTATTTGTTTATATGCCTATTTTTTATAGAATTATATTCTTTGATGCAGCAGATTGATTTGTTTGTTCTTCAAACTACCCATGTGAATTTTATGATTATATAATAGAGTTTAGTACATGAATTTGAATAGTATAAACTAGTGTATAACTAATTAAATAATGTTCTGATTTTCAATAAATTATTACTTCATTAAGTAGATGCAATTATTAACTTAAAACCCAAACACATTATATAGCTATAATCTCAGCTTTATTTGCCTTTGAACATAGAAAGCACATTACCTGGTTCTATCTACCAAGTGACATTTCTACAATGAATAAGATATTACTCCATTAAGAAAGGCAATATGAGTTGAAACAGTTATAATTGTAATCATCTAGAAACTACCAAGCTGCAATTAAACCATATAATGAAGAAAGGGCTCATTTGAATTGTAGATGATGCCACATATCTATGCCACAGTGTCTACAAATAAGATTTAGCTGCCTTATAGAAATCTTCATAATATTATTGGCTAATATTTGCTTGTCAGTGTTCTGCTATATATTCTCAAGGAGTCAGGTGCCTACACTAGTAGTGCTGGTTGCTTAGGGACAACCACATTCATTCAGCCTTTCTTAGATCAACCAGCAATTGCTTTTAAGAAAAGAGAAATAACTACTTTTCTTTTAACATCAAAACTTTCATACAAGTTGCTTCATGGACACTTTCTTTACATTTAAAGCACTAAATAAAGTTAACATTTTCAAAAAAATAAATATAAAAGCATGAGATGAAGCCATCTTGAAAATTCCTGCTATGGATTTTACTGATTTCCCAGGCAAGCACTAATTACCTAACACAAACAACTTTACAGTTAAATTGTTGTCTAATAATTACTGGAAAAATCATAATGTACATATATTGTATATAAATTTACTTATTCATAATATAAAATATGATATTTTACTATAAATAGAATTATTTTATGGTGAAAGAAACCAAAATTGATGTATATTGTAAATATATGGCATATTTGAATAGTAAATATATTATATATGACATATTCAATAAGTATATAATATATAAAATATTTAAATTGTAAATATGACATACATACTTGTTTTTCCTCTCTAGTACATTAATATGAAAGATTATTTCTCCAAAAATTCCAAAAGTAAAATATGTCCATTATTTTGCAATTACATATACATACATTTAAATAGAAACTAAAAGAATGTTCCTTGTGTGTTTAAGAAAAATGTGTATTCTGATCCTACTGCAAGAAATGATCTATTCATATATTAGCTCAATTTGGCCTGTAATGTTACTCAAGTCTGCTGCTCCCCTATTGATTTTCATTATAGATCCATTCTTTAATCAAAATGGGGGTATTGAAGTCCCCAACCATTATTGTATTTCTATCTTTATCTCCCATCAATTCTGTCAATATTTATTTTATATGTTTAAATGATCCATTGTAGGAATGTAAATATTTTCTTGATGATTTGACAACTTTTTAATACTAAACTTGCCTTTTTTACACTCCCTTTCAAAATTCAACAACAATTTTTCAGAAATAGAAAAAAACAACCCTACAGTTCATATAAAACTGCAAAATACCTTAAACAGTCAAGGAAATTTTGAGCAAAAAAGGATAAAACTTGAGGAATCATACTTCTTGATTCCAAACGATGGTACAAGATATTGTAATTAGAATTGCGTGGTGATGACAGACAGACAGACACATAGGCAAGTGGAAGAGAATAGGGAGCCCAGAAATAAAATCACATACATATATTCAACAAACCTTGAACAAGAGTTACAAGACTACTAAATGGGGAAAAAATTACCTTCAATCAACTGTACTTGGAAAACTGTACAGACACATGCAAAAATACAAAACTGAGCCTGTTTTATGTTATACGCAAAATCAACATGAATTAGATGAAAGACTTAAACATGGTACTTGAAACTACAAGACTGGTAGACGACATAGGGAAAAATATCCTTGGCTCTAATTTTTTAGACAGGTTACTAAAAACACAGTGTCAAAAGCAAAGATAAATAAGGAGACCAAAAAACTAAAATGCTTCTGAAAAACAAATGAAAAGGCAACATATAAAATGAGATAAAATATTTGCAAACTACTTCTCTGATAAAAAGTGATGTCCAAAATATATATGAAACTAAATAATCAATTAGTACAAATGAATGAGTGAATAAATAAATAAATACACAAATAACTCAGTTTTAACTTAGGTAAAGAACGTGAATAGACATTTCCCATAGAAAGTATACAAATGGCCAACATGTATACATAAAGGTGCATAATATCACTAATCATCCTTGAAATATAAACTAAAACTACAATAAGATATTAATACCTGACACCGGTTAGGATGGCTATTACCAAAAAGAAAAGAAAGAAGTGTTGATAAAGTGTGGCAAAAAGTGAGTCCTTTATACACTTTTAATAGGAATGTAAATTGATAGAGCCATTGTGAAAGTCAGCTTTCTATTGCTGTGACCAGAGTACCTGAAGAGAAAAAAAATTTAGAAGATGAAAAATTTATTTTGAGCTCATGGTTTCAGAGGTTCAGTCCATGGGTGGCTCACTCCATTACTCTGGGCCCAAGTGAGTTCAAGCATCATGGTAGAACAGTGAGGTTGAGGAAAGCTACTCAGTTCCTGGCAGCCAAAGAGCACAGTGAGAGAAGGAAGAGCCAGAGGGACAATACGTAATCCTCAAAGATATACCCCTGGTGACCCATATCTTCCAGCCCATCAAAGGTATTAATCTGATGATTAGGTTAAAATTCCAATAATTTAACACTTCATCTTCAGGCTATTCCTGCAGGAGTTTTTAGGGAATATTTCATCTCCAAATCACAACAGCCATTATGGAAAACAATATGGAAATTCCTTAAAAAGTAAAGCTATCATGTAATTCTTCCAATTCATTTCTGGGTATATATCTAAAAGAAAGGGAAAAAAATCAGTATGTTGAAGAGATGTCAGCATTTTCATTTTGGCATTATTCACAATAGTCAAGATATGGAATTAACAAATATCCATTAATGGGGGAATGGAAGGGGAAATTTTGGTACACATATACAATTAAATATTATCTAGTTTTGAAAAGAAAGTTCTGCCACTTATGATAACATGAATAAACCTAGAAGACATTGCATGTGAAATATGCCAGACACAGGAAGACAGATGCACTGTGATTCACTAATACTTAGAAACTATAAAATTTGAACTCACAGAAGCAAACTGTAAAATTGTATTTGCCTAATGTTGGAAGATGAGGGGAATGGGCAGAACTAGGTCAAAAGTACAAACGGTCAAATACAAAATGAGCTAGTTATGAGGTTCTAATGCACAGTACATATGTAGCTGGTATGCATGTATTAATTTGTTTTATCATTTCACAACATGTACATATCTTAGATCATCACATTATGTACCCTGAATGTATTCAGTCTTTATTTAGCAATTAAAATAACTTCATAAACTAACAAATATGAAAAGTATTTTAATTTAACTTGGTTATAAAAATGGCTTAACAGAAGTAAAATTTATAGGCACAATATTACCTGGATTGAAAACATTACTAAGAGATGCATTTTTATTATTTTTAAAAATTATGTTTTAGAACCATCTCATTTTTTTTTGGTTTTAAAAATTAAAACACAACTTTGTTTCTATAAAAAGCAATATTAAATGACATCTATTTACCTTTCAATAACCAATTTCAAATTCAAAGTCATCCAAAGAACAGAGCTATATTCAACTTTTAATTTTATCTTTCAGCATATATGGAAAAGGCAAATCAAGCACATATTTAAAAAATGTTAACCTTCAGGATTTAGTAAATATTTTTTAAATAGTAAATAGGATTATTAAAATTTGAATTCACAACTGTTGTTATGGCTGTGCAAGTGTATTTTTGATAATTTATTAAATTGTCCTAAAATAATCTGGTAAATCAAATTGTGTTACTATCACTGAGGTCAACTGGCTATAGAGAATTTAAGTAGCAAAGTACAGCCAGAATACCTTGTACTTTCAAGTGTAACCGACCCATCCTTCTCTTTGATTATTTTAGTAGAGAATAGTACTAATGATTAGTTCTGACATAATGTCTGGCCAAATCAACAGACAATTAATGAAATCAAAGCAAGTAGTTTTACTTCTGAGATTAGAAAGTACTCACCTACAAATTTCACATAGAAAGAAATCTCCATTACTTACTGCCAGTTTAATCTGAATTCTGTTGCCATGTGGAGTATTATAACCTTTCTACAGGAAGAAACTAACTAGTGTCAGAGATTTCATTCTTGATAAGTTTGATTTTAAGTAATGCAATCACTTATATGAAATCACAAATAAATATTTTTCCTAGGCTGCTCTCTTAAAAAAACCATAAAGTCAAAAGAGATGAAGTTCAATTATATTACCTCAGGATATGATGCCAATTTAGGCAGCATAAATAGTTAGATATGCTCCAGAGCCTATACTCAAACCTAAAGGAACTGACATATCCAATTTACTTATAAAATGCATATTTAAATAAATATATAATGGTCCTCCAGATGTTCACTTATGCACATACACAGGGTAAAATATAGAACACTGTCAAAAACATGTTGTGAATCAAAAAATACTTGTGGATTAAACATAAGTTATTCGCAGTATTTACAAGAAAATGTATAGCATCAGATGGACATATTTAAAAAGGAAACATCAAATACAAAAAACTTGATAATTGGTTTATATGATGAAAATTAATAAAATACCTTTAGATATGCAAAACAAAACCACACAGTGATAGTATGTGCATACCAACTAGAGTAACTAGTTGAGAACAAACCAACCAATAAAAACCACTGCCACTGCCAAGTATTGACAGAATGGCATTTCCCATTACCCATTACTTTAGGTATTTACATACAAAAAATTATAGGTATTTCATTCAAAAGCTTGCAAATGGCAGTAAATGATGGTGTAATTCATGAAGAATTAAGGTAAACATGGAATGTCTCCCTGATTTAGGTTGTTTTTTTCTTCATCAGAGTTGTGTGTGTGTGTGTGTGAATGTGTGTGTGTATGTATACAAATATTTGAATTTCTACTTATTTCATTTTAAGGGATACTAATTTCTGTGCTTTTATATTTTTATTTCAAATTCCACTTGTTCTTTGTTCATATGTCGGGAAGTATTAAATTCTATATATTAATACAATATTCTATAACTTGCGGTAATGCTGTAAATATTATATCCAGCTACAGTGTGTGTGTGTGGGGGGGTGTTGTTTTCCTTTCTTTCTTCCTTCCTTTCTTCCTTTTTTTCATTAATTCGTTGAGATTTCCAACATAGACAATCAGGTCATTTATGAAGATATAATTTTATGTCTTCACTCATCTGGATATATTTTCTTTTTCTTCTCTTGCTGTATGTAATAGGATTTGGTGTCCCTATTGTGATGTTGAAAAGGAGAGGTGAGAGGAAACATCCTTGCCTTGCTCCTGTTCTCAGTGGGAAAGCTTCCAGTTTCTCACCATCAAAAATGTTTTGTAGATACTCTTTAAGTTACGGAAGTTCACTTCTATTTCTAGTTTACTGAGAGATTTTATCATGAAAGGTTATATTATTTTGTCAAATCTTTTTCTGCACACATTTATTTTTTAGCTTGTTGCATTAATGGATTACATAAATATTTTAAACATTGAAGCATCTTTGCATGCCAGTAATAGATCCCACTTGGTCATGGTATACAATATACTTTTACTCTATTTTGTTAATATAGTTTTCTATTTGTCTTGTATTTTTTTGTTCCTGAGAGATACTGGTCTGTCAGTGTTTTTCTTTTAATATATTTATTTAAATTTGGCATTAGGGTAAATGCTGGCCTCTTATAGTGAGTTAGAAAGTATACTCTCAATTTTCATCTTTGGGAAGAGATTGTAGAGAAACAGTACTATGTCTTCCTTAAGTGTTTTATAGAATTTACCAGTGAACCCATGTAGACCTGAGGCTTTCTAATTTGTAAGGTTATTAATTATTAATTCAGTCTATTTAATATATAATATGTATGGACATGTTCAAATTTCTAAATCTTCTTCTGAAAATTTTACTGGCTGCCTTTTTATTTCTTCTTTTTAAAATATGCATTCAATGCTACATTTCTCCCCAAAACACTAATTTTGCTGTATCCCACAAATTTTATCAAGCTGTGCTTTTCTTTTAGTTTTAAGTATCTTCTGATTTCTCTTGAGATACTGTCTCTGAACCCTGTATTGTTTATAAAACTGTTGTTTCATCTTTACATACTTTCTTATTTTCCACCTATCTGTTTCTGGTATCTAGTTTCATTCTGTGACTGTCTGAGAGTAAATGTTGTATGATTTATATACATTTAAAATCTTGAGGTTGTTTTTTATGTCCCCAAATGTTGTCTGCCTTAGTGAATATTCTATGTGAAATTGAGAACATGTATTTTGAATGAAGTGATTGTATCTGTCAATTCTATCCAGCTGATTGGTGCTGTTGAGATCAGTTCTTCATTACCTATTATACATATACTATAATTGTCCATTCTTGATAGAAGGTTGTTGACTTCTCCAGGTATAATAGTAAATTAAACCATCTATTTTTCCTTGCAGTTCACTCAGATTTTGTCTTATATTTTGAAACTTTGTTGTTAAATGTATATACATTAAAGATTTTTATATCTTCTTCAAGAATTGGTATCTTTCTAATTAAGCTATGCAATGTCTCTTTTTGTCCCAGACTGTTTTCCTTGTGCTTCAGTCTATTCTGTCTGAAATTAACATAAGTACTCTATATTTTTAAATTTTTTTTTAAATTGCCCCCTAGAAATGTAAATATAGAACATAAAAATGGGGTAAATTGGTATTTCAATACATTCAAGCATTTAAATGTTTCAATAAGATTAAGTATGTCTTTCTTATCAAATATTTATAATATTGTAAGGCAAAAATGTCCTAAATTCCTCTAACTTGTTGAAACATACAGTGAATGCTTATTATCAATAGACACATTACTCTACAATAGCACACCATAATTACTTGTAACCTTTGTACTCATTGACCAGCATTCCTCCATCCCTCCTTCACCCTACTCTCTCTATCCTCTGGTTACCATCATGCTGTTCTCAACTTCTTTAGTAACCACATGTGGTACTTGTGTTTCCATTTGGCTTGTTAAATGTAAAGTAATGTCCTACTATGAAAAAAAGAGTACAAAGTTTCCTCAAAAATTATAAGTAGAACTGATCCAACAATCCCACTCCTGAATATAGATCCAAACAAAATGAAATTTGTATGTTGCAGACACTTGCACACCATGTTTATTGCTGCAGTATTCATGAGTCAAGAAAAGAAACCAACCTACCATGCTGCCTTTTGATTACTCTTAGTATGGTATATCTTTCTCCATCCCTTCATTGGTACCTATTATCCCACTTTATACTGAAAGTGCATTTCTTGTAGTATCTATTTGTGACTCTTGTATTTGTGATGTGCTACAATAATATCTGTTATTAATCGATCACTTAGACCTTGGTATTCATTGTGATCATAGATACAATTAGATGAATATATAATTTGTTATGACTTTTGTTGCACTTATTCTTTGTTTTTCTTTTTTAAGTATTTTATTCCTGTTCTCTTCTTTGTGGTTTTTTGTTTGTTTGTTTTGAGGGGATACTGGGGATTGAATTCAGGGGCATTGAACCACTGAGCCACATCTGCAGTCCTATTTTGTATTTTATTTAGAGATAGGGTCTCACCAAGTTGTTTAGCACCTTGCTTTACTGAGGCTGGCTTTGAACTCACCATCCTCCTGCCTCAGTCAGGAGCCTCTGGGATTACAGGTGTGCAATACCTCGCCCGGCTCTCTTTTGTGGTTTTTAAGTATTTCACGTAATCGATTTTATTTCTTTTCTTCACATGTCCCTTATATTTATTTTCATTTCTTTTCCCCCTGTTTCTGGTTTTCCTAAATTTTGCAGTGTATTTTACCAGTAACAAAACTTCATGTTTAAATAACACAATACCACATCTCATGTAGTGCAAGTATCACATAACAAAATAATCTAAATTCTTTCTCCCATTCCTTGTATTATTGCTGTCATCTTTTCATTTGTACAACACACCACACACACACACTCTCTCTCTCTCTCTCTCTCTCTCTCTCTCTCTCTCTCTCTCAGAGTCGTTCTTGCTATTTTTAATAAATTACATGTTAGATCAACTAAGAAAAACAAAACGTAAGTTTTTTTTAAATTACCTTCACTTATTTCATCTCTGATGCTTTTCTTCTCTGTATGCAGATCTTAGTTTCTAACATATTATTTTCTTTATCTCTGAAGAAAATATTTTAACCTTTTTTAATATGTGGCCAAAAATTCTCTCATTTTTTTGTCTGAAAATGTCTTTATTTTTCCTGCACTTTTTAAGATCATTTTGTAAGGTGAAGAATTATGGGTTGGTGTTTTGTTTAGCATCATTGTGTGTTTCTCTCAAAACTATTTATTTTATTCTCTTCTTGCTTCAATGATTTCTAAGCATCAGCAGGTGTAATTTTTATCTTTACACCTCCATAGTAGGGTGGCTTTTTATTCTGGCTTTTTAAGAAATTCTTGGTTTCTGCATTTTAATGTAATGTAACTACATATAATATTTTGGCATTTATTCTCTTTTCTCTCCTATGAGCTTCCTGGATATGTCCTATGGTGTCTAAAACTATTTGGAAAATTATCAGTCATTATTTCTTCAAATACCACTTATAATCTTTTCTCTGTTTTCTTTTTCTTTCTGCTCTACTCATTATGCCTATATTATAACTTTAGTAATTTCCCCACATTTCTTGGGATATTCTGTGCTATTTTTTCAATATGTTCTCATGTGATTTTGTTTTTAGTTTTAGAAAGTTCTCAGAAATGTTTTAATCAGCCATGTCCAGTCCCCAAAAGAAACCATTAGAAGCATCCACCATTTTTGTTAGAGTAAAGCATTTTTTTTCCTGAATCTCTCTTTGAATCTTCCTCTCTCTGCTTCTATTATCCATCTCTTCTGTCATGCTGTGTACTTATTCTAATTGATACTTTACATATTACTCATAGTTGGTTTAGATTTGTGATCTGATAAAATGTGCAGATCTCAGTCATGTCTGAATCTTATTCTTCTTTTGATCCTGCCTCTTTAAACTGTGTCCCACCCACCCACTTTGAAAATTCTTCACAATTTTTTATGATTTACTGGGCAAACTGGCTCAGTAACTAAGTGCCCCTGAGTTCAATTCAAGGTACCAAAAAAAAAAAAAAAAAAGCAAAGGGAACTCTCTCTAAATAGTACTTTAGCAATGAAGTGGTTTTTGTGCCAAGAGGGAAAGCACTCTACAGTGTTATGATTCAGTCTCAGTGATTAAATGAGATTATACCTCTGGGATATGAATTTTAGAATTGCTTCTCAATATTCTTCCCTGACCTAGAAGCAGACTACAGTTATTTCCTTTCCCCATGTGGAAGACAAGACAGTTCACTACAATACCTAGTACTGGAATTGAGTATTTCCTTTCCTTGGGTTCTGATAACTCTGATTCTTAAGCTCTGGTACAAGAGCTTGCCTCGAGGGCAAACCTTGTTAAGAACAGATGGCCTGGAATATTTCAAAATGGCTGTTTCTCCTCTGACTACTAGGAGCCTGATGGGATTTCTCAGATATTCACTGTGAGATCTATGCAGACTTCCAGGAGGTAAAACCCACAGAAGTGTCCCCTCCCTGCTAGAGTTTTGAACTCTTAGACATATTTAGACTGAATCTCTAGCAATTTGTCAATGCAGGTAAGGATTTCCTGACTGGTTCTGTTTCCTTGAGAGGATTCTGCTGGCATTTTTTTTTTGTATTTGATAAGTTATAACTTTCTGTACCGATCTGTCTCTAATTTGGAGATTAGGTGGTTGCCCTGTAACCTGATTCATCTAAGAACTATTTATTTTCCAGTGTTTTCAGCTTTTTACTTTTTCTTAAGGTAGAATGGTGACATTGAGACTCTCATATGTAGCCCACAAGTATTATGACAATTTTGATACATTTAATTTCCTGAGAGATTTATCCATTTCTTCCAGGTTTTCAGATTAGTTGTCATAAAATTAACTACATGATTTAAAAAGCCTACTATTGCTTATATTCATATATATATATATATATATATATATATATATATATATATATGAGTTTTTAATTTCTTTCCTGTTTTTTTTTCTTTATAGCAAATATTCTTCACAATTTTTACATTAGATCAAAACAAGAAGCATGATTAGAAAATATAGTCAAAGAAGGGGTTCATAAGTGAGTGTGTGTGTGTGTGTGTGTGTGTATAGAATATTGAATCATTTTGAAGTCATTAAAATTACTTTGACTTTACCTCTGAATGAAGCAGGCAGCTAATGGAGGGTTCAGAGGAGGTGTTGTTAGACTCATTCAAGATCCTCTCTTGTTTACTGGGGAGGTGGTAATAGAGAAGGGGGATATTATTGGAAAGTTACAACTGCAATTATCATATGATACACTGACCATTGATTCCATAGTGGTAGGAAGAGAAGTGATAATATTTGTGGTTGAATCTAAACATAATTTGAAGACAAAGATCAAACATTATACTCATATTGGAGGTATAGTACGAGGAAATGTAGTTTAGAAATAAGTCAAAGTTTCTGGTCTGAATAAATAGATGTTAGCTGAGAAAGGGTTACCAATGGAAGAACAAGTTTATTGGCTACAATAGTAGTTAGATCAGAAATATAGTTACAAAAACATTTGCTTTCTTCAAATACATATAATAACTGAATTTATGTACTAAATGATAGATACATCCAGAAAAAAAAATATTTCCTTTATTTTCTTATTCGATTTTTTTTTCTTTCCTTTCTGGGAAAATATTTTTTTTCTCTTTGTCCAGTTGATAAAGAAATATTTTTCTTTTACATGAGTTTCCTGATCTTCAAATTGTTTAATGAGTCTGTGTTTGGATCCTCTATTACTTTTTTCCTTATTTTAGCATATTTTATTCAGAAAAGTAACATTCACATTTGAGATTACATTGAAATGGATTTGCTCTATCCTGGAGAAACATAGATGCATCTCATTTGTTATTGTACACCCTTAAGCGAATATAGTAATACTTATTTTACAGTTTAACCATTTATTAATTATTAGGCCTTCTATCACATTTCTTGGCAAAATAAAATTATTTCTTATCTCCCACTCATCCATATGTCCTAATACACTCTTCAGTTTCTTACATTCCACTTTGGACCAGGAAAAAAAAGTGTGAAACTGAGAGTAATTTACCTCTACTGTGTATAGATGATTGCTTTAAATATAGGTTTTTGTTTTTTTTTTACTCCAGCCTTGTACTACTTTCTTTACTCAATGAGTAAGGGTTTCCTTACCATATGAGACAAGCAAAATTTAGGTAGCATGTATAGTTTATGTAGTATGACATAACTAAGTAAAACCTTTTCATACATACCCAGGGTTATTTCTAATACCACTTTCCCAATATACTAGCTGATTTTAATTCAGCTATTTTCACATTAAATTCTTCCCCGAAAACCTAGCTGGCATTGGATTTGGCCCTCTCATCTATTCCTACCTCCTTCACAGATGCAGAAATGCAATCACAAAGCATGGAAGTTCCATTCTGAAGCTTTATTATTTCTTGAAAGGCCATGCTTCACAAACATATCCCTGTTTGTATAGCTACTTTATCTCCAGGGTTTTCCCCAAATTCTCTTCTTTTTCTAATTATTTTCAATAAGCTGCACATTCACTCTCCAGACCAGAAGAGTACTACACAATAATCTCTATGAAAATCCTAAAACAAAATTCAGTTCCACAGGGGACTGGGAATTACTTCAATTGGATATCTCACTAAAATTACCCCTCAAGTACATCAAGAGTTTAATCTTATTGTTCCAAGCAGACATAGTTGAGTGTCTAAAAATTTGTGCACAAGTGGGAAAATATTTTCCTGGAACATATTAGCTTCAAATTAAACATGCCAACTTTCATTAATAAATGTTCTCAGGGTCTTGCTATTTAGGCTATTTCCATTGTTTTTATTTCCTCTTTCAGATAATATCAATTAAAAACAGGTGGGCTTATGAATTGTAAAGTCTGTGAGAATTTAAGGGTATCTCAGGAGAATAGGTCTGTAACACTAGAAGAATATTCCCTAACTTTTCGCCTCAGTAGTGTATACATGCTTAAACAACTTTATAGATTTTCAATAAAACATTTGATAAATACTAATTTTAATGAAAGTCTTATATTATTCTATCTGAAATACAGGTAAGGAAAACCTAGCTCAGATTATTCAAAAGAAATCATAAACAGGTGCTTTATAACAAAATTTTATTATGTGTTTAATCAATTCATTATTAAAACAGTACAGTTTGTAATGCCACCTAGTGGATTTCTGAGTGAAACCTGCCCCCTGAGTATTAACTGATATGTAATATGAAACATATGCATTAAAAATACTAACTAATCTTCCTACATATTAATGTAATTTAAATTGGAACAGAAATAGAAGAAAATGTATTTCTTAGCAGTTTCTCTTAAAGTTTAATATAGGTGTATAATGTTCACATTGAATCTCAGAAACAAACCATACTCAGCATAATTATAAATACCTGCATAAAAGATATTAAGATAACTAAATAGTAATATACATTTAGTGCCTAAATTATTATCAGTTAAACATTTAATTTTTAACTTCATGCAAAATTGCCAGGTGTAAGCATAATCCTGGGATTTTATACCTGGCTGTGTATCAAAAATTTTCTGATTAGAAGTCTCCAGGGATGATTTAAGAATCTGTATCTCTACAAAATGTTGCAAGTTACTACAAACACTGTAATGGATGATAATTGCTGCTATAAATAATTATTCAAGCTCAAAATAATTTCTAGATTGCCTGAAACTGGACAATTGAAACTGAATACACATTGTTTTAGTATGGTTTGTTTTGTAGTTGGATATATATTTAGCGTGACAATATTTGCCTGTACCAGTTTCCTGTCAGTTTTAAGTACTAGTATTATTTTAATATTTCTTTGTCTCTTCTCCTTTCATCTCTCTGCTATCTTGCCAGATCACCTGATTTATTTATGATTTCAATACCAGATATGTCCATATCACCATACTTTTTGTGACAAACCAAAATATATATCTTGTCTCCCAATTCTACATATTCAACTGCTTCCTGAATATCCCAAGAGATTGACAGCAATTACACAGTGTGTCCAAAGTAAAGTTCACTCTATTATATCTCTAACCCACAAATTCATCAAAATTTACTCTCTAGCATCCACCAAAATAAACAAAAAGCATAGTTTCAAATATGATTCTTTAATTTACTGACCTCTCACAAATTATACCTCTTAAGGTTTAAATCTATTTAATTTTCTTCCTGCATACTCTGACCACCTTAGCTCAAGCATTCCCACTTTCTCTATGTAATCTTGGACTGATTGTTTTCACTCCATAGTGTCATACCAAGTGATCATTCTAAAATACGATATTTTAGATGGTTACTGGTCTCCAGAGACCATTAAATGTCATACAAAATAAACTTCTTATATTTTAACAGTAATATTTCCTGTTATCTTCCTTGTGATGGCCACCAGGCTGGTATTGGCTTATCTTGGCCATTGCCACTAAGCACAACAGAGAGAAAGGAATGTGTGTAGGCACTCTTGCCTCTTAATATTTCCACCTAGGACTGATGCAAATTCCTCCCCCCACCCATATTTCATGAGTCAAAACAAATCACATGCTAAATTCATCTGGAAGCAAAATACAATATATCCAGTAGTTTCAGGAAAAGGAGACAGCAGAAATATTTGTGACCTAATATCTGACACAGCATACCAATTGTCCTTATGGGAGAACTGAAAATTAGGAGCAACTTGGTTAAGTTACAAGAAGGCAAGCAATAAAGCGTTTAATTTCTCTATTTTGTGTTCCCTACCCACTTTTCCTTTCTCTGTCACACCTATTTTGGGTAATGTAATTTAGGGATTGATTTACCAGTCAATCTATATTTTAATCTAAAGTTAGAGACCAAGCCTCCATTATAATATGAGAGTTGAAGAAAGCATATAAATGGCACTCCCTTGCTCTGTCCCTAGACAGATGGAGTTTATTTACCTATTAAAGTAGAATAAAACAAGGCTGTATCAGCAGTACTAAATAAATCCCCATGGAGAAAGAAAGGGATATAGAACAGACCTTGAACAAAGCTAAGTAAATGAGGAAAGATTTTAGAGCCATAAGTTAGACTGGAACAAGACAATTCTTAAAATGTTGAAAACAATTTTGAATCCATCCCAATGTAAATAAAGCTTGAGGGGAATTGTCTGAAGAGGATGAGAATGATGTGTTCCTGTTTCCTTGTCCTACTCAGGGTAGAAATGCAGAGCCAGAAAAAATATTGTTAATCCAAACATAAAATGTCACTACTAAATATAGCATGGACTGATACAAAATGAAAAAAAAAAAAAAAAAAGAAGCAATTGCTATTGTATTTGCGGACAATGAGCCTAACTGTAACCTTTCAATTTATGTTGTTCTCAAATTATAAATTCTTGCATATATTTAATTAGTGTTTGTCTTTTGTTATTAAGAATATATTAGGAGTAAGGTTTTAATTCAAAGTGATTTTCTAGAAAAAAAAGAATCCTGATTTAATTATAATTTTGTCTTATTTTGAACAATATTTTGTTGTTATATATGCTGTCCATGAAGGACTTCAGCCTGGAGAGAAGGTCAATAAATCACTGATTTTTTTTCTTTAAATTTATGAAAAGCCATTAAGTTTTTTTTTTTGTTTCCTAAAATAGGTTTAATTTTATAAAGCAATTTGTATGTATAATCATTTAAAAGTATCCTTCAATTCATTAAGCAATAAATAAAAATTAAACATTGTGTGTGTGTGTTTGGAACTGATAAGGATGATAAACATAATATTTATCTGTAGCTAAAGAAGACATTAGGCATGATAATCCCCAAATCATTTAATTTCTCAAAACAAGCCTAAACAAAGGGATCCAAATTTGAATTTTGCAGAAAAAAAATAAAGTATTTTTCCTCTTTTGATTTCCTTACTGAATATATTGTAATAGTAGTTTCTGTTGGCATGGTATATATTCCAAGATTAATAACAATGTAGAGTTAACAGCTCTTATATTGTGTTTAGGCATCAAGGTGATACAACTAAATATTCTTGGAAAATGTCATCCAAAAAAAAAAGTAAATAAATTTCAGACCTTGAATATTTGGTATTATTTATTAGCCAGGACATATTTACTATCAAATAAGTCAGTCACTTTTCTATAGCTGAGTGTAAAATTGAGCACTATTGGAAAGATATTGAATTTTTTTTTTTTTTTGTGAAAGCTTAAGAAAGACAGACATGTTCTGAAATACTCTCAAATATCATCCCTTTATCTCGTCTTTTCTATTCATTGCCCATGAAGTCCTTACTCTATTTCTTTCAACCAGGTATATGGACACCAATAGCTTCTATGACTTTTGTATCAAAGTTTCTACTAAAAGAGAAGCCTTCAGTTGCTCTTTGTTGTAGGGTGGAAAATGTAGTAGTTGTTTCTGATTGGCTTAATTCAATTCAGGTGCCTAGCTCTGACTCATCCAAATATAAGAATGCATGACTGATGTGTGATAGGCAGAGTTTGGGGCCAGAGAAAAGCTTCATGCTGGGCTAAGGAACTATTGTGCTGATAGCATGGAAAAAGTCACTTTGGGCCTATTATGGTTTAGATATGAGGTGACCGCAAAAGATCATGTGTGAGACAAAGCAAAAAAAGTTCAGAGGTAAAATGAATGAGTTATGAGAGCTTTAACCTAATCTGAGTGTTAGTCCCCTGATGGGGATTAACTGGGTGTTAACTGTGGCCAGGTAGGGTGTGGCTGGAGGAGGTGGGTCCCTGCAGGCCTGCCTTTGGGGTTTATATTTGTTCTGGTTGAATAGCAGCTCTCCCAATCCTCCCTCCCTCCCCCCCTCCCCCCTCCCTCCCTCCCCCTCTCCCTCCCCCCCCTCTCTCTCTCTCTCTCTCTCTCTCTCTCTCTCTCTCTCTCTCCTCTTCCTGGTGTCCTGTTTTAACCTGCTTTCCTCTGTCTCAACATTCCGCCTTGATGTTCTGCTTTGCCTCAAGTCCAGAACAATGGAGAATCTATAGATCTATAAAGTCATGTATAGACTGAGACCTCTGAAATGATAAACCCCAAATAAACCTTTCCTTCTCTAAAATCGTTCTTGTCAGGTCTTTTGGTCACTGCAGTGAAAGAGCTAAATAAAACAGGACAAATCACAAGTATTGGGACCTACCTCAAAAAAGAAGGAATCATTCTGAGCTAAATAACACTTGATATTTCTCATTTTTTCAGCAGGCAATTCTGCATTTTCTTCATCTACAAACATTTTTTGATGCTAGACACCAAAAAAAGTACTATTATTTTGAGGAAAAGGCGAATATCTCTCTCTGACACATAAATTGGAAATAAATTGTAATCATTTATACATCTGACACAGATGAGTTAACAAAATCTCAGCAAGATCTTACACTAAGAGTTCCGTTGATGGCATCCACTTAAATAATCAAAAACAAAAAACAAAACTAAAAACAAACAAATAAAACAAAGATACTGATTCATTCTTTATCACTGACATGAATTCATCCACAAACGTGTCCACTGAATTCATCAATTCCTCCCATGCTCCCCCTCTCTAACTCTAATAAATTATGGTACAATGTCATGGTACATATAATAAATATGTGCTCACTCAACTTCAAGCAAAAGAAATTTCTTCCTTTTTTGAAAAAAAAAATTCTTTCCTTTTTAAAGAATTTTTAACATTTTTCTGACTAAGCCAAAAAACAAACAAAATGAATAATAGAAGACATTAAGAAAAAAGCAAAAGAAAAGAAAGTAAGAGAATAATGGTGGGATCATCTTCTTTTACACAATTCATTATCGAGAGAAAAAATGTTAAATGTTGCTAAAAAAAAAAACAACAACTAATTCGGTTTGCTTCCCACTTATGTGATGAATATCATGAAATCCTTAGTGAATAGTGCAGCCAAGAAGTCCAAATATTTTAACTGTGTAAAATTAAGTGTGACATAATAAATGTGAAAGAAACTTCAATTTGAATACATTCTCTGTGCATTTCCCAAGAATCTGCTTTTGTTTATAGGGTTATCACAGTATTATGAAACATGAAACTTGCTATTTAAGAAATAGTACAGTACAGAAGTAACACTAAGTCTGTGAATAATTATTGTGAGAAATGTGTTTGCTGGTAATGTACATATTCCACAATATCATTCAATGTTTTCTATGGGATGCATTCAAAATTACATAATGTAGCTGGTGTTTCTGGAGTCAGAGCAAGAAGTTTGCCTAGCTTTTCTAATCCGGACTCTTGCCACTATGATAAAAATGTTTAATCTGTCAGTTAATGAGCACAGATTTCCCTGACACCAACATAATGATATGTAAATGTTTTGAATAATTAGTTCCTTACCAACTGAAAGTTATTTCAGTGCTTTAAAAAGAGAGAAACTGGGCTAATGTAAACTGATCTAAAAAAAAAAAAAAAGATACTGATTCATCCTTTATCACTGACATGACTTCATCCACAAAAGTGTCAGCCAAATTCATCAGTCCCTCCCATGCTCCCCATCCCTATCCCATTATGAGTAAACCTCTTTCTGGATAGATCAGAGGGGTGGGAGGGAAAAGGAGGGGGCAAGGGATTAGCAAGGATGGTGGAATGTGATAGACTTCATCATCCAAAGTACATGTATGAAGACTTGAATTGGTATCAACATACTTTATATCCAACCACAGATATGAAAAAATTGTGCTGTATACATGTAATAAGAATTGTAACGCATTCCACTGTCATTTATTTTTAAAAAATCAATAAAAATGGAAAAACATTGTCAGCTGATATTAGAGACATATATATAAGTTGTAGTTGTACACAATACCTTTATTTTGTTTATTTTTATGTGGTGCTGAGAATTGAACCCAGGGCCTTGCACTTGCTGAGCGAGTGCTCTACTGCTGAGCCACACCCCCCAGCCCAAATTAGACACATTTTTATTT
Source organism: Marmota monax (assembly GCF_021218885.2). Classification (NCBI taxonomy): domain Eukaryota; kingdom Metazoa; phylum Chordata; class Mammalia; order Rodentia; family Sciuridae; genus Marmota; species Marmota monax. The sequence continues at coordinate 14,785,424 of NW_026694491.1, read as the reverse complement.
TCAGGTTATAGAAACATTGAATTTGGGGATTTTATCTCCTTTGGAAATGACATTTTCATATACTCTTTAATTTTTAACACAACATTTCTTAAACTTATTTTCTTTTCCCTCAAGAAATGAGTAACAAATTGAGAGGTTACCCTCTAATTGAGTAACAGTTGTCAAACTTTTATTTTGAGAATTTATGTTGTAAAAATAATTTTTAATTGTTTGAATATGAATTCATTGCATAATATTTGATTTCATTTTCCAAAGTCCAATGCCCCACTTCCTGTCCTTAGAAAATTTCAGTTATTCCCTTAGAAGCACTGTCTCTCCAGAATCTGATTCAGAGAAAAGAAAGCATGAACTTAGGGGTGTAAATCAATCATCATTGATTATCTATCTTCAGCTTTAAGGTTTACCTGTAGCTATGGAAGTTTTCTTGCCCTATAACTTTTCTATCTTTTAAATGTGATTATTTAGTATCTTGCTGTTTTGTTGTGAGAATCACCTGATTATAAGACTGGAAAGAAAATACCTAGAACAATAACAGGTATATGTTACTCAATAATAATTATTCAATATAATAAAATAATTGCTGAAATTACATTCTAAAGTTATTTAATAAAAATCACAATATACATTGTCAGTAATTATTTTTACAATCAAAATGTATGAAAACTGAATTAATTATTCACTATAAATTCCTAAGTATTTAGGAATGTGTGATTTTTGGGGGGTACTATCACTCATCATTGGTTAACACAGGGAATGCAATCTCTTAACACAGTTGATATCTGCATCTGGTGAATCATACTAGACACCATCCAAATGAAACAGACAGAATACACTCAAAAGAAAAATATTACAGTAAGAGCAGAGAACCAGGAAGTCTTGACAATTTCAAATAGTCAGATTACATATGTAATTATAGAACTCAAGAGAAAAGGAAGCCTAAAAAATATTTGAGTAAACACTGCCCAAAATTTTCTAATTTTTTATGATTTTTATTTGATATTGTATTAGAAGAAGATGGAATTTAAACTTTCTCTGCCTCTGGCAGTCACGGTGAAGGAACAATGAATTGCTTTCATCTTAATTTAAATATCCCAGGAGATTTTCTTCAAAGAATAAAAGAGTAGTTGCTCCCCAAAGTAAGTTGCTGAGATAGAAATGGGGCTAAACTAGGTCTTCAATTCTTATCAAACAAGACATCCACTTGGATAGAGACATTGCCTTTCAAGCCGTGACCCTGTGACTCAGAAAAGAAGACTTGTCTGAAATTTTATCAGAGAGGTCCACTAAGGCTATAAATCTAAGAAACAATCCAAAGCTAGAAGGTAAAGATATCCATAGAATTAACTAAATTAAGAAAGAGATGATAATTTATCCATCTGCTCATTATTTCAGAGTATCATTTATGATTAACTCAATGAAAAAAATTTTTTAATCTTAGTTGCATTTCTCAGTTGGAAAAAGGAAGGGAGAGAATACCTATTAAGCTCAAATATGCTGTTATAAGCCTAAGGATAATATCATTAAATAAACTATAGAGAAAGATCACTTTCTTTGGAGTATGAGTAAACTAGCATATTCCCTTCATAAAGCAAACTACATAAGAATTTTCCAATTCAATTCTTAGGTTCAAGATGAACAACAAATTTTCCACTGTTATGACTTAAACACTTTTGTGGCCAATAATATTTTTAATACATGCCAAAAATTCCAGATTATTTCATACCATGAGAATTATTTATAAAATTATATTCCATTTTGTATTTAGGAAGTGATTTGGTGAGGGTGTGGTATTATAGTACAACTTCCCCAATATATTATTTTGTTCTTAAGGAGACTCATGAAAGTAGGATAGAACTCTAGTGCCTCCAGGGAGGGTCTGTCTTTCTGTCATCCAATTCCTAGAATCATGCTTCTTGATAAACTGCTATTTATGTTACAGATCTTCACATTACCATGTGGAAGAAATTCACTCGAAGAACATTTCAAAGCTCTTACTCCACCAGTTGCCTATTTCTCCCTATGGGTGGAGAAGTGAGATTTCTGATTAGAGACTTAACAAAAAAGGAGCAGGAAATATTCAGCTTAGCTCTTTCCTCTAAAGAGTCAGGGGTCTCTTTATGCTGTAAATTTTTTAGAAATACCTCAATTGAGAGGAAGTTTGTGGTTTTCCAGCAATGTCTGTACCTTAGTGAATAAGTGTCATTTTTTGATGCAATGTTAGCAAGCCATGTCCTCCAACCTAGCTTTTGTCATAAATAAAGATGATTTATTTATTTCCATCTAACTGCCTTCTGCATTTAAGCCACACATTCTCCTGTTGCACTCTGTCTGTATATTTATAAAGGTTCTTGTTTCATCCTATTGAATTTTTAATTTTCCCATCTCTTTCAGAGGGCTCTCAGTTCCATTTTAAGCAAAGAATGTCAATTCCAGTGCCCTATTTTTAATTGTCTAAAAGGTTTAAGCATAGGAAATAATCAATAAATGTTTGTAGAATAAATGAATGAACAGTGCAGCTAGAATTCCATGAGACAAAATTCACCTTGGATGTATGTTACAAGTTCTACAATAAAAAGTCCAATAATGTTATTCAATAAGCTTGTTGCTGTTCACTGGAATATACAATATAAAGGTGGTAGATGAGCTGTAACAAGGACCATGTCAAGAAGCCAATCTCGATCCTTCGCCTGCTGAACTCCATAGAAGCAGGGGCACATTTCAAGGTGATTAAATGCCCTCTGAAACACATACAGTAAAGTCCTTCTATCAGATAATTCATCTTTGACCTGTGGCTCTTTCTGTGATTCTTTGTACCTAGATCAAATGAGATAAATAGAAGTTTTATAGAGAGTTAAAAAAGGTCCATTGGCACAATGACAGGAAAAAGCCCCACAAACGTACATTTCTTATTCTATAGGAGAGCCATCTTTCCAGTTGAAAATAGCTGTTCGATGCCCCAGGGTCTTATTTATAGACTATCTCAACTTTGAAAATACATATATGAAGGTATGTGTGTATATGTGTGTGTGTGTGTGTGTGTGTGTGCATCTATTCACTCACACAGATAGCATTCCAATACTGCTTTACAAAGACATTTTAAGATTAAAATAAAATCTAGGAATCAGATAAATATGTACAGAAAATGCATGGTCTGAAATGGGGGATGTAAAATAAAAGAAAAATATAATATATATTTGCTGAATATTAGTTTAGGAAATAAAGAATAAGCCAAAATTGGACACATATTATATAAAAAATGAAACTCTTCCAGGCTGTGTTATAATGTCTCAAAACTCAGGGAAAAAATGTTTTCATTTCCTTTCTTTTCCAACAGGAAAATAATAGTAATAACAATGATATTGAACCTCCTCTGAGATTTGGTGAAGCATTATAAAAAATTCAACCTGCATATTTTTTGGTTTTCATGACCTGAACTGAACATGACCCTATCCCATATTTCCATCTTCCTTTTCAAAATTGAGAAATTAGTGATTTATAACATCATGTCATTCTTGGCTGAAGTAACACCATAAATGATGCTGTACATTGTTACAACATCCAGAGTGTTGAACAAATATTTCTCTTTTCTTACTTCTTTCTGCATTGTTTATTCACTTGTATTCCTAGGAGATGCCAATACAACACAAAACTTTCTGGCATAGAGATGTTTAAATGAGTGGAAATACCCAATGACACTTTTGGTTTAGGACTTGTGCTAGCTTTAGAATCCCTCAAGCCTACAGGAAGAAGCTATTAAAATAGATTCCCTCCATGTTCATTTTAAATGGGTCAGAAGGTTACACAACAATATAAAACAGCACACTGGAGCTTTAAAAATGATTTATATTTTGTTACATTTATTAATACTAATAATTCTGAAAGTTTTATAGAGGAAAAAAACACTTTACTCTTGAAAAATATCATGTCCATCTGTGGGCATATGGTCTTTGTAAAATATTCTTATTCACAGTTTTATATCCTCATTTTAAAATTTTAATAAAATTTGGTTTTACATAAAATTTAAGCCTTCTTTTTTCCTCCTAGAAAAAAAAATGTTATTCTTGATATTAGCAAAAAAAGGTAAAGGTTTAATTCATGTGAATGAATGATACATAATCAAGAAAATATCTGCAATTAGCTTTTAAATATAAAATAAGTTTGGAATGATAAATTATAATGCAATTAAGGCACAAAAATGCTTAGTTTCCCATTAGTTCATGAAGATTCCCGGTGAGATAAGATATACAAATAATTCATATTTTTAATAAGAATATTCTATACCTGCCCAGCATAGACTAAACAATTCAAGTGAAGAATTCTGGCCAATTTAGCACAAACAGAAGAGAATGATGACAACTTAATCCTGCACTTATATAAGCAATGTGTATCTGTATCTGGAGAAGGTATTTGACTATGTGCAGGGTGATAGTTAAAACATTTCAATAATTGTTAATGTATAACTTACTTTAAACAATCTTGATAGGAATTACCTAATCATTTTAATTTGTGTTTATATTTGAACCAAAATTCTTGGCTTTAAAACATTCTTTGCAGAAAATCTCCAAAACACTGTATAGAAGTGATGCAAAGATTTTACTTTATATTACACTATTATGAGACACTTTTTATATAATGAAAATGAGAGAATTATAAAGACTTCAGAGTTTAAAAATAGCATCATTTATAAAGAAAAAAATATTTTATTTTGCCTATAAAAATTTATATATACAAATGTCACAAATACTTTTTATTCTAGTGAGATATTTTTGATTATCACTTTATAATATATAATATAATTTAATAATACTTATGACCAATTTGGAGAATTTTTTTATGTTTGAAGTTTTTATTTGTTTGCTTTTTCACTTTTGTATCCTTATCACCTTTCAGAGACATATGTTCTCCCTCAAGAAGTTAAAAGTTCAGCATTCCTTTTTTATTATATTGGTAAAAAAAACAGAGAATACCTAGACTTCCTTTACCATTAATATGCCAATAAATATTCCCTGAGAGAATCCCTTATATAAAACATATAGATATGTTGAGATAAATGTAGCAAACACTTGTTAATAAAACACTATTCTTGCACAAGAACAAGAAAAATCCATTAATGAAGGAAAAAAAATGTTGTCAAAAGGGCTGGGGATGTGGCTCAAGTGATAGCTCGCTTGCCTGGCATGCATGTGGTCGGGGTTTGATCCTCAGCACCACATACAAACAAAGATGTTGTGTCTGCTGAAAATGAAAAAATAAATATTAAATTCTCTCTTCTCTTCTCTCTCTCTCTCTCTAAAAAAAAATGTTGTCAAAAATTTACTAGCTATAATCAAAGTTCAAGCATTTACCAGTTGTAATAATTAAGAGTACTGAATTTCAATTGCTGAATTCTATGAAGTGTTGTCTCCTTGCAAATGTTGACAAAAATCCTCTGGGCCAGCAAACCAGATGAAAGGAATATTGTTTATTTGATTATTTATAACAAGATATAAAAATTTTCATTGAAAAAGTCATATTAAATATTCCCCAGCTTGACAGCTTTGGGGAGCAAAAAACTAAATGCAATGGACTTCCATAGACATAGTCTCAAAAAGTTAAAAAACTTACTATAATAATTCTAAATCCAATACTATAAAACACTCAAAGAAACAAACAAAAAAACCATGGGTGGTATTATTGTGAAATGAACATCATGGTATTTTATTCTATGCAAAATTTGAACTAAGTATTCAAAATAGTTGTACAAATAAATAACATGCATCAAATGGGCAAATACATTTCTAACCTTAAAAATTATCTCAACCTTTGGCCCTGGAGAATCCTCTATTCTTAATAATTTATTCAGTGAGAGGTAATGTAATACACCTAAGAGAAGAGATTCTTGTCAGTTAATCCCCATCCTTCATATGTAGGTCTCTGTGACATCCCATTATTTATTTGACCTTTTGTTGCCTGGATTTTTTCATAAATAACTAGGATTAATTATATTTTCTTATAAGGCTGTTTTGAATATTAAGCAAGATAATAAAGAGCAAGCAAAACTATATTTTAAAATATCAATGATAATTAGTAGTATTCATATCTATAAGTAAAATTCTTTTTCTAGTAAAGCTAAACATGGTTAACTCTGACTTTTGCTCTTTAGGGTCAATTTCTGGATGCTTAGTGCACAGATCAAAGAGAGAAAAAACAAATTATGTATTTGTATTCTTTGTGGAAATCTTGTGATTTGAACACAATTTTCTACATATCAGTGTAATGGGTTGGATTGTGTTTTCTCCCAAATTCCCATGTGAAAGTCCAAACCCTCAGTACTCAGTACATAACCGTATTTGGAGATAGTCTTTATAGAGGTAATCAAGTTAAAAGGTCTTTTAGGCAGGTTTTAACACATTATGACAACTTACAAAAAGGGACATTTGGCATAGAGAAGTAGTGTTGAAGAAAAATGCTATGAAGATACAGAGGGAGAAGGCAGTCATCTATAAGCCAAGAAAAGAAGCTTAAAAAAGATCCTTCCCTCACAGCCCCAGGAGAAACCAACAGGGCTCATTCCTCAATTCCCAATGTTCAATCTCTGGAACTCTGAAACCATAAATAAAAGCTCAGCAATGTGATGCTTTGCTACACTGGCACTTGCAAACTGATACAGTTAGTACACAGTCAAATGTGATTAATTTGGTTTAAAAGAAGGATAATTTGAATTAATAAGCCCTAAGTTAAAGCACATTTACATTTCTGTAAAAAATACAAGAAAAAATAGATCTTTAAAGATATTTTTCATTTGTTTCAAAATGGTTAACAGTCCTTATGCCACTCTACTTTATCTTATCTGCTTCTGTATAGAAATACAATGAAAACTCCTAGGTCCCCAATAAATAAGACTTCAACTTTTCATTATTTATGTTTTTAATTTTTTTAGACACCAACATTATTTCAAATAGCACAAGAAGTTGGTTAAAAGTATCCAGCCTGAGAAGTATATTGGCCAAACTTTTACAACTTAAACTAAATTGTTCATATGAAGATAATATTCATTGAAAAAAAGTGAGCTTGCTCTAGGCCACAAATCTGTGCAAATTAATTAACACAAAGTTTATACAAGACAAATCTCTCTGTAAATAAATTGATCCTCTTTTTGTCACGTAAAAGAGGAAGAATAATTCAATTGTTAAATAAAAATGTAATACAAACAAATGTGTTTCCTATATGCAATGTCACCCCTAGTCATATACTTGAAAGAGTTGTTGGGGCATATGTTTTATTTCTCTAAAAATCTATGGTAAAGAAAAAAAAACCTTCAGAAAAACAGATAATTTTTAAGCTAAATAAACACAGTTAATAGTAGTTTAAACCAATGCAAAGAGTTTTTCTTTCTTGTCATGCATCTCCTACTTTTTCTCCTTCATGGGAAATTCTGGTTACAATAATTTCTCAATACTGGACCAACATGTGTCCCTGAAAAAGGTAGCTTCCGAAAGAGATAAAAACCTGAATATTCTCCCCACACCCAGTGTTACTATTTCTCTGCTTTGTCCATGATTTCAGTTTCAAAAATAGTGAAACTTATCAAGGCACAAAGATAATTTTTTGATTAATGTATATACGAACATGCTTATGAAGACAGAGAAACTTTGGTACACTTCTTCTTGTATAGATTTCATAGTGCCTCTGTCTTATCCATAAAAACACAACAGGAGGAATGTCACTATCAACATGTTTTGGGTTGGATATGAGGTGTCTATCAAAAGCTCCTGTGTTAATGCAAGAAGTGAAATGATTAGATGGTGAGAGCTATAACCTAATCAGTGGGTTGATCAATTTAATGGATTAATAATTTGAATGGAATACTAGGTTTTAACTGTGGGCAGATGGGACATAGCTGGGAGAAGTGGGTCACTAGCATCCTAGCCTGGAAGGATTTATCTTTTTGCAACCCCATCCCTTCTCTATTTCCTATAGTTTTCTTTCAGCTTGCTATTTAGCCATAACATTCTGCCTCACCCTGATCTCAGAGGAATGAAACTGGCCCACCATGAACAAAATCTCTGAAACCACAAGCCCATAGATATTTTACCTCTTCTAAGTTGTTCATATCAGTTACTTAGGTGACAGCAAGAATCAAACTAACACACTACCTGTAGCAGAAAATCTATCAGACTGAACAAGTCTGCATTTGTTAATATGAGAACAGTTAGACACTCGTGTCCCCACACCAAACTGTGCAAAACAGCTTGATTTATATACATGCATGTTGATCAGCAAGCACCATCTGACAAATTTTGAGTGTTCAGTTTTGCACCTATGAGAAATTTGTAATGTAAAGGCATAGAGAAGAATTGAGGAGAGGATTGTAATTATGTCTTATGTACAGGCATGTGATGGTAAATACCTGCCTGGTTGGGGGAAGGGAAGATTTGTGTTGGTAGTTAGAATGTCTCAAAAATCACAGTAGAATTGCCTAGGTTTAAATATTAGCCATGTTTCTTATGAGCTATGTAATGGTAAATCATATGCTTATACTCTCTGAATCATTATCCCCATCTGTAAATAGAGAAAATAATATCATTCATATAGTGATAGTGATTATTAAATTTAAAATTATGTATATAGTTGACCTTCCATGTCCAAGGGTTCAACATCCATGAAATTGAATAAACCATAGATCAAAAGTATTTGAAACAATGATTGTATTTGTACCAAAAATGTACAGAATTTTTGTCATCATTCTACAAATAAAAGAGTATAACAACAATTTACACGGCATTTACATCATATTTAGAATTGCATGTAATCTAGAAAAGATTTAAACTACAAGGGAGAAGGTGAATACCACTTAATAAATTCATAGCTATCTCTAAACTTGTATGTATGTACATGTGCATATGGGGGGCACATGTGTGTGTTTGTTGCAGCAATAGTAGATATTTATTCATAATATAAATAAATGAATGAATTTTAAATTTAAAACCTAAAGTTAAACTTGAAAGAAAACTTATAAATTAGATAGAGAACCCAAGAATGTCCCCTAGCCGTCTACCTTTTGGGACAGACTGATTGTACTATTCCTTAAGATGAAAACGTTGAGGCCAGAGAAGTTTGATAGGAGTAACCAAGGTAAAGGAAACTGAAGCTGTGTTTGTCTGTTTCCAAAGTCCACACTTAAAGCAGTTCTGACTATCTCTTTTCCATTTGCCATGGGGAATGATTGCCTCTTTTATAAGCCATAATTACCACAGAAAGGTGGTTGCTTTGTATACTGCATCTCCTTCTCAGAACATATAAAAAAATATAAATGAAATAATTGTGTTAATGTTGCAAATGGCAGCTATTATGAAGACCATCAACAATAAGTGTTGGCAAAGATGTGGGGGAAAAGGCACACTCACACTGCTGGCGGACAGCAAATTGTGCAGCCAATATGGAAAGCAGTATGGAGATTCCTTGGAAATCTGGGACTGGAACCACCATTTGACCCAGCTATCCCTCCCCTTGGTCTATACCCAAAGGACTTAAAAACAGCATACTACAGGGACACAGCCAAATCAATGTTTATAGCAGCACAATACACAATAGCTAAACTGTGGAACCAAACTAGATGCCCTTCAATAGATGAATGGATTAAAAAAATGTGGCATATATACACAACGGAATATTACTCAGGAATAAAAGAGAATAAAATCATGGCATTTGCAGGTAAATGGATGGTGTTAGAGAAGATAATGCCAAGTGACCTTGGCCAAGCCCCAAAAAACAAATGCTGAATGTTTTCTTTGATACAAGAAAGCTGATTCATAGTGGGATAGGGAGAGGTAGCATAGGAGGAATAGATGAACTCTAGATAGAGCAGAGGGGTTGGAGGGGAAGGGAGGGGGAATGGGGTTAGAAATGATGGTGGAATGTGATGATCATTATTATCCAAAGTACATGTATGAAGACACAGAAAAAAGTAAAAATAAAAAAAAATTAAATCCTGTCTCCCTTTTCAAAACATACAGCTATTTCTTAGCATTTCTAGATATTTTGATTCAATCACTCTTAGTATGGATGATGGATTCACAGAAAATATTCACTGGAATTAGGAGAGTGGGTAATTTATACTAGTATTTATAGTCCATCAAGATTTCTATATGTGGTGGATCTTATGAAATCTCCAATATTTGATCTTTTTGTCATGCAAGAAATTGTCATCTCATGTAGTTCAACCAACTTGCCTAAATAGAGCTCATGTGATTTTTTTTCTGAGAACTCTAATTCCTGCTAGCAATATTATTCAGAAAAAAAAATAGTTGGCTTCATTTTTATGCATAGATTTCATCAGGTACTTTATCAACAAATTCAGTCTCAAAAATCTAAACCTCCCCTCCAAAAACAAAAGAATCTAATACATGCACCTACTACTACTCCTGTTGGGGCAGAAATTTCTCATCAGTTGTAAAATTTTTGATAAAATTAAAAATGTAGAGTTAGTAATTGATATTAGATGTTTTAACTCATTTTTCCTTCATTATCAATAACAGACCATTTTATAAATTTGAACAAATTATTTAGAAAAATAAAGTTGGAGAATAGAAATTATTTTCATAGATATTTTTAAGTTACATTTAGCAATAGTAAATAATGCTTGGTAAACACATTTCAGAATCTGCCATATATTTGTTTTATATATGAATACTGTGCATAATTAACAGATCTAGTTAATAACCAGAAAGTAACCCCTCACCAGACACTGCATATGTTAGCACCTTGATCTTGGACTTCTCAGCCTATTTTAAGAAATACATTTCTATTATTTATAAGCCAACAAGCTCATAGAGTTTTATAATAGCAGTTTAAACAGACTAAAATAGTTTAGTCTAAAAAACATGCTTCTTCCTTTGCAATTCTATAAAAAAAATTGTAAACTGCAGGATAATTGTTGCAGTAATATCTCCTCTGTTTTTAAATTCTCAGCCTCAATCATTCCTGTTGAAATTTAGTTCTCTGTTCTGCATTAGTGCAAATTAAGAGGAGCTGTCTATGTGCACCTGTAGCAAATCATTCACATCATTACAGTGAATACTATTAATAAATCCTTTAGTTTCCTTTCATCTAAGTCAAGCAAATATAATTCCTTTAGTTTTTACTTATCAACTTGATTTTTCTGGGTGTTTAATCATCTCTTTTTCCTTCCTGCAGAACACTCCCCAATTTTTCTAATTTCTAATATATTTTAGGCATTGAATTCAGAAATACTATTTAAATAAAGAATAGTTCAATGAATCCTTATGATTTCTCTGAGTAATATTCACTTAGAATATTTGAGACTTATACTTGATGGATCACTTCATTTTGTATCCATTTGTTGTTTTAAATAAATTGAGATCATCTGTTATACTCCATCTTCCTAAATTGGAAAATGCATACATTGATATAATTACATGATATAATTTCCCATTATTAACTCAATATGTAACTGTTTCATCATTTTACCCTAAGCTTCTTTTTAGGATATTAGAAGTCCTCCTATTTTTTATTCACTTATGGTATATAAAATATAGTCAGGAAAAGAATTACACTTGTTTTAGTGATAATAAGAAAACTTTTTACGAAAAAAGATGACATCAAAGTTACTTGTTTTAGAAAAACTAAAATGTTTTACCTCATCAATGTTTTACCTTTTAGAAAGGTAAATTGTCAGTGGAGCATTCATATGTTTTCCTTGCAAAGTTATCTTTGTCTCTTGGTCCTCCAGGGACCTTTCTTGGCTGACTGCAATTCAGTCCTCACTAGGAAGCGTTTAGATAATGAGTTATGTAGCAAAGTTTGCATTCCAATAAAGATTCCATTAAAAAGTCAAACAAAAAATGTTATTTCACTTAAGTAATAAAAAACAATGGCAAACACATTTATTTAATACATTTATAATATATTACACAATAATAATCCAATAAACAACCCCAACTTTTTCATATAGGCCTTTTGCTTCAGAGCTTATAATTATATTTATTCCAATAACATTGTGAGTTTTATGGAAAATTAATTAAATACCAAAGTTTTCCACTAATATTTCAAAGAAATTTTGCTCCAATAATAAATTTCCCATAAAATAATCTGGAACTGTTTTTTATTAGTTCTGATTCTATAGAGCTTAGCAGAACAGTAAGGATGTCTTCATGGAGGAATTTTTGTTAGAGAATAAAATGCATTTCTTATACCTAATATGATTATAAAAAATGCATGTGAACCATGATAAGGAAAAGTTTCCAGGAAATAAAAAGGAAAGTTCCAAAGAAGAACATAATATCAAAATAGAAATAAGTAACACATGTGTCTATGAAAATACAACGCTCTCCTAAGAATCTCTTCTGTGTGGAACTTAATATTTATTTTTACAGTATCCAGTCTTAATTAGCACAATAAAGGAAAAAAAAACTATCCACCTTCTTTTCTCAGAAAGTTTTCATAGTATTGACAGACATCTGAAACCCTGAACTATAATACAAGAGGAAAACTTGCTAACTGTGATGAAGGGTAAGGAGTACTGTGGAACGTTCCTGATCCTTAATAAGTTGAACTTCACCTAAGTTTGAAAAGCGCAAAGAGATTCTCCCCTATATATTGTGTTTTAGAAAACAGTTTACTGCAAAGAACTATCCTTCCCCATATGACTGACTTATATTTGCTGTCTAGTTTTACATGACTCTCTTAAGATATGCAGGTAACTCCTTGCCTACCTGTGACAAGGCCAAATACAGATATTTTCTTCTTTTGTTTGAACGTCACCAGGCCAGACACAGACTCTAATTTACCATTCTTTGTCTCATGAATAATTAGATGAACTGTATATTTGTCCCTGTAAACTAACTAGACACAGAGATAAATATTTCCTGTCTAGGTGACTAACAGAGATGTCCCCTAATTGCGAAATCAATCTCAACTGTAAATAATCTCAACTATAACTTGCCTCTTGCTCCTCATAAAATTTTCAGGCAGTCACATCCTGCCAAGACATTCTGCACTTCAGAACAGGGATGCTCTTCCTATTGAAATAGCCTGGATGAGATAAAATTCCTTACTTGTTCTGCTTTTATCTTTAAAGAAGGAAACATTAAGAATATATATGCATACTACAAAAAAAATAGGACATGAAGCATTTCTCGGCATGACACTGAAAAGTGAAGACATCTGGAAATTATAAATCACAAGGACAACATGTAAAGCTTTTGAATTTGAGAAAATTTATAAATGTTTGCCTCAATTGCCTTAATTTAAAAAGAGTATTAGTGTTTTATACTATTCAATGGTAGAATTGTGAAAATGAAAGGAGTGTGTGTGTTTGTGTGGGTGTGCACATACATCTATATATCTACATATATTTAAAAAATTATACATGGCACATAGTAAGCATTAGTATAATGTTAGCTATTATTGGTTTCATTGTTTTGAACATGGATATTATTATTGTTATCACTAATTTTATTTTTTTCTCTTTTCACAACATGAAGGAAAATATGTTGAGTTTGGACAAATGGGATAGAATTGAGTCAGCTGGGAATGGGAATATACCTAGATCTATTTGGAATGAACATGAGGGACTAAATTAAGAATCACCTGGAAAATCAATTTGTGTAAAATGGAACAAGTCATTAGGATAGAATTAGTGGAAAATTTCTCCAGATTATGAGTAGATCTCAGTCATAGGGATAAGGATTAAGTTGTACATGCACACATGGTTGTACAAAGAATTCCTGAATCTTTGGAAGAAGATTATGTCTCCACCTCTGTACAAACTTCTTAGGGGCAGCTGATCCAATAAGATTTAATCTCATGAAAATAAGAATGATAATAGGAAATGTAAATACACTACTCATTTTTAATCTGTTTATTCAAAAAACCAATATTCAGTGAAAATATACTAATACTAGACAGATACTGCCTCTTATTGTCTCTTCTTATCTCTCTTTTTTTTTAATGCACTGATGAAGAGCAACAGTCCTGTTCACAAAGAAGTCTCATCATACTGGGAGAGACAGATTATAAACAGATAATATTTAGACAATAAACAATAAGCATAAAATGGGTAGATGATATGACAGTGATCAATTTTAAAACTGAGAAAAACTGAGACAAGATTAAGGGAATCAGGTATGTTGGGTGGTATAAAGAGGAAAATACTAAGGAGCAATATTAAGTAGGATAACCAGTGCAATCTTCATTGAAACCATGACATTTGAACTAAGATTTGTGGATTGTGACGCAATTAGCCATGTGCATATGTAGAAGAAAAATATACCTTCCAGAGAGAATACCTGGAACAAAGACCTAATGCAAAAATGTGAATGGCATATTTGAGGATAAAAAGTAATCAGATCAGAATGATAGAACAGTAAAGTCAGAAAATAATGGGGCCAGGTCACCTATGGTGCAGTAGGCTCTAGTAAATAATCTTATCAACTCTAAATGAAATAGGTAGACTTTACAGAGTATATGCCCAGAGAAATAATATAATCTAACATGTATTTCAGCACAATTATTATTGCTCATCTTTTAGAAATGAATTATCTGAATAATGTGAACCACAGGAATTCTTATAGATTTTGCAAAATCCTAGTTTAAAAAAATAATGAAGGTACCTATAACAAGGTAATCAGAACTCATTGTTGCATTGTTGAGAAGGTTCTAGATGTATTCTAAATGTGAAAATAAGGTTTCCAGATGGATTCAAGTAGTGTGAGAAAAAAAAGGAGGCTCAAGGTTAACTCCAAGATTATTGATTCATGAAACTGCAAAAGTAAAATTACTATTGATTGAAAATAAACATTGTAAGAAAGGTCAATAGTTTGTTTTGGACATGTTGAAATTTAGATGTCCAAAAGTTATGCAAGGAAGACTATTTAGACATTTTCATAATTCTGAACTTTGGAGGGAGGTCTGGACCACAGATGCATATTTGAAAACATCCTGTAAAAAATTGTGCTGAGGGAATATAATTAAATTTAACAGATAAATGTAAAAAAAGACACTGAAAATGTCTAATATTTTCAAACTGAAAGCTAAAAGCCTTTCTAAAGAAAAAAATCTAAAATAGCTGAATGAGAAAAGATATATGCCGTCTTTTCTGGCATATAAATAGATTGGATGATCTAATGTTTTTATGACATCAACTCTCCTCAAATAAAAATAAAGACTAACAGAATCCCAAATGAAATCATTTAAAACATTTTTAAAGACCTCTATAACCAGATTCTAAAACTAATATAGAACAAATTATTTATTTTATATTAAAAGAAAGAAAGAAAACTTTGGGAGCATTCATTTATTTGCAAAAATGTATCATGTATGATTATCACAAACACATCCTAGCAGAGCTGAAAAGATTGTAAATCAGATTAAAAGAGGGAAAATAGATTCAAAGTATCCTAAGTAATCTCAATATATCCATGTCCTGAGGATTAAATGATGCATACACAAGGAGGTTCTAAAACCTGTCTGTTTCTATTACATCACATTAGCCAATTAGTTTGATGGAAACTTAAAGAACAGGTAGGAGGAGATCTTGCAAATTAAAATGACAAATTTCTTGAATAATGAATGACTCAGCTAATTATAGAAAATCTAGCTTAACTTGTCTCCTAGACATGGATAATCAGGTGAAAGATAAGACAGTAAATAGTGCATATAAGAATTGAGGGATTATTTAAAGATAAATATTTAAAACCTTGATTTGACTTTATACTTATAATTTTCCCTTTTAACTTTTTGCAAAGATATTTCATCGATTCATCCTGTAAAATTCTTTAAATAAACATTTTTATCTGAAGTTTTCATATATATTTAAGACTATTTCATACATAAGTAATCAAGTATTAGGATGTTGAGAACATATTTTTTAAGTTTTTAAAAAGTAGGTTTTTTTTATTTACTGTAAAATAATTTCTTGTTTCATTGCAACTGAATGCTTTCAAAATGTTGTAGATGACAAATATGGAAAGCAGTATAGAGATTCCTTGAAAAATTGGGACTGGAACCACCATTTGACCCAGCTATCCATCTCTTTGGTCTATACCCAAAAACTCAAAAACAGCATACTACAAGGACACAGCCACATCAATGTTTATAGCAGCACAATTCACAATAGCTAAACTGTGGATGCCCTTCAGTAGATGAATGGATTAAAAAATGTGGCATATATACACAATGGAATGTTACTCAGATATGAAAGATAATAAATCATTTGCAGGTAAATGGATGGAGTTAGAGAAGATAATGCTAAGTGAAGTTAGCCAATCAAAAAAAAAATGCTGAATGTTTTCTCTGATATAAGGAGGCTGATTCATAGTGGGGCAGGGAGGAGGAGCACGGGAGGAATAGATGAACTCTAGTTAGGGCAGATGGATAGGAGTGAAAAAGAGGGGTCATGGGGTTAGAAATGATGGTAGAATTCAATGGACATCATTATCCAAAGTACATGTATGAAGACATGAATTGGTGTGAATAAACTTTGTGTACAACCAGAGATATGAAAAATTTTTACTCTATATTTGTATATGAACTGTAATGCATTCTGCTGTCATGTATAAATTTAAAAAATAATAATAAAAAAGGAAAAAAAAGAAACCTGAATTTAATTTACTTTAAATCTTAAAATGACTAAATTATCTTTTACTGGGTAGACTGAAGGTCTAATATAAGTTCAATAAAAAAAAAAAGTTTACATTTGGAAAAAAAAGCCGTGGATGATATCAAGTTTATGTTGTAAAACGACGTAATTTTATAAATCACAAGGTACATGAAGTTCCAATGTAATTATTCATTGGTAAGAAACCAAGCAAATTCAAATTAAGGAGGAACAATTTCATTTGTAATCTATCCTTCAGTAATAAATACCGTTTAACTGACATGATGAGCAAGTACATCTGAACTCATGCAAAACTACAGAATTGCAAAATAGACTAGTTGGTATAAAAATACAAAAGAAAAAAACAATGAATTCTGTTTTTTTAAATTTAAAACAAAATGGTTTCATTGGAAGTTTATCTTGTGTAGTAACATTCTTTTATATAATGAAATAAATAAAATAAATCATGTCAAATAAAAATGAGATGCTGATAAATATCAGTCTAGTAGGAACTGAACATGTAGGAAATATTTTATTTCTCCAGAAACACTGTATGTCATCATGGTTGCAATATATCTGTATTCACAAAATTTATCTTCTTTCTAATTGCAATAGTAAATTCCTTCTAGCTACAATAATAGCCTGCTTGAGTCTGCCTTTCATCCAAAAAAGATTATTTCATGTATATATGATGGAAAATGTTAAATAAGCTAACCTCTGCTCCACCTGAATGCTTGGTGTTGCTAAGCTATACATACATCTAGGTGATCCTGACAACTCGCAGCTTTCATGTGTCTGCATGAGAAGTCACAGGGCACTTGGAGCCTTGAGGTTGAGGCAAGTTCAATCAAAACATGTTGGAGCAATCCTGAGTGTAAATGTGAAAAACAGCAGAGCTTGTACATTACAAGGCAGGCAATTTTAGCACAGGAATTCCCTTCTTTCTCCTGTTTGGGACTGAACAAATGTAAACTACATCCCAAATACAAGAAAAAAAAAAAAAAAAAAAACTAGTAAAATCTATCCAGCATCAGTATTCTCAGTGAATGTGAGTCTGAATCAGAACACACTCATCTGTACACACCGACACACAAATACACAGAGACACATATGTTTTGGAGGAGAAATAGCAAGGGTATTACTTTAGTTTCTTAAAAAAAAAAAAAGATGTCTAAAAAATATCCCCTATTAAGCAATGCCCTGCTTATAAGTTTTATATTCTAAAAACTTTCTGTTTAATTCTACCATATTATTCTCCAAATTCATACTTTTCAAATAGTCCAACTAATAACATATAAGTCATTTAATGAACTGATCCTTTTACAAAATTTTTTATTCAATGTCCACATAAGGGGCAAAGATTATTGTTTTTTCTTTTAACAATCTTATGAAAAAAATGGATACATTAAGATCATTTGGTTATTAAGTGGCTCCTAGCAAATTCTAGAACTAACAACATCAAAATTCATTTCTAACTCATTGTAATGTTACAAAGTGAATTTTCCTGAACCATTACTTTTAGAAATAGTTCATCATTTATTAACTAATTTTCTGTAAATAGACTAATTCTATGCAAAAAGAACCAACATAAAAAGTACATATTTTAAAATATGAAAATTGATTTTGAATATCAGTGATGAAGGAAATCACACAAGTATAGTTCTGTGGTAACGGTGGATTTCAGATAACTTGGCAATTTTTGCTTACAGCATGAAGGTAAATACACTCTAAAGCAGAATTTTCTTAATGTCTCAAATAATAATTAAATTATTTCTCAAAAGATGAATGTTAGAAAAATAGTGCATTTCAGCCCAGAATCATCTGAAAAATATCTATAGTATCTATTAATAAATCAGTTAAATGATTGCTATAATTATATAAAGTTCAGGAGAAATAGCCTTTAATAGTGTACATTTCACTGACATCTAGGGGGATGAATGAATAAAACCCAATCACACTGTACTCTTGCTTAAAGAAAATATATGTTAAGTGTTCATTTGGTAAGTTTTGAGAAAGGTACACACCTTGGTGATTCATAATGTTGTAGATAAAAATTATTGATATCATCCTAGAAACTTTGTGTGTCCACATTCTCAAAAGACACAGAAGTAATGACAAATTTTACACACACACACACACACACACACACGGTGCGGAGATTTGTTATGGTTGTTGGCCAAGAAATCCCACAATCTGCCATCTGCAAACTAAACCAGGAAAGCCAGTGGTGTAATTCAATCTGAGTCAGAAGACTTGAAAACCAAAAGCTATGATGCCCGAGGGCAGAAGATGGATATTCCAGCTCAAGAGGAGAGTTCAGATTAGCCCTTCTTCTCTCTTTTGCTCTTCTCAGGCACTTAGTGGGTTTGGATGATCTCTGAATGGATTGGTGAGGGTCACCTTCTTTATTCAATCTACAAATTCAAATGCTAAACTCTTCCAGAAACATCTTTATAAACACACCCAAAGTAATGTTTTACCAGCTCTCAGGGCATCCTTTGTCTCAGTCAAATTGACACATGAAATTAATCATCACAGTTTCCTCACACCCCTTTCCAATCAACTCTTGACCCATGTGCAGGGAAGCAATTGGTATTCTGAATGTTTTCCACTATAGATAAAATTAACCTGTTCCATAACATCATAAATACTAAATCAAACAATATTTTTTTTTAAATTTTTTAAGGAATCTTTCACTCATCATTAACTTTTCGGAAATCAACCCATTGCATAGACCAATAATGTTTTTATACAGTGTTCCATTTTTATGAATATACAAAATATATTTATCTATTCTCTCCTTGATGTACATGTGGACTGTTTCCAGTTTGGAATTATCATGAACAAAAGCTGCTATATACCTTCTTGTATAAGTACTTTGTGGACACATGTTTTCCTTTTCTTGTTTAATGAACTGATCATTTTACAGAATGTTTTATTCAATGTCCACATAATAGGCAAAGACTATTGTTTTTTTTTCTTTAACAATCTTAAGAAAAAAAATTGGATAATTATTTTGGAATGGCAAGGTCTTGGGTGTACCTGTAATTTCATAAGAAATTTTCAAACATTTTTTTCAAAGTGGTAATAACGTTTTATTGCCACCAATAATGTGAGATTTTGTTGCTACTTGATCTTCCCATCATCTTATCTTTTAAGACACTTCATTATGGTTTGGATTTGTACTTCCTTTATGAATTACGAGGATGAGAACTTTTTCAGGTACTCTGTAATTCAGTGTCTTTTCTAGTGAATTGTCTATTTAAGATAATGCCATTTTTTAATTTCCTTTCCATTTTATTTTTGAAAGTAGAAGTCTAATAATCATTCTTTATTTTCTAGCGATTAACCTCTGCCCAGTGAGAATCCTGATTTTCAGGCCTTTGCCCTCGTTCCAAGCATAGCAAATTCTCAGTGAAAATGTACTTGTGAAAAGTCAGCTGTCTTTCTGATCATGTTTGCTTCATTATTTTCCCTTTGCCTGGGTTTAAGATTTGTTTCTTTTTATGGTTTCTAATTCTGGCTTTTAATTTTGTTCTCATTGGGTGCATTCAGTAACTACAAATCATTCCATCAAAAATCAGAAGTGAAAGTCATAACAAACAACTTTGATAATTGAACAGATTTATGCTATCTGCCTTACATTAGACATTAAAAGGTGTCTATTGACTACCTCCTGACTTAATCATTTCCACTTAACGTTTCTTTTTAGTTCTGTGATCATACCTCACATGTATCCTGTCCAGTGATGTTTGCTTTTCACATTTCCTTTGCTTTTTCATTCTGTCTGGGTTCAGTGGATTGGAAGTACCCAACTACATGTTCTTCTCTTTCAAATGCCTCTCCCTTCCAGATGTATCATCAGAAACATCTCCAAAAGAAATGCTCTTCAATCATCTCTTAGCCCTCTCAAGTCAACCCCTAAAGTTAACTCTCACAAATACAACCTCTCTCAAAGCAGAAAGGTAATTGTATCTATACAATGAGTCTCTCTTCCCCCTCCCCTCTCTACCACTGAGCAACATCCCCAGTCCTTTTCATTTTTTTTTCTTTTTTTTAATTTTTTTTTTTTTATTTTGAGACAGGGTCTCACTGTTATGCCAGATTCCTGGGAGTCCAATAGACCTCCAAGAGCCGAATCGGATGCAATCACACAAGAGTCTTTATTGCAAGCTTGAGCCTGGACTCACAACAGTTCCCAATGCAGCAGTCCCAGGAAGTGAGTCCCAGTCCCTTGTCCAGTGAGATTTTATAGGTTTGGGGGGGATACTCTATGCGCCACAACATCACACAGCAAATCATTCCGTATCATGGAAAAATCAAATAACAACTCTTAACATTGATTAGCACATTCACTGGTGGGAACAAGTTGGGTAGGGGTGATTGGTTAGTACAAGAGGGGGATTCCTTTGAACTGATTGGTTTAGGCCACGAGGGGTATATGTGCTAAACTACATGGTTTCCCAACATGTTATCAACCACCATAAACTACTTGGGGGTCATTTGGAATCCCAGGTATTTTCCCTGTCTCATGCTGATTGGAGGTTGCTGGGGGGGGGGGGTTGCTATGGGTCCTCACCTAGCCTGACTGAGTCAGGGACACCTGGCGCTGCAGATCTCTCCTGTTATTTACAGACAAAAAACTCAGCAGGGTGGGTATGTGCCTAGGAGTGCTCTGTGGGTTTTTCCAAGGACCAGGATCAGGACCCCTTCCTTGGACAGGCTTTGCTCTGAGGTAGAGGCTGGTGTCTCAAAAATGGAGTCACATTAGTTTCTCATCACTGAATTTCCAAGGCTGACTTTAGACTTGAGAAGCTGCCTTAGCCTACCACAGACGACCAGTGTTAGAGGAGGGATCTGAGCAGGACATCTGTGTGCCTGCCACAAGGAGAAGGGAAAGTTATCTTTACCTTGTTTGTTTAAAAATGTTCAAAAGAACCTACCAACACTATAATAAGAGAATACTGCTTAATAAATAGGAGGTTAAGAAAAAAGAAAAGCAAGAACGCAAGATAAAAGGGATCCAGCAAAAGAACCTATAAATTAAATGTACATTATGCATGAAAGATCAAAGTTTTGACTCTAAACTTTTACTAAAACTAAAAAATAAATTAAATTTACAAAATCTCCCCCACCTTTAGAAAAATACTTTTAATTAGTTGCATGGTTCACACCTTTCCTTACTTTTATGATCAGACAAAGTTTTTTCCCCAGTCTATTTGTTATGGTAGTAGACAGAGTGGGGGAGGAGACTTTGAAGTACACTCTGAGCCAGTCCTGAGGGCTCCATTTTCTTTGGTTTTTTGCTGTTACTAATACACAGCGTAGACTCAACAAAAACCCCAACCAGAAGTATGTGGAGGGAAAAGCTCCATGAAAAATAAATACTAATTTCTCTGTATGAAGGCATGTGAAAAGAGAACTTCTAAAGGTTAGAGGTAGAGGACAGTATTCCTTTTTCTGTTTGTTTGTTTGTGTTGTTCTCTCTCACCCCTGCCAAGGATGATTGCTATGACAGTGAGGGTGACAGTAGATAGAGGGTGGACAGGCAGATGCTATAAACTTAAAAACAAGGGAGTCTTTCTCTATGACCAAAAGCATGAGATGAAGCACCATTGTTGATTTTCCCTCTAAATACTCCCTAATCAAATCTAAAAACAGGGGTAGTCATAAAAACCACGTAGCAGAGCAAAAAAGAAAAACAAAAACTTGGAGAACAGGAATGAGCAATTGCAGAAAAGAGGGAATTCTGCAAAGAAATTCCATACACATTTTATGGTTTCCTGGGCCCATTCCCAAGCTGCACATGCAAAAATCTATCCCTAAAAAGAATACTAAGAGCTCTGAAAACTGAACTACCATTAAAAAAAAAATGACATCTTTCTCAGACTATCCACTGAAGACAAGCATGTGGGGCACTTCCAACATAGCACTAAAAGATTTAGAAAAAGGATTGTATTATAACTTAGCCTTCATTTTAACCTGGACTCAATGAGGTGTGTTGCCTACATAGAATCAAACAGCAAACAAAATCATCATACTTTTTGGAATTTAAACAAGAACAACAAACTCATGATATAATGTTCAAAATGACTATTTAAAATTATTCAGCATCAAGAATCAGAAAAACCCACAAATTGTAAGATTTAAGAAAATCATTATGAAGGCAGTGCTAAGAGGAAAGTTCATTGCATTAAGCTCATTCCTTAAAATAATAAAAAGACTTGACATTACAAAAGGAAGAACAAATCAAAACTAAAAGTAGTAGAAGAAAGGAAATAATTAAAATCATGGAGGAAATCTATGAAATTGAAACAAAAGAAGCAATTTTAAAAATTGACAAAACAAAAAACTGGTTTTATGAAAAAACAAATAAAATTGACAAACCTTAGCCATCCTAATGAAAAGAAGGAGAAAGAAAACTCAGATTACTAGCATTCATGATGAAAAAAGGAAACATCATGGCAGACACTATTGAAATGCAGAAGACAATTAGAAACTATTTTGAAAATTTATACTCCAGTAAAATAGAAAACCTTGATGACACCAAAAAATTTCTAGAGGCAATAAAATTTGTTTCTCAATAAAATTCGCAATAAATTCATATATCAAAACATATTTAAAAAATAATGCACCATGATCAAGTAGGGTTCAATCCAGAGAGGCAAGGTTGATCCAAAATACAGAAATCAATAAACATAATTCATCACATCAGTAGACTTAAAGATTAGAATCATATGATCATATCATTTGATGCAGAGAAAGTATTTGACAAAATACAACCCTTTCATTTCAAAACACTAGAAAAACTAGTGATAGAAGGAACATACCTCAACATTATAAAAGCTATCTGCCGCAGTCTGGCTGGGCAAAATAACCAGGGGTGAGGAGCAACTTGTGAAGGTTGATACAGCAGGAGCGGGAGCCGCTTTATTATGGGACAGAGAAGTATATATTCCCAACTAATTACACACAGCTTAACTTAATTAACATAAACTAGATACAGCAGTCAACCAATAAGGAATTCTCATCATCTTAATGATTACACACAGCTTAACTTAATTGACATAATCTAGACATAGCAGTCAGTCATTAAGGAATGACTTGTCTGTGCCATCTTGATTTGTCTGTGGCTCTCAACAGCTATCTATCCTAAATGCAAGGCCAACATCATTCTAAATGGAGAAAAATTGGAAGTATTCCATCTAAAAACTGAACAAGACAGGGATGCCCTCTTTCACCACTTCTATTTTACACAGTTCTTGAAACTCTAGCCAGAAAAATTAGACAATAAAAATTAAAGGGATACAAAAAGGAAAAGAAGAACTCAAACTATCATTATTTGCTGAGAACATGAATCCAAAAAACTCCACCAGAAGACTTCTAGGATTAATAAATGAATTTGAAAAAGTAGCAGAATATAAAGTCAATACCCATAAATCAAATGCATTTCTATACATCAATAATGAATCATCTGAAACAGAAATTAGGAAAACTACACCATTCATAATAGCCTCAAAAAAAAAAAAAAAAAGAATACTTGGGAATCAACCTAACAAAAGAGGTGAAAGACTTCTACAATGAAAACTACAGAACACTAAAGAAAGAAATTAAAGAAGACTTTAGAAGATGGAAATATCTCCCTTGTTCTTGGATAGGCAGAGTTAATATTGTCAAAATGGCCATACTACCAAAAGTGTTATACAGATTTAGTGTAATTCCAATTAAAATCCCCATGACATTCTTGACAGAACTAAAAAAAGCAATCATGAAATTTATTTAGAAAAATAAGACACCCAGAATAGCCAAAGCAATCCTGAACAAGAAGAGGGAAGCAGCAGGCATTATAATATCAGACCTTAAACTATACTACAGAGCAACAGTAAACAAAACCACATGGTATTGGCACCAAAACAGACATGTAGAACAATGGTACAGAATAGAGGACACAGAGACAAACTCACATAAATACAGTTATCTCATACTAACCAAAGGCACCAAAATCATACATTGAAGAAAAGAAAGCCTGTTCAACAAATGGTGCTGGGAGAACTGGGAATCCACTTGCAACAAAATGAGTGAAAATAAACCCCTTTCTCTCACCATGCACAAAACCCAACTCAAAGTGGATCAAAGACCTAGGAATTAGACCAGAGACTCTGCAGCTAATACAGAAAAAGAAGTCCCAAATTTTCATCAATTGGATTAGGCCCCAACTTCCTTTAACAAGACTCCCAAAGCAAAAGAAATAAAATCAAGAATCAATAAATGGGATGGATTCAAACTAAAAAAGCTTCTTATTAGCAAAAGAAACAATATGGTGAAGAGAGAGCCTACATTTGGGAGGAAATTTTTGCCACATATACATCAGATAGAGCACTAATATTCAGGATATATAAAGAACTTAAAATTTTTAACACCAAAATAACAAGCAACCCAATCAATAAATGGGCTAAGGAGCTGAACAGACACTACTCAGAAGAAGATATACATTTGAACAACAAATATATGAAAAAATGCTCAACATCTCTAGCAATTAGAGAAATGAAAATCAAAACTATTCTAAATTTTCATCTCATACCAGTCAGAATGGCAGTTATCAATAATATAAACAACAATAACTGTTGGTGAGAATGTGGGGGGAAAGTTAGATTCATACATTGCTGGTGGGACTGCAAATATGTGCAGCCAGTATGGAAAGTAGTATGGAGATTCCTTAGAAAATGTGGAATGGAGCCACCATTTGGCTCAACTATTCCACTCCTTGGTCTATACTCAAAGGACTTAAAAAAACAGCACACTATAGTGATGCAGCCACTTCAATGTTTATAGCTGCACAATTTACAATAGCTAAACTATGGAACGAACCTAGATGCCCTTCAAGAGATGGATGGATAGAAACTGTGGTATATACATATAAACAATGGAATATTACTCAGCATTAAAAGAGAATAAAATTATGGCATTTGCAGGTAAATGGATAGAGTTGGAGAATATCATGCTAAGTGAAGTATTCCAATCCCAAAAAACCAAAAGCCAATTGTTCTTTCGGATAAGTGGATGCTCATACATAATGGTGGGGGTGGGGAAAATGGAGGAACTTTGATTTGGCAAAGGAGAGGGAGGAATGGGGAGGAGACATGAGTGTAGAAAAGATGGTGGAATGAGACAAATATTATTACCCTAGGTACATGTATGACTGCATATGTGGTGCAATTCTACATGGTGTACAACCAGATAAATGAAAAGTTGTCCTCCATCTGTGTACAATGAATCAAAAAGCTTTCTGATGTCATGTATAACTGATTAAAACTAATAAAAAATAAATTAAAAAAAGAAAATCAATAGAATCTAAATTCAAAGTATCATACATATCGGGATTATAGAAAGCAAACAAACAAACAATAACCCCCTTGTTTACTTTATTACTTAAGCAATAAAGTAAAAGATTAAGAAATAAAATAAATGGAAATGGAAATGAAAAATATAATAACCAGAATAAAACACACTCACACGCTGAGGTCAATAGTATAATGTATATAACTAATAAAATACTAGTGAACAGAGCTTCACAAAGCACAAGAAAAATTTTTAAAAATGTGGTAAAAGTCTTCTAGGAAGAAACGAGAAAAAGTATGAAGTAATAAATAAATATTTAAGAAAAGATGGCTGACAGCTCCCAAATTTGGTGAAAGACATAAACTGACAGATGCAAGAATCTGAGAAAATCTCCAGCAAGCAAAACTCAAGGAAATCAACATCTGGTCACATGATAATTAAAACACTGTAAACTAAAGAAGAAATGTTTGACAGCAGCTTCAGTATAACCATGTACCACTTACGGTAATTTTAATGTGCATTTCTCACCAGAAACCATGAAAGTCAGAAAGAAAATGAACAAAATTAAAATAAAAAGTATATAAAATTCTGGACAAATGACCATTAACTCATTGAAAAATATACTTCAGGAATAAAGGTGAAATAAGAACAATCTCAGATTAAGTATAACAAGAGAATCCATAGGCAGTAAACTAGATCTAAAGGAAATGTGAAAATATGCTATTTGTACATAAAAGACTTCAGACTAGAGGGAACCAAGTAACATGAGGAATGAAGCAAAAGAAATTATTAATTATTAATACTAGGCAAATGTACCACAGTTTCCTCTCATATTAAATCTTTTGGTATACATTGGACAGTAGAAAACAAAAGGAATAACCATGCCCATACAAAATTGGAAGGCATAAAATTGTCCCTATTGTATCTGACATGATTGCCTACATGGAAAATGCAAAGTTACTTACACTGAAACTCCCAGAACTAATAAATGAATATAATAGGTTCATAGGATACAAAGTCAACACACAAAAATCATTCATAATTTGACATTGTATCTTATAGAGATCCATTCAAAAAATGCTGTCAGAACAATGCACATTACATTGGTTTTTTTTTTAAAAAAAAAGCACATGAAACCACAAACCTCATGCCTCATATCAAAAATAACTGTAAATGAACACTATATCTAAATTTGAAATATTAAAAATAAAGTTCTACACTAAATTTTAACTTTGAAAATTTCAGTGTAATTTGTAAATTCTTAGAAGAAAATAAAAAAGAAAATATTTTCAATGTGGGGTAGGCAAAGGAATCAGATTTGACATGAAAAACACGATCCATACAGAAAAACAATAATGACCTGAACCTTTCCTCTGTGAAACACACCTTTAGAAGAATGAATCACACACAAAAGGAAATATTTTCAAATCCTATCTAAGAACATTCATTCAGGATGAATTAAGAACTCTCAAACTATCAGAAAAAAAATTCATAAAGGGCAAAGGATTTGAAAATACACCTCACCAAAAAGAAAATAAGAATGCTAAATGTCTTGGATTGTTGATTGACAGGGTGTTTGTAAAGAATAGAACGTATTTCTCACAATTTTAGAGACTGGGAAGGTTAAGATGATGGCAACATCCTCTGGTGAAGACTACTCTTTTCTTCCAGGAGCCTTAGTCCTGCAGCCTTCGAAGAGGATTTCTGTGCTCTCACACTGTAGAAGGTGGAAGGGCAAAGGGATGAGCCCACCCAGTCAAGTCATTTTATAAGGGCACTCAATTGTATTCATGAGAGAGAAACCCTCATGGCCTAACCAACCCTTAGAAGTGTCCACCATGTAATAGCTAGCACTTTAACAACTCCTGAATTTTAGAGAGGATCTGTTCAAAACAAACACTAAAGAAACTCACAAAATTGTTCAAAATCTCTATCCTTTAGGAAATCATATATTAAAAATCATTATAATATACTAAAATATATCTATAAAAGTAATAATTGTAAAAATAATGATGAAACTGATAATACTAAGGACTGACAAGGACACAGAACAACTGAAATGCTCATATATATCTAATGAGACTGAAAAATAGTACAGACGCTTTCAAATCAGTTTGAGACTTTCTTAGAAGGTTAAACATCCACGTATTATGTGACCTAGTAATATTATTCCTGTGTATTTACCTAAGGGTTATCAAAGGTCATACATGCTCACAAATTTGTATACTAATGTGAATACTAGCTCTTATCCTTAATAGCCAAAACTGGAACAAATGTTCTTCCATTAGGGATTTAACAAATAAAACTGTTGCATAATCCTATAATGGAATACTGCTCAACAATAAAAAAATGAGCTGCTAAATAATAATGCAACATGAACAAAACAAAAAAAAATATTTGCTAATTTAAAGAAGCTAGTCTCAATGGCTACATATTACAAGATTTAATTTATATGACATGATGGAAAACTACAGAGATTAAAGTCAGTGGTTGCCATGGCTTAGAAACTAGCTTTTGGATACAAATAGCAGAAAGGAGATGGTTTTCACAAGATGTTAACAGCTTTTCCATATCACAATTGTGGTGGCATTTGCACAAGTCTGCAGATGTGTTATATCTCATAGAATCTTACACCAAACAAATAGATCAATTTTACTGTATATTAATTAAAAAAAAAAAAAAACTAAAAAGAACATTAATGGGTTCCTTGGAGAGTCTGGGAGGAGACCCTTTTTCTCAACTCTGTGCTACCCTGAAGAATCTCTGCTTTTGTTCGGTGCCTTATAGATAATCAATTGGCAGCCTGTGGTTGCATAAAACTGAGTTTTCATTGCCTTTCATTTCCTCTTTCATCCCATTCTTCTTAATCTCCTCTTTTATTCTTTTAAGTTCCTCTGCAAACTCTCCCATTTTATTTTTCCAATTCTCTCCTCTTTCTCTTTTTTTGTGTGTGTATTTAATGGGAAATTTATTTAGGGAATAAAGAGGTTACATATTAATCGAATTTTTCTTATTAAATCTCCCCAACTTGATGTATATTTTATTTACCATTTTAATATGTAGAGACTGGTATTGTAAATCAATAGCCTCTGGAACTGATACTTCCTAATAATAAAAGAAAATCCAGTTTTTCTATACCATTTTACAGAAGTGATCAGAATTCCTGATATTTATTAGACTTTTAGTCTTTAACTTTTTAAAATTTATTTATTTTATTTATATATGACAGTAGAATGAATTACAATTCTTTTTACACATATAGAACACAATTTTTCATATTTCTGGTTGTATACACATTATATTCACACCAATTCGTGTCTTCATACCTGTACTTTGGATAATAATGATCATCACATTCCAACATTTATAACCCAATGTCCTCTCCCTTCCCCTCCAACCCCTCTGCCCTAACTAAAATTTAATAAACATCATTTAAGCTAAAATGAGCAAGGGCTTCTCATTCAAATATATTAACTTCCTTTTATTTTTTTTAATCAAAGTTTAATTTTTTCGTTTGCTTTTGTGCCAGGGATTAAAGTCAGGGGCACTTAACCATGAAGTCACATCCACCATTTCTCAAACCATTTTTGTGTTTTATTTGGAGAAAGAGTCTCACTGAGTTGCTTAGGGCCTTGCTAAGTTGCTGAGGCTGGCTTTGAACTCACAATCTCCTGCCTCAGCCTCCCAAGCCACTGGGATCACAGGTGTGCACCACAAGAAGTTCTTAATTTTTATTGAATAACTTCTAGAGGGAAATAAATGTGAACAGCAACCCTATAATTTTGTTTAAATTATTATAAAATTAAATTATTATAAAATTAAATTATTATAAAATTTAGTTTATAATTTTCACTCCACCACAGCAAAAAAATATTTTAAAGAAGCCTGAGTTCTCAAATGTACTTCTGCTTTACAAAAGAATTCTGCCAACTGTTACCGTCAGAATGTTCATAAATATAATTATGTACAACTCTGTGAGCAGTAGTACATGTTTAATGTACCAAAATTTTTGTTTCAAGTAATCATCCAGTTTTGTTTGTTTTACCAATGAGAAAGCCAAGATTGAATGACTAAAGATATAATCCTGTATCCTCCTTCTTCACAGAACTCAATTATAGTACTACTATTAATGTATATTTATTATTATCTGTGGTCCTAAATTTCTGGCCATGGTTTTATATAAAAATGATATTTGTATATTTTTTTATGTTTACAAAACTTTTATTAAAGTATTTTCTACTTGCTCTTGTGATAAGTTATTTTTATTAAGTGAGTAAAGAGTAATATCTTTTATAAAGTTTGCTTGCTACTTTATTATATTAAAAGTATTTATTCTGCTTCAGAGTTTTCTTTTGTTAACTAGTTTATCTGACATCAGTATGAATTTTATTTCAACTTAACACATACAGAAACGATTATAGATGTGTTCATACATGAGTAAGCTCAAATACGTGTATCACCATCTTTGTCTACAATGAAGCCAAAAACCACCCCAGAAGAAACACACACACATCAAGTTTTAAGAACTTGGTTTCTAAATATCTTTCTACAATAAAGGGAATCGAGTTGTGGCTCAGCAGTAAAATGTGCACCTAGCACGTGTGAGGCCCTGGATTCAATCCTCAGCACCACATAAAAATAAACAAATAAAACAAAGTTTAAAACTAAATAAATGAATAAATAGATAGATAAAATAAAGGGAACCAGAGTGTCTCAGAGAAATAAATGAGTCTATGTTGGAGTTAAGACAATCCTAGAGCATCTTGCAATACTCTTGAAAAGTCTGAAAAAATAAAACAAAGCAAAGCAAGGTAGGATTGAGGGCTTCTCAGAGCATCAAGTACACAGCTTCCAAGGGCTCCCAACAATCAAATCTATGATTTTATTATGAAAAATTAATAATAATCATATAGCATTATAACTTGAAGAATAAAACATCTGAGCACATATTGATAGATGATTACAAATTAAAAGTTGAAGGTGAGATGGCTTATTTTCTTTGCAGAACAATTCTAAGTAATAAATGCAGAAGTAATAAAAATGCAGACAGATAATCACTAGCAGAAAACCACAGTAGTAATCATTGTATGCAAAAATCTACTGGAGATTGCAAAGATTAGGGAATGAAACTTTTAAAAGGACTAAATTTTTTATAGCTTTAAAGCATTATTATGAATCACTGTCAGGTTTTAATTTGTGTTCACAAATACCATAATTGCCCTTCCTTTAGGACATGGAGTTTAATTTCATCCATCTTAAATGTAGACTCGTCTTAGTAATTTCCTTTTAATGAACAGAGTATGGAAAATAAAATATATTTACTCTTCAGTGATTAAATCTGACAGAAAATTTAGCAAAATGACTTAAGCCAACATCATCAGGAATAATTCTAATGCTTTTATTAGAAGACCATCTTTTACCAAATTACATGCATATATGAATATTTTGTCATGAATTTCACTGCTGTGTATAATGATCAAGTACCAACATTAAAAAAAAGGACACTTTGCCTCTGTGGTTTTGTTTCCCCAAATCTACAACTCTAGGCTAATCTTCAGAAAACATCAGACAAAACTTAATGAAGGAATTCTACAAACTCTCCTTCCTGCAATTTTCAGAAATGAAAAATTCATTGAAACAGTCAAAATAAAGAATCAGTGCTACAAATTGGAAGAGATATGATGACTACAAGAAGTATGCTGTCTAGGATTTGACCCTGGAATAGAAAAAAATGATTTTAATGGAACAATTGCTAATATTCAAATAACATCCATAATTTTGCAAATAATGCAGCAAATTGAATTTCTAAGTTTTCATAAAAGTACTGAAGTTATCTAAGATGATAACAACAGGAGAACCATGATGAATGTTATTTGGGAGCAGTGTACAATCTCAACTTCACAATTCTGAAATTATTTCAAAATTAAAAAAGATATAATGCAAATGATCAATAACAGACAGTGACAATGAGATCCATCACTAACCAATAAAATTTAAAGTAATACAACTAACTTTCTCTCGCACACATACATACCCTAGATTGACATGAATCTAAAGATGCTGAAAGTCTAAATACTGTCTAAAGCATAGAGTAATAATTTCTCTGAAACTCACCTTGTTGAAGTACAAATAGGTATCCTTCTTTGGAAAACTATTTGGCTTTATGTAGAAAAACTGAGTGCTGAGGCCTCTTGCCTAGGCTATTAATTCAGGAACTGGAGGGACAATGAAGTGATGAAGAAAACACAAGCAGACACACACATAGAGGAAAAGGTGGGGCCAGGTGATTCAACCAATCCCTGATGAGGCTTGACTGACACCAGAGCTAGCTCAGCATGCTTATTATGTAGGTTTTGTCATCAGAAGGTTATTTGTGAGAAAGTTTTAGCAAAGCAGACAGTCTGAAAGAGGCAGAAAAACTTGTAAGATATGGAGGTCATTTTATTATGTACAGAATTTTCCACCCCAGGGAGTTGGTGTCTGAATCCAAGTTTCTGACTGTCAGTGTCATGTACCTTTGCCCATAGTCAATTCTAGCCTTCATTACTATAACAACTGGGGCATCTTGACCTGCAATTTGCATAGTTCTCAGCACAAAAATCAGCCATGAGGAAATCAGAGACCAGGGTTCAAGTCACCACTTTCCACAGCTGAGGATATCAATATCCATGGTCTGATGATTCTATTCTGAGGTGGATATTTTAAGAGAATTTGAACATGTGTGTACCAGAACAAACGTCCAAAATATCCATAGTACCATTGTTAGTGCTAGTCAAAATCTCAAAGCAAATGAATGTCCTTTGGTATCAGAAAGGATAAATTGTGATATATCCATAAAACAAATAACAACCATACAATTAAATTTCTGAACTTCAGTCAGAGGTAAATATATAAATATATAATTAAAACAACACAAGTGAAAAATGCAAACACAAATAAAATACACAGCCAGGCATGGTGGAGCAAACTTGTAATCCCAGCAGCTCAGGAGGCTGAGGCAGGAGACTATGGAGTTCAAAACCAACCTCAGCAAAAGGGAAGCACTAAGCAATTCAGTGAGACTCTGTCTCTAAATAAAATACAAAAGAAGAAGGAAGAGGAAGAGGAGGGGGGAGGAGGAAGAAGAGGAAGAAAAAGAAAAGAAAAAAATGGCTGAGCATGTGGCTTAGTGGTTAAATGCCCTTGAGTTCAATCCTCCAGCACACACCCAAACACACACAAAAATAAATAAATAAATAAATAAATAAATAAATAAATAAATAATAAAAATATATACAATATGGTCACATTTATACAAAGGTCAAAATTACAATAATGAATCACATTGCTTTTAAGTGTTTAACTCATGAACAAGAACAAAACTATATTTACCAACAAAGTCAACATATGTGCTGCATCAAAGGTCCTTTAGGCATACATATTAGATGGTAAAAATATAACAAAGAGGCTACTTGTAAAATTTTTCTTTGGGGGATGAGTGTGTGATTAGGCAGGAACACAGAAGGGACTCTTGGCAGGGGTCAATTTTCTTCCCAACCTAGGTGGTATTTACAGGGGTATAGTTTTTAATTGTTTGATATGCCATTGTGTGTGTGTGTGTGTGTGTGCAATATATGTTATTTTCTCATATTTTTAAAAAGGAAAGCAGTTGTTTTTTTATTTTTAATTTCTTTGAAAATCAAGAGTTCAAAAGCAAACTGCAAAATTTATAATACTTCAAGAGTAACACTTGTATAATTAAAATATGGAAGGCAATTTGATGAAGAATATTATCAGACTGCTTACTAAAAGTATCATTTGACTCTAAGTTTGAAAATTAGGTATGGAATAGTCTATATCAATGTAGACTACATTTTCCCTTTATATTCTGTGATTTAGAATCTTAAATTTATCTGGAACTATGAATAGTGGTTTGGCTCACCATCCAGTTTAAATATTCAAAATTATTACCAATCTGAGAGAATTAATATAATACATTCAGCGCTGATATACTAAAAAAGTGAAAACCAATTATGAGGACACAATATAGTCACAGGGGAGGTAGAGAACGAAGTAACAAGATATAATTATAAGTTTCCTTTTTGCACCTCTTCTAATAGTTTATTATTCAGGCAAACCTTAATCCCAGAAAGATTATCCTTTCTCTGTGGCTAACATCAATGATCCAAGTAAAATACTTTAGTCTTTCAGGGACCATGTTCTATAGCTAAAAAACAGGGTTAGTAACTAAGTAGATCACTCTAATTCCCTAGGCTATCTTAACTTCCTCACTTTCCAATTGTGCCATTTTATTTTAATTAACATTTTTCATTCTTTCACCATCTGCTGCCATCCCCATTTGCTCGATTGTTCACTGACTGTAGAGTTTAAGTCAACCCATAGCTGGAGATGTTACCATAACTCCTTCTGCTGGTATTGCTCTAGTATTATTTTCTCATAGTCTTCTTCGCTGGTGTAACTTCCATGTCATAGACTGATTATTTCTATTGAACTTTTCAGTTACCGCCAACCTTTCTAATAGTTATATTTTTCCAGTTATGTAAGAAAGAGGTACAAAGACTTCCCAACACACATGCTTACATTCTGACAACTCTGTCCACAACATTTATGGTATCTAAAACCAAGCATGCATGAATCATAAACATTCATTTCTCCCTCTTGCACTTTAATCTCACTTTGGTGGATTTCTACCAAGCAAATTGTCTCCCCACCCCATCATTTTCTTTAATTTGAAGAATGATCTATGGGGAGCATATAGTCAGTCCAGTTATATTTTAAACAGTACTTATGATATCAGCATTTCAATACTAGAACATTACATATTTGCCCTGCATTCTGTAGAACCACCTTTGTGAACATAAGGAATTTCTGTCTTCACAGATTCCATCCTTGGTTCCAGAATACTGTGTATGCAGATTACCAGAAGCCATTGTGTCAGTATCTCCCATGCCTTGGGTGATTGTAGTTGTAGACCATAGGTCATATCAGTTTGATTTCACTCTAGAACCAGTAGACAATTTTGCATTAAGTAGTTGCTTAATCGCCTCTTCTAGACATAGCCCTGATTAAAAGACAACTTGGTAGGGCAGAATGAAAATGACAAATGACAGTTCATAGACATGTAACTGCTCTTGAGGAATGTCAGACACTGAAGTCTCTGATTTTATTTATTTTTTAAACAGGGGGATCTTTTTCTTACAGCAATATAATAAACATTTCCTTTTTAAAAAATCTAAAGTATATTAAAAATCTCTACTGTATAAATATGGGCCTTAGTTTAAACAAATTGAGTAATATTACTTTTTCTGGGCTACTAATTGTTAAATGTTCTTATAGAAAAAATTAATAAAATTTCACAATAAAAATAACATGAGCAATATTTAAGTCACAAGAAATGAAAGTGTACATGGAAAAACATAAACTTGATTTAAGTTTTCAATTATCATAAATGTCAATTTTGAATTTGAAATTAAATTTTGCACTAAAATATAAACCATATTTAATATTCATAGCAATCATCTGTTTCTATATTTTCTGCTTTCTCTTTTCCCAACTCAGACAAGGATTTCATATGATATTGTGAAAGAGATAAATGGGAGATCACGCAATACTTAGCAGTCTGTGGCTTCTAAAGGAAATTAATAGCATCTGTAATATAGGAAACTTTGCTAAAACCAAATCTCAAATGAATGGCACCACAAACACTGTTATTGACTTGGAAAATTACTGTCTAAACAAAAATGAAAATCCATGTTTCAGGCCATTATTATTTCCTTGCCTCAAGTTAATTTTCTCTATACCACCTTTCCCACTGATGACAGCCCCTAGAGTTTTGACTAACCACAAGCTTATTACAGCTCAGATGCCACAAATAGCACATAACTTACCCACACTGGAAAAACCCTGAAGATATCTCTGTTCTCATTCCAGGCTGAAAATATTTTTTTTTCAGGTTCATAAACAGAACAGTTAACCCCAGTAGCACTCTAGTACTTTTAGTTAGAATACTTTAGTATAAAGAAACTATAACATTTATGTTTTGTTTAGCAATTAGGTGTAGTTTCCACATCCAATAGATATTGTGAAGCTAGGTTTGTAATACTGTAATTATGTGAAAAAGAAGCAAGAGTTATCACTGAAGGAGATACTGTGGAAACATTCTGGGTGTGCTGACATATCAAATTTCTTAGCTGTTACAACAAGAACTAGACTAGTCTCTGAGCTCTTAAAAATTCATGAAGGAGCACGTCATATTTTCAGGCTCCTTGCCTACTTCTGTGGACAATTTCTGACATTCTATGTTAAATGCAAAAATCCACATTTTTCAGATAAATAACCTGAAGCTATTCAGAAGGTAAGCAACTTTCTTAGTGGTGAAAAATTCACAAAAGAGAAAATGTTTTAAATGCCATTATCTGAATCCAAGAACCTTATCATTCTAATCATCCTCCCTTCCTCTCCTCAGTTAGTTTTATCAATATCCTGGAGGCATACTGTCTTCTTTCCTAAAGGTTATCAAGATTTCATTCTTGGTGTCCTGAGAATGCAAACAAGCTGTGAGAAGCTGTAGGTATGGGAATATATTAGAAGACCCTTTAATCCTTGGACTAGAGGCAATGAGAGTCTGCAAGAGAGAATTCCTATACTTATGTTAAGTAAGGAAGATATATAATTAATGTATATATAAAACATATAAGACATAACTCTTTCTGCTTCTTTCCTTATGAATTTTGAAGCATTAATAAAAACAAGAGATAGGGCAATGAGATTTATTTTTTTCGAAGTTTAGAACTTGGAAATTATGAGGCTAAGCCTGTTGCTATTAAGCATTTAAGATGAAAATCATAAAATTTCAGCATGGGATGAAAAGAGTACAGAAAAAGGTGACATTCAGAGAGAAGCAAAGATATAATGACGGAAAGAATTTCTAATCCATACAAAGTAGAAATTTGGATTTCTGGAAGCTTTTAGCTTTGCAATTGCACCCTGTGAGAGGTCTGGGTATCTTCTACTCTGTTTGTGGATTTCTGAGGACCTATTGTGTAACCATATAAAAAACATGCCTGAGCTTGCTCGGGTGAGTCTTTGTTCTTTGTAGGAAAAAAAAAATCTAAACAAAAACAAACACAATACTTCTAAGAAGAAATACCAATCTTTGGAATGTCTGCATTATTCATGATGAAAGAATAAGGGGGTTAAAAACACAAGAAACAAGAAACCAGTAGGGGAAACCTTGAACAAGCAGGCAGGCATAGAAGCATAATGGTTTTTAAAGAAATCCTCTGTGATGATTCCAACTGAATAACAAAGTAAGAGATCATGTGTCCATTTGGCAGAAATCCTAAAGAAATTCATTTATAGGTCAAGCTCACTTTAAAGTAAATTAAAAGAAAAGCTGTCACAAATCACAGTGATGAAAAATCAATTAATATCACTCAGGATAGATTCATTGATAGTACAAGCTTTTCTATCCTTTAAAAGTAGATTTTTGGTTTTTATTTTATTAGAATAATTAAAGGTAAAAATTCAAGTCTACCTCTGAACAAAATAAACGAAACATTAATAAATCAGCATTCATAAATACCTAGACTGATTACTAGCAAAAATCTACTTTGAATATACAGAATATATTAAAAATAAATTACAAAACTAGTTTTATATTTAGAAAAATATAAAAGCACAAAAAGAAAAAATATTTTCACATGAAAGTGGCTCCAGGATCACCTGATTTTGTCAGGAAGTATACTCAAATATTCAAGGAATAAGTAATCCTCTCATTACGTACCAG
Organism: Marmota monax; assembly: GCF_021218885.2. Lineage (NCBI taxonomy): Eukaryota > Metazoa > Chordata > Mammalia > Rodentia > Sciuridae > Marmota > Marmota monax. Next base: position 14,747,700 of record NW_026694491.1, on the reverse strand, counting down.
AATAAATATTCTCTGTTTTACTGTCAGTCTAGTATATGTGTATATATATATACTAATTATATGTATATATAATATATATGTATATATATATAATTTTTTTGATAAAATAAAAAAATCTTTGAAATATAATATCAATATTATGATTAATTTGTTGAGTTAAAAGCTACATTGTGCTTACAAAGCAAATCATATGCTAATTTAGCTATTGACAAAAGCTTATAGTACCACATTATTGTTTTTTTAAATAAAAGGTAAGGGTTCCGCACATAAAATAATAGCAACTTTTGGATTTATACTACTAACTTTTTAAAAGGGTTATTTTCATTAAATAATAATATAAGATTCCTATGTCAGGTATTTTGTGGCCATAATGATCTTTAGTGCTTTGATGTGAAATTTTTACATAGGTATAGGTAGTGTATACTCTTTTCTCAGAATACTTGAGAACATCTATAAGGTCATTAGGCAAGATGAATAGTTTCCAGGAAGCCAGGCTGGATGAAGAGAAAATAAATAAATTACTGTGCTTTAACTTATGCAAAGATAGATGGTTACTTTACCTTTAATCCTTAAATCTCAGTATCATAACTGTCCTCATTTGACATATTAGAAAACAATCAGAGGTTGTTCTGACTTCACTTTGAAAAGTCCTCTTCCAACAAACTAGAGCAGACTGGAAACTCTAAATTAAACCAGTCAATTCAAAGTGAAGTGAAAATCCCAGTTGCAGTAATGAACGGTGTTAGAGGGCCATGATTAAGAACATAGATTTGAAAACTAGATGTCCTATTTTCAATTCCGCATCTGAGATGTATTAAGTTCATATCCTTGGGCAACATATATAACTTCCTTGACTTTGTTTCTTTCACAATGAGAAAACAACAAATCCTGCCTTCTAATTTATTATAATGGCTCAATCAGTTAAAGTATGAAAAACATTAGAAGAGAATTTGGTACATAGTAAGAAGTTTAAATTTGCAATAATATTATTGCAATAAACTGGTTGAAAAAAATATGAAAAATAATTTTTGTCCTATAGATTAGAGCACACTGTTCCATTACTGTGTTTCTTTGCAAACAAGGCAATCCCAAGCAATTCCTTTTAATCTTAATTAATGGGAGTTCATAATCTGCTTGAATCAAATGTATGAAATATGATATGTCAAGAGCTTTGTAATGTTTTGAACAACTAATAATTAAAAAAATAATTATTCAAACAGTCTTTATCCTAAATAAAGTGCAATTCCATATAGTTTTCTTTCTGAGAATATACATATTTTTCTTCTCAAATTTAAAGTCATTGCTCTTAAATGCCCTATGCGGTGGTTAATTGTATGTGTCAACTTGACTAGGTCATAGTATACAGGTATTTGTTCAAACTTCATTTGGGATACTTATAGGAGTGTTTTCGGTTAAGATTTGTAATTAAAACAGTTTAGTGTGAGTCAAGTAGATTGCCTTCCATTGGATTGGTTTCATACAGTCAACTGAATGAAGCATGAGTAGAACAAAAGGCTTGTCACACTCTCCTCCAGCAAGCAGACTGCCTTCAGACTGCAACAGCGGCACTTTCTGAATTCTGCAATAAACGTTTCCAGATGTGACCTGCAGCACTGACTCTATTCTGTGTCTTCTGCTTGCTTATTCTGGTCTTGCCAGGCTCCATAATCATGTGAGCCATTGCTTTAAAATAAATATCTTTCTCTGTATGCACACCCTGTTGTTTCTGTCTCTCTGGAGAACCCTAATGTACTCTGCTTTCTCATTTTCTGTCTTCAGGTTTTCTAAAACGTTTTCCTCTACTCTTCAGTAATTTGGGAGTCCCTCCTGCTTGGTAAACGTAATCAAGGAGAAAACAGCCAACTGCTCTCTGTTGCCAATGTGGATGGGTACATTGTAAAATCCACAACATTAAAGTCATATTACAGCAACTCATTCCCTTGATTTGCGAAGGAAAAGAACCCCTAGCTTGATCTCTGTGTTTTCATTACTTTCAAAACAAACTAGCGAGTTTTAAAATGGATATTTTTCTTTTCATGCTGAGAATTTTTCCAGTAATTAGAATTAGCACGTCAAATACTGTTTTCCTTATTTGGATATAACATTAGAGGGGAATGTTTCTAGAGAAAGAAGATTGTCATAGACAGCCTCTTATGGGATCACACAGGAGCCTTCTCATCATCTTCTCCCCCATTTAACCTCCATGAACTCTTTGGAAGGATACTTTCTTACCCACAAATTAAGGCCACTTAAAGACAATCAAGAAAAACATTTCAGGATGCAGTAGTGTTTAGAGTGTGGGACCCAGAGAGAATGTAGCTCTACTGTTCAAATTATTTTAAAAATTAAAGTTTCTACTTTGAATTGATTATCGAATCACATGCAGTTGGTTACAGAGAACTGATGCAGACAGAATCCACATGCTTTATTTTGTTTTCCCCCATGATGGCATCCTGTGGTGCTACAGTGGGATATCAAAATAGGGCATTGCCATGGATAGTGTCAATATACAGAACCCTTCCAAGGAACTCTGACGCTGTCCTCTCATAGTCATTTTCACTTCCCTCTACACCAACTCTTCTGCCTGGAAATCATCAATCTGTTCTCCATTTCTATTATTTTGTCCTTCAAGATTTTTCTATTAATGGGATAATATCATGTGCTTTTTTTTAGGAGTTGGATTGATTCACTTAGCATAATAATCTGGAGATGCGTCTGGGATCCTGTGTATATGAATTGATGTATCTTTCATTCTATTTTCCATTATGCGGACACCACAGTATGTTTAATTAGTCACTTGTTAGTGGACAACTACTTTTTTCTAGGTTTTTGGTTCCTATGAATAAAACCTTAATAAACATGCATATATTGATTTTTGTGTGAACATATATTTTTCTTTCTCAGGAAAAATACCTAGGAGTGTGGTTTCTGGGTTGGGTGTATGTGCCTTTTAAAAAAAAAAAATCTAAAATTTGATTTCCAGAATGTTATACCATCTTGTCTTCCCACAAGTAATAGATAAGTGATCTAGTATCTTTATAGCCTTGCTTTGTTTGGGGCACATATATTTATAATTGTTATGCCTTGTTGGTGTATAGTTCCTTTAAGCAGTATGTAATATCCTTCTTTAACCCTTTTGATTAACTTTGGCTTGAAATCTACTTTATTTGATATGAGGATGGAAACCCCCGCTGTTGCCACAGTCCATGTGAGTGGTATTTTTTCCCCCAAACTTTCACTTTCAGTCTGTGGATGTCTTTTCCTATGAGATGAGTCTCTTGAAGGCAGCATATTGTTGGGTTTGTCTTTTTTTTTTTTTAATTCAATCTGCTAGTCTATGTATTTTGATTGGTGATTTTAGGTCATTATCATTCAGGGTTATTTTTGAGACATGATTTGCATTCCCAATCATTTTTGTTTATTTTTGGTAGTTTAACTTGACTTGGTTTATCATTGATTTGTTTATCCCTTAGTGTAATACCTCCCTTTGCTGATTTTCATTGTTGTTTTTTATTTCCTCTTCATGGAATATTTTGCCGAGAATGTTATGTAGTACAGGCTTTCTAGTTGTAAATTCTTTCAACTTTTGTTTATCATGGAAAGTTTTTATTTCATTATCAAATATAAAGCTTAATTTTGCTGGCTATAAGATTCTTGGTGGCATCCATTTTCTTTCAGAACTTGTTATATATTTTTCCAGGATCTTCTAACTTTCACAGTCTGGGTTGAATAATCTGTAGAGATCTTTATTGGTTTCTCCCTATATGTAATCTGATTCCTTTCTCTTGTGGCTTTTAAAATTCTCCCCTTATTCTATTATGTTAGGCATTTCATTATAATGTGTCTTGGTGTAGATCTTTTGTAATTTTGTACTTTTGGTGTCCTATAAGCCTCTTGTATTTGATTTTCCAATTCATTCTTCATGTTTGGGAAATATTCTGATAACATTTCATTGAATAGATTGTTCATTCCTTTGGTTTGTAACTCTATGCTTTCCTCTAACCCAATAATTCTTAAATTTGGTCTCTTTAGTTTATCCCATAATTCTTGAATGTTCTGCTTATGGTTTCTTACCATATTCACTATTTGATCAATTTTATTTTCAAGATTATATATTTTGTCTTCATTGACTGAGGTTTTGTCTTCCCAGTGATCTAATCTGTTGGTGATGCTTTCTATTGAGTTTTTAACTTGGTTGATTGTTTTCCTTATTTCAAGGATTTCTGGTTGGTATTTTTTTTCAGAACCTCTATCTCCTTATTAAAGTAATATTTTGCTTCCTGTATTTGCTTATGTACCTCTTTATCAAAATATCTTTTGTTTCGAAATATTTTTTGTTTGCTGTTTCTGCTCTCTTATATCATCCTTTAATTCACAGAACATTTTAATTATGTACATCCTGAACTCTTTCTCTGTAATTTCTTCTGTTGTGCTGGCCATGGATTCTAATAATGAAGTATTTTGGTTTATTTGGGGCACTTTCTCCCCCTCTTTTTTTCATGTTGTTCCTGTGCCTTCCCTTCTAGCACTTTGGGTCTTTCCTATTTCCCTTCTCAGACAATAGGTGGGGTTGTCTGTTGTTTGCTGGTATTTACACCCTCTAGATGGTGAAGTTATTAGGGTGGAAGGATTGGTCTTGCAGGTGGAGCTCCTGGAGGTGGAATATAGCACTTGTCAATCCCTGATGGGAGAATGCACCCCAAGGACCTCCTTTGGGGCCCACTGGTGAGATGTCAGCACCTGTAGACCTCACACTTCCTGGTCTCTAATTTAGTCTCTAAACTATATCTCCCTCCCTCCCTTCCCTATGGACTTCTCAATCAGGAACCTCTCACTCTGGAGGTTTTGTGGGTTGCCTTCTATGCCCTCGCTTCTATTATGGAGAGCTGTTTTGTATTGGGCAGTTCAAGACTAGTCTTTGCAAGCTACAGACTAGCCACAAGCACTGTGCTGGGTTAGTGGCCTTGTGACAGAAGGGGGAATTGGGGACTATATATACCTTGATATTTTTTCTAAGCCCCACCCAGTTTCCCAAGCTGGGAGTTGCCCCAACTAAAGATGGCAACAAAGGTGTCCCAAGATGGAGGTGACTGCTTTCAGAGATGGGGTGATGGGTCCGGTTGGGCAGGGTAGTATCCTTGAGTAGCGTGTTTTGAGATGCAGCTCTGTGGAGTGCACTGTTGTGGTTGGCAGCTGTATCCAGACAGCGTCCTGTCTCCCCAGCTACAGGCTACCACATGGTAAGAGACTATGGCAATGGTTGCAGTGTCCAAAGATGGAAGAGACTGGGGGAGCCCACATTGATAGATGGGGTTCCACATTGGAGTGGTGGCCAGAGGTCCTGTGTATAGGCAGCAGCTGGGTATCCTGTGTGGTAGCTGTGGCTGGGATTCCTGTTCAGGTGGGCAGCTGTGGGGTCCTTCGCTAGCACTGATGCCGTTGGTCATGCTTGGGCTGGTGCCAAAGGTCCTGAGTGGGCAACTGGCTGAGAGTCCTGTGTTGATGCTGAGGGCTGACGACCTAAGCAGGCACAGAGACTGGGATTTCTGCACAGGAGTAGCTGTCAAGTGTCCTCTAATAACTCAGAGAAAAACAGTATTCCCACTACTAGAAACCAGGTCATCGAGCGACACATGCTGCCTCCCTCTAGCCCACCATCCTGGATCCCTCCCTCATTGTGGTTTTAATTAATATTTAATTAATGGCTAGTAATGGTGAGACTCTTTTCACAAATGTGTTTTCCGTCTGTGTATCCGTCCCTTTCAGTAAACTATCTGTGCCTATTTTCTCCTTAAGTTGTTCATTTCATTGTTGACTTTTGAGACTTCTTTATATTTTGTAGACACTTGATTGTTGTCAGATATGTAAAGTATGCAAATGTTTTATCTCAGTGTATAGTTTGTTCTGTTCATTCTTTCACAAAGTATTTCCTAAACCCAAAGTTTAATTTGATGGTGTAAAATTTACCAAAATTTCTCCTTGCAGAATACTACTATTGGGGTCATCAAATTCAAGAACTCCTTGTCTGTCCCTAGAACTCAAATTTTTCCCCTATATTTTTTTCCTAGAGATTTTATGTTCTATGAATATTTAAATTCATGATTCATTTTCAGGTAAAGTATGTTATTATAGTTTTGCAAGGTAAAAGTCTGGGCTCATCATCAGACCTTTAACAGCAACTGTGTGTGTTTTTATCTGTGATATTGAATGGATTAAAGACTTTTTTCTGTAAGTTTCCTTACCCTTTGGTTACAGAGGTCAGACTTTGGAGTGTTTCCTTGTTTGGTTTCATCAATACTGACATTTTGGTGCTCTTGGTTTCTTTCATTAAATGTGTGGAAAATGTGTGTGTGTGTGTGTGTGTGTGTGTGTGTGTGTGTGTCAGGGGAGGGAATGGACAAGGAACTCAGTACTCTATCATTTACTTTGTCCAAAAATCACCAGCCAGGTTAACTTTTGAGTTTCTTCCTCCCTTCCTCCTTCTCTCCTCCCAACCCCTATACTATTGAGAAAAAATAGGGGAAAGTACTTCCGGTAAACCTTTCCAGAAGTGGGTTACCTACTTATATTGAAGTTGCATCTGTTTCTTTCTATAAAAAATATAGAAATAAGACTTTTCACAAGAGTTTGTTATGAGAATTAAATGAGAATTAAATACGGTATGTATAAAAACGCTTGTCATATAATTAGCACTTAATTTATGGTATATGTAATTAATGTGTATTTGTTTTTATTTTTTGTCCAACTAGTAAATCCCAGTTATCATGGGACCCATGTTTCAGCTCTGAAAATAATTCACACACACACACACACACACACACACTCACACACACACATAACAAAAATTGAACTATAAAGGATTCAAATTCCATAAATAAATTAGTACTGAAAATCACACAAAAAATTTTTTGAATCAATACACATGATACATTCTCGACTCTTGGTTCTAAAAGTGAAGGAAACAATTGAATTATCCAGGCTTGATACATAGGAGGTCATCAATATACATGTATGTTGAATGAATGACAGGATGGATATTTCAGAATTCAATTTAGGCTGTTGGTCCAAATCTTGTTTTTAAATGATTAAAAAAAGGTAGTAAAGTTTTTTCCACTCCACTATTTCCTTTTTTTAAATTTTTGTTTTTCTTCCCATCCCTTCTTGAAACTTTAGCATTTAAATATTTTGTAGGACTGAGAATTTTAAGGATTTGTGTGAAGTGTAGGAGAGCTTCAGCAACCCAAAACATTCCAAATGCAGAAAGAAGTCAGGTCCAAATGACAAAGAATTATAAACTAGGGCCTGCTCACATACAGAATGCAGGGTCCAAGCAAGGTGAAAAAGATTCTCATGAAGAGGTGATATAAGATGTGGTTTCAATGTTTCAGTGGTCTGCAGTAATGTGTACAGTGGTCAACAAGAGAAGGAGATGTAATGGGGCGAGAAAGTTTGATTTGGATATTAGAACATATTATGGTTTGGATCTAAAGATCTCCTAAAATCCATGTGCTTGTTTGTCAACCTGCTACAAACCAAAAGGTGGCAAATAATTTGGGAGATTGGGCCTGGTTGAAGGAGTTTGGTAATAGGGATACATCCTTGAAGGGCATATTTTAGTGTTTCTCTCTCTCTCTCTCTCTCTCTCTCTCTCTCTCTTCCTGATTTTTGGCTATGTCAAACAGGTCAAACAATTGTCACTAAGCAATGCAATCTTCAAGGTTGTATATCAGTCTGCCATTGACTGTTAACATTGCTATGCGACTCATGACCACATGTGTATAAGTTGGGAGTAAGTTTACAAGATGATTTTGAAAATTTTATCTGACTGAATTTTCTTATATTTTCTGGAATTCCCACAATCCTTTTTAGCTTGTTTATCCAATAATTCTCTACCAGCTATTTATTCATCAGTATCAAAAGGATGGCTGTCTTAATTCCTATTTATTAGGATCCTCATTTGGAATCCTTTCTGAAAGTAGCATAAATAACATGAGGGATTTGGAAGTATCCTCTTACAAAATTCTGAAGCAGTACATGAAGTAATATATTATTTGTAGTTTAATGACAAACATGTTTATTGTAAACTCTAGAGAAACTACAAAATAATTAGAAAAACAGGTATAACTAACAACTAATTAGCCAATAGTGGATAAAAGGTTATGATAAAAACCAAAGTAAAAAGTAAACCAAAAAATAGAAAGGAAAACAAACAAGTGAAAATAGATTTTAAAAATAGAACAAAATATCAAAGGATATAGATTTCAACCCCTCATATCAATGATTACATAAATTTAGCTAGTTTAAACAGTAGTTTAACTAGTCTTAACATTAGTTTAGTACTAGTAAAACTAGTCTTTATGTCAGATCTGACGTAAAGACAACACTTTTTTATATGGCATCTATAAAACAATATAAATGCGAAGATATAGTAAGATTAAAAATAAAATAAAATACAAAAATATGTCATGTAAACTCTAATGGAAAGAAAATCATGTTGGCTATTAATAACAGATGAGGTAGGATTCAGAACATGAACTTTCCTGAAAATAAAGAGTACCTTATGTGATAAAAGAGATGTGATTTTCCTAAATGCACATCAAAATGCAGGAAGCAAAAAGTGATAAAGCTGAAATGAGAAATAGCCAAGTCCACACATAAATCGAGGAATTCAATTCTCTTTCCTCAGTAATTGAATAAGTAGGCAGAAAATCACTAAATATATAGAAGACTGAATGAATTCTATCAGCAAATTGACATAATTAATGTTACAAAATACTCAGTCCAACAAAACCAGAAAACATGCTTTTTTCCCATATGCAAAAGAATAACATACCAGGAGAGACTGTATTTTTTGTTATAAACAAACCTCAAAACTTAAGAGAATTGAAACCATACAAAGCATATTCTCTGACCAAAATGGGATTACATTACAATCTGTAATAATAATAAAAAAACAGAAAATCTTCAAATATTTGTTAACTAAAGACATGTTCTTAGTAACTCATAGATAGATGAAATTACAAGGGAATTTAAAAGTTTATTGAATTGGTTAAAAATTAAAATACAGAAAAAAATTTTGTTAGACAGTTATAGCAGAGTTTAGCTGAGAATGTTTTCCTTGCAATGCACATTAATCTTTGTATACAACAGAATTTAGGAAACATCCAAAAGAAAAATAGTTTGTATTTTCAAAAAAAACTTGGAACATGAATATTCTAATTACTGCTCAAATGGAAATGCTAACAATTCTATTGCTCAGGTTGAAATATTGACCAAACTATTTCTACTGAGAGACTCAGACATCTGATTGGTCAATACACATAGAATTTGGGCAACTAATCAATATAGTATTATATTTCCTTGTGACTTATTTTATTCTATATATTGATAGAATACATACTTAATACTTTTGCTCTGCACTTTCATGTACTTATAAGGTTCAGACTCAGATGAGTCTTATAAAAAATAGGTAATATTATATTATGATAAATATATTTTCAAAATAAGTTATTTCTTGCAGCTGTTTTTTGCTTTTGAAAGAGAACTAAAACTGTATCTTTTACTTATGAATCAAATTTTTCTTGCATTTGTGTCCTCTGTATGCAGTATGTAAGTCAATGTATTGAAGAAATGAAAAGGAAAATTTCACATGGTGTTTAATCACTATAAGGCATATTGTGAGCAATCTTAGGGATTTGTCACATCAAACCTTTTACATTTTGTAGATAATAAATGACATTCTCTAATACAATTATTTTGAATTTGAGTTGGAATTTAACACTACACCTGTAAGATTACAAATCCCTTTAAAAAAAAAACACAATATCTAACAAATATTTATTGACTATCAATGATTTGCCAGATGTTCAGATGTTAAGGAGTGGTAATAGAAATTAAATTTCAAGTAGCTTTTGAACATTGTCTCTCAATTTACTGTAATATCAAGAAAGAAAACTTCTCTCACCAAGAGGAAAAGGGTTAAAAATTTTCCTTGTGCTTAAATATTGCATTCTACCCCAATCCTGCCTAACTCTATCTTTATGATACACACTTTTAAATGATCCCATGCCATAATACATACCTTTTTTTTCCCAATCACTGTGTTCATTTTATTTTTTTTCCTTTTTTTAATTTTTAATTTTTTTTAAAATTTTTTATTGTTGGTTGTTCAAAACATTACAAATTTCTTGACATATCATATTCCACACTTTGATTCAAGTGGGTTATGAACTCCCACCTTCACCCCATACACAGATTACAGAATCACATCAGTTACACATCCATTGATTTACATATTGCCATACTAGTGTCTGTTGTGCTCCGCTGCCTTTCCCATCCTCCACTATCCCCCCTCCCCACCTCTCCCCTCCCCTCCCCTCCTCTCTCTCTACCCCCTCCACTGTATAACCCTGAGGGTCTCCTTCCATTTCCAAGCAATTTCCCTTCTCTCTCCCTTTCCCTCCCACCTCTCATCCCTGTTAAATGTTAATATTCTTCTCCTGCTCTTCGTCCCTACTCTGTTCTTAGTTACTCTCCTTATATCAAAGAAGACATTTGGCATTTGTTTTTTAGGGATTGGCTAGCTTCATTTAGCATAATTTGCTCTAATGCCATCCATTTCCCTGCAAATTCTATGATTTTGTCATTTTTTAATGCAGAGTAATACTCCATTGTGTATAAATGCCACATTTTTTTTTATCCATTCGTCTATTGAAGGGCATCTAGGTTGGTTCCACAGTCTTGCTATTGTGAATTGTGCTGCTATGAACATCGATGTAGCACTGTCCCTGTAGCATGCTCTTTTTAGGTCTTTAGGGAATAGACCAAGAAGGGGAATAGCTGGGTCAAATGGTGGCTCCATTCCCAGCTTTCCAAGAAATCTCCATACTGCTTTCCAAATTGGCTGCACCAATTTGCAGTCCCACCAGCAATGTACAAGTGTACCCTTTTCCCCACATCCTCGCCAGCACTTGTTGTTGTTTGACTTCCTAATGGCTGCCAATCTTACTGGAGTGAGATGGTATCTTAGGGTGGTTTTGATTTGCATTTCTCTGACAGCTAGAGATGGTGAGCATTTTTTCATGTACTTGTTGATTGACTGTATGTCCTCCTCTGAGAAGTGTCTGTTCAGGTCCTTGGCCCATTTGTTGATTGGGTTGTTTGCTCTCTTATTGTCTAATTTTTTGAGTTCTTTGTATACTCTGGATATTAGGGCTCTATCTGAAGTGTGAGGAGTAAAGATTTGTTCCCAGGGTATAGGCTCCCTATTTACCTCTCTTATTGTTTCTTTTGCTGAGAAAAAACTTTTTAGTTTGAGTAAGTCCCATTTGTTGATTCTAGTTATTAACTTGATACTGGCTTTGTTTTTGGCTGTATTCCATCCTTTTCAATTTCATGGAATAATTTGAGGATGATAGGTATTGGTTTGTCCTTAAAAAACTTGTAAAACTCAGCTGAGAATCCATTACGTCCTTGGCTTTTCTTTGCAGGAAGGTTTTATATAGGTGCTTCAATTTCATTACTTGCTATTGAGCTGTTTAAATTATCTACATCTTATGGTTCAGTTTGGGTAGGTCATATATCTCTAAGAATTTGTCAATCTCTTCAAGATATTCTACCATAGTAGAGTATAAATTTCTAACATAATTTCTACTGATGCTTTAGATTTCAATAATGCCTATGATAATATTTACTTTTGTACCTCTAATTTTATTAATTTGAGTTTTTCCCTCTCTTTTTTGGTTAGTTTGGCTAAGGATTTATCAATATTGTTTATCATTTCAATAAACCACTTATTAGTTTTGTTGATCTTTTATATTGTTTTTGTTCTCAATTTCATTGATTTTTGGTTATGATTTTATTTCACTTTATTTTTCTGTATTCTCCTTAGTATGGTGTTGGTTTGCTCTTCTTTCTCCAGGGTCTTGTGATATAATGTTAGGTTATTTATTTAGTATCTTTCTAGTCTTTTGACATATGATCTCAATGTTATAAAAAGTACTTTTCTTTCTTTCTTTTTTTCCTTTTTTTTCCTTTTTTTTTTGGTGTGTGTGTGTGTGTGTGTGTGTGTGTGTGTGGTCCTGGGGATCAAATCCAGGGCCTTATGTATGAAGGCAAGCACTCTCCCAACTGAGCTAAGTCCTCCGCTTAAACTTTACTCTTAAAGCTGCCTTCATAAAGTGCCAGAGATTTTGATATGTCTATCACTATTCTCATTTACTTCTAAGAATCTTGTTACTTTTCTTCTGATTCCTTCCACTATTCATTCATCAGTAAAAAGTGTATTATTTAATCCTTAGGTGTTTTTAGTGGTTTATTTTCTTTTATCTCATTCTTGGTTTCTAATTTCTTTCTAGTATGATCCCATAGAAGGCAACATATTATCCTTTTTTCATATTTGCTAAAAATTGTTTTGTGATATGAAATATGGTCAATTTTATAAAATGTTCTGTGTGCTGCTGAGAAGTAAGTGCATTCAATAATTCATGTATAAATATTCTACAGATGTCTGTTTTAAATTTTCCTTTTGATAGAGGAGAATTGAGAAAAACAAGATAATATTTCCTTTTTCATAGGATAAATAAGGGGGAAAAAAGGCAGTTCTTGTACTTCTAGAAGCTAGAGGATTTTGACACCAAGAACTGGAAAGATTTGAAAAAAAAGGAGTTACTTTTGATATCAGGTACATACACATGATTTCTTTGAAGATAATTACAAATATTTAAGAGGGTAAATCTATGAGTGGAAAATTAATACTATTTGACCAACATTATAAAACCATAATGTAACTTAACTGTTTTGTGGTTTTTTTTCCTTTTGCAGTTGAATTTGACTATTCTGACATGAAGAAAATGTGAGCAAATAATTAATAAATCTAAATGATATAAAAATGCTTTTGAAAATTATAAAATAGTGTACCAGACCATTTCTTTTGCTGTAAAGAATTTTAAACTGAAAAGTATATTTGATGAAATTGTTTTCAGGTCAACATGTCAAGAGGACAACTCTGAGAAAAGGGAAGTTTACAAAGAGAACAAGTGAAGTATAAATGCTCAACCTGGCTAGGGGCAATTTTCTGAGCACATTAAAACAGCTAGAGCTTGGCAGAACAGTGGTTCTGTTGAGTTGAAGAAATGATAAATTGGGGTTAAACATCAGAGAGAGAAAGGTTTTGAGAGAAAGGAACTGGGAAGTACCTTTAGGAATTTATTGCAACACCATATCTGGCCTATCTGTGCTGGATGTAAAAGGAGTTGAGATTTTTCAGATAGTGGCCCCTGGGGTAAGAATAACATAGAGGTACTACAATGCACTGAGAAGAAGAGAGCAGAATTCTGACCCAATTAGAATGGACAGGATGATTATGGCACGCAGAAGAAGCCACATCTTTTTTTCTAAGGTTTTTTTTAAAAATATTTTTTAGTTGGATGCAATACCTTTGTTTTATTTATTTTTATGAGGTGGTGAGGATTGAACCCAGCATCTCACATGTGCTAGGTGAGCGCTCTACCTCAGCCCCAGCAGAAGCCACAACTTAACAGTAACAATATAGAGAGAATTCAGGAGATTTGGTAACAAGTAGACATTTGGTGATGTCTGAAAATGTTTTTTTCTATAATATTTAGTTTTTAGTTATAGCTGGATACAATACCTCTTATTTTATTTATTTATATTTTTATGTGGTGCTGAGGATGGAACCCAGGGCCTTGCACATACCAGATGAGTGCTCTATCACTGAGCCACAACCCCAGCCCTCTGAAGGCATTTTTGATTGTTACAAGTGTGGAATTACTATTGCAGTTTTGTGGCAAGAGTTCAAAAATGCTGTGAAATGTCATCTATGCACAGTGTCCCCCATATAACAAAAGAATTTTTTGTTCAGCCCCAAGTGTCAATAACGCCAAGATTGAGAAGCACTGCCTTAGAGTCATACCTATTCTTGAAATAGTCCCCGCAGAAGCTGAAAATCAAGGCTTAACAAGATTCACAAGAGAAAACTTGGTATGTACTGGGAAGCAAGTAATATACTCTGTTGACTTTTAATCAGAAATAGTGGATACCAATAGGGCAAACATTTTAAGTGTTGAAAATAAAACAAAGAAACAAAAAAACTATTGACAGGAACATTATATAAGGTAAAAATATTCTTCAAAAGTAAGATTTAAATGGCATTTTTAGACAAAAAAAATGCTTTTTCTAATAAGGACCTTCAATGTCCAGTAAGAAAAGACTCTAAACATGCACCTACTTGGCCTATTCTTCTCTGCTCAAAACTTTATCCCTCACTTTGGTTTCCATCCACCTCCCTTTTCCACAATGCCAATCATTCCTGCAGATCAACTCAATGTTATTTCCAGTGAGACATCCTTGTTCCAAAAGCCAGCATCAATTTTTCCAAAATGTCTTTGAACATTAGGCATATATCTCAGAAAAACTGTAACACATATTACAAGATAAAATGTTCAATAATGTTCACAGCATTGAATGTACAATTGAATCCTGGAAACAGACTAAATGTTCCTTAACAGTACAATAATAATTTCAGTTTGTTCTAGCTCAGCAATGGTATGTACTAAATGAATAATAAAAATGTATAATATTCATTCCTAAGGAATAGAAGGATATAATAATTAAAATGTACAAATTAGAGCAAGTATGCTAACATGAACAGATGATAAAATTGTTACATTAAGGCATAGATTATTTCAGAAGTATTTTTGTAGAACAATAGCATTGATGAAACAGGATAAATGTTATATATATATATATATATATATATATATATATATATATATATATATATATGGAGATAAGTAATTTTCATAAGGGAATGAAGTAATGAAGGCATGGAACACAAATATTTATTTGAAGAGTAGGAGAGAATGACCCCTAAAATAAATATAAGATGTTAAAAATTCATATTAGTTCATTTTGAAAAAACAAGGAGCACCTTCCATAGATTTTCACATTAACAAAAAAACTATACATATAAATGTACCTGACAGTTATTATACTAATAATAACTAATTTGCTTATCTTGGAGGATCTAAATCTAATATCTAATTTGCTTATCTTGGAGGATCTCTAATATCTCTAAATTCAGATTTATCCAGGAACTACTGTGTTAGGCTTACTCAAGTTTGAATTCAGTATTTCTTAGTATTAAACTAGTTTTTTACTGAATCCTGGAGTCTATGCTTCTAATTTACCCTCACAAAAAACTTTGCCATAATCTCAATGTTCTCTTGGAGGTTGACTTTCTCTAGTGTGCTAAATCCCCTATCCTTGACTTGGTTTCACTGAAGTCATCGTTTTCTTTATTCTTTTGCCCTTCCTTTAAAGTGCCAAATATACTTGGCACTGGTAAATTTGCACAATATTGAAAAGACATAGTGAAGTAGCAATCACTGCTTTTGAATGTTGTCAATAGAGATTATGAGACAGATACACAGAGAACAATGAATTCTTATTTGCCTTCAATTTTCTTCCCATCAAATATTCTCTTCTTTGTTTTTTTCTCTGAAGCAAGTCTTCCACCAGTTTTCTGCAAACTTGTAGAAGAGTTATGAAGAGTAGCAAGATCCTTTCACAGAATTCTGCAGTTTTATTTCTCCTCAAGAATCTAGACATAGATATTTCTAGTTTCAAGGTTTCCCTCCAAACTCAAGTTTCTTTTCTCTGTTGTAGTGAATAAATTCTACTTCCTATGTAGAAAAATTATATATCTTATCATACCAGTAATCCTAATATCACAGAGCAGTACAACAGCCATATTTTCACTTGTTCAGGTTCACAAAGCAATTTTGGTTACTTTTTAGAAGATATAATGAGACATTAATGACACTCCTATATTTAGTATCAAGCTTGTTTCACATATGATGAAGAGTACCATATTGCATCCATGCCAACTATCCTTTTTGGGACAAGACAGAATGCTCATAAGCCTTAATTATATTAACTCTGATGGTGTTCTTCAATAAAAATGTATTTTCTTATAAGAACTGTATCCAATTATCAAAAGTACATATGATTGTCCTGCTGACTGACTGTAGGATCCAATTTAGAATCATTCTTGATTAAATTTTTGTAAGAATTGCTGGAGCCTTCTGGATATATAGTAGCCATCTTGGTATTTAAGGCTGATACAGCCTTTGTCAAATCTTGAACACTCTTTTGAGCTCAAAGTAAGCAATAAGCAGTGTTTGAAACTTTGACCAAAGCTAATAAAAGCTTATGGAAATGGCCTGCAGTAATTTTCAAAGTAACAAATGTGTAGTTAAACTTGTAGAACTGGCAAATCAGTCATTAAAAATAATTACTTTAACAAGAAATTGGGATTCTTAGATGATGGAACAAGAAAGAAATGACCTGGCATAATAAGGAAAGACATGGCTGTCAACTCAGGACAACTAAGTATACTTTCACCCAACTCATAGCTTTATCTTTCTTTTTATTTGTAAATCAACCTATTCTTAACAACAAATATATTTTGATTCACAAATATTATTAGATTTATTGTATTATTATAATAATTTGAAACTGGAAAAATCCCATCTCTCATTGCCATACTGTACAGAATCTTGATCACATTATTAATACAAATCTAAAGTTGAACACATTGGTTCCTCATTTACCAATCATGAATACTAAATTACAGTACTGAAGAGATTTCAGCCTCAGTTTATCAATGTATAGAGAGGGAATAAAAAAATTCATTTTACAGAGTTATGAAGTTTAACATTTGTATATTAAATTCTTCACAATGAATTTAACAGATAAATACACATGTATTGTTTTTATTACTTGTTAGAAAAATGCTCAGATGTTAAGTGTCTCCTTTAATCCATCCTAAAAAAATCTAAACAGAAATGTGAAACATCTTTATCTCCCCAGTAAATTTTCTTGTGTCTTGACATCACTTGTATCTTAAATGTCCCCAAAGGACTAAATAAGGGAGGTGAGTGGTGTGCTTCTTAGAAGGTGAGGCTTAGTGGAAGGAAGTCATATCACTGAGGACTTTCTCTTAAGATAGACATTGGAATTCTACCCTTTCCTTATTCAATTTTTGTTTTCTTACTTTGTCCCCCACATGCTCCCCACTATGATGTTCTGCTTCATCACAGTCCAGAGTGAATACGATCAACTAACTATGAACTAAAATTGATGAAATCATGACTAAAATAAATCTTTCCTCTTTTTGGGATTTTCTCAGGTATTTCATCTTAGACACCAAAATCTAACACAGCTCGTCTCTGTCTACCTCCCACTCCAGAGGCAACCACAGCTCTGAAATCAACTTCCATGAAAAAGTATGATTGCAAGAATTTTAAGATGAGCCACAATAATCTATGCCTTATACATAATCAATTCCTCTATCCATGTATGAGCAATTTATGACTTATTATGAATTTTCTTATAAATGTATTTAAAGAATATGTTGTTTCAGTATTTGAATTGTGTCATTCAGCCTAAAGTTTTAAAATCTATCCATCCTGTTGCATGCATCAATAATGTGTCCTTTTAAGTAATGTGCTGTATTGTTTTGTGTAAATGTAGAGTTCTTCCTATATTCCCAGTGATAGAACTCTAGATTATTTCTGGGTTTTAGAATTACAAACTGTTTATACACATGTAGTCTCATTTATCTTGGTTAATCATATAGGAATATAATTATACACATAGTATGTAGATGAATGTTTAACTTGTTTGAAGAAGTTGCCAAACCATTTTGTTACCATAGCCAAAATCAAAAAAGAATTCCAGTTACCCCTTACAATCTCTCCAACTTTAATGTTGTTGATATTTTTTAAAAACTTAAAGAGATATTTTATTGTGGTTTTAAATGCATGTCCCTGATGATGTAAATATTTTTCCTGAGTTTCTTCAACATGTATATGTATTATTTTAGGAAATGGATACATTTTTTGTTATTGTTATATTTATACATTTTTAATAAAATTCCTTTGTCTGATATAGGTATTTCAAAATTTCTTCTAGTATATAAGTCACTTATTTCTTTCCTTAGTATTTCCTTTCTTTTATTTCATTTTCTTCCTTTTCTTTTTATTTCCCAACATGAAAAAAAAATTCATTCTGATAAACCCAAATTTTCTAAAATAATTGTTACAGTTTGTGCTTCCTGTGTCCTCTAAGAAATATTCAACTAATGCAAGATCATGTAGATCTTCTGTGTTTTATTCTAATTTCATTAGCTAGCTCTTATGTATAACTTTAAATTTATCACTCATTTGTTTTTCTCATATATGGTGTAAGATAGTTGGGGTGAGTTTCTTTATTGATATAGGCATCTCTTGTTCCAATACTGTTTGATGAAGAAGGTTTTAATTTTCCTACTAAATTGTTTTTGATGACCTCTTGTTGCTACTGCTACTGTTTCTGTTTTCCTCATCATTGAGATTTAATTTTTCATTACTGGGCTCCATTACCAAGCTCTGGAAGTACGAGTAAGGGACCAACAGTTTGCAAGCAAATAAATATTTACATGAAGTCACTTCCTACATAAAAAGCCAGGGAGATCTATTTTTTCTTTATCAAACTATAACCATAACTGAAAGTAAAGATAATTCCCTAAAATGGAGACAGCAACTGTAGAAAACTTTCTAGAAAGAGTAAATGAAAACAGATGCGGGATAAAACTATAATATTTTTTAAAGAAAGGTGATGAAATATAAACAGCCCATAACAGAGTACACGATGTCAAGCAGATAGTGAAAAATTACTACACAAACACAGAAGCATGATAAAATTAATAAACATAAACTGACACCAATATGACTCAGATATATCAATAGTTAATAAGAATGCTATGTCAGCTATTACAATTAAGTGGAGAACTTAAAAGAGAAGATGGATACAATAACATGCACAGACCCATGGGAAATCTCAGCAGAAAAATGAAACAAAAATCAGAAGCAAAAGAAAAACATTAAAAATTCTAGAACTGCAATGGCTAATACCCCTACATACAAGTACACTATCAAAAAAACCAAAATAAACAAAAAACTCTTAGATTTACTAGAAGAATAGATCAGAGAATTAACAAATTTGAAATTATAGTATACAAATTTATTAATTTTCAAGAACAGGTAAAGATAGAAAGATTGGAAAAAATGAATTATGCCTCTCATGGAACAAAATTTCCCTTAATATCTGTGCAATTTTAATATAGTGAAGCAAGGAAAAATATTTAAAAGCAAGAACAAAATTTGTAAGTACATAATGGCTTCAAGAATCTCAAAAGTGGTGTGAGCCTCAAATTGTACACCCCAGAAGCTCAGGAAACTTCAAGTATAATAAATATGAAGTAAACTTTGGCCACAAATAAAGAAAACAAAGCACAAAGACATAACAACTTTAAACCATCCAGAGAGTAATGTAACATTAAATTCAAGGAGAATATGATACAAGTCACAGCTAACATATAAGATAAAAGAAGCTGAGAAGCAGTGACTAAAAACGTTTTAAGCAAAATAAATACTAACAGGAACTTGTCAACCTAGAATTCTGTATCGAGCAAAGTTTTTTTTTTTTCCCCAGGAATTAAAAGTGTTTAATAAAATGTGTTTCCAGGAAACCTATATGATGTAAAAGGCTAAAGAAAGTTCACTCTATTTTTTTTATTGGTTGTTCAAAACATTATAAAGCTATTGACATATCATATTTCATACATTAGATTCAAGTTGGTTATGAACTCCCAATTTTACCCCAAATACAGATTGCAGAATCACATCGGTTACACATCCACATTTTTACATAATGCCCTATTAGTAACTGTTGTATTCTGCTACCTTTCCTATCCTCTACTATCCCCCCTCCCTCCCCTCCCATCTTCTCTCTCTACCCCATCCACTGTAATTCATTTCTCTCCTTGTTTATTTTCCCATTCCCCTCACAACCTCTTATATGTAATTTTGTATAACAATGAGGGTCTCCCTTCAATACCATGCAATTTCCCTTTTCTCTCCCTTTCCCTCCCACCTCATGTATCTGTTTAATGTTAATCTTTTCTTCCGGCTCTTCCTCCCTGCTGTGTTCTTAGTTGCTCTCATTATATCAAAGAAGACATTTGGTATTTGTTTTTTAGGGATTGGATAGCTTCACTAAGCATAATCTGCTCTAGTGCCATCCATTTCCCTGCAAATTCTATGATTTTGTCATTTTTTAGTGCTGCGTAATACTCCATGGTGTATAAATGCCACATTTTTTTATCCATTCATCTATTGAAGGGCATCTGCGTTGGTTCCACAGTCTAGCAATTGTGAATTGTGCTGCAATGAACATCGATGTAGCAGTATCCCTGTAGTACGCTCTTTTAAGGTCTTCAGGGAATAGTCCAAGAAGGGCAATAGCTGGGTCAAATGGTGGTTCCATTCCCAGCTTTCCCAGGAATCTCCATACTGCTTTCCAGATTGGCCGCACCAGTTTGCAGTCCCACCAGCAATGTACAAGAGTACCCTTTTCCCCACATCCTCTCCAGCACTTGTTGTTGTTTGACTTCATAATGGCTGCCAATCTTACTAGAGTGAGATGGTATCTTAGGGTGGTTTTGATTTGCATTTCTCTGACTGCTAGAGATGGTGAGCATTTTTTCATGTACTTGTTGATTGATTGTATGTCCTCCTCTGAGAAGTGTCTGTTCAGGTCTTTGGCCCATTTGTTGATTGGGTAATTTGTTTTCTTATTGTTTAATTTTTTGAGTTCTTTGTATACTCTGGATATTAGGGCTCTATCTGAAGTGTGAGGAGTAAAAATTTGTTCCCATGATGTAGGCTCCCTATTTACCTCTTTTATTGTTTCTCTTGCTGAGAGAAAACTTCAGTTTAAGTAAGCCCCATTTGTTGATTCTTGTTATCAACTTTTGTGCTATGGGTGTCCTATTAAGGAATTTGGAGCCCGACCCTACAATATGTAGATCGGCGCCAACTTTTTCTTCTATCAGACGCAGAGTCTCTGATTTGATATCTAGCTCCTTGATCCACTTTGAGTTAACTTTTGTGCATGGCGAGAGGAGGGGATTCAGTTTCATTTTGTTGCATATGGATTTCCAGTTTTCCCAGCACCATTTGTTGAAGATGCTATCCTCCCTCCATTGCATGCTTTTAGCTCCTTTATCAAATATAAGATAGTTGTAGCTTTGTGGATTAGTCTCTGTGTCCTCTATTCTGTACCATTGGTCCACCCTCCTGTTTTGGTACCAGTACCATGCTGTTTTTGTTACTATTGCTCTGTAATATAGTTTTAAGTCTGGTATCGCTATACCGCCTGATTCGCACTTCCTGCTTAGAATTGCTTTTGCTATTCTGGGTCTTTTATTTTTCCATATGAATTTCATGATTGCTTTCTCTATTTCTACAACAAATGCCGTTGCAATTTTGATTGGCATTGCATTAAACCTATAGAGAACTTTTGGTAATATTGCCATTTTGATGATGTTAGTTCTGCCTATCCATGAACAGGGTATATTTTTCCATCTTCTAAGATCTTCTTCTACTTCTCTTTTTAGGGTTTTGTAGTTTTCATTGTATAAATCTTTCACCTCTTTTGTTAGGTTGATTCCCAAGTATTTTATTTTTTTTGAGGATATTGCGAATGGAGTGTTTTTCCTCATTTCCGTTTCAGAAGTTTTGTCGCTGATATACAGAAATGCCTTTGATTTATGCGTGTTGATTTTATATCCTGCCACTTTGCTGAATTCATTTATTAGTTCTAGTAGTTTTTTTGTAGACCCTTTTGGGTCTTCTAGGTATAGAATCATGTCATCTGCAAATAGTGATAATTTAAGTTCTTCCTTTCCTATTTTTATGCCTTTAATTTCTTTCGTCTGTCTAATTGCTCTGGCCAGTGTTTCGAGAACTATATTGAATAGAAGTGGTGATAGAGGGCATCCCTGTCTTTTTCCAGATTTTAGGGGGAATGCCTTCAATTTTTCTCCATTGAGAATGATGCCAGCCTGAGGCTTAGCATAGATAGCTTTTACAATGTCGAGGTAAGTTCCTGTTATCCCTAGTTTTTCTAATGTTTTGAACATAAAGGGATGCTGTACTTTGTCGAATGCTTTTTCTGCGTCTATTGAGATGATCATATGGTTCTTATTTTTAAGTCTATTGATGTGGTGAATAACATTTATTGATTTCCGTATATTGAACCATCCTTGCATCCCAGGGATGAATCCTACTTGATCATGGTGCACAATTTTTTTGATGTGCCTTTGTACCGAATCGCCAGAATTTTATTGAGGATTTTTGCATCTAGGTTCATCAGAGATATTGGTCTGTAGTTTTCTTTCTTTGAGGTGTCTTTGTCTGGTTTCGGAATCAGGGTGATGTTGGCCTCATAGAATGAATTTGGCAGAGCTCCTTCTTTTTCTATTTCCTGAAATAACTTGAAAAGTATTGGTATTAATTCTTCCTTAAAGGTTTTGTAAAACTCCGCTGTATACCCATCCGGTCCTGGGCTTTTCTTGGTTGGAAGTCTTTTGATTGCTTCTTCTATTTCATCTATTGTTATTGGTCTGTTTAAGTTGTGAGTATCCTCCTGACTCAGTCTGGGCAAATCATATGACTTAAGGAATTTATCGATGTCTTCACTATCTTCTATTTTATTGGAATATAGGTTTTCAAAATAATTTCTAATTGTCTTCTGTATTTCTGTAGCGTCTGTTGTGATATTGCCTTTTTCATCCCGTATGTTAGTAATTTGAGTTCTCTCTCTTCTTCTATTCGTTAGCATGGCTAAGGGTCTGTCGATCTTATTTATTTTTTCAAAGAACCAACTTTTAGTTTTGTTAATTTTTTCAATGGTTTCTTTTGTTTCAATTTCGTTGATTTCCGCTCTGATTTTAATTATTTCTTGCCTTCTGCTACATTTGCTGTTGTTTTGCTCTTCCTTTTCTAGGGCTTTGAGATGAAGTGTGAGCTCATTTATTTGTTGGTTTTTCCTTTTTTTGAGGAATGACCTCCAAGCGATGAATTTCCCTCTTAAAACTGCTTTCATTGTGTCCCATAGATTCCGATATGTTGTGTCTGTATTTTCATTTATCTCTAAGAATTTTTTGATTTCCTCCTTTGTGTCTTCTGTAACCCATTGATCATTCAGTAACATATTGTTCATTTTCCATGTGATGTAGGATTTTTCCTTCCTTCTTTTATCATTGATTTCCAGTTTCATTCCATTATGATCAGATAAAATGCATGGTATTATCTCCACCCCTGTATATTTACTGAGGGTTGCCCTATGGCATAATATATGGTCTATTTTTGAGAAGGATCCATGTGCTGCTGAGAAAAAAGTATATCCACTTGATGATGGTTGATATATTCTATATATGTCAGTTAAGTCTAGGTTGTTGATTGTGATATTGAGTTCTATAGTTTCTTTATTCAGCTTTTGTTTGGAGGATCTGTCCAATTGTGAGAGAGGTGTGTTGAAGTCACCCATAATTATTGTGTTGTGGTCTATTTGATTCTTGAACTTGAGGAGAATTTGTTTTATGAACGTCGCAGCACCATTATTTGGTGCATAAATATTGATAATTGTTATGTCTTGTTGGTGAATGGTTCCTTTTAACAGTATATAATGTCCTTCCTTATCCCTTTTGATTAATTTAGTCTTGAAGTCAATTTTATTCAATATGAGGATGGCCACCCCTGCTTGCTTACGAGGACCGTGTGCGTGGTATATTTTTTCCCAACCTTTCACCTTCAGCCTGTGTATGTTTTTTCCAATCAGATGTGTCTCCTGGAGGCAGCATATTGTTGGATTTGTTTTTTTAATCCATGTTACCAGCCTATGTCGCTTTATTGGAGAGTTTAAGCCATTAACGTTTAGAGTTACTATTGATATATGGTTTGTACTTCCAGCCATGTTTGATTATTTATCTTCTTTTTTTTTTTAAATTTAGTTTGTTTCTCCATGGTTAGCTTTCCCCCCACCCTTTGTCCTTATAGAGGCACTTCCCACTGATGGTTTTGTTTATTGTTTTTCATTTCTTCCTCGTTTAGTGTTTTGCTCAAGATGCTTTGCAATGCTGGTTTTCTGGCTGCAAATTCTTTTAGCTTTTGTTTATCATGAAAGATTTTTATTTCGTTGTCGTACCTGAAGCTTAATTTTGCTGGATACAGAATTCTTGGTTGGCATCCATTGTCTTTCAGTGTTTGAAATACGTTGTTCCAGGATCTTCTCGCTTTCAGCGTCTGTGATGAAAAATCCGTTGTTAACCTTATTGGTTTACCCCTGAATGTAATCTGCCTCCTTTCTCTTGTAGCTTTTAATATTTTCTCTTTGTTCTGTATATTGGATATCTTCATAACAATGTGTCTTGGCGTTGGTCTACTGTGATTTTGTGTGCTCGGTGTCCTGTATGCATCTACAATTTGTATATCTGTTTCCTTTTTTATTTCTGGAAAGTTTTCTGTAATTATTTCATTCAGCAGGCTACTCATTCCCTTGGTTTGAATCTCTGTACCTTCTTCTATCCCGATGACTCGTAGGTTTGGTTTCTTTATGTTATCCCATATCTCTTGGATGTTTTTCTCGTGGTTTTTAACCAGCCTTTCTGAGTTGGCTAGGCTCTTTTCAAGATGATATATTTTGTCTTCATTATCTGATGTTCTGGCTTCTACTTGCTCCACTCTGTTGGTGATACTCTCAATTGAGTTTTTAATTTGGTTTATCGTTTCCTTCATTTCTAGAATTATTGTTTGTTTTTTTTATAATCTCTATCTCCTGATAAAGATACTTAACTTCTTCTTTTATCTGTTTATGTAATTCATTTTCAAAGTGTTCTTTCACTGTTTGGATTTGCTGTCTCGTATCTTCTTTAAGGTTCCATTCCATTTGTCTAAGGTATTCATTGAGTTCTTTATATGACCATTTTTCTGCTGACTCTAGGTCCTCCTGAATATTTAGGCTGTCCTTCATTGTTTGTACTCCTTTTCTTCCTTGCTTTTTTATGCTGCTCATGTTACTTCTTGTTCTGTTTGACTGCTGAGTTTCTGTTTACTCTTATAGATTTATTTGATGCTTGGGAGGAAAGATATTAGAAGGGAAGGGAAGAAGTCACTAAAGAGAATGAGAGTAGGCAAGTAGAATTCAAGGAAGGGGGAATAAGAAAATTGAAAAGAAATGAAAAGACAAAAGAAACAAAAATAACAAAGATTAGATAATAAAGAAAGAAAGAAAAGACGAGAAAAAAAAATTTAACAAAAATAATACTGATAATAAAAAAAGAAAATTAAAATTAAAAAATAATAATAATAAAATAAAAAAATTTAAAAAAAATTAGAAACATTGAAAAAAGTTAAAGAACAACAACATATAAAAATTGAAAATGAAAGAAAAAGAAGAAAAAAAAAGAAAAAGAAAAAAAATGATAATAATAATACTAATAAGTGCAGTCCTAGAGTTCTATTAACTTCTCTTCCAGTAGGTGGAGCTGTGCCCACTGGGCCAAGCTTCTCCTCTCAATAGGTGGGAACCATTCACTGTGCAGCAGCTCTTTCTCCTAGACTGGGCGGGTCTCCAATCCTGAGTGTCTAGGGCCTTGTCTTGTGTTTCCTCAAGCCAGGCCGTGCTCACCTGTGGCGCTCACCAGAATACTGGCTACACGCCAGGTCTGCTGCTCCTGAGAGCCCTGTTTTCATGAACACCTGGGCTCACTCTCCCTGTTTGCCTCCCTCAGACCCTAAGTTTGTAGAGCTTGGGGCTGAGATCCCCCAGCGAATTTGCTTGCCCTCCTGTAGCCACGCCCCCGGTAGCTGGTGCAAGAGACCTCAGTTGTCAGCACTGGTGGGAGCAGTAGCCGGGAGTTCCGCGCCGCGAGTCCCGCGCCACTCCTGATTCCCTCGGTCTGGTTATTTCGTTCACAGGAGAGCTGGGAGTGGCCCTTAAGGTTTCCCCGCTGTGTGGAGAGAGATGACTAGGGGATTACACACCTGTCGCGCTGGTTTCAATGCAGTTATCTCCTCCGCCCGTGACGCCATTTCTCTGCCATGGTGGTTTCCCATGCAAATGGTGACCGTTCGTTCCCTTTGCCGGGTGACCAATGCAACGGGTGGGTCCTGACTGTCTCTCCCAATCCCCATTTCAGTCCTGTGGCCACTGACTATGAAGGCTCGGTTGGCTTTTACCTCTGTAAGTTCCTAAGGGCCGACCAATTATTTCAGTGGGATCGTCAGTGCTGAGTCACACGAAGCAGGCGAACCGGAGCTTAATTGCCTCCGATTCGGGCTCTGTGTGTGTGTTCTGAGGGGCCCAGCCTGTACACCCCAGATCCACGTCAGCTCAGCATTAGCTAGTGATCCTGAGCAAACAGCATTTAGATAGTTTACGGCTCCCTATGCCCGCGCAGTTGAAGATGTCAGAGACTTGATCTCTCTGCGCCTGCCACCATGTTAGATCTCCTCAATGATATTCATGTTGCCCTTACAGCTTCCTGGCATAAGCAAGTTCTTGGGATTATACAAACTGCTGCTTCTGTTTCCAGTCCAAATTTCTAGAAATGAAACCCTGCCACCGTCGCCTCCGTCTCTGGGCCGTGCTCACGGACGCTGCGCTCGTCTGCGACCGTGGCAGAGCCGCCCTGGCCTCTGCAGCTCTTCAGCCCGGTGCCCGGCCCCTGGGGCCCAAGCGGCTGCTGCCGTGGCTCTCCGTCCCCCTCCTCCAGAGCATGGGTCCCCTGGCAGGGGGTGCAGAACGACCCCAGAGCAGGCTCTGCCTGAAGGTGCAGCGGCGAACAGGCCACCGAGACACTTGAGGCTGCAGTCCAGCCTTCGGAAGACAGGGCTCCGCACGCAGCCCAGCTCCAACCTCTAGGTGCGGCTGCCAGACAATGTATACAGAGCCATCAAGACAGCAAGCAGAAAGCAAATGGCGGCTCCCGCGGAGTGGATTTTCTGCACAGAAACCGCATCCCCACCAACAATCCCAATCCACAAACTCTCCCTGTATAAAAAATATTCAAAAAAAAAAAAAAAAGAAAGAAAAAAAGGCGGGGCACACTGAGCTTTCTTTGCCTCGGGTACTTACAATCCACTGCTGATTACACATTCAGCTTCTCTGCCAGAAAGTTCACTCTAAAGGGGAATAATTCCAGATGGAAACTCAAATATGAGAAGAACTGGAAATGTAAGTACAAGGCAATATATTCTTTCCTCTAATTTTTCAGACATCTGACTATTTAATGTTAACAAAGTAAGATGACTGTGTGGATTTTATGGCGTAGATAGAAGATAAATATATAACAGTGATAGCATGTAGGATTCATTTGTTTGCTAGGGCTGGAGTAACCAGTGTCTTGGTGCAGATGGTGGCTTAAATGACAAAAAAAATATATATTTTTTATATTTCTGAAGGCTAAGAGTCCAAGACGAAGATATCAGCAGGTTATTATTTTTTTTGATACCTCTCTCTCACCTTCTATGATACTGGGATTAGAATTTAACTTAGGGAAAAATGAGGGAGGGATGGAGGGAAAATTCATCTCAACTTAGGATGAGAATGTTACATGAATTATACTATTTAAGCTTCTTATATATGAAATGGTGAAATATTACTCTACACTGTCTGTTATGAATTAAAGATACATGTTTCAATCTATAAAGGAACAGCAGCAATGGAAAAATGTCAAACACATACTGTTAGGAGGGCAAAAGTAAATAAAATGGAATCTAAATATATTTTTCAGTTAAAAGGAAAGCAGGAAAAGAGCACACACAAATGAGACAGGCTAAAAATAAAATATCAAAATAGTAGACATAAAACAAAGCTATATCTAAATTAGAGTATTATAGATACAGTATAACCTTCAAAAATGTATAGATTGTTATTCTAAACAATAAATAAAGATATCTATATGTCACTTATAAGAGCACAGAACAATTATAGTTGACAACAATTTCTTTTTTCTTTTTTTGTACCAGGAACAGGTATACTCAACCACTGAACCACATTCCCAGACCTATTTTGTGTGTTATTTGGAGACAGAGTCTCACTGAGTTGCTTAGCACCTTGCCTTTCCTACAGCTGGCTTTGAACTCTTGATCCTCTTGCCTCAGCCTCCCAAGCTACTGGGATTACAAGTATGTACCACTGTGACTGGCAACAATTTCTTATATAATTTGGAAAGAACTAGAAGAGAATTATTTAAATATTCCCAGCACAAATAAGTGATAAATTCTTGAGGTGATGGAAGAAATGCTAATAAACTTGCTTTGATTATTACACATTACATAAGTATACTGAATTTTCACTTTGTACTCCATAAGTATACTCAATTATTATGTGCTAATTAAAAAGAAAAAGAAAACACACAAAAAACTAAATGGATAGAAAGAAAAACATAGTGTAAACACTTGGCTTACAAAAGATGTTATTGCATATAACATTATACAAAGTAGACTCAAAGATTAGAGTTTTTCTGGAAAAGAGGGGCATTTAATAATGGTAAAGTCATGAATTCATGGGGAATATTAATAATAGTCCTTAGTATATACACTTGTATATATAGAATTGCAAAACTTAAGTAGAAATAACAAACAAAAAAAGGAACAGACAAATGCATAATCCTAGAAATTTTAGAACACACCTCCATATGGTTAATAGAAGAATTAAGCAAAATTAGAAATATAGTATTTAAACTATAACAGCAATGCCCTTGAAACAATTAACATTTAAAATTATCATAATATATCAAGACCAAAAGGTATATTTTGCAATCATTTTCTATTAAATATGAGGAAACCTTGATACACCATTTGATAGAAAAGATGATCATTATAATAAACTTCCAAGATTCAAGGTAAAACTTCTGCACAATGAGGTAAGTAAGAGTATGTGATTACCCCTGCCCCATATTTAAAGTCAATGGAAAACTAACAGTCCATTTTCCCAAAATTCTCATGAAGAAAGACATGGGCATGGAGATAAGCATAAAGTAGGACTTCCAATAATCCAAACCATTTAGGAGTTAAGGTTTGGGTCATCCTACCAAGCAAAGGACCATGACTAGAGAATTCATTTGCTGGGAGAAAAGGGAATATGAAACAGGTGGTAGAAGAAACACCAGCTATGCCAATGAGACAAGTTGCAGAAACAAGGTAGTTAATACTTGGAAGTAATTGTACTTATTATTATGCTACCATGTTTACATACATATTAACCAATTTTTTCTTTCTCCCATCTCCTCTCCTCTAGCTTAAAGTAATATTAACCTGGTTTATTTTGCATATCAGTATTTAAGTTATAGAATATCAAAGGAGGAAAGCAAACATGATCCCAAACATTGTGACATCTTCTGGGGAATTAGTTTTTTCTACTATATTCATGAAAGTTCTATCACATTAGGCAAAAATAATGATTTTATTGTTTTTACTTGTAGATTAACATTCATTTAAGGAGGTATGCATGAGTACATGGTTGACAAGGAGTGAACTGTGAGGGCATTCTCATGTGTAAGTTTAGCTAGATGGAAATATAATTTCTAATTATTTAGTCAAATAATAATGTATTTTCTGCAACAAAGGGGTTTTTACAACTTTAAACTACCAAAACTTATTACAAAGAAAAAGATGCTTCCATGGGGCTTCACTATGCAATCCCATCAAATATTTGAATTTAGAAATACTAATATCACTAGAACTCTTTAGGAGAATACAAACTTAAGAACTACTTCTCACCTTATTTTATAAGGAGATGATAATAATGACATTAATCTTTGAAAAAATCATTATCATTTAGAATAATTCCATTACAATTTTTATCAATAATACAGACCTAATTTTATAAATAAATTCAATCAAAAATTTTATTTAAAAATACCTCTTGAACTAGTACATTATATCCCAGGAATGAAAGGTTCCATAAATCAATGTAATTCAATAAATTATCAAAAGAAAGGAGAAAAACATCGATTAAATAAAATATTTGATAACCATACTTAAAAAGTATTTCTTAACATCAAAATGAAATAAAAATCCTCAATCTTACAAAAGTATCCATGACATTTAAAACTAATTTTATACTTACTCCTAAAATGTTAAATATTTTTCGTCTGAAATTGAAAATGAACAAGGACGCCCATTCTAATGCTGTATTGAACATTATACTGGAAGATCAAGCAAATGAAATAGACCAAAATTAATATATATATATATATATATATATATATATATATATATATATATATTGCATAAACTGTCTTCATCACACAAAAAGAATATAAAAATAAAAGAAGTTAACAAAAATAGTTTAACAGAAGAGTTTTAATATCTCAAGTATACTATAAAAATTTGAAAGTGTCTAAAGTGACAGTTTTAAAGACATAGAAGAAACATATGCTTAGGAATGTATTTAACAAAAACTGTGCAAGATGCTCATTCAGAAAATAAACTTACTGGTAGATAAATGTGCCACATAGTTCAATATTGTTTGGTAGCAAAATGATCCACAGGTTTGACATATGCAAAATTATGTCAACATTATTTTTGAGAGAAATTGACAAAGTATTTCTAAAAAATACATGACATTGCAAAGAATTGAGAATTTTTAATAAACAAAACAAAATAAAATCTCAAGAAAGAAACTTCATAGTGCCTTTTTCTGTTAACATAATTAGGACATGCATAATAAAAAAAATAATGAGTTCATGAATATAAAGGCAGGTCCACACTATAAGTGATTAATTCAGTTTCAAAAACATAGCATGATATTTTATAAGTAAACTTAGACTTTTCACAAAGGATTCTGAAAGAATTAGATAAAGGCTTAAAGGAGGAGGATCTTAACTTTGTTTTAAATTATACCCAAGACTTGAGACAAACCTTAGAACTAAACATAAGAGATAAAACAATAAAGCTTCTAGATGAGAACAGATACAAAGATACTTATAATCTTGAGTTAGACATAGATTCCTTACATAGGACATAAAATACTGTAATCTTGAGAGAGAGAGAAAAAGATATAAATTTAACTTCATAAACATCAAAAAACCCCATTAAGATAATGAAAGACCAACTACAGACATCCAGAAAAACGTTTGCATCGCATGTGTCCAAGAACTATTTTCCATTAACCACAAAATATTAATGAAAAGGCAGAAATGAAAATAAAAGTTAGGCAACAGCCTTTAAGAAGCATTTCAAAATGAATATATATGAGCAACAAACATGCACATAAGAGGTGATGTATTAGTCAGCCTTTAGTCACAGTGACCAAAATACCTGACAAGAAAAACTTAGAGAAGGGAGGTTTCAGGGATTCTGTCCATGATTGGCTGACTCTGGCTCTGGGCCCAAGATGACGCAGAACATCATGGTGGAAGGTCACGGAGAGGTAAGCTGCTTAGCCCGAGACAGATGGGAAGCAGAGAGCCAGCACAGGAAGCCAGGGACAATATATAACCTCCAAGGGCATACCCCACCTACCTAAAACTTCCACCTTGTAATCTATTCAAATTACAACTACATCAATGGATTCACCCACTTATTAGGATTTAGCTTTCATAATCTAATCATTTCATTTTGTACATTTCTGTGGTTGAGCTTTTCAGGCAATATCTCAAATCTAAACCATAACAGGTGATCAGTACCATAATTCATCTAAAGATATATGGATTTTACTGAATGTAAAGTTGACATGAATATATTTAGGGGTTACAATTATTTAAACAGAAAAAAAATTTGTTTAAAATTATAACCACTTCTTTTTTATGTTTATTTATTTATACTAATTTGTTTTACATGATAGCAGAACATATTTCAATTGATAGCACACACTGAAACAAACCTACTTAAGTACAGTTATCTCATACTAGACAAAGGCACCAAAAACATATGTTGGAGAAAGATAGCCTCTACAACAAATGGTGCTGGGGAAACTGGAAATCCATATACTGCAAAATGAAATTAAGCCCCCATCTCTCACCATACACAAAACTCAACTCCAAGTGGATCGAGGACCCAGGAGTTAATTTAGAGACCCTGTGCATAATAGAAGAAAAGTAGGCCCAAATCCTCATCATGTCAGATTAGTCTTGGACTTCCTTAACAAGACTCCTATAGTGCAAGAAATAAAATCCAGAATCAATATGTGAGATGGATTCAAACTAAAAAGCTTCTTCTCAGCAAAAGAAACAATGCAGAGTAGAGAGAACAAGTTACTTCTTAAAAATATTATATTCTAAAATTTTCTCAATATTTTTCAAGAAAATAGTGTATAAATATATTTCTTTTGTTTGAGACAAAATAAGATTCCAAATGTACTTATTGTGTCATTTTCTGGAATACTCCTTCTAATATATTGAAAATGTAGTATTTATTGTAAAATTATTCATTATTTACATAGAATTATTTTCACATGTAATAGTGTAATTCATAGTCATATACATTATCACATGTATAGTATGTGTTTTTTCAAATAAAAGATACATTTTGCATAATACATATTGTGTGTATTTTACTACAAAGTAAATATACTGCCGGCTCTACATTTTAGACCTTTCTGAAACTCTTTTTCTGAAAGTTTTGTGGAAAAATAACCAATATAATATAAACTATAAATATTTAATATGTGCAATCTGATGAATTTGAATGTATGCACTCTCTTAAATGATCACTGTAATCAAGGTAATAGACATGTGCAATGTTTTCTCATACTCTGTGTCCTGTGTGAGGATGAGAAACATTGTACATGTCTATTACCTTGTCCTGTTAAGAATAAAATAAAAGATCAATGCTTACATTTTAAGTGAATAATACAGTATTATTGACTATAGGCACTGTGCTATATAGTAGATTTCTAGAATTATTTATCTTTCATAAACAAAATTTTATATTAATCATAAAACTTACTGACTCATTTTCTCCCAGCCCTTGGTAGCCACCATTCTGTTCTTTGCTTTGATGAATTGGACCATATTAGGTACCTCATATAAATAGAAATATACAATATCCATCTTTCTGTTACACTTAGCATAGTAAGGGTTCATCCATGCTGCAAATGCAGAATTTCCTTTTTTAAAAAAGCTGAAGAATGTTCCATTGAATGTATGCCACATTTTCTTTACTCATTCTTCTACTTATGAACATTTAGGTTAGTTCTAAGAATTGGCTCTTAGAAATAAGAATAGTGCTAGAATTAACCCAGGAGTGAAGATATCTCTGCTAGATCCTGATTCCTATTTGGGGGTAAAAGCCCAAAAATGGGATTGTTGGTTCATAAGTTTCTTTTACTTTTAAATTTTCCAAGGAACTACCATAACGATATTCTTTTTCATGTTAGCTATATTATTGTGAATTTCTACCAATAATGTAAAAGTGTTCAAATTTCTTCATATCCTGCTCACACTTATTATATTTGTGTTTGTTCATAATAACCATCCTAGCAAATATGAAGTGATACCTCATTGAGATTTTGATTTGCCTTCCCCTGATGCTCATGTTGTTCAACATTTTTTTATATACCTGTTCGGAATTTAAAATGTCCCTTCAAGTCTTTTATTTGTTGTTTGATTGGGTCATTTATTTTTGTGCCATTGAGATGTAGGCATTCATTATTGTAACTCTTAAATCTTTTGGAAATAATTTCCTTTTACAGAATCAACAATTCCCCTTTAGCCAAATAAAGTTTCTTTTAGCTTACATCAATAGAACTAAAATACTCCTCTATATTTTTGATAAAGTGTCAAATTATAGGTTCCTATTTCCTATATAACAGGGTTCCTATTTCCTATATTTCAAAAATTTTTACCTTTTATAATACTCATTTGGGAAAAGTTTTATAAAACTAAAATAATTACTGGTAAATAATTAACTGTGAATATAATTATGAGTAAAATTATATTTACTGTAAATTCTTTCAAACTATGGCTTATGAATCCTTTGCTGATATTATTTTATGTATAGATTATTTCTTCCTTCCAAAGCAGATAATATGTACACCAGAAATTACTCTATTTCATATTTTTATTAATGAGCATTTACCATTTATAATATGAAATGCATAATCAAAAGTGACATTTAATTCATGAAAACAAACATTAAAAGTTAAATTTGTCCTGATCCTCATATAATACATGCCATGGATTCTAAGTTTATTTCTATTTTTCACCTAAATATACATAACTTCATATCTTGCAACAACTACCATGCATAGTTAAATAACTCAAGTATCATTGGACAAATAATTGAGCTTTAGGTGAAATAAGTTATTTATACAGATTGATTTTATACCAAACCAATGAGCTGATATCAAACTTTCTAACATTTGTGCATATTCCATAAAAATTATTGATTTGTGGATTGCACCAATATATTCCATTATTTTACATTAGTTTCCCTCTGTGTGTAGATTCTGTCCACCTCACTGTCATGGAAACATTGATTCCTCATTGTAGTCACTCCTGGTGTAAAACACAGCTGCCTAACAAATGTACATTGGAACTAGTTCCTTTTAGCATCTGTTAAATCTCAACACAGTATATAACTGCTCTTTTTAGAGTGCATCAATCATGGAAGAGTGAGACAGAATTAAAGCATTTAGTTCTGCTTGGCTCCCTTTGTATCTAATTTAGGCATGTATGACCCATTGCATTCATTGTTGTGCTTACAACAGCTGTTTCTTATTATTAAGAAAAGCAGCTTTGCGTGCAGAACATAAAACAATAAACCTAGCCATGTGGATAGAGTACATTTGCTTCTAAAGGTTATAAATATACACTTAATAAAAAAAGTAAGGTGATGTTAACCATATTTCACAGAAAACAAATGGTACCACTTCAGGCAATAAAATCTAACACCTCCTGATCAAAAGAAAACAAAATCTTCAGTCCAAACTTTCTCATCTATCTCTGTAAAAATTTATGCAATTAATAAAATAAAGTTAATTGAGGTGGGCACAAAGAATGGATTGGATGCTCATTAATTATGGTGCATAAACAGCATTTTTAGAGTTATTTCTAGATTTAACTTCCAGAGACTATTAAAAAGTATAGTCATTTAGAAATGTCTTTAAGTGAATATAAATACTTATGCTACATATCAAGAAAATAGTTTTGCTTTTATGTGTGTAATTTACAGAAGAAAAAAACAGAAACTTTGCTTTGTCAAGTTTGTAATGCTTAATTCTTATTTTAATAATCATAAAATAAGCACTAATTAATATATTATTCATTAATCACATACTTTTAAAATTCACTGCACTTTAAATATTCATAAAGAAAAATCAGACATGCATATTTTATTGGTTAGAACACTGAATCAGAAGATATGATCATAAAAGAGGTACCATTCAAAATAATAACATAATTTTAAAATCATATTTTCAGCATTATATTATTTTCTTTCATCTCTTTTCCAACTAAAATTATGTTTCTAAGAGCACTTTGCTGATCATAATTGGTGAGGCATATTAAAAAATGTTTCTTCTTACTTTCTACTAAAAATTTCACCTCCATAGCATATATAATAAGTCAATAGTTCAATTTCTTTTTTATGTATATGATAATCTTCTATGGTAGCCTTCTATATGGATTATTTAGAAAATTTTGCTTCTTCAAAGTTAATCTGGTAACTGTTCATCTATAAGTTTTTCTAGCTATTCATTATTTATCATATTTTTAAGAAAATTTACTTTCTCTATACACCCTTTTGAAAAAGTTGTATACAGCTAGTACCCACTGTAGGAATATTTGAGGGATTTTCAAAAACATATACATTTTGGTTTCAAAATACTTTATAAAATATACTAGTGGATGAATTATTTTTTAATGTAGGAGGGGAAGGGTTTGAAACCAGGGGCTATATGGAATTCTGGATCACAATGGTCTTGGAAGTAAAAAATCTATCTGATGATAAAATTTCTCTATTTCCATGTATTATCAAAAATACTACTTTTTCTTAATCTTTCATCTCACCTTTTTGAGTTCAGAGACTGTCTAATGAGTGCTTTAAATAAGGACTTGAAGTACACATCTTTGATGATCAGAATTCCTGTTATCCAGACAGATATTTGGTCTTTGCTCACCCAACCACCCCTTCCTTCTGTACCTACATCTTCCTTGGGGTGAAGCAAAGAGACCACTTCTACCTTCCCCAATTTTGATATCATCTGTCCTCTTTTTTATTGCCTCCAAAATAATGCTACATTCTGATTCTAACATCTCATCTCCTTTGAAACAGTCCCACTTTTTTTTTTCTTTAACTTAATGCCCTTGTCTTTCTCTTCCAAGAATTTGGATATGAGTTCATGGTGCTTGGCTAAGAGAGAAATTGAGTGAGAAAAATAGTGTTTGCATATAAGGTATGTTGGCCCCAAATTCAAATCTTCATACATGTATTTTGAATAATGATGACCATCACATTCCACCATCCTTGCTATCCACCATCCCCCTCTCTTTCTCTCCCACCCTTCTTCCCTATCTAGAATTAATCTAATCCTCCCATGCTCTCCCTTCCTAAGCCACTATGAGTCACCCCCCTTATATCAGAGAAAACATTTGCTATTTGTTTTGGGGGGATTGGCTAACTTCACTTAGCATTATCTTCTCCAATGCCATCCATTTACCTGAAAATGCCATGATTTTGTTGTAATAAGGATTGTAATACATTCCACTGTTTATGTGTATTTAAAAATAAATTTAAAAAAGAAAAATAGTGTTTGCTTTATTCTAAAATGTGGCATTGATTTTTACAAGGTGCATGCAGGTGATGGTCTCTTATTCCATATCAATTCCACTACACCACCCCTTCCCACCAGAAGATTTTACAGTATTTAAATCCTGGTGTCCCACTATAATCTTTTGAACATACAATATAGATCCAAATTATAACTGTTGCCATTAATTTTTGCAATTCCCACACTGACTGACTACCTATACTCAATCTATGGATAATGAAATAAAAGCTTGCATATTAAAAAATAACTTTAAAGAATAAAGCAATTATTTATGCCTAATTATGAGCTGTTAATAATAGTAACTAATATTTATTCAGTACTCTATGTTGAATTTTACATTGATTCTCTTAATATCTATTATATTCAATACTAGTTACTAGAGAAATCGAAAATACCATAGAGAATAAACATAGAGAAATAACATAGAGAAAGAAATTCACAATGTAGTGGTAGAAACAAACACCAAGCAAGGAAACACATGCAAAAGTAAATTTTGTATTTTTTAAAGTTCTCTGAAGAAATAATAATGTCTAATGGCAGAAAACAAAGGAATTAAGAAAATTAAATACTTAGGGAAATTTTTTAACAATGAAGGAAAACAATCATGTAAAGAACTGGATAGAAAGTTTGCAAACAAAGTCAATAGCCATGAAGCTTCCATGAGATGACAGAAAGGTGGCATGAATAGATCTAAGTAAGAAAACAGGAGAGTGGAAAGGGTCCATCCAGCAAAGCTACAAAGACAAGTTTGGATTTTAACTGCAATTGCAGTAGGAAGCCATAATACGTTTTAAGCAAAAAGAGACATAGTGCATTATTCTTTATTTGTTTATTTGATATACAGCAAATTATATTTGACAGTCTATCATGTATACTTATATTTATATTTAAAATACAATAATCAGCTTTGTCCTTAAAACTTAAAGTTGTACTCATTGCCTTAACCACAATTTGAAAAGGGTTTGTAACTTTCAGTCTTAATAATTTCCAAATAAGTTTATGTCACTGTGCCTTAAGAATATTTTAAAACAGCTCATAGTGAATACTCATAAGTAAATAGGAAGTTTCAAATAAAAAGTTTCAGAATACTAACTTTTAAATTAATTCTGTAAAATTATTTATGACTATAGATGTCTTCTACATAATTGACACTGAATGTTTAAAGTAATGAAGTCCTTGAATGAACAGCATTCTTTTGCAAATACAAGCTTTTCCTTTGCTCTTCCCTCACTTTTTAATTGGTATTTTCCTTTAGTATAAGTGTGGACTTGTGTATTCCTGTTTTGAATCAATGTGCTAGAATCCATTTACATTGTTATTCATTCTGAAGTTCATATTTGACCAGTGTGAGCTGTTCAATCTGGCTCTTGTGTCTTTCTGCCAATCCCCATTAGTCTGGGAGCTTTTTCTCATTTTCTTGGACAATGAGATATTCCTGCTTACTTTGAACTCTCCCTGACCCAGACCTTAAAGCAGCCATTTCTATGAGAAAAACTATTTTCTTTTCGTAGACAATGTATAATATTTAAAGTGGGCACTAGATTTGCACATTGCCAAGCCTAGTTTCCACACTTTTCAGTAAAACCTGACTCAAATGCCTTTAATTCTATTTTAACATGATAGTTCAGTATCATTTGTCCTCCCCTATTCTCCTCCACAGTGTACCTGTCTTCACCACGTATGAACAAATATTCCCAAGAACACAAATTTATTTACTTGTTTTTCTTGGTATATTAAACTTTTAATGTTTTGATATATAAAATAATGACATGGTTCAAAGTTCAAAACTGAGTAAAGGTATATTCAGAAAAGTCCTATGCATTTCTTTATTAGTTTCAACCCTGTAAGTAACTATTTTCATTAGTTTCAAAAGTTTGGTTTCCTTTATATAATTCTTTAAAATATAGAATCACATTGTCAATTCTGACATTTCTTCCACAAGAGTAGTGTAGTCCAATATGCTCCATTTCCCCTGCTTTTCAATTGAGGAGTAAAGCCTAGAAAGCATCCCCTAACAGTTCACCAAAATAAACAAACAAACAAATAGATAAATAAAATTCTTGCATTTTTTTACAGTGCATTGTATTTTTTTTTTTTTGAGAGGGAGAGAGAATCTTTTTTTGTAGATGTATACAACACAATGCCTTTATTTTTATGTGGTGCTGAGAATCGAACCCAGATCCCTCCCATGCTAGGCGAGCGCTCTACCGCTGAGCCACAATCCCAGCCCAGTGCATTGTATCTTAATGCAAATGTAGGTCTATTTTTTGTTGTTGTTGTTAATAGTCTGTGTCTTCTGCTAGATTATTTTCAGTATTGCTCTTAAAATTGCTCCTATGAATAAACTTGCTTATGTTTTTGCTGTATGTGATATTCTCCTTGTTTTCAAATTAGTTGTTGTGTATATTTGGGTTGAATTCCTAGAATCAAAATTGTTGGACAAAGGATCAAAAGCAAACGCAATGTCATAAGAATTTCCCAAGTTTCATTCACAGGGATCGTGCTGTTATTTAC
This sequence comes from Marmota monax, assembly GCF_021218885.2. Lineage (NCBI taxonomy): Eukaryota > Metazoa > Chordata > Mammalia > Rodentia > Sciuridae > Marmota > Marmota monax. The sequence continues at coordinate 14,708,499 of NW_026694491.1, read as the reverse complement.
TCTCACCAAAAATATATGAAAACATTTGACCCCTACAGTCTTACCAGCAAAGTGTGTAGTCAAGCTTTGTAAATGTTGTCATATTAAATGGTGAAAAAGATCCACCATAAGGTAACTTTAAATTATATTTAACATAGCGGGGGTTGAGTAATTTTAAGGCTAACTGTGGGTGGTTATGCCTTTTGTCTATTTTTCTAATATGTTTAGATGTCATTTATTTATGTACATACATATATAAATTTATATAATATAAATTTATACATATATTTATATGAAATTTATATGGGATGAAAGGTCCAGTTCTTACTTACACAGTATGATAAGTATATACTTGAGGAATATATACTGCAGTAACTAACACCACACTCAAAGTAAAGAATCTTACCATCACCCCAGAAATTTCCCCTATACTCCTTTCTGATTCCAACATGTAATTCCAAAAGAAAACTTTTTATTTTGAAATGGTATATATTGTATTTGTATTTTCTTGAATTTCACATGAATGGAATGGTATTGTGTAATTCTTTTGGCTGGACTCATCATTATACCTGTGAGGTTCATCAGCCTGATCCACAGGTGAGTAGCTCATTCTGTATATTGCTGAGAAGTATTCCCTGAAAAGTATTCCATGACTAATTTATCCCTCCCCCTGGTAGTTGTTTCCAAATTTTGATATTGTAAATTAAGCTACTCCCAACATTGTATAACTCTTTTTTGGAACATTTGCTCCTATTTCTCTTTGACAAACACTGAAGATAGAAGTATAAGAAATTTATAAGAGCATGTTGAACTTTTCCAGAGTGGTTTTATTGTTTTACATCACAACCTAGAAGGTATAAAAATTCTAATGTTCCATATTACATTTTTGCCAACATTTTGTTTAACTTCTTTTAATTTCAGTCCTTCCAAATGCTAATTATCATATCTCATTGTGGTATAATATTGTATTTCCTTGATGACTACTGATGTTCAGAACCATTTCATGGACTAAGTGGGTATTAGGCAATCTTTTTTTTTTCTATAAATTGTGTATTAAAATTTTTACCTATATTTTATTATATTTTCTTTTAATTACCAATCTGTGATATCTTTTTATATGTACTTTATTAATCTTTATATATATATATATATATATATATATATATATATATATATATATACAATAAATATTTTCTCTATGTCTATGGCTTGTCCTTTCATTTCTAAATGATAAATTTTTGATTATCTGGAGAACTTTAAAACATTTAAATCTATTAAAGTCCAACATGTCAGTTTTATTTCTCTACAAATTTGTGTTCTTCTATCTTGTCTAAAAAATATCTTCCTACTGGGAGTATACAAAACTATTCTTCCAAATTTTCTTTGTAAAGCTTCATAACTTTAATTAAAAGTTATTTTCTAAAAGAAGTCTGTGCTCAATTTTACATCAATTACTGATATGTGCAAAGTTAGGAATTGAATTTCTTTATTATTGTTATTCTCCTTCTTTCTCCCATCTCCCATTTCCAGTCTCTCTGCTTCTGCTTCTGCTTATACAGTTGTCTAAGAACAATTTGTTCAAGAAACTTCCTTAGAGGCCTTAAAAAAATAAAGTGACCATAAATTGCTCTATTTCCAGTTTCTAAGCTATTTCATTATTTTACCTATCTACTGATATCATGTTTTCTTTATTATTGTATATTTTTACTGTTTTAAATCAAGAAATACAAATCTATTGACTCTTCCTTTTTAATATTATTTTTGCCCATTTAAAATTCTTCCCAATTCCAAATAGTTTTAAAAATAATTTGTCAATTTCCACTAAATAAAAATATTCAAGTATTTTTATTTGGGGAACATTTAATCTATCATTGTGGAATAAATGGGTGTTTTAATAATGAGTCTTCCAATTCATGATGATAATTTATTTATATCATATTTAATGCCTTTATTGTACTTTATAGGTAGATTTTTTCTATATAATGTGTTAAATTGATTTCTAAGAATTTTATTATAGTATATTTAACATTTTAGTTTTCTATATTCTAAATATATACTGTTCATATAGAAATGCACTTGGCATATTGACCTTGCATCATACAACCCAATAGTATATTTAACATTTTAGTTTTCTATATTCTATATATAAACATATACTGTTCATATAGAAATGCACTTGGCATATTGACCTTGCATCATGCAACCCTGATCTACTTACTAGTTTTATTAAACGTGCATACATTGCTTAGAATTTTCCACTTATATTTTGAAAATCAGAGTGTTCCTGGACAAGAATTACAAAGTTATATACACATCATTCTATTGGATTTGCAAAGGGCATTATCATAGTCTACTCTCATGGAGTGCTATCATATTCTACCCATTGCATTTTCATCCCTTCTAAAATAGTATTTCTGCTAGTGGTCTTTCTTTTTGTTTGATTGTTCGGACCCTATAATTTCTAGTTTAATACTGAATACCTGTTTAGCTTTGCTAATTGTAATGCTTTTAATATTTTATCATAAAATATATTATTAATGTAACTATACCATCTTTTAAAATTTAGATAAGTTTATCTATTCCCAATTACATAAAACTTTAATATGAATGTGGATTGAATTTTATTAAATTATTTTTTAAAAAATTTATCTGTCAAACTACATTACATATTATACTGTTGGTAGTGGGTTTTGGTTTAGAAAAACAGTACAACTCACAAGAAAGAATAGATTTCACATGATACCAAGTATGCTTACTTTTGAGAAAATAGCCCAGGGCAAGAAATTGTAGTTACCTCAGGGACAGGTGATTTAATGAAAATTTTCTTGCAAAATTGACTCCATTAATTTTTAAGAGAATATTCATGCCAGGTTCAAGGAAATTGATAACCTGGGTGAGAAATACACCCTAGACCAATTACATATACTGCATTGTCAATATTGTTCATTGTAGGATAAATAACAGGCTTGGAGATCATGCACCTGCACCAAAGAATGAGTTATTGTCATGTTTCCTTGGAAATGATATGTGACTGCTAGTCATATACACCTGGTTAAATATTAAAAGGAAATAAAAAGAATTATTTGGATTACTTGGGTTGTATACATACACTCACTCCATGTCTCATGACCTCACATGTCCCACAGATGAAATGAGGGAGACGTAAGAATCTGTATTGAGAGAGTGCTTGTTCTGCAATCTTTTACAGCTAAGTAAGCTTGTGCTACCCGAATCCTATTGCATGTTGAGTTTGATCATCAAACTGAACTCAGAACGCTGCTGGTAGTAGAATTAACGAAAACATCATCAATTATGTTTGGATATCTATTTATTATTGGTACATTAACCTTATAATCCGGAAATAAATTTTACATGAAAATGACAAATTTACTTATACATTATTAGTTCCTTTTGATAATGTTTAATTATTTTTGCAATCATTTATTTCTATACTTTGGTTATCTGTGATCCCAGGTAAGACAGGCCAGTGGTTTTACTTATTTGTTTGTTGGTTGGTCAGTCAGGTTTTTGCTCATATTCTTTCTGTTTTAGGAAAATTTACGTCAGGATTGTGCATGCTTTGTAAACTCTGTTGGATAGGTCTCTGTAGGTTTTTCCCTTCAGAATATTTTATGAAGATGAGAAAGATCTCTTCCTTGAGTGCTTGCTATAATCTCTAAAACTTCCCTGGCACTGCCTTTCTCTTTATAGGTAGAAAATTTAGTATCTTCCTATATCTACTGCAGTTATTGATCTCTTGAGAAACTGTGCTTGTTTTTGAGCCAGTTTTAGAAAAGTATATTTTTCCTGAAAAAAAATAACCATTTTTTTCTATACTGTAAAAATTTATTACCATAAAGTTAAGTGGAGTACTCACTTATTTTTTGATCTCTCATCCTTAAATCTTCAATGACATGTTTTTTCTTCCCAATATTACAGTGTATGCTTTCTCCTTTTCTAATCACAATTACTATGATTTTGTTGGTTTCATAGATTTTGTAAAGAATAACAGTTTTGATAATATACATGGGTTTTCTAATTGATCAATTCTAATTTTATCTATGGTAATTACTCTCTTCTAAAGTGTTTTTTTGTCTCTCTAACTTATTTAAAAATAAGAATTTATAACCAGGCATGGTATTGTGCTAGCTGCTTGAGGGGAAGATACAAGAAGGTCACTTGATCCCAGGAGTTCAAGGACAGAAGAACACAGTGAGACTCTCTCTCTCTGTCTCTCTCTCAAAGGAAAAAGAGAGTTGTCCCTTCACAAAGAGCTGAATATCCAAATACATATCCTTGGAATTGGGGGTGTAGATTGGGGGTATAGATCAGTGTTAGAGTGCCTGCTTCATATGGAAGAGCCCTCTTTTCCAAGCCAACCACCAGAAAAATAATGAAAATAAAAAAACAATTTTGTGTATTTTTGCATGCATACCCTTGGCTTTCTCTGAGTGTTTGATATGTGTTTATGTCTCCATCTAATTGCTTGCTTATATAGGTATTTGTTCCTTCTTGGTTCTCTGCTTATCCTTGGCTTATGCATTTCCCATTATGATAACATAATGCTGTGTCTTTTAGTTGTGACTTCCTTGTGGAAATGGATATATTGTTGCCAAGTGTTATTTCAGGATGACTTCACTAATGGGTTAGTATGGAAAGTTCAACTTCTGCTGGCTGAATGAGTCAGTGTCATCTGCTGGGAAGCCATCATGGCCATGGCTCTCTCTCTCTAGTGCATTGTGCTGTAACATTCATTGCTCCCACATGCTTTTTCTCTTAGTTGTATTTCAAATGAATAATTAACTTCATATTTTATCTTGTAATTCTATACTATACATAAGTGAATCAGTATGTGCCTGCATGTGTTTTTGCTGTGTTAAATTTATATGTATCTGTGTAGGTCGGCATGTGAATAGATCCTACAAACTGAGTGCCAGGGGAACTGTATGCTTAGTGTCTCATTTGAGTTAATGTTTTGCTAATCTTCAGATCATATTTTAAAAATCAATTAAAATTGCTATATTTTGTGTTTAATGATATATTTAGAGGACTGAAGGGCTATCTCTCTATATTTTTTTGAAATATATATACATATATATCAGATATATGTATAGGTATATATCTGATATATATGTATGTATATATACCATTTACTGTATAATGAGCCAGAAGAATGAGAGGGGGGGAAACAAAGAAGATAAGGGTGAGAGAAAAATATAAATCAATAGAGATCAAGAATAAAAGATTAGAACTTAGAGAATACATAATTCTCTGTATATAGCAACTCTGTATCTTTAAATTAAACATGATTATTCAACCTCCAAACTCAAGCTGTATTACATAGCATCTGTCTTTACTTGGAGGAAAGAGAATACCTAAGGAAGCAAAACAGTTAGTGTGTTCTCTATAGGCAGACAGGCCGAAAGTGAGAGGAGACAGAGAAAGGCCTGGAGTATATATTTTTAGTTACTCTTCACCACTTATCATTCAAATAGTTTATGCTGATTAGAAGCAGTTTAGAGGTAAATGAGAGCTGATAAAAATTTATTGATTTGCAGTTGGTGGTGGAATTATGAGAATCCACTGTTATGAAAATACTATTACAATTTCAATGGTCTCGATTTAGAACAATGGACTAAATAAGACCTATTTATAACTTTAATAATCATATCTAGCACGGACAAAGTTCTTGTGATCATTTGTCTATACTAATATATTTGTATAAGCTCTTTTTTATTTATTAAATATTATAAGCAAACTATATCATTAGATGTAAATGAATCATACAGTGGTGAATCAAAAATAAGTGACAAAATGAGAATTAGAAAACAAAAATCTCAGGGTTGGGGTCTTGCTTAGTGGTAGGTTGCTGGCCTTGTATATGTGAGGCACTGGGTTAGATCCTCAGCACCTCATAAAAATAAATAAAGGCATTAGGTCTATATACCATAGCAGCTCAATTCACAATAGCAAGACTTTGGAACCAACCCAGATGCCCTTCAATAGACGAATGGATTAAAAAATTGTGGCATTTATACACAATGGAGTATTACTCTGCATTAAAAAATGACAAAATCATAGAATTTGCAGGGAAATGGATGGCACTAGAGCAGATTATGCTAAGTGAAGCTAGCCAATCCCTAAAAAGCAAATGCCAAATGTCTCCTTTGATATAAGGAGAGTAACTAAGAACAGAGTAGGGACGAAGAGCATGAGAAGAAGATTAACATTAAACAGAGATGAGAGGTGGGAGGGAAAGGGAGAGAAAAGGGAAATTGCATGGAAATGGAAGGAGACCCTCAGGGTTATACAAAAGAACATACAAGAGGGAATGAGGGGAAAGGGAAAAATAATACAAGGGGGAGAAATGAAGGTCAATAGAGGGGGTAGAGAGAGAAGAAGGGTGGGGAGGGGAGGGGAGGGAGGAGGGGGGATAGTAGAGGATAGGAAAGGCAGCAGAACACAACAGACACTAGTATGGCAATATGTAAATCAATGGATGTGTAATTGATGTGATTCTGCAATCTGTATATGGGCTAAAAATGGGAGTTCATAACTCACTTGAAGCAAAGTGTGAAAGATGATATATCAAGAACTATGTAATGTTTTGAACAACCAACAATTAAAAAAAATAAAAAAAAAAAAAAAAAAAAAAGAATGGGCTGGGGTCAAGGCTCTGGGTTGAGTTCTCACCTACCATATGTGAGGCATTGGGTTCGATCCTTAGCACCACATAAAAATAAATAAGTTAGTAAATAAATAAATAAAAGTTTTGTGTCCAACTACAAATAAATACATAAATAATAGATAAATATAGAGTCAAATAATAATCAGAAGAGATTTGATCTTAAAATGCTATGCGATTTTGAAAGGAGTTCATTGGTAAGATTTGCTAAAACAAGTGATAGCAAGGTATGAGGAAGAAGTCGGATGTGAAAGAGTAGAGTGCACCTCTTTTTATTTCATCAAAATGAGTGGTATGCTCACAACAGGGAATATATTTTAATGTATTTCCCTTTTAGTGGCAGTAGATTTGTTGATCTGCATATGTTTTATTCATAGTGAGACTTTAATGATAGCAATTGTTTTGTAAGGCAGTTGACCATGATTAACATTAATCACTAATCTGGTTTGTTGTGGAATTGATTCCTACAGCCACTTGGAGTAAAAGTGTCCAAGAGACTCAGCCTTTCTCTCCACCCTTCATCTCTCCCTTCTGCTCTTTTCTTTTTCTCTCTTTATTTTTTCTGCATGCTTTTCTTTTGCAATACATAGTACTTATAGGAAAGAACATTTCTAATCAATAATCCAATTTATACATTTCAACTGTGTTCTCCAAAATTGAATTGTGGCAGTGGATAGAATAGCAAATTTTCATCAAGAAAAAATTTAAGTTAAAAATATACATTAGAAGACAGCAAAATTCACATGTACATAAAATATAAAAACAATTTAACTGAAAGACTTCTTTATACCCCTGTACTACTAAAATGTGACATCCTTCATTGGTCAAATAGAAAAATGAGGTCTACTTTCAATAATGACTAACAAGTATGTGACAACAATAAGAAAAAACCCACTACTTGGTCTTAGATCAGTTCAGTTTAGGGGTAATATTTACTTTCTAGATTTCCCCTATGAAATTAGGATTAAACTACCATTTGTATGATTTAGCTTGAGGATTCATCCCTGTTGGTTTCCTCATTTTCTGTTCTGCTGCCTCTACTCCCTGTTGGTTTTCTCTTGGAGTACTCCCTCAATATGTTAATTTCAAACATATTCTCAAGTTCTGAATCTGTTTCTGGGGAAACTGCTCCCTCCTAAAAAAAACATGCTCTCTGAGATTTCTGGATACTTGATGAATAGCATATAAGACATCCAATAAGTGATTGTTTAATAGAATTATCTAAACATATGCAATATCCTTATAGAACTATTTAATCAGAATAGAATAGTAACTTACTCTAAAATATTTATTGAACACCTATATGTATAAAGCAGTGTTTATAAAAATACCAGAAAAATATCATTTCACAAATAGGATGCAGGAATATAAAGTAGGATTCTCTAAAGTATCTGGACTTGTCAATTAGACTAGGAAATAGCAATGTACCTAAGGCGTTCCATGTTTTATTTCTTACCAGAGAGAGCATCTTCAAGAAAATTAATGCCCTATGGAGAACACAATGATATTTGGCTCCTATGCAGTGGTCTGACAGGAAAAGGATGAGATGCCTAAACATTATGATGCAAATAATAGAAAAGTCAGATGGCTTGCGATCCTAGAGCTTTTGTTACAAAGCATCTGTTTTTACCAAGGACAAGGTATGTGCTAGCCACAAGAAAGTTAGCATAGGTTTATGGTAAATGCTACATGAGAAAATTTCTTTGAGATGTAAAAAATCTTAGGAGACTGTTTTTAAGCCCTTTGGGTATAGACCAAGGAGAGCGATAGCTGGGTCAAATGGTGGTTCCATTCTCAATTTTCAAAGAAATCTTCATATTGCTTTCCATATTGGCTGCACCAATTTGCAGTCCTACCAGCAATTATGAGTGTGCCTTTTTCCCCACATTCTCTCCAACACTTATTGTTGTTTGTATTCTTAATAGCTGCTATTCTGACTAGAGTGAGATGAAATCTTAATTTTGATTTGCATTTCTCTAATTGCTAGAGGTGTTGAGCATTTGCTCATATATATGTTGATCGATTGTAATCTTCTTCTGAGAATTGTCTGTTCAGTTCCTTGGCCCATTTATTGATAAAGTTAATTTTTTTGGTGTTTAGCTTTTTTGAGTTCTTTATATACTCCAGAGATTAGTTCTCTTTCTGATGTTTGAGGGGTAAACATTTACTCCCAAGATGTAGGCTCTCTACTCACCGCACAGCATACTACAGGGACCCAGTCACATCAATGTTTACAGCAGCACAATTCACAATAGCTAAACTGTAGAACCAACCTAGATGCCCTTCAATAGATGAATGGATTTAAGAAATGTGTCATATATACACAATGGAATATTACTCAGCAATGAAAAAATAATAAAATCATGGCATTTGCAGGTAAATGGATGAAGTTAGAGAAGATAATGCTAAGTGAAATTAGCCAATCCCCCCAAACCAAATGCTGGGTGTTTTCTTTGATATAAGGAGGCTGATTCATAGTGGGATAGGGAGAGGAAGCATGGGAGGAATAGACAAACTCTAGATAGGGCAGAAGGGTTGGAGGGGAAGGGAGGAGGCATGGGGTTATTAATGATGGTGGAAAGTGATGATCATTATTATTCAAAGTACAGGTATGAAGACACAAATTGGTGTGAATATACTGTGTATACAACCAGAGATATGAAAAGTTGTGTTCTATATGTGTAATAAGAATTGTAATGCATTCTGCTGTCATATACAAAAAGAATTAGTTATGTATCCCCTTACTCCTTCATTTTCTCTCTTTTTACACCCTAATCATGAAAAGATCATAAACCTTGATGTATCATGACAAGAAAACACAGGCTTGTGTTTTAATTTCAGTTTAGAAATATGACTAAGACACATTCTCTCTCACACATTATATTTGTTTGTTTGTTTATTTATTTATTTATTTATTTATTTATTTTTGGTACTAGGGATTGAACCCAAGAGTGCTTGGTGCTTATCCACAGAGCCAGATTTCCAACCCTTTTTATGTTTTATTTTGAGACAGGTTTGCATGACTGAGACATTCTTTGAATTTGTGATGCGGATCTTCCTGCCTCAGCCTCCTGAGCGGCTGGGATTCCAGGCATGCACCACCTCACCTGACAAAGTTCTTTTTTAAAGGATTTTATAGTCTTACAAGGGAGATCTGCATCCAAATAGGGTATCCTGGAGTATAACCAACCATTTTTCATACTGTGGAATTTCAAGCATCTGCTTTTATAATTTATAATTTATAAAATGCTCAAAGTCATCCACTACAAAGGAATAGTCCATTCAAAGTTCATCTCAGCATCTTACAGTTATTGTCTCAGTTTTCAATGGATTGACATGTACATACAATTCAAATGCGTATTCACACACTCACACCCACACCCCCCACCACACACACACTGCACACAAACCCTCTACCCACACACACTGCACACAAACCCTCTAAGAGCCATTTAAGTATAGACAACAATACTGAAGGTTGGAATGGTGATGGACAGAATAGAGGAGGTTTTTAGGTCCAAACATCATGCACGGATTTAAGTAGAAATGTAATTAAAATTGTGATTTTCCTCCAAAAAGATATTTTCACGAGCTGTTCCATTTTATTTGACTCCAATTCTGTGTCACCTCAACATTTAATCATCCAGGGGTGATATCTTCCCCCTTATAATATTTATGATTTCTGTATTAAGAGCAAAACTGAGATTTTTTTTTCCAGTTTCCCCACATAACACGGTATCTCTCTCTCAACAGTTTCTGAGGCCCATAACTAATACCCACATCTTGAAGGTAATCCTTCTCCTTTAGATACTTATTAAAATAGCTTACTATTAAGACATGAAAATTTTAGTTAAATTCTGTTCGAAACTCTTACCTAATACTTTGGTTGATTGATGCTCTAATTTAGATAGCTATTATGGACATTAAATTATACTACTCATTTATCCTTTCTTTTAGGGGATAGAAGAATCTGTTCCTCCAGCTCTGTTTATAGTTCGCCAGCTGAAGCTAAGACAGATGAATGTGCCCCCCCTACTTTCATAGGTGATAATCCCATGCTGAAGAGAGCCACTTGCCCAAATTTGAGATAACGACTCAGAAAAGCAGTCTGTACCGGTGCATTATTGATGTTGGGGTATAAAGACCCAGACTCCTTGTCACATTTGTTCTACCTTTGCTCAGCCTTACTTCCTTCACAACTCTACCTGTGTTGATTGTTCTTAATAACTTTCTTGGCACACAGACTCTACAGGCAAAACTTATGTGTTGATTGCTGTCAATAAATTTTCTGCACATAAATCACTGCTCCGAGTTTTATTTCCTGGGGAGCCTAACCTTTAGTATTGACAAGATTGAACAGAGGATTTGAGGATCCTGTTGAAATAGATTTGGATATATTGCCATCTGTGTACATTTAGACAGTCAGTGTCAATTTTGCACTAGGCTACTGAGAAAATAAATAGGAGAGAACAAAAGATCAAGTTGAAGATAAGATGTAAAAATCAATGCACTGGATATATCATAAAGCAGGAGGTAAATATATCCTTGGTATTGAAAAACACGTGTCCTTTGGTTTCCAGGAAAGCCAAATTTATTTTTCTCAGTACTTCTTTAAGACTCCAATTGTTATTCCTCCTCCACCCTATTTTAACAGTCTGATTATTTCATATGTCAAATAATTAATTTGTCTAAATAATATTTATTACATTTCCATAATGTGCCAAAGAGAAAATAAGATATCATTGACAATAACACAGGCGATTTCTCAGCTAATGGATAGGAGACAGTCATCAATGATGGTGCAGAATACAAATCCAGATAAAGAGTCTAATGTTTGATCTTGTGTATTGTGTTCAGCATCACAACTAAAGATCAGTGCATTTGAAAAGTGGTAAATGAATTGGGGGAAAGAATAGATAAAGTGTTTGACAAATGTTAAAAATACAGAGCTTTTAGAATATGCTATTGATTTTTTTCTTAATTTTCATGTACAAGGGAGAAATTGATGATTTTATGCAAGATCTAAATTCACACTATGACTATTAAAATGTATTGATCACCAAGTCTGCTCTAGGCCACATATTTTATTTCTGGCATACAATGGAAAACAAAATAGATTCATCATTTTTCTTGTATTTTTGAAGAAAATGGGCAATAACTAACTAATTAATTATGTAATATCAGGTAGTGATAAAATCTATCTGAGGTTAAAAGCAGGATAAGAAAATAATGACAAAGGACGTCCATTAAAAATAAGTCATCAGAGAAAATTCTGAGCACAGACCTAATAAAGTCTAAGAACAACACATAAGGACAATGATATTTATTATGATCATATTTACACTTCAGAATATTATATAGACTCCACAAATGGCTTACAGGTGTAAGTTGGAAAGCCATCAGGAAATAGACAGCATTTAGAATAATGATCATGCATAAGTCTACCATAGTTGAGAATGTAGAAAGAAAAGAGCAAAAAGTAGAAGAAAGAAAACCTCAGCAGGTACTTTGCCATGGTGAAACAAGAAGAAAGTCCAATTGAGGTATGTTTAGAAGAGTATAAAGTGTTGAAAATTGTGAGAGTGAGTGTAGAAATGGCAATTTTGATAAAATTTACTTGGAATACAACAAAAGATGTATTAGCTTGGATTAAATAGGCATATGGGATCTAAGGAGTTTTTAAGGTGGGTTATAGAAAACAGTTTGTTTGCTGGTGAAAGATGTTCTTTATGGTGATGAGTTTGATGATTTTGAGAAGAGCAGAAATACTTAAAGAGCAAAGGACTTAATTATCGAGAAATTAGTAGACATGGAGGAATTCACTAGGGACAGGAAGAGGGAAACTTTCCACTGTCACAGAAGTGACACCAATTAAAAGTGAGATTAGTACCTCAAAAATTAACAGGAAGGCACCTCACCAGATTTCTCCCAAACTCTCTCCTTCAATTTTGTTCCTCCACTGGTTGCTAAAACAACTCATTGCCCCCTCAAAAAGCAACAATAAAAATGATAACCTTGGAAACTCTTTCCTTTGTATCAAAACCCAACAAGACTATTTAAATCATCTCTGAGTCTGCTATACTTTGGAGGCATACAGATGGGAACTTTAGCAAGGTCTGGCTCTAAGAGTCTGGATGGGGAAGGGTCATTCCCTGGGTTTGTCTTAGTGATAGAGGTGATTCTTTGTGAGTGTAGTTTTTATATTGTTCAGTGTTCTCTTTACTCTTTCTTTGCTAATTCCTTACTATTCTAATCCCTGAGTTAATAATTCTTTAAAATAAATTCTCCCAGCTCAAACCACAATGTGAACTCTCTCCCAATTTTAATCTGTCTGATGTACTTTCTATATCACCCAAGAGGTGAACTTGAAATATAAAATTACATTTGGTAAACACAGATTCATTGTTCTTTTATACTATGGTATTCATGAAATTACTTGAGTCAATATTCTATATCTTCATTGAACAGTGAACCCATGGTTTATATTAGTGTATTGCTTAGTGATCAGAACTTTTTAAAGTGATAATATCAGTTACCCATATGGATCTAGGTTCTGCCAGGCAGCTTATTGAATACTTAGAAAAAAATCATTCAATCAATAAACAGGGCATTTTCCCCATATTTGATTTGTTTTTCTAGGTCTTGGAAATAAAGTCATGAATTAGATAAAGTTTCAAATTTCAATAACTACTACTGATAAAAGTTTTACTATTGCAGTTTTGGATATGTTATTATTTTTCTAGAGGAAATGACTGTATATAAGCTTCATGTTCTTAGAAATATAAACATTAATTTTGTGCAAAATATATTTATTTTTCTAAGCTGTATTATTTATCACATTACGTACACCAAGTTTACACATACTATTAGAAGAAATAAGCAGCAAATAAAATTATATTATTATTGCATCTTTTAAAATATTATGTGACAATATAAAAAAGAAACTTGTTAAACTTTTTTCAAAGATAGTGAGATTAAAGTACATATAATGATGATATCTATTCACTGAAAGTCACTTTCCAAATGTGTGATTTTTCACCAGGTCACAAGTTCATAAGTTCACTGTCTTCAGATGAGAAATATTAATGGGATAATATTAGTCATATAGGTGCTTCCATCCCTTCCTATTCCAATTTTGAAAATTATCATCACAGAAGAATTCTCTCTGCTCAGAAATAATGAACAAAATAATTATATTTTTGTAAAAGTTTCTTATCCTATTAAAGCTATATAAAACATTATTTTCACCATCATGTGAAAAGTAACTGTGATCTGATAGGATTGTAGAGATAACACAATCAAATGATTATAAACGTGCATAACTAAAATGTATATAAATTATAATCCAAAAACATCAAAAATTTGCACCTAAAGTTCCTGGTATTTTATTATGCTATTTTATATACTGCCTTCTTTATTCATATGACTATTTACATTTGGTTTTGCAATCCTGTGTATAACAACTAATAGAATTACATGGTAAATGAGGCTTAAAGATCACCCCCATTCTTTTACACCAAGTTTCTAATTTTTATATTTTTCTTGTTGATGTAATATTTTCTCTTATTATCATGACATTTTCCTCTTTTTACTTAGATGCTGCCTTATTATATATAGGAGACTAACTTTTGTCTAAGGGTTGTGATTTTGCCTTTAATAAAATATTGATGAAGTTTCCCCCCAAAATTATCCAACAAGCCGTTGTGCAATGCTCCACTTACATCATATAGCACCAAAGTTTGCTTTATCATTTAAACATAGAAATAGTGTCTACTACTATTTATATTGTAAAACTCATTTTCCTTCCTCACATCTCATGCTGAGAGTCACATTTATATTTTTGTTAACATCATTCTTCTAGTCATTTCAAATAGAATCACTTTTTATTTGTCTACAGTTTCTCCCTTTTTCTGACTTTCTGCATGCACTAACATTTATATTACCTATTAATTGTTTTATCTGCATTCCTTCAGTCATTGCTGATCCTTGCATAATTCATGCAAAGTCATTTGCCAATGTGTGCTGTTTAGGTGCTGGGATGCCATCATGCAGGCTTGTTTTTTATCCCTGTTGACCTATCCCTTTACAGCCTTGTAAAGATGTCTCTCTTGATGCTCTAGCAGTTTTTCTGTCTATATTCTATTATGTCCTATCATAAATCAATTGTCTTTCCTCTACTTATTTTTATCTAGAAGCATAGATTAATGTCTACTGAACAGTAGAGGTAATGAGGATTTGTGAGATTAGTTTATGTCTTTGGTTTTTGTTGTGCTTTTAGGTAAGGGTGAAGTCCTTCTCAGTACTACTGGAAAGTAGTGTAATATGTGGGCTTCTGAATCTCTTAGCCAAGGCATCTGTTGCATCAAATAGTATTATCTCTTTTCTCAATGCCAAAGTCTTAAGCAATGACAGGCAGACTACATGCATTTTACAATCCTGAACATGCATAGCGATTCAGTTTTTTTTTTTTCTTCTTCTCGCCTATAAGTCTATAGGACTTTATCATTAAATTTTATTCCTCCCATGATGTGATATGGTGTCACCAAACACTTGGTGTTTCCTGCCACATTAATTGGTAGGAGTTGCATACTCTAAAATTGTAAAAGAAGCATTCAGGGAAAGGAGTAAGAAAATGTCATACCTAGAATAAAGGTTCATTTTCAAAAGGTAGCAGGAGGAAAGTGGAGAAAGATGGCTTCTATTTTTTTTTTTAATTGTTATTATTTGGTACAGAATCTACTGCTTTGATTTGGGACCAAAGAGTGGAAAAAACTTGTAGATTCCAGTGCTTTCAGCCATGCAGGACTGATGTTTTTTCCTGGAGTAAAAGGAGATTGCCACCAATGGAGTTTACAAGTGTAATTTATACTAATTGCTATTTATCCAAAGTTTTAGCATTTGTTTTTCTATTGGTCTTAGACTTGAAACTTTAATGAGTTTGTATGTTTTTCCTGCTTTGGGAATACTTTAGAGGAAAGCATGAAGAAACTAACTCCATATAAATTCAGAAGTCGCTCCTTTTTTTTTTTTAACAACGTAAATATTAAATGGGTTTGTTTTTCTTTTTGTTTTTTGAACATTCCATTGAACAGTTGATGTATTCATAGATTCATAAAGCCGTATGTTTTTTCCCCTTTTACTTTTAGGACACCAAAAGACAAACATGTTTTTTAACTTTAATAAGGAGAGAGAAAAACAGAAAGAGAGAAAAAGCAGATGAATTTGTCTATGAGCATGTACAGCACACAGCTGTGTTTACTTTCTTTTGTATCTTTAAACATCGGTTTAATATTACCTTTCCTTTTTAACATGAATACTGCTATGGATTGCCAATAGGCATTTTTGGACCATTTTTAAAGCATCACAGGAAAATATGCCCACATTGGCAAACATTTTTCTTTTCATCTTAGTTATTCCATTTGTGATCATCTGTATTACAATAAAAAATGTACATTTCAAATAAAACATGATTTATGTTTTTATGTAAATATGACCAAAACTAATCCGTAAGATGAAAAAAAACTAATTGTTTTATAACATTAAATTGGAAAGCTTAGGGAAAGTCATGCTAATACTGTAAAATATTATTTTAATATGCATTGCTAGAAGTATATTACTTTTGTAAAATACATAGCATCTATGTTTCAAGGCAACTTTATTAAAAACAAAAACAGATATTTTTATCTCTTGAAGGCTTACTACCAACATAAAATACAGTAACAAATAACAACAACAAAAGAAAAAGACACATCTCCTGATGGCTTGTCCAGATAATTAGAATGAAATGGGGTGTGTGATAAGCAAATGTGTGCTTAGGGAAAGAGTGAATAACTCACATCTCCAACAGAGCCTGTGTTTGGGGAAATCATCAAAGAAACAACAGACCCAAATAGATTATGATTAGATCAAACATGAAGCATTAGTTTTTAAAAAATCAAAGATTGTCATTCAGCATGTTTTCTAAAGTTTTCAATTTTATTCTTAGATTTAGTATAAAACCAAATGGGGGGCTGGGGATGTGGCTCAAGTGGTAGCGTGCTAGCCTGGCATGCATGGGGTGCTGGGTTAGATACTCAGCACCACATAAAAATAAAATAAAGATGTTGTGTCCACTGAAAACTAAAAAATAAATATTAAAAAATTCTCTCTCTCTCTCCCCCTAAAAAAAAAAAAAATAGAATATCTCTGGCTTAGAGGTGTCATGACAAAAGAACCTGAAAAGAATTTAACAATCATTTTGAAATTTATTTCATCTACATAACCTTGTATTTTAACTTTTATTATCTCTTATACCAATACAGTTGGAAAACAACTTCTCAATGACAACATGATCCTCAAATTATAATGGACCAGTTTTAGCTTTTTTTGTTTGTTTTTTTACTTTATTATGGTATAAAAGCAAGATGTGGTCAGTAAAAACCATGCTTCAAATTTTAAATTTAGATCTTTTCCTGTGCTAGGGATACGCAGTACAATAGTCTCACACAATGTTAGCAGTAGCAAAGAGCTGCAGCTTCCAGTCGTCGACAAAACTGATACTCTGCAGTGCACTGCTATAAATTGGATCTAGAAATATCCCCACAGAAGCTCATGTTTTGGAAGCATATTTCCCAATACAGCAAGGTTTAAAAGTGGGGTTTTTAGGCAATGATGAGAGCTGTAACCTCATCAGTGGATTAATTCATTTAATGAATTAAAATTTTGAGTATACTACTGGGTGGAAACTATAGGCAGGTGGGGCATGGATGGAGGAAGTAGGTCACTAGGGAAATGACCATGGGATTTATATCTTGTCTCTGTCTCCTCCTAGCTCCTGCCATGAGCTGCATAGCTTACTTCTGCCATACCTCTGCCATCACACTCTGCCTTATCTCAGGCCCAAGTCAATGGAGTTGGTCAACCATGAACTAAACCTCAAAACATCACTCCCAAATAAAATTTTCCTTCCCAAAGTTGTTCTTTTAAGTTGTTTGGGTAACAGCAATGAAAAGTTGAATAACACATATATGATATTCAGTAAGTTAGGTGTATTGAGTGCATTTTCTATTTCTAATGTTTTCTATTTACAACAGTTTTATCAGAATTTAATACCACTCTAAGTACAGGAGAACCTGAAATCATATGTCAATCAAGACCCGAAGAGCATCATCTGAAGTGTTTACACCAACTCAATGACGTAGTTGTTATTCTCATTTCTATTTTTCTAAGTAAATAAAGACATAAACAGATAAAATAGTGTCTTGTTCAAGTTTGTATATCTATTACATATTGAAAACAGAATTTATTTTGAAAACCTGGTCAAGATGCTACACTTTGGGGCTGGGAAATGTTTCAGTGGTGGAGTACTTGCCTTGCATGTGTGAAGTCTTGAGTTCAATCCCAGAACCACGTACATACAGAAAAGAGACTGAACTTTTGGTCGATATTTATTCTGAAAGAGAAATATATAGATACATATATAGAATGAAGATAAAGAAGATGTAAGGCAAGATATTTTTCATGTCAATTTACTTCTTAATAACAAAAAAGAAAAAATTAGTTTAGAGCAGGTATTGAGAATCATTGTTCATAAAGTCCTCCAATACATGACTCTGTCTTTTTGCTACCCTTTGTGAACCTTGAATTCTCCAAGCCCTTCTAGGTAAAGCTAGGTATTCCAACCCTCACATGTACCTTTTAGACAATTGGAAAGAGAAAGAAACCAAAAAAGAAAAACAATTTGAAACTTAAAGAACTATCCTGATTTGAATAAACATTTCTTTCCCTATATTTTGATAGATTATAATAGTCCTGATGATTACACTCATCCTATTTGCAGATGAATTCAGAATTTTATTCTGGTAAAAATCAACTGTAATCCAATTTTAAATCAAGGATAAGAAATACCAGTTTCTGCTATAAGAGATACATATACATTATCACAATAGATGCGTACAAAATAATGTTGTACCCAAGTTACATACTTGTTACATTTTAGAGACATGATTTGATTTAGTAAGCTAGCTTTTAGTCAATATAGCAGCAAAAAGCTTAATGGAAAAAAAATTTTTTCAAATCAGGTTGAATATGAACAAGCTTGGACCAATATGATAATGAATATTAATCTAATATACTGAAAATGGGAATCAGAGTAAAATGGAAGTCAAGTTCTCCTGGTAAGTGTCTCCCCACAGACAAACCAGTTTGAACAGCTGTTGGTGAACCCTACTACCTTGAAAAGAGCTAAGAAAAACAGGTAAGACCATAGTGTTCACTTTTAATGAAATTTTTTAAAAAGGATATTTTTAAGAAGACAAGATAGAGCTGACATGTCACCTCCTCCCTCCAACTTCAAGCAGTGTAGCTTGGAGAGAGATGCATCCCCCTCAGAGACACAGAACATTTTTTTTTTCCATGCCTTATACTTGAAACCATGTACAAGGCCTACCACAGTGAAACTCACTGCCAGGAAGAGCCCCACAAACAACCCAGACAACACTCATGAATTGAACTGGTGGAACTGTTACACAGGTAGCTGACTTCTTCCTCACTCCTTCTCCAACCTCCAACTGCAGAAAGAGGAGTAAGATTCAGCTCACTAGGGAGCAGACTAGTAAAACTTGCATTGGAATTTGTTAAAAGTTCAATAGAATTGGGCCATGTGTCTTGCCCTGGCTATAAAGATTTTCTAGAGGCTTTGTCCACAGGGACAGGGGCCATTTGAATGTGCCATAAGTTCCAGCACTAGGAAAAAATATAAAAATACTTACCCCAGATGTCACAGGTATAACCTCCAGACCTACCCTAGCATCAGACAGAGTCCTACATTATGGTGGGACAGATTCAAGTTTCAGCCTGTATCACTGTCAGCCGTAGAGTGGGCCTGGGGATGAAGATTTCCCAAGACTATGCAGATAGCTATCCATATCTGGGAGACTCAGATGTGACAAAAATTAGCTTCAGCCTTAGTGGCTAAGGAACTATCTCCATCACCTGCTCTCTTGGGAAGCACAGCCCTCCCCAGGCCAGGGATTACAGATGAAGCCTCAAAACTGGCTATAACACTAAGAAAACACCTGTTTCCCAGTGGGACAGATAAGTTTCAAATTGCATCATGCCACTTGTGACATAGTACTGGCATGCCCCTGAGATTGTGCAGGTTCCAGTGTCTATTGATTCCGGCACAACTCAACTTAGCATCAGTCTTGGTGTCCAAGAGTCTGTCTTCACCAACACTACCCCAACCTAGGGCAAAAGAACATGGCCTGAGTCTCCATTCACTATGGATAGGACAGGGTAGTAGGCGTAGGATTTTGTCCTCAACTTTGTGCTGAACTGATGAAACCTAGCACTGTGCACATTCAAATGGCCCCTGTCCCTGTGGACAAAGCCTCTAGAAAATCTTTATAGCCAGGGCAAGACACATGGCCCAATTCTATTGAACTTTTAATCTGAGCAGCATCACCTATTGCTGGTTATGGTAGTCTGGAGCTATGAGGTCACCTTAGCAATAGGTAGCCCAGAGCATTGTGAGCCTTAGTCTTACCCGAGTACTGTGATGGTATTGGTGGTATATGGGCTCAGGGTGCAGCCTGGGTTTGTAACTTTGGTGGCCACATGTGTGATATAGGAGGCTGGGACTGTCCCCTGCATGGTGATTCTCCCCAGAGTCAAATCACAGGCTGGTGACTATGAATGAGGCATCATTCCTTCCCCAGAAAAATATTGAGGGAGATAGATTGCCATTTTAAGTTACTGCTCTGCTTTACTGTGAATAACATGCCCACAGCAGATTTGGGGTGAACCTGGGTTTGGATTGCCTTCTAATACTAAGACAGTAATAACACACTAACAGCGGATTTATGGTATGCCTGATCTTAGGTAATCATCTAGTGTTGAAATAGTAGACTTGACTGTAGGCTCAGATAAATAACACCCTGCTTAGAAATTCTGGAAAGAAAATCACAAACAAATCTAATTATAGGGACTGAAATAAATATCACATTCTTCAATGTGTAGTTGAAATTATACACCAACAAATAGCAAAATCTTTCAGGTAACCACTAGCTCATTTAATGATCAAAATAAGGTACAAGCAATTGAACAGATAGTAAACAGATCTCAGGTAGAGAACACCCATTTTTAAGGAGATGCCACAAGCTCAAGGAAAACAACACTTAGAAATGATTCAATCCTCTAAAGGATTGAATTGGTAGTGGCAAGACTACAAGCCAAATCAGAAAAATAAATTGTACATAACTAACTTATAAAGTCACTTTTTAATGTTATTATTTTAATTTTGATTAAAACATTTCCTAATGCTTTAAGAATAGCAGAATGTCATTGATTTGAAGCATCTTGGTCATCTTTGATGTTATAATTAATCCGAAAAAGCATGGATGTAGTTTTAAAAAAGAAATAAAACAGAAATCTTTGAACTGAAAAATACACTAAGCAAAATTTAAAAATTCAATTGAAGTCATAAATAGCAGGTTAGATTAAACAGAAGAAAGAATTTGTAAGTTCAGTGGTTGGCTATTTGAATGTAAAGTCAAGGAAAAAAATCGAAAAAGAATAATGAAGAAAACTTATGGGAACTTTGGGACAACATTAAAAGATTGAATATTCAGGAGTTTGGCATTCAAGTGGGACTTGAGAAGGCCAAACACAGCTTATTCAGAGATAACAAGAGAAAATATCTTGAACCTAAAGAGTCATGCAAATACCCAAGTACGGAGAGGCCAAAAGATACTAGTCAGATTTAATTCAACAAATTTACACCAGGCCATACTATAAATAAGCTTTAAAAGTTGAAAGGTAAACAAAGTATTCTCAAGACAACAAGAGAAAAGAGCATCTCAATTTGCCTAAGAGAAGATTTTTCAGCCAAAGTCTTATAGAACAAAAGAGAGTGGCATGAGATTTTCACAAAATTGTATGAAAATAGCCAACCAAGAATACTGTATTCAGTAAAGTCATCCTTTAGAAATGAAAGAGAAATAAAGTGTTACTGGGGAATTAAATCTAACAAATTATATTGTGTGTATAAAAATATAACAATAAATTCCACATTATGTACATTATAATGTACAAAGTTTTGTTTAAAATGAAACACTCTCAATGTAAACCTTAGAGAGTATATTGTCACCAGACCTATTCCATGAGAAATGATAAAGGGAGTTCTTCAAAATAAAAAAAATAAATAAATAAATTTTAAAAAGAAAGAAAGATGTTAATAAGAAAACATAGGAAGGTATCAAACTCATTGGTATCAGTAATTATATCAGTCAAATAAGAACATGTTAAAATAGTTAAAATGGTACATAGACCATCATACCTTTATTCCAAAGACTGAAAAACAAAACAAAAATAATTATGACTACATTAATATGTTGAGAGGTAAAATGAAAAGATGTAAAATGGGATGTTGAAAATTCAAAATGTGGCAAGGAATGGATTGAAAATATAGAGTTTTCTTGATAGTAAATTTTCTCACTTTCTTTCATTTTTTATTTTTCTTTCTTTGTAATCATTTAACTGGTAAGCATTTCCATGTAGCCTGTTATTATTAAAAGATGATTTTTGTAAGCCTCTTGGAAACCACAAGGCAAAATTCTATTACAGACAAACCAAGAATAATAAACAAGGAATTAAAACACGTTACTAGAATGAATCATTTAATTGCACATGAAGACTGTAAGAGAGGAAGAAAGAAGGGAACTATTATCACGAAAATAGATGATAAATCACAAAATATTAGTGGCAAGACTACAAGCCAAATCAGAAAAATAAATTCTACATAACTAACTTATAAAGTCACTTCTTAATGCTATCATTTAATTTTGATTAAAAAATTTCTTCATGTTTAAGAATAGCAGAATGCCATTGATTTGAAGCACCTGGGTAATCTTTGATGTTCTAATTAATCCACTCATACTAATTAGGATAAAATAAATCTCTGCAGCTAAGCAGATAGCCAGAATGACAGAAATATAAGGATATATTTAGGAAAAAGGAACAAAAGAGTTTTCCAAAAAGATCAAATAAACTGTAAGGATAAGTTTCAAGTATTCAGAAATCATTTGCATTCCTCTGTAGAATTTTAGAAGTCTGGTACTTTATAACTAAAAATATCAAACTGCGAAAGAAGGAAGTAACAAATGCTCTTCAAATTCTTCCTAAAAGGGGTGAAGTGAAAATATCATCTCAGGGGACTCAGAGAGATTCTCCTCTCTGGTGAGGAAATGATCTGCAGCACATGTGGAGTAGAAGCCAGGGAAATAAGCCACCCATATCTCCTTTGGAGAACACAGTAGACTCACAGTCCAGCTGCAGCTCTCTAGACTCACAGCCACATCTGTGCCTAGGCTATCCATCTCCCAGGCTGCTGCCTGCCAATTCACTGAGAAGGGAATACCAGTGCCAAACCAGTCCTGTGGGAAGTAGGAACAAATGACACTTTTTCTCTGTCCAATTTTTTTTTTTTCTCAGAACTCACTGTAGTTTGAAACTTTTCCCACTCAATCCTTCTTTGCTACATGTCGAATCTGCATTGTGGACTGAAGTTTTTCCTTTATTCTTACTATTCATTTCCCCCCTCAATAAATCTCTGGCATGTCTAATCCGGTCTGGGTATCTACTTCTTGAAGAAGCAGAACTAATGCACTTTTATAGCAAATTACATCAGGGAGTGCACACTGGTAACCAAGCTGTAGGATATTTGGTAGTAATATATATATTCTCAGGATAACTTTTATTGTTGATTTTTGTAAATCTTATCAGCAAGTAACAGCTTTTTTTCCTAAGGATGTTAAAGTTAAACTTTAAAGTTGGAATCATGAGAATACAGCATTTGAATTTTTCTT
The DNA here is from genome assembly GCF_021218885.2 of Marmota monax. NCBI lineage: Eukaryota > Metazoa > Chordata > Mammalia > Rodentia > Sciuridae > Marmota > Marmota monax. The sequence goes on along the minus strand of NW_026694491.1, from coordinate 14,684,991 downwards.
AATGTTATTTAGATTAACTTAAGTTGCTTAATATGGTACAGAACTACTTATATGAGAGCATAAGTTCTCAGAAAATGTAAAGCTTGAGGGTTTTTCTTTTTTATTTAAGATTTCTCTGGCAACTGTGAATCTAAGTTTTTGAAAACCCTCAGTGCAAATACAATAAACAATAAATAATACTACTGAACAAACTTACAAATTAAATATCTGAGTGACTCTTTATATATTTATATAGTGATTATATTATCTATAAGCAGATTTTTCCTTCACTCTATAATCTAATAAATTAGATCAATCTATAAGGAAATCTTAGCTCATTTTATGACTTTAATTCTATTGTTTTATGCTTAAAGTGATAATTTTATTGAACTAAAACACAAATACGGAAACATTTATAGGAACTCTAGCACATGAGATAAGTAAATCTACACTAAAATAACCACATGCAAGCTGAGTTAAGATTAGTAATCTCTTTAAGAAATTTGGAATTATATATAAGTAAAACAAAATTTGTAGTATAGTATGATCTGAGTATTAAATATCCCCAAACATTCACATATTGAATGCTTGGTCCCCAATGCAGCACTGTTTATAAGTGGGACTTCAGGATGTAGCTGGATGGTGAGGGCTCTAATTTACTTACTAATTCAGGAGTTAATGGGATTTGGGGCAGAAGCTTTAGGAAAGTGATCTATTTCTCTTTCTGCTTTCCTAAGCTCTGCTCTCTGCCATGATGTTCAATTATGCTTCAAGCTCAAAATGAGGAAGCCAAGTGACCATGAATTTAAACCTCTGAAACTGTGATCCAAACTAAATCTTTATTCCTTTGATTTATCTCAGGCATTTTGTCATAGCAACAAAGAACTAACACACTAAAATAGTTCTTTATATTGTGTTTATTTTTTGCTATCTATTTAGTATGGGATTATTTTTCAACTGATAAGCAAAAGCAACTTTTAATTCTAGGAAAAAAAATTCAAATTCAAATCTATTTTAAGGTTAACCCTTCATTATAATAGACAGATTATTATCCATCTTGTGAACTCTGGCTTGAATTAACTATAAAGAATTATTAACTATAAAGAATTAGCTATGCTGCTATTAGTTCAATATCTATGTGTATCATCTACATCTGTAAGACAGAGCATCACAAACAGTACAGAACTGAAGTTGAAAATGCCCCTACCTCTAAAATCTGTCCATTTAAAATCTAAATCTGGATTTATTTTAAAATATGTCTTGCATGTGTAATTAATTAAGAGGAGGTTGTATGGGAGTAGAGTGCATTCTAAATCCAATTATTGTATGTATAAGAAGAAAGATTCAGACACAGACACAGAGGAAAGAGGTCCTTTAGTTAACAGAGGCAGGCTTAGGTTGTTGCAAATATAAGTCAAGGAATACTGCAGGCTAGAGGCACCAAGCAGAAGCTAGACAAAGGCAAAATACAAGCCTTTCAAAGACCTTATTGATACCTTGATTTTAGATATCTGGCTTTAAAAACTGAGAAAGAATACACTTCTATTGTTATACACCATCCAGTTTGTAGCTATTTGTTATAGCAACATTAATAAACTAATAAAGAAAGCTTTCACGCCTTTCACGCCCTTAAATAATTAAGAAAAATTCAAATTCAAAAATCAACATTAATAAACTAATAAAGAAATGTATTTACTTATCGACAAATAACTTGCTCGTAGATTGTTTATAATGGTGATTAAGAATACAAAACATTCTTTATAATCTGTAAGCAGAAGTAAAACATAATTTTGTCTGATAATGATATTTCAGCACTATCTTTGAATGAAACATACACATAGAGAACAGTCACTATCACCTAAAGTTTAATTTTTATTTATGATGAACCAATAGTAATATCTATGTATTAAACAAATATATTAGAATTTCCTACAATAAATGTCACTGAAACAAATGGAAAGCAAATAAAAGTGATCAATTAAAACATTTGCTAATGTGCCGGACAGTATAAGCAGCCTTTGATCTCACAGCATAATATATATTTTTTGAAGAAAATTAATAAACTCATTTTGCAGAGCAATTTGAGATTTGTAGAAAGATTAAACAGATGTTGGGGTTCTCAATAGCACCCTCCTTCTTCATATCATTTCCTCTTTTTCACCATCATCTTTTATTGTGATATATTTGTTAAAATTAATAAACCAATATTAATACATTATAATTCAACAATATTCATAGATTATATTTAGAATCACTCTCTGTGTTGTGTGGTTCTATGGACCTAATTCCATTACACAAAATCTTATAGAATGTCTGCACTCCCTGAAAAGTCCTCTGTGATCTATTCATTCATTCCTCCCACCTTAACACCCTTGTCAACCAATAATTATTTAACTTTATCTATTGTAACATCATTTTGTAATGTCATATAGTTGGAAAAATACAACAGATTGCCTTTTCAGACTGGCCGTTTTCATTAAGCCATACATATTTGTGGTTCTTTTATTGTCTTTTTTTTTTTTGGCTTGGAAGTTCATTTTTATTATTACTAAGTATATTCCTTTTTATGGACATAATAGGGTTAATTTATCCATTAGTTGCTTGCAGATTAAAGCAATTGGGAATAAATGTGCTATACACACTCAGGTGTAGGTTCTGAGAGATTTTAGCTTTTCAAATAATTTATAGAAATACTTAAGAGTACAATCTATGGATCATATAGCAAGACTACATTTAACTTTGTAAGAAACTGTTAAACTTCCTTCCAAAGTGGCTTTAACACATTTCATCCCCACCAACATTGAATGAGAGTTTCTGTTGCTTCATATTCTTGCCAATATTTGATATTTCAGTGTTTTGGGTTTTAGCCATTTCTATTGGTACATGCTAAGAGCTTTAAATTGAATTGAAATTTCCTAATGCCTAATGATGTTTTTTCATATGCCTATTTGTCATCTGTGGGTCTTCTTTAGTGAAATGTTATTATCTTCTTATATTTTGTTCATCTTTTATTTGGGTTCTTAGTTGTCTTCTTGTTCACTTTTAGTAGTTCTTTGTATATTTTGTGCATGATTCCTTTCCAGACATGTTTTGCAAATATTTTTTCTAGTCTGTGGTTTGTGCTTTGATTTTATTAACATTGTCTTTCACAGAAAAGAAGTTTTCAATAGGTTTTAAATTCAAGAATAATAATTTTTACTTTATTCAGTGTTCCATATTTGTTACAAAATTCTAAATGTACTAGGCTATCGCCTATGTCCATCACAGGTGGTGGAATTTGAGTTTCCTCTGGCTGTGAAATAAAGCTAAGAAAGAGAAAATGCAAAGAGAAACCACAGGACACAGGAAGTAATTTTAGAAAGCAGGGATGGGATGGCTCTTTAACCTTAAGGGTTGAGCTTCCACACTGGAAAGAGAGGGAGAGCCTGCTTTTGCTTTATATGGAGGAAGCAAAGGTTTTTCCATGGAATGTTTTTGCCAAATAAGGTAGGAGGTGGGCTATTCAGTTTCCAACCAATTATGCCCAACTCCAGAGCTACAAGATGGTCTTGTTAGCTGAGCAAAGACAGAGGTTGGGGCATTGAGCAATCCATCAAGTGGAAGGAGCCACAAAACAAATTGCAATGCCAAACGTAAATCTCCTTGGTTCCAGGCTGAGTGAAGAGGCTCAAATAGCTCAGAGCTGGCTTCCCACACTAGGCCATATTTTTAAATGCTTTCATTAGGGCATTATAGTTATACATAATGGTGTTAATTATGACATAATTATACATATAATTTAAATAAAGCTCCAGTTTAGCCTCAAGTACTTCCTCTTTCCCTACTTTCCTTCTTCCTTCTGTTCCCCTTTCTCTACCCCACTGGTCTTCCTTCTTTTTATTTGCTTAAAGCACATCAGTGCTTTAAAAATATTTATAAAGTCCCATTTGTTGATTTTTGTTATCAACTTTTGTGCTATGGGTGTCCTATTAAGGAATTTGGAGCCCGACCCTACAATATGTAGATCGGAGCCAACTTTTTCTTCTATCAGACGCAGAGTCTCTGATTTGATATCTAGCTCCTTGATCCACTTTGAGTTAACTTTTGTGCATGGCGAGAGGAGGGGATTCAGTTTCATTTTGTTGCATATGGATTTCCAGTTTTCCCAGCACCATTTGTTGAAGATGCTATCCTCCCTCCATTGCATGCTTTTAGCTCCTTTATCAAATATAAGATAGTTGTAGCTTTGTGGATTAGTCTCTGTGTCCTCTATTCTGTACCATTGGTCCACCCTCCTGTTTTGGTACCAGTACCATGCTGTTTTTGTTACTATTGCTCTGTAGTATAGTTTGAAGTCTGGTATCGCTATACCGCCTGATTCGCACTTCCTGCTTAGAATTGCTTTTGCTATTCTGGGTCTTTTATTTTTCCATATGAATTTCATGATTGCTTTATCCATTTCTACAAGAAATGCCGTTGGGATTTTGATTGGCATTGCATTAAACCTATAGAGAACTTTTGGTAATATCGCCATTTTGATGATGTTAGTTCTGCCTATCCATGAACAGGGTATATTTTTCCATCTTCTAAGATCTTCTTCTACTTCTCTTTTTAGGGTTTTGTAGTTTTCATTATATAAATCTTTCACCTCTTTTGTTAGGTTGATTCCCAAGTATTTTATTTTTTTTGAGGATATTGCGAATGGAGTGTTTCTCCTCATTTCCGTTTCAGAAGTTTTGTCGCTGATATACAGAAATGCCTTTGATTTATGCGTGTTGATTTTATATCCTGCCACTTTGCTGAATTCATTTATTAGTTCTAGTAGTTTTTTTGTAGACCCTTTTGGGTCTTCTAGGTATAGAATCATGTCATCTGCAAATAGTGATAATTTAAGTTCTTCCTTTCCTATTTTTATGCCTTTAATTTCTTTCGTCTGTCTAATTGCTCTGGCCAGTGTTTCGAGAACTGTATTGAATAGAAGTGGTGATAGAGGGCATCCCTGTCTTGTTCCAGATTTTAGGGGGAATGCCTTCAATTTTTCTCCATTGAGAATGATGCTAGCCTGAGGCTTAGCATAGATAGCTTTTACAATGTCGAGGTAAGTTCCTGTTATCCCTAGTTTTTCTAATGTTTTGAACATAAAGGGATGCTGTACTTTGTCGAATGCTTTTTCTGTGTCTATTGAGATGATTAAACTGAAAAGTTTTCTCTCAGCAAGAGAAACAATAAAAGAGGTAAATAGGGAGCCTACATCATGGGAACAAATTTTTACTCCTCACACTTCAGATAGAGCCCTAATATCCAGAGTATACAAAGAACTCAAAAAATTAAACAATAAGAAAACAAATAACCCAATCAACAAATGGGCCAAAGACCTGAACAGACACTTCTCAGAGGAGGACATACAATCAATCAACAAGTACATGAAAAAATGCTCACCATCTCTAGCAGTCAGAGAAATGCAAATCAAAACCACCCTAAGATACCATCTCACTCCAGTAAGATTGGCAGCCATTATGAAGTCAAACAACAACAAGTGCTGGAGAGGATGTGGGGAAAAGGGTACTCTTGTACATTGCTGGTGGGACTGCAAACTGGTGCGGCCAATCTGGAAAACAGTATGGAGACTCCTGGGAAAGCTGGGAATGGAACCACCATTTGACCCAGCTATTGCCCTTCTTGGACTTTTCCCAGAAGACCTTAAAAGAGCGTACTACAGGGATACTGCTACATCGATGTTCATAGCAGCACAATTTACAATTGCTAGACTGTGGAACCAACCCAGATGCCCTTCAATAGATGAATGGATAAAAAAATGTGGCATTTATACACCATGGAGTATTACGCAGCACTAAAAAATGACAAAATCATAGAATTTGCAGGGAAATGGATGGCACTAGAGCAGATTGTGCTTAGTGAAGCTAGCCAATCCCTAAAAAACAAATACCAAATGTCTTCTTTGATATAATGAGAGCAACTAAGAACAGAGCAGGGAGGAAGAGCAGGAAGAAAAGATTAACATTAAACAGATACATGAGGTGGGATGGGAAGGGAGAGAAAAGGGAAATTGCATGGTAATGGAGGGAGACCCTCATTGTTATACAAAATTACATATAAGAGGTTGTGAGGGGAATGGGAAAATAAACAAGGAGAGATATGAATTACAGTGGATGGGGTAGAGAGAGAAGATGGGAGGGGAGGGAGGGGGGATGGTAGAGGATAGGAAAGGTAGCAGAATACAACAGTTACTAATAGGGCATTATGTAAAAATGTGGATGTGTAACCGATGTGATTCTGCAATCTGTATTTGGGGTAAAATTGGGAGTTCATAACCAACTGGAATCTAATGTATGAAATATGATATGTCAAGAGCTTTATAATGTTTTGAACAACCAATAAAAAAAATTAAAAAAAAAATATTTATAAAGGTGAAATTCACTGTGTTATATTTATATTTGTACATACCATTATTAAGTCAACTTCATTCCTCCATTTTCCTTTCCTGCCTCCTTCCCAGCCTCCTTCCCCCTTGATCCCTTTCCTCTACTCATCTGATCTCCTTCTGTTTTTATGGGATACACTCTTTTCCACCCTGATTTTGCTCTAGTTTCTGCCCATGAGAGAAAACATTCAACCTCTTACTTTTTGAGTCTGGTTTATTTCACTACCATGATGTTCTCCAGTTCCATCCATGATGACAGCAAATGTCATACTTCCATTCTTCTTTATGGCTGAGTAAAACCCCATTGTGTATGTATGTCACACTTTCTTAATTTATTCATCTGTTGATTGGCAGCTGGATTGGTTTCATACCTTGGCTGGTTGGTAAACATTGATATGCTTGTATCAGCCTTGTATATGCTGATTTTAGTTTTTGTGGATAAATACCTGGGTGTGAGATAATTGGGTCATATGGTAGTTTCTAGCTCTTGAGAAATCTCATTCTTTAATAAAGTCCAATGTAACAACATTTTCTGTTCTAAGTATGGCGAAAAATTCTAGAGACAAATAGAGTACCTACTTTGGGGTAAAATGACAGTTCCTTTGATATTAAACACAGGTAAACTCAAAAAATGTGAAAAAATGTATCACTGATATATAGTTCAAGAACTTTTATAAAATAAACTTTTATTATATCAATTTTAAAAACATTTTGAAATCATAGCTAATGTAAGCCAATTTTCAGAGGAGGTTAAAAGACAACTACTAGAATCAAAGAGAAAGAGAAAAGATCATTTGTTTTCCTAAACTTACAAAATAATTTTTTCTTGCTCAAGGACTAATAATTTTTCAGTAATTTTGAACTGTTAATGACTAAGTTAGCAAGTGTTTCAAGAAAGTTTTATAACAATTTTCTTAACTAATTTTATAATGCAACATGAATTTATGTGCAATTTTTAAATTTTAATTTAGCTGAATTGTTCATAGGACTGCATATATACTCCTGTGTTTTGAGGTTTATTTTCTTTCAATGTTTATGGAAGGCAAATTCTTTATTTGGATATACCTACTGATGTTTAGTTATTTACAAGTGCCCAGTGCTTTACACCATTCAAAACCATCTGTTTCAAAGCATTACTGTTTAAAATATGTGTGACATTTATAACCCATTAGGCTCTATATAATTATTAGTTTGCAATTACTTCTTTGTCATACTAACAAAGAAACTACACAAATGTAAAACAAAGTATTTGTAAATTTCATTCAAGCATTTCCTATTTCCCTGTGTGTAAATGGATGATGGCTTCAAAAAACCCAACTATATCTCTAAACATAATACTAACAATATATTCTGAATTATATTTTTTTAAAAATTTACTGTTTGGTATTTAAATGGTTTAATGGTTGCATAATTCTAGAAAATGATATATAATGATACCATTATTTTTGTTGCTGCAAAATGTTTTGATGTATATTAACACAAATGTGAATTTATTCTGTTTCTGGTTTGTGTTTCATTCATAAATGGGCATGATAGTTTATTAAACATTTTGAAAAGTATGACATATTAAAATGATATTAATGTATTATTATAAATTCTATGTAGTAGTAAAGTTATTGCATGTTAAATTTAAAAACATAATATATACTTGTGGCAAGACTGTTTCTAAGCAATACATTGAAAGTTTTAGTTTGTGGCTGCATGTGACAGCATGTGATAAGCTACCCTAAAGACACTGATAAGCCCAAAAAAGAATTATAGGACTGAAAGCAGAATTTAAAAGTGGAGACTCCAGGGCTGGGGTTGTGGCTCAATGGTAGAGTGCTCACCTAGCATGTGTGAGGCACTGGGTTCAGTTCTCAGTACCACATATAAATAAATAAATTAGTTAATTAAAGGACTATTAAAAACTAAAAAATATATTTAAAAGCAAAAGTGGAGACTCTAAAACTTTCTGGATGGGAAAATAGAACAGGATCTAATTTCCTACATTTCTAGCCATTAAAAAATTCTTTTTTAAATTTATATATGACAGCAGAATGTATTACAATTCTTATTACACATATAGAGCACAATTTTGTATATCTCTGGTTGTATACAAAGCAAACTCAGTTACAACCTGAGAATACGAACAAAATCAGTGGTAAGAGTCTTTTATTGATAAGAGCTCTGCAACTTAGATGATGTCAGCAGATATTTTCACTGGGTAAAAATCCTTAAAAGGGGGGAAAGCATGTAGCTTTTCTATAGAATGATATGCTAAAACACTTATAATTAAATATAAAGGGGAACAAATGTCTCTAATACAATTATGAGTGTAGATTGTGGTAGAGTTGAGTGAAATCTAACACAGAAAAATCACAAAACTTTTAAGACAAGTGTATTTTCAAATATGGAGCAAGGCTTAGCTGAGATGGTTCAAGACGAGAAAAGTTGTGTTGATTTTCAACTATCTATGGGCATGAAGAAGGATTAGAAAATTGTTCATCTCTCAGTAGACATATTTTTACAATCCTCTAAAATGGCCAAAGGAAATGATGGATGGAGAAGGAAATCCCTGTGGGCAGATCCAAGACCCCTAGAGAATAATGGAATGGTGGAACAATGCCAGGAAGATGAATCAGAGCCTAATCAAATGTGTTTCCTAACCCACAGAAGAAAACCTATCATCATTGTGCCCGCAGGATTTTATAATGGTTATAAATTAAATGAACAAGTAACTGCTATGTGTCTCAATTTTTCTAAATACAGATTTTTCTTTTTAGTGAGGATATCCTTTCTGTGTTCTACCAATGTATGTTTTCTCTTTAGTTCATAAATTCTTGAATCATGAGGTGCTAATACAAACGATATAACAATAACTTGTTGATGAGAAAAAGTACACAATATCTTGGTCTGAAATCCTGATATTGCAATTAGAATAGGTGTCTTGCAATAAGTGTGTTTTACATGTACGAAGTTGGTAAGTAATTGTGACCAAGAGAACACATCGGCTGGCATTTTTCACTCTCTTCTCTTTTCACGCCCTTCAGTATACAACTGTGTAGTTTCTCCCACAGAGTAATTAAGTGCACTTATCTTTTTAACTTTGGAACTAACTTTGGTCCATGGCATGTGGTTGGAGATGTCAGCATGCCAGCTGTAAGCCTAAGCCTTAGCTGGCTTCACATGTTAATTGCTCACTATGCTGTGCCAACTTAATTAACCAAGCTTGTCTCAGTTTATCCGTGAACATAAAGAATTTGTACTTGAACCACTAAGTTTTGAGTATAGTTAACACAGCATCATTATAATAAAAGCTAATGAATTAAATCAAATGTTAATATATTTACATTAAATTGCATCTTAATTTCTTTGATACCTAATCTTAATGTTTGAGGCACTGGGTTCAATTCTCTTTCAATTTCTCTCTCTCTTTTTATTTTTATTTTTTGATACCAGGGATTGAAATAAGGAGCACTCAACCACTAAGCCACATCTTTTTGTATTTTATTCTGTATTTTATTTAGAGACAGGGTCTCACTAAGTTGCTTAGTGCCTTGTTTTATGTGAGGCTGCCTTTGAACTTGTGATCCTCCTTCCTCAGCCTCCTGAGCTGCTGGGGTTGCAGTTGTGCACCACTGCACCCGGCATAATCTTAATATTCTTATGTGTATTAAAATTTCTGAGGACAGATCATTATTTCCTATGTTTTGTAATTTTAAATTATTATACAACCCATAAAAGAGTTCTTCATTTATGTTTAGTTTTTAAAGCTTGTTTCTGACTGATGTTATGTAAGTGTTTCTCCATTTACTTGTTTGTTTTGTTTGGTGAAATTTCTTTCTAATATGGTGGCTCAAGAGAATTGCCAAATTGAAACTAATATATATGTTAATTTTTGACTTTGTAGGTCCCTGGACCATAGAGATAATATTTATATAAACAAGGTTTTAATTTATTGCAAAACATTGTGCTTCAACCTGAACCCAAGGAGGGAGAATGGCAGATTTCTTTGTGATCTCCCTGAAAGTACAGATGGATTTTATTAATCTATTCATTAAAAGTACAACCCTGTGAAGATCCAGGATTTATAGTGATTTTCTCAGTTCTAATCCTACATTAAAAGAATATAAGACCACATAACTTTTCCCTCCCCAAAGGTTTCAGTAAACTATTAAACCCATATTGTTGCTTGCTCCAACCCCACACCCCAAAGTTGGAGCAGCAAAGCTGCCAGAGTCTATGCTTCCTACCATTTTTAGATTTTAGGTGCATTTCTGAATATTTCTAAACTATGTGTGATTTAAAATAATAACTTGGCATTCTAAAGTCATTGATATAGAGCTTCATTTTCTTATCTGTTTTTTTGAAGTATCGCATTTCCAAACTGTAGATTTCTGTAGTTAATAAAATTTACTTTGTTTTTCAACTCATTTTTTCAACTCAGCTATCAAGCTGAAAAGAAAAAGCTCTACTGAAGAGTGCCCAGCTTAACTTTCAAAGAAATTTGGCAAAAATACATTAATTCAACTGCTCCATAGTTATTTCTTATTTAAAATTAAAAATATGTAAGAAACAGTCTGATTTGTTTGTTATCATAGGAAATACGGAATTGAAATAGCTACAGTTTTCCCCAGCTCAACTTGATATTGCTCATTTTTTCTTTTCATGCATAATACTTACTATATAAGAATATACTATATAATTTGTTCATTGTTATACAACACAATTTCATTCATTTGTTTTCATTTCAGGTCAAAAGTGAGTTCTGTGAGTATAGCAATCTGTATTTTTATTAGGTAACAAAAGCTTTTGAATGGTATTAAACATAGCTAAAAAATTTAATATTTAATAAATTTCTTCCAAGTGATCGCCCAAAACATATGTGTCAGAAACACTTTTGAGGTTGTTGGTTTACTTAAAAAAAACAGATAAGAAAATGAAGCTCTATATCAATGACTTTAGAATGCCAAGTTATTATTTTAAATCACATATTGTGCAGATATTTTTAAACAAAAATATAATTTTAGAATTGTTTTAGTTACCAAAGCAGTATGAATATATGCAAAAGTCCTCACATAAGTCACACTGTTCCCACTTTTATGAATATCTGATATTAATATCACATAGTTTTTCAAAATTAATGACACATTTATAAATTAGTATTTAATAAATCCATATTTTGTTCAGATTTTATGAGCTTTAACTTAAAGAGTCCTTCCTTTTGTTCTGGAAAACTTCATCAGATTTAGCCTTCATATCTCCTTAGGCGTCTCTTGGCTGTCACATTTTCTCAGACTTTCTGTGGTTTTGGTGACTCTGACAGTTTTGAGCACTGGTAAGCTATTTTGTGGGATGCACTGAAATTCAAACTTGTCTGCTGTTTTTCTCATAATTAGACTGGATTTATGGGTCTTTGGTAGAGAGGTCACAGAGGTGTAATATTCATCACATCATATCAAGTGACTCTCCTACCATTATGATGTATGACTGTTAATGTTCAACAATCATATGATGTTCACCTTGATCACCTGGATGAAATAATGTTTGTCAGTTGTCTTCACTGTAAATTAGCTTTTTTTTTCCAATTCCATATTGTTCTCTTGGGAAGAAAATCACTATGTGCAGCCCACACTAAACGATAAGGGAATTATGCATAAATTATGTGGATAATTATGTGATACACTATATGGATAAAACAATATTTACACCTTTTCCACTTATTTATTTAATTCTTTATAGTATAATGGAGTCATGAAAGCTCATTTTATAGTTTGGGGGATAATCTATTACAATTTCATTTGTTTTGTTACTCAAATTGATCCAGTTTTGACCAGCAGGAGCTCTTAGTGACACTATACACAATATCATTGAGAAGTGACTTTCCATTTTTATGGCTTTTTATCACTTCATTACTTTGCGTCTCTATGAACAATGAGATTATCAGATATAACCTCAACATTGAAGAACACCTCTGTGCATGTACATAACTGAAATTGATATATAATTATATAAATATATCACAGATTTTATATAATATATATATATATATATATAAATACACACAATTTGTCTAGAGCTGAATTTATTAAATATACATAAATTCATATTTGTGGCAAAACTAAAAGTATTTCTTGGCTCAATGCCCTCAGGACTGCACTTTATTTAGGGTCTAGGGGAAAACACCAAAGGGCCCATTCCAAAACAGGAGTATGTTTTTGTATATTTAAAGTTATTTACTTTCTTAGTAACATTTTTTGGGGGTAGCAGTTATGGGGGATTGAACTCATGGATACTTGACCACTAAGCCACATCCCCAGTCCTATTTTGTATTTTATTTAGAGACAGGGTCTCACTGAGTTGCTTAGCACCTCGCCATTGCTGAAACTGGCTTTGAACTTGAGATCATCCTGCTTCAGCCTCCTGAGCCACTGGGATTACAGGCATGTGCCATTATGCTGGGCTTAGTAAATTCTTTAATGGAGTAAAACAAAAGAACTCAATTTAAGTGTACAGATTAATATATTTTAACAGTGGACACAACCTTGCAACCAGCATTGATGAATTTTCACAAATTATGTCATACAAGTGTAAATAAGATCCAGTTCATGAAGCAGAATATTACCAGTACCCCAGAAACTTCCACATCATCCTTCACCTCAGAGCAACATAAGAACATGTGATAAAGGTGTCAATGAGAACTTCAATTTACCTTTAAAGACAACAGAGGACTAATATAATTGTATATAAGTATGGAAATATACAGACTCTCTTTTCTAGAATGAGTTTTTTTTTCCCCCCATAGGAATAGGAATGAATATGCGATAACAAAAGCAAACAAATCTCATCAATGTCAGTGGCTCAAAAAAAAAAAAAAAAAAAGGAAACTTTGATTGCTTAACTTGCTTCTAATTATATTGGAAGGCTAGATGACATGTTTCCAAAGAAACATGTCTGTTGCCACTTATTGGTCCAGACTATGGCAATCTTCCTCCTTATCAGTAAAAGGCAGATGTTCTGGCAAGGGAAAAGATCACTAAAGAATCTCACAATGGTTCCATCTCTTTTCCCAAAACATTTACCAGAAACAGTCCCATCCCCTTACTTAAAGAAGTATAAGAGAGTTATTATACATCTGTGTGTCCATAAGGAGAGGAAAGCTAACTTTTCTATAAGATATATTTGGAGTTTTGTTTCCCACATGATCAACTACTCGACTTAACAACAAAAAACATTTCTCCTTCCTTGTGGTGAGCAGAGTGGTTCTCAATATAATATGTTCTCTTGGCAGCTATTTTTTTTTAAATCTCCATTTAGGCTATTTTATTCCAGTATAATATTAGTTCTTATTTGTGTCTTTGTTTTTCAGTTATCTTTGAAGGAATACCTTGAAGATAAGTAGGAGACAGATCTAGACTTTATCTCAACCTTACAAAATATTTTTGAAAAGTAAACTTAATTTTTGACTTATTTTTAATAGTTTTGATGCTGGATGAGTAGTATTATAGTATGAGAAGAGGGGACAATACTGTGTATACAGATCTTCATGTTGGATTAGAAAAAAAAAATCCTCTTGCTAAATTAGGCCTAAGTTGGAGGGCATTGAGAGCCTGTAAGTGTTCTTAATAGAATAGGTTTTAAGGTTCTTTTCATCCTTAACAGTGAAAAGATTGCTTTGAATCTGTGACTCAAAGTGACTAAAAAGGAAGAATATTGGGGAACTAGCATCTCAGAGAAGAACAGCAGTCTAACACAACATTGATTCACATCCAAATAATGAAACATTTTCTGATGCTCAGCTAGGTGTACACAAACACACTCACACATAAATACACAGAGTCACAATCTCAGGAATTTATTGTGCATCCTTAAAAACACACAATTTTATCACAGATTTAAAATTACACCACAACACTTATATAAACCTGTAATATTACTCAACATATTGTCTTCACTAATCTACATGCAAGATCAAAATATGAAAAGATGTGGGGAAAATCAGGTAGACTAATTAAAGATCTGAATTCTAGATGAAGCCTCACCATTGACTAGATATGAAGCCTGAGACTTGCAGTTGAAACTGTCTCAATGTTTTGTCATTTTCTTGTACAGATCTTTATTGATTCACAAACTCAATGGTTCAAAATAATGTCTTTTCCAATGACACAGAGGTTTCTTGATCCCTCAGTTATTCTATATTGAAGTGGTCATGCGCAGAGAAGCTCTGAAAGGTGAGAAGTCCTTTTAGATAACCAGCTCCAGCTGTGTGCCCAATGCTGCTAATAAGAACCACAAGTGATATGAATAGGAAAAAGTAGGACAATTAAATAACCTGCTGAACCCTAGCTAACCAACAAATGTTACCAAATAATAATCTGAAATTATTTCAAGCAAGACTTTATAAAATAATGCTACATCACCAGATAACAGAAATAGTTGACCTGTATCATGTATCCAAATTCTCTAAAAAATCTTTCCAAGTGATTTTAATTTTCAACTAAATTTGGAAATGGCAGAATTAGATAATTGCTGATGTATTTTCCAGTTTCAATATTTAGGAGTCTACAATAATCGTCTGGCTTGGAATAAATCACAATCATAATGTGACTCCAACTGAATAAATTCTCCACATCACCTCCGTCCAATGATCTAGCACATAGGTGGTCCTAATAGGAACTGGCAGGAATGTAGCTTTACTACCTGATGTGACAATGTTAAATGACAGAAATACCACAAATATTGAGCCTTCCACAAACCCTACTATATGTTCCAATTGGCAGTTGATTCTTAGTGTCATGGGAAATAATCAGTATTAGACTTCAGTTCAAGAAAACTTATTCTACTTTTTTTACAGGGTTCCCACTTTAACACTAGTTCATGCCTGAATATTGATTTCATCACTCAAAATCAAACAAAACAAAACATGAGGACAGAATTAATTCACCAGTCAGTGGTGAACCTGAGCCAATATCACTATGTGCATATGCTTCAGTGCCAATGGTTCTAGAAGCTTAACAGTTACAACAGGGTTAAGGGACCAGGCCAACCACATGAGCTTATGATCTGAGAAGAGAAGTACTGGGAAGGAGACTTTGCAATGCATATCAATGGTACATCGTTGGCAAGAATTGTTGCTAGAAACAACATTATTTAAGGCAGCAAGAAACAAAACATTTTATTTTTTATGAACTCCCTCATAAATCTTAAATAAAGTAATGTTCTTCCTTACTCCTTTCTACAAAGAAATTCCCATATTCTTAGCCAAACTCTGAAATCAGGATAACTATTTTTGTTGTAAGGGCTTCCTCAATAAACTCTACACCTGGACTCTTTTTTACTATTCAAGCCTTTGGCCAGAACTTTGTCCTTCTGTATGATGATTTTATCCATCCGGACCATGTTTACATAACAGCTCAAGATCCAGGACTATTCAAAAGACTATTTCCTTTCATTTTTTTTTTTTTAGAATTTGAGACAAAGAAGGTAATAAATTGCTTCATAAATTATCTCAATTACCTGTTGAGCCTTCATGAAAACTGAAAGAAGACCGTATGAACTCAACTCGGGTGCTCTGAAATTGTGAATTACGAGACTGTTTTCCTCCATTTCACAAAACATTCTGTTCTAACTTCTGTTTGTAATTAGCTACTTTGGAAAGAACTAAACATATGTGCTGCAATTTCTGTGAATTATCAACATATATTTAAGACAAACTGCATCTTCTGAAGAAATTGTGTCCTCCAGGGAATTATTTGTCTTGTGCTAACAGACTTTTATTGGAGATGTAAAGTTAGTTTTAGGTTTCCAGTGTGCTGGGCTTAAATTATCATGGCATAAATTTTGGAACATACAAAATTATCACACTTGGTTGTGACCCCTTCATTATTACAAAAGAATATATTAGTGAACACAAAGATTTGGAAACCATATCTATACCTGGAGTTGCAGCAATAGGATTGATACAAGGAAGCAGAAGTGTTCAGGATGGCCAAGAGAAAATTTTCAGAAAATTATAAAGTGTCTTCTATGGTGTAACACATGCTAATTCTATACATTTCAGTTTCTATATGAAAGAAAAATGTTCAGGATCTAGACATGTATATCCCATCACACAAATAAACATTTTAAAATACATGTCATTCAGAATAATACAGTTTTGCATTTTAGAGAAAAAAATGCAGTTTTAGGCAGAAATAAGTTGTTTTATCATGTTAATTACATTTTGAGACATGAGAATATTTTATACACATTTTTGAAAATTAGAACACATGAGGTGATCAACTTTTTATTCTGTACTTCTATAATATTTTAATTGATTCAGTAAACACACATCCCTCATTTAATCTAAAGAATAGTTATAGTATTTTGTATTTTTACCAGTGATATTAAATATCTACTTAAAAATATAATATATAGATCATAATGTATGTATAATATATACACATATATGTGCTTAAAATATTATATATAACATGTTATAATACATGTATATTATATATATGCATATGTATGTATATAGGTGTGTGTATATATATATATATATATATATATATATCTGATATAAAATTAAAGTCAGGCTTTTATCATGACAGATTATGAGCAAAGAAAAATGGGCATTTTGAGGTCTGAGTGATATGTTGTCTGAATTGTAGGAAGTTCTATCCCCACAATATGTTCATTATTTTTAGAACCTAAATTCATAAATTATTTCTTACCTTCACTTACGTTTCTTTTATTGGTTTGCTGTCTGTCCACAAATTAATCTCTAAACCTATTAGCAGTCTCTCTCAGGCTTTGTTCACTTGTTTTCCCTTTATGTGGATTCCTCAACCATTACATAGTCTTAATGCTGAATTTTCTCAGTTGTAAGGATCAGAGTGTTAGTGACTTTCATTCTAATTGAGATTTTAACAACATCAAATGACATTGTAGCCATGGAAAGATGAAATCAACAAAATAAATGAAATTGCCAAAAATTATATAGTTATTTTCCTTTTTCTAAAATATGCTCTCTGGATAAATGTTTTTAACCTTCCTCCCCCCAAAAAACTTTTACAATAAATTCATATGACAATGCAGGCATTGATAATTATTAGAAATATCCTTAATGACATATGTTAATTCTATTTAATCATTCAAAATAAATTGAAAGGTGTTTTCTAATGAGCTTGTTAATTATTGTGGAAACAAGTGACACAAAAAACATCATTTTGGTATTCTGATTTAATAAATTTATCATGTTTATAACCATTTGTAGCCATTAAAATAATTTCATTATATAATTAATGCACAAAGAAATACAAAAATAGTAGAATAAAACAAAAAATTTAATCTCACAGTCCAGACTAAATATTACAAACTTCTTAGTAGACATAGGCACAATAACCTACCATGAAAAGATTCAAGGGAATGTAGACCCATTATTATTATATTTGATTATTTCCAATTCAGATCTATGAATCATAAATTAATGTTACTCTGTCTCTTCTGTTATCAATATCTTATCAGTTTTCTATTTTACTATTTGCTTAGTTTTTAAAAATCTTATCACCATCTCATTTGTAACTTTATTTATTTTAGTTATATTAGTCCCACAGAAATTACTTCATGCCATTTCTATCATGTAACTGACTTTGCTCCTAACCATTAATCAAATAAAGCATCTTTCATTTTGCAAATGTACTTAGAATGGCATACTAATAATTGTAAACTAGATTAATGTAGATGGAATTTCATCCTTTTCTCTTCTAAGTAATTTTCTCCATATATTTTGTTCTAAGATTATAATGTATTTTAAAATAAAAGACTAAACCAAATATTATCAATTTAAGAGATAATAGTATTCATTATTCCTTTAAAATGAAGTTATAATAATGTCAGTAGATCATGCCTGGAATTTCATCAGGGCCTTTACTTTTACAAATTATATTTATAAGATTTGTATATTTAAAATTTTTCTGCAGCTTTTACCTCTATTAAAATATCTTAAGACAAAGATAGCTATACCCATTTAAAAATAAATAAACCATATTTAATATAAAACATAGTTTAAGTCTCAATAATTGAAAAAGTAGCATAATTGACATGTTAATAAAGTGTAATATAAATTTTAATCCACATAAAATATATTAGTTCAATTTAGTTTGTAGTTCATGATTGAAAATAGGCATTATGTGTAGTGTTCACCCTAAATAAAATGCTTGATTTAATCAGACTACCAATTTCATATATAGCATCTCCAGAAAATAAAAATGAAACAACTTTTCACTTAGGACACTTGTGGCCCCATATCTGTGAGACATATATTGCAAGATGCCTAGTATATGCCTATACCTGCACATAGCACAGAAACCTTTATAGTGTGTGTTTTTTCCTTACACACACACATACCTATAGTAAATTTTAACCTATAAATTAGACAAAGTACCAGATTAACAGTAATAACTAATAATAAAAGAGAACAATTATAAAAAATACACTGTAATAAATCGCCAGCATGCAGCCCTACTTTTGTGCTTTGGGGCCATTTTTAAGTAAAATAAAGGTCAGTTGAACACAAGCACTGTGATACCACAGTAGTCAATCTGATAGCAGCTACTGAGTGAGTAATTGATGGATAGGGTATGTAGGTGGATATGCTGAACAAAGAGATCTTTCACATTCTGGCTGAGAAAGAGTATAATGTATGAGATTTCATCATGCTACTAAGAATGTTCTGCCATTTGAAACGAATGAACTATTTCTGGAATATTATATTTAATATGTTCAGACCATATTTGACCATGAAAGCTGAAACTTCAGAAATAAATACTATGGACAAAAGAGGTCTGTATTATGTCTGACCAGGGTGTTTCTAAGAAGATAAAGAGTCATCTTCATACATTTTATATAATTTATTCCTGATTTACTGAAAATCATATGTGGGTTGAAGCTATGGAGAGGCAAGGTAACCCCTCACTCACTCTTAACCTATACCCAGTGGTTCCAGGATAAATGGAAATCTCTCTCTCTCTCTCTCTCTCTCTCTCTCTCTCTCTCTCTCTCTCTCTCTCTCTCCTCTCTCATTTTGTTTTAAAAATAAGACCTTGATTGTAATTTGGAAGACCATCAAAACTGTGAAAATGAATAATGACTCTGTTTTGGCTTCAATCTGCAATCTGTACATTTGCATAACTCCCACTGAAACTAATTATTTTTTTTTCTTCAACTTATGTTGGTAAGACTTAGGCATTCAGAGGTTTCAATTAAATTGTCCATATTGAAGTCAATGGGAGTTCACTTATTTTGATGGGGTTCATATGCATGAAAAAGATATAAAATAGGATGGCCATTTATTCATGTTAGATCCTTAGCAAAGGAATATGCTTCTCAATATTAAAATGATGTTTACTTCTAAATTACTTTGAATTTTATGTCTGCTAAATTGTAAACTTTTTTAATGAGAAAATATTTAAATGAAGTATATTCAAATCTTTATACTCCAAGTTTATCATGTAAATTTTGTTTTTCCTCCTCTTGATGATGACTCCATTTTTTTTTCCTTTTGAGTTACTGTACACTGCATTCACTTTATTTCACTTATTTATTTTTATGTTGTACTGAGGATTGAACCCAGGGTCTCGCATGTGTGAGGCGAGCATTCTACCACTGAGCCACAACCCCAGCCCTACATTACATTCTTCAATGACTAAAATTTACTTAAAAGGTTGTTGCTAAGAAGTTTAAAGGGGGGAGCAGATGAGTACTGAATTTCCAAACATCCTGTCCGTTTATATATCTTGATTCTTCTGAGCACATAGATGTTATGAACCTTAGGAAGATGTAGAACTAATCTTAGCACAGGAAATGATAGAGAGAGAGATAGATAAAATAGTGAAACAATAAAAGGAATTCTGATGTATTATATTATTTTAACCTGCACATTCTTCCCAGGTATATTATTTTATTAAATGAGAAATTCATGTATGTTCTCCTTGTGTAAGATCTTATTCATTAATTTTAATATAATTTACTAACTATGTTCAGAACAATCCGGTGGAGAAAAAAAATCAATACTATACAGAAGAGATAGCTGAAGTGTGGATAATTAAAGCCAGAATTTAATCTTTGTTTCTTGACTCCAGTTTCCATTTTCTTTATATCATGCCATACTTGTCCATGAATCATCTTCAAAATATTGTATATATGAAAATCTTCTGATACATTATTTGATGAGTTTATCCATTCTCTATTGTATTGAACTTCAAATTATTCTGAAGAGCTTAAATGACCTCATACTTCAAATCCCAATTCCCAGTTAAAATGTTGCAGAAATCTTAGTAAAAGGATGTAACTCATAAATCTACACATAATCCATAAACTTTTTATTCCAATGTTTTCTTAAGATGTGTGTAATTATGACCATATGTTTTAAATTTTATTTTAAAAAAGATAAAGCAATGAGAAATGTTGCTTGACAAAATATTTTGCCTAGAGTAAGCTGCTCAAAATAGTTTGGGGATGTTCTGTCAAATCAAGACCTCCAAGTCTATTCATATAACTATTTTTTTTTCATGTTTTCTTAATGTCATTTTTTTTCTCAGCCCAAAATGGTAAAATTGGATACATGACAAATTCTGACATCCAGCCCCAACACTGTTCCCAACATAATAATGACTAATTAAAGGAAACTCTATAGTCTGCAAAATAAATTTCTTTAGCAGATTGAGAAACTCACATTACTATTTTGTAATAAAATCCACAAATAATATAATTTTAACAAATGAGTATGGCATTAAATCATTTTTAAATAAAAATGGGATGAAAGCTCCTCTTCCAACTCCAAATAGAATGCTTATCTATAAAAGTAATAAAAATTATTTTCAAGCTTCCTCTTTTTATATCATTTCTTGATTTTTATGAGATGCCAGATATATATATATATATTTCAAAATTTAGTGGTTATTCTTAATTAATTAAATCCTCCAAATCAATAGCATAAGAAGGAAAAAATTTCCCTGTGGATAGTGGAAGTTTTCCCCCATTGTCTCCACTATTTGGGTCATTGTCAAGTACTGTGCCTACAGTATTGATACGGGGGGTGAATTATTTAATTAATATTTAGTGCAGCAAGATCCACTGAGTTCAAGATATTTATATAATAAAAACTCAACTTTTGACATACTTTGTCTTTTGTTAATTATACTTCCAATGGAATAGTAAGATATCAGTCAAGAAAATTCAGAGGATAAGGACCTAACTCTTTTGTTACCACCTTTATTTAAGTATAATTGATACAAAAAAAAAAAAACTCTGCTCATTTAATCTGTACCATCTGATGAGCTTGTACATAGGCAAATACCCATGACCATCACCAAAGTCAAGGCAATATACACATAAATATGATCCAAAGTTTCCTCTTGTTGCTTTGGTTTTGTTTTTCTGTAAGAATATTTAAGATGGATCTTCTTAATAAAGTGGACAATATTCTGTTGTTAACTGTAAGCACTATATTGTACTACAGATTTCTAGAAGCTGTTCAGTATAATCAAGCATCAGAAGAGAGAATACATTGTCAGTTCAAGTGCCTTGCCAATAATTTCCTTGTCATAGTTTCAACCTATGAATGAAAAGTATACAAAGTCACTAGAAGATTATATGGAAAGGTGACAAGTAAACCTATCTTAGAATCAATTATTTTTAAAATAAGTTACAGAAATAAAAGCAGTATATTAACGTAAAGAGAAATAAGTCTTCTTACTCTTTCCACATGAATAGTTTGTTTCATTTTTATCTGTGTGTGTATGTGTGTTATGTGTGTGCATATACAGGTGCTCATAAGAACTTATTGCAGCCTTGGAGTCTTCTGAAATTATAACAGCATAATGAAATAGATTCAGCACAGACAAATCCATCTGTTGATGAGGGATTTGGGGTTCCATTTGATATTGCACTCATATATCATGTGACTTAATATTATTTTGAACATTATTTGTTCCCTAGTACTACAAGGGTTCAAATTAGATTAAGAAATTGACAAAAAATGTCAAACTTAAACATTGGAATCTAAGAAAGTTAAGCTTAAAAAGAACAGAAGCTTAAAATAATGTGAAAGTATATAAATGCATGCATAAATATTCATAAAAATTAAATTCTTTACTATTTCAAGACCCAAGTACTAGTCTAACCAACATTACTTTGAAGTAATTTTCAGCATTTATTCACATACATAAAAATAGAGCAAATTATTATACTACATCTGTACATAACACCCAAATACTTGGCTCTCATGATTAGATACAAAATCTGGTCACTTGTTCATACTTTTGACCATATGAAATAAATTAAATATTTGATTTTTAAAATTAATTTTCTGATTGTGTTATTCTGACTAAAGAAATTTTCTATACTACTATTATTTGTAATAATCTTGTGAGATTTCAATTTTCAATATGTCTTAAGAAAATAATCTGGGCATATGCATCTTCAGCTTTACAGAATTTTCAATGAAGTCTATATTTAACTATGTTTGATTTTATCTTAAATTATTCTTTTCCCATTTCAGTATTTTTCCTTAAAGAAAGTTCTATAAAAATCTATAGAACCAATCTAGATGATCTTAAATAGATGAATGGATAAAAAAAATGTGACATGTATACACAATGGAATATTACTCAGCAATAAAAGAGAATAAACTCAGGGCATTTGCGAGTAAATGGATGGAGTTAGAGAAGATAATGCTAAATGAAGTTAACCAATCCCAAAAAAACAAATGCTGGATGTTTTCTCTGATATAAGGAGGCTGATTCATGGTGGGACAGGGAGAGGGAGCATGGGAAGAATAAATGAACTCTAGATAGGGCAGAGGGGTTGGAGGGGAAGGGAGGGGGAATGGGGTTAGAAATGATGGTGGAATGTGATAATCATTATTATCCAAAGTACAGGTATGAACACAGAAATTGGTGTGAATATACTTTGTAACAACCAGAGACGTGAAAAATTGTGCTCTATATGTGTAATAAGAATTGGAATGCATTCTGCTGTCATATATAAATATAAATAAATAAATGATATATAGATCCCTGTAACAAATTAAGATCCTGAAAGAAGATACAATAATGTTGAAGATTTTTTTTTAACTAAAAGACTCGTTACAAAATTATTAAAAACAAAGTTAGGATTCACCCTTACATAAGAAAAGATATGTAAACAAAAACGAAGACAAAGTGAAACCCCATTAAATGGCAATGTTTTCTTTTCTTTTTTAATGGTTCTCATTTATAAAACACATTGAGTATATAAAATCAAAACATAGCAAAAATACTAAAATTAAATGGAAAAAATATTTTTGCAAAGGAAAGGGAAACAAACATATAAGCATTCATTGCTATGCAATGAGCTTGGATATATATGCATTTACATTATAAGCTAATGTTGTGTAAGCATTCATTATTTTTACTGTAACTAGGATACACAGGATTACAAGACAAGTGCATGGTGAATATAATAAGTATGTTTGCCATTGTTTTTTGGTTGTCTATATGTTTTTGGCTTCTAGTAAAATGAGATATAAATGAATTCTAATACAAAGATCTGAATATGGACACACTGTATAATTGCAGTATTTTAAAAAGATTAGAATACCAGGGTAAATACGTTTGATTTTATGAAAAATAGGTAAGAATATTGGTTCTGATATCTTAATTTGCAAAATAGCTTGGAATGTTAGGTGAACTGTACTAATTTTTTTTTCATTTATAATTTGCTTATGAAATTTAACATTCCAAGATGATTATTGGAGACCTAATTTTAGAGTAATTTCTACATGTTCTGGAATGAGATCTTTAGTAAATAAAATCAATATTAGCCAGTCAAATAATTAGCTATAATGGAAAAGCATTTTTGAAACTCCAAAAATATTTACAATTTTATGCCTTCTTTTCATATACTTGCCAGGGTTATAGAAATCAGAGCCTGTCAGCAGACACTAAAATTCTTTAGCATTTGACACTTCAAATATCTTCTGGCAACATCCCCAAGATGATGTCAGCTCCTTCTATAGCACAGAACACTTAATAGTCCCTCAGAGCACCTCACTTTCAGAGTTGGTGCACTTTCAGATATCAAGTATACTAATGGTTTTTCTCCAAATGGTGACTAAAGTCGTTATGCTTCAATTTCACAATGAATGATATTATGATATGGAAAACAAAGTGAAGGAAACATGAATATATATTAATTTTCTGAGAAAACATAAATATGAACTGATGATTTTTACAAAATTCCAAAAGTATCTGTAAAAAATGGTATAATTGTAAATGAGCTCAATTACAATATTTTAAAATGAAGCATTCCCTATAAATAAGATCATATTTTTAAAAGCCTGAGTAAATTTTATTTAGACCGTGACTGGTGATCCTATTTCTGACTATCACATTTCAAAGAGACTTTATTGTGAATAATATAGCAGTATCGATATTTTAGTAACAGTATATAAAATAAGGTGTTTCCTATTAGTCAGTTTTATATATTAATAAGTATTCTACTGAACAATTTAGATTTTTATATAAAATAACACATTTTTCTTTCTATTAAAAATAGAACTCCAAATATGGATGATTTTTTTTTCTTGGCAACAGCAAGATATTATTATAATCATCAATTATTATAGCAGATGGAAATACTTCTAGGAATTCTCAGGCAAACTAATTGCACCATCCAAGAAAAATACCAAATATAATGACTTTTTACTTACATTGTTGATTATAGAATATGCATACACTCATGAACAATATTTTGTTAATTATGAAATGTGCTGGGAGCCATTAGCCAAGTAGGTATGACAATTTCCTTGCCAGCGTACCCCATGTTGCTTAGTGGAAGGACTCGTGGAAATAGGACATTTTGCAGTGACATTGCATGTAGGTAACCTTGCTCAAGGAGCAGGGCGGATCCGGGTTTAGGGTGTTCGGGAAGATAATAGGATAAAAGATATTTAGATAAAGAAGATTAAAAATTTAAAGTGAAAAACTTTAAAGACAGAAGTATAGAAAGTTAAAATGAAGAAAGATAAAGAAGATGTAGAAAGATAGAAAAGACATAGGAAGACAAGAAATTTAAACCCACAAAATAGGGAAAAAAAAAAACTAGGAGGAAAATAAGCAACTAAGGGTAAATATACAAACCTTAGGGAAAAAAAAAACTAGAAGATAGAAATAAGATAAAAAATGGTTGAAAATATCAAGTAAGGTATTACAGATAGAAAATGCAAAAAGCTAAGACAACTATTAGATACAGACATATACTTATTAAAGCAAAAAGAGGGAATTGGAAGGGGGTATATATCCCCCAAAGATAAACTTAAAATAACCCTTTTTACTCTAAACTTTTTAAATTTGGATTCATCAGGACTTAGTGTTGCGGAAAGACATATGTATCCAAAAAATGTACATAAGCCTAAGGTACTTTGGAAAGATATTCTAACAGGACAATGGAAAGGTCCTGACCCAGTGATTGTCTGGAGTGGGGGCTCTGTTTGTGTGTTTCCACAGGGAGAACAGCAGCCAATTTGGATTCCAGAGAGATTAACTAAAACAATTTCTACAGATCGAAAAGAAGATGATTTGACTCAAATCCATAACAGCTGATATCCAGAACTCCAGCTTGGCCATTCTTACATCTGCAACAGTGATTAACCAGGATGCTTTTTTCAATAGCTATTTTATTATTGCATTTTTCCACATCATAAGGTTCTATTTTTATTTTTTGAGCTCATAGAAACCTAGGTTAATGTTTTTCTGATCAGTTTTATTTTTTAACTGTGGAGTTTTTAAACATTGCAATGGAGATTTCACCTAGGTAAAGCTACAAGGCCTTTACTATTTTCTTATGTGTTGTACGTTTGTGTGCACTCTTGTGTTTTGTGTTGTATGTCTGTATGTGCGTATGTCCATATTTCTTATATGAGGAGTGCTCATGAACAAATGGATCCGAATTATTATTATTATTTTTTATTCACGTGATTTAAATGGTATAATTTAAATTAGGTAAACAGCTGTTAAGGATTGTTTTTAAAGTAGGTTAACAGATCTGTTTGTTTACTTTCACCTTTCCTTTTCATTATATTTAATAATTCTTTTCAGGATACTGTCTTTTTAGCATCATTGCCAGAATTCCTATCTTCATCCCAGTGCCGGTGAAGACAAAGATAAAACCAAACTACAGCTTCTATGATAGCTATCACAGTAAACTGTATAAACTGATGCATCAATGAATATAACTCAACAAGTAATGCTCAATCAAGGAGTCAACTTACTTTGGGAGGAAACGGATTTTGGGAGGAAATGGACATATTGATAGATTCCTCCGCTTTGAACTGCTTGCAGAACCTGCCTGGACTATGTAACTATCGTTTGGTGCAGCGAATTGTGGTAATGCTGGCATGTCTTTGCTGATGGTGTCACCAGTGATGCAATTTTTATTTCCTTGCCAGCGCACCCCATGTTAATTGTGGTAGTGCTGGCATATCTTTGCTGATGGTGTCACCAGTGATGCAATTTTTCCCAAGGAGCCGTCAATTGGCTTGGTGTCGTGGCATTTCTGTATCCTCCTCCCTTCTGCTAGTGATGGTCTAAAATTTGGGGGCCAATGGTTATATGCTGGACCAGTAGTCAGTGACGGGTATGATCCAATTGCAGTGGTATCAACCTAAGACAGGAGGCTGACGCCTAAAGGTCAGTTTTTCCCATGATGGGTAAGAACCATATGTTGAATTGGACAACCTACCAGGCACGGTCCTTAAGCCACATTGCTTGTTGTTTAATTAATCAGAAGGGGGGAGATGCTGGGAGCCATTAGCCAAGTAGGTATGACAATTTCCTTGCCAGCGTACCCCATGT
Organism: Marmota monax; assembly: GCF_021218885.2. Taxonomy (NCBI): domain Eukaryota; kingdom Metazoa; phylum Chordata; class Mammalia; order Rodentia; family Sciuridae; genus Marmota; species Marmota monax. Next base: position 14,657,733 of record NW_026694491.1, on the reverse strand, counting down.
TGCTTAGTGGAAGGACTCGTGGAAATAGGATAGTTTGCAGTGACATTGCATGTAGGTGACCTTGCTCAAGGACCAGGGCGGATCCGGGTTTAGGGTGTTCCCAGTTTAAGGTTATTCCTGCTGGGAATAGGGCATATCCTGCTGCCTGAGTTCCCCTTGAGTTCTCACGGGATTCAGACAGTATTTTTTGGGAGACAGAAGCCCAGTGGAGGTGGATTTGGGCAGAGAATGTGGATTTCCCCAGAACGTGATTGTAGACGGCTGGTGTGAGTTCGGGAATAAAGAGTTGCTGTTTGAATCTACAAGCTGTGTGGTGGCTCGTGATTGTGTGCCCAGCCAGACTGCGGCAGAAATGAAAGAAGCAGAGAACAGAGTAATTCATAATTCTATTACATATTATCTTTATGGCTTTTTAAATGTGAGGTTTTAACTTGCCTATTGAGTACAATTTCCAAGAATACAATAAATTATTAGCTACAGTCACTATGTTGTACAAGAGGTGGCTTGAAATTATTTTTCTTATGAAACTGAAACTTTGTGTCATTTGACTAATATCTTCTCCACCCACACCTCCTGTGTCCAGTGTCCAGTTACCCCCCATTCCACTCTCTACTTGTGTGAATTCAAAACAAGAGATATCTCCTCACATCTCTTAGAAGGACTATGATCATGAAGATGAATGATACAGTGCTGGTAAGGAGTGGAAAAAAGGCAACACTGTTGATGGGGATGTAAATTAGCACAGACATTGTGGAAGGAGTGTTGAGGGCCCTCAAACAATTAATAGTACAACTAAAAATCCAGAAATCCTTCTACTTGCATATTTATCCAAAAATGAAATCAATATGTCAAACAGGTGACTACACTACCATATTCATTACATTATTATTTATAACATCATGAAAAAAATCATTCTAATTTCCATAAACAGAAGAGTAGATGAAGAAAATCTGATATCTAGAGGTAGTGGAATACTATACAGCCATAAAAGGAATAGAGTTTTATAATTTGCAACAAAAGGATGAACTTGAGAGACAGGTTCATATAAAAAAGGTAAATCTCACCAGTTCTCTCAATCTTTCTCTGATGGTTGCCAGGTGGATACATAAGCTTTAGGCCTTATTATTTTACATAACTTTATGCTGAGACCGAGATATAAAAAATAACCAGGGTGGCAAGAGTTCTTAATATATTCATTTTATTTGTTCATGGATGAAATATGTTTCCTGGAGAACACTAGAAACTTCTTTATCACTCATTGGCCCAAACCGAATCACATGACATCTCCTAATTGTAACAGAGAGACTGAGAGCTACAGATAAAGGATCAGAATTAGATGGAGAAATTGCACTTCATCCCATTGGTCTGGCCACTGACCCACAAAGAAAATCAGATTTTTAGTGCTAAAATTATAGTTGGGGAAATAAGTAAAGATGAAGAAAATTTCTTAATGACAGATCAATTTCCTAAAATACATTACTAATCAATTCATGCACTAGTAATTGTCAAAACATAGTCACAGCATTTAGTACTACTGTCTCAAACTATTATTAACTGGACGGAAATTTTCTGTGTATATGAGAGAATTAATAATGATTCTGTAAGTTTTTAATGCCTTTTTATTTGGTCTTCTGGGATTCACTCTGTTCTAGACCTTTACAATTACTATTTGATTACTAATGCATCTCACAAATTGGCATACTGTTAGGATAATAACAATTTACTGTGATACTTTTAGCAGAACTGTAACAATTATTTCTACATTTCTTTACTTTTTTATTTTTTAATGTTCTATTTTTTAGTAGTAGTTGGACACAATAGTTTTATTTTATTTATTCATTTTTATGTGGTGCTGAGGATCAAACCCAGGGCCTCCCATGCACATGCTAGGCGAGCACTTTACCACTGAGCCACAGCCCCAGCTCTATTTCTACATTTCTATTAGTCAATATTGAATTGTGTGGATGGACTTTGCTCTAGTAATAATGTTCCACTTCATTATTATTTGTGGTTGTTAATAATTTCAATAATGGAAATCAACATAAACACTTTTTATTTTGTCTGCTAATATGTATGATTTTAAATCGCCAAACTTTGATGCTTTTAAGAGATTTTAGTTTTATTTTACTTTGGCATGCTTGAAAATGTCCAGTATTTTTAAACTTTCTGGTTTGATTTTATTTATATAAGAAAGATGCTGTCTAAACATTCTACCTTCTACAGCCAAGGGAGAAAATTATGGACAACCCATTTTGTTCAGTTCCTGAACCAGGTTTAGGAAATTCAGTAATGATAATAGAAGTGGGGCTACCAATGAATAGGGCATCAGATTCTATGAACCTATGGATAAACTTCTCTGGTGATATTACTGTTACTGAAAAACATATACCTCACCTAAGATCCTGAAAAGGGATACAGTTAAGGCCTAAGAAATTTAATCCTCGGTTGTAACAACAAATTTCAGCAAGATTAGAGAAAAATTCCTCTCTTGAATCATCACAGAGCTCAGAGGATGGATATCCCAAGCCAAGTCTGCTAAAACATTGATGATATGATGTGTAAAGGTATATTAAAAATGTGACACAGATATTTTAGACTTGTAGATTTATCATAAATTATCTGACTCTCCTGATCCAGCTCACCAGAAGCTTGTATTTCTGGCTGGGCCTTTAATCTAGTCTTCTGAATTCTATGCATACTCAGTGACAGCCATATCACCTAGTTATGTTTGTGTTTCTACTGATCTTATAAATATATTTCTTTAATAAAAAGTATTAAAATTATTTCCAAACAATAAAAGAACATTTTTAAAATATGCTCAATTTATTTGTGTAATGGTGAAGTCTCTTTTTGGTAGGTAAATATAGAATAAATGACTTCATAATAATAAAAATAATTATAGGCATAAAACATGATGGATAATATTTTAAAAGACATATAGAGATGATATTAATTAAATAAATTCTAATTGAGTTGAAACATGATTGATATTATTAATTAACAATAGCAATGATAAGTCTCCATCAACCAATGAATGTGTAAAAAAATGTAGTGTATTAACACAAATGAATACTGTTCAGCCTTAAAAAGAAGGAAAGCCTGTCATTTGTGACAATGTGAATGGATCTGGAGATCATTATGCTAATTGAGACAAGCCAGGCACAAAAAGACAAGTACTTCATGATCTCATACTTAGAGTATCAAGGGGGTGATCTCACAGAAGTTGAGAGCAGAAGGGTGGTTGCCAAAGGCAGGGGAGAGTGCAGGGATGGAAGAAAGGGAAGAACTTGATCAGAGGATTCTAAGGCAGAGTTATAAATAACAAGATCTCCCTTAGCCATGCTAACGAAGAGAAGAAGAGAGAGAACTCAAATCACTAACATACGGGATGAAAAAGGCAATATCACAACAGACACTACAGAAATACAGAAGACAATTAGAAATTATTTTGAAAACCTATATTCCAATAAAATAGAAGATAGTGAAGACATTGATAAATTCCTTAAGTCATATGATTTGCCCAGACTGAGTCAGGAGGATACTCACAACTTAAACAGACCAATAACAATAGATGAAATAGAAGAAGCAATCAAAAGACTTCCAACCAAGAAAAGCCCAGGACCTGATGGGTATACAGCGGAGTTTTACAAAACCTTTAAGGAAGAATTAATACCAATACTTTTCAAGTTATTTCAGGAAATAGAAAAAGAAGGAGCTCTGCCAAATTCATTCTATGAGGCCAACATCACCCTGATTCCGAAACCAGACAAAGACACCTCAAAGAAAGAAAACTACAGACCAATATCTCTGATGAACATAGATGCAAAAATCCTCAATAAAATTCTGGCGAATCGGATACAAAGGCACATCAAAAAAATTGTGCACCATGATCAAGTAGGATTCATCCCTGGGATGCAAGGATGGTTCAATATACGGAAATCAATAAATGTTATTCACCACATCAATAGACTTAAAAATAAGAACCATATGATCATCTCAATAGACGCAGAAAAAGCATTCGACAAAGTACAGCATCCCTTTATGTTCAAAACATTAGAAAAACTAGGGATAACAGGAACTTACCTCGACATTGTAAAAGCTATCTATGCTAAGCCTCAGGCTAGCATCATTCTCAATGGAGAAAAATTGAAGGCATTCCCCCTAAAATCTGGAACAAGACAGGGATGCCCTCTATCACCACTTCTATTCAATATAGTTCTCGAAACACTGGCCAGAGCAATTAGACAGACGAAAGAAATTAAAGGCATAAAAATAGGAAAGGAAGAACTTAAATTATCACTATTTGCAGATGACATGATTCTATACCTAGAAGACCCAAAAGGGTCTACAAAAAAACTACTAGAACTAATAAATGAATTCAGCAAAGTGGCAGGATATAAAATCAACACGCATAAATCAAAGGCATTTCTGTATATCAGTGACAAAACTTCTGAAACGGAAATGAGGAAAAACACTCCATTCACAATATCCTCAAAAAAAATAAAATACTTGGGAATCAACCTAACAAAAGAGGTGAAAGATTTATATAATGAAAACTACAAAACCCTAAAAAGAGAAATAGAAGAAGATCTTAGAAGATGGAAAAATATACCCTGTTCATGGATAGGCAGAACTAACATCATCAAAATGGCGATATTACCAAAAGTTCTCTATAGGTTTAATGCAATGCCAATCAAAATCCCAACGGCATTTCTTGTAGAAATGGATAAAGCAATCATGAAATTCATATGGAAAAATAAAAGACCCAGAATAGCAAAAGCAATTCTAAGCAGGAAGTGCGAATCAGGCGGTATAGCGATACCAGACTTCAAACTATATTACAGAGCAATAGTAACAAAAACAGCATGGTACTGGTACCAAAACAGGAGGGTGGACCAATGGTACAGAATAGAGGACACAGAGACTAATCCACAAAGCTACAACTATCTTATATTTGATAAAGGAGCTAAAAGCATGCAATGGAGGGAGGATAGCATCTTCAACAAATGGTGCTGGGAAAACTGGAAATCCATATGCAACAAAATGAAACTGAATCCCCTCCTCTCGCCATGCACAAAAGTTAACTCAAAGTGGATCAAGGAGCTAGATATCAAATCAGAGACTCTGCGTCTGATAGAAGAAAAAGTTGGCTCCGATCTACACATTGTAGGGTCGGGCTCCAAATTCCTTAATAGGACACCCATAGCACAAAAGTTGATAACAAAAATCAACAAATGGGACTTACTTAAACTGAAAAGTTTTCTCTCAGCAAGAGAAACAATAAAAGAGGTAAATAGGGAGCCTACATCATGGGAACAAATTTTTACTCCTCACACTTCAGATAGAGCCCTAATATCCAGAGTATACAAAGAACTCAAAAAATTAAACAATAAGAAAACAAATAACCCAATCAACAAATGGGCCAAAGACCTGAACAGACACTTCTCAGAGGAGGACATACAATCAATCAACAAGTACATGAAAAAATGCTCACCATCTCTAGCAGTCAGAGAAATGCAAATCAAAACCACCCTAAGATACCATCTCACTCCAGTAAGATTGGCAGCCATTATGAAGTCAAACAACAACAAGTGCTGGAGAGGATGTGGGGAAAAGGGTACTCTTGTACATTGCTGGTGGGACTGCAAACTGGTGCGGCCAATCTGGAAAACAGTATGGAGACTCCTGGGAAAGCTGGGAATGGAACCACCATTTGACCCAGCTATTGCCCTTCTTGGACTTTTCCCAGAAGACCTTAAAAGAGCGTACTACAGGGATACTGCTACATCGATGTTCATAGCAGCACAATTCACAATTGCTAGACTGTGGAACCAACCCAGATGCCCTTCAATAGATGAATGGATAAAAAAAATGTGGCATTTATACACCATGGAGTATTACGCAGCACTAAAAAATGACAAAATCATAGAATTTGCAGGGAAATGGATGGCACTAGAGCAGATTATGCTTAGTGAAGCTAGCCAATCCCTAAAAAACAAATACCAAATGTCTTCTTTGATATAATGAGAGCAACTAAGAACAGAGCAGGGAGGAAGAGCAGGAAGAAAAGATTAACATTAAACAGATACATGAGGTGGGAGGGAAAGGGAGAGAAAAGGGAAATTGCATGGTAATGGAGGGAGACCCTCATTGTTATACAAAATTACATATAAGAGGTTGTGAGGGGAATGGGAAAATAAACAAGGAAAGATATGAATTACAGTGGATGGGGTAGAGAGAGAAGATGGGAGGGGAGGGAGGGGGGATGGTAGAGGATAGGAAAGGTAGCAGAATACAACAGTTACTAATAGGGCATTATGTAAAAATGTGGATGTGTAACCGATGTGATTCTGCAATCTGTATTTGGGGTAAAATTGGGAGTTCATAACCAACTGGAATCTAATGTATGAAATATGATATGTCAAGAGCTTTATAATGTTTTGAACAACCAATAAAAAAATTAAAAAAAAAAAAAAAAAAAAACAAAAAAAAACAAAACCAGCCTCAGCAATTTAGAGAAGCCCTAAGCAACTTAGTGAGACCCTGTCTCAAAATAAAAAATTAAAAAAGGGCTGGGGATGTAGCTCAGTGATTGTGTGCCCCTGGGTTCAATCCATGGTACCATAAATAAATAAATAAATAAATAAATAAATAAATAAATAAATAAATAAAAAGGTATGGGAATGTGACTCAGTGGCTGGGAAACCCTGTTTGATCCCTGATAGAGAGAGAGAGAGAGACAGAGAGAGAGAGAGAGAGAGAGAGAAAAGTGGGCCTGTAGCCAGTTTCTTAGCATTGTAATAGAGTTATGTATTTATTATTGCATGATCTCTGTATTATCTGAATGCAATGCATCAAAAAGGATAGAAAAAAGAAGTTTTTAAAGTATCCTATAAAAATTTCATTTGTTGAGGAGGAATACCTTATCTGAACAACTCATTGTTTTCTTAACCCATTTGGGCTGCTGTAATGAAATACCATAAACTGGGTATTTTACCAACAATGGAAATTTATTGCTCACAGTTCTGGAGCGAGGGCTCTTTCTTCATAGTGCCTTCTCATCATTTCAGGCATAGGTAGTATGTAGCCTCATTGGTGGGAAAGGCAAATAAACTCCCTCTGGCCTCTCTTATAAGGGAACTAATCCCTTTCAAGAATGCTCTGACACAACAGACACTAGTATGGCAATATGTAAATCAATGGATGTGTAACTGATGTGATTCTGCAATCTGTGTATGGGGTGAAGGTGGGAGTTCATAACCCACTTGAATCAAAGTGTGGAATATGATATGTCAAGAAATTTGTAATGTTTTGAACAACCCACAATAAAAAAAAAATTAAAAAATAAATAAATAAATAAATAAATAAATAAATAAATAACAAGATCTGGTGTAGTACTGCACAGTAGGGCGAATGCAGATAATAGTAATGTACTATTTCAAAACTCTGGGTGGAAGACTTTTGAATGCTTTCCAGACAAAGACATGGATAGATGAGGAGATTGATTAAACATACCTATGTTTGAACATTGTACCATGTATATCTATACCAAATATCACACCTTATCCAATTAATATGTACACTTTTTATACTTTATGAATTAGCTTAAAATATAAAGAGTATAATTAAAACATACATAAATAGACAAAAAAAGAAAAATAACTAAGTTTAAATTTAAAAGGAAACAAGCATGAGCAATGATAATGGTGATACGTTGCTGATGACCATGACAGAATTTTGTGTGTGCTTCATGTAGGCTAGTCTGTTTGAGAAGAAAAGTTTTGTCCATCCTCCACTTCATTTTTCTCTTCTTTTTTAAATTATAAATAGTAGTGCATATGAATTGTACAAAATAATGAGCATTGCCAGGCAATTTTATGATGCATAAAACGTGCTTCAGTCATAGCTACCTTCTGTTTCCTCTCTCCCTTCCTCCATCCCCTTTCCCCTTCCTAGAAAACTAGCCATGGGAGGCTGCTAAGAACTTTGCACCCCAAAACTGGAAAGTAAAAGGGATTATATTTAAGAAAAAATGTAACTCCAAAATCTCCTGGTCAAAACTTTGAATGAGTAAAAAAATATCATGAAGTTGAAAATGATCCCATGAAAAAACAATGGATAGAAAAGGAAAAAGATAAATTTAAAATTTTTTTAAAACTTCTTTATTGATAATATTTTCTTATTCTTTAAATAAATTCAGATGCTAACTTTAAAAAATCTGCACTAGGGCTAGGACTGTAGCTCAGAGGCAGAGTGCTTGCCTAGCATGCATGAGGCACTGGGTTCGATCCTCAGCACCACATAAAAATAAACAAAATAAAGGCATTCTGTCCAACTACCAAATAAATAAACAAATAAATAAATGAATAAATAAAATATACACTAAATTTAGAAACCATTTTCTTTAAAATATTTAACAAAATGTGTGGCTAATGAACTCAATTGTATCACTACAAGGATAAATTCTAAATGACTAATATTGCTATTTAAATACAACACAACACACTAACAACGTAACCAATATTGAAGCATCTCCATGTCTTTATATTAAATCCAAGAATAATAAAAACAATTTCAGTGTTATAATATAGAACGTCTGTGAATAACTGCATTCCCTTAATTTCATCAGAAAGTACACATTTAAGTATGTTTACACACACACACACACACACAGAAAGAAAGGGAAGGAAAGAAAAAGTAATAAGAGATATTTCAAAACAAACACATTATTTTCATTAGTACCTACCAGCAATCACTGACTTTACTATCAACATCAAATTGTGAATAGTTTCATCTGCTTCAGAAATAGTGATACAAATTTATTGTTGTTCTTTATTTACTGTGAAGAAGCACTATAGGTAAGTCTAACAGTAGAACCCCAAAATATTAATGGCATCACTTTTATACTTAATATTAAAAAAATAGATTTCCACTAGAAAAAATTTTGAGGACCCTGAAAAGGGAGAAAACAAAATATGGCCTATGATATAAAATCAAACCCTGAGCTCAAACCCTCTTTATTTATCCCCCAAATTATTTTGGAAATCAGAGAGAAATTTGACCTCCATAAGAAATGTACATCTAGCTGCTTCAAAGACAAACGTAATACATTCCTTTAATTGCTCTCATCTCATTAATATAAATATGCATAACTTAAAATAATACATCTTGAAGGATATCCCCATTCCCAATCTGATTTCCAGGTCTCCCTTAACTGATGGCCAACACTGACAAAACTGATTTCACATGCTCAGGAGCAGGCAATGAAGTTTTTCAATTTAAGGAAGTCAAAACCCTAACAGCAAATGAAATTTTATCACAAATTGAATTATTAAATAGAAGAATATAATTACAGTGGCCACTTTAGGTAGCTCTGAGAAAAGATCCAGAAAATATAATATTGACCTAAATCTCAATTCCAATTCTTTATGTTTTGAAGCATTCCCTCGATTTCTATAAATTATTTTATATCTGCCCATAACATACTTATTTCATTCTTTCTTCCTTTCTGCTCTAGTTTACATCTGCTGTCTCTTTTCTTGCTCCTGGTATTTGGTAAGGTCACAAAATCTAGTTGTTTCATTGACTTCCACATGAACACCCCTCATCAAATATTTCTTGAATGTATTTACTTTACTAAAGGATTAGGACTCAGAGAGAGTCATGCACAAGGCAATTGTCATCTGCTCCTTTGATTCTATTCCTAATCTCTTTCTCTCCCACCCATCCTCAATATTTTCAACATGTTGTCCTACAAAGACATGTGACTTAACTTTCAGACATTCAAGAATTTCGTGTCTTTTATAGGAACTTTTTCAAAGAGTTCTTGAACATTGCTTATTTTGTTATGTAAATTCTGTGTAGAAACTGAGGAGCTGGTAATATTCCCCCCAGGATGGAATCCACAGCATGCCTGTGTAGGGCACTGCCCACCCAGAAGATGCCACTAATGGTTTTAGACTCCATCGTTCCTCTATTAGCAGGTGTGTTCATTTCTTACTTGACGCTTCGGTAAATAAATAGAAGCTGTCAGTCATTAAAATGGAAGGCATACAGCTTTGTGCCTGTCTGAGGATAAAATTGGATTTCTCTGTCTGGGTTCTGCTGATTCCTTTTTATTCCACAAAGCAAATTGCTTTTCTAAGGCATTAGTATTAACGGAAAAAGACTTTGCTAGTTCAGGTAGTACTAAAAGCTTATTAGGCACAATACTTTGTATTCTCTACTGAATATCAAACAATCAGAGAATAGATTTATAAAATACAAAACTCATTTTCAAAGTATTGCACAATTTCTTGTGCTTTACTATTTTTTTTCCTTGTCATTCCCATTCTCTTCTCATTTTGTTTGTGTCTAACACATCACATTTTTCACATTTATTGATGGTGCAATATTTCATTTGGAAGCAATGAACTGCTTTGGCAAATGGCTACATTTGGGATGAAACAAGATAAGCTTTTATCATCAAAATAAGATAAAATTTTATAGCTTTATTGAGAAATTTGAGATGCTCTTTCAAGCATTCTAATTTTTCTGTAGCATTATTCACGTAATTGATATTCTTAGATGTATTTCCTTATGCAATATACGTTTCCACTATGACATTTATTTATTATTTATAGTGCAGCATATGTGACTAAAACACATAAAGCTAAGACTAATATTATTTAAACAAAAAGTTTGAATACATGTTTTAGAACTCAGTATGTTCCAATATTCATGTCTATAAGTACCACAGCAAGTGAAAGACTTGATATAAATAGAGTGATCACGTTGAAACTGAGATTACCTGGATTTTTTCAAATATTTTATTGAATTACAACTGTTTATAGATAATTTGTAATCTGCCACAGATGTGAATAGGAATCAAATCTTCCATGCCATTAATGAATATAAATAAGGTATATCTTCATAAGAGTAATTCATGTTTCATTTATTCCTGCTAGAAGTCTGATTTCTTTTTTATAAAAAAAGTCTAAAATGGGTAGCCACTTGAATTTTTAAGTTTTATAATCTATTTAATTATATTTGTAATGTTATTTAGAGATAAGAGATTATGTGCCCTTTTTAGGTGAGTGGAAGCAAAATTAAGTTCATAGTCACAATTTTTTTTCACTATTTAGGATAATGTTCAAAATATTATAAAGGTTAGTATTGATTTACTAAATATTAGGAATTTTTTCAAATATTTCTTTGTAACTTCATTATAAAATTTTATCAATATATTAAACATACAAAGCAAATGTCTTAACCAAGGTTATGATTTGTTGAACTTTTCCTGCTGACCTCAATTGGAAAAACAATAGATGAGAATGTATTGGGTATATGTCCTCACTGATTTTTTCCTCTTTTAAAGGTTTCTTATTTTTAGTGGGTGCAAGAAATAAAAGATTTGCAGCATTTTGCTTCTAATCTCTGTCTGAGTTTATATTTGATACCTGTCTCTTACAAAGCATACACAGCTAAGTATTACTTTCTTATTCAGTCTGTATATCTCTATTGTTTAATTGTACTGCTTATATTTCAAGTAATCAAATGGTTTATTTGGGAAGTTTATTTAGGTCTAGCATTGTAAAAATTTATTTTATATTTATCTTTCTTGTTTTTTGTTTGTTTCTCATCTCCTAGTTACTATAGGTTATTTGTTATATACCCTTTATTTCCTCTACAGGTATGATTTTATAATATCTAGTTATTCTAAGAATTACATATGCACTCTATCTTGAATTAATTTATATCACTTAATGTTTAATATAAAAACCATAAAACAGTATGTTATTTAGCTCTACCACAATTTGTAACATTTTGTTGTATGAATCAGTTCTATATGCATACAACCTTCCCCTGATAATATACAATTTTGCTTAGACAATTTCATTTTACATAAATTACAGAAAATAAAAATAATGTATAGAAAATTAATTTCATTAATGAATATAAATAAGATATATCTTCACAAGAGTATTTCACATATAATATAGTATATATATATATATATATATATATATATATATAATAAAATAATTTTAAATAAATTACAGAATATATTAAAAATAATTTACCCACATGTTAGTTCTAGGATTTTTTATGCTAATTTTCATTTGAAATTTCTTTCAGTTAAAAATTTCACTTTAACATATTTTGAAGTTTGATTCTGTTAGACACTTTCTCTTAAACTGTTTTACATGAAAATTTATTTATTTTATTCTTCTTTACAAAGAAAATTTTAATTAATTATGGAATAATATAAAATTCTTCTTTAATATTTTTCCCCTCTTAGCATCCTGATCCTTCATTTTCTTGCATACACTATGTCAAATAGAAGTCTATTGACATTCTTGTATTTGTTTAAATAATATCTTTTAGGCTACCTATAATTGTTTATTCTCAGCTTTTAGTTTTACCAGTTAGGATGTGATCTAACATCCTGATGTGGTTCAACATCATTCTTCTTAGATTTTTCTGTAATGTTGAGTTAATGTTTTTGTTCAAATTCATAACAAAAAAAATAATTATTTTGTGGTATTTTATTTCTTTCCCATCCCATTACCCTCTCCTTCTTGACAGAAAGTCACTTCATTGCTGCACATAATCTTTGGTGTTTTGTTTCTGGTTGAAGAAATTGCATTTGATCTCTGGTTTATTGATCCTATCTTCCTCAATGTTCAATTTGCTATTAGTGCTATCTAATCCATTTTAAATTTCATATGTTGCATCTTTAATTCTATAATTTCTAAAAAAATCATTTTTTTCTCACAAAGCATGCTGAAAGTGACCTAAATGCTATACTATAACTTTTTATATTCCATGCAAGGAATCAGAAAATGCCTCAGAGGGTAAAAGGAGACTAATGCAGGTGTTGTTTTAATGCATTTCTTTTTCCTAAAGCTCTTTCCTCCTCAAATTAGGCAAGTAAGTTTGGTTGCTCGCCTGTGCATAAAAATGCTATATTTTTTTGCATTTTATTCAGGTGTTTAAATACAGTTTCAATGGGTTACTCAGTCTGATACCGTCTACTTGATGATTTTAAAATAAGAAAGTCTTTATTAAAAATAAATTTATATGGGGACTGGCATGTGTCTCAGTGGTAGAGCATGTGTCTAGCATGCCTCCATGAGGCACTGGGTTCAGTCCTCAGCACTGCATAAAAATAAATAAATGAAATAAAGGTATAAAAATGACTCATAAAAGAAATAAATTTTCATATATATATATATATATATATATATATATATATATATGTTGTTATATACCATGATGTTATAAGATGCATAGACACACATACCATAATAAAGTTACTAAAATCTAACAAATTAGCATATTCATAGTTTTACATAGTTAACCATTTCCCCCCCATATGAGAATAGCTATGAGCTCCTTCTGTAAAAGTCCTGAATACATTACACTCCTATTAACCAGGTTTATTAGTTCAGTGAGAGGTAATTAAAATATGTTTAGCATTTATTTATGTATTTGGTCATCCATTCATCAAATAAGGATATCCTAGGCATTGCAATTATCATCAATGGAACTATTCAAACTATAGAAAATATTTAACAATTTCATATTGAACACAAAATTCTGCTTGTTTATTCAATACCCGAGCACTTAAAAACATTATAAACACACACATGTACATGAACACACACACAGATGAACTTATTACTCTGTGGAACATTTTCATTAAAATTTGTATCACCTTTTAAAGTACCTGAGACTTGGTATACATATGGATTTTTGACCCACTTTCATGAAGCTTCACATATCATGGACCTTTATATAAGATTTTAAGCATAATAAGGGGAGTGAAAAGAATTGCCTAATTTTCAGAGATTGTCATAATACCTGGGATAAAATAGATATGCTGGAAATAATTGCTTAATTTACAAATCAGTAAATCTCTAGAAAATAAATTCTCCTTACAGAAACTGAATTCAAATCTTGACATTATTTATACAACATTCACACTAGTTAAAGCTTTGGCTACTTTATGCTTATCATTTTTCCTAAAGTTTCTTACCCCACTCTCTCACATATACACACCATGGTTAAGAAGGGCACACTATAATTATTGGTATTAAATTCAAATAACATGAAAACATTCACCAATGCTTATGAAAAGAGTCCCTCACTTGTACCTCATTTGAATATTTTGATTCTTTTATACTAAAATTTATGACCCAAGTTATATGCATCTTTATTTGCCTTTTTCTTGACTAGAGAATCAGGTGAGCCAACAACAGATTTAAAAAATAGAGATTGATTTTTAACCAAAACAAGAGTTGCTAGGCACTAAGACTATAGATATGAAAAAAAACATGAAGCTTTATAGTGAAGTCTAGAAAAGGAGTCCAGGTATAATTTTGGATCACATCCTGATTAATTACAGGTAAATATTTAGATTCCATTTGGTTTCCTTAATATTTGTGGAACTCTGACACCTCTACATATTCATGGCATTGAAATTATTAAGTATCAAGACACTAAAAATTACAGAAACATATCATGTTTTATGTATTTTTACTAGATAATATAGCTCATGATGTTTTACTGCTATAGCTTTCTGCTGGGAGTTTTACAATTATGTAAATTATTTGGCCTCAGGAGTCTGTTGAATTACTTATCTGATTTTTATCAGAAAAGGACCCTCCATTATCTAAAGACCTAGTTTTAAAAATCATGCTTCTGTAAAACATACAATTATATTTTGTGCTTTTATATTTCAATAAAGAGTGCATTTTGATATAAATAGCATTGACGTATTTGATTATCTTGTAAAGGAGTTGCAATAGGACAAAAGTCATCTAATGTGACACCACCTCCATCTGTTGACAGAAAAATGAATTTTTGGCAGAGCCTCAGAGAGAAGCTAATAAGCCTCTAAAGAGAATGAACTTCTTCTTTTTTTTTTTTTTTTTTTTGCCTTTTAGCTAATACAGAATATGAAAGACCTGATCTGAAGATTTGCAAAGTTCATCATAACCTTCAAGGATGCATCTGCTTTATTTGGTTGTAGTAAGAATTAATAACAGTCAAAGAGCATGAGACACAGCTGGTCTCCAGCTGTGGCTTTGTGCTCTTGCATTGGAGTGGAGTGTTTGTTACACCAGGCTTCATTAAGATTAAATTCTACCTTCACTGTTTTTACCATGAAAATTAATGTGTGTTACAAGCCATAGATCATGCTTGAAAAAGGTACGGTATAAGAATAAGTAAAATGCAATCTGTTGGAATATCCATAATTTCAGAGAATGAAGGGAAAGAATCTTGATGAAATTTTGAAAAAACTATTTAAAAGAATGTCAACACTTATAGATTAGTAATATCCAAATTTTGATAAAATTAATATTCTTTTTTTTATTTTTTTAAAGAGAGAGTGAGAGAGAGAATTTTTTAATATTTATTTTTTAGTTATCGGCGGACACAACATCTTTGTTTGTATGTGGTGCTGAGGATCGAACCCAGGCCGCACGCATGCCAGGCGAGCACGCTACCACTTGAGCCACATCCCCAGCCCGTAAAATTAATATTCTTAATGCTGAGCATCCCTTAATCATCCAATCTGGTTAAGTACTAACCTGAAGTTCTAATTAGAGAAAAAAGCCACTGACACTAATCACAATTTAAGTTTTTAAAGACCTTAAAAATCTAAATGAGAGGAAACTTATCTAACAATAATGAGGAATATGTAACATGAGTAATACAAACTTAAGATTTGAGACCCAGGAAAAAGAGATGGAAACTGGTAAAAGAGAAAGATAATAAACATTCGAGAAAAAGAAAAATTCAGAATTTTCTCCCAGCATGACTGGCTTCAGAGCAGTAGTCCTTATTATATTTAAGTGTAAGTTAAACAATACCAACATAATAATGGCTTAATTCAGCCATGAATTGCATAAATTAAGAAGAATTCATAGTTCAGTGACTTAATGTCATGAAGGATACAGTTTTTTTCTCCTCATTTTTCTTTGTAATCTTCAGATTTAGAGTAATAATCATATGATAACTGCAGAATCAATTGCCATGTAACAATATACCAATGAAAATGGAAATTGGAGGAAAAAAGAACTTTCTCCTTCCTGTGCCCTTCTTTCTATAATGAAATACATTTTTATCCTAAAACCATGTAGCATACATCTTATTAAGGATCAACAGAACAGAGTCTTATGTTTATCAAGAGGCAAATCAATGGTAATGAGGACAGGATATCCATGGCTGGGTTGTATCAGTGTATTTTAAAGTTTTTAACTACATTTCATTGTAAGGTCATTTTTTAAAAGAATTATTTATACACAATTTATAGTGAAAACAGAAATTCTATGAAACCCTGTTTATCATATACTATTAAAAACTACTTTTCATATTTTCTTTTCAGTTTACATCATTCTGGTGAAATAAATTGATTTCATAACTCACTCATGGGGCTTATTGCACGCCTTGGAAGATGTGGAGTTAACATATATCATAATTTATTTCCTTAGGCGGTACCTGAGGCTCAGGAAGTTGGGAACATAGTTAAGAGGTATGTGTTCAATAATATTTAACTACCAGAGTTGCACTGTTGTGAGGTGGCTTATCTTTGACTTCACTCTGCCTTCCTTTCATTAATTTTCTTCTGCCACCTGCTTGTTTCCTGTGCCCACTTTCACTATATAATTCCAAGTTGATGAGTGTTAATTTGATTGTGCTCTGCCACGAAGTTCAATAATGCCCTGAAATTACCAACACTTCTACATCCAAGACAGAGAAAGCCTTGTGTGCTATATCAGAGTAAGAAAGCATTTTTTTATATTAATTCATACAATTTGGAAGATTTTAGACCATCACAACACATCATTTTAAAAATAAGATAAGTTCTAAACCAAGAATATATACTTCTGGTGAAATACCAAATAGTGCATTCAAATAAAGCAAAAACAAAAGGAAGCAGTATTAATGCTGTGTTTTAAGAATGTCTCCAAGAAAGCAAGTGAAGTTTTTCTGGAAATCTCAGCTTGGCCCTGCATTCTAAACACTTCTTAAATTTCAAAGGTATAATTTTTTTTCTAATTCTGGATACACTAAGGAATATTATGAAAATGTGGTTAATTAAAGTAGAAAAAAAGAAGTCATGGATGGAGTCAGTTGTCGAAAAGGAAGGATAAGTACATTGTATTCCTTATTTCTACAAATGCATTTCTTAAATGCTTGAAATTGTAAACTAAGATTTCTTCTTTGTATATTATCTACTCTCCAGAACTCTAGAGGCATTTCCCTTTAAATGTGAAATAGAGAAAAAGAGAATGGGAAATAATTATGTTAATCTACTCATTAACTTTAAAATCAATAAAACTCATAAAGATTGAGATTGGCACAGTATAAATATTCTACCATTGAGATCAAAGGATTTGCCTCTATTGAACCACCTGTTGAACTTCATTTGTTTTTTCCTGTTGTGACATTTTAGAAGTGCAAATAGGTAAGTGTTGTGAGTCTTGTTTGGAAGTAACAGGACAAACAAATATAAAATCTAATAAGCAAACAAAGATATAAAGTGCAATCCATTTGTAATTAAAGACAGAATTACCTCTCACAGACAGCCTTCATATTTGTACAATTATTGAGTTCTAGATGTTCTCAGCTTTATATATAAAGTCCTGATTTGATGTTATGACTATTGATTAAATCTACAGACAATATGCTTTTATGTCCATCTAGAATGCTCCTCAAAAGAGAAGCTGCAAATATAATTCTATAAATATTAATTGAGTTTTATTTTCAAAAAATGGTTAATTTTATATTATTCTAGTTATCTTAAGTGCTATTTTTTAAAAACATGCTCTTCTTGTGCAGTATTTTGTAGTTCTTTTTATTAATGTAGAGACATTCTTGTTTAGAGACATTTATTTATTTTTGTCTTTTTCTAAAATTTCTAGTTTGCCTGAAAAAATCAAACATGACAAGTTTTATGCACAGAATACTTTTGTTTCAGTTTGATAACCAGCAAAACATGTAGTTCAATGATGCATATTTTGATGCTAAAACAAAGAAGCATGAACCATTTCTATTAATGAATTTTTAAAAAAAATAATCATGGAAGATGAAATAATTTGTACTATTTAGCAAAATATTTTTCTGTGGCATAACCTAAAATCTTATTGATGTTCTACCTAAAGCAGAGAGGAAAAACCAAAAATATTTTATCCCTTTGCTTATTTGGGTTGCAGGAATTTACCAATTCTAAAACATGTAAGTGGATCTATGATGCTTTTAAATCATAAAATGGGTATGGAGAATGATTAGAAGCAAAGCAATCAAATAATTTATTTTCTAAACTAGAAAATGTTTAAGAGTAAAAAGGACTACAATTAATAATTCTGTAATGACAGTGTAAAACCATAAAGTTTCAAGCAGAGAGCCTTAAAGTCACTAACTATAAGGGATGCTGCAGAAACATTTCTCAGGTTCTTTGGGACACATTTTAACTATGTATCAAGAAATAAAGTTCTTTATAATTAGTCTAGCATTATTCTCTGCTTATTATATGCTTGCCCTTTGCTAAAAATTTTATATGCATCACTTCAATTTTACAACCCTATGATTTAGTATTTTATTTTCCTTGTGCAAAAATCTGTGATGAAGCTCAAACTCTTCATTACGAAGCTTCCATATCTCATATTGCTTTGAGCTATGTTGTGTGCCTCCCTAACAACGCCAATAAAGCTATAGTAGAAATGAAAAGCAGCTATAAATCTTTCTTACATTGAGGCTTTATAGATTACTTGCCTCACAACATCTGTGGGAACATCGTAGCAAACAAACTATAAACCTGTTCCAAGCAGAGATAAGGAAATAATACATTTTAGATGATGTGGACAAAACTCACTCATTCATAGAGCAAAGAAGATTTGAGCAACTACCAATTAGAAGACACTGAAGCAAATGAGATGGAAGAAATCAAGTTCTTAGTTTCAAAGAACCAACAGTTAGCCCAAGATGAGACACAGAAAACCAATCCCATCGTATACCATTAAATTGGGAGCCCAGTTTCAATGTGCTTCCATGGGATGGAGAACTATGTTGAAGGGCTTTCCAACTGCAGAATAAAAACTGACCAAAGCAAGAAATGCTCACTTTGTCTTCAGGATATAGCAAGTTGCTTTTTAGAAAGAAAATATGCATGCAATGTGCATGCAAATATACACGTATATGAATGTGCATGTACTTACATATACACATGCATTCACATACATACATATGCCTTAACATCTCTAAGTCTCCATCCCCTCTTTTCATTACAAAAATGTATAATTCTAATATATATATATATATATATATATATATATATATATATACATATATATATATATATATATATATATATATATATATATATATTTGTATGTATGTATGTATACAGTAGTCCTTATTCTAAACCTCATTTGGAATCTCAGGTGCTGAAATTCTTTTCCCCCCCAGTGGACTTATTCATCAAATTTCCATCTTATATAAATTGTGTGTGTGAGAGAGATTTATGTAAAATAAAACAAAATTTTCTTGACATGTCTCTCATTTCTTAGAAAATTGTTATATTTGTCACCACATTTTCAAAATATTTTGCAAATCATAAAACTATAAATTATAAGTCTCAAGCGAATATATATGCACTTTTGAAATAATAAATGTCTCAATCAGGAAGCTTCATCTATGGAGAATTTTTTCACAAAATGATGTTTTATGCCTGAAATAAAAATACAATGGGATGGGGAGTGTGTATGGGCAGAGGCAAGGTTAGTAAACATGAGTGTTATTCTATTCAAATACATTTAGAAGCTGAGCAGAAAAGAAGAATTAGATCTGGTGTCAGATATGCTCTTCAATATCAGCAAATAAAGCAAACAGATTGAGTCTGTTTTGCTTTAATTTGACATTTCTCATTATAACTTTAAAGTTTAATCTAATGGGAGTGAAAAAAAACTACAAAGTCCAATATTACATGGCTGTATTTATTTTTCTCAAGTCTTTTATATTTTATAGGCATCCCTTTGTTGTTATTGTTAATGATTTTTAATCATTAATACAATGGAGATATTTTCTACTTATTGAATAATAGCTTATGCTTATTTATCTTAAAAACTCCCAAATATAAACTTCATCATAATAGACAAAGCAAAACAAAAACAAAACCACATCTCACAAAAAACTAAATATATCACATTGTTTATTTTCTTTTTCATTTATTTTATTGTTGTAAACATTAAGAATTTCCTTAGCCAGTTACGTTTCTGAAGTTAGAGGAGTCTTTGCTTGAGTACATTTAAGCAGCTTGAGTACATTTAAGCAATATGTAGCACAAATCATGAATATTGAAGAAATTAAAAATCACAATTGTGAAAAACTGTAACTCCAAAGTAAAAAATGATCAGCATCTTTATTTCTTCATTTTGCTTATATTTCCTGTTTTTTTATGTTCACATAATTGTTAATTTAGGCAACTAATAAGATGGAATTATTTTAAAGTATAATACCAATTTTGCATAGACACTTTTGTAAAATATTTTAAAGTAATAGACCAAACTTGATATACTTACAAAATTTTGTCACCATACCTTAGTACTGAATATATCTTTATTTCAAAATTATGCAATTAAGAGATCAATGATAATATACTTTAATGACAATATTATGATTAGAACAATCTTACATAAATTATTTTAAACATTTTATCACATGTGACTAGAAATGATTTAAATATGGATTAAGAAAAGTTTCAATGATTCAGTCAAATTTCTCCACTTCTATAGGTAAGTTTATAAGAGTCTTTTTTCCCTAACAGGATGCAATAAAATGGTTAATATACACTTTCATATTTTTTCTTTAATTTCCTTTTGGCAGGATTATTGGACATTTTAGACTATAACATATATTCTTAGTTTATTGCCTGGTATCTTATTAAATGTAAGATTATAATTTTTCAGCCCCAAATGTAACCACTTATATTCACTAATGGGAAATACTTTATATTCATTTATATATAAAGAAATCAAAAAGTCCACTTTATTGCTGCTAGACAATTATTAAGGGTTTTATTCATCTATTTTGTAGATGGATAAAAATTCCAAGCATAACTATATAATAAAATGGTAAATGTTAGGTAGTGAATGTGAGTAATTTACCAGGTTTATCTTTTTTATACCAAACTTTGAACTTAGGCCTACTGTAATTATTTTTTTTTAAATCTCTGAAGTTAATTTTTAAGCAACATAACCTAATGCCACTTTTTATATTTTTAACCCTTAAGGCTTAAAGTATTGATTGGTTTCAAATTATTTATACTGACTTTTGAAAAACAACAGTCTTTTCATTCCTTACTTGTAAGCCATTCTATAAAAGCTCACCTTAGAATGAACTAATGTTTTATATTTTGTAATATTCTTCCACACCCAGTTCTGATCCATGCAAACCCTTCTGTGGGAGACCAACCTCGCACATGACTGAGTTAACTCCCCTGCTGGGCGATATGGCATCAGGCACCCATGCTGCTAGACTGCCCTGCTCTTCTAGGGTTCCAGTGACTATGTCTTCATGCTGAGCTTGTCTTACTACAGCCCCATGGGTGGAGCTACGCTCACCTGTTCCTTTGTAATATTACCCCTTGCCCTGTTTAGGATAGAATGTTCCATGGAAGTGCCTTGTGTGTGTCCCCTTCTCTTACTGTGCCCTTGGGTGTGGCCTACATAGATGTCAGTCAACCTGCTGATAGTGGACATCATGTAGACTCAGCCCCCTGAAACCTGACCCCTTGCCTCATTTGAATAGCTTCTCCTCAATAAAGGGGGTTAGCAAGTGCTCTCTCACTCTCTTTCTGCGGACCCTTAAGGTCAGAGGAGCCATCACAGCGACCCAAAAAGAAAAAGGTATTTCTGTCTCTTGTGTGGTTATTTCACACAGCCCAATTAGCCCAGTTTCTCTGGAGTGACCCCTGAGCGTTTTAGTCAGAAAAGAAACCTGGCACCCTTCTTTTACTTTTCTTCTTTTGAATTTTTTTATTTTATTGTAACTTCAAATATGTAGAACAATTATACACATAGAGCCAAAAAACCCCTTTATGCAGTCTAACGCAAATTTGTTATTTTGCCTTATTTACCATTCCATTCCTGTATTTTTACTTTACATATACATATTTTATGTGTGCACATATGAATATATACATATAGTCATAAATTCATACATATTTATTTGTGTATTTACATGTGATTTTGTCTGAATCATTTGAGAATGAATTGTAGATGTACATGGCATATTATTCCTAAATAACCAGAACAAGAACATTTTTCACTCATAATATATGATGGTTAATTTTATGTCACTTGACTGAGCCATGAGTTAACCACATACTTGGCCAAGCATCATTCTAGGTATGTCTGTGATTATGCATCTAGATGAGATTAACTTTTGAACTTGTCAACTGAGCAAGTAAGATTTTGTTCTCTAATATAACCCAAATCCATTCAACTGAAGACCTGAATAGAACAGAAGGATTAAGTAAGAAGGACCTTCTCTTGACTGATTGCTTGAGTTAAGATATAAGTCATTTCAATCCTTCTGAGTTGGATAGGAAATTCGACTCATTTTGGATCTCTACCCTGACAGCTTTCAGACTAGAACTATATATTTGCTGTTCTGGTCTCTATCTTACTGAATGCAGATCTTGGGCTTCTCAGCATTCAAAATCATGTGAAGTGATTCCTTATAAAAATCTGAATACGTACCCACATGTATATATCCTATCAGTCTTATTCCTTGGAGGACATTGACAAGTACATATCCTAATACAATTATAAATATCGGAAAAAAATAATATTAATATAATACAATTATCAGAATCACCATACATAGTTTGTCAATTTTCTTAACAATATCCTTTACACATAAGACAATTTTCCATCCTAAAACATGGTCTAATCAGGATCACACACTACATTTAGTTTTTGTGTCTCTGTAGCCTCCTTTCATCAGAAACAGTTCCTTAGTCATTGTCTCTCATGACTGGCAGTATAAGGAGATGAAGGCCACTTATCCTGTCAAATGTTTCACACTTTTACATTAGGCGATATTTCCTTATCATTAGGAATACCACAGGAATGATTATTTGTCGTCCTCAGGGCATCATATCAGGAGGTACATTATATTATCCAATTCATTGTGATGTTACCTTGGGTTAATTTGTTGTCTAAAAATATTGAAAAGTGAGAAGACAGTGGATTAAGACCTTTAAAATATTAAAACCTACATTAATATGCAGTCTATGACTTTATACCTAGGAAAAATATCTTCAAAGAAAGGTGAATTTAATTTTTTAAAATAGATTAAAGCTGACAAACTTGATTGTAAGAAATGCCATATTACAAGAAATTTTAATGCATGAACTTCAGACAAATTGAATCTTGATATTAGATTTTTAGACAAAGAAATGAGGAACATTATAAATAACAATTATAGTTTCACACACCCCATGTAGGCCAACAACACTGCATTAGTCAGGGTTCTCCAGAGGAGCAGAAGCAATAGAACTTATATGAGGGGATTTGTTGATAATTTTTATGAGAAAAGAATGAAAAGTCCCACAATGGGACCAATTATGCAGCCCCAGTCTAAGACTGAAGGCCTGGAAGACCCCTGGAGAGTTGCTGGTACAAGTCCACATTCAAAGCCTAAATAATCTGGAATGTAGTGTTTAACAGTAGTGGCAGCAGCAATATATATATATATATATATATATATATATATATATATATATATATATATATATATGAATCAAGAATGTTCCTCTGCAAGCTTCTCCCTTGTTCCATTTTTTTTTAATCTATCCAGGCTCCCAACACATTGGATGATGCTGCCTGCATTCACGACTGACTTCCCACTCAAGTATTCTGACCCACATGACACTTATCTCGCAGACACACCCAGAATGTGCTTTTACCAATTTTCTAGATATCTTTTAATCCAGAGAAGATTATTTTGATGGTTAAAACAAAGATTAACCATCACAATATGGTAACAGAAAAAAAAAATAACCATTTTATTATTAGGTTCAGATACTATACTGGAATTTACATAATATTAATTAACGTCACACTTTAGTAAGCAATATATGATATAAATCTAAAGCAATTAGTAGACAAAAAATAGTTATGGCGCTTATATCAATTGATACATAGATGACAGATGCTAACAAAAGAAACAGATAAAATTATTCCTTTATCTCAATAAAAAATCAAAAATGTGAAAAAATGTTTTAAAATGGAACAAAATGAAAGCAAATAAAGGATGACAAAATTAACCTTACATAAATGATCGCAATTTATGAATAATTTTTATGGATTCATGATAGAACTGGGCTGCTAAAATAGCCATTCCAAAACCACAGCATCACCACCACCTTCGTAAATCCTACAGAATTACAAATATCTGAAAGCTATTTCCACTGCTGCTTACCCCTATCTAATGCCATATATGTTGTGGTCATTTATGAGCTACTATTTCCCTGAGCCTTGTTCCTTACTCACCACTAATGAAATAACCTCTTGACTCTTCAAGTCTCAGGAAAAAAAAAAAAAAACCCACATTACTGATTCTGAAATCAATAGCAAAATATCAGAGGAAGTTCAAATTCTACCTTCCCTCCACTTTAACAAATGTATATTACCTATCAAATTCTGCTAAAATGTGCTATGAGGAATTTAGATTTTTTTTATACTTTGCATAATCTACTGAATAAACCACTATCTCAACATAATCTATTATTTCAATATTTCTATTTCAAAGCAATGACAGCAGTAATAGACACATGCTCCCATATGACATAAAGAAACTTGAATTATAAAACATTGTTTGATGAACTAGATAATTCAATATGGTAGAATACAGAGTGGGAGACCAGTGACTCTCATGAGAAATAATAAATTGTCTAACATTCTTTCTATGAAGTTAATTATATATCAGTATTGTTATGAAGAATGCTACAATCAGAACAAGATATTTGATATGACAAGAAGAAAGCTCTATTTTCAAAATAAATATTTTTTCTAGTGTATTACTTCCCTATAGATTCTAAAACAAATATTTATTATTGCCAGCTGTGCAAGCTGGTGATCTATGCTGGGTTCACAAAATCTGACTCCCACAACAACTTAAGAAAATGGTGAAGAAAGCATGCAAGCACACAGAAGTACCTTTTGAAAATCCAGAATGCTCCTCAACCTTAGGGATCCATTGGAAAGAGAGAGAGAGCACTTCTGGAACCCTGGTTTTATTGGGGGGAGGCTGTTTGAATGAACATTCCATCCATATAAGGCAGAGGGTTAATGTTACAAGGGGCAGCTCAGTCCCATTGGGTAACGCCCACTCTCAAAGCTTTGCTCCTCTGCTGAGCAGAGATGGGGATCCACCTGCTTCCTGGGAAGACAGTCTCCACATTTCCACCGCTCAAAGCTAGGGGGCACTCAGCTTCTCTATGGCAGCTCCCAACAATTTCTAACTTACTAACTCCCCCCTTGTGCTCCCTTTCCTCCCCTCCTGTCCCCTGCTCTCCCCTCTTTTTTTCCTCCCTCCCCTTCCCTTTCCTTCCCTGTCTCTTTTTCTGGTTTTCACAGCCTGGGGAGCAGGAATTTGATTCTGTGTCACTGCAAGAAGTCCAAATGCCCGCATTGTGGCACTCCCCTTGTAGGTCCTAGATAGCAAAACATGTCTAGTTCCTTCCAGTTTCTGGTGACTTCTGACATTCTTTGGTTTTTGCTACATCCTTCATATGTTCAAGGACTTCATCTTTAAATCTCTCTGCTCCACCTTTACATTGACTTCTTCTCTATGTGTGTGAAATCTCCCTCTGTTTCTCTCCTATAATGGTATAAGTCCTTAAGTTTAAGGCCCACATGTATTATATAGCATAATCTCCTCACCTAAATGTTCTAAATTAAACTCATCTATAAAGTTCTTTTTAATTTTTGCCATATAATACAGTATTCTCAGACTTCCAGAATTACAACATGGATATGTTTTGAAGATGCATCATCAAGCTATCACATCTGTTGATTATATGGCCCAGGATCAAATTGAATTTAACCTGTTATCAGCTGAGTAGCAAACCACCCTAGAGCAAAATACTTATAGTTAAGCATAAGTCTTTACTAACAGTAGATATAGCTCTTGTCAACCTTTTTGAGAACTGAGAAATTTTTATCTCTGCTGGTATGATCATCTGGCTCTTAAAACATTCAGTAAGTACTAGAAGAGCTTAGAAAAGTTTTTATCTCAACTCTATAGATCAGATTTTCTTGTTCTCCAGATTATTAAAAAGCAAAACCCCCTTTGGGTGTCCTTTGATGAACACGCCAGATAGGACTCAGACATTTTCATACCATGAAAGTATTATATGGGACCCATCCTAACATATTTTCTCAAAACCACTGATCACCTTTTCTGTAATCTTGTTCATCTCAAATTCCTGACAAGATAAAGGACAGCCACTCCTTATGAATCAGTGTAGATTCCTAACTCTAAGTATCTTTTCTTCCAGGCAAATTGGATATTCACATACAATACCTGAAGCTCTTCCCATTGAGGAAATTTTCTTTGCCCATCATAATTCAGAGCCAGTAGTTAGTAGAGCCAAATGTTATAGCAGTTCTGTTCAGACTAGTAATGATTTACAGGAAAACTCTTAGAAATTAGACTCTAATTATTTACTTACTTAACTATGTTTTTATTAAGATAAATGTTTAAGGAGAGGACAATGTTACTTACCCTGATTTGATCATCACACATGGTAGACATGTATCAAATTGTCACACTGTGCTCCATAAATTTGTGCAATTATTATGTATAGATGAAAGAAAGATATAAGAAAGAAAATTCCCATTAAATTGTTGCTTTAGATTGAAGAGTGTTGTTGGCACAGGTTTCCTATGAATATGAACCTCTTGCTCATGAAACTTATGTTGGTCTTCTTTCATTTGTTTACACAGTGCCACTATGTAGGCCCTAATGTGTATCTTATTAGATTAAACAATACCCAGTGCATGATAGGCAACTGATTCTGCATGTTGAATATTTATCTGATTTGTGGTGGTCAGTAATTTTATATATACCAGAACAGGTGAGGATAAGTGAGGTAGTAAATAAAGTGGATTTCAGTAGAATGCTGTGGATACAGGAAACAATTGATAGAAAGGCCCAATAAGAAAAGCATGTACCTGTTGTTAAAGTTAAAAAAAACCCAGTAGGGATAAATTGGAGTGAATATAGAAAGAAAAGAATAAAAATAAACCAGATTATGTGAAGCCTTATAGACACTTGCTGCTATAATCTGGTTTAGTTGTGAACAGAATATTTTACCATTAGAGAATTTTGAGCAGAGGCATGACATGATTTGACGTAAATTTTAAGAGGATCACTATGATTATTGTAATCAGAACATACTTTAGGTTGTCAAGGATAGAAAAGAAGAAATCTGCTTGAAGGCTATTATAACAGAGCAAGCTAGTGACTATTGTTATGAATAGAATATTGGTAAAATTGGTAAGAAATTACAGCTAAATAGAAGGCAGAGAAGGCAGAATTCTTTTATGGGTTGAATGTACAGTAGAAAAGAAAGAGTAACATGAATAGCAAACATAAGTTTTTGCCCATAATCTGAGGGGGAGAAAATCAGGGTGGAATAAATTATAGGAAGAATTGTAACTCTAAATTAATATATCTAATCCTAAAATTATTGAATTGATACTACTATTATTTAATTCTTAGATAATAAAATTTGAATTTTAAAATAATAACTTTAAAATTATAAGCTAATAAAAGAATGATCCAGGTTTGAAATAAGAAAATTTGGGTCCAGAATCTGTACTCCTTTTATAGACTTTATATTTATCCATAGTATTTGGGTCCATGTCTACAAACTCATACATGAATGGAATTATATTATGATGCCTTACTTTTTCCTCCCCCTTATCCTTCTAGCCCTCTCTACCCTCCATCTGTTTTCCTTCCTCTATTCTACTAGACTTCCATTCACTTGTCAATCTATTTATATCTGCTTTTTCCTTTTACTTATGCATAAAGGTAAAATTTCCAGTAGCATATTTATATATGCACATAACATGCTTACTTTTAATAGCTATGCCTAAAATTCTAGGTGTCCCTCAAAACAAGAATAGATATTTGCTAAAGAAAACATGTCTTACTTTGTTCCAAAATGTTAGGGAACTTTGCAATGATTCTCTTATCAGGATCATAAGGTGTCTCAGCAATATTGGACCTGGAGTTATTGGGACTAAGTTGCTGAAGATTAAGGTTAAGGCAGGGGGATCCATTCTTTTGTTCTAGAACCCAAAGAGAATTCTATTATTTCTAGATTACCTATCTGTTATGGTTTGGATCTAGAAATGTCCCCCCAAAAGCATATGTTTTGGAAGCATGGTTCAAAGTACAGCAAGTTTCAGAGGTGGGGCTTTTAGGCATTGATGAGAGCTAAATTAATTATCTTTCATCAGTGAATTAATTCATTTGATAGATTAAAAATTTTGAATTGACTACTGGGTAGTAACTGTACACAGGTGGGGTTTGACTGAAGGAGGTAGGTCTCTGGGGCATGTCCTGTTATCCCTGATTCCTTACTTTACTCTCTCTGATTCTTGTCAAAATAGACATCTATATATATAACACCTGAAGCTTTTGCCACTGAGGAAGTTTTCCTATGCCACACCCTTCCCTCCATATTATTCTGCCTTACCTCAGGTCTAGAAAAATAGAGTCAGCCAACCATGGATTGAATCTCTGAAACTGTGAGCCCAAAATAAACTTTTGCTTATCTGAAGTTGTTCTTACAAGATATTTTTGTTACAGTGATGAAAAGTTGACTGACATACCACCTCATTTAGGGTGTGGCTTCTTTGAGTCCATATTCCTGTCAACCAACTGAGAAAAACTCAAGACTATTTTCAGCTTTTCAATCTGAAAGTTAAAAATCTTTACTAATATGAAAGTCACACACATATTGATAATTTCATTTGATCTAATATTGAATTTCATGAAGTTCAACTTCAATATGAGAAACATTTCCCACACAAATTATTGCAGATTTGTTCAATGCTAAAGATTGCAATTCCGTGATGTCTTAACCCCATGGGTTATGTGGCCTGTGTGTCCATGTGGTCCAGATGTGTTGTGATTCCATTCTTGCCTCAGGCAATGAGAAATAGTGAAAATGCAGAATAAAGATGATGGCTATCTTTATAAGAAATATGGTTATTACATATTTACAAGCAAGGTAGGATTAATTGTGAAACTGACAGATGGTAGGGATTACTGCTTCCATTCTGGAAATTTCAGGGATTACTTGGGGCTCAAGTAATAAAGAATTATCTACACATATCCTAATCCCACCATTTAAAATCTCATTTTCTCAAACAAAGCCCTTATTCTCAGATTTTAAAAAAATAAAGGAAATCTAAGTTATTCTGACCATGCACATGAGATGCAAAGGTAATAATTTGGGCACTCAAAGGAGCTTCCTCAAGCCTTGGACTTGTTTTTCTGACAGTCCTAGACTCGAGAATGCCCTGAAATTGTTCATTTTACATTTAAGTTCTTCAGAATAGTTATCAGTTTATGGGCATAACTTTATACTTATTGCTTTTACCAATGTACTGTATTAGAACAGACATCAGTTTACCAAAATCTTATCCTCAGTAGGTGTGTTACTCAGTTCTCCATTATTGTGACAAAACATCTGAGAACAACTTAAGAGAAGGTTTTATTTCGGTTCATGATTTCAGAAGTTCCTGATTATGGTAAACTGACTTTATTGATTTTATGCAGAAGGCAAAACAGAAACATAACTTTGGAAGAATATGGTGGAGTAAAAGTTGCTCACCTCAAGTCAGCCAGAAAGCAGGGATTCAGGAGAACCAAAAAAGATGTACCATATTATTTAATAGAGAGATATTGGCATTTACACAGCTTTAATCAGATACTAAAATATCAGAAACCTATCACATTCAGGAAGCAGTTCAGGTTCTGGAAAATAGCAAGTGGATGCCCCATTTCTTTCCCTTCAAGAGGAAATAAAGTTAGTGACTGACATTTTACAAATTTTAACCAAAAATAGCCATGACTTCTACAATTGTATATAAAAATATAAATCAAAGAGCCTGCAGAAGTTTCACCCCACTGTCATATACAAATATATCTAGTGGGGTAAATGAGTTACAAGGGTGGAATAAAAATGTAAATTATAGTTTTTAATCCTCTGCAGTACAAAAAGATACTAAAAAGAGAATAGGATGGACACTGAGGGCTGAGCCACCATTTCCATTATAGGAGTTGTTGTGAGATCCTCAGAGGATGACCTCCTGACATCCTCCAATCTGGTTTGCTTAATGCAGACTGTGGGATTTGCATCTTCCTGCCAGTTAACTTTTTGTGTCCTCTCTAGTGCTCTTCTGCTGGATCAGTGTTTGCTGAAGTTACAATGTCTCTTCTTTGGGGAAATTTTTGGTTTGTGTAATTTTCTAAGTAACTCTCTTCTCTGGAGCTGTATATTATACCAAGAAAAGGCTTGTATTCCATTTTAGGGAGAGACACAGTCAACTATATGGTTTAGATATGATGTGTCCCACAAAATCTCATGTGTTAGACAATGCAAGAATTTTCAGAGGTGGAAACAATTGGGTTAGTAGAGCCTTAACCTAATCAGTGGATTAATCCACTAATATGGATTAACTGGGTAGTACCTGTAGGTAGATATGGTGTGGCTAGAGGAGGAATGATCACCAGAAATGTGACTTTCAGTTTTATATTTTGTCCCTGATGAGCAGAGCTCCCCCTTGATTCTTGATGGTCATGTTCAGATTGCTGTGGTCCTCCTCAACAACCTTTATCCGTTATTCTGCCTCACCTCAAGCCTGGAGCAATGGAGTCTGCCAGATGCATATGGAACAAGACCTCTGAAATTTGTGTATGTGTTTTAACATAACTATAAATAAATTCAACTTTGTTTAAGAGAAAGATATTTGTGGATCTCTATCTACAGTCTGATGGGAGACATCCTTGATACAAAATTAAAATACTTATTTCTCTATTGTTATTCTCAACTGGATTGGCATCTAAACATGGCTAACAGATTTGGCAATATTTTATGAAACTCTCAGCAAGAAATGAAATTTTGTACTTTACACTCAAGACCTTTTTGTCTATAGAAATTAAAGATTATTCTGTCAAATAGTGGTCTCAAATTTAGCTTGAATGGACATAGGCAGAAAGTTTTAAAAAATAAGGTTCTGTTTCAGAATATCTCATTGCAGGTAAATGGATGCAGTTGGAGAAGATAAGTGAAGTTAGCCAATCCGCCCCGCCCCCCCAAAAATGGCAAATGTTTTCTCTGTATAAGGTGACTGACTCATAGTGGGGTAAGGAGAGGGACCTTGCAAGGAATAGAAGAACTCTAGATAAGGCAGAGGGATGGG
This sequence comes from Marmota monax, assembly GCF_021218885.2. Lineage (NCBI taxonomy): Eukaryota > Metazoa > Chordata > Mammalia > Rodentia > Sciuridae > Marmota > Marmota monax. Next base: position 14,626,231 of record NW_026694491.1, on the reverse strand, counting down.
AGGGGAAGGGAGGGGGCAGGGGGTTAGCAATGATGGAGGAATGTGATAGACATCATTATCCAAAGTACATGTATGAAGACATTAATTAGTGTGAACATACTTTATATACAGAGATATGAAAAGCTGTGTTCTATATGTGTAACAAGAATTGTAATGCATTCCGCTGTCATGTACTTAAAAAATAAAAGCAATTAAAAAAAAAAAAAAAAGAACAGAGCCTGGGAGTACAAGCCTCTGTAGCAAGTCTTCTGGAAACACTGACATTTCATTTTATAAAAGATGAAGGCTGGAGATAGTTTTATTTTCAAGAAAATTGTAACAGTGTTTTATGTTCTACTGGCCCATTCATTATTAATAGACCAAATATACATATCTTTCTTTTCTTTCAGCATATCTAGTTATGAAGATCCTTGTGCTGGGGTTGTGGTTGTGACTCAGTGGTGAGGCACTTACCTAGCACATGTTCGATCCTCAGTACTCCTAAAACTAAATAAATAAAATAAAGGTATTATTTCTATCTACTACTAAAAAAAATTAATTAAAATAAAAAGATCCTTATGTCACTACCCTTCTGGTGGACCCCACCCCCTTGCTTCAGACAAAGCATCCCTAATGGATTCATAAGTGTAGATGGAGATGTGGTTCTCAAATAATGCATTATGTTATCTCACATAATATTAATAATACTTCATTGTAGATTTTTTCCCTATGTACAATAAAGGAGAAAATAAATGATCAAAATAATAAGCAACTTAGCATAGATCAGAGAGCTGCCTAGTTCCACATTTTTAATTGTTTTATTATACTCCACAATCTGCAGGGAATTTAAAGACTAAAGCTTCAGAAAATGTTCAATTTCCTGTTATTAATGCATAGCACCTGTGATTTAGCATTGTGATTTTTATATTTTTGTTGCATATCTTTCATTTTTCTCTGATTCAAAATCCTAAGTAGACACTAGCACCATTTTCGTTTCAAGATGTGTGAATTTTCTCAAATGTGTAGAATCTAAATATTGTTTTGCTAAAAATGTTTAGCATATTTTGGCAGCCTAAATGGGGGAAAATACTGTTGTTAGTGCTTTTTAAAATGCAAAAGTAAAAGCAAAAATTTTAAGGGCCTCAGCCTGGGCCAACAGAATATAATAATTGTGTAACTGGATTTTTGTTTCATCAGTTCTCGAAAGTCTCACTCAGAGTAAGGCAGAGTTCCTAGTAGTTACTGGTACCTGGTAGGAATGTTGCCAGAGACTGAAAGCAAAGAAGATTGTGTTAAAACTAAAGAACCCATTGAGAATGTCAAACAGAGCTAAAATACTAATGGATTCTTAACCCATGTTGGGGTACTTTTATTGTCACCTGGAAACCACTGTGGGAAACTGCTTTGTTTTTATTTTATATAGCTACCTTCATGATGAATATTTTTTCATAAACCTGCATTCACCTATGACTGGATCTTTGGTCCATCCATCAGACATCCTTGAGGTAACTATGTGGATTGTTACAATGTCATTATTAAAACTCCATCTAAAGTGTCTGATGCATGATAAATACTTAAAAGATTATATTGTTTTCCTACAATTATATACATATTGTTTACTGAGGCCACAATTCCCATTTATGGTTTTTTTTTCAAATATTCATCATAAAAGCCCCAAGTGTCACAAATAGCAATAGGGATTTTACAGATAGGGAAATTAAACACAATACAAAAATTATAATTAGCCTAGTATTGACTGAATATTTTAGGCCAAAACTCACCCAAAGTGTACATCCATTTTTTAATACACTTTTATATTTAGGAAAGCATGTAAGTGCAAAAAGAAGACATTTATTCTTTATACTGAAGGAACAGTACATAGTGAAGAAAACCTGAAGCAAACAGAAAATTCTCACACTGATGGGTAGAATTAAAGATACAATTTAGGTGTGTGTACAGTAATCCCATATTGTTGACATAGATCATAAGTGACGATAAAGCAAAAAAAAAAGTTAGAAATTAGCTAATTTATTTAAATAAATGAGAAATATTTTATTGAAATAAAACAGGAATAACATGAGGAGGTAGAGAAAAAGATGAGAAACTATATATAATGTATGAGGAATTTGATAAAAGATACAAAATCTATTCTGTGGAAAAAAATGAAAGAGTATACTGGACTTGGAATCTAAAATTCTTTGGCTCAAGATCCTAGTCTCTCATTAAAAATGCATTTAGAGTGTTTGCATGTAAAAATGTATAAGTATTTGCATGACGTATTATTGTACCTCTTAATATAGCCAGATGATTTGACAAAAGTTCAAAGGCTATTCAAAGGAGAAGGGATCTTATCAAACATAGTATAATTGTATGTCAATATACCAAATAATGAATGAAGACATAGATTTTATACCTTCCACAAAATTTAACTCAAAATGGACCTTAACCGAAAAGTAAAACAGTACAAAACTTTAAAAGAAAATATATGCTATGGGTGTCCTATTAAGGAATTTGGAGCCCAACCCCACAATATGTAGATCAGAGCCAACTTTTTCTTCTATCAGACGCAGAGTCTCTGATTTGATATCAAGCTCCTTGATCCATTTTGAGTTAACTTTTGTGCATGGCGACAGGAGGGGATTCAGTTTCATTTTGTTGCATATGGATTTCCAGTTTTCCCAGCACCATTAGTTGAAGATGCTATCCTTCCTCCATTGCATGCTTTTAGCCCCTTTATCAAATATAAGAAAGTTGTAACTTTGTGGATTAGTCTCTGTGTCCTCTATTCTGTACCATTGGTCCACCCGCCTGTTTTGGTACTAGTACCATGCTGTTTTTGTTACTACTGCTCTGTAATATAGTTTGAAATCTGGTATCGCTATACCGCCTGATTCACACTTCCTGCTTAGAGTTGCTTTTGCTATTCTGGGTCTTTTATTTTTCCATATGAATTTCATGATTGCTTTATCTATTTCTATAAGAAATGCCATTGAGATTTTGATTGGCATTGCATTAAACCTATAGAGAACTTTTGGTAATATCGCCATTTTGATGATGTTAGTTCTGCCTATCCATGAACAGGGTATATTTTTCTATCTTCTAAGATCTTCTTCTATTTCTCTCTTTATGGTTCTGTAGTTTTCATTGTATAAATCTTTCACCTCTTTTGTTAGGTTTATTCCCAAGTATTTTATTTAATTTTTTTGAGAATATTGTGAATGGGGTGTTTTTCCTCATATCCGTTTCAGAAGTTTTGTTATACAGAAATGCCTTTGATTTATGCGTGTTGATTTTATGTCCTGCCACTTTGCTGAATTCATTTTAATAACAATAATCAACAAATGGGACTTACTTAAACTGAAAAGTTTTCTCTCAGCAAGAGAAACAACAAGAGAGGTAAATAGGGAGCCTACATCATGGGAACAATTTTTTACTCCTCACACTTCAGATAGAGCCCTAATATCCAGAGTATACAAAGAACTCAAAAAATTAAACAATAAGAAAACAAATAACCCAATCAACAAATGGGCCAAGGACCTGAACAGACACTTCTCAGAGGAGGAATACAATCAATCAACAAGTACATGAAAAAATGCTCACCATCTCTAGCAGTCAGAGAAATTCAAATCAAAACCACCCTAAGATACCATCTCACTCCAGTAAGATTGGCAGCCATTATGAAGTCAAACAACAACAAGTGCGAGGATGTGGGGAAAAGGGTACTCTTGTACATTGCTGGTGGGACTGCAAATTGGTGTGGCCAATTTGGAAAGCAGTATGGAGATTCCTGGGAAAGCTGGGAATGGAACCACCATTTGACCCAGCTATTGCCCTTCTCGGACTACTCCTTGAAGACCTTAAAAGAGCGCACTACAGGGATACTGCTACATCAATGTTCATAGCAGCACAATTCACAATAGCTAGACTGTGGAACCAACCCAGATGCATTTCAATAGATGAATGGATAAAAAAAAGTGCCATTTATGCACCATTTACGCAGCACTAAAAAATGACAAAATCATGGAATTTGCAGGGAAATGGATGGTACTAGAGCAAATTATGCTAAGTGAAGCTAGCCAATCCCTAAAAAACAAATGCCAAATGTCTTCTTTGATATAATGAGAGCAACTAAGAACAGAGCAGGGAGGAAGAGCAGGAGGAAAAGATTAACATTAAACATAGACATGAGGTGGGAGGGAAAAGGGAAATTGCATGGAAATGGAAGGAGACCCTCATTGTTATACAAAATTGCATATAAGAGGTTATGAGGGGAATGGGGGTAAAAAACAAGGAGAGAAATGAATTACAGTAGATGGGGTAGAGAGAAATGATGGGAGGGGAGGGGAGGGGGGATAGTAGAGGATAGGAAATACAGAATACAACAGTTACTAATATGTTATTATGTAAAAATGTGGATGTGTAACCGATGTGATTCTGCAATCTGTATTTGGGGTAAAAATGGGAGTTCATAACCCACTTGAATCTAATGTCTGAAATATGATATGTCAAGAGTTTTGTAATGTTTTGAACAACCAATAAAAAAAAATAAAAAATAAATAAATAAAATAAATAAATAAATAAAAGAAAATATATGAAAGTCTAGGATATCTTGGGTTGGTGATGTGTTCTTACCTACATTAAAAACACAATCCATGAAGAGAAAATTTGTAATCTGGTATTTATTAAAATTAAAACTTCTATTTTGTAGAATATGTTCTTTTTGCAGATCAAAAGACAATTTATGCCCACTATCTAGAAGCATTTGTTCAACTAAGTATAGTCTTTAACCCTCTTGCCTATACTCCAACATGCACCATGTCCTTCAGGGTTAATCAGAAGTCCTACATTACTAACAGATTCAGGTGTTTCTGCATCCACTGTCTGACAGGGTCACAGTGTGGGGGATGCTGCAGCAAGGCAGCACCATCTGGAAACTGGAACCATTAGGAATGTTAAGTGTTTTGTTTATAATACTCATGATATGGATAACAGGGCATATGTCAATCAATAATAAAAGTACGTATTGCCTGAGATTGCAGGAAAATTCCCAGAATGAGACTAAGGATACAATGGAGACATGCCATGAGGTGCGTTTCAATATCTCTCAGGATACAAAAAATGGTGTTATTCCTCAAGCCTAAGCAACGAGAAATATTTATCCCATGATTAACAATTTACACTATCCCCCCGCAACCCCATCCTAAAGCCACAACCTGTACAATAGCCCAGCTACAGAAAAACAATCGCTGTGCCAACAGTACAAGGACCACCGTATGTAGCTTGTGGTATCCCCTCGAGGACAAGAGGCTAATAAAAATACATTCCCCAACCAATAGACCTTCCTTTGCTTTATGCAGAAACTTATGATGAAAATGGAAAACACCTAGTTAATATAAATGACAAATGAGTTGAGGTGTAAATCCTGCCCTTTAGTTAAAGATTACAAAGACATAAGAATCTGTGTGCTTTGACCAAGGATCAAGGAAGTTCTTTAAGAAAGCAGTTGAATAAGTTATATGAAAAAAGAAAATTACCTTGGAAATTAAAAATAGAATAATGTAAAATTAACAAAGATATATTTTAGAGGCACTTCAGAGTAGTAGGCTTTTAAATAATAGACTTTCACTACTTTAAATGTGTTTTACTGGGATTTTAGTTTAGAAGTAAAAAAGCTTCCAATAATCATAATAAGTATGCTTTAAAGTTAAAGGTTAATGAAATAATTATAGGTATGCTTTAAAGTTAGAAGTGAATAATAGGCCAGGAGTTATGTATCTAGTTGTGTCGCCTAGCACCTAGTGATTGAGGTGAAAATGTAAAAGCTTAATCATGATTGTCTAAGGTTACAGAAAAATATTTTAAACAATGTACTCAATATCTTAGGTAAACAATGTATGTCAGAAAAGATTGTAATTCTTGAAAATCATGTAAATCAAAAAAGTTTCAGGCTTTGAAGCTATCCATTAGCTACCTGAAAAAAACACCTGTAAAAAAGGCATAAAAATAAAGGTCCCTCCAGGGTCAATGAGATGTCTTCTGGAGGTTGCTCATAACTTGCAACCTGTCGTTCTGACTCTTCTTCTTTCGCCAACACCACTCGTCCTTCAGGACCACCCTGGACCCTCACCCCCCTCCCCACCGCCGGGGCTGGACCTTGGCAATTCAGCAATATTCTAGCCTTGGGGCCTTGGGGAACTGTCCCCATGTGAGTGAAGCAGGTGCCCCTATAGGCTCTTCCAGCTTCTGCCAGGTGGGCTGCAGCAGCAACTTCTGCCAGAGCCTTTGCACAAGCATGGGTCTGAGGTACATCTAGGGCAGGGCTGGTGTTATGGGGGGTGACATCCCAGTAGTCACTGTGAACCAGAGCCTGCTGAACACCCTCAAATTGGAGGTGGACCCCAACAACCAGGCCATGCACACACAGGAGAAGGAGCAGATCAAGATCCTAACAAGTTTGCCTCCTTCATCAACAATGTGTGTTCCTGAAGCAGCAGAACAAGACATCAGAGACCAAGTGGAGCTTTCAGGAACACCAAGTGCTGCTTCGGCGCGTAGCCCAAGACAGCTCTCTGCAACAGGGTTCACATGTTTGAGGCTACAAATGTCCGAGGCAGTTGGAGTCACTGGGTCAGAAGCTTAAGCTGGAGGAGGAGCTTAGCAACATGCAGGGGCTGATGGAGGGCTTCAAGAAAGAGTATGTGTATGAGATCAGTAAGTAAGATTACAGAGAGACGGAGAATGAATCTGTCATCGGGAAGTATGTGAATGAAGCTTACATGAATAAGGTGGATCTAGAGTCTCTCCAGGAAGAGCTGACTGTGGAGATCAACTCCCTCAGGCAGTTACACGAAGAGGCAGTTACATGAAATGCATGCAATGCAGTCCCAGATTGCCAACACATCTGTGGTGCAACCCTGGGGGAATAGCCGCTCTCTGAACTTGGACTGCATCATTGCACCTGTCTGTGCCCAGAAGCAGGAGATGGCAATCCAAGGCAGACCGAAATTGAGGCCTAGAATGTACACCAGATCAAGAATGAAGAGCTACGTAAGAAAGTCAAGCTGGCCCTGGGCATGGAGAAGTCCATCTACTCTAAGCCGTGAGAGGGCCTGGAGGGCCAGCTGGAATCTGGGATGCAGAACAACAGTATCCATATGAAGAATATCAGTGGCTACACAGGATGGCTACAGGAGCCTCCCAAACCCTGGACTCAGCTGTGGCATGAGCTCCTTCCAGCCAACATCACCTTTGGCAGAGGCTCTAGCTGCAGCTCCTTCACTACCAAGGCCATGATTGTGAAGAAGATTGAGACCCACAATAGGAATCTGGTGTCAAGCCTTGATGTCCTGACCAAGTGAACAGCCACTGTATCTTCTCCCAGGGTGCTACCTCCTGCAGCTGCCCCCGAGCCTGTGGGGGAAACAGCTGCAAAGGGAAGTTTAGAGACCCACCTGAGCTCAGTCCACAGACCACCCCTGAGGTACCCTTCTATGCCTGGGAAACCAGTCTATTGCCCATGCTCTCAACCCAAAACAATTTATTTTTGCCCCCAAATAAAACCGCATATGACCCTGCCAAAGCAAAAAAAAAATAAAAATAAAATAAAATAAACAAAAAGCAATCCACAAACTAAGATAAAACATTTGCAAAACAAATATATTGAAAATAACTTATATACTGAATATACAAAGAACTCTTAAAATTTAATAATAAACCACCTAGTCTTTTTTTCTAAATGGGGAAAAAATATCTGAGAAGATTTTCACCAGAAAAGATAAACAAGTAACAAATAAGCATATGAAAATACTCAACGTTATTTGTTATCAGAGAATTACAAATCAAAACAAGATAAAATTTTGTTTCTACATTCTTAGTAGAATGACTGTAATCCAAAAAACAAATGGAAAATTCTAACCGCTGCCTAGGATGCAGAGCAACAGAAATTCTTATTAGCTACATTGGACAAATGCAGAATAGCACAGCACCTTCTCAAAGACAGTTTGGCAAAGATGGCAATCATGTTTCTATTTGTTTTCCAGACTGACTTGAAAATGTTATGTACACATACAGGCACACACAAAACATGCTCACAAATCTCTATAGGGCTAAATCCCAGGCACTGTGGATAAGATATTAAGAGGTAAGCTGTTTCTTTGTATTGTTCATTTTAAACAGAGGAAGGGGCAAATACTAAGACTAGACTACTTGCCTATATCATCATTCTCCATTTTTAAGACTGAAGAGAGGAAAAACATGAAATATTAGATATTGCTCATAGTTGGTATATTTTAATTTATTTAATTCAACTAGTTTTAAACTAATGATTTGTGTTTTTCTGTAATTAGTTTTAGTTTGTCTTTATATTTTCCTTGGCACCACTTTGATTTTTTTTCTTCTGATTAAGGTTGCAATAACCACTGTTTAAATGTGCTATAAATTATAGAAGAGGAAAAAGCCTTATATCTCTTTCCCTTCCTATTATTTTAAAAGCAGAGTGATTAAGACAACTTATAAAACATTTTCTCTATTATTTTATGCTTTTTAGATATTCAGAACAGTAGAGTGTATTTTGATTATATATATAATAACTTATTCTAATTAGGATCCCATCCAGTGGTTGAACATTATGTGGAGTTACACTGGTCATTTATTCATATATGAACTAGGAAATTTATGTCTGATTCATTTACTGGTCTTTCCTATTCCCTTCCCTCCTCCCTTCCCTTTATTTCCCTTTGTCTAATCCAATGTACTTCTATTCTCCCCTCCCCATCTTTTTGTGTATTAGCATTTGTATATGAGAAAGAACATTCAGCTTTTGGATTGGCTTATTTCACTCAGCATGACAGTCTGGAGACTCATTTATTGGCAAATGCCACTCGTATTTTGGCAAGTGCCATAATTTCATTCTTTTTATGGCTAAGTAATATTACATTATGTATGTACACCACATTTCCTTTATCCATTTATCTGTTGAAGAGCAACTGGATTGATTCCATAGCTTTGGTATTGTGAATTGAGCTGCTATAAACATCAATGTGACTGTGTCACTGTGGTATGCTGATTTTAAGTCCTTTAGGTATATACCCAAGAGTGGAAATAACTGGGTCAAATGATGGTTCCACTCCTAGTTTTCAGAGGAATCTCCATACTGCTTTCCATAATGGTAGCACCAATTTTCAGTCCCACCAACAATGTATGGTTGTATCTTTTCCCCTACATCCTCACCAATATTTATTGTTACTTGCATTCTTGATAATTGCCATTCTGAGTGGAGTGAGATGGAATCTCAGTGTAGTTTCAATTTTCATTTCTGTAATTGATAGAGACGTTGAACATTTTTTCATATATTTGTTGACCATTCATACTTCTCTATGAAGTGCCTGTTCTGTTTCTTTGCCCATTTATTGATTGGTTTATTGGGTTGTTTTTTTTTGTTTTTGTTTTTTGGTGTTAACAGTCCGGTGTTCTTTATATATCTTGGAGATTAATGCTATATCTGAGGCAAGTGTGGAAAAGACTTTTTCCCATGCTGTAGGCTCTTTGTTCATGTTCTTATTTCCTTTGCTGTGAATAAGCTTTTTTGTTTGATACTATCCCATGTATTGACTCTTGATTTTACTTCTATACTTTGGGAGTATTATAGAGGAAGTCAGTTCCTACGATGACATGATGGAGGGTTGGGCCTACATTTTCTTATAGGCACAGGATCTCTTGTATAATGCCTAGGTCCTCTATCCACTTTAAGTTGAGTTTTGTGCAGGGTGAAAGATAAGAGTTCAATTTCATTCTGCTACATATGGATTTCTAGTTTTCCCAAAACCATTTGTTGAAGAGGCTATCTTCTCTATAATGCATGTTTTAGGAGCCTCTGTCTAGTATAAGATAACTATATTCATGAGGGTTTGTCTCTGTGTCTTCTATTCTGTATCATTGGTCTACATGCCTGTTTTGGTGCCAATACCATGTCATCTTTATTACTAAGGCTCTGTAGTATAGTTAAAGGTCTGGTATTGTGATGCCTCCTGCTTCATTTTTCTAGCTAAGGATTGCTTTGGCTTTTCTGGATTTCTTATTTTTACAAATGAATTTGATAATGCTTTTTCTATTTCTATGAAGAATGTCATTAGGATTTTAATAGGAATTGCATTAAGTCTGTATAACCCTTTTGGTAGTATGGCCATTTTGACACTATTAATTCTGCCTCTCCAAGGGCATGGGAGATTCTCACCTACATCCCATGTGGGCACAGGAAAGGGTTCCCTTTCAGAAGGATGGGCTGCCTGAGAAGTAAAAGCTAAGAAAAGTAGTACTATAAAATAACCAGAAATATAGTTTCAGAATGGGTGCAGTGATGAACCAAGCTGACCAGACGGGTACAGTGTCTAACAAACAACAGAGCCCATGCTCTGTTTATTTATATCAGAACAGATCAAAAAAAATTTTAATAAAAAGTTCTTCACAAAAACAGGATAGAGGTGCGGGCAGGTAGGCTGCTCAGTTCCTAACAGGTCACGCTTGTCTCCAGTGCTGCATGGGACATCTTGGAAGAGCTGAGGGGGAGTTCATATATAATGGGCAATATTAATAGTGGTATTGCCACTATTCATTCCCAAATATCAGACCTACCCCCACTCAGGCTTCAACGCTAAAAAGGTCCTCATGCATTTCATAGGTGGCTTCCTACCAGAGATCTTCCATTTTCTAAGGTCTACTTCAGTTTCTTCCTTTAATATTCTATGCTTTTCATTGTAGAGGTCTTTCATTTTTTTTGTTGTTGTTGTTAGATTGATACCCAAGTATTTTGTTTTATATTTGTGAATTATTTTAACTTTTGTTCATCATGGAAGGTTTTTATTTCATTGACAATTCTAAAGCTTAATTTTGGTGGGTTTAATATTCTTTGTTAACATGCATTTTCTTTCAGATCTTGGTATATATTATTCCAAGACCTCACAGTTTTAAGGGTCTCTGTTGAGAAATCAGCTGAAATCCAGATTAGTTTCTCTCTAGATGTGACAGGTGATTTTCCTCTGGGAGCTTCTAAAAATTCTACCTTTATGCTGTATGTTAGGCATTTTCATTGTAATGTGCCTTAGCATAGGTCAATTGTAATTTTGTATATTTGGGGTTTTGTATGTCTTTGTATTTGGGGTTTTGTATGTTTTTTACTTTCCATTTCATTCTTAAAGTTTGGGAAATTTTCTGGTATTATTTCATTGAAAAGATTGCACCTTCCTTTTGTTTGTGTCTCTGAACTTTCATCTAACCCAGTAAATCTTAAATATGTTCTTTTCATATTGTCCCATATTTCATGGAAGTTCTGTTCATGTTCTTTTAACATCTTTTCTCCATAGTTAACTTTGTTTTCAAGATTATAAGTATTTTGTCTTCATTGCCTGAAATTCCTTCTTCCAAGTGGTCTAGGCTTCTGGTGGCGCTTTCTACTGAATTTTAATTTGGTTTATCAATTTCTTTATTTTGAGGATTTCTGCTTGATGTTTTTTCAGAATCTCTACAAATTTTTTGATGGGATCTTTCACTTCTGTATTTTCTCTCCAATTACACTTCTTACATTGTCCTTTACCTCACAGATTAGTTTAACTTTGAGCATTCTAAACTCCTTCTCTGACATTTCTTCCACTGCGGTATATATGGATTCTGTTATTGAAGTACCTTTATTTTTGGGGGGTGATATGTTCCCTTGATTTTTCAGGTTACTTTTGTGTATCTAACCCTCTACAATATGAATGAGGCAGTAGAGTTTATTCCCTGTAGACTTATAGTGTCCCTGAAGGTTTCCAGTGCCTTACCATTTAGGGAGAGACAAATAACAACAACAACTGATGATACCATATACAACATGAAACCAAACAGTTCCTGCTCTTACATGTACAATGTAAACTGTCACAATAAACAGAAGTGATATGCTCAGTTATTGCCCACAGTGAAAACAGTAAGTTTGTGAAAGAGTTTATAGTTTCATATGGGGGACAAGCAGAGAACAGAAGTGATATAGAATGTTATAATTATGAGGGAGGAGAGAAAATAAAAGTAAAAAAAAAAAGAAAAGAAAAAGTGAAAGACAGAACAATAGAGATTGTATTTTAACAGAAAAAAAGAGAAAGATAACCAAAGGAAACATAAGTGAGAGAAAAGTTATATATTGGAATTTTTTGAAATTAAAAATAAAGGGGTATAAAACAAATCAAAGTATACTAATCAATAATCCTAGTCCTCAAAATACTGATCCATGAAAAATAACTGGCTTCAAAAATCCTAAAATGAGAAAATAAAACAAATATGAATATGTGTAAGTATCCATGAACTATTCAGGTCACATTTGCACAGAGAAAAGACAAGGAAAAAAAATTAAATTTAAAAAAGTCTTGATAAAAATTTAAACAATTGTTTCCACTGGAGTTCAAAAGATTCTTAGCTTCCCTTTTAGCAGTATTATGTGGGGTAGTTTGGAATGTGATGCGTGCTACACTCTCAGGGTGGGGTTGCTGGAGAGTGAGAGGAAATTTCATAGGTGGAGCTCATGGAAGCAGGGTATTGGCTTAGGTAGGCTCCAGGCTCTTCATTGAATGGCAAATGTTCTAAACCAATGCGCCTCTAGTGCCCAGCAGTTGCTGGTCCCTGGTGGAAGACTGCACCCCAGGAATCTGCCTTGGGTTTCACTAGTGTTGTGGAGGAGCCATTTTCTTAGTCTCATCCATCACTTGCAGAACCCACATTTCCTGGTCTCTTTGAGTTGAGTCTCCAAACTCAATCTCTCCTACTCCTCCATTTTGAATTCACAGCAAGGTGTACCTCTCCCAGCCAGTCCTGCAAGCAGCTGGATTGGAGAGGAAGGAGGAAATCTGGTAGGTTTTCATGATCAATATTCTCCTGTGTAAATCCCTCCCCACATTCGATTTTTTTTTAAGAGAGACAGAGAGAGAAAGAGGGAGAGAGAGAGAGATAATTTTAATATTTTATTTTTCTTAGTTATCGGCAGACACAACATCTTTGTTTGTATGTGGTGCTGAGGATCCAACCCGGGCCGCAGGCATGCCAGGCCAGCGTGCTACCGCTTGAGCCACACCCCCAGCCCCCCACATTCGATTTTATCCTGGTCAATTTGGCACATTCTATGTCATGCAGTGCAGGTTTGCCAGGCCTGTATTTTGGACTAAACTCAGGTTTGTCAGGAATCAGCTTCCCCAACTAGTGGACCCCATGCTGCAGCTCCAGAATGATTCCTTCCTCTGTCTTCCACTGGCAGCTGAGAGGGATGCAGCTTCTTTCCTGCTCAAGGATATTTTGTAGCACGCCTTTCAGTTTAGTTAGGCAGTGTCTTTGGTCTGTGATTTCTCTATACCCAGACAAAAATGTGGGTTTCTTAAATTATTCATCCCTCCACTTTGATTTCAGAGGAACTGCTCTGGCTGGTGCCTCTGATGCCAGTGGCATTGAGGATTTCTTCCCTATTTTATTATATCAAATGTCCTGAGCCTCTGATCTGCTTTGAACATCCTTTATTAAGCCCCAGTAATGCCCACCACCACCCCCCATTTTTTTTCACCCACCTTGCTGAGAAAATGCCTACCTCCTTTCTTGGTTTCATGTTATGGAGCACCAGGAAAGGAATTTCTCTATTCTGCAATCTTGAAAAAAAAAAAAAAAACTTATGAAACTTTTTTTTTTTAATTTTTTATTGTTGGTTGTTCAAAACATTACAAATTTCTTGATATATCATATTTCACACTTTGATTCAAGTGGGTTATGAACTCCCATTTTTACCCCATATACAGATTGCAGAATTACATCAGTTACACATCCATTGATTTACATATTGCCATACTAGTGTCTGTTGTGTTCTGCTGCTTTTCCTATCCTCTACTATCCCCCTCCCCTCCCCTCCCCTCCCCTCTTCTCTCTCTACCCCCTCTACTGTCATTCATTTCTCCCCCTTGTATTATTTTTCCCTTTCCCCTCACTTCCTCTTGTATGTACTTTTGTATAACCCTGAGGGTCTCCTTCCATTTCCATGCAATTTCCCCTTCTATCTCCCTTTCCCTCCCACCTCTCATCCCTGTTTAATGTTAATCTTCTTCTCATGCTCTTCGACCCTACTCTGTTCTTAGTTACTCTCCTTATATCAAAGAAGACATTTGGCATTTGTTTTTTAGAGATTGGCTAGCTTCACTTTGCATAATCTGCTCTACTTCCATCCATTTCCCTGCAAATTCTATGATTTTGTCATTTTTTAATGCAGAGTAATACTCCATTGTGTATAAATGCCACATTTTTTTAATCCATTCGTCTATTGAAGGGCATCTAGGTTGGTTCCACAGTCTTGCTACTGTGAATTGTGCTGCTATGAACATCAATGTAGCGGTGTCCCTGTAGCATGCTCTTTTTAGGTCTTTAGAGAATAGACCGAGAAGGGGAATAGCTGGGTCAAATGGTGGCTCCATTCCCAGCTTTCCAAGAAATCTCCATACTGCTTTCCAAATTGGCTGCACAATTTGCAGTCCCACCAGCAATGTACAAGTGTACCCTTTTCCCCACATCCTCGCCAGCACTTGTTGTTGTTGTTTGACTTCATAATGGCTGCCAATCTTACTGGAGTGAGATGGTATCTTAGGGTGGTTTTGATTTGCATTTCTCTGACTGCTAGAGATGGTGAGCATTTTTTCATGTACTTGTTGATTGACTGTATGTCTTCCTCTGAGAAGTGTCTGTTCAGGTCCTTGGCCCATTTGTTGATTGGGTTGTTGTTATCTTATTGTTTAATTTTTTGAGTTCTTTGTATACTCTGGATATTAGGGCTCTATCTCTTCCTTCTTTTATCGTTGATTTTCAGTTTCATTCCATTATGATCAGATAAGATGCATGGTATTATCTCTACTCCTTTATATTGTCTAAGAGATGCCCTGTGACATAATATATGATCTATTTTTGAGAAGGATCCATGTGCTGCTGAGAAAAAAGTGTAACTGCTTGATGTTGGGTGGTATATTCTATATATGTCAATTAAGTCTAGGTTATTAATTGTGTTATTGAGTTCTATAGTTTCCTTATTCAACTTTTGTTTGGAAGATCTGTCCAGTGGCGAGAGAGGTGTGTTGAAGTCTCCCATGATTATTGTATGGTGGTCTATTAGACTCTTGAACTTGAGAAGAGTTTGTTTGATGAACATAGCTGCACCATTGTTTGGGGCATATATATTTATGATTGTTATGTCTTGTTGGTGTATGGTTCCCTTAAGCAGTATGTAGTGTCCCTCTTTATCCCTTTTGATTAACTTTGGCTTGAAATCTATTTTATTTGATATGAGTATGGACACTCCTGCTTGTTTCCGAAGTCCTTATGAGTGATATGATTTTTCCCAACCTTTCACTTTCAGCCTATGTATGTCTTTTCCTATGAAATGCTTCTCCTGTAGGCAGCATATTGTTGGGTCTTGTTTTGTGATCCATTCTACTAGCCTGTGTCTCTTGATTGGTGAGTTTAAGCCATTAACATTTAGGGTTATTATTGAGATATGGGTTGTTCTTCCAGCCATATTTGTTTATTTCTGTTACTAAACATGGTTTGTTTTCCTCTTTGATTATTTTCGCCCCCTTTACTGTCCTACCTCCCACTCTTGGTTTCATTGTTATTTTCCATTTCCTCTTCCTGTAATGTTTTGCCGAGGATGTTTTGAAGAGATGGTTTTCTAGCTGCAAATTCTTTTAACTTTTATTTATCGTGGAAGGTTTTAATTTCATCTTCCATCCTGAAGCTTAATTTCACTGGATACACAATTCTTGGTTGGAACCCATTTTCTTCCAGTGTTTGAAATATGTTATTCCAGGATCTTCTAGCTTTCAGAGTCTGTGTTGAAAGATGAGCTGTTATCCTGATTGGCTTACCCCTAAATGTAATCTGCTTCCTTTCTCTTGTAGCTTTTAAAATTCTCTCCTTATTCTGTATGTTGGGCATCTTCATTATAATGTGTCTAGGTGTGGGTCTCTTATGATTTTGCACATTCGGCGTCCTGTAAGCTTCTAGGATTTGGGATTCTGTCTCATTCTTCAAGTCTGGGAAGTTTTCTCGTATTATTTCATTGAACAGATTGCTCATTCCTTTGGTTTGGAGCTCTGTACCTTCCTGTATCCCAATGACTCTTAAGTTTGGTCTCTTAATGTTATCCCATATTTCTTGGATGTTCTGCTCATGGTTTCTTAACAGTCTTGCTGAGCTGTCTATGTTCTTTTCCAGTTGAAATACTTTGTCTTCATTGTCTGATGTTCTATCTTCTAAGTGTTCTACTCTGCTGGTAGTATTCTCCATTGAGTTTTTAAGTTGGTTTATTGCTTCCTGCATTTCTAGGATTTCTGTTTGTTTGTTTTTTATAACCTCTATCTCCCTGTATAGTTGATCCTTTGCTTCCTGGATTTGTTTGTGTAATTCATTGTTGAAGTGATCTTTCATTGTCTGATTTTGCTGTCTAATGTCTTCCTTGAGACTCCAGATAATCTGAAGCATGTATATCCTGAATTCTTTATCTGACATTCCATCTGCTGCAGCTGTTACCTCTTCTAAAGTTGAGTTGACCTGCATTGCTTGTGGTCCTTTCTTTCCTTGTCTTTTCATACTGCTTGTGTTTCTTTCTGCTTGGTGAAACTGTTGTGTTTTTGAAATTTTTTTCCCCTATATATTTATATTGCTCTTGTATAGTTGAAAAGTCTCCCTTGCAGGGTCGGGCGGCGGTCTGCCTACCTTGCAGGCGCGGGCGGTGGCTCTGCTCTCTCCTTACTCCAATTGGGGTGTCGTGACTACCACGCCAGCAGGTCACTGGGCCTATTCCGGGCGCGGGCGGCGCATCTGTTCTGCCCCTACTCCAATTGGGGTGACGTGTATACCACGCCGGCAGGCCACCGGGCCTGATCCGCCTGTCGGTTGCAGGTCTGCCTACCCTGCAGGCGCAGGCAGCGGCTCTGCTCTGCCCCCCCTCCAATTGGTGTGACTTGTCTACCACACCCGCGGACCGCTGGGCCTGTTCTGGGCGTGGGCGAAGGCTCTGTTCTGTTCCTACTCTAATTGGGGTGACTTGCCTACCACCCCGGCCAGCCGCTGGGCCTGTTCCACCGGTCGGTCGCAGGTCTGCCCACCTTTCGGGCATGGGTGGCGGCTCTGCTCTGCCTCTACTCCAATTGAGGTGACATGTGTACCACGCCGGCAGGCTCCTGGGCCTGATCCGCCAGTCTGTAGCAGGTCTGCCTACCTTGCAGGCTCGGGCGGCGGCTCTGCCCTGCCCCTCCTACCATGCCCGTGTACCACTGGGTCACGGGTCTACCCACCTTGCGGGCGCGGGTGGCGGCTCCGCTCCACCCCCTCTCCAATTGGGGTCATGCGACCACCACCCTGGCGAGCCGCTGGGCCTGCTCCGGGCGCGGGCGGCGGCCCAGCTCCTCCCCTCTGGCTCGACGACAAATCGAGAGAGACTCGGGTGTCTGTGCCTCACCCTCCCTACCAGGAGACCAACTGTTTACGTCACCGCTGGTATTGATGAAGTTCTCTCCTCCGCCACTTTCTGATGACATCAGATCTCTGCCATGTTGGTATCCTATGCTAATGGCAGCATTTCGTTCCCTTTGCTGGGTAACCAAAGCAACAGGTGATTGCTGACCGGCCCTCAGCAGGACCTGGACTGAGAAGTAGTTTCCGCGGGCTCCTTAGCCCTGGGCCAGAGCAGTTCCGGGAGCTGGAACTTGGCCACTCCGTGCTCGGTGTATGCTCTGATAAGAGCAGGCTCCAAGAAGCAGTTTCCAGGGGCTCCTTAGCCCTGGGCCAGAGCAGTTCCGGGAGCTGGAACTCGGCCACTCCGTGCTCTCAGTGTATGTTCTGATAAGAGCAGGCTCCAAGAAGCACTCAGGCACTGAGCCTGAGTAATCTGTCTGCAAGCCGCAGGTGAATGGCAGCCTGAAATTACCTGTTCTATGGCTGAATGAGCTGCGGTCAGTCAAAAACAGGGATGGTGACGTCAGCTCTCCAAGATGGTGGCCGCTGGCCTCCTCTGTGGTCTGACCAGTGTGGAGAACCGAAATAGACCGCTTCCTTCCCCCGTCTCGAACCCAGAATTCAGCCCTGAGTACGGTGCTTGCACGGCTGGCAGAAACTGCAGCGCTGTATCCCTGTGCCGCTATCTCCTCGTTTCCCAGCGCGTGCTGCAGACTCTAGCCGCGGGGCGATTTGCTGAGTAAGCAGTATTACCCTCCGTGCGACAAACCTCTCGGGTTTGAGTCCCCATAGCCGATCCTCGTGCGATGGAAATCCTTCCTCCCTGTACCGGAGCACCCCACTATTGCTGGAAATTCCTAACAAGATAGCCTTTAGCCGTCCTGACTCGTCATACTCCCACACAGTGACGCGGCACATGGGGGCAATGCACTCCCCTCGCCGTCATCTTCTCCCGAAATCTTTATGAAACTTTTGATTGGATACTCATTCATACTATCCTTGAACCTTCTTCTGTGCTACTTTTCAGAACCAGGAGAAAGTAGAAAATAGTATATTTTTACTTTATCCCTTTCTCCTCTTCTGAAAATATGAGATGAACTGGTTTATAAAGATATAAATATACTATTAATAAATGCCAGTGTGTAAGTTTAATTTGAAGTCAGAGCTAATGTCTTTCCTTCCTGGAGAAATAATATTTCCAAGCCTACAGAAATCATCATGCATGTAATTAAAAGGTTTGTGCTCTTCTCTATGAATAGAATTCCTAAAATATAAATTTTTCAATAGACAGCATGTAAAATAATAACTTCTCTATCTTACAAAAGACAAGACATTTATTTGGCTCAAATTTTAATACTCAGGACCTTCGCCCCAATTTGATAAAACTTACTAATTTGGTGGCAACTTGAATACTACACATTTAGGTAAGCATCCCATGTGCTTCTATCATATAATTAAACGCTCCTAGAATTCTACAAAATTGCTCTTACCTAAATCATCAACACTACACTTATTTATTTCTCTAATCACTAATCTTTTTTTTCAATAACCACTTCAGTGTGGGAACCACATCTGACTTGTTCTTTTTCTTCATTATGCTAAACTAGTATCCATACCCTATGTAAAACTGACTATTTTTCTTAGAAATCCTGAATTTTTAAAGTAATGATATAAACTGGTTCTGCTACATCATTGTATCCAAGACATCTGTTTAATATTGGCTAATATTATTCTTGCAGATGACAGGAAATGCAATTGAAACTGGCTTAAACAACAACAGAAAAAAAGTTATTGCTTCACGTAACTGAAATGTTCAGCTGTAAGTTTTCAGGTGCAGCTTGATCCAGAGTCTCCAATGCTATCAACAGGACTTATTTTCTCTACATGTCTCGGCTCCACATACACAGTATTGGCTTTGTTCTCAGCCCCCAGCATTCCAGGTTTAAGTCCAACAAGGATAAGTGTGTGCCTTTCCTTCAGTGCTCCCAGGAAACATCACACTGTATCTCAGTGGTTTTGCTTGGATACGCATCACTTAGACATCACGATAAGCAAGAGACTGTTCTATTTTATTTGGTCAGTTTAGTTATTTAGTTTCCCATCAGTTTATATTAAACTTAACATTAAGGGTAGAATCCTATGTGAAGCATCTGGAGAGATGTAGTCTCAGTAAGGAGTTACAGAGTCATGGTTTAATGGCTATCAGATTAAGAATATGTGATAAGCACACACACATTACACATGTGTAAACATGGGAAACACACATGCATATACACACTTATTAATTGGATATCAAATAAATAGAAAGACATAAGTGAATTACATATGATCATATTATACTTTCTACTCTTATCCTTTTGGTCACACAAATAAAATGCCAAGTTATAAACATTAATAAGATCTATATCTATGATTGAAAGGCATTTAATCATCCTTATTGGATATGCTCTTTATTTGTGAAGACTTAAAGGTACAACCCAATTGATGAGTTGTTAATATGTGTGCTTATTTTATGCATTCACATAGGTAATGCTCATTGAACATATTTCGGGTTTCCCTTTAATAGAAATATATTTGATATATCCAAATTTCTAAAAGTATCAAATATATAATATCATATGCCATAAAATATTAAATATGATCTAGGTAAGCTAAAGTCTATTTTTATAAAAGAATACAGTTGTCCAATCTACCACATAAACACGAGAGCAGGGGACAAGTTTGGGTAGAGAATACTACATGCATTAAAGTTAAAGTAACAGGAACTCAAACCCCCAAGTTAAATTGGAAAAATACAGAGACTAGTAAGAATGCAACCATATAGCTCACCAAGGGGTTCACAGGTGTATGGACAGGGGACCACTGGAGTTGCTACTAGCTCTTTCCCTTACTGCCTGACTTTGTAATTTACTTCAGCTCTCTAAGCCTCTGTTTTTTACTTGTGAAATAAACATAACAAGGCCAACTCTCAGAGAGTGATAAAAATTATTATATAACACAATAATATGAAAAGCCATTATTACTATATCTTGAAGACGAAGTACTAATCTGTGAGGAAGAGGAGAAAGAATAGATGACTATAAGGAAGGAAATGTAAAACAAAGGCATCTAGCTGCATCCATAATTGCATTACAAAACTAGGAAATCTACTGTCTTATGCATTTCTTCTTCCAATCTTAGTTTTAAGTCTCTACAAATGAAGTCTTGACTCATTTTCATTGATGTCACTTACTTCATTCAAACTCTCCAAGTGTCTGCCAAGTGCTTCCATTTTTAGAATCTAGGAAAAGCAATTACCTTCACAACTCTAATGGCAGAAGACCCAACTTACTCACTGGAAGAATTGCCTAATGTCTTTTAGTCTTTCTGTTTTCTAATAATCTCCAATCATAGAGGCTATTATTAAACAGGCTGTGAAAACTACTATCTCTTAACTGTTCAAGCAGAATACAAGAAAATAGTATCCTTCATCCCTCCATATTTACCATAAATTATAATAATTTGTTTTATGAATTATAGCATATATCTCTCATCTACCTTGAGACAATAATGATTACATATTAATTATTAATTGTCTACCATATCAGCAAAGAATTATTGAGGGTAAAATAATCTTTTTTGAAAAATCAGAATCCAAATTGATGATGAAAAATAGAAAATCAAAGAAGAGGCATTTCAACTGATACCACAGAAATTCAAGGAATCATGATAGACTTCTATGAACAATCATATTCCAAGTCCTGAATATTCTGGAAGAAACACACAAATTCACACACACACAAAAAAAAAAAACCTACCAAGCCTACATCATGAAGAAATAGACAATCTGAACAGTGTGATAGTAAGTAAAGAAACTATTATGGCTTGAGCATAAGGTGTCTCCCCAAAACTCCTATGAAAATGAAGAATTGTTCAGAGGTGAAATGATTAAATTATGAGAGCTGTAAATTATTCAGTGTATTAATCCATTTTATGGATTAATAATTTGAATAGATTATAGGGGGTATTTCCTAGGAGATTATATTTTATCCCTAACACACTCTCTCTTTCTCCCTTTCTGCTTCCTGAATGCCCTGAGCTGAGCAGCTTTCCTCCAACATACCCTTTCATCAAGATTTTCTGCCTCAGGCCAAGAGAAATGGTACGACCATAATTGCATTATGAAACTATGAAATCTATTATCTTATGCATTCCTTCTCTGAATCTTAGCTTTGAATCCAACCATGGATTCAACCTCTGAAACTGTGAACACTCCTCCCCCACAAATTTTTTCTCCTCTAAATTGTTCTTGTCAGTTATTCTGATCTCAATGACATAAAGTTGATTAACACAAAGATTGAATCAGTAATTAGAAGTTTCTCATCAAAGGAAATCATAGAAACTGATGGCTCTGCATCTGAATCCTACCAAATATTTAAAGAACTAATATAATTTTTTCTCAACGTTTTCAACATAACTAAAGAAGATAAATACTTAAAAGTTATTTTATGAGGCCAGGGTTAACCTGACACCAAAATCAGGCAAGGACAATATAAAAAAAAAAATACAAGGAGGGCTGAGGTTGTAGCTCAGCAGAAGAACTCTTGTGTAGCATGTGTGAGGCACTGGGTTCGATTCTCAGCATCACATACAAATAAATAAAATAAAGGTCCATCGACAACTAAAAAATATTTTTTTGTAAAAAAATACAAGAATACTTGATAATTTCAATACCTATTCATGTTTTCAAAAGAACATACAACAAACTAAATATAAAAGTAATATACCTCAACACACATAAAAGGCCATACATGTCAAGTCAAGCCCATGCTAACATCGTTATCATCACAGTCCACAGTAAAAAGCTGAAAATATTTCCTCTAGAGAACAAATATAGTCATTATTGAAAATGGCATTGATATTCCTCAAAAAATTTAAAAATAAAACACAAAATATTATGTTAGACATAATACTTTAAAACTACTGAAAAAACAGAAGAAATGAATCATAATATTGGTCCAAATAAGGATATTTTTGTATATAGTCCCAAAAATACAGGAAATAAAGTAACAATAGACAAATTGAATTACAACAAACTAAAAAACTTTTTCACAGGTACAGAAACAACAAACAGAGTAAAGAGATTACCTATAGAAAGGGAGATATTCCTGGTAAAGTATATACCTAAAAAGGAATTAATATCCAAAATATACAAGGAACACAAATAACACCAGGAAAGCAAATAATGTGATTAAAAAATGGTGAAGGTATTGAAAAGACATTTCTCAAAAGATAACATACCAATTGTGAGTTGGTATACCAATAAGAGTGCATCATTAATCATCAGGGAACTATCACCTCACTGTTGTTAGGATAGCTATTATCAAAATGATGAAAGATAATAACCCTTGGCAAGAATTTGGAGAAAATTTGGCTAATTCACAGATCCACCTTATACACTTCTGGTGGGGCTATTAATTACATTCATTATGGAAAAAATTATGGAGGTTCCTCAAAAAAATTCATCACATAAGCCAACTGTCCTATTATATTGAACATTTATTCAAAGAAAATGCAATCAATATGCTGAAGATATATCTACATTTCCATATTAAATGTAGCATTATTCACAAGAGAGATATGAACTCAGTCTAAGTGCCCATCTATAGTTTAATGGAAGAACATGTAGTATACACATGAAATGGAATACTACTCATACTTTCAAAAGAGATAAATATAGTCATTTACAAAAAAAGAATGGAACTGGGAGATATTATGTTAAGAGAGGTAATCTAGGCACAGAAAGACACTTACCATAAGAATGCACCTATACGTGAAACTTTAAAAAGCTGAATTCATAGAAGCAGAGAGTAGAATAACAGTTTCCAGAGGCTAGGAGATGAAGATATTTGTGGGAACTGTTCATCACAGGATATGAACTTTCACTTAGGAGAAATAAATTCAAGAGTACTATTGTAGAACATGTTCAATATAGTTAATAACAATATATTATATACCCAAAAATTGTTACAAGAGTAAATTTTTAAGTGTTCTTACCACAAAAAATGAGACAATGTATTACCAATGCAATTATTGTTTTTTAGGCATTGTACAATGTGTACATATATCAAAACATCAGATAGAGCATAAATATATATAATCTTTAGTGAAATTTTAAAAATGAGGATAGATCTCTAACAGTAAATATACATATCAATATCCAGATCAAAAAGATTTTTTCAATGAATATTCTAAGTGAAACATAAAAAAATAATTGTCTAAATTATTTCTATTTCATAGCAATATCTATTTTTCTCTTTGAGAGTAGAGTATCTTCACCTCAAGACCACAAAGACCAGAAGGAATCCTGTTTGTATTCCCCATTATTCACCATTCTTTCAAAGTAGGATGTGTTGATGTGTTTTTATGAGTGTGATTTTGTTTATAATGGCACATGTGTTTAATTGGGTACTTGACTTCACAATTCAACATTTAGATAATGACTAAAAAACATAGAAAAATATAACAAGAAACCAACCTAAATTCTGTATACAGAAGATACAAAGAATTTCTGGATTTCTCCGAAATAATACTTCCTCATCTATGCCTTAATCTTAATGTTTCCTAAAGCACTTTCTAGGTTCCACACACTCACCTCAAAGATTTTCCTCCTTACATGGAAGGGAATGAGGTTCATATTCATCTTCAGGGTTCAACTTTGCTTCCTTTCATCCAAGCCCTTTGCAGCTCCATCTGTCAATATTTCTCTTTCTTTCATTTTCAACTATCCCCAATAGCTTTCTGTCAAAAATATCTAAACCTTTTAATTTTGTGATTGATCGTGCTTTTTATATATGATATCATTATAAATCTGATTGGTTTTGCAGACTTGGTATTCACACTTACAAGCTTGGTTTGATAAAAATAAGTGAATCAATATTTTAAAAACAACACAACTAATGAGTTGTCCGAAGTCCCAAGAAGCACAACTACAGTGAATCATATGATATTGAATGTTGTGATTTTTTCATGAATTTCCAGTGAAAAATGTCATCTTTTTATGTTCTAATATAATCTTAAGCCTCTTTAATAACACTCCTTCAATTCACATTATTTGTTTATTTTCTGACCATACTATAAGCTTTTCATGGGACAGAATTATGACTACATTTTTTCACTATAACTTCAAAATATCTGGCATGTACCTGATACTTATCAAGTATTGGTCAATTAATGGATAATTTTTAAATTTGTAAACAAAATGAATTTATCCATCTCTTTATAAGATTCACCACTTACAAAAGTTCTCTTAACACAGTGATTGGGCTAGTTCATCCTAATTTAAAATAATGAATTTCTCTGTTCTAACATTCAGAATAATCACTGGAAAATTATTATTGGAGGGGGGAGGGGTACCAGGGACTGAACAGGGGCAATTGACCACTGAGCCATATCCCCAGCCCTATTTGTATTTTATTTAGAAACAGGTTCACACTGAGTTGCTTAGCACCTAACTTTTGCTGAGGCTGGCTTTGAACTAGCTATCCTCCTGACTCAGCCTCCCAAGCCACTGGGATTACAGGTGTTGACCACCACACCTGGCTGGAAAATTATTTCAAAACTTAATGTTATTCAATTTTTGTACTCTGCATCCTTCATCTCACTTCATAATTATTTTAGGTATACAATATATGGTTATTAACTATATTAAAAATTAAAAATTTTAATTAATCTAATAGTAAAATTTATGCCATTACCAGTCCAAAATTACAAACTTGGATTGTAAATAAAACAATACCATCTTTTCTGACCAAGTCATATCCAGAGACTAACTGAAAAGGAAAATGGCTTAAAGAATATTACTCCATTACAGTTGCCTGAATTCTGAAGGAAACATTTATAGTAACTTCCATTGGAGCCTTCCTTACCAGAGTACACTGTACTACATCCTCATAAAATGACAGGCTGTGCAAACCAAGGAGAAAAAGTCACAGTTTCTGAGATTGAGTTGACATGTTGGTTGCACTACTGAGTAGATGATCTGAATGAAGATCTGATTCTGCTGCAAATAAATAGAAGTAGCTAAACAATGGAGAACATGATTCATTATTCATCAGTCCTTCCTGTCTGGGGCCATGGTTCCTGAATTAAAGAGGCAATAACTAACCCATTCAGTTTTCTCCTTTAAAATTCGTATAAGTGAGCAAATTTGTGCTCTTTGCCACTATTCTTTTCATCTTTTATTTCACTTATGATTCCCTCTCATTTTCTATTCTTCCAGCTCTTTCAAGTTTTATACTTTCTTCTTGAAGAAACAATTTTCCTAATATATTAGCCCTTGTCGAGGCCACCTTCACAGAAATTCTATCACAAAAGAAATAACTCTACAAAATAACTTAAGAATGATGAAACTAAATGGTTAAGAGAAGGATTTGTACTCACACAAATATTGCCATAAATGTCAACATTGCCAATTTCCTGCTGTTGATGTGGATGAACCTCTCAGAACTCCAGTTTCCACAACAGAAAGCTATAGATGGTAGCTGTTGATATCCAAGAGATTGGTGGCACAAGTAAACATAATTCCTGTGATATAATAAGAGCTCATTAGGTATTCCCTCCCAGGCTACTATTCAGGTACCTTGGAGCCTGGGCATGGCTATGCTACCAACTGCATGAATTTGAAAAGATTACATATCTTCCTTAAGAATCAGTATCATAAATTCTCAATTGGAGATAGAAATCATACATTTTGAACTTGGTTCACAATAATTGTTATGAGAATTAGTAAAGACCCACAGCCAATCATTATGAGTGCAACCTATATTATTTTTAATAATAATTTTTAATTTAGATTTTTAGGACATATATATAAAGATGGAAAACATAAGATCTTTACATAGAAGGTTTTAGCACATCATTCACAGCAGGGAATAAATAACAGGTGATTATTAAAAAAGCAGTGATCAGAAAATAATTGGCTAAAATGCAGATATGTGACTGTCTCCCTGGGTAACAGTGCATAAGAAAGGAGTGGGACAGAATTGTCTTAGAAACACTTGTTCATGTTAGATAGTCTGTCCCTAGAGATACATTTTATTGTTCTAATTTTTAATTTGCATATATTTTACATCATTATCTTTCAGTTTTAGATATTAAACAAAATTATTTTTAAAAGCATTTTAAAAAGTTATTGCTCAATTCTTACTTTCTAATTACTGTGCATATAAGGAAAGTATGAGGTATTTTACATTTGAAGGAATAAAAACCACAAATCTTGACTACAAGAAATATTTTTTTTCTGGAAAAACATTACCTGCAAACATGTTTACAAAGGAGAATAAAAATGAATATGAGAATCAGTTGAATAAAAACAACCGTGCAACATCACACACCTCTTCCTTTCACTTTGCATCTTAAATTGGATTTTCAAATTCTCCTCCATCATGTATTCATTTCTATAAATTAGTTCTCCCAGATTCTTATTTCTTTGCTCATTCAAAACAACATAATGAGCTCGGCATGATGACTCATGCCTATAATTCCAGTGGCTGCAGAGACTAAGGGAGAAGGATCTGAAGTTCAAAGCCAGCCTCAGAAACTTAGTGAGGCCCTAAGCAGCTTAGCAATAATTTGTCTCAAAATAAAAAAAAGAAAAAAAAATAAGATCTGGGGATGTGGCTCAGTGATTAAGCACTTCAGTCTCTGGTACCAAAATATATAATAATAATAATACTTTTTGATCCATTTTAACACTTAGTAACATGGTAAAAATATTACCGGAGAAACAAGGTGACTTAGGTAAGTCAGGCCCTTCTTTTGTGCTTGTGCCGCAATGTGTTAAAAATTGGTTTGGGTTAAAATGTAAAACTTGGCACATTCAAGCAAACAAAGAACAAAGAGGCATGTTGTTGGAATCAGTTGTACATGGCCTCTGAGGATGGGCTTAGAGGTATGAGCTTATAGAAATTCTTTCTAGCTGGAAGTTGTATGTGTTCCCTCCTGCTGTTTTATCCCCGGGACTTGCTTATACACTAGAATCATTGTAGGCTCTATTCACAGAAATTCAGCTGGCTGATGAGGCTCAAACCATGACTCTTTCATATGTGAAACATTGAATATTTTTTCCACAACAATCTCCTTATATCAAAATCTATAAAAGTGTTTTTTAAAGGTTTAAAATGACTCTATATAGTAGGAATATAACTTCCTGAACCACATTAAGTTGTGACAAGTTGTGCAAATTTACATCTTCCTCTTCATCTCTGTGACATACATCTGCATAAAGTGTCTCTGAAGAACAGAAATACATCAAATAAACAGATGTGAGAAACTGTGAGTTTGGCCAGAATGAAGGCATATCATAAGAAATATGGGCAAGATGCCCAGCATTCCTCAGAGGCACCTGAATTCTCTATTTTCTTTGCTGTGTGTAAAGTTTCCAGGTCCAGTCGATTCCTTTATGATTTAAACTTAATTAAATAGAATGTAAGAAACATTCCAGGAGGTTTGATGGATTTCCTTTTGTGTCTGTAACTTTTATGCAATCAGACCTGTATCAGTCAGCTTTCCTAAGTCATTTTTTTGTAACAAATAACTCCATAATTCCACTGGCTTGAAAACACAGAATTTTACATTCCTGCACATGTGTCAGCTGTGGGTCAACTGAGACTTTCCTCTACATATCTTCATTGAGTCTGAAGAGACATTATCTGGGACATGCCATTCTCGTGGCTGAAAGAGAAGAGTAATAGTAATGGACACAAATTCAAAAGTCTCTCTTTGTCAATGGCACACATGACTTTACTGATTATGATGTGGGCCAAAGCCATTAGCTTTGCCAACCTTGATGTCCACCGAACAGAAAACATCTTCCTACTTCAATGTACTTTGTAAGCCATGTAACAATGAGTAAAGATTGCATTTCTCTTGAAGGGTAGAAAAACAATTGGAACAATGATAGGGTCTAACCTAAGAACTTAGTTCAATATTCACTATTGTGTGCCTTGTACCAAGGACAATTTCCATCATTTAATACAGACTTAAATTTCCCATAATTATTCATGTATTAATTATCTACCATGTGTCTGAAACACACTAATTTGTTGGGATAGTATAGTGATCAATAAAGTAACAATTCCCGTAACCATAGATCTCATATTCTAATAATAAAAGAGATAAAATTTGTAAGTTAAATGTATGGCAGTGAGATAGTGTTACCTTCTATGAGAACAGGTGGGCAGAGTCAGGGACTGGAATTTTACAGAGTGGGATTAAAGAAAGTGCCACTATAAAAGTGCCTCTTCTTATCTAAGAAGGAATGAGGAAGAACAATGTGGAAATCAGCTTGGAAGAGTGCTAAAAGGAGGAATATCAACCATAAAGTTCTTAAATGGGAATGGGTAAAGTGAGCTTGAGGTGCATCACCAAGACCATTAAAGTGCAGCAGCATCACAATCCCACCTCTATTCTCTTAGCATCTAGGCTGAGCCTCAGAACTAAACTGACAGAAGACGAACAGGAGAAAAGCATACAAGTTTGATTAACCCAAGTATTACATGACATAGGAGCCCTCATGAAGAAATAAAGACCTAAAGAGGCAGAGGGAGTTACTTAGTAAATTGGGCAAAGACCATTAAATTTTGAAGAAGCAAATAAATTATGTGAGTGACTCACAAAATATGAGTTTTTTTTTAAACTATTACACAGTAGGGCAACTATTAAAAACAATAATAAAATGTACAGTTCACAAAACTAGAAAAAAAATCATTTAGAAAGTTTTCGCCCATAAAGAAATGGCAAATGAACAGATGGGTAGGATTAAACTAATTTAAATTACTCAGTGTATACATGCATCAAAACATCGTGTTACCTCAAGAATATGAAGTGCATTTTTATATCTTTATGTATTAGATAAAAATTGAAATTTCAGTTAAAAAAAGGAATTCTCTTGTCTTGACTGCTGATTCTTGAGAATAAGGATTTTTTTTTTTTATCTTTTCTGTGAGAATTTCATATTTTGCTTTCCTGAAACAGCTCTAAAGTCAGATCAATATTTTTTGTACTTTCTGTTTTTCAGGTGCCTTTAACAGTCAATATGTAAAAGTGGTATATATCACATATAATTTACATATATATATTTTTTAGGGATTGAAAGCAGAGTCTTATGTATGCAACATAAGCACTCTATCAACTGAACTATATCACCAGCCCAAGAGTGGTTTTCCTAACTGTTTTAGTGTCTAGATCCATGACAAGGGCCATAGGAGGAGATCAGATGAAAAAAAGACATCAGTGTGGCAGAATTCAGGGCCTTTTAATACATCAGCTTTCCTGAGTAAGTTAAAAAGTCATTGGAGAGTTTTGAGGAGTGACATAACCTGGTTTACATTTAAAAGGTTTATTCTGGTTGAAACATATTGATGTAGGTTTGAATTGGAGATAGAAGGCTAGCTATGAGCCTGTAGTAATGAACTAAGTGACTTATGATGATGGCTTGTACCATGGGGAAGCAGTGATGCTGAAAGGAAATGATTGGCTTCAAAGTCTCACATGGTGGCACATATCTGTACTCCCAGAAGCTCAAGAGGCTGAGGCAGGATGATTCCAAGTTCAAAGCCAATCTCAGAAACTTAACAAAGATATTCATCAATTTAACAAGACCCTGTCTCAAAATAAAAAGGGGTGTGGTTGTACCTCATTGGTTAACTAACCCTGGTTTCATTCCCTGGTACCATTAGGAAGGAAGGAAGGAAGGAAGGAAGGAGGGAGGGAGGGAGGAAAGGAAGAAAGAAATTTGCTTCTAGGCAAATTTTAACAAAGTTAATTTCCATGTTTCATTCTTGATCAGAAATAGAGTTAGATATAAAGAAGATTCACAGATGATCCCAAGATATTTCCCAGGTAAATGAGAAATTGATGAGGTCGATTAATTGCAGTAATAGGCTCAATCTATTCTCAATTTATATATATATATATATATATATATATATGTGTATATATATATATATATATATATATATATATATATATATGACAACAGAATGCATTACAATTCTTATTACACATATAGAGCACAATTTTACATATCTCTGGTAGTATACAAAGTATATTCACACCAATTCATGTCTTTATACTTGTACTTTGGATAATAATGTCCATCACATTCCACCATCATTGCTAATCCCATACTCCCTCCCTTCCCCTCCCACCTCTCTGCCTTATCTAGAGTTTGTCTATTCCTCCCACATTCCCCCTCCCTTCCCCACTATGAATCAGTCTCCTTATATCAGATAAAACATTCAGCATTTTGTGTTTTGGGATTGTCCAACTTCACTTAGCATTATCTTCTTTAACTGCATCCATTTACCTGCACATCCTATGATTTTATTCTCTTTTATTGCTGAGTAATATTCCATTGCATATATATGCCACATTTTTATCTATTCACCTATTGAAGGGCATCTAGAGGTGAATAGAGACCCTACATCTTGGAAGCAAATCTTTACCCCTCACACATCAGATAGAGCACTAATCTTTAGGATACTAATCTTTAGGGTATATAAATAACTCAAAAACACTAAGCACCAAAAAAGCAAATATTCAGTAAGTGGGCCAAGGACCTGAACACACACTTCTCAGAAGATGATATACAATCAATCAACAAATATATGAAAACAATGTTCATCATCACTAGCAATTAGAGAAATGCAAATCAAAACCACTCTAAGATTTTATCTCATTCCAGTCAAAATGGCAGCTATTATGAAGACAAACAACAATAATTGTTATCGAGTATGTAGGGGAAAAGGTACACTCATACACTGCTGGTGGGGCTGCAAATTGGTGTAGCCAATATGGAAAGTTGTACGGAGATTTCTTGGAAAATTGGGAATGGAACCACCATTTGACCCAGCTATCCCTCTCCTCAGTCTATAACCAAAGGATTTAAAAACAGCACACAACAGGGACACAGTCACATCAATGTTTATAGCAGCACAATTCAATATAAATTTTTAATACAGAAGGAAATTCCATTAAATACTCCTATATTTAATATGTGGTTGGCCATGTGACATGGTTTAGCCTACATAAGAGTAAAATACAAGTGCTTAAATTTGGGGGCTGCCTTCTTCATCACAGGGAATCTTGAGCCTCCAAGCAAAAAAGTCCATGGTGGTTCCCAGATGATAAGAATCATATTGTCCAATCACCTCCATTTTCCTTGGTAATAACCAAACAATCCCTCAAAGCAGAACCAGCCTAGGTGATTAGTAGCTAAACTCAGATGCATGCATAAGCCCAGGTAAGAGTTAATCTGAGCCCAAACTGACAGTCAGCCACCATAAATGATAGCTAAATAATTGATTCTGCTTTCAGTTACTACATTATTGTGTGTAGATATAGAGCAAAACCCAACTTATACTACAGAGCTACAGTTAACTTTGATGAGAATGATCTTGGGAGTTCTATTTTTTGTTTGCTTGGTTCTTTTGTTTTATTGATTGTTATAGTTCTTTGTTTGTTTTGGTACTGGGGATTAAACTCAGGGCACTTTCCCACAGAGCTACATCCCCACCTCTTTATATTTTTATTGCCAGACAGGATCTTGCTATGCTGCTGATTCTGACCTTAAACTTGTGGTCCTCCTGCTTCAGGCTTCAAGTTGCTTGGATGAGAAGTTCAGTTTTAAAGACAAAAACTAAAAATGTATTTTGAAGACAAAAACTAAAAATGTATGTTAAAACATGTTAGATCTGAGGCATCTACTGTATATTCAAGTAGAAGAAATTAACAAGGAAATATGATGGGGTAGTAAATAACCTAGAGGATTACATATAACCCATTGACAAATTGGAAATGTCTGTGCCTTTTTCTCCAACTGTGTGAATACTAAAGAGGAGGAGGCAGAAAGAGAGTCTTAACAGCTACCTATTCATATTGAGAAGTTGAATGCTGGCAGCCAAAGAAAACAGAAATGATTTAGAAAAAAATAAAAAGTCATCATAATCTTTCATTGTACCTTTACTTTTTAAACTTCTCAATTAAGTACTTTTTAGAACCTACAAATCCATGCTTGTTACTGTGAGATATAAAGAATAAAAATAAATGTATTTTAAGATAATTTCCACCTATTTGTAAAGAAGGATTGACCAAGTGAAATGGGCTAAATAAAAAACTGCATGATACTAAATATAAGATTAGAAGAAATAAGAGAGTAAAAACATGAGCTAAAACAGCTGGAGAAAATGTTTGACATAAAGGAAAGACATGGGAAAAAGCATTCATAGAGGCATAGAGAATAACAAGGAAATTATTAAATATGAGCTGGAAAAAGATTGATGATGCAATTAAGGTTTTTTGATGTGTTATTTATTGATAGATTGTTAGAATGGTTTTATTTGTTTGTTTGTTTGTTTTAACCAGGGATTGAACCCAGAGCCATATACCCAGCCCTTTCTATTTTCCATTTTGAGACAGGGTCTCATTAGGTTGCTTAGGGCCTCACTAAATTGCTGAGGCTGGCTTTGAATTTGCAATCCTCCTGGCTCAGACTGGGAGTACAATGTGCTACTATGCCCCGGCCAAAGTTGATTTTTTACGTAGTATTTTAGTTAGCTTTTGCAGTGACCAAAATAACTCAAAAGAACAACTTAGAAGAGGAAAAGCTTGTTTGGGGCTCACCATTTCAGAGGTATCAGCCAATAGATGACTGACTCCATTGACTTGGCTCAAGTGAGGCAGCCTATCATGGAAGAAGGACCCAATGAAGCAAAACTTCCGAGCTTATGGTGGGGTCAGAAAGCAGACACAGAGGAGAGGAAGGGACCACAAGGAAGGTGCACCTTTCCAGGGAGTACTCCTAGTGATCCACCTCCTCCAACCATGCCTCACCTGCCTGTAAGTACTACAATTCAAACTAGAACCGATTTACTAGGTTGTAGCTCTCATAATCTAATCAATTTTCCTCTGAGTATTCCTGCATTAATAGGAACCTGAGGGGGGCATCTTCAATCTAGACCATAATACATAGTCTTTGTGACTGTTACCAATTACAGACTTTCAAATGTAGTGGCAAGCTAGTAAATATGATACAACTAGCTCTCCAAAGGATGGATAGGCTGGTTATCTGTAAAATTTGTAGTTTCCAAGGAAATGTGACCTGTGTAACTGATTTTTTTCATTTGATTAAATCATATTAATGTAGTATAATTCTGCCTCTGTTGCCAATTTCAAGGGGTCAAACAGCATGCCTGCAAAACTCTTGAAAATTGAAATAGTCTTGTCAAGCCAGTAAACAACAGGTCTTGTACCTCACAACTTAGAGATTTTTTTTTCAACTAAAATAGAAATATCTTTATCACCTTGAGAACATCATTTCCTGAGATATTAATCTCTCTGCTTGGAAAATTATTTGTTTTTATTTAACCCAGGATCATTTCTGAAAAGCGGCAATTGCTTTGGTACTCAAATGTGATTAAAGCTCTTTTCCTGATTGTCATGGGGCAGAAATCATGGCATTTATTGTGTACCCTGTAGTGCAACAACTCACTGGGCTCTTCTCATGGTTGTGATCTTGGTCTATTGCTGATAGACCAAGTGGCTCTAAAGTGGATTCAGATTGGAGTTTGCTTATGTTCCTCATGTAACATCTCTTTGTCCATGGAACATTACTTACCTCTTGGAGTTTTTGTAAAATAGGCCAAAAACCATGCTTATTCTGTAAATTTATGTTAATTTATGATTATCAGTTAGAATTTAGTTATTTTCATTGTTTATTTAATTGTTAATCAAATCAGTGATGTCTCTATAATTATGTACTTTGGTGATCTCGAGTAATTTAATTAGTGTATATGTATGTAATTTATATTTACAAATTTAATGAGAGGTTTGATGTAAGTGGTCCTTCACTTCTCTTATATTCTATGCTTTCATGAAACCTTAAACCAATTCTCTGGGGTCATTTACTATTCTAACATACTATGTGTTCTTTGCTTAAAAACAGAATTCATGTACAGAAGCTGTTGCACATAGAATTTTTATTCAGATTATTGGATTTACAAAATTTCCTTCCATCTTCCCCAAAATGACTGTTATTTTCTGCCAACAGATACTCTCTTTAAAGCTTAGATTAATTTACATTAGTATGATTAAATCAAATGAAAAAAAAAAAACTCAGATCAGTTGAACTGGACACATTTCCAGTGCTCAGTAGCCACACCTGAAGATATAGAAGATTTCCATTGCTGCATAAAGATTTACTTGACAGTACTATTACAGAATTATTCATAAGATACCACAGCTCATTTAAGCATGACTCATCAAGTCGGAAGTTTGATCTGGGAGTGGGGTGGAGGAATGGGACATTTAAGAAAAATCACAGGCTTTAATCAGTTATTCTTTTAAACTCAGTGTCTAAGCTCTCA
This sequence comes from Marmota monax, assembly GCF_021218885.2. Lineage (NCBI taxonomy): Eukaryota > Metazoa > Chordata > Mammalia > Rodentia > Sciuridae > Marmota > Marmota monax. The sequence goes on along the minus strand of NW_026694491.1, from coordinate 14,591,351 downwards.
GGTTACAATGTGAGAAAAACCTCATCTTGTCTTCTATACTACTCCTCGCCTCAGATATCCATAATAATAAAATAGCCACCATCATTTAAATAATTTGTGACATAATGGCTTTATGTGTTTCAGGCATTGCTTCATCATTCATAGATTAAGACACTCTAAGTCACACATGTCACAAAGTTTATAGTGAAACAGAGATACGAACTAGACCAATAGGATGCATTATGATTTGGATACAAGGTGTCTCCCAAAAGCTCATGTTAGAGCAGGAATGTTCAGAAACGAAAGTATTAGATTACAGGAGCTGTGGAATTATTTAATGAATTAGTAATTTGAAAGGCTCACTGTGCTGGCCAATTACTATATGCAGAAGGGTGTGGCTGGAGGAAGTAGGTCACTGGGGCATAACTTTAGGTTTATATTTTGTGCCTGGCACCTCACTTGCTTGTCCCTACTTCCAGCTTCCAAGAGTGGAATAGCTTTCATCTGCCAATCCTAGACTTGTGCAGGGAGCAGTGTGGCTGGTGGGCCATGAACTGTGATCTCTGAAACCAAGGGTCAAAATAAAACTTTCCACTACTAAGCTATTATGGTCAGGTATTTTAGTCACAGTGAGTAAAAACTAACATAGAAATAGAATCCCTGCCTTTTGTCCTATGTGACACATGTCTTCACATTTCTGAGATATACCAAATTTTCTAGGAGTAACTTTCCAATCCACCACACCACCTTCTTATTTAACAATGGTGGATATTCTGCAAATTAAAATCAGAAAAAAAATTAATTTTTTTTCATAAATGTCAACTTGATGAGTGAAATATTAATGAGCATTATTAATAAAATATGAACACTTTTCATCTTTAATGAAATTAGAGCTTTTTTTGTTTTAGAATGTTAAATCTAGTATTTAATGTATGTTACATATTATATAATATACTAGGTCTTATGGTTCTAACCACATTCATCTTATTAAGGAATTTTTGTTGTATGTGTTCCTTTTATTGGTAATGGAAATATACGAAAGTTTATTTTCCTGAAAAGTGATTCTCTCAAGTTTCTGTTTGCCTAATAAGCTAAAGTTACTCTTCAAATAAATCACAATTGACCTATCTCATTAATTTCAAACTACATTATATAATAAATTCATAGGCAGAACTTATAAAAGTTCCCATCCAAGTTAGTGGGATTTATTTTCTTTTCCAACAGAAAACTGTAGTTAGAGAAGTAGAAACTAAAATACTTATGTTACATAAAGAGTAATATTAAGTTAAAACAAAAATATTTGTCTACCTCTGATAAACAATGAAGAGCATTATTTTGCCCTGGACATCCTTGCTTATATCAGGTCCTAATCTTTAAAACATGAATATCTGTCTCACTTTCTTCCTCATATCCAGATATAGAGCACTTTTCATAGGATCCATTTAAGTAAGGGGCAGCAACTGTAGTGGTATGGAGCTCTCATTATTGACTCCAGGCTCCACACATTTGGCTACCAGCACCAATAAGGTATGTGACTTTTGAACAAGTAAATAGCCTCTCTGGGCACCATGTCCTCATTTGTAGGATGGGAATAACAATCTTTTCTCAGAAGTGTTTATCATTGCACCTGTAGCAGTAAGTCTGTATTAGCAATGAACCATTTAGAGATGTTTATTAGAAAAAGGTATCAGATAGTATCATGAGAACATATAACACTGTCTGGATTTTAGTAAACAGAGAGCAATAGAGATCACACTCTATTTTTAATAGGACAAAAACTAAAGAAAACCTTCTTTATTTCCTACTTTTGTTCCTTTTATATCTATACAGTGTAAGGTAAATAAGCTACATAATTTGGATGTGCTCTAGAAATGAATTGTTCATATTTATAGGTAAAGAACATAAAAACTGTTGTAGGTGTTTTTGTTATATTTTCTAAGAAATAAGCCAATTACATTTGATTAGCCAAAAACAATGTAATAAATTTATGTTTTTATTCCTAATATAAATGTGTGAAAATTTTTAAAATGATATAATTGGACTTTCCTAAATCAGGACATCATTGATGTGAGTTATGTTTCAGAAAATTATAATAGTTGGTAGAAACTTGATATAGCAAACAATGTTGGATTAAAAATTAATTAGTAATGTTTTAATTTACTTTCATGTGTATGAAACTTTTAATAATGCTTCTTATAGATTTCTTATTTCAATTTTAAATTACTGCTTGCATCAGTCAAAATTTGGGCAGAGAATTACCAGTTACACTGTATGCTTCAACAGAGAATTTATATAGTGATATCCTTTGTGTAGAGGATTAAGAAAGCCAAAGAAGACATTGAGGTAACACAAAGATATTAAGATATTAACCTTAAAGTATCTATCGGCTATTAGAAGCAGAATCTTAGGAGTGTGAGCTAGGCACTCAACTCTCTGAGAAGGGTGCTGCCTGATTGGTGCTAGTAATTAAGAGGTTCAGAGGAGCAACTGTATTGGGGATAAATAATCAGTCTGTGTGGATATCTGTGAGAGAGACCAGGGAGCTGATGCTGAGAGTGTCAAAACTGGGAACAAGCTACTGTTGCCCTGGTGAAATACCACTTTAGGGGCCATCCTGGCCAAAACAACAATAAACAGGAAGGAGGAAATTGGCTGGAAAAGGAGACATATATTCGTCACAGAAAGAACAGAAAAAATAAATAAAACCAAAATATACTTAAATAGAGATGCTCAATGCTAATGTATGTTTGAAAAAAACATTTTTAGTTAATTAAAATAAAGTTTTACAGCAGAGACAGCCCCTTGTAAGATATTTTTACAGAAATCACTCTTAATAGTTAAGATTTCAAGCATAAATTTAAACCAGGACATGGTACACTTCTTCTCCCCGCTACTTTAGTCCCCGATAAGGCCCAGAATAGGGTGAGAATTCTTCCCTTCTTCCCACAATTTTCCTGGTTTTAGCACTGAAAGCAAAGAACTGGAAAAAATCTTAGACCTGAATAAATTAGGATGATTGGTCAATTTACTATAGAAACTAGTATTTAAGTTTCCATATATAAAAGAAGAGGGAACATTATCAAATTGAGACAGAAAAGGAAAACATGTTTTGTTGTCAGCTAGTCTATATGCTTTTCTAACTTTAAGTTGTTTAGAAAAGTAACAAATTAGTGTTCCATACACCCATACATTTGTAGGTTAGGCATATCCACCCTTCTTACTATTATTTACCATTTTTATTTGCAGAGAACGATAAAGAAAAATCCTAGTAGAGGAGGAGATATAAGAAGAAAAGCTTTCAACTCTGCTGTCACTGAAGTGAAATTCCTAATTATTGCTACCTGACTGACGCCTACAGTTTATTTCTCCGTCTACCAAAAAGCCATACACTAAAAGCCAGAAAGGATTATATAACTAAAAGTTACAAGTTTGAATCAGATTAACATTGGAATTATTAGTGTGAATAATGAATATTCTGGTCACCTTATAAACCATGAGTGGTGAAAAATTTGTCAGAAAATGTAAGATCAAATTGGAGCATGTCAGTTTAAAATATCTGTGACAAACAACAAGATGAAATATCCTAATCTATCTCAGTCATGTGATACTCAGTGATGTCACTCTGTAAGTAACTGAGCTATCTCTTGACCACTTAAGAGACATCTTCATGCCATTATTGAAAAAAAAAATACACTAAAATCCCCTTTTCTATCATAGTCAAATTGTTTTTCATCTTTTAAATTTTTCCTTCAGTATATTTCTATGAAATTTAAGCTTCTGAGTGGTATGATTTTATAATGCCCTCTCAACATCAATTCCTACTTCTCTGCTCCTTATTCTCTGCCTTCTTGTAGAACTAGACTTAATTCATAAGTTTTATTGGTTAAGATGAAAGCTAATCTAGATAATTGTGAGAAAAAGATAAAAATATTTTCATTTTTCTCATGCAACAGTCCAGCCAGCCTTGACAAGTGAGGTGGCTGTGTTCTGTGGGCTCATTCAGGGACTTCATTTGCTCTGCCATTCATTAGATGCTTTTGTAAGATCCAAGCTGAGTTGCAAATCATTTGTATTCCAGACTATGGGGACAGTAGAATGAAACAAAATCCAAGGCAGCAGTTCTTCTTTGAGCAAGTGAAGAAGCCACACAAATCACTCATGCTAGCATCGGGGACTGGGACATGAAATAGCTGGAAAGTCATATCCTCAGGAAGAAGGAGAAAATAGATTGAGAGGTAAAATGTGTATTGCCAAATATATCATTCATTTTATGGAAAATTTTCAAATCACCTAAGTGGAGAGAGCCAATTAATTTCCACATCTTGAACAAAAGGATGCTATTGCATTCATGACATCATGTTATGTATTTTAATGTCCACCTTACTTAAGAGACTAAGAAATTATGAAAATTACTAGTTGTATGCATTTATGAAGTTCCTAAATTTCTCCCAAGTTAAAAAAATCACTTCCTGTTACTAAATTGATTTGAATAGACTGCAGGGTTGTGATGGTTAAACACAGAGATTATACACAGGGTCCTAAAGCTTTAACAAAATCAAATGGTTTTCTCATAATGTAGTTCTCATAATAATGATGAAACTAGAATTAGAATAACCTTTTGGATTTATGGTACAATTTCATTAAAGTAAGCCAAGTCATGCTATGGTTCTGCTCTAGTGTCAGAATCATTAAGTGAAAAACTAAACATTGGCAATTTGAATGACATCATATTTATTATGTATGTTTTTTTAAAAAATGTGTAACTACATCATGTACAACCAGAAGAATGAGAAGTTATACAGAAGTTATGCTGCATTTATGTATGATGTGTCAAATTGCATTCTACTGTCACATATAACTAATTAGAACAAATAAAAAAGTTTAAAATGAAAGAAAGAAAAATAAATAAAATATTAAGTTTTGAAGACATTCTTCTGCATTTTTTGTACATTCTGACAACATGCACAACTTTATCATTTTCTTAATTTAGCATCATCTTACAACATCTGTTTAGCCTTTTTCTGGTGAATGCTGCCAGCTTCAAATATCACACTGATTCTTCATAGTCTTAAAATTGAGTACTGTTGTTATAATGTGATATGTTAAGTGCTACATAACTAAAGACTAGCTGGCTTTAAATTAATAGGACAAATTTATTAGAAAACCATGAATGCATGGAGATAGTGCTGAATTTTATCAGAAAAGAAAACCTTACAAATTCATTGTTGACTGACATAAATTGGTTGTAGAGTCAGATATAGTCTGTTAACACCTGAGTTTAACTACTTAACAGCTCCATAAATTTTGGAAAGTCACTCTTCCTTTCCAAGCCTCAACTATCACATTTCCCAAATAGGGATAATTATAGAAGACTGCCTGTGTAAGATTTATAAGCTTTAATAGTCTTTCTGGTATTGATTAAGTAAATAATAAATTATAGCTATTATTATTATTATTATTATTATTATTATAGATCTAACCGATATAAAAAACTCTGTAGCTAATACATGATATTGAAAGAGCTTTGTTTAAATAATTTTGAAATGATCAATAAAAACAATTACATCTCTCTAAATTCCATCATAATGAGTTTTCTATTTTTTTTGCAAATATACATAGAAAAATTACATAGTCTTTGAATTAGTCTACATTAACCTCAAGGCAATAGAGCAAAGCATGAAATTTCAGCACAGTCCAATGGGAACACAAGCCATGTCAGAAGGTGTAATCACAAAGAAATGCAGAAATTGGCAAATGCATTAAAAGCCCTACAAAACAAATACATGTGAGATGGCTATTTTTAAAAGGAAGAAAAATGAAAACAACCATAAGCAAAAGTTCAAGAATAAGATAAACAAAAAAGAGGAGAGATAAGAGAAATAGTTTTCATATCTCTGTAACTATCATTTTTATTTCATTTTTTTCCATCATATACTACTTTCATTACCAAACTAACATCAACCCTGGAGCACAAGAATCCTTAATAAAATGACAGCTTTAAGAGATTTTGACTTAGATGAAGGACAAGTTTCCTTAGTTAGCTTTGAAAATAATTACTGATTGAATTTTTTAAAAGAATAAGGTTATTCCTGTAGTCAGTGAGTTAAATGGAAATTTATGAATCCACTTGCATCACCATAGAATTATAAGATATAACACTGATTAACCCTGCTACCGATTTGTAATTTGGGGCTTATAGAAAGGACCCTTGGTGGGTGAACTGTGAATACCTTATTCGAATATTTTAAGAATGCAGGTTATAATTATAGATTTAATATGACAGTGAGAAGATCAGAGCCAAAATTAAAGAGAAGTATAGATATGAAGCCTCCATAATTGCTAGTACCTAAAACGTTGATTGCATTGAATGCTGCTCATCTGTTATTTGAATGTCTCTGTGATTACACTTTTATCTTCTTAATATATGGATGAACTATTGTGAATTTAATTCATTTTCATTTTATTTGCCTCTGTGATTTTATTTCCTTGGTACTGGGAATGCAACCCAGGGGTGCTTAACCACTGAGCCATATCCCCAGCCCTTCTTATGTGTTGAGATACGGTCTTATTAAGTTGCTTAGGGCCTCACTACATGAGGCTGGCTTTGAACTTGTTATTCTCCTGTCTTAGCCTCCTCAGTCACTGGGATTATAGACATGTACCATTGTTACTTGCTGCCTTTGTGATTTTTGAAGAAAATCTAAAAAGACAGAAGACATGCCAGAAACATATTTCCCCTAACCATGAGTATTCTTATGTAAACATTCTTAAATCTATTAACATTTAATTCTGGCCAGAATGGGAAAATATTTTAATAATTAAAAACTAAGGGTAAATTAAAGATAAATCATTTTGGGTTTAAGTGAAGCATATGTTTTTCTCAAAAAAGGGTGATTGTGGTCATAGAAAAAAAATATTTTGGAAGTTTTTTTTTAAGCTTTCTATTTATTTTTTCTCATCACTAATTTATTTTACCCTTTAACCAGTTCCTGCTAAGTAATTCTAGTAAAACTCTTCACACATCTTTGAAACAGAAATTAGTAATATCCAACCACTCAGAAATGAAAAACTAAAATAACTATTATATGAAAATTCTACAATTAATTAATTTGCCTGTATTTTAACCCTCAAAAAATGCAAGGTATATCTTGGAAATATCTTAGCCTGGCACAGTGGTTCACACCTGCAGTCCCAGCAGCTCTGGAGACTGAGACAGGAGGATTGAGTGTTCAAAGCCAGCCTCAGCAATGGCAAGGCACTTAGCAACTCAGTGAAACCCTGTCTCTAAATAAAATAGGGCTGGGGATATGACTCAGTGGTTGAGTGCACTCGTGTTCAAACCCTAGTACCCAAAACAACAAAACAAAAACAGAAATGGGAGTAATAATTCTCTTTTTCTCATCTTTCTCATGGCTTCATTTCTTAGCAACTCAGTGAGACCCTGTTTCTAAATACAATACAAAATAGGGCTGGGGATGTGGCTCAGGCATTGAGTGCCCCTGAGTTCAATTCCCAGTACCAAAAAAGAAAGAAAGAAAGAAAGAAAGGAAGGAAGGAAGGAAGGGAGGGAGGGAGGGAGGGAGGAAGGAAGGAAGAAAGAAAATATCTTAAATAGCTTTTTTTTAAAAAAATCAGTTAGCTTCTTCTTAATATATGGATGAACTATTGTGATTTTAATTCATTTGCATTTTATTTGCCTCTGTGATTTTATTTCTCTGGTACTGGGAATTCAACCCAGGGATGCTTAACCACTGAGCAATATCCCCAGCTCATGCATTGAAAATGGCCACAAAGCTCCAGAGGAACATCAAAGGTGTGCATTGCTCTTTCACCATCAGTCATTAGCTAGGCAATGCCAGTGACCTCAACAGGACCTGCTCCTATTGTTACATGTAAGGTAACTGAGTGACTGGATGGGTCATCTCTGCTCACATGGCTCTCATCCTGTAGCAGAATAACCTAGCTATTTTCTCATAATTACAATTGTAAGTTGTTTTAAGCAGAAGCATGCACAGTCCTTATGTGTAGAGTGAGAATTGCACACTATAATGACAAACACGTTATAAGGCAAAAACAACCTCACTGTATTGAAGAACTGCTAAGTTAGTTACAATGACTAGAGTCACAAGACAAAGTGTTTAGATACAGTGAGTGCCAAGCATTTCCTCAATTTTAAATCTTTGTTTTTCATGTTTTTTTTTACTATTAGTTTACTTAATATTTTTTATTTGTTTTAATTAGTTATAAATGACAGTATAATTCACTTTGATACATTATACTTAGGTGGAGTATAATTTCTCAATCTTCTGTTTGTACATGATGTAGAACCCCACCAGTCCTATAGTTATATATGTACATAGGCTAATAATGTCTTAATAATTCTACTATCCTTCCTATGCTCATACACCCTCCCCTCCCTTCACTCCCCTCTACCTAATCTAAAGTAACACTATTCTTCCCTAGTTCCCACATGGCCTTTACTACGAATTAGTATCTGCATATCAGTGAAAATATTCAGTCTTTAGTGTTTTGGGATTGGTTTATTTTGCTTAGCAAGATATTCTCAAGCTCTATCAATTTACTGGAAAATGCATAATTTCATTTTTCTTTAAGGATGAGTAACATTCCACCATATATATATATATATATATATATATATATATATATATATATATATATATATATAATTTGTTTGTATGTTTTTCATCTGTTGAAAAGCACCTAGGTTGGTTCAATGGAAGAGCTATTCTGAGTTGAGCTGCTATAAACATTGATGTGGCTGCATCATGGTAATATGCTGATTTTAAGTCATTTTGGTATAAACCAAGGAGTGGGATAGCTGAGACAAATTGTGGCTTCATTCCAAGTTTTCTGAGGAATGTTCATATCTCTTTCCATAATGGTTGCAATAATTTGCATTCTCACTAGCAATGTAGGAGTATACCTTTTCTCCCACATCCTTGCCAACATTTATTGTTTGTGTTCTTGATAACTGCCATTTTGACTGGGGTGAGATGAAATCTTAGTTTTGATTTGCATTTCTCTAATTGCCAAAGATATTAAGCATTTTTTTTCATATATTTGTTGACCGATTGCATTACTTTTTCAGTGAAGTGTCTATTCAGTTCCTTGGTCTATTTATTCATTAGGTTATTTTGTGTGTGTGTGTGTGTGTGTGTGTGTGTGTGGGTGGGTGGGTGTGTGTTGAGTTCTTTATATATCCTGAAGATTGATGCTCTATTTGAGGTGAATGTGGTAAAGATTTTCTCCCATTATGTATGCACTCTCTTCATATTATTGTTTCCTTTGGTGAGAAGAAACTTTTTAGTTTCAATCCATCCCAATTATTGATTCTTAGTCTTACTTTTTGCATTTTAGGAGTCTTCTCATCCTTTTATCTTTAATCTGTGGGCGTCTTTGCTTATCTCTCTTAAAGATAGAATATTGTTGGGCATTATTTTTTAATCCAATGTTTGGTTTTTTGGTTCCCGGGGATTGAACTCAGGGGCACTTAACCACTGAGCCACATCCCCACCTCTATTTTGTATTTTATTTAGAGACAGGATCTCACTGAGTTGCTTAGTGCTTCACTTGTGCTGAGGCTGGCTATGAACTTCCAATATTCCTGCCTTAGCCTCTGGAGCTGCTGGTATTACAAGCATGCACCATTGCACTCAACTCAGACTATATCTTTTGATTAATATGTTTAGTCCATTAGCATTCAAGGTTACTATTGAGATATAATTTGTATTCACAGTTATTTTTGTTTAATTCTAGTTTCAATTTGACTTGGTTTCTCCTTTGATTGAATATTCCTTTAGTGTAGTTCCTCCCTTTGCTGGTTTTCTTTTTTATTTTTATTTAATTTAATTTTTATTTTTTTTTACTTTATCCTCATGGAAAATTTTGTTGCGAATATTCTGTAGTACAGGCTTTCTAGTTGTGAATTTTTTTAACTTTTGTTTATGGAAGGTTTTAATTTTATCTTCAAATCTGAAATATAATTTTGCTGGATATAAAATTCTAAGTTGGCATCCATTTTCTTTCAGAGCTTGAAATATTATTTCTAGCTTTGATGGTATGAATTGAGAAATCAGTTGAGATCCAAATTGGTTTCCCTCTATATGTAATTTGATTTTCTCTCACAGCCTTTAAGATTTTATCCTTATTCTCTGTGTTAGTCATTCTCATTATAATGTATCTTGGTGTAGGTTTGCTATAATTTTGTACATTTGGGGTCCTGTAAGCCTCTTGTAGTTGCTTTTCCATTTCCTTCTTTAAGTTAGGGAAATTTTCTGATATTATGTCATTGAAAAGATTGTACATTTCTTTGGTTTATATCTCTGCTTCTTCATCTATCTTAATAACTCTTAAATTTGGTCTTTTCATGTTATCCCATGATTCTTACAAATTTTATTCATGGATTCTTACCATCTTCTCTGCATGGTCAACTTTATTTTTAAAATTATATATTTTGCTTTCATTTCCTGAGTTTCTGCTTCCCAAGTGGTCTAGTCTGTTGGTGTTGCTTTCCATTTATAACTTGGTTTATTGATTCCTTCATTTCAAGGACTTCTGCTAGTTTTTCTTTTTTCTTTTTTCTTTTCACAATCTCTAACTCTTTATTGAAGTAGTGTTTTACTTCCTGTATTTTCTTTGATTTTACTATTTATACTATCCTTTACTTTGCAGATCAGTTTAACTATGTACATTCTAAACCCCTTCTCTGACATTTTTTTCTACTGTGTTTTCAGTGGATTCTGTTATTGGAGCATCTTGGTTTGTTTGGGGTGCTTTGTTCACTTGTTTTTTCATGTTGTTTGTGTGTTTTCCCATCTAGAAGTATGGATCTGTGGCAGCAAAGATTCTACTCAGCAGACTTATTATGTCCCTGAAGGTTTCCACTCTCTCACCTTTAAGGGGGAGACCAATATCAACAACACCCAATGCAAACTATATATAGCCCCAAACCTACTTGTTCCTATTAAGACATCCACAATTTTCTCTCAATAAATAGAAAGTATAAGTTCAATTATTGTATACAAAATAGAGAGTAAATTTGCTGAAAGGATTTACAATTTCAAATGGTGGACAAAGAGAGAACAGAGGTGGCATAAGGCATGATATCAATGAGGAGGAGAGAAGCCAGAGGTAAAAAATCTACAGGAAGAATGAAAGAGGAATTGATAGAGATTGGCCATTAGCAGGAGAAAAGATAAAGAATCTAGAAAAATAGACAAGCCTGAGGAAAAAATATATACAAAGAAAAATAATAAAAAAATATAAGAATACACACAAAACTGCAAAATACCATGCATATATCATAGTCTTCAATAAACTGATGCATGAAAAATACCTGGTTTCAAATATGGTAAAGATGCTAGAGAAGGAAAAGAAAAAAAAAACCCAATGGGACATTGAACAACTGTTTCTGTCAGCCTTCAGAAATTTCTCAGTCCTGTCCCTGATTTTTCATGGCATTGCCAAGGCCAGACTGGTCCATGCAGACCCAGTCACCATTCCACCGATCTGGGCCTCAGAAACCCCAGGCTTGGCCACACTAAGTCCCAAAATCTCAATGCTGTTCCAACTGGCAGAGAGACTACAGGGATGCATTCACACAGAGAATCAATCCCAAGAAGAAGCAGCAAGATGGAAGTCACCCAGTACTCCCAACAGGAAGACCACAGGTGCAACCAAATTCACAGGCACCCCAACATTGAACCTTCAGGTCCTGACCAGTGTCCCCAGACAGAGGCACTATACACTGAATGGCAACAAACCAGCTGGCGCCCTCTTTCCCAGGCCCAGGCCAGTGTCCCTAGATGGAGGCAGCCACTCTGGCAGCAGTCTTTGAGAAGCAATGGCAGTGGGTCATCAGCAGCAGAATTGGCCATTTTTTTTTTCATATTTTAATGTTGACATTTTTACTCCATATCCAACCAAATCACCAAATGTAAGTATGCTATAACCATTAGCAAATATGTTTATTTTTTATGTTTATGAACTATGACATAATAATACACACTAATCCATAAATAAACAATTTTTTTCTTTGGTCACTCTGAACATATTTTACCACTAGGGGGCAGTGAGTTGGATGTTAATGAACTAAAAACATCACAAACTTATTGTATTGTTAATAGTTTTAATCTCACAGAGCATAAAAGGGTTGATCAGTAACATAGTAAGAATTCTACCTGTACATCCACGTCTGCAATAGAGAGTAGAATCAGACATACTGAGGGATGGCGTGCATTTACCACCATAACTTCCAAAAATTAAAAAAAGGCAAACATGTGAAGTACAAATTGGTATTGAAATATACTTCTCTTCAATTTAACACTATAGAACAAAATTTTGACTCCTTTAACTGTTTGTAGAAATTAAACTTCCCTTACTAAGTCTCAAGTCAAGAAAGAGCAATTCTTTTACAGAAGCCATAAAATTAAATTATGCTATTAATATTTCAATTGATTACCAAAATATTCTATTCAGTTTATCAAATTGGCTTAACAGTGATCTGTTTTCACAATGATACTTACATTAATTCAGAAAATTTGAATTGTAAAGTTATTTCTTAAACATATTTTTTAAATTCTTAAAGCAAGACTTCTCAAATGTATTAAGAAATGACATTTTTTTTTCTAAGAGCAATCTTGGACCTAATATAGAAGTTAATTTTGATTGTATATATCAAATAACAATTCAGATGAAGAGTTAAAAAGAAAATTTTATTTTCTATTTGAACATTATGTTACTTGTTTAATAATGAATTTTAAAAATATGGTCGTGTTGGTTTGCTGATGCAAGCAAATATGCTAAAAAAAATTTTAAAAAAATGCTCCACAGGGCATAACATTTGTCTTGTTCACTACTATATTACCAGAGCCTGGAATAGAGCCTGGTATAGGCTAGAGGTTCAATAAATACTTTTTGAATATAATATTTGTTGACTGAATGGATGATGTTATTATGTAATTGAATAACATTGTCCTAGACAACTTGGGAGTAATCAGCACAAGATTTTCCACAATCTACATAACTGGAAAATAATAAAGACATGCTGTAAGGGCTATAAGATCCTTCATAAATTTCTTGAAGGTGACATGAATAATCCCAGGAAGACTATCAGAGCTAAAAAGGTTTCATTTTATTTTCAAGTTTTATATATTTTGCAGATTTTTTTTTTTGGATCTATAGCTGTTTTCACTGTCAAATCAAAATGTTCCTTTGAGCTACTTTGGCAGGAAAAACAGAACATATTGTTAGATTAAAATTTCTAAACTAAGTTTAACTTCAATCGCTTTACACATTCAGGAATTTATGAAATTTGAGGGAACATATTATTTCCACTAAACCAGGAACTGCCTGCCTATTAAATTTTCCAAATATCCATAAGCAACATAACTGAGAAAAGCAATAAATTTTTCAATATTTCAAATTTTGTTATTTATGAGATTTCCTAAGGTCAAGAAAAAAAAACACTGTTTTGTTATTATGTTATTATAAAGTCTGGAGTTGGATTCAATGTATAAAGAAACAGGAACCCTGGATTTCCTATTACTTAAAAAATGTGTTCTGATAAAAATATAATTCTAAGGATATTTTATTAAAGGTAAATGTATCTCATTCTGTCTTTTCTACACAGCATATTATAGTTTGTTCTAAGAAACAATAAAAATTGTCAAATTTACTGTTCTCTTAGGCAAAATTAATTTAGAAAAATCATTTAGAATTTCTGAGAAGGGGAGATGGAAAAAAGGATTAGAAGAGGAAGGATCAGTAAATTAAATTATTGTAAATTTTCTAGTTCTTAGGTTAATAGATAGTTTCTAAGTATCATGTTATTATGCTTTATAATAATATATATTTTTATGTTTTATAATTTACAGCTACATATCTATTAATAAATACTATTAATAAAGTTTCATTTTAAAGGCACAAACTATAATGAAAGTAATCTATAAATGTCAATTATGCTGAACTAGTTTTAACTCTAAAAATATCTTGCTGAAACTCATCAGGAGAAACATTTTTCAGATTTGATTCCTAACAACAACAACAAAAATCTTAATTTTGGTTTATGAGAGTGCTCCCTGATAACTTGGAAGAAATCAATAGTTGGTTTCCTAAAATCCACACAAGTGAAAAATAGTAAAGTTATTGAATTAGTTTATTTTCTTTGAAAGAGAATGCTCATGTATTTTGCTCATAGTTAAATTTAGAGAAAATTTAAAATTAGAATGAACTTGTTTAAGAAGAAAATTATTAATCACTCCATGACAATTCATGTTTCTTAATATGGGACTAAAGAAAATATATATAGATACAGTTGAGTCATGTGCAGGTACTAAAAGTGATATCAAAAGTAATTATTAATATTAATTTAGTGTAAACTAAAAATTTACATATGTTGCCAAAAATTATAGCTACAAGCTTCAAAATTTAATTCAATTGTTAAATTCATAAAATAAAGCACAGAATTAATCAACATATATATAACTGAGTGCAACAGTGATAAGAAGGTATCAGTTGTCAGTTACCTAGGAAAGTCACCTTTATAATATAAAAAATAATTAACATACATTTTTAAAATAAAATAAATATTAATCTGTTATAAGTAGTATAGCAAAATCATGTTGTGTTATGATAGAAATAGCAATGCAAAACATAAATGATGCACAGTATTCAAAAATTGGTTTGTAATGTCATTAATATTTCCTTCTTTCTTATTTTAGATAATTAATTGGTATTTCACTATTCCTAACTACCTCTATTCACTTTAGACAAATCTTTTAATGATTACATGTTAGAAAACAATTCACATTATTTTAAGCAACAATGAGAAAAACATTTACAAACTCATGTACTGATTATGTCCAGAAGGCACATGTGATTTTAGATATTGCTTGGCCCATAAATTAAACAATGACAGAAGGGCATTAGTTTCCTCTGTCCCTTGATTCTGCTTTTTCCTGTCAGAGGAATATCATCTCGGGCAAACTCTACCTACAGATTAAGAATGACTTGGTAGATAGGAAGATTCAGGTTTATATTATTTCAGTTTCTTTAATAACCCCAAAAGCAAAATAATTCCAGAGAAGTTCCCAGCGCTGATTCCCCTGGGCCTTTCTTCATGTATGTATCCATGAGCCAATCGCCAAGGTGCTCTCACTGGCCCAGGGGTGTGCTACCAGCACATGGAGTAACATGGTGAGAACCAGGCATGGTGGAATCCCAATGCCTTGGAGGCTGAAGCAGGAGGATCATGAATTCAAAGCCAGCCTCAGCAAAAGCAGGGTGCTAACCAAGTCAGTGGGACCCTGTCTCTAAAAAAAAAATGGAAAATAGGGCTAAGGAAGTGGCTCAGTGGTACAGCACCCCTGAGTTCAATTCCCAGAGTCCAAAAAAAAAAATGCTCAAAAGGAAAAACAACAATAGCAAAAAACAAAATAAAGATAAATGTACTCTGGTAACATAAATAACAAATAAAAATGAGTATACAGTCCTTAACACCTAATAAAAACACTCTCTCCACATGTTTTAAGTTTTAAAGTGGCTCAGTTTTAATATAATACAGTTTACTCCCTTCTTTATATTTTGTATAACTCATGGTTTTGCTCTCATACTTTTTTTAACAGCAAAAAAGTTATTCTTCCAAGATATAGATCTTTACATATCACTCAACATCTCAAAAATTGCTTTTACTTTTTATACAGAAAATGAAATGCTTCAAGAATATTTATCTAGACTCTACTAAGTGTTTAGATAACTTTTTATACAAAGGGTACCAAAATGGATAAATTGGACCAAGCCTGTGTCCTCCAGAAAATTTACGACCAGGAAGGATGTAATTGACAATGCAACTGTGCAAAAATGTAGTAGTCTCCCCAAAGAGACAGGAGAGTGCATTACAACCTCAGGTGAATGGAGAACACAAGTCAGAGTGGCTGGAAATGGCAGGGGAAGAGTCCTAGATACTTTGAACCTAAAATGACAAGAAAGAACCATGTCACCTACCTGTGGTAAGAAAAGGTTCCAGGCAATGGAAACAGCAGCTCCAAATAATTGAAAGAGTAGTTTGAGGAACTGAAAGAAGTTCCATATAGTAGAATCATGGAGTAAAATATAAGGAAACTGAAGGGAGATGAGGAGAATTTATAAGAATGGGTTTTAAAAGGATTTTTAAATGCTCTGTAATATGACCTTCTTTGTGTACGTTTTTTAGTGTTTTTATTAGTGTGTTCTACATAGTAGTGTGGTTCATTTTGACATAAATACACAGAATATAACTTGCTTCTACTAAATTCCCATTACTTCCTCTTCTCCTCCTCTACTCCTTCCCCAGTCCTCTTCCTCTACTGGTATTCCTTCCATCTATTTATAGTTGTTGTTTTTTTTAAAATTGGTGTTTTATAGACATATATAAAAGTGAAATTCAATATGGCATATTCATATATGTACATAGCATGATTTGGTCAATTTAATTCCCCAGCTGTTCCCTTTTTTATTCCCTCCACTCTCCCCTCTATCCCCTTCCTCTGCTCCACTGATATCTCCTCTATTTTCATGGGATCCCCATGCCAGCTTTCTCTTTCTCATCTTGCTCTAACTTCCACATTTGAAAGAAAACATTCAACCCTTGGCTTTTTTTGAGTCTGGCTTATTTCACTTAGCATGACATCCTCTAGTTTCATTCATTTGTCAGCAAATACTATACTTTCATTATTTCTTTATGGTTGTGTAGAAATCCATTGTGTATATAAACCACATTTTCTTTATCCATTCTTCTGTTGATTGACATGTGGACTGATTCCCTAGTTTGACTTTTGTGAATTGCACTGGAAATCTGCTGTATGTCTTTTTAAAATGTACTCCTCATATAAGTCACGCCATTGTATTTTTTCTCTTTAGGATAATAAACATCAGAAAATTTAAAACACTTAATTGTAAATGCTTTAATTTTCTTACACCGAAAACTGAGATAATATCTACCTCACAAAATTGTTATGAATTACTGGACTAATATAATTTGTTCAGGGCAGTACCTGATACATAGTTAGTTATCATTGATACTGTTGTACCTAAAATCTGCCTTACATTTCTCCTTTTCCTTAGCTTATATCAAGTTTATTTCCTTAACGTAATTCTTTTCCTTCCCATAAATTCTTTTCCTTCCCAATCTCAACATGGCAACCCGTAAAATAATTCTCATATCTTCTGATTCCCATAGCTCATTTTTGGTCTCTATATATGTAACACTTAATGCATAATACCTTGAGCTCAAATAATCTCAACTTTCTACATGTGTTTACCATGGTCTCCAGTAAACTTCTTTCATCTATGTTCTCCATGGCATCTAGCCTAGTGTTATGTTAATATAAATTGACAATATAATTTTTAACTGAACCAAAGTAAAATAAATATGAAATTTAAAATTATCACTCACAAAAATACTGAAAATCAGTGTAAGAAACAAATCTCACTCTTACCTACTGTTATAAATATCTGAAGATCATAGGATACATAGAAAGACAAGTATGCAAATCATTTCAACATACAACTTGTGTTCAGTACTATATTCAATATTTGAGAATTATTATTAGGTTCTTACAGATTGGCTAATGTTTTTATTTGTATATCTATAATTAAATGACTATCTCATCAAATTCAGAGTGCAAACTAGATGTTAAGAGGGAATATTACCAATGATTAAAGAATCAGAAGCTTTCAAGTACTTTTGAAATCCATTTATAATCAAATAGGTAAGCAGAGCCAAGTGGTACTTAGAATTTTGCTTTGCTATAGCTATATTTATTTGAATTATCTGCTATCTAATTATGAAAATAGAATTTTAATTCAAGTAGCTATATAAAATTGAAAATATCAATTGCTATTTCTTTAAACATATAAATAACATTTCATTAATTCAAAATGACCTACTCCCTAAATATTTAATAAATATTTAGATACTGCTGTTCAAATTCTGATCTAAACTCCTTAGATTAATCATTTCATTTTATCTTCAAAGCATAACTATTACACTTTGTATCTAGAACGTCCCCCAAAGGCTTATGTGTTGGAGTCTTGGTTCAATAAAGCAGCATTCAGTTGTGATTTTAAAAAGTGATTAGATCACGAGGGCTCTGGCCTCATGGGTGTATTAATCCAGTGACGGTTTCATAATTTGATGTCATTCTTAGGAGGTGGTGGAAAATGTTGGCAAAGGGACCTAGTTGAAGAAAGTAGATCATTGCACGCACGCTCCAGAAGACTGTATTTAATCTCAGAACCCCCCCCCACACACACACAAACCTCTCCCCCCCCCCCACTTCCTGGTTGCCATGAGGTGACAACTTCTCCATGGAGGTTTTCCGCCATGATGTCCTGCCTCACCTCAAGCCCAAAGTAATGGAATCCATCAACTGTGGACTGAAACCTTTGAAAACAAGAGTCAAAATAAACTTTTCCTCCTTTAAATTGTTTTCTCCAGGTATTTCCTCGAAACAATGAAAAGCTGATCAACAGCCATTTCCACTGTTATTACTATTTCACAAGAGAGGAATTGAGGCCACAGGGAGGCTAATCTACTTGCTAAAGCTCATACCACCAGCAAAAGGCAAAGCCAACATTTCAGTACAAACAGACAGGCTTTGAAGTAAAACCTCTAAAATATTATGATGTGCTGTTGATGATGTTTAAGTCTATGTTCAACATCGGTGAAGGGATACCAGAAAACAAAACTGAATACCCAAATTAACAAATTTATTTCAACCCAAATATGCCAAACCCATGGAGACATTTGCATTATTTGAGGTTAGAACTACAGACCCCCTATGTCAAATCTGCATTGAATTTGATGTGATAAATTGGGTATTCTTTTGACACCCATTAAAAAATACTTTTGTCTTATCTTTCTAATATTAATTATCTTTTCTAATGTTACCTCCTACTATAGACTGTTGCAACTTTAAGGACAAGTTGTGGTTCTTAGATGTGGTGGTAATGACTACAAGAATCCATTAAATGCATTAAAGGCAATACATAGAAAAAAAATTGTTTTCATGGAACACAGTAGAATGTATCAATTGGTATATTCAGAGGTTTATTCTCTCTGTCACTGAAAACAGATGTATCCATACGTGTTTACTACTGTGAGCATGTCTCAAGCCAAACTCCTGCAATATTATCTTCTATTTAAGACAATGACACCTGTTCTCAATATTCAAAATCAAGCATCTTCATATTTACTTCAAAATGATACACTATAGAAATAACTCATTCATTTCATTTTCTTCTATAATTTTTGTCATCTTTCCACTTTTTTATATCTATTTTTAATTTCTCTTATAACACTTTCCCATGCACATTTCAAAGATGGGCATTAAAATAATGATTTCTAAAGAAAGATTAAAAATGCCTTTTAGCTTTATAATACACAAAGTTGTACCTGTGTTTTCTAATTGAGGCATACATTTATAAAGAACAAAGTTTCATGTGTGTTTCTGTGTGACCAATAAAAGATATTTAAGAATGAGTATTAAAATGCTGAGAAGCACAATTAATAAGGAAAAATAATTACATTAAAAGAGGGAAAAGGTGATTTTTTAAAAACACATTATTGACTTTCTTGAAAAAATCCTTATGCTTTTAATCATATCTCCAAAGCTATAAAATAAAAGTAACGAATATGCTGGCTGTGAACATTCTATCCAGCCAGAGAGAGCTAGTTATTTCATAGCCCTACTAATGGTTGATTGTTGAGCATTCAATGACATTATATTATATTCTTGTGATTATATCAAGACAGTTGGAAAAATTAATATTATCAATCAATGGGAAAGCCTATTAAAATAAATTTAACAATTAAAACATCAGAAAAGAGAAGATCAGTTATAACAGTTTGAGAGGTTCCTGTAATGTATCCCAAGACACTGATATTCAGAAATTTATTTCTTACTATGAAAATTTGTTTGTGATTGTCACTTTAAAAAATAATAGTATAATTTTATTTTTTCAAAGCTAATATTTACAGTTGTGTATTAAACCTTTTGTTCTTCTTGTGTTTCTTTTAAAGAATTTTAAAATAATTATAATTTTTCCCTAAAAATCATCTAAAGCAAAATAATCCAGTACATTCCATCTTAGGATATTTTAGTGCCCTCTAGTGTGCAGAAATTAACAATAGCTTTTCATTTTCTAAATTTATGTAATTGTTTTAAAAATCCAAGATTTTAAGAATTGCAACTTTGGACTGATATAAAGAGGGTTAAAAAATCAGTTTGAAGAGCAAATTAGAGCCAGATATCTGTTCAATCTAAATATAAAATCTGATGAAATATACGTTTTTCTGCTAGTTTTTTTTCAATTTAAACAATCCCTCCTCCACTTCTCTTTGAATGGAAACAGGGCTTCTCATTTACATAAATTCAATTTCAGATTTCAAAGATTCTGCTACCTTTTTAAACACTGAGAGCTCCATCATATCTCCAAAATACATGTATGAAGTAATGTTCATATTGCTAAAATAGGTGCCTTCTCTGAAACTTCCAGCCTCCAAAATATTGATTTTTTTTTCTTTTTTTCTTCTTTTTGTTACTGGAGATTTAGCCTATGGCACTTTATCACCAAGCTACATCCCAGACTTTTTTTTTTTTTTTTTTTGAGATAGTGTCTCATCAAGTTGCTGAGGGCCTCACTAAGCTGCAAAGCTGGCCTTGAATTCTTAATCCTCCTGCCTCAGCCTCATAGTGGAGGGGATTAATTGCATGAACCCCTGTGCCTGGCACTGAAACATTCTATCTGAGATAGAGCAGCTGGATAGGGCCAAATTAAAATAGCCCAACCTAAAGCTTCTTATGATTCTACAAATGGATTGTAAAACAAATATGAGATATTAAACAGATGCAGCTATTTTTAAAAAATAAATAAAACTGTAAAGGATAAACAGAAGAGATTTGAGGGAAAAAAATTGTCAGGTTAAACAAATCATTTTAGGAGAGGTCTTTAGAATTTTAATAGATCCATCACATTAAAGGATAATTTTCCTTTACCAATGGCCAATAACAACCAACAGACCTTCTGCACAGCAAAGATGTAATAGAGTATTTCCAGCTGCATGGTTTTAATTTTCTGTGGTGAACCAATGACTTGTAAATTAGAATGGATTCAGCTGGAGATCATAGACCAGTTGATACTATTAGATAATTTGTAAATGTCTCTGAGAATTGACTTCCATAATCTTCTTAGTTAGGTATTTACTGAAAAGTGAACAACAGCAAATTTGGGCTTTCGCTTTGTACTTTTCAATATCAGGAAAGGTCCACTAAAACAAGAAAAAGTTTAATATTCAAGTAATATGCAAAGTGTCAGGTAATGATATTTTATTTGGCAGAGCTGTATTCTTAAAATGATCCAAATTGGATAAACAATGATACCTGCTAAAACCATAGAGAATTATTTTATCTTTGTGTTGTGGCAAATCTCCTACATGTTTCCTCTGTGTAGCCATGGATGAAGTCATAAAGTTTAGTGGAGTATCATTAGAAGACAGTTAACATTCCACCCAATATAAAATATAAACAAAATTAAGGTAACATTTTAATATTTTCAGATAAAATATTAAGTAATGATAATTAATAGAATTTAAAATATTAATTAATAAAAATTGTTCTATTTTATTCTTAGCCTCAATAAATATAACATATTGTATATTAGTATATATTTTATAATACATTGACTAGAATAGACTGAATTTCCAAATTTATACAAAAATTCATATATATGGTTACAGGCCTAGCAATTAATTTAAATATCCTAGTTTCTTTACTTACCAGCTAGGAAAAGTGAAGAACTATAACCATATCCACCATTATAATAAATAATGATGATAATAGTACCCATTAGTCAACATTCGCTTCCATGAATTCACTGGAAGAAATTTCACACACTCTTATCTTCATTTATACATACCATTTTCCCCACTCTCAGATATGTAGACATCTGAGAAACTACCTCCTTTAACTATCTAACCAAAATAAGAGAGCAGGATTTATGGTGATTGTGTATACACCATGCACCAGGTATCCTTCCATGTACATTTGCTGTTTTGATATATTTTACTTCTCACATCAATGATATAGACAACATTACCTTTATTACAATGATTAAAAAAATAAAAGTTAAGAGAAAATTAAGCAGGCTATCTCTCATGTATTGAATTATTTCAAGTACCAGAACTTAGACTTTATTACATATCGATCTGACTCCAAACTTGATATTCCTATTAAAGTTAACAGGTAAATTAATAAGAACCACTGAAAAGTGTCAACATTGCTTCACTCATCTCCATCCTCCCTTCAGTTTAACCTGAAGGTCTATTGAAAGCAGACACTAAAGGACAGCCCAGGTTTGTGGAGTCAGATTTTAGATAGGAATCCTTGGTACAGTTCCAAATACTAAGGCGAGGGCATCCTTTCTTAGTAATGACCCACATGCCCAAGTTTAGCATGAAGTTGCAATGTTATGCACTTCAAAAAGGAACTCTGAATTAATGAGGAAATACCTAGTGTCTTTTTTAATTTTTATTGGTTCTTTTTAGTTATACATAATAGTAGAATCCATTTTGACATGATTATAGAAGCTTGCAAAATATCTAATTCAGACCCCAGTACCTCTCCTTCCCCTTCCCTCTCCCCACACCCTGCTTCCTTTCCTTCTACTGATCTTTCTACCATTTACCCATAGTTATTTTGAAAAGTCAGACCAAAGATGAATAGTGAAGAGACAAGAGGGTATGCTACAGAGATTTTGCTTCTCCAATAAATGATTGGACTTTATCTTTAACTGTTGAGCCCAGTTCTGATCTCCTATTCCACTTTATACCAATACTGGGTTATTTTTACTATCTAGAAAGAGGCAAGTTTCTTCAGTCTCTGTCATTATGATTATGGTATAGCATTGCAAAAAATTCATTTTGCTATAATTTGTTCCTCTACTTTGTTTTGGTTGTTCATCCTTTGACTTATAAACACTTTCTGCAGGAAGCATTTGTGATCCTAAATTCACAATAGGTCCCACTTCTTTGGCTTTCTAAAAAGTATATTGGCTTCCCTTTTCATAGCTATAATTGCCTAGTAGCATGATTTCATTTTTCACACATCTGCCTCCTGACCACACTGAAGATCCACAAAGACAGGCTGTATACAAGTGTGGCTCACCAGCATTTCTCTACATATGGCACTGTTAATAGATGAATGAATACTGATCTGTACCTCCCACTTGCACAGTGGATTATAATAAAATTTCAATGAGTAGAAATTTTTATTTATTTATGAACTCATGAGTATACAGAAGATAGATGAGCTGGAGAGCTTTCTTCTTTAAACATTCAGAATCTAAGTACAGAAATAAGCACCTATCAAATATTATGGAAAGATAGTTAATATACATCAATTCTGCCCAGCCTTTATACAAGTGTTGCATTGCTCCTGTCTTTTTTTTTTTTAACAAAATAGGAAAAGACTGATGTATCTTTACTGGCTCCATTAATATTATTATTATTATTTTATTGTTAGGACTTGACTTTTTATTTTTATATCATAATTATTCAGAATAATAGGTTTCATTGTGGCATATTTTCACATTAATAAAAACAATTTGATCAACTGCACTCCCCCAAACCCCCACCCTTTTCACTTCCCTCCCCCAGGCCCTTCCCTCTACCCTGATGCTCTCCCTTTTACTTTCATGGCTTCTTTTCCTGTTTGTCCCCTCTAGTTTCTACATATGAGCAATTACATACTATATTTTCTTTTTTAAAAAAAAATTTTATTAGTTGCTCAAAATATTACAATGATCTTGACATATCATACATTTGATTCAAATGGGGTACGCAATCTTATTTTTCCACGTGTACAGATTGCAGGATCACATTGGTTATACAACCACGTTTAAGTCTGGTTTAACAGTTTAAAAATCAGAATCAATTCCTTTACTCTTTTTTTTCTCCTAGTGGCCAAAAAATATATTACAACCAACTCTTATTCAAGTACATTACATTAAATATCTATATGAAAAACATTTAGAAAAAACTGAAATTCTGACACTGAGCATAATAAGAGCATATATTTGGAAATCTTTCCTGATGGATCAACTTATTGATATAATTCACAACTGCTCTTAAAACATTCTCTAAGCTATATATATACATACACACACATACACACACACATATATAAAATACATATATATGGCATATACTTTCAATAAAGGGTGGATAAACTGCAATTGAAGACACATTGGGCAATTTAATTGCATACTTTTGCAGCAGCTACATATTTAAACAGTTAATTAAGAAAAGGAGTTCAAAGGCTCTGTTTTCTTGGCTTTAAAGCCCTCAAAATATTTTAGCATCTGTGTCTGTCAAAAACAAAAAGAATCTGTGCCTATATTAGTCTGCTATGGAGAAAGGATCCAACCTAATTTATTCTTCATGAAAGCCATTTTGCAAAATTTATTCAATATCTATTTATATTTATAAATCATCAACCATGAAATGGAATGAAAGCGATTGCAACATTCCACATTTTAAACTTATTATCTATATTTTGTTCTTCCTCTTACCAAAGGCATTCAAATTAACTCAATCAGGCTTACCTTTTTCATCAGACAGATAATAGTTTTGAGATTCTGAGCTGAAAATATATTCTGATTTTAACTGACAGTGAATGATATGTGTATCAGATTTTAATAAAGGGAAGCAATGCTTCTCAGTGGCATAACTAGATGGAAACGGCATCAAATGATGGCGGAAATACTTTCAAGACTTAAAGAGATAAAGGCGTATTTCTGCATGGTAGAAGACCTCCACATCAAAGCTGCACAGTGATTCTACAGCTGCTCAAGATCATCATAAAAGGCCCTCTTTCCCCTGCACAGATTTTATTATACGTCTTTTGTCTTCAAGTTTGCAAGCCAGCTACATAGCATGAACATTTTTTTCCAGCAAGAAAAGGAATGAAGGTTAATGCACAAATGCGAATTCCTCCTTGTCAGGCTTGTGGCTTTTTCTTTAGGAAGGATTGTTGTCCCATTAAGTATCACTTGTATCTAGCATTCCTACACCAGGTGCAACCGAAGCTCAAATAGAGATGCTTAAATTTTGCTTTTCAGTGCTTGCACCCTTGCAGTTTCTATGGAACAATCATGGCATGAACAAGAATGTTGAATATGAAGGTGCCATTGGCCAAACTCCAGTGTGTGACACAGGTCTGTCACTCACTTTATTCTCTTTTCTCTCTGTCTCTCTATGAGCATACACATGTGCTCACACCCTCAGGTACTAAGGATTGAATTAATCGTTAACATCATATGCTACAATGTTCCTGTTTTATTCCATTCTTTCTGTATATTTACCATTATCCTCCCAAGGCATGTGCATGCCCCCACTCTCCCTAGGGCAACTTTTCTAGTCTGTCAGATATGAGTACCTTACTGTTTGTATAGGTTTCTATAAAATATGAATTTTAGTTTTTGTACACCTAAAAAGAATCTGTGAACACATAATTATGCTTTTATCTCATTCTTCATTTTTCCTTATGGAAAAAACATAACTGTATAAAATAAAAATTTAAATGTAAACATAAAAGGATTATTACTAAATATTTAAGGATATGGATTATTAAAGTTTCCTTATTTATTCAGTATGTTTACTACATTCTTATTATGTGTAATTGTTACTATGGATACAGCAGTGAAAAACAAAGTAAACCAAAAATCTTTTTTTTTCTATAACTTACAATCCAGCAAAGTAAATAAAGGGTAAAAAGTAAATTATTAAATTTCAACATATGTTAGGTAGTAAAAAATAAAAAAGAAAGAAAGAAAACAAACTAAAGCCATAAGTAAGTACAGGAAGAATTTGGGGTGGGAATGGAATGAAGGGATAGGCCTGCAAGATGTAATTTTAGATAATGTTAAAATCAGAAAGGTCACACTAAGATGATAACACTTATAAAATGTGGGTAAAATTTGTGTTGACATAGGGGAACAGGATTCCAGGCAGAGGGACTTCTAGGTCCACAGACTTTCAAGAAAAAATGTTTACCAGTCTAGTGGAAGAAGAGTAGGGCATCCAGTGAGGCTATAGCAAAGTGTGAGGAAAGGAGGGGAATAGGAGGTAGAGGGAAACAAGAAGAAAAGGAACAAAGCATGTATGGCCTGGGATGTCTTCAAGAGCACTCTAACTTCCACTCTGAACCAGTCACCAGGCTGTTTGAACATTGGAGGTGAGCTATGAAATGACTAGTGTAATATTGTAACAGATAATTCTGCAGCATTATAAGAACAGATCAATGGTAGATAACAGCTGAAAACAAGAAGGATCCATTAAGGACATGTTAAATAATTCAAATGAGATACATTGCTTACTAGGGAGAAGGTGGTAGCAGAGAAGCAGTGAAATTGATTGAATTCTGGATATATTTTCAAGAGAAGAGTCAGACAAAATATTTTGGTGAATTAGATTTAGAATATGAGAATAAGTGCTGTCAAAACTCATGCCAAATTTTTTTTCTTGGACTACCCAGAATGGAGTTGTGATTTATAGAGATGGAAAAATCTCTGAGAAAAACAGAAATAGGTATTTACTATCTAGAAGTCATGTTGGACATGTACAATTTGGTAGGCCTACTAGAAATCCAAGTGAACACATCAACCACATTATTATAGAAGCAGGTTCAATTACAATGAACAGTGTAATATGTGACCAGGCTCTAGATCCCTGACTGTTGCAGCATCTTCTTGCCAATTACCATAAAGTAAGTCTGAAACTGGACTCTCAACAGCAGCGTGCTGGAACTATTGGTTATACAGTAAACCTGTCACAGGTATATCAGAGGCCATCAATAATGAATGCAATGTGCCATTGCCTCACTAAGGAAGCATTTGTACAGTCCAATCTCTAAGACAGGTCCTGGAGCTGGAGAACCATGCTATATGCTTGCTACATGATATAGCACAATCTCAAAACAAACCAAGTAACAATAAAGTTCAACAGTTCATTACAGCATTCTTCCAGAAGAAGTTACTCCATTTGTGCCACAGAGGTCAGAGGTACCCTTGACTATTCACCATGGATAATTCTTTATGCACATGGAAAAATAATTTTCAACTTGATAAACCATCACTAGAAAAACACAGCTTGGACCATCTCTTCTTAAGATGCATTTTTTAATGTTACAAAGATGGAAGATTCAATAGCAGGCTGTGCCATGTGCCTTTATGTCTACCTTGATATTTACTGTTTTGTGGCATTTCAAGTTAAAATGAGATAACCCCAATAAGTAAGTAAATACTGTAAATGAGTAAAGGGATTCTCATCAAATTTCTCTGGTATGATAGAGTAAGCCATATCTTTTTAGGGAGAGGAATGTCAAGGTTGGGTTCACCAAGAATGAATGCAAAAAAATTTGTTTATCTGCTCCTCCCAAAGAAGAAGATAAAAAGAAAAGTTTCCTCAAGTTTTCAAACAATTTGAGTAAAAACACTTCATTAGTAAAGGGCTAAAACATCAGTGTGGTAATATCTGATTATTATGCAAAATTATTTATGAAATAAATTAAAATGAGTTTTTCCTTATTAAAAACGTCCCTGCCAACCAATTGATGCTAAGCTTTTGATGTCCCATGCATTTATTTTTCACCTTATAAACAAATTATTAATAGAATAATGGTGAGGCAAGGGGAAAGAGAGTTCTCTCAGTCTTTGCCCAAGAACTTCACCAAAAATATGCTAGAATTTTGCACACAAAGAGACAGAGTTGGGGCAAATAACAATTCTCAAGTGTGACCTGGTTATCTAGAGCAAGTAAGCAAATAAAGTGATAAAGGGACAGTTTAACCTCTTCGTCATATCACCAATATATATAAGAAACCAACAATATACACACAAAAAATTCAACCATGTTCCTGAGAAAATTCACTATGTTAATAGGCATGGCTTTATTAAAAAAAAAAAAAAAAAACTGTTTTCTTTATAACCTGCAGGCTTTTCTCATTTTTGTTCCTTTCATATCCTGGCCTCAGATTTCTGGGGTTTCTGACTTTACTATGGGAAGTAATGAAGGAAAATGTATAAGTATGTGTCATAAGCTTTTAAAGTAAACTCTCGATTTTAGACCAGGCAAAATTTAAAGAAATTTCAGAAATAGGAAGGGTCTTTCAACCCCTATAGCATGCTGACTATGTAGAAGGCAAAGGAAATACCTCAAAAAAGATGAAGAACACAGTGGGAAAACTTGTGAAGGTTGTAGTCTCTATGCTGTGTGTAATTGTTCTACTCTTTCAGTGTGTGAAATGTTTTGTCCAAATGGCCTGGGGACCTCCCACATACTAACAAGTTCCAGTTATAGAAGGATGTTTTGAAATTTTTTTTCTCAAGTTCCACAGTAGGCTTTGATACCTCATTTCCATCCCTCTATATAAGAATCTCTCTGTGTGGAATCCTAATTGCATGCTTCAAGGGAACCATTTTGTCCCAGACCTTTATAATAATTCCTCTTCTAAGGAAATAACATAGGCAGTCTTTAGAAAGAAATGCCATTAACTCTTCTTGGACACAGTACAGTGTGTCTGACAGTTACAAAACCATAATAATATCAATAACAACAATAAAAGCAATCCCTTAAAACTTCATTTCACTAGAATCTCCATCTCTTCAGAAGAGCTATTCTTATGCTTCAAATACTATGTCTCCAGTAAAAAGTGGAGAGTAATATAACCATTTTGTGTATTCCAGGCAAAATTTGCTTTAAACAAGTGGTTAAGTGTTTTGCTACTCTTCATCCATTAGTCTTTATGTACAAATACATGCAAAATGTTACAAGAATCACATTCAAGTCAGTTCACAAAATTTTAAGACTATACACCAAACCCTTTCTTACCATGGGTATCTTATCAAGGTATTGTATTAAAAACAACCAAAATACATCATTAGTATATGTGACCCTGAAGTTCATATATTGAAATTGAAACACCCAAGGTGATGTTATTCGGAAGGAGGGCCTCTGGGAAGTGATTTAGGTCTTGAAGGTGGAGACCTCAAAGAATGGATTAGATCCATGATAGAAGAGACCCAAGGGAGCTCATTAGCACTGTCAGTCATGTGAGGACACAGCAAAAGGATAGTTGTGCATGAAGCAGGAAATAGGCCCTCACCGGACACTGGGACACTGAAATAGCTGGTGGATTGATCTGAGACTTCCCAGCCTCCAGAAACATTGTTGTTTCTAAGAAATTGTATATGGCATTTTGTTAATGCAGTCCAAAAAGAACAAGATAATAAGTATGTGATGGAGGCTTTGCTCAGTGCTGGAAATGTGAAGAATAAGAGAAACCCACAAATGATAGGACAAATATCTATAAAACTTTATTATATTTTAGTATTATCTACATCATAAAATGAGATGAGAATTTTAGCCTTCTTTTAGGTTTCTATGATCTTTCAACATCTGGACCTGAGGCAGTCTTTTTTTTATCATTCCCCTTCGCTTCTGTTCACTGTGCCATGTGGCTTATGTAGACCATGAAGCACTTAAATCCACATTGCTATCAAGTTCTTATTCTGAAATATCTTCTTTTTGTGTGAAAAAGACTTACTTATATGTTTGTCTCTACTCTAATGTATTCTACCAAGAAGAAAAGTTAATGGCACTATTATAGTTGTGCATGAAGAGTCAGAACTGGGAAGAGTCCTTTAATCCCTATAATATGTAGCATTTTTTAACTACATATTTTTTCATCATATTTTACTCCCTGAGAGAACCTACACTATGACATACCATTGCTATCTTCACATATGAACAAATTACTCATATCTCTCCTTAATCTTTGCATGCTTTTTAAATTTTTTAAAAATTAAAAAAAATCAATTTTTCTTATTTAAAACATATCCATACATTTTGTAATAAAATTTTTATATAGTCTGTAACTATTTCTTACATGCTTGCCTCACAGGAAAACTCACAGTCTGTATGTTTAGAAGAGTCCTAATAAGAGGGGGAGAGGATCCTAATAGAGAAAGAGAGAGAGAGAGAGAGAGAGAGAGAGAGAACGCCATGGAATGAGAGAGAAAAATAATATGCAAGTGAGGTAATAAAAATATTGTCACTTTAAAATAAGCATTGCATGTTCTCCTTTGAATAGCTTAAGATTTTCAGATGATCAAAAGGAAAGAAAATATTTCTTAGAAGCAAATGTAATCTCCAAAATGTAATCTCCAAGGATAGGTATAATATTTGTTTCAGTAAATAACTGGTAACAGATTCTTGATTAAAATCTCTTATTTCAGGATATCCTGACTAGACTCAGTACCAAGCAAATTGTAAATTATTCCTTATATTGTATGCCTGAATATAGTGAAGGATGATCAATTGGACAGTCACAGAGAGCTTCTGTTTATCCTTTGTGATTAAGAAAAAAAAAATCTGAATTCCTTTAAACATTTGAAGCTACTTTCTCAAGTGACATTTTTGGCTAAAGTTATTCAAGTTAATTTTTATAACTTGCACATATATATTTCACATTCCTTCTACTTTGTGACCAAAAGAAAAGTAGATTGCTGTGACATATTACATTGCAGTATTACTTAAAATTTTCTTCCTTATGCCAGAACACTCTTTACTTTTAGGTATTATCAACTCAATGATGGATAAAAGCAAAATCCTCAGTTGATTCTGTGTATTATAAGTTTGGATAGTGCCCTTGTACAATAAACAAAATTGTGACATTTCTGTTAATAGTTCTGAAACTAGTGACCTGATTATAAATATTCTCTTCTTCTAGAAGTTGTGCACATTTAATAAAATGTAAATTATAGGCATTCTGGTTATTTTTATTTACATGTGCTATGGGAAAAAAATTGACATGCTCTTCACTCAGTGTACAGACTAATGGAAAAGAGCTAACATTGTGTAATTCTGGCAATTTGTGCAGCATAGAGAAGGCCTAATGGTTTATTTGTTAAAGGCATCCAACTCATGGAAATACACTAAAATGGAAAAAATTCATATAGAATTATTCATCACTTTGTGCTTTAATAAAATAATATGGTTCCAAGTAATGAAAGGTCCTGAGAAGAAAAAAAAAAGAAATCTATTCAAGTAACTGCCTGCTTCTATCAGTAGGCAAAGCCAAGATGATAATGACCTTCACAATTTTAAGTAATACATTTTATCTTTCTCTGCTGGAATGCTCAGAAAGTCTAAGTACTTTCCTAATGGTTCCCATGAGTAAGACTGTAACTAAAAAATTTAAGATGTTTTCTGTGTGCTTTGTAGAAAAACATGACAACTAAAGCTGAACTTGGAACAAACTAAACAAATGGTATACCAGCCACTTCTTATTTCCTATTTGTTTTCTTCTTTTTCTTTTTTTTTTTCCTACCAACTTCACATTTCCCTATGATTTAATTGGATTTTGACACAGTCTCTTGGAAAGGGTTTACATTCTGAAGGCTTAAATTAAACCTCAGAAATAACTGAGGAAATCACTTACTGGAAATATGCACATAATAAAAATTTTAAATCAGAGTTTAATATAAATTTGAGTCAGAAATAGAGTTTGTATATCTAAAAATCAAATAACACTTTACTTGTGCTAAGAATTAGGCAGTTTGGGTATAGTTCTTAGCATTTTAGAAAGATTAAGACATTAAAAAAAAAAAAAAAAAACCTTAGGGAGGAAAAGTATAAATATTCCAAAGTTGGATTCTCTTTATTTAGCAACTTAGTCATACCTTTTCCCAAAAAGATAAAAATTTCAATAAATCAGGATAAGCAATTACTTTTATTTATGTAGAAAGCACCACCACTGTCCAAGGTTGCAATACCCTGAGGACCTGCAAAGATTCTTACTTTATTTGTGACTCTTTTAAATGTCCTTCCTTCCTTCTTTCCTTCTCTCCTTCATTCTTCCCTCCCCCTCTTTTATCTTTTTTATTAGCACCTCTGTTTTTTCCAGCTACTTTTGTTACTCATAATTGGTGTGATTGAAGAGCTTCTGTTCATTTTTTAAAAATCTTTTTTCATTTCTTGGAAGACAATAGTAATAACTTATTTTATTTTTCAAGTAAATATGTCTTGGCCTGGGCATGTAGCTTAGTGATAGAATGGTTGGCTAGCACACTGAGGCCCTGGGTTCTATCCCCAATATCTAAAAAGAAAAGAAAGGGGAAAAATTAAGAAAAGAATATATATAAGAAAAGAATATATATATATATATATATATATATATATATATATATATATATTCTTTTCTCCATTTCCAGATTGACTTCTGTGTTTTTTTCTCCAACTCACCAGGGCCTCCAGTATCCCCAAGGTTGAAGAATAGAAAAGAGAGGAAAAGAGTTCTAGCATTTCTTATCTCAGCCTCTGGAGGATGTCTTAATATGGCTCACTCTAAACATAGCTCATGCTCTTGTGCACATTTTTTCCAGAACTTTGGGAACCAGCCTGGAAATATTTCAATATGTTCCCCTTGATGGATGGTAGTTTTCTTTGGTTGGTAGTTTACAGCTCTTTCCTCAGCCCTAGGGATGTGCTTGCTTCTCATTTCATTGGGACTCCTCTTACTCCCTCTACAGTCCCTCCTTACAGATTTGGATTGTTTCCATGATGACTCTTATCTCCTGTAAAGTTCACACTTGATCTTCAGGAAAATACAAAGTCTAACCTCTACCATCAGTAGAAATTATAACCATATTAACTTTTCTGATCCATAAAAACAGGATATCTTTCCATTTATTTGTGTCTTTGGTTTCTTTCATCAACGTTTTCTAGTTTTCAATGTACCTATCTAGTTTCCTGTGTTAAATAGACCCATAAGTATTTTATTCTTTTGGAACCTACAAATGCCATTATTTTCTTTATTACTCTTTTTAGTTAGATAAATATTAATGAAAAGAAATGAAACGAAACTGATTTTATGTTGATTTTGGTTCTACTACTTTAGTAGACTGAATTATTCTAAGTTTTTTTTTTTGTTGGGTGGGAGTCTTTAGTGTTTGCTATGTAAGGGATTATGTATTCTGCAAATGGGAAAAAAATTTACCTCTTTTCTGATTTGATTGTCTTTTTCTTTCTTGCCTGATTTACTCTTGCTTATATTTCTAGTACCATATTGAATACAAGTGGCAAGAGTTGGCATCCTTACCTTGAACCAGATCCTTATCTTGAACCAGATCTTAGGAAAAAAGATTTCCCTATTGCCTAAAATATTAGTTGTGCACTTTTAGTACATGGTCCTTATTATGTTGCAGAAATGTCCCCCTATACATATAGTGTTGACAGATTTCATCGTGGAAATATGTTGAATTTTGTCAAGCACTTTTTCTTCATCTGTTTAGAAGAACATGTGGTTTAAAATTTTATTTTGTTAATGTGATACATATTACATTGTCATGTTGATTGATATATGTTAAAGCAAACTTGCATTCTCAGGGATAAATCAAAGTTGGTCATGATATGTAGTTTTTTGTTATGTTGTTGTGTTCAGTGTAATAGTATTTTATTGGGCATATTTGTAGCAATCTCTCGGTTGTATATAAATCAAAGGAAATTAATT
The DNA here is from genome assembly GCF_021218885.2 of Marmota monax. Lineage (NCBI taxonomy): Eukaryota > Metazoa > Chordata > Mammalia > Rodentia > Sciuridae > Marmota > Marmota monax. The sequence goes on along the minus strand of NW_026694491.1, from coordinate 14,557,746 downwards.
TAACATCTCACAGATATATCTGTATTCCCATGTTCATGGCAGCATTATCACAATAACCAGTGTTTGAAAACAATCTAAATATTCATCAACAGATAAATGGACAAAGTAATTATGGTATAATATATACAGTGGGATATTCAGCCTTGAAAAAGAAGGAGATACTTCCATTTTTAACAGCATGGATGAACCACTAAAAATATGTTAAGTGAAAGAAGCCAGATGCAGAAAGACAAATACTTAATTATGCCTACACATGGAATCTAAAAAATAAATAATATATAGAAATATAGAGTACAATGTTTACCAGGGTAGGGAGTTGGAGGAAATGGGGAGACATAGATCAAACAATAAACATTATTAGTTTTATAGGATGAATAAATGTAGAGATTTAATATACAGCATCAGGTTATAGCTAATAATATTATATAATAGAATTTTTCTAGAGAGGGATCTAGGAAATGGCCTTGTGCACAAAATATCTTTGGAATTAGTGGCAGGAATGATTTCATTCTTATATTGAATTAACTCAAGTCTTTGAGGCCAGCTTTTGCTAAACTAGCTAAAATGAAGTGGAATAATTCTCCAGGGACCTCTTAAGTATGAGGTTAATTTTAGCTATAACAATTACAACAAATAAAAATAGTTTGAAAGCAATCTTGATATGCCTAAGGGTTGTACTAAGCAATATATTAACAAAGGAAAATAAGGCTTATTTCTAGTATTAGTTTTTAAGGCTGAAGAGTAGAATATAAGGATCCCAGAGATAGATGTCCTCTCATTGGCTTTTCATATATAACTAAACCTCACCTAAGGAGTAAAGCAAAAGATACCTAAGTTAAATCAGTGCAAGTGACATTCCTTAATGTTGCTGCTGTATAATTACTTAAAAGGTGTGCAAATGTGGGGAAATGAGCATTATTGCTACAAAAAAACTATATTTAATGAGAAGTACTTCTATATAATATTCACAATGAATATTATAAAAAGTCTACAATTCTAAGAAAATATTCTCTCAAAAAATATTTAAATCTAAAATACACCACATAAATATTATTTTGTAACCAAAATTACACTTCAATATTTCAATTTCTTTCAGCTGTGCAGAATTTTAATCATATATCTAAATTTAATCATCTAAGTTATCACTGAAAATAAAAAAGATTTTAAAAAGGACAAAATAATTTTCTCTAAAGATCTAATATAAAGGATGCTTATAATTAGATTAGAATACAGTCAGTTTAAGACTTAGATAGATCTTAATTATGCTTTTTCTTTAAACTAATCCACTTATCCATCAGCTACATTCAAAAATGATTTGAAATTTAATATCCATTCTCCATCAAATGCTTATGGAGTCAGAGATAGTCTTTTTTCTTTTTTGTTTTTTGAAGAGTCAGAAAGTAAAGAAACATATAACATTGCCTAAGATAATTCATAATGGAAAAATTGGGCCAGAAAGAGACAGCATAAAGTACCGAATGAGTAACTTTACAATTACAGATAGGGAAACTAAAGCAGACTAAAGCAAAAATCCAAAAAGAAGTGAGAAAGTTTGCCGAGATGTGGGAGAAGAGAAATCTTTGCATGCAGGGGAAACATCACAGGGAAAGTTTTGTCCATAATAATTCAAAAATTACAAGAAGACCATTGTCACAGGGTAATAATAATCCATATGAAAGGCATGCATGAAATGAGTTCAGAGAAACACAACTTCCATATCTCATAGGGCCTACAGGTCTACCCTAGTACAGGTTGTGACTTTGCCCAGAAACAGGTGGAAAGATATTAAGGGATTTTGTGAAGAGGAGTGACATCATTTGACCTATATTTTTATATGATCTTCACTTTTTTTATTTTTGAAAGACCTAAGCAACCTTATTTTACTTGGGACCTCATTTTGCTCTGAAACTTAACCCCTGATCTACTGCAGTCCTAAAGTCACGAAATACCACAGAAAGCTCTGCTCAAACAGTTCGCAAAAAGTCCTCGGAAAAGCTGCAGATGGTGATTTCCTAAGATAGGCCAGATGACGAAATATCTGAAATTCCAGATGGTCCTCACCTAGGTGTAGTGACCAATATCTAAACCAGAAGCCCTGCAGCTTGGCAGTGCCCCCCTTGCGACACTCTCGCGGTTTAAACCAATCATTTTTAAGTGCATCAACCCCTTGAACTAACCAATAATCCTTTCCAGATTCTTTCCTGCCACTTGATACACTAATCATGTTTTAGATTAGTTTTATGATTTTCCCGCGGTGTATGATGATTTGCTAAGAGATGCTATGATGTATGTGAAGTCCCTGCCTTCCCCCGAGTGTATAAAACTGCTGCAAACCCTGGGCTCCGGGCCTCTCAGCGTCACAGTTGCTGTGTGTGTGCATGCGGAGGACCAAGCTAGCTTGCAATAAACACCTCTTTGCTGCTTACATCCATCTTGGTCTCTGGTGTTTTGGGGGTCCCGAACTCGAGCTTATCATTTTATCACAGAGGAAGGGAGCCAAATTATAAGGCTACAGAAGCAATTTAGGTGAAAGAAGATGAAGGCCTGGACCATGGCCAAGGGTGGTAATTTCTGGTAGGAAAGTAGAACTAAAAATGTTTGCTAATGAATCACAGTACTAAATGAAAAGACAAGAAAAGTCCACTAAGATCTGAGGCTTGAGAAAATAATTTGAGAATGGAATTGTCACTGACAGAAGTGAAATATTTAGCACACTGCCTGGCCAAGGCTAAATGTAAGTGGCAGAGGATAAGCGTTCTACACAGAGGAAAGCAGAAGGAGTTGGAGATCACCAGGGAATGAAGTGTGAGCAGACATGTAAACAAACTGGGCACACAGAAGTTAGTTTACAGGTTATTGAAAGACATCCTAAACTACAAATATTTTGTATCAATTGGGAAAGAAAGACAGAGTCAATGTCTATGTTATATGTATTACACAAATACCTAATATGTTTTACATACCACCAATACCTGACTCTACCTACCCCTCTTTTCCAATAACATAAGAGGTGTTTAAAGAGAGAGAAAAAATAGAAGAAAACTGAAACAATGAAAGAATAAATATGTATGGAAAGATTGGATATATGTTTTGACTTCCTCATTTAAGAATATATATGGTTGACTCCACTCCATTCCTCCTACATATTAATTATAGAAGCCAAAATTTCCCCCATTTTGCCTAAATTTGTGTTGCATTTCTCATTTGCTTCAGAAAAATCCTCATAAAAATAACCAACTTACAGATATTAATATAATACCACCATATGTTAAAGTTTGAACATTAGAGAAGCATGCTGAGACAAGCATATGAAGCAGGGTTTATTTAAAAAGGGGTACGATAGACTTCTCCCGCAAGGGAGAAGGGGTCCATAGCTGGTATCCTAGTATCCCCCAAAGCAAGGTGTTCTGCCCTTTTTATATGTCCTAGGATTCCTTTGTTGTTCTGCTCCCCCCCCAGCCCCTGCCCCTTATCTTTCTCCTTCCTGCATACTGACTAGCCCCCCCCCCCACCAATGCTCAGTGGGATGGCCAAAAGAGGTGGGAAACAAGTGGGCTGAGGGGTAAGGGCAGGGTGGAGTAGCAAGGTACACATTAACAACCTTATAGCTCCCTGTAGAGAAGGAAAATTCCTGGGAAGCTTACCTTGGCAACAGGTTGGAGCAGGGCAGGTTCTTGGTAAGATCCCTCAGGGGACAGTCTCCAACTTCACAGACTCACTCAAAATTGGCCTCCTAGATCCGACCTGACTCGATTTACCTATGTATACTGACTGCCTGTCTAATTCTGGCTTCATAAACATGAATAATAATATCTATATACTGATAGGAAATTTTCAATATTAAATCAAACCCTTCTTCATTATGTAATTAATAAAAAGCTCATATTTCTGCGCTAATTCTGGCCTGATTTTACTGCAGGAACTGCTTTGACACAAGTAGATCTGGATTTGATACTCTCCCCTGCCATTTTGTGTATCGCTTGACACAACAACTAATCAGCTTATTTTGTCTCTGCAACTGCTCAGATTTAGACTGCAAATTACAGTGTTTTACATCACAGCAACTTTGGCTATTTTTTATTCTAAACACCTTCTATAAAAATACAGGATATATTTCTAAGGAAGTTCCCTGTTCCCCATCGTATACACAGAAAATTCACTTTTTGCAGTTGAGAAACGGCTATTGCTGTTGTGCGGTTGCATATGCATGTTTGTATGCCGGCATATGCCCATGTGCTCACAGGTGCGTTTATGGACAAAGTAAAGCTGATACAAGTATGTACATGTAGCATGAAAAACAATCATGAGCACCCATCCCATATCACAGCCATCAGGGTTAAAAAATGGAGCATTACCAGTAACTTTACAAGCCCCTCTGTCCTCTGCTAAGTGTACCTCTGTTATACACTTCTCTTCTTTTCCGCACAAATAACCATTATTCTGAATTTTAATTGTAAATATTTAAGGATATTTATATTTATTCATAAATTTACAGGTTTCATAAACAGTATAGATTTTTTTTAAACCCTCAGGCTGAAGATCTCCTCAAAGAACAACTTCCTTGCTCAAATAAGAAACATTCTATAACAGTGCCCAAAATACACTCTGATATAGAAAATGAAGCATAAAACAGATTTCTTTACTCTCTAAATTCTCAAAATCTTCTATATGCTAAAGATAATTTGAATCAGCAAGAAGGATACATCCTGCAATATGTTTACCAAACATATTTAAATAGAGAAACCCTGTTCACAGAACAACTCTTAGGAAATGTGTTTCAAGAAAAAGCTTTTGACAATTAGTACCCTAGGAAGTAGGGGTTTTTCCTTCACTACATACCCTTTCCTTGCCAAACTCTCCTTCATTTCCATCAGTCTGCAGTTTTGCCCGTTCATAATTTCATTCTCACATAGGCATGTGACATAATGTGCCATGATTTCCTTTATTGTGTTTGTGTGGGGATAGTTCTCTCTGGAAGCCCAACTACCTTGATGCTTCTCTCAATTATGCCCCTTAGCAATTTCATCCTTATACTTTCCTTGACTCCTGGACTCACAGCAGAGACTGGGACTATAGTAATAAAATGCCCACTCAAAATTTGATTGCAGTATGTAAAGATCAAACTCAAGCTTTTTCAAGACCCATTATAAAGCAATCTCCTACTGTCAGAGGTTATTATAATTTGAATAAAATATTTGAAAATCATGTTTCAAGCCAAAGCTCTTTATCCTATGGTGACTACCATCATTTTATATATTAAATTATGAATTAAATGCTATATTTTCGACAGAAAGGCCCTGCTCAGTGCCAGTAAAAGTAAATTATGTTTGCAGTAAGTCACCTTTTTTATATCTATTCTAATTTATTTTTTAACACTTGTAGGGCTGAAGGTGTAAAGACGTTTGTTATATCTCTCCTTTTGTGTTCTTATTTTTAGACACAGACCTGAATTTCTTCCAGAATTTCCAGAACCATTGAGCATCTATATACTTTGATGCTTTCCCTCTGGCCTCCATTCTTCTGAGCAAACAGCCTGATATTTCCCCATTCTGTTTTTGCAGCTGCCAGTTGTACAAGGTCAACAGTGCCTCATATGATAAAGTGGCTACTTCTCTCTGAGCTCCCTTGACATGCATTAGTATACATACTCTCCCACTCATAGAATAGCACTGAGAATCAGTACAGTCTACTCTGATAACAGTAAACAAAAATTACATTTTATTTTGCTGGCTAACAAGAACTTTGGCTGGCTTTTTAGATGAGATTTTGAGCCTGGGGCACAAACACACAAATGCTTTTGTGAGAGCTTATACATCAAAATCACTGCTTTGAGTCTAAAACTAATTTCTCAACATTTTCCCAATATGTCTTATAAGCCAACTTAGAGAAAAGCAGTACAGGAGGAATTGTAAAAAGGCATGTCATGAGGCTTTCTTAAAGAATGCGATTTACTTGAATTTTGTCAGAATTCTGTTCAAATAACTCAGCTTCACAAAAGGGTTTCCTAGGCCCAGGGGGTGGGGGTGGAGTGGGGAACCTGCTACTTTATGCAGTGAATTCCAATCATGTTCAAACATGACATAAGGATTTAAACCAGAGCATCATATTTTTATCATGATGAAGGAATTTGATTTTAATCTTATAATCTCTCTTTATAAAGTAGCCATAACAAGAAAATTCCTTCATAAAATAAGAAAACAGATTGAGATCTCACTAATTTTAACAATTATTAAGAAATAAAAAGTGATTGTGAAAGGGCTAAGGAATGCATAACAATTGTCTTTCCACAGTTCCTGACATTGCAAAATGGTGATATAAGCTGTAAAAGTGATGATGGTTGTGATGGTGATGGCAATTATTGAAGTTAAATATCTGAGAGATAACAAGATTAATTTAGAGATTGGGTTTGGTAGGGAAGAAGATATAGTATCAGTTTGCTTAATCATATTTCAAGCTCATCAAAATAATAATTCAATTGTTTGAATGCAGATTTCAGTGTATATATACTTTTTAAATAAGTACATATATATATATATATATATATATATATATATATATATATATACATATATACATATATACACATGTAAATAATGCAGACACACATACACAAATACATATCATTGCACTGTAGTCCCTGATTTTAGGCTCCTTTTAATTTTTCATGTTACAAAATGAGCTAAGTTAGTAGAACTCATAGTCATCTATACTGCATACTGCATACGATAAAAGGTAAATACAAATAAGTGAAGTTTAGATAATAAAACTTCAGCTTTAGATTTAAACATTGTTCCAGAGAATGAAGCTGTTATTAAATATCAAAAATTAAAGGACCGATTAGCATGAGCAGAAAACTCTTTAATTACAATAAAAGAGCAACATAAAGAAATACAGAAAGTGGGAGAAAAATGGTAATCTAAAAGTTCTGAATAAATGCACTGCAGAGGAGCAAATAAGGCATAGTTTGTATTTATGTAGGTTATTTGTGGAAATTTCCTTACTCCAGCTTTTACTAAGGTATAATTTACAGACAATATAATACAGCTCCCACATGTGCATTTTGATCAGATATAACAAGTGTATTCACCAACATGTCCATCATCACAATCAAGATGAAGATCACCACATTCACATGAGAATGTCCCTGTGCCTCACTTGCTATCAACCAAATATGTTACTGTGCTGAAAAAGCCACTGATCTGCTTTATGCAATTAGATATCAATTCTGCCTTTCCTAAAACTTCACATAAACAAGACCATACAATAAATAATTTTGTGCATTGCTTATTTTGCTCAGCGAAATTGTTTTCAGAATTAGTTTTCTGTTGCATGAATCAGTCTGTTTATTGCTGATTAGTATTCCAATAGTTGACTGTGCCACAATTTGCTCATCTATTCACTGATGATAGATATTTGTATGGTTTCCAATCTTTGGTTATGAATGTTGATGTACAATTAGAGGACATATCTGTGCGCTTTACTTATGCAAATAGGCAGTTTTATATCTGGATTCACTATTATATTTACTTGGTCCATTCATCTAGCCTTATTTTAACCAGTAGCCTTGATTACTGCAGCTTTATAGGAAGTCCTAACATCATGCAATGTAAGTCCTCCAACTTTGTTCTTTTTTCAAATTTGTTTTGGCTCTTCTAGGTCTCTGAATATTCTTCTATATTTGTGAAATGATTTACCTACCCACTCTTGTGGGGGAAAAACGTCTGATAGAATTTTGAATGGAAATACTTTAGATCAATTTGGAGAAAAATGATTTTCTTAGCATTGACTTTCCACCCACTTAATTCTTTCACTTTTTTAATTTTTGTGACATTTTTGTATACATCTTTAAGTAGATTTACCCCTAAAATGTAATGTTTTTTAATGTTATTGTAAGTGAATCATTTAAATTTATTTTTCCTGTTTCTGATTGCTAGTGTTCAGACATTTAATTAAGTTTTATGTTTTTATCCTACCTCCTTAACAGTGCTGAGAGTTATTTGAGACTTTGAGATTTTTTTTTATGTATATGTGATCATCTTGTATGGTCATTTATGTGATTTTTACTTATTTTTCTTGCTTTATTATGTTTTCTGGCTTCCAAATAAAATGAAATAGAAACAGTAAAATTGAAATTCATGTATTTTTTCCTGGTCTTTATTATATGTATATCATTAAGTCTGATGATAGCTTTTGGTTTCTCATAAAATCTTTGAAAAGCTAGAGTTTTGTTCTATTGCCATTTTGCTGAAGTTTTCACTATGAATGGTGATAACTCTTATAAATTTGTTTTCAGGTCCCTACTGTTGTTTATGCTTTAAAAAAATGTTTTTTAAATTTTAAAACTACTTTATGTTTCTAGGATAAAGTTTTTCTGCTTATAAGTTTCTATTCTTAGCTATAGCTGGGTATATTTTCTAATATATTTGGAGAATTTTTCTTTCTACATTCTTTTAGCATATTGGTCTATAGGGTTTTTAAAACATTTTAATGACTTTATAAAGTTTTAATACCAAGTAATACTGACCCCATAAAGTGAGTTTAGAAATGTTTCTTCTAATATTCTTATTTTATTAACAAGACTGTGTAATATTAAGTGTTTGAGAAACTCCACCAATAAAGCAAACTCAACTTGGATTTTTCCTTCATGAGATGGGCTTTCAATTAAAATTTTAATTTCTTTATGGCATTAAATTTTTTATTTATTTTTGTTTCAGTATGTTTTTGTATCTTTTATTAAATTTATTGATTTACTCTGAGTTGTGTAACTTATTGTTGTATAAATTACATAACTTATAATATATAAGTACTCTAGCTCCACTCACGCCTTTCAGTTCTCAGACTCAGATACTAAAAGGATTTTTTTTAATTGACTAATTTTTTTATCCGTGCTATTTTAGAGCATTAATAAGTATACACGTGATGTCTCTCTGAACCAAGTCGTTCTAGGAAATTTCACAATATGTTCAATAATTCTCCTTGTAAAAAATTTATGTCTAAAAGATATGATCATTGTATGCTCATTTTACCAGTAACATAAATGATCCTTTATGTGAAGAAATATTCAGACTGTTTATTTTGTTAGGCATATAAGAATCATCTGGAAAATCCTGAGAGAAAAGAAAATCTTATTATTATTTCATACTACGCACATCTGAAGGACTTCTACATTTTACTGCTTTGAAGGCAAATTATTGGCACTAGTCCTTTTTTAAAATCTCAAAAAAGAGTTGATTTTTCAAAAAGGAGCTAGTAAGCAGAGTAAAAGAAAAATATAATTTATTTTTAACCACAAATATTTAGTCTTTGAAATCCTGTAATTTCTCATGATTGAAATAAGGAACATTTGTTTTGGACTTCACAGCTACACAAAAGTCTCAGAAAATGAAATCTCAGATAATCAAAAATCCTAAATTTAATTATTTTTCTTCAAGATTGGCATAATATCTGTTTAGGGATTATTTTGTTACTTCTCTTCTTGTTTAAATCATAATATATTTCCTTATGCTTTTTACAATTTCAGTTCCATGGCAGGGTTAAGAGGATGGAGTTTGTTGTCAAGTACGGAAATCATGATTCAGTAGAGTTTTACATCCTTAGCAATTCAGCAATTCACTCTGTCTCTTTAAGCCTAACTTTTCTCATCTGTATTATGTGCACAAAAACCATGCCTTCTTTTTGACACAAGTAAATCAGAACTGTCATAAAATAATACTAAATCAATTTAAGTAATAGCATGATGACAATGTTGAGATTTCCTGTTGGTTCTTCACTGTTTCTTTCTCCTTTTTAGACAAATATGAATCTTTTCCCCAGGCCAAATTCTGTTCAAGGCCTGACTTGATATGATTCAGGACATAAAAATGGTCTTTATATTTTTTTTTATAGCATGGTGAAAGATAGGAAGGAAGGAAGAAAGGAAATGTGGCAAATATCTAACGGCATGTAAAACCTAAAATCTTAACTATCTGGCCCTTGAGAAAACAGGTTGTTGGGCCCTTACTGATATGTTAGTAATGTACATTTTTTTATTTTGTATTTAATCAATGTTTAATTGTTCTGACTTCATCTACCTGAGAAAGCAAAAAAGAAAATTAAAGAATTCATTAATCACATAATAACCTGAGATTTGATTACCTGATTATCTTAGGTTAAATAAGTGGAACAGAACAGAAAGGAGAAAGCCAAGTTTAGGATCATGTTTTGAAAAATACAGATAACATTTCTGTTTATATAGTAAGCCCTGTTTAATGTCAGTTTTACAGTACTTTAAACTAAATCATGTAAAACATAATAAATAATGGAGTAGTTAAAACAATGAACACAAATATTCTATTCAATTGGGCAAAACTAGGAGAAAATTTCTGAAATCCACTTTGTCTATTAAATGATGTGACTGATTTTACAATTAATTGATGAGGTCTAAAGAAGGATCTCTTTCACCTACTTTATATATATTTTTGGAAATAACAAAATATTAAAAAATCAATAAACATAAATTTTACTTAAACTTAGCAAAATTCTAAGGTGGCCCCCATGATTCCCAATAGCTACTGCACACAAATCTCTTCCAGTTACTCAGACTAATACATACACTGCTATCAAGACATTTTTGCAGATGTCATTAAGGTTCCAAATCAGTTGGAATTTTAATATAGCCATTGTCTGCTAAATCTGACCAATGAAACTGAGATCAGAATCAGGAAAACCAGAGATTCTACACAAAGAAAAACTCTGTTTGGTTTCAAAGATGGTTGTGGTCATTTGGCCAGAAATGTGACTGTCCTGTAACAGTGGCTACATCTAACTATGACAAAATGAGAGCTTCAATTGTACAGTCAAAAGGAACTAAGTTCTGCCCCATCCTTGAATGATGTTGGAAGTAGAGTCTTCCCCAGGGCCTCTAGCCTAGAAATCAGCTCATCTAGAAATTTGATTTTAGCCTTTGAGTCCCTGAGCAAAGAACCCAGTCATTCATTTTTATTCTTATTTGCTCTAGTTAGTTATACAAGATAGCAGAATGCATTTTGATTCATTGTACACAAATGGAGAACAACTTTTCATTTCTCTGGTTATACATGATGTAGTCACACCATTCGTGTAAACATACATGTACCTAGAGTAATAATGTCCATCTCATTCTACCATCTTTCCTACCCCCATGCCCTCTCTCCTTCTCATGCTCCCCTTTCCCTTATCCAAATTTCCTCCATTCTTCCCATGCCCTCCACACTCCATTATGGATCAGCATCCACTTTTCGGTGAAAACATTTGGGCTTGGTTTTTTGGGATTGGCTTACTTGACTTAACATATATTCTCCAACTCTGTCCACTTATTCGCAAATACCATATTCTCTTTTAATACTGAGTAATATTCCATTGTGTATATATACCATAGTTTCTTTATCCATTCATCAATCGAAGGACATCTAGGTGGGTTCCATAGTTTAGCCATTGTGAATTGAGCTGCTATAAACATTGATGTGGCTGTGTAACTGTAGTGATTTTAAGTCCTTTGGTTATCCACAGAGGAGTGGGATAGCTGGGTCAAATGGTAGTTCCATTCCAATTTTTCTAAGGAATTTCCATATTGCTTTCCAGAGTGGTTGCACCAATTTGCAGTCCCACTAACAATGTAGCAGGAGGCATCACAATAACAGACCTTAAACTATACTACAGAGCTAGAGTAACAAAAGGGTTAGGGTTAGGATATTGACACCAAAACAGACATGTAGACCAATGGTACAGAATAGAAGGCACAAAGACAAATTTGTATCAATACAGTTATCTTGTACTAGACAAAGGTGCCAAAAACATACATTGGAGAAAACTGGAAATCCATATACAGCAAAATGAAAGTAAACTACTATCTCTCACCATGCACAAAACTCAACTCAAAATGGATCAAGGACCTAGAAATTAGACCAGAGATCCTGCACCTAACAGAAGAAAATGTAGAGCCAAATCTTTATCATGTCAGATTAGGTTCTGAGTTTCTTACCCAGACTCCCAAAGTGCAAGAAATAAAATCAAGAATCAATAAATGGGATGGAATCAAACTGAAAATCTTCTTCTCAGCAAAGGAATCTAGTCATTCTATGCCCATAGTTATAACCTACAAAACTTTGGGAAAATGGATATCATTTTAATCTGCTAAAGTTGAGGTAAACATTATTTAGTAATAGAAAACTAATACAAACTGATATTTTAAAATGTTATATTTCTTATATATGGCATTTTTATTATTTAGATGTCTTTAGGTTTTCCAATTTTATTTACAAGGTACTAGCTCAATAGGGAGAGTAAAATTACCTGAATAAGAGGGATCAGGTTATACTTAAAATGTAGTACAACATTCATACATTTTAGAGTTTCTCAAACAGAGAAATAGTAGAAAACTTATGATTTCATAACTTCTTTATTAAGTTGTCTCTTTTCAATATCACAGTAATGATAGTCATATATTAAAAGTGCTTAAAAGTTCATGCTTAAAATGAATCAAATTCTTCACAACAGGTATTCATTTATTTTATAAGATTACGTCATGTCAAATATAATATAGGGTTTTTTCAGAACCTAATGTAGTTTTTTTTAACATTTCTAACACTTCTGGTTTTGAAAGTTTGACTAAGAAACAAGGGATTTTTGAATCACATCCAGTCATGTTTTTTTTTTTTTAAACCAAGAAGCAGAAAGACAAAATATAATCTGTGATACTAACACCAAGTATACTCTGTTCAATACTGTGGTATGTGAATTTTGCCATGGATTCACAAATGTAACTTTTCCCAAAGGCAAATGTGTTAGGAGATTAAAAAATTATTATAGTGATGCTGTAAAAAATGTTTTTCTGAAGTCATGTCTCCTGAATTCTAAAAAGTATCTTGTCCCATACATTCTGTGGAAACAAAGGTATCAAGTGACAGGAAAATCCTGTGTGTGGAATACACTACACTAAACATTCTGGAAATATTATTTTGAGCTTTATGCAAAGCATTTCATAAGCATTACCTTTTAAATCTTCGTGGCCAAGCTATCAAATAAATGCCATCATTATCCTCTATTAGAGATGAGGATATTGGCATTCAGCAAGGTTAAGTAATTTGTCTAAGATTACATGGTAAGTAAACAACTATTTCAGAATTTCAGTCAGACTTACTTTTGTTGCGTACCTACTGCCCAACTCTGACTCTGAGTAAGAGGAACTGGAAACTTCAAGTTGAATGAAGTTACTTCGTAAATGCTGGTGTTTTAAACATTTTATAAAATTTTATATATAACAGGTGTCAATTTTAAATTTGATTTGATGTCTATTTAGAAAAATTTGAAAAGCAACTTCTTGCTTTTTATTATTGAATTTTATTATTGATAATATCAGGTTTCGTTTTGATATAATCATGCATACATGGAATATAATTTGCTCTACTTCAGTTTCATAGTTCTCCTTTTCCCTCCCCTTCTCTTTCCCTATCTTCCCTTTTCTCTACATTACTGGTTTATTTGTAGTTTCTTGAAATTATTGCCTTTTAGATACGCATGAAGGTAAAATTCACTATGGTATATTTTACATATGTACACAGCACAGTTTTGGCAATTTCATTCCACCATTCCTCTCTTTTCTAGTACCTCCTCTCTCCCCCTAAGCATATTATTTTTTAATGATAGAATCTATGTATTTCACTATGCCACTCAGTTTTCCTTTTATTTTCTAATAATTAGATTTTTAAATGGTTGCCACAGAATATATACTTTTATATTCTAATAATTAGATTTTTAAATGGTTGCCAGAGAATATATACTAAGAGTCACAATTCTACAAAATTTGGTGAAACTTAATAAAAGGTCAATGAAAGCTGCATATGCAGTTCTCTATGATGCTCCCTAGAGAGACTCTGTTATGTCATTGTTGGCTACAGGTGTGCACGAATAACATCAAATTGGTCATTCGTTAATTGCAATACCAAGCCCTCCAGTTCCTCCCAGGTTTTCTGCTTATTTTATCACTCATTGAGAGTTCTGCTGTGATTTTGCATTTATCTGTTTCTTCTCTGGTTGTATTAGAATTTTCTCTATTCTAGTTTAAAGCTAAGAGATTTTATGCATATACACTTAGAATCATTGTATCTTGCTGGAGGACCATTTTAATGTTCCTTCTTGTCATTTAAAAAAAAAGTCTTAACCTAAGTCTCCTTGTTCTGATAGTCTTTAAACTATGCCACCTTTCATTGATTAGGTTGATGCTAATTATATTCTCCTATCCTTTGACATTTTGTGTCCTTATAATTCTTGTAAGCAACATATATGTGTATTTTGTTTAATTCAATCTTAAAATTCTAGATTATAAACAAACTATATAGTTTAAACCCAAAATTTATTATTAAAACAAATTTTCTGTTTATTTTCTATTGGACCTATATGTCATCAATTCCTTTCTGTTGAATAAACAATAAACAGATTACATCTTATCTTTTTAGTACTTATTTCTTTATTCAACAAAGAAATACATGTCTTCTTATCTCCTTCCTGCTATATTAAACATCATCTAAAATTTGTTCTTATCTATTTTCCTTTATTTTGTTAATTATCTAGATATTATAATAGAACCCTTAGATTTATTATAATTGAATACAAAGTTTATCTCCTCCCCCTTCAAATATTCTAAAATTTGAACTCTTTAATTACATCATGCCTATCTTTATTTTTATTATTTCTTGTACCTTGACTATACATATATTTTATAAAGCACAGGATTCAAGTATCATTTTGTGTCGGATGCTGCTCTGGACAGAAGCTATGTTCCCACCTTTAAGTCCTGAGTAAAGGAGTACTGAACAGTTATTGTACCCAGCAATACATTGGGCTTTGCCTCTGCTAGGATAAGGAAGGTTTGGCTCCAGGAGTGGGCGTCACCAGATGGGGTTGAATTACACCCACCTTTGTAATTCTACCTCTTTGCCCTTTTTGGGATAGAATATTCCATGGAAACTCCCTTTGTGTGTCCCCTATATAAGAATAAAGAATTCCAGCAGCTCACTCTCTATTCCATGGACCCCTAAGGGGACAGAACTGTCCCCAGATTTTGAAAAGGTACTTCTGTGTGTGTGTGTGTGCTTTCTTCACTGTTTTCTTAAGGTAAGGGGATAGTCAGATTTTGTGAACCCAGCATAGGTCACCAGCTCATATAGACGGCAATAATTTTGTATAAGAAATATCTGCTTATATTTATCTACATATTTGCCCTTTGGCTGTCCCTCATTTCTTCTTGCAGTTTTATGTTTCTTCTTGAGATTTTATTCCTTTTACCTGAAAAACTCCATTTTATAATATATTTAATATAGTTTATTAGATTATGTTTCTTCTGGTGCATGTATCTTTTAGCTTTTCTTAGCTGCAAATGTGTTTATTTTGTCTTACTAGGGCTTACTCTCAGGTAATGTGCCCTTTTTATCCTTTAGGTGCTTTTTAGAGTTTTCTATTTGTCTTTAGATTATGGTAGTTAATAGCACAACATCATTTGAAAGTGCATATCATGTTGTAAACTGGACTTTTTCTTTATATGAGTGAGAAAAACTAAAATATATGCAATGTATAATAATATAGTAACAGTTAATTCATATTTTGTCTAATGTAGAATATTACAATTTATAAAATTTAGGTGTATTAAAGTATTTTAGCATAAGTATATGTTTACAAGTTATATTTAAGGTATTCATTAAATATGTCTAATGTGTGACTAATTTATAATCTCTTTAAATATTTCATAAAGTAGACATAAAATTACTCTCACAAAATATTACTTGGTATATGTTTGCATTATCTTATGGGTACATATATCTTGACAGAAAAAAAATATATATATATATATATTGATACACACATACACACACACACACACACACATGCACAGACTTCACACATTTCTTATATGTACTCAGGAAGCTCCTCCAAAGAAAATGAGTAGTAAAAGTTTTATGTTTCCAAGCCACTATTAAACAGTAGCAGGATAAATGATCTTTCTATAGAACCATCTTGTATTGTACAGAGGTTTTTCAATACTTTCCCTTATGCTGAAAGTTTGTTCCAAGACTAATATAGCATTGTCTATTTCTGAACAATTATTGATTAAAAGAGAGTATGCTTTGTAACCTCCATGCTCCTATCACAGTTCCTTGTATACAATAAGAGCTCAAAGAATGACTGTTGAAAAAACAAAAGAAGATATGATTGGATGAATGAATGAATGCCTCTTAATCTGGGTTCTTTAGCTGTGTCCTCTCTCTTAACTTACCTCCAAATTCATTTTTTTAAATCTGGCAACCATACAGTTTACACTAATTAACAGCTCTTTTCATTTGTTATATATTCCCTCCTATGAGGATTTGATGAAGAACAGTTTGTATGAGGTACTGATTGACATATTGTCTGGTCTCTGTATCTTGCCAAAGAATACCAGCTGTGGTAGAGTCAGTGATCACCTTGTTGAGATCAAAGTTACTGAATTCTCTAAGGCCATTTTTTTTTAAAGACCTGGTGTTCTTGACCTAATATGCTTTGTATGATTCTTTTTTTTAAGAGAAAGAGAGAGAGATAATTTTTTTAATATTTATTTTTTAGTTTTTGGCAGACACAACATCTTTGTTTGTATGTGGTGCTGAGGATTGAACCCGGGCCGAATGCATGCCAGGCCAGCGCACTATCCCTTGAGCCACATCCCCAGCCCTGCTTTGTCTGATTCTTGATGTGAGATAATAAAGTGTTTTCTAGATTTATTCACGAAATATTGAAGAAAAGCAGAATGAGTTGCTATTCTCCCATACAAAATGGCTGCAGAAACATGGCCGACAGACACAGGCTGGGGGAGACAGAGGAAGTCAATGAGGCCATGCTCCTCCTTCCCCCCACCTAAGAAGTAGGTAACATCTGACAGCTGTTATAACCAAGTACAAAACAAAACTGTGAGATCAGACTGAGATGCCATTGAGGGAGTACATCAACTAGTAGAAAGAGGGAAAGACAATATAACAAAATCTACAGCAGTCACTGAGGTATTGAAACTTCCCGTGCTTAAGATTGAAGTTCCCAGGAGATTCATTTGGTATGCAGGGTTTTATTACTCTTATTAAACTTTCTGATTTACATAATTTTTTCCAGCATTGCAATAAGAAATTGTCAATTCCAGTGCCTTAACCTTTCCTTTCAGTTCAACTATTGCAGTGAATAAGTGATTCTCCTATCATATGTTAGACTATAGTATAAGAAATGTTGACATACAAAAAGAATGCATTAACCCTAATGGGAAAAGGATGCATTAACTTTAATGGAAACTTCAGTGAAAATGAGAATAGGTCTTCTCTCATAAAGAGAGATCCTGAACATCACTACAACAATTGAAATATTAAATGTTGAGAAACTCAGCTATTTTTAAATGTGCAAATTACTAAAGCAATAAGTAAATATGACTACTGAATATTTCTAGCTTAGTTTCATTGTCCTGTTTTTCATAAAAATATAAAAATACTTCTATAAATTTATATATTTTGCTTAATGGAACAAATCCCCTTATGAGGTGGATTTATGGATAGTTTGCACTACACTAGGCAGAATTGGATTTTCTGGTTGTTGTTTTGTTTTGTTTTGTTTTGCTTATACCTTCAAATGTGTTCATCTTTTTAAGCCTTTGTCAGGGATTTTGACTGAAGGTAATCTTTAGCACATTTTCAACTAAGAGGTTTTTGTATTTTGAGGAAAAAACAATGGCAATGCACAAAGGATAGTGCTGAGGAACAGAGTAACTCTAACCTGCATAATCCCCATTCCTCAAGCAGTTCCAAACAGATTAGGAGTTTCAGATAATAAGCCCAACAGGAAATGTGTCCTGGAACCCTATTGAGGAGAATTCATTAACACATTAATTTGTGATCAGAAACAATGTATTTAAGATGCTTGTTTATACCCTGTAGACACATTAACAAGTTAATTTGGCATCATATTTAAATGAAGTAGTTTGACCCCATTCACAATCAATTATATTCGCAAAATAAATTTCCATTTTTCACATATTGGCAGCATGTCAGCTTTGAAACAAAACAACTAGAATATTGCTTAAGTCTTTCCTCCGTGGAAGTATTTTACAAAAGTAAGAGTTGTTTTAATCCCAGAACTGAATATTAAATTATCCAAAGTACATGTATGAAGACACAAATTGGTGTCAACATACTTTAGATACAACCAGAGATATGAACAATTGTGCTGTATATGTGTAATAAGAATTGTAATGCATTCTGGTGTCATTTAGTTTTAAAAAATCAATTAAAATTTTTTTTAAAAATAAATAAATAAAATTCTCACTTAAGTATACCTCCTGAGATAGAGTTACTGGGATTTTAGCAATCAGGAATCACACATAATAAATAAACTGAAGCCTGTTTTTAAGTTCACTGTTCAAAGAATTGTAAACATAGATAGCAAGTAAAGGAAATGGATAGTAATTATAGAAAATTATAGTTCAATAAGGTCAAATTTCTCTAATTTTTTCAGCTCAATGTTTTCTTTGTGCATCCTATAACAGCCAATATGTTTTATTTTCCAGACATTGGAATTATTTATTTTCTATGTGTGGTTTCATGGACATTATTGAATGATATACAATAAAATAACCTAAGACCAAATCTGAAATACTGCTCTGCCTTTGGAGGAAGACAATGTAAGAATGTATACACAATTCTTCAAGATTTTGAAAAACAGAAGCAAAGCAGATTTTTATGATACAAGTAGCTATATCAAATGCCCCCTCTGAAAAATGCATGTGACATGAATTTAACATACCCAATCTTCAAGAACATGCACAGGTATACCTGGGCCCCTCCCTTAAAATGTCCTCTTGGGCATGTCAACATAGAATTGATTTCTATACACATGCCCATTTACCCTATCTTTGCTTCTCAAGGCAGAGAGCAATGGTAGGAGCAGCAGCATAAGACCATGCATAAGACTAAGTGAAATAAACCAGGTACAGAAAGACACCACATGCATTCTCTTACATGTGGAGTCCAAAAATTCAAACACATGGAATTAGAGAGTAGAATGATGTTCATGAGAACTTGGGGCATTGAGATGTGAATGGGGAAAAGGATGATGTTAGACGAATGATACAAAATATTCTAGTGATCTGTTGCACAGCATAGTAACTATACTTAATAATAATGTATATTTAAAATTTGCAAGAAGCGCCAGATGCAGTGGTGAATGCCTGTAATTCCAGCAGCTTGGGAGGCTAAGGCAGGAGGATCAAGAGTTCAAAGCCAGCCTCAGCAAAAGCAAGGCACTAAGCAACTCAGTGAGACCCTGTCTCTAAAATACAAAATAATGCTGGGGATGTGGCTCAGTGGCTGAGTGCCCTGAGTGTAATCCCTGGTACAAAAAAAAAAAAAAAAAAAATTGCAAGAAGAGTAGATTTTAGATTTTCTCACCACTAAGAAATGATAAAACGTAGGTTATAGGTGTTAATGAGCCTAATTTAATCATTTCACAATATATACAGAGATAATAACACATTGTACCACACAAACACATTTATTACTTCTCAATTAAAATAAAACAAGCAAATTCAAAGAACACGAATAAAAGACAGCTGTCTTGGGAGCTAGAATTATGACAAATGAAAGGATTAAAGACAAAACTTTTAATGATATATTTTATGGTCTCTTTTTCTTTCATGAATTCCCACTCTTCTCTTTTTCTTTTTTCATAAATGATCTCACTTTCCATGGTTTCAGTTATTCAGTCAATTGTGATCCAAAAATGTTAAATGAACTATTCCAGAAATAAAAATATTAAGTTTTAAATTATCAGCCACTTTGAGGGGCATGGTGAAATCTCTCATGAATATGTTCCATCCTCCCTGGACTATAATCCTCCCTTTGACAGTATATTCATGCTGCAGAAATCACCTGCTTGTTAATCCCTTAATGTCATTCCAGTTATCCCATCAACTGCTGTGGTTTTGCTAACCTTCAAGTATGTCTTATTAGTGGCCTAATGTTAAATCACAATGCCCAGGCATTCACCAGACTTCATCTCATCATATGGCAATTGAATCATGTCATATCTTCACAAGAAAAAGGGTGAGTATCGTACAATAGTGTAGTTACAGAGATCACATTCAAATAACTTCTATTAAATTATATTAGAATTTTTATGAGTCATTATTAGTCTTTTAACATGCCTAATTTATATCTTACAATTTATCGTAGATACATATGTAGAGAAAATAGCATACATAAGATTTGATACTACCTGCAGTTTCAGACATCCCTGAAGGGTCTTGGAAAGTATAAAGGTAGAAAATGGAGGACTATTGTATCTTTAATTCCCTCCACCACTCCCAATATAGAGACCATCTCAAAATGGTCAAAATACATGCCATCTGTTCTATTGTGAATTCATTGCTAAATATTGCTGATGGATGCCTTTGACAGAAATAATGTTTTAAAGATAAATCAATTAGAGAGAAAAAAAAAAGACTTTTGGAAGAATTCATGCAGCCATGAACAATTGTCTGCTATTTTTCAAAGCCACAGATTTGACTCAAAACAATTCCTAATCAAGCTAATTTCATACTCCATAAGATAATATGTGATGATGTTGAGAGAGAATACATAATCTTCTAATTTAATGTGACTTCCAGTTAGAAAGAACAGGGAACCACTGAATGGAACAAAAAGAATGAATAAAGCAAGTAATGGGGCAGGCAGTAATACTTAATAAGCTATTCACATTTAGAAAAACTAAGTATCATGAAACAGGTGATCTATCCCTAACAGATCTTGATGACCTTATTTTACATAGAAGGAATGTATACATCATAAAGGACTGAAATTCCATTAAGAACTCTCAATGACTTTTGAAGGTCAGACCTTCCTTTCTCCTTAGACATTCACTATCTACTCAAAAAAAAATGAAGCTTAACAAAGTCATTCCCTACTTGTCCAGGGTATAGCAGATATTTAAACCCCTCCCCAAACTGTTTACATTCTACAAATGCTTAGCACTTTCCTTCACTTCCCATAGTCATTTCTCATGAACTTCTATACAGCAGTTTCAATTTCTTATTTATTTAGAGAAACATGTTCAACATCCAATTGTACTTCTGTCTTACTAGGAGACAGTCCTTCTGCATACCCCTGTGTTGAGGCCTGGCCTGATGTATTCATCCAGATAACTAGTGAATGTGTAACATGGTGAATGTATCTGACTCAGCTGGTTTCCTGACATTGATGATTATTCCTACCTCACTTTGGATGTCTAATCTGCAAAGTGGTCCTTAACTTGAATTAAGTAATCCAATAACATACAGCCTAATAAAAAATATTAAATGAGCAGAAACATAGCCCAGGAAAGGACATCTGTAATGTAGCTAAAGGCACAGCATGTCTGAAGCTATGGAGAGAGGGAGGTTGTGTAAAAGTAGCGCAACTTAGGCAGCAAATGCACCTGTTTGGCAATTCCTGATTCTGAGGTACAAAATTAAAACCTCAATCTGAAAAACCATCCTTAATTATAAAATTAGCTTATTTT
This sequence comes from Marmota monax, assembly GCF_021218885.2. NCBI lineage: Eukaryota > Metazoa > Chordata > Mammalia > Rodentia > Sciuridae > Marmota > Marmota monax. The sequence continues at coordinate 14,536,173 of NW_026694491.1, read as the reverse complement.
ACATAGACTGTACTCTTATTCCTCATCCCTGGAAAAAAAAAATGGCCAAAGAAGAGATATGGATATGCTCTTTTTTTTTTTTTGCACAGATACTCATAGTAAGAAAATGACATCCCAATCTACTGAAATGCTTTCATATGAGCTATAACTTTATTCAGCAGATAAACTTCTGGGTTATTTCAATAGCTGATTTAGAAATATAATGACAACTATAATGTAAGAAGAAAAGCACACATCTGGTGACATCAAACAGCACCACAAATGTTATATTTAGAATGTGGCTAGTGAGTTCTGACAGCTAAAATACACATTTTGTGAAATAATTTCCATATCCAGAAACAAAAGTAAATACAAGCATTTTTAAAAATTTTGGTTGTTTGCTTTTTAACTAACATTTAAACTTTGGAGGATGTGAGTTTTCCTGTTATTGACGAATACATTGGAATGTCTCAATGCATTTTTGCTGTTTTTGTAATGTAATAAAACATGAAAAACAATAATAACTATTAATCCTTATTGAAGAGTAACAATGTACCAGACATGGTATTCAGTATGTTACATTCATTACATATTGAATCTCAAAATAATCCCATGAGATTATTACTATTTATTGCCTTTGTTTTACCATTTATGACATTATCACTTATGAAAAGGTATATATTAATAATTTCATGTAAAAAATATTAATTTTTTTTCTAAGACAGTGACTAAAGATAGGATATTCACCCATTTTTTAAAAAAATCAACAAACATCTAGCTATTGTATGTTACACCACATAGTTTGAAGATTTTACATTAATGGGAATATTTTTAATTATTCAATCCTAAAACACTAATTCAAAATATTTAATTATATAATTTACACCTCAAAGTTTGACATTTTTTTCCAGTGCTATTTCTTATATGTTGCACGATGATTATCAAGAGTTTCTTTTTTTTTTTCTTTTTTTTAGCCACCTACAAATCTGTTTTCTTTCTTTTTTTTTTCACTTTCTACAGTTTTAGAATCTCCTATAATCCTTAGCACAAAAAAATCTGTACAGTTTGATACAGTAATAAATTGGGATGCTTTGGATACACAAATACCTTGTTTATTATATATATGTTTTGAGAAAATTTTATTAATAAATGTTTGACCTATGCAAATACACGCAGAAAGCACATACGCAAAAACATATACAATTTAAGCCACTATAACAGGAAAGTCAATAAAACATAAATGTTACTTTGCATCACCAAATAAATAAATAAATGAGGTGCAAAAACTAGTCTCAAGGTAGGAGAATAGCAGATTTGTTTCTTTTATAGAAGAGATTCTGAACAGAAACAGAAGAGTTTTTTATTCCTGCAGAACCAGTTGTAAAGGATGGACCCATAGAATCTAGGATGTACATTATGATACACTACCTAGATTCCCTTTCAGAAATTAAGGATTTGTTCTCCCAGCTGTGGAAGTGTTGTCAGCTTTGAGGCTTGACTAGCTCAAGAAGTACTTTATATATCACACCCTCAAATTAGTCAGACAAGGAACAATGCTGGATCAACATGGAGCATCAAGCCATGGCCTTTAACCCCTACTGAGGAAAATTTTGAATGAATATTTTATCCTCAGCCTCCATGGAGACCTTGTCAAATTTCAACCTCTGTCTAATCTTGCTTCTGCCACTTCTTTTCCACAGGTGTTGACCTTTAAAGCTTCCTACAAAACTTCTTGTGCACTAAGAATCTCCATCTCAGCATCAGCTTTCTTGGAACTCAGCCTGGGAAAATAGTCTTTGATTTTTTCTGTTCTACTTGAAAAATGCCATCAGGAGAAGCATTACAGTGGCAGCAGTGATAACTACTGGATGGGAATAACTGATGAATATACCTAAGAATTAAGTAGCCAGGTCAGTGCCTGAGTCTGACAGTGCAAGTCACAAGGAATGTGTAGCCCATTTGGTTTTATTCTGGAAGAAGAGGTATCATGACCCAGGTTGGGACTCCAGAGTCACTCTCCAAGTAAAAGTCTTGCCCAGTTTTAAAGTTAGGCATATTTCATTTTTATAATGGATAATTTGAAGAATGAAAATAAGCTTTGATAAATTTGGCATATTCTAACATGTGAATCATACTTTTTTCCATATCAGTACATAATTTTTTAGTTAAAGTACTCAAGTGCATTTATTTTTAATTTCCAAATTTGAAGAAAACTGCCAAAATTTTAATATTTACTATAAATAGTACCAATGCAATACAATATGAGAACTATAGATAGCATTGTCAAAAATTAAACTTAGAGACCTGCAAACAATTTAGTAAGGTTCATAATCATTCTGGGTCTCCCTTTTTTGGTTTTTGACTTTTTAATGTAAACCCACAAAGTTGAAAGAGATGTTGTTCCTGTGAGGTAGGAGTAAATGGATTTGCCCTTACCTATATTTCATTTTGCCCAGATTCATTTGACATCTTATAAATAATTTAAATAATAAAACTTTGTTATAAAATTAATATTGCAACTCTAGTTTTACTAAAAAAAAAAAAAAAAAAAAAAAAAACCATTAAAAATGCAATGTAAACCTGAATTGCTCTTTTGAAAATGGCTGAAACCTCTGGCCTCATAGACCCAGTATTTCTGAAGAATTGCTTTTAAGTAAATGCACTCATAAATACATCACAAGGTAATTAAATTGAAGTACTTTGGCTTCACTTTGTGCTTGCAAAGCAACATTTCTTACCTATCCTTCTCCTAATGCAGATTAAAGAAAGAAAACGTCTTATAACTATTCTCTATATTGTGAAACCAAAGATGAGTGGATTTAAAATCGATTTGATATTCCTTAAGGTTTTACATAGTGTCTCTGAAAGTTTCAAACTGATAATTTCCCTATGGGATGTGGTCAAGTCCTGACTTTTTTGCTCTTCCTATTCCAATGAATCTTTACCTTTTACATTCTTTGCTTCATACAGCTATAAATCTTCAACATGGATAGTAATACACCAACAAATCAGTTTAAGGAGTTTGGCCCAACATCCTGATAAGTCTTCAGGGTAAATTCTCAAAAACTTAAGAAATACTGAGGAATTATTCTAATACAATTTTAAAGTAACCACACAGTGAATACAATGAACAAAAAATTATTTTTCATAAAATTTGAATGGAGAAATCTTGTAATTGGCTTAGAAAGATATTTTGCTTAAATTTTAGGTAATGAAAAACAGGTAGAAATATTAAATTTTTCTCTAAAATATGCAATATTGCCAAATATTCCACTGTCCTGTCTAAAAAGAAGTTTTAATTGTTTTTTAAATCTTCATATTCCTTTTTTTCTTTTATACTATTAACTGTTAAACAGTGTGGAAAAGAGAAAAGCATACAAATAAGCAACTGTGCTACAGGGGGACAAATATGTCACTCACAGCTAAACCTGCATGTTATCATACAGTCATCTGATGCCTGCAGCTAAGCCATATGTTGTTCTCCTGTTGGCCATATGCAATCTAACAAAACCTTCATTTCATACTAGGTCACCGGGAAAACCACAAAATATCAAACACCTCTCTTACTAAATCAGCAATGCTGATATTTATTTATTTAATATTTATCTATTTCCTCTTTATTCTTATTCTAATCTGTATATATGATATTTTTGATGTACCGAATAGTCACAAAATTGCCCCTGCTTTCTGATAATACTCAATGGAGACCAAACCTTCTCTCTTCTGTAGACCCTTCCCCAAATTATTCAACCAATTCTCAATCTTTTAATCACGTTTTTTTTTTTTTTTTAACACTATCTCATTATGTGAGACACACCATAGTTCCCATGGTAGGTATTCTCCTTTGCTGCAACTGGTTAAAAAAACCATTTGTTTAATCATAGGTGTGTTTCTGGAAAAGTTTTTGGCTGAAGAGCACTAAGTAGCAAAACAGATGAGATGTTGACAGAACATTTCAGTCTGTTCTAAAGGAAGACTCTTATATGAAAACTTGCAGACAACCAGAATTTCAGGTTAGATTTTAATGCCTGAATAGAATAATCATAAAGTGCATCTGGAATTTTCAAAATTAGGAAATATTTCTCTTTGTCAAGACTAATATATATATATATATATATATATATATATATATATATATATATATATATATATTTTATTACTTAAAGAAAAAGGATGATTCATTGATCATCTTATGTTTGAAGGTATTTGTTAAAACTTCTCTGTCTCCTTTTCTGTGGGTTCAAATAAGTAATTATTAATTTTTAAAATAATCACTATCCAATACTTTTATCATTTTAACTGATAGACTTTTGACAATTTTCACTCCACTTTGGTTAATTATCACAAAATTATCTGAACTGAATGAGAATATGAAAGAGAAAACTAGAGTCAGTTTAATTTGCTTTCTTGAATAACTTGTGCATGGATACTGTATATACTTTTATATAATAGTATTAAGAATCATTTTAATATAGTATTTTGAGTATATAAATTATTAGTTATTCAAAAACAACGAAATCAAACTTTTCCTTTTTTTCCTATATGTAAAAATGAATCTCAATCCCTGCCCACTTTTGCTCATATTGGTTTGTAAAGTTTCCCTGACAAAATCTGATTGATTACATACTGAGAGCTATAAAGATAAGAAAGCTCTTCACATTTTAGTCTAGCCTCAGTAACTGATGATCAGCCTGTTATATATAGAAAAGTGACCTTGAAGTTTCAATCCAAAAAGGCTCCAAGCCACCTTTTAAGATCAACTGTAAGTATATACATTTGCCATTGTTTTTTCAACTTTTATATTTAAGTTCCTTCACAATGTTAATTACTCAAGACAATATAACATAGCAAATAAAATATACCATTAGAGAGGTTTTGAGAAGTTCAAGAATTTTGTATACTTTGTCTTATGATTTCCACTGCTAGTACTATATCACAGAAAAGTAATCTAAAATTGTAACACCATTTATAATATTCTTTACCAAAAATTGCTGATTAAAAACTAAATGTATACTATAGGACCACAGTTAAGACTAAGTGTTATGTAATTATTGGATGTGAAGAAGTAAGTGCAACATTTTTTAAAATCATTGTATAAAAAATAAAGGAATCATTTTAGTCAGCTATTTTGGTGCTATGACTAAAAGATCTAACCAGAACAATTTTAAAGAAGGAAAAGTTTATTTGAGGGCTCATGGTTTCAGAGGTCTTAGTCCATGGAATGCTGTCTCCATTCCTCAGGGTTCTAGGTGAGGCTGAACATCATGGCAGAAGAGTATGGCAGAGACACAGCTGCTCACATGATAATCAAAAAGAGAGACAGAGAATTCACTCTCCAGATACAAAACATATATCTCATAGCCACCCCACCATGAACTACTTCCTCCAGCCCCACCCCATCTGCCTCCAGTTACCACTCATTCCCATCAAGGTTTAATTCACTGATCAGGTTAAGGCTATATCCCACTAATTTCTCATCCAAACCTTCTTGCATTGTCTCACATCTGAGCTTTGGGGGACACCACATCTAAACTATAACATGCATAGACAAAACAAAAGTAAATGCAGAAAAATATAATTGTTTACTTTTTTTAAGTAAAGCAATTTGTAATATACTTAATTGCTTTCTATATTTTATAGAATATCTAAATTTACTGAATTTTAATTTTGTAGGTAATATGGATTCAGGATAAATTCTCTACTTTGATTTTAATATGTGATATTATATATGTTTTCTGCATTTAAAACATGAATTAGACAGTCTAAGTTAACTTAATTTTTCTCTTTGAACAATTATACAAATGTAGCTATATATACTAGAAATATGATTTAAAAATCAGTCTGAGGACTAGGGAGGTAGCTCAGTGGCAGAATGCTTGCCTAGCAGCGCCAGACCTGAGGTTTAATATTTTGCATCACAACAAAAAATAAATCAATAAATAATCAGTCTGAAACTTTATTAATTCACAATTAAACAATCAGTTCAGGTATAGATGAACCCAGGTAAAACCCACATATGCAATTTAGGTGTCATGATTCTTGACTTTATTATAAAGTTTCTATGTGGTTTATTCTTCAGTATATACCAGATTCCTTGAAAATTATTTTTATTTTCCTCATGAAGTTACTAGTTCTGAAACAAAGGCTACACTTACCAGAGACAGGTGGAAGAACAGAAAAACTTATCAGATTAATTAAGAAAAATAAGTTTATTTTAAAAATTTGGACATATAATAGAGTAAATAGAAAAACCTGAAGAAAGGCTTGGGTAGTAGCCAATCCTGTTTTGGTGAAGCATCAGGAGCAAATGACAGATTTTTGTGTAGAATCTGGTAAGAACATTGCCCCACTACTAAGCTTATGAGGCACCGCTGTAATCTTGGAGATAGTAAGAATATATATCTGTTATTCAATTAACAACCAGTTTAGCTTTGAAATATATACATAGATTTTATATGTGTGATAGAAATGTAAGGAAAATGAGATAAAATCCAATGATCCATGAAACTGGCTTTATAAATTGACATATCAGATTAAAATCATAATAATATATAGAAGAGGTAGAGAAATGAATCAAAAAGCTTGATTTAATAGGTATTTTATAATGATGGTATTGTTGATATAACAAATTACCACAAACTTGGTGGTTTAAACTAAGATATTACAGTTTTGTAGGTTAGGACAGAAGTTTGGCTAACTTCACTTAGCATATCTCTCCAATGCCATCCATTTACCTGCAAATTCCATGATTTTTTTTCTCTTTTATTGTGGAGTAAAATTCCATATTGTATATATGCCACATTTTTTAATCCATTTATCCACTGAAGGGCCTCTAGGTTGGCTCCACAGATTAGATATTGTGAATTGTGCTGCTATAAACATTGAAGTGGCTTTTTCCTTGTAGTATGTTGTTTTTAAGTCTTTTGGGTATAGACCTAGGAGAAGGATAGCTGGGTCAAATGATGGTTTCATTCCTAGATTTCCAAGGCATCTCCATACTGCTTTCCATGTTGGCTGCACCAATTTGCAGTCCCACCAGCAATGTATGAGTGTACCTTTTTCCCCCACACCGTTGTCAACACTTATTGTTGTTTGTCTTCATAATAGCTATCATTCTGACTGGAGTGAGATGATATCTTAGAGTAGTTTTAATTTGCATTTATCTAATTGCTAGAGGTGATGAACATTTTTTCATATATTGCTGATTGATAGTATATCCTCTTCTGAGAAGTGTCTGTTCAGATCCTTGGCCCATTTGTTGATTGGGTAATTTGATTTTTTGGCGCTTAGCTTTTTGAGTTCTTTATAAACCCTAGAGGTTAGTGCTCTATCTGATGTGTGAGGGGTAAAAATTTGCTCCCAGGATATAGGCTTTCTGTTCACTTCACAGATTGTTTTTTTTGCTGAGAAGAAATTTTTAGTTTGATTCCATTCCATTTATTGATTCTTGGTTTTAATTCTTAAATTATAGGGGTCTTAATAAGGAAGTTGGGGCCTAATACCACATGATGAAGATTAAGGCCTACTTTTTATTCTACTAGATCAGTGTTTCTGTTTTAATTCCTAGATTCTTGATCCGCTTTGATTTGGATTTTCTGCATGGTGAGAGATAGGGGTTTAATTTCACTTTGTTGCATATGGATTTCCAGTTTTCCAGCAACATTTGTTGAAGAGGCTATCTTTTCTCCAATGCATGTTTTTGGCACCTTTGTCTAATGTAAGATAATTGTAATTTTGTGGATCTCTCTGTCCTCTATTCTGTACCATTGATTTACTAGTCGTTTTGGTGCCAATACCATGCCGTGTTTGTTACTATTGTTCTGTAGTATAGTTTAAGGTCTGCTAAGGATTGCTTTAGCTCTTCTAGGTCTTTTATTTTTCCATATGAATTTCATGATTGCTTTTTCTATTTGTGTGAGGAAGGCCATTGGGATTTTGATTGGAATTGCATTAAATCTGCATAGTGCTCTTGGTAGTATGGTCATTTTGATAATATTAATTCTGCCTATCCAAGAACAAGGTAGATATTTCCATCTTCTAAGGTCTTCTTTGATTTCTTTCTTTAGGGTTCTGTAGTTTTCATTGTACAGATCTTTCACCTTTTTGTTAAGTTGATTCCCAAGTATCTTTTTTTTTTGAGGTTATTGTAAATGGGGCAGTTTTGCTCATTTCATTCTCAGAGGATTTGCCACTGATATACAGAAATGCCTTTGATTTATGGGTATTGATTTTATATCCTGCTACTTTGCTGAATTCATGTACTAGTTCTAGAAATTTTTTGGTGGAGCTTTCTGGGTTTTCTAGGTATAAAATCATATCATCAGTAAGTAGTGCTAATTTAAGTTCTTTTTTTCCTATATATATATATATCCCTTTAATTTCTTTCTTCTGTCTAATTGCTATGCCGGTGTTTCAAGAACTTTGTTGAATAGAAGTGGTGAAAGAGGGCATCCTTGTCTTGTTCCAGTTTTTAGAGGGAATGCCTTTAATTTTTCTTCATTTAGAATGATGTTGGCCTGAAGCTTAGTATAGATAGCCTTTCCCATGTTGAGATATGTTCCTGTTATCTCTAGTTTTTTCTAGTGTTTCAAACATGAAGGGAGGCTTTTTTTTGTCAAATGCTTTTTCTGCATTTATTGAGATGATCATATGATTCTTATCTTTGAGTCTATTGATGTGATGAATTACATTTATTGATTTTCATATGTTGAACCAACCTTGCATCCCTGGGATGAATCCCACTTGATCATGATGCATAATCTTTTTGATATGTTTTTGTATTCGATTTGCTAGAATTTTATTGAGAATTTTTGCACCTATGTTCATTAGATATTGGTCTAAAGTTTTCTTTCTTTGATGTGTCTTTGCCTGGTTTGGGGATCAGGGTGATATTGGCCTCATAGAATGAGTTTGGAAGTGGTGCCTCTTTTTCTATTTCCTGAAATAAATTGTAGAGTATTGGTATTAGTTCTTCTTTAAAGGTCTGGTAGAACGTGGCCGTGTATCCATCCTGTCCTGTGCTTTTCTTGGTTGGTAAGTTTCTGATGGCGTCTTCTATTTTATCACTTGATAATGGTCTGTTTAAATTGTGTATATCTTCCTTATTCAATCTGGGCAAATTGTATGACTTAATAAATCTGTGGATTCCTTCTATGTATTCTATTTTACTGGAGTATAAGTTTTGAAAATAATTTCTAACTATCCTCTGTATTTCTGTATTGTCTGTTGTGATATTACCTTTTTCATCAGGTATGGTGGTAATTTGAGTTTTCTCTCTCCTTCTCTTCATTAGCATAGTTAAGGGTATGTTAATTTTATTTATTTTTTCAAAGAACCTTCTTTTTGTTTTGTCATTTTTTTCAATTGTTTCTTTTCTTTTGATTTCATTGATTTCAGCTCTAATTTTAATTATTTCTTGCCTTCTACTGCTTTTGCTGCTGATTTGTTCTTCTTTTTCTAGGGCTTTGAGATGTAGTGTGAGGCCATTTATTTGTTGACTTTTTCTTCTTTTAAGGAATGAACTCCATGGAATGAATTTTCCTCTTAGTTCTGCTTTCATAGTGTCCCAGAGATTTTGAGATGTTGTGTCTATGTTCTCATTTACCTCTAAGAATTTTTAAATCTCCTCCTTGATGTCTTCTACAACCCACTGTTCATTCAGTAGCATATTGTTTAGTTTCCAGGTGATGGAGAAATTTTTATTTATTACTTTGTCATTGATTTCCAATTTCATTCCATTATGATCTGATAAAATGCATGGTAGCATCTCTACTTTTTTGTTTTTGCTAAGAGTTGCTTTGTGGCAAAGTATATGGTCTATTTTAGAGAAGGATTCATGTGCTGCTGAGAAGAAAGTGTATCTGCTTAATGCTGGTTGAAATATTCTATATATGTCAGTTAATTCTAAGTTATTGATTGAGTTATTGAGTTCTATAGTTTTTTTTTTTTTATTCAACTTTCATTTGGAAGATCTATCCAGTGGTGAGAGATGTGTATTAAAGTCACCCAAGATTATTGTGTTTTGGTCAATTTGACTCTTGAACTTGAGAAGAGTTTGTTTGATGAACATAGCTACACCATTGTTTGGGGGCATATATATTTATGATTGTTATGTCTTATAGGTATATGGCTCCCTTGAGCAGTATGTAATGTCTATCTTTATCCCTTTTGATTAACCTTGGCTTGAAGTCTACTTTATTTAATATGATGATGGAAACCCCTGCTTGCTTCCGAAGTCAATGTGAGTTGTATGATTTTTCTCAGTCTTTTACCTTCAGTCTCTGTATGACTTTTCCTATCAGATGAGTCTCATGGAGGAAGCATATTGTTGGGTATTTTTTTTAATCCAGTCTTCTAGCCTATGGTGAGTTTAAGCCATTAAAATTCAGGTTTATTATTGAGAAATGGTTTGTATTTCCAGCCATATTTGTTTATTTTTGTTATTTAACCTGACTTGATTTTATTCTTTGATTAGTTTTTCCTTTAGGGTACTACTCCCTCTGCTGATTTTCATTGTTGTTTTTCGTTTCCGCTTCATGAAATATTTTGCCAAGGATGTTTTATAGTGTCTGTTTTCTAGCTATAAATTCTTTTATCTTTTGTTTATCATGGAAAGTTTTTATTTCATCTTCAAATCTAAAGCTTAATTTTGCTGGATACAAGATTTTTGATTGTCACCCATTTTCTTTCAGAACTTGATATATGTTGTTCCAGGATCATCTAACTTTCAGGATCTGTGTTGAAAAATCTGCTGTTCTCCTAATTGGTTTCCCCTATATGTAATCTGTTTCATTTATCTTGTGGCTTTTAAAATTCTCTCCTTACTATGTATGTTGGGCATTTTTATTATAATGTGCCTTGGTGTAGATTTGTTGTGATTTTGTACATTTGGCATCATGTAGGCTTCTTCAATTTGTATTTCCAATTCATTCTTCATGTTTGGAAAGTTTTCTGATATTATTTTATTGATTAGATTGTTCATTCCTTTGGTTTGGACCTCTATGCCTTCCTCTATCCTAATAATTCTTCAATTTGGTCTCTTTATGCTATTCCATATTTCTTGAATATTCTTCTCATGGTTTCTTACCATTATCACTGTGCCATCTATGTTCTTTTCAAGATTATATATTTTATATTCATTGTCTGATGTCCTATCTCCTAAGTGGTATACTCTGTTGGCGATGCTTTCATTTGAGCTTCTAATTTGGTTTATTGCTTCTTTCATTTCAAGGGTTTCTCTCTCTCTCTCTCTCTCTCTCTCTCTCTCTCTCTCTCTCTCTCTCTTTTTAGAACTTTTAGAACTTCTATCTCCCTGTTTTGTTGATGTAACTCCTTGTTGAAGTGATCTTTCATTGCTTGTATTTGCTCTCTTATATCTTCCTTGATTTCACAGATCATTTTAACCATGAATATCCTGAACTCTTTCTCTGTGATTTTTTCTGTTGTGGCTGCTAATGATTCTAATGATGTGGTCTCTTGATTTGTTTGTGGTACTTTCTTCCCTTGTCTTTTCATGTTGCTCATGTGTCTTCCTTTCCAGCTCTGTGGGTTTGGGGTGCTATTGTTTTTACCCTTTAGGTTTGTAGTGCTCTTGTAGGGTTCCAATCCCTTGTGGGGAAGGACAATATTAACTGATCCCAATATCAACAATATATCACCCATGAACAATTTGTTGTTATTAAGACATTTACAGTGTATAGTCTCAATGTACAGAAATGTTGGATTCAATTATTATCTAAAATATAATCAGTAATTTCTTAAAAAGGTTTACAGTTTCTGACTGTGGACAATGAACTGGGGTTGGGCGTAGGACAATATGCTGAGGGGGAAAGATGTGAGGGTATAGAGTTAATATATCTTGGGAAATGTGAAAGAGAAATCTAATGAAGAGAGTTAGTAGCAAGAGAATAGACAAGAAGTTATTTATGGTAGACAAGTACATGGGAAGATAGTAGAGTACATAAAACAAACACTTATATATATTTAGAAAACCACAGGATGTTAAAATAGTAAATTTTGGAGGGGGAAAGAAAAATGGAAGAAGAGAAAAGAAAAAGGGAAAAAAGGGTATATACAACACCTCTATATTATATTATTCAGAAGACTCAGTCCTCAAAATCCTATTTCATGCAGAGTTCTTGGGGAGGGTAGAGGGGTAGAAGAGAAAGAGAAAAAAAATACACAAATGAAGAAATTAGGGTTGTTTCTAGTTTTAGAGATCTGTTTCTTTTCTGTTTCTCTTCTCATCCAACAAGTGGGGCTATTTTAAGCTGGTGTCTCTGCCCTCAGGATGGTGTAGGTAACCAGCATGGGAAGACTGATCCTGGTGTAGGAAAGTGGGGAGTGCCATCCGCTGATCTCTGCAGGGAGACTGCACCTTAAGGGTCTCTTTTTGGGACTGCTCTTCTGACTTGAGCGCCCTGTATTGTCTCCCTCTCTTGCCTGGAGATTTTCCACCTCCTGATCTCCCTGTTAGGCTCCAAACTTTAGTCCCATCCCCTCTCACTTAGCAGTTCCCACCTGTGTGACCTCTCACACCCAGGCTCACAGCAGATGGGCAGCGCCTTGGTCGCACTGCACACCTGCGTGACTCGGTGCATTATTACAGATTGCCCATCTGGGAGCTGTTTTGTGTTGAGTGGTCACTGTGCCAAAATCCCCATTGTGGGGGGGAGGTAGTTGGATACCTGTATCTGGCCAGATGGAGATCCGATCTAAGAGCTGAAAGATGCCCCCACAAAATATGGCCATAAAGGTTATCCAAGATGGAGTCGGTCTGCTTCCAGGGGGAGGGTGTCTGGTGAGGTAGAGGGAGCTGGGAGATGGCTTTGTATTGTGCGCAGGTAGTAGCAGAGTGGCCTGCATGAGAGCGGAGCGCAGTCTGGACTTCTGCAGAGGTGTTCATAGGTAATTCTGCTAAGCCGCTTGAGAGCCATGGTGAGCTAGGACTGCGGGTTTGCGTTTCCAGCTCCAGGGTTCTGGGGTCCTACTTGAGCACTGAGGCTCTGAGTCCTGCATGGGGGTCACTGCACTGGTGATTTCCGTGGAAATCAGCTGTATAGGGGTCCTCTTACACTGTCTGAGATGCAGTATTCTGGCTAGGTGAGACCTGGGTCACTGAGCGACACAGAATGCTGCCTCTCTCTGGCCCGCCATCTTGGAATTGGCTTCCCATATTTTTAAAGTACAATTAACCTTCTTTAATTTCATTTCCGATATTCTGAATGTGTGTGTGTGTTTTAAGGAAAATGTTTAGAGTTTCATTTGGGCAAAAGGAACTGAAAAGGTAGCAATGAGAACAAATTATTACAAAGTAGCATAGAATTTCAAACTTTAAATTTTTGAATGCAAATAGTATACAGATTTAATTTTATAAGAATAAGGACTTGTGTAAAGCATTAAATTTGAATTTATAAATATCTAATCAGTAACAATTACATATGAAAACAAAATCATTTTATTGTGGAGTCCCATTTTTATGGCCTTTCTTATACACAAAATTATCTCTATACCTAGAATATATTGTCATAAGTAGTAGTTACTTTCTATTCACTAGCCATACCACTTTTTCTAAAAGCATCTAGACTTTTGGAAAAAGGTCTTTCTCCAATTTTATTCATTTTATGGTTTTGATGATAGCAAACCCATACAAAGTTTCATGGGTAAGCCAGACATCATTCAATCAACATGACCTGTCCCTTTTCTGCAGGTTTGGATGAGGAATAAGTGGTAGTCTCAATAAATAAGAGCTTGTATACTCTGGCCTAAATCAGGGGTTTATCTGATGGTGATCAGACCTGATGTTCTCCTTCAACCTGAAGGTGAACAAGAGCACAGCAGCAGCCATTCTGTACATTAAGTCTGAGGCCTAAGAAAACCTGTGAATGGGCATTGGCAGAAAGTAACCAGAAAATAGAGCTGTAGTCCTGCCAGGACTCATGCCTGTCATCAGACTTGCCTCTGGGCTCTTCAATTATATAACTCAGTGAACATTTCTATTAATAAAAGTTGTTTTTTACTTTGCAGGGAAAAAAATTGGTGTGTGTGTAGGGGTGTAAAAATGGACTTTGATAGATCGGTTTTTGTTTTCTTTCTGTTTTTTAGACTAAAAGAAATTCTTTCTGTATATAAGGTTCTTCCTCTTGAGCACAGCCTAAAACTGTGGGTTGTTCTTTGCTTCAAATTAAAATACTCAGCAGTTTTCCTCTTCTAACCTGTGGTTTTGTTCCCTGACCCTTAAAATAAGTTTCAGTATGAACTCACAGACACTTACTCAGTGCATTATTACAGATTGAGATAATTGGCTCTGTAATTATAATGTTTCTCTTTAGAAAAATGGTATCAGAGCAGTAATACTGCAATTTGCACGTTGATCCCTTTATATCATTCTGTCAGACTTCTGGCTTTCAAAGGTTTCCTGACTCTATTATAATATAGTATAATTCATTCATTTTGTTACCCACATTTATAAGAATGTTCTCATTAATTATTTTCAATTTCAGCTATTGTGCCCTAATCCAAAACCATGTTCTTCTCTTCAACATTTTTGCCATGATGTTTCAAACTCTTTCTCATGGAAAAAAATAATAATCCCAGCTCTTTGTGAAGACATGATGAACTATTTCCATGAAGGCTCATTTACAAAACACAACAAAGAGTTCTTGCTAGAAGCAAGGGAACAATCGGTTCAGATGAAAAAGGGATCTCCGCCTACCCAAACCCAAATGAACTCTCTCCTATAGTTCAAAAATTTGGTTAGCTGATTTCTGTTTGTTTTCTTTTACATTTTCATGCTTCTATGCATTTCCAGCTGGACTGACTCTGAAAGGAGAAATATATTACAAGAAAGCTTGTTCTCATATTTCCAGTCAAATTTCAACCTCTATGAAAAAGTTAGGATAATCACAAGAATGCTGGGTTTCTTATCTGGACCTCATCTTCCGACCTTAAAAGGCTTACCCATCACTAGTTCTTAATTTCCAGTGTTCCCTTCTGGGCTAGAATATTTATTATGATTAATGTATCTCTGATCTTTCCCTTTGTCTCCATCTCATTCTCTTTCTTCCTCTGTCTTCCAGAGATAAAATCTTTCCGGTTTTCCCCTAACATTGATTTGTTTATTTTCAGCTCTTTCATCTCTTGAAAGGTTAACTTTGGAATCATGGCAAGAGAAACATTGGAAAATCCACTGAGAAAATATTGTTAATTGTGTGATTTTTCTCTTTTTTTAAAAAAAATCTCAATTAGACATTGATTTGCTTACATAAATGTTACAATTTAAAGCAACATTGAACACCTAATGTCTGGCAACACTATCAGACAGTTATGGTCATTCATTTTTGTGCAATGGATATAATTAAGAAGTTTAAAACTTACTCTCTCATATAAATATTTTTATTTAAAATGAAATAATGGAAAACATTATCTTTCAAAATATGGTGTTTGATTAGAGCAACACATTTGAGCCAATATTTCAGTTTTTCTGTTTTGTAAACATACTAATAAAAGAAAAGCAGGGACATTGAAGTACTTTTGACTTTAGTCACCTTATAACAAGTCTTAATATAGAGAAAAGGCTACATGGAATTCATATTAAATTGAGAATCAACAAACCTATATTGGAGAAATAAAAATAATAACCTGGCTACCTGAGAAAAATTACAAATGCATATGGGCAAACAATGCAGAAGAACAGAAATAAGAGACAAATGACTATTTAATATTGTAAAGCAGAATTTATAATTTTTGTGGCTAAAAATATACTAATTATATTTATAAAAAATTAAACTATGCATTTGATACCATTAAGCAATTGAGGTGTTTTTTTAAAAAAGATA
Organism: Marmota monax; assembly: GCF_021218885.2. Taxonomy (NCBI): domain Eukaryota; kingdom Metazoa; phylum Chordata; class Mammalia; order Rodentia; family Sciuridae; genus Marmota; species Marmota monax. The sequence goes on along the minus strand of NW_026694491.1, from coordinate 14,520,358 downwards.
TACAATATAATTTTGATACATAAAATTACAGCAAATTAGTTTTGTGATAAAATTCTGAATTACAACAAACATGAGAAAATCAGCAAAGGTTTGTTTTGTTCTTCATATGCTTGTTTTTTTTTTCTCATGATATGATATTTAAAACTTCATTGAATTCTAGTCTAGATCACTTACTACAAATATTTTAGAATGTATCACAAAACAGAAAATATTATGTTGCCTACTTATTTCATCCAATCTTAACTTTAAGTCCTGTTTTATGCTACAGTTACTGCATCTAGAGCATATTTTAAGGGTGATTACAGAAATTGCTAATTTATAGAACAAGAAATATTCTATTCTTATTCTATAAGAATCACAGAGTCAGATCTTTCTCACTAACTTCTGGAAGGAAGCCAGTTAAACTATCTCCTAAAACTTAGCATTCTTATCAGTATAAAGGGAAAATGGTATCTTAAACAATTATACAAAGCAATAAAGCAATGCTACCACAACTACAAAAGTGTTGGAGAGAAGTGTAGCAAAGTGAGAGAGTATTAGAAAACAAGAGAAAAGAAAGGCAGGGACACTGAAGTCCTGAGAGGCTGGACTTTGGAATTAGACACACCTGTGTCCCCTTTGGAACTTTTGCACTTTTAAACTGAAGACTATATGCAAATTCCAATTTCTTGTAACTATAGTTTCTTCAATTGTAAGTCAAAGAAAATAATACCTATTCCGTTGAACAACTTTAAGAATTCAGGAAGTTGATACTTAGCAGAGCTCTTCAAGGAAAGTAAGATAGTCAATGGGGCTACAAATAATTATCATCATTGTTAATGAGATGATGTTCTACTAATAGTGTTAGATAAATGGATTGATCCAACAACTTGTAGCCTGATGCTGTTGGGAATAAACTTTCAAAATCCACATTATAGGCTCAGGGATTTGTGAGCTAAAAGTCTGTTATTAGATTGGATACCTTCAGTGCACACTTTTATAGAAACTAAATTATGACAAAATTGCAATTAAACACATTTTAATAAAGTTTTTTTTTTTTTTTTTTTTTTTTTTTGTCAAAAGGACTTTTAAAAAACTTCCTTAAGGTTATTGTCAATACTATACTGTTTATTTCAACCTACAGAGCTGCTCTGTCTCCTGGCTCCTTCCCTGGCCACGTTTAACCAGCTTTAACTGGTGTCAACTCCTTGTGACCTTTGGTGAGGCAAATGGCAGGTTCATTTGCACAGTAATGAGTTCTGTCTACTAGTCTGCTAGAGACTGATGGAGAGAAGGAGATTACCTTCCACCACTGCCTATTAAATGTGATTGACATGCCCATATGATATCTGTCTTCTTTAATGGCCCTCTCTCCTCCCCTAGAAACATTTCATGAGTACAAAGAATTGTACTTAAATGAGGTTTGAAGCATTGCTCTTCTGCTTTCACATATTTTCCTTTCAATTGTTATGGTGTAACAAAGACAGAAAATTTTTTAACTAAGAGGAAAAATGATATGATACAGCACATAAACTGGTAAGAAAAGGAAACTTTTCATTATAAAAACAAGTAATTAAAATTAATGTACCTAGTCTGCTACAGTAAAAGAAATATGGGGGAAATTTTTCAAAATATTTCTTGTGTCATTGTTTTCTTTAGCATCTTCATGCTATATGATTAATATTCTCAAACACTGGCATTTGTTAGAGATTTCACATCTCTATGTACTTTCTAATCTTCTGGTTCAGTTTCTCACACTCTATTTTAATATAACTTTTGCTGTATGGTGCAACTCCTATAAAATGACTTTTTAAAAAATATATTTATGAATGTCTTAATAACATAAATTGTAATAGCTTACATTTTTAATCTTATGCCTTTGTGAAGAATGTAGTTAGCAGAAAACATTCCAAATCTTCAACCCAAGAAGCATAAAATTTATTATTTTATGCCCATTTTAATTCTTGTAAAAATAATTTATCCTATTATATTTTATCTGCAACACATTAGGCAATAAAATTGTACGCATTTTAAGATCCAGTTTTTAAACTAAATGAAAGACTAAATTCTCCTCAATTTCAAAAAACCATGGACAAGTCACATTGAATTTTATCCATAAAGAAAAATGTTGAAAGGGATTTTCCATTGGTAGACGATACATTCATTTCTGCTTATGTTTATCTTATGTGTTTTATGTTAAACTGCAGCAGTAAAAATATGAATTTTTACATATGTTTTATCATAACATTCTATGTGGAAAGATCTGATGATTTAATAACTTAAGTAGCTGCACACCAACTTTGAAAAACATGAATTGCATCCCTGCATAAGCATCTTTCCATATAATAAAACCAGGCCAGATAGACAGATAGATGATACACACACATCATGAAGTCTCTCTTCAGTTTTGAGTGTAGCTCCAAACGGAATTATTTCAGACATGAAATCTTCAATATGACCTAAAAAGTTCTGTATGTATTAGCTCAAAATAACTGTTTGATAAGAGCAATGTAGCCATAAATGTGAGAATAAAGACAAATGTATTTCCATTCACTCAACATTCATTTTCATCTAAAGAGAAAGCAGGAGGCAGCCAGCTGCAGAAGGAAAAAGCAAATGCTGCTGTTTGGAGTCACTAAACAATTGCACCACATCGATTGCTTATAATACATTATCCCACAGTTTTTCTGTTGCAGCACAGTAAGCACTGAACACTAAAGAATAGTAGATGCTATCTGTCAGCTCTAACAAAACATTTGTTCCTATAGTCTATTTACCAAGGAGGAAAATGCTTTCTTACATTGATAATTGCTTTATTAGCATATAGAGAAAGAGCTATCTGGCCCCTTCTGGTATTAGTATTATAATTTAATTTAAATCAGGGCAGAGCAGGAAATTGGTTAATAGCTACAAAATACAGACATGATTTAAAAGCATGAAAAGTAATTACTTCATCAATTATAGAAAGTCCAAAACAGCTGTGATTGACAGAATACCAGAAATACATTAAAGTAGAAAAAACTAATTTTTGGAAAAAGCAAATAAACAATAGCAGGGACACATGCAATCTCTTGATTTTTTTTGTAAAGATATACTATTTTGTTGAATAAACCACTGGGGTGAAATAATAATCAATATTCACAATTATGTTTAATTCTTAAATGTGTATTTGGAAAGTTAAATATCAAACATCAGCATGGTCTTGGAGAAAATATTATTGAACTTTGAATATTTTTCAACTGCATGGAAAATTTATTTGAAATCTAGAAATTATAAGGGGTTGTAGCTATTTCAGATTTTTTGCCCCTCAATGATAGATCAGATGTTTTGAAATGGAGATATAAATAGCATTTCAAATAATGAGTTTTCAATAATCTATACTAAAACTTTCTGAAATTTTAAATCATCTAATAAGCCTTATTCTGAGTCTACACTCAGTAAATAAATTTTTAAAAATCGATTTCTAATTTCTTTATCAACCTATCCATGTAGTAAAAAATCAGTTGTATTTCCTGACTTCTGAATCTTCTTGTCCTTATGGCATGGTGTACAATTGTACATTAGTTTCCCATGAGCTGAATATTATTATATTCAATATATGAATACTTAATATTATTTAATATATTTTGCGAACCAAGAATTATTTTGATATTTTGCATATACTAATTCATTTAATCCTCAGAGCAATTTATTATTATATGTCCATTTTGGTGATGAGGTAAGAAGAAACAGTGGTATTAAGTATTTTACCAAAGGTCATAAGACTAATAAGTGGTAGGTTCAGGACTTGAACAAAAGAATTTGCCTTCAGTCAGCTCTTCTAGCCACTTTGACATGCAACTTACAGCCACCACGACTAAAAATGTAGTTTGCCCTGTGAAAAAGTCTACCACTTGTCCTATACAATATTGATCATTAAGAGAACATACTTCCAGAATCCACACAAAGCACATTAATTGGTCATACTGAAAAGAAAATATTTTCTTTAATGTTGATGTTCTTAGTATATGCCCAGGAGAAAAAACAAATATTAATCTTCTATTGCACATTATAGCAAAAGTAATGGTCCATCTCATACATTTCATTCCTAATTATGGTGAGAAATTTAACATAATTAAAACACCTAAGTTATTCAACTATTAAGGAAATTTTGAATTTTAATTAAATCTCCTAAAATTAAGACCAGATATCTGCAGGAATTCTTTAACTCTGAAGGAATCATAACAATATCTACAGTGTTTGAAACTACTTTTAAACTCTGATTTTTCTAATGATCTCTTATATTATTTTCATAAATCTCTATGCAGTCATTCAACATGTTAAAGTTTGAAACAAAACCAATTTAAATAATTAAGACACATACATTATAACACATTATAAAACGAGAGTTATATGGCTTATGCATAACCAATCTTCAAAGAAAGGTTTCTTCCCACACAATGAATAGGCCAAAACTGATAGCCAGTTCTTGAATTAGGCTTCAGTAAAGAAAGTCTTGATTTATTGACTCTATCTTACTTTCCCCCTAGAGATGAAAAGAAAATCTCTCTGTCTCTCTCTCTCTCTCTCTATCTATCTATCTATCTATATATATATATACACACACACATACATATTATGTGTGTGTGTATACATAATGTCTACATCTATGTATGTATATATAAGTATATATGTATATATACATTTATATACAATATATTTATTTATTAGATATTTATTGCATGATGGCCAGCACCTTGCCAAGAAACTCTTGCCTGCTCAGAAGGCTAAGGCTCCTAAAAATTTAAAGTCAGAAATAACTAGTGAAGAACAAAACAGAGAGTCAGAATTAGTTTTAAATGATGGAGCACCTAATAGGTTCAGCCCACACAGGAGCTGGAGCTGGACAATTAGTAAATGACTCCTGTGATTTATTTAAGGAGGTACATGAAAGGCAGGGATAAGGTTTCAGGGGTGGAGTCTTACTTCATGATGTCTTGCAGTCAACAGGTTGATTGGCATGTTGGCAGGTTATACCCAACTCAGAGAGGTTGTGTGGCTGGGTGGATGTAATAGATCACGTCGTCTCCGGTGCTGTGTGAGACCAGACAGAAGGGAATAAAAATTCACATGTATTTGAGCAATCTCACCCTGTGGGACTACCACAGAAAGTTCCCAAACACCAGATATTTCTATTCACAAGGCTGCAATGCTGATGTAGTCCACACACAGCCCTTGGATGGCTCTCAACAGATATTTACATATATATAAAAGATACATTTATAAATCTATATATACATGAAATCAACAATTATATTTCATGTTTAATATAAAATTTACCTAGTTTATTCTGACGGTGTTCATAACAAATTACCTATACTTTATTCAGTCTGCCTTAATGAAAAAATTCATTTTTCCCATCCCTGATTTCTTATAATAACTTGAATATTAGGATTTACTTTGACCTCCTGATATTCATTCAGATTCCACTATTTTCTGGTAGTAAAGATATAGGTGGGTAAATAGATAGATATAGAGATATTTGTGAATCATTCATCATGTAGCCCATGTGGAATTTACAATGGTACAAGCATATATAATTTATATCCTGCTTTCTGATTTTCTGATTGACAGCTTAAATTTAAGTGTGACTGGCCTATTTCCTGCAGTTTAAGATTGATGGAATTTTATCAAAGCATATTCATTGATATCTAATATTGCTTCCCTAGTGACAAAAGGAATGAAAATTGACACATGAACTCTTTAAACTTCAGAAAGAGAAAACTTTAGCAAATTGTGGATTTCTGCAAATAGTGACACAAATTAACTTTGAAAATAGGGCAGAAAGGGCTGGGGATGTGGCTCAAGTGGTAGCGTGCTCGCCTGGCATGCGTACGGCCCGGGTTCCATCCTCAGCACCACATACAAAGATATTGTGTCCACCAAAAACTAAAAAATAAATATTAAAATTCTCTCTCTTAAAAAAAAAGAAAATAGGGCAGAAAGAAAGAAATGTGAAAGGCAACAATCAAGATATCAGGAAATTACACCACTCTTCACTTTCTAAATTGTGAATATGAGCATTATTATTTTTTATTTTCAATTGCTATAAGTTTTATTAATTTGCATTCAGAAAAAGCAATCAATCCAATTACATGAATAGAATTAAATCAAATTAAATGAGAATTTCTTGAAAATGCATTATAACTGGAACTCAGTGGTAGTAAAGCAGTTAGGAGATATAATATTGAAAAACACTTTAACAAAAACTAATAAGAACATATCAGCATTGCTGAAACTGATACTGTCATAGAAGTTTAAGAAGATTTAAGTTTGCTTTCTACTTAAAAATCAATTAAAATAGCTTCAAAGTGCATGGCAAAATGATCAAAATGAATTAGTGACAACATTTTCCCCATGGTTTTCCTATTAGTCAAGATTATAAAATTGGCACATAATAGTTCTTTTAGTTTAGTCTCCCAGCTTAGTTATGGTTTCTTCTATAAATTAGAAGCACCTTTCACATATTACACAAACCCTTCATTTTCTCTCTCTGAGATTTTATCATTAGACTTTATTTGTTTGTTTACTCATTATAAAAATGTAAGCTACTTGAGGTCAGGAAACAAATCTACTTTCAATGTCTGATGGAGTATGTCAGCAATAAATAGTTTTTGTACGAAGCAAATGAGTTAAATAGCATATGCTAGATAAAACACATGAGCCTGATATTTCCAAATGAAATTGTCATTTATTTATAGAGATGAATGTTTACTAAAATTTATTATTGCATTTTTATCTTCAGTGTCTATTACCAGTTCAAGAATACAATATAAAAAATACCAATAAACCAATTACCTTGAACAAAAAAGAAATATGATATATATTCAATTCATGTTATTAATTTAACCCTTCTATATTCAAGTAGATTTTGGAGGACAACTAAATGAAAAGGAAATCCTCAAAGCTCAAGACTTACTTTTACTAAGATAATCCCCTCCTATGTCAAAAGACAGCCTTATATCCTGATCAGGAAGAACTCTCTTACTTAGTCATGTTTTCTTGCTAATAAGCCTTAGTAGCATAGGCTAATGTGAGACCATCTTCCTGCTTCAAACCCAAGTATAGCCTAAAGTGCATATTTCATCTCCTTGGTAAAGTGTTTTCTTTAAGAAAAAAAAATGATACTTTTTATTTTGAAGACAAAAAGATGCATAGGCTTAGAGTAGAACATCAGAAATAAAAAGATTCTGTCAATTTTTTTTTTAACTACAACTTCTGTATGGACACCAAAATGGGTGACATTTACTTTCTGACACATGTGTCAAATTGAGTTTCACATAGTAGGCAGTGCTGAAGTTAATAGTGTGTAAAAATGTGGACTGAAGAATAAGAAAATCTAGGGTGTGTGATTCCTTGGAATAAAACTTAAGCACGTTAAGTATCAATTCCTTCAATTATAAATAAAGAAAATGACATTTGTTTCTAGGATTTACAAGGATTAAGTGTGCAACCTTGTGGAAGTCTCTTTAATTTTCATAAACTAATTCTATATATTTCCTGGGAAAGGCTGAAAGTCTACAATACCAAAACTATCATTTTCCAGACGCTATAATTTCCTGACTACTTCATACCTGCCAGAGACAGTTTCCAAAATGTTTGACAATAACCACTAATAGCTGTGTTTTTCTTTTCCTAATCCAGGTATCACCACCACTTCCTCCATGGATAATATTGTCTAAAAAGAACTAATAATCAAATCTACAAGAATACAAGAGAAAAAGTCAAGACTCTTGTTTAAAATTCAAATCACAGAATCAGGGGGTAGAAAAGTTTTCAAAAATTTCTCTATTCAAGATACTTTCTCGTATGCAGTTTATGGGCTTAACTAAATTCAATATTCTGGGATCTAAAATCTTGGAGCTTCACATACATTTCTCCCAGAGAGTTCCAACTCTACAATTACAATCCAGAATTGTAGACTTATTGCTTTTTCAATAGGCTTTAAAAGAAGATTAATTTTAAACACAAAACCAAGAAACAATGTCTTTATTCTTGGCTATATTTCTCTATCCCAAAGCAAATAAAAAACTCTCAAAGTTGCTAATGTATTGCCAAAAAGTCAGAAGTTACTATGGGTCCCTAGAAGATGCATCCTCAATGACTATCTAAAAGAATTATCTGCCACAAAGATTGGCACACAATCCTAAACCATCTGATGATTTGAAAAGGCTTCTTTTACTAAATTTGACAACAAATGGTGCCATTGTCTGTCATCCCCCAAGACTTCTGAGTGTCTCATCAGTTAGTCCCAAACAGTATGAAGCAAAACATGGAAGCCATCTATATATTCAGTTTTATCAGACTTAAATTAGCTTTATTATTTGCTAACACAAGATAATGACACTCACAGATTAAAACAAATGTGCTTTGGCAGTTTCCGTTAAATACAGAGATATATGTAGGGGAGAGAAGAGGTCACAACTAAGGAAATTTAGCATGTATTGACATGAAAAGAACATGCCTACTCTATCTTTTCCATATATACATACACATATGTGTTTTTACATGTATATATGTATATTTGTATTATTATACATAATATATTATAATTTTATACACACACACACACACATGCATTCCAAGTACAGCCTAAAACACATGCTTTATTTCCTCTTCAAATAAGTAAAGGTGTTTTGATTTAAGAAAAAAACAATGGTATATTATATTTTGAAGATGAAAAGATGCATATGCATCTTTTAAATCTAAAATTAAAAAGACTTTGCCATTGTTTTGTCACTAGCAATTCCCTATGGACAATAACATGGATGACATTCACTTTTCACCATGTGTCTGATTGAGTTTCACATAGTGGGCTGTGATCAAATTATTGGTCAATGATGACAACATTTGCTGAGGAATAAGAAAACCTAGGGTTTTGGAATCCTTGAGATATTAAAGTATCAATTCCTCCAATATAGATACAGGAAAAGACACCTACATACACACACATACACACATACACACACACATGCAGGCTTAATTCCTTTAAAATAAATATCATGAGGTAAAAGACATAGGAGAAGACATTGAACTGCTAACCACTTTTGTATCCTAAAATACTTTAAAATCCCCAAACCTCAATGTAATTATACAAAGTCAGACTTAGGAATATTGGGGTATGTTTTTATAGGCATAATGCATCTAACTCTTGCATTTCTGATCATTCAGTACAAGTTATTAGCCTTAAATATATATATATATATATATATATATATATATATATATATATATATATATATATAATATATATCATTATAAAAAAGAAAAAAAGGAAAAAAGAACCTATAAAACTCTGAAGATAAAGTTAAGGTATTACATCAGAAAGCAAAATGAAAGTGTAATGTATTTCTTAGATACAATATATTACAAGAAAAGCATGCAAACAAAACCAGCAACATATAATATCTAGGCAAACTAAGAAATTTTTTTATAGATATTTTGGCCCTGGGCATTAGATTGGGCGGTTCTGAGTGTGGTCCTCCAGTTCAAGGGGAGGAAAGCACTCCAAAGGTAAGTAAGGAAGAATAGTTAGCCCCTGTGAAACAGATTAGTAACACTTTTCTCATTAAATTATTCACTTTTTTTAAATATTAAGTGATTTCTATATTATTACAAACTACAAGATGAATAAAATTGAATTTTTACCTTTGAAAATCTAATTACAATACACAAAACTGCTGAGGTTGCATGTGTAATACATTTAAAATATAGAAAGTACCATATAACACTTTCACAAGCAAACCACCAAATAAACAATGAATATTTGCAATTATAAATATTCAATCTAAAAGGACTCAGGCAAGTTGTGCAAAGACAAGGGTTTCCATATTTAAGGTGGATTCCTTCTATTTTCTCTGCCAGTGCCCACTTTCTTTCTGGGAACTAATAAAGTTATTCTTCCTTTTCAGATAAATGAATCAAAAAATGGGTAAATTAAAAATTAAAAAAAAAAAAAAAACTTCACTGGCTCTATTTTGCCTGTAGAACAACCAACAGGCAAGAAGTAATTGACAGATAAAGAGAAAAATAAAGTGGTTAATAGAAAAAAGTAAATAGGAGTAGAGGGATGTGGGTGGGGCAAGGAAAACAGAGAGATTGAAGAAGGAGAGTGAAAGACCTAGATTTTTTTTTTCAGTAATTTTTTTTCATGCTTCTGATTCTTTCTGACATGAACCTAAGACCCTGAATTTCCAGTGGTATCACAGAACCTATCTAATGAAGTCTTTTCTCTCTCTCTCTCTTTCTTTCTTTGTCTCTAGTCAAGTGATAGAAAAACACAAATTCTGAAAGAAAATCTCAAATCCAGAAACAGACTACAAAAACAGAATGACTAGAAAAAGTGGAATCTCTTTTGTACAAAAAATCCTGCAGCAAAATTGTTGACACAGGTGAATTTTTTGCCACATTTTTTCTTTCTTTTGTAAACTTCTACTCTAATGTCTACTGCTTTTTTTTTCACATGAAAGTGTGAGTCATATACTTCTGAATCCATCTCTCATTTGTTCCAGCAATTTTTTTTTTTAGTCAGAAGTAACAATGTGGTTAGACAAGCTCAAATAAAAATTGAAGAAATCCTGAAAGCTACGTGTTTTCAGAATCTAGAGTAAGGGACTGGGAAGGGGTCAGTTTCTTTGAAAAGCCACACTGCATTTCCTGTCTTCTGAGATTCCTGTGGTTTCTTCTCTGTGCAGGTCCATTTCCTGCCTGAAGCCTGTCATTCTCAGCTTACTCAAGGTTTCTGCACTCCATCACTTGAGCTTGAAAATGACCTGAGCTGGCCATCACCTGACTATGCTCTGTATTCTATCTCAACTCCAATGGAAACTTACTAATCCTAGTGTCTTTTAGAAATAAAAAGAAGAAAAGAGAAAGTATAATTAATTCTTGTTGTCTGATTGGTCATAGATTGAATGTGCTTGGTTCAAACACTCATTGCTAAGAGTCATAAAGGATGTCCCATTTTAAACTTTATTAATGAGTTTATTCTTTGCTATGGCTCCTGGCAGCAAAAACAAAAATAAAACCTGTCAGATAAGTCAGCACGTGAGGTGTTTGCATATTCATTTTAAGAATGTGTTGTTAAATAATACTGATTTGAATGTGAAAATCACATTCGCTGTCTATAATCCAGGTTTTTAATTGAAGTGATCAAATTATTTGATTGACACTAAATAACAAAATGATCTAATTATTATATTTTTGTTGTTTCAGATTCACTAATTGGCTATATATAGGCGGAAATTAAAACAATCTTAAGATAAAGAATCAATGATGTATTTCTGGAAATCCAAGTTAACTGAGAAGATAATTTGTCAAAATGATGCATATGACTATTGTTTATAAGTAAATACATAATGATATCTTTCCATTTCCTCTCTGCTGGAGGAAATAAGGCTCACCTTTTAAACCCCATTTCAAGAAGTATCTTCATCTTCTAGGATGGTCTTTGTTTACCAGTTTAAAGTATTATTTTTTTCAACTACTTCAACATTAATTTTAGTTATTATCAGGCAATACCTTTTATATAGTACATGTTATTATATTCTATATTGACACATATATTCTTTATTGTCAGAGATTGTTTCATACATTGCAGAATCTCTCAAATAGGTGCAAGCAATATTTATTGAAAATAATATTACAGAGTTTAAACAGACAAAAAGGAAAATTCCCAGTGGTTTTATTTCTAAATCCAATTAAATTTGACTCTACTCACTTTTCAAACAATTTTTTTTTTACCAGAAACTAAATGAATAAATAACTCTTATTATTGATTGTCTATTTTTTTACAAGTATTTGAGAAGATCCTAAAGTTCTTTTTCGTGTTAATATATATGAGACTAGTTTCACTAGTTTGACCAATTTGTTATTTAAACTCTGAAGGGTCTTGGATGGTCTACATCTCCACTACTTTAATGTTCATGACAGGAATCCTTGCCTTGACAGGTGGACCATATTGTGTAGCCAGTCTTCAGATGTACCCCATGATCTTTGGATCTACTTCCTTTGAAAGTCCATTGCCATCTACTTCACTATTCTGCTGGGTACAAATCCTGCTCTAAGGAATGAATAATCTCCTCTTCCACAAAGTGCCTTTCAATCCCCCTGCCCCCAATGGTCCTTTCCTCCACACTTTTTTTTTTGTGATAGAGGTTTGTATCTCTCATAATATAATTTTCCTTTAAAGAAAATTTATACATTCAATGTTGGTCTGTTTTTTCTGTAGCTTTATACAGCAGTTTAAAAATGTTAAAAATAAAAGCTTTTTCTTACTACATCCCTTTATTACAATGATAAAATATACACTTAAACATAAGGACAATATTTTTAAATATGTGATTTGATTTATAAATATTTTAGTTTTCAAAAATTGAGAAAGGTATTCTTGGAACTTAGAAATTATAAGAAAAGAATAAACAAAGCTTTTAACCAGAGACTTTGATCCCACTGACTTAGAGCAGATAGTATTAATAGCATGCATGCACATTATTGAACATGAACAAAGTTAGAAAAATCTAATAAATTATCTTACTTCCCTTGTTAAATTCCAAATTGGCCAATTTCCGCATGAATAGCATTTGCTCTAGATGAAAGGAAGTACTGTTCATTATTTATAATAAGTGTCTGACGTCATGGATCAAATAATTAAATCATAAAGTCGGCAATGCTGATCTAAAATTCAGGAATAATACAGAACATAGAAAACTGATATTTTAAAATAATAGCCCTTTCCTGAAATACTTACATAGAAAATTCTTACTAAAATGAATTATGAAATAAACCTGAGTTATTTTTAAAGCTTTAAAATGTGAGCTTGAAATCACAGAAACAATATTAAGAGTTCTCACACAGCAGCATGAAATGAGACAGGAATATGTTAGTGAAAAAAATTTAGTATGTTTTCAACATATCACCATTTTTAAACATTATATTAAGGCTTAAATAAAAGATTCAGAAGTTTATATCCTGCACAAAGCCCCTAGCCCCAAAACCAGTGTAAAAAAAAAAAAAGAAAAAGAAAAAAAAACAATTCTTAAATATTTGTTGCTACTGCTACAGATGAATTATGTTCATTTTAAGAGGCCCCCTGAAGTTGGTAGACCAAAGACTGCATTTTATGTTTAACAATTTACAGAGTTCTATGAACCTGATTAAAGTTTGTTAAGATCAGTTCCAAACAATGTGCAGGAAGTTCTGTGAAGTACTTGGCAGAAAGATGTTGTGCTAAGAGTCCCAGCTTCTACAAAGTTTGTGGAACAATAATCCTTAGGAAGAGTCAAACTTAAATGGTTCAAAAATAAACCGTGTGACCATTTTTATAGAAAATTAAAAAATCCATGTTTTTAAGTTTGCAGGCCCTTGTAATTATCATGAGGTGTTCCTCTCCATAGTCCCTCCATACCACTTACCTCATACTACGAATATTTGTAAAATTATAGGAAATTTTTTACCAACTTATTGGTTCCACTCAATTGTTTTCACTTACATTCATTGCATTGAATGTATATGTTCTTATACATGGTAACTTAATGTTAGCTTCTACAATCTTCGTACATTTATTCCTAAAAAGGACTGATTTTAAATAAAACATTTATTTTAGATTGTTAATAATTTTAAAGGCCAGCCAGCACATTCATAATATGTCTCTTTTATTTCAAATTACATGCTTGATACAATATATAGAATGTGGTAACAGACTTCTTAGATGGCATCAAAAGATCCCAACCTCCTGGTATCCCTGACCTTGTGTAATCCCTGCCCCTGACTAACTTGCTCTAACCAAAAGAAAATCGCAATACCAAGAGGGAGGCATTTCCATGACTGGTTACCAAGTTAATGAGAGACATCTGTCTTGTTAGCAGGTTTTTCACTCTTGCTAGCTTTGATGAAGCAAGCTGCTGCACAGAAAGGGTCAGGAGATAAGAAACTGAGTGCTAACTCCAGCCAAGGAAGTGAGGGCCTGGTTTCAATAGGCCACAAGACACCTAGGCTGTCAACAACCCTCAGTGAGCTGGAAATAAAAGCTTCAGATAAAACTCCAGCCCTGGTTGAAACTTTGACTCCAGCCTTATGAGTGAGCTAGAATTACAGGACCCACTTAACTCTCCAACCAAGTGTGAAAACATGCACAGTCCTAAGTTGCTCAATTTCTGGCCACTTGTTATGCTGTTATAGAAAAGAAATGCATAAAATAACATAAGAATGAAAATAAGCCTAAAAAGTAAAACTTTAAATGCCGTACGTCATCAATGTTAGGTTTTTCTGTTTGAAACATACATTTATATACTGTGAGATATTCTCTGTGGTTGGAGCAGGTGAACCCAGCATTAATAACAACATACCACCATCTGCTTGGCTGCTTATATCATGATTCCTTCATCCTTGGCCTCTCACAGCCACATAAATTCCATAAGCCCTGTTGATTCACACTCATAAAAATTTGTCACATCCGCCCATTGTTCTTAGCCACAGTTTTCACTATTGCCAGGCATGAGACACTGCATCAGGCTCTCTGGGTTCACTATGCAGGTCGTCTTTCCTACTCAGATCCATTTTACACAGGTAATCAATAATGGATTTTTAAAAGTCATGTATGGTGTTGTTCCTCCCTTTTATGACCTTTGTAGAATAAAGCCCCTAAAATTAAATGGAGTACAGCTGTATAAACATAGTCTGGCACCTGCCGACCAATCCAGGTTTCATGTGACAAATTGCCCTATATACTTTTGTTTTCACTTCCTCAAATGGGCCATACTTTTTTTTTTCTCCCCCTTCCATGCTTTCTTCTCTGGCTGGAGTGCTCTTTTCTTCTATAGCAGTCCGCTGCACTCAATCTTCTTTTATTATCCTACTCGTTTAAAGCACTAATACCTCAGCTTACAATAAATTGCTAAAGTAAAGACTTTCCTAGTTTAGGTAACATTTCCCTGTTAGCTTAAATTGTGGCCTCTAATACATAGCATTTTGTTTTATTTTGTTGTGTTTTGTTTTGTTGAGGGCAAGAGTCTCATACCTGGGCAGAGAGTGGGGAAGAGGAAGATGCAACTGATAAGCAGTGAGAAAGACCAGGGATGTTGCTGTGCATCCTAAGTACTTTTCACTGAAGAGCCCCCCCCCCCAAAAAAAAGATTAATCCCACCCAAAATATCAATAGTTCTGAAGATGAGAAGGCTTTACATGTTAATATCTATTGGATCAATAAGTTAGATAACTAATAAATCATTTTTTTTATTATGGAGAAGCACAAGATTTGAGAGCATGAATAAACAGAAACTTTGTTAGGATATTATTGTCTTATGCAATTCTTTCATAAAGATAGATTCATTTATTCTCTTAGTTATTAGATATTTATTGACACTGGGGCATTGTGTTGGACAACGTTGGGCATTCTGTGGTTAATCTAGACCCTGAAATCAAGACTCTTGCAAGCCAGAAAAAAAAAAGAAAGATAGTAAATTAATCAACAAATAGTTATATCGTGGTGTGTTGGCAAAGAGAGAAACAAAACGATCTGATGTGACAGAAACTGGCGTAGATTACAAAAGTTGGCAACACTTTAACAGGGATGTAGGAGCCAGTCATGCAAAGAATTCAGGGGAATATTCCAGGTGTGCAAGTGGATGCAAACTCCACCAGACAGGAAAGAACTCGATGTAGTCAGAAAACTGAAAAGATTCCAGTGGGGTTGCCTCACACATATTTGAAATTAATTCAAAGAGCAATGGGGCTAAACTGAATGGTTTCAGTAAATGAATAGCATGACTTTAATTTTTAAAAGATTATTCTAGCTATTGTCTGAAAAATGCATAGGGATGGAAAGATAGAATGCATTGAGTAAAATAGAACATGCCTTGCAGCAGCCCAAGGAGAAATAATGTGAAGAAAGGAAGGTTGAGAAGTACATTTTGGAGACAGAATTAATGCCTTGTTCAGAAACTGGGTATTGATGAGAGACAAAGAAAGATACCAAAATTATCAGCCCCTTTTTTTTTCTCTTTCTTTATTTCTTTCCTTCTTATTAATTTATTTTTTGTGTGTATGTGTGTGCATGCGTGCATGGTCAAATGAACTCCTGTTTATACCATTTATTGGGTTCAGAAAGACTGAACAGAAAAATAAAAAAAAAAGAGAAAATCTAGTTCTCTTAAGTATGATATATTTGAGAAACACATGAGGAGATGTTGTAGACCAGTGCCCGTTGTCTGTTACCCATGGACCAACTATAACCCATGGCCATTTTGTGAATAAATGTTTATAAGAACATCAATACTTAAATTTATTTACATATTGTCTCTGGCTGTTTTTACACCACAACAAGTGTTGCAGTGGGGATTGTATAGTCTTCAAAAAATAAAATACTCCCTGGTGTTTTACAGTAAAAGTTTTCTATCCTATTTTAGATGTATATTTTATTCAATGATATATTCCAAACACCAAAAAGAATGGATGGGAGTTTGCATCCATTTAGTTTGCATCCTAAACTTGCAGTGTAGGAGTGGACATCCAGTGGGCAGCTAGGCTTCTGAATCTGGAGGTCAGCAAACAGAATTTTTATTGAGAAATGTATTTTGAGAACATCAGCTTGATCATCACTTGAAATCATAGCATTAAATACAGTTTCCTAAATCCATCATGGTAATGAAGAAAGAAAAGAGAAGTAAGGAGAAGAGAGAAAAGGGTAGAGGGAAGGAAGACCAGCATGGAACCTCAGAAGAATGTTTTCATACAGAAATAAGTTAACAAAATATAGGAACACAGGAGCAGCCTGGAAAGCCAGAGGAAGAACTCACTTGGGTCCTGTGCTTTATGCTGCAGTGTAGCACCATTTCCCATATCCCATGGAATGTTATTCTCCCTTGCCTGGCATATTTTGCTTAGATGATGATGTTTACAGTTCTGTACATTTTCCTGAGATTTCATTATTCTTTATGGATGAATAATACTCCATTTTGTATATATACCACATTTTCTTTACCTGTTCATCTTCTGATGGACACCTAGGCTGATTCCATAACTGGGCTATTGAGATTTGTCCCATGATAAACATAGATATGCAGGTGGCGCTAAAGGACGATTACTGTAATTCTTTTGGATAAATACCAAGGAATGACATAGTTGGAGCATATGGCAGTTGTACTTTTAGTTTTCTGAGGAAGTCCCATACTGATTTCAATAATGACTGTATTTAAAAATTCAGTTTTCTAAGTGAAGAATGAAATATGGACAAAAATTAAGAATGAAAACATGAAAGAAATATAGGCAGTTTGTCTAGACTTAAGAAAGAAAGTAGGAGGATTTGTGTGGACTTAGAAAACCATGGTTCTAGGTAAAGTAGTAATGATGAGAACTAGATTGGAGTTTTCTGATAAACTATGTGTAGTACATAGTAAGTAACAGCATAGAAAGTGCTTCCGCTTGTATTTGTGGTGATGATGTCAAGATAGAGAAGTTTTTGTTTTAGGAAATTAGTCTTAGAGCAGGGAGATACCTTTTAATCTGGAAGATGCTTTAAACTTGGAGATTTTAGTGGTGAAATTTCCAGAGTGGGATAAAAATAAATGGAACTGAGTGGGGGTAATTGAAGAATTTCTTGAGGCATTGATGTGACCTAGAGAACCCATGGTTTGTTCTTTGCCAGGGAGACATTTATTCCATTATCATAAAGGTTATGATGGAGAAAATTAAGCAGATATAAAGTGGCTTAGGAGACTGAGGGAGGAGGATAGTGAGTTCAAATCAGCCTCATAAAAAGTGAGGCATTAAGCAACACAGTGAGACCCTGTCTCTAAATTAAAAAAATACAAAGGCCCAGTGGTTGAATGCCCCTGAGTTCAATTCCCAGTACCAGAGAGAGAGAGAGAGAGAGAGAGAGAGAGAGAGAGAGAGAGAGAGAGAGAAGAAATTTGAATTTGGTAACAGAAATATAATATTTCCATTTGCAAGCAACAGAAATACATTTCAACATATGTAATACTTAATATCATGAATCAACTGCACAGGGATGTTGAGATATGTGATGAAATATTATTTCCAGGTGGGGCTTTATTCTGAATGAAATTAGCATTAGTGTGATGAGCATTTTAATAGGTGGATTCTGTAAAGTAGATTACCTTCCAGATGTGGGTGGACATGATCTATTTCACTGACACAGAGGAGGAAGGAGTCTCACTTGTTCTTCCTGCCTGCTCACTTAAGCTGGAACATCAGTGTTCCCTTGCCTTTGGAGAAAGACTTATACCATTGACCTCATAGGTTTTCAAGCTTTGGACTTGAACCAAATAGAAACCATACTTTCTTGGGCCTCTAATTTGCAAATGCTAGATCCCAGAACTTTTCAGTATCCACAATTCTGTGGTCTCACTACTTCATTTTTTCATTTTACACATACCAACTTATTGGTTCTGTTTCTTTAGAGAAAGCTAATTCAGTGTTCTAAGTAACAGGGTGAGACTAGTTGCTCTCTCTGCCTCCAATGTGAGCCAAAGTTCTCTGTGCTGGCCTGTGCCATTATATTAATGGAAGCTCTTTCAAATCTTAGGAGGTATTTATGTCACAAATCTGAGAGAAGTTACAGTCTTCTCATTCTCAGTAGTACAAAAAGAGATCTTTTTTAAAAAAAATCAGAATATCTTTATTTAAGAGTACAGTAGAAATTATTTGGTTTAGTTCAGATACATGTTTTTTCCCCAGAATATAACAACCTCACCTAAGCATTAAATGTTGAGATGATGGTGAAGAAATCCAGTGGAGAGTTCAAAGCCAGGCTCAGCAACGGCGAAGTGCTAAGCAACTCAATGAAACTATCTCTAAATAAAATAGAAAATAGGGCTGGGGATGTGGCTCAGTGATTGAATGCCTGAGTTCAATTCCCAGGTACCCTACCCCCCAAATAGAAAATAGAAAGAAAAAAAAAAGAAAAGAAATCCAGTTGAACTCTAAAGTTCTGTAATCAAGAGAAAAGTAGATGATAAGTGATGAGTAAATATGTGAATGATGTGAATTTTTTAAAGTTATAAAATAAAAACATGAATGATTTTCTTTTTGTGTACACAATCTGAAATGCAGACTTTTTGATTTGAAACTATTGATCACAATTTGGACAATCTCAAATTTCGAACACCACATGAACTGTAAATTTTGTCTTTACTATATTATCATATTTGTATAATTACTTTGAGAAAAGAACTATGAGATCTGTCTTGTTGTAGATTTTTCTGACCCTTATGCTTGTATTTTATTTAATTATGTAATTTAAAATGTCTTTTAGCAATTTTGTCTGAGTGCTAATTAATTTTTAAAACTCAAAGTAAAAATGATTTTAATGTGCAAGAATTTTAGGAAGCTAGATTTGAAAGAAGATATTGAAGGAAAAAAGTCATTATTATATAGCATGTAGCTAATCAGTTAGAGAATAGCATGCCACAGAATATAAGAAATTGTGTTACACAAATAGAAATCAACATTCAAAGGGAAGAAAATCCTAATGCTTTTAGATTATTTGCCCAAAGAATGAGTACATACACACAGACACACACAAATGTTCCTCCTCATTCATTGCATTAAAATGGAAAATTTAGTCTTAAATTGTGTAGGCTTTGGGTTATGAAATGTCTTTGGTAGCACATCCATTAGGTAAAGAGTGACTACATTATGCATCTTCTATGTAATATAACAAATTTCTTTCTTTCTTTCTTTCTTTCTTTCTTTCTTTCTTTCTTTCTTTCTTTCCTTTCTTTCCTTTCTTCCTTCCTTCCTTCCTTCCTTCCTTCCTTCCTTCCTCTCTCTCTCTCTCTCTCTCTCTCTCTCTCTCTCTCTCTCTCTCTCTCTCTCTCTCTCTCTCTCTCTTTCTTTCTTTCTTTCTTTCTTTCTCTCCTTTTTGGGTGCCAGGGATAAAACTCAGAGGCACCTAAGTACTGACCACATCCCCAGCCTTCTTTCTTTTTTGAGATAGGATCTCACTAAGTTGCTTAAGCTCTTTCTAAATTACTGAGGTTGGTCTTGAACTTGCTATCCTCCTGCCTCAGCCTCCAGAGTCACTGGTATTACAGGTGTGCACCACTGTGCATAATTTTTAAATTAGTGTATATTAATTAAATAAAATAGTGGTTTTCATTGTGTCATTTATATATTGACATAAGAGAAGGGGAGGGAATAGGAAAGACAGTAGAATAAATCAAACATAACTTTCCTTTGTTCATATATGAAAAAACAACCAGTGTAACTCTATTTCATGTACAACCACAAAAATGGAAAGTTATACTCTGTGTATGTATGATATGCCAAAATGGATTCTACTGTCATGTATAACTAAAAAGAACAAATAATTTTTTTAAAATATACTATACTTACTTTAATTATTTTGAATGAATACCAAGCAGTGGCATAGCTGGATCATATGGCAGTTCTACTTTCAGTGTTTTGAGGAAGTCCTATACTGATTTCCATAATAACTATATTTAAAATTCAGATTCATAAATTAAAATTAGAGTATGAACACAAATTAAGAATGAAAACGTAAAAGAATTATAAGGTAGTTTCTCTCAGAGTAACTTACTAGATAGTAAATATATCTTGGGACACAGAATTGTTTTTGAAAAAGTCATATCTTTTTATTTCCTATCATTCAATTTCATTTCTGAGGGAATATCCTTATCTATAGCTGATGAAAGACTTAGAGATTCCCAATTTTTCTTCTTGTTAGAAAAATAGCTTTAAAACAAGGAGAAAAGTAGTCTCTGTTGTCTGGCCATAAATGCACCATGAAAATCTAGCATAATTTTAAAACATTTTTGAGTACTTGAGTGAAGTTTGTGGTAATTGAAGTTATAAATGTCAGTCCAGGCATGCAGCTGCTCTAGAAATGTTCAGCAGTAGCTATTATATGGCCTTTATTAGGTTATAGTTATGAATTGAGAGTTGTGTTTTGATATGGAGATTGTTTACATGTAAGCAATTGAATATTTTTTTTTAAAGAGAGAGGGGAGAGAGAGAGAGAGAGAGAGAGAGAGAGAGAGAGAGAGAGAGAATCTTTTTTGTAGATGGACACAACACAATGCCTGTATTTATTTATTTTTTAATGTGGTGCTGAGATTCAAACCCGGGTCCCACCCGTGCTAGCCAAGCGCTCAACAGCTGAGCCACAATCCCAGCCCAGCAATTGCATATTTTTAGCGAAATGATTTGAAAGCACACTGATCTCTGACAGAACAAAATAATCATGCTTTTAAAAAATAGTATTAATGTTACACCAGCAGGTAAATGCGTTGCTTAAATAAGATTGGCTCACACCAAGAATTTGTTTCCCCTTTTAGGACTTAGTATACTTTTTTCTGTTTTTAGCATATATATGTATATATACATACATACACATATATATAAAATACGCATTTATGTTTGTGTATATTTATGCATTCATATATATATATATAGATACATATGCACATGGACATAAGTATACATAATACATATTAACCACATAAGGTAAAATATAGCATGCAATTATGAGCTAACCAAAATGGTTATTTTGACAGTAATTAGGAAAATGAGGTCAATATAAAAAATTATCTCTGTGAGTTTAAATTACCATCACAACTATGTGAGTCTTCCCCAAATCTCTCAGACACAATTTGGTAAAAGTCTACTTTTAGTTCCATCTGTTTTGTGTTGCTAGTGTAGGCACATGTATACATACACACCTTGAGCAAGAGTTAGTTTAAAAAAAAATTCCTTCTATTGGAGTAGTTTGGTTCTCCTTCCAAATAAATCTTCCATAAAATCTGCTGGAGGGAACACAAAGATAAACAGCTTTTACTCCTGCCACTTCATCTAACACTAAGGAAATATTGAATGCTGAAGGGACTTTCAAAATACATTGATGGATGAGGCAAATATCGAGTGTTTGAATTCTAAAGTCAATATTTACCGAGAGTAACAATATATCTTAATACTTCTTCAAGGAAGAAAGCAATAAAACATATATCTATGACCTCATATATTAGTGTATATATGTCATGGGTCCGATAGACATTAAAGAATGGTGGAAATTATCCTGGCAGTATCCACCTGGAAATTCCCCTCTACGGATATGCTATAGAATACTTCAGATTGTTTTATTTTAAAAAAAATATTACCACAAGAGTTCTGATTTTAGATGGCTAGCATCTGTTTCTGTAATCAACTAGTGATTAAAATATAAATTATTTCACTCTCTTTAGACATAGAGTGATAAACTTTATATAAATCTACTTCCTTACTAAATCACAAAAGTAAAGTTCCTACACTAATGTCTAAATTAGTTCAGAAATAAAAATTCCATATATAAAAGTAGCAATTATTGATACATATCCACTGATGGACATAAAACTTAAATTGAATGTATTAGAAAAGAAATCAGGGATGCTGTGGTAATATGAACTGGTTTCCTAGAGCTATTGTAAAAAATTGCCAGAAACTTATAGACTTTAAAAACAACAAAAAGGAAATCTATTTCGTACATCTTTCCTAGCTTCTTGTTTTCCCAGCAGGCCCTATGGTTTCTTGGCTTGTAGAGGTATCTCTCTGATTTTGCTCTCTCTATGTTATTGCATATCATGCTCATGGTGTGTATCTGTCTTTGTATGTCTTCTTCATTCATAGACATTCATACTGCATATAGAGGCCTCCTTAATCTATATGACATCATTTTAATTGAATCATACTGCAGAGATTTTTTTAAATAAAGTCATATTCCCAAATTACAAGCACATAGAAATTTTGTGGAGGTACACTATTCTACCCAGAACATTATACAATCAGGCCCCTGTGGTAGATGGTTCACATGTATCCAGTGTGAAATTACACCCATTTATCTGTCCATATTCAATATATAAAATGAATCTGGAATTTCTGTTTTTAAAAATATATAGTTTAAATTACTGGAAAATTCAAAATTGGAAAATAAAATTGCTGGGTATTATAATTATTAATCCTCCTTAAAATTATAGCTGAAATTGCAATAAAGAGAGAGAAATTTACAGAGAACAAAAATCCAAAGTAACATGATTTTTTGAGGAACCTAAAACCAATACCTTTCCTTAAGAAATCTGCCAGTCCTTGCTTATAATTTTCCACTTTTAAAAGTACATGTAAAGGTGGGACAGGAAGCAAAACCTGTCCAAGAAGAAGAGTTGGATGAATGCCTTCATAGAGTTCTATGACCCAAAAAGAGATTTTTATGGAGATTGACTGTTTTTGCTTCAATTCCAGATAGGTGAGGAAGAAAAAATCTCCAAAGAATTTCTAATTACAACCCATAAAGTGCTTTCAGATTATTAGTGTTCCAGGTACCTTGCAGAAGGAAATACAACTCCTCCCTATAAGAAATCACTTTCACAGAGCTTGAAGTCATATCATAGGCAAATTCCCATGTTGAAATATAGCTCAAGGTAAAAGTCATAAAACAAGCAATGAAACAAACCAGAGAAGCAGTAGAAATAATAACAAAAAGAAATAGATAAACAAAGACTGCAAATTTTAAGATTATAAAATAAAAAAATGAAATGATCATTAAACATTTAAATTAAAATGAAGGATTTAAAATATGACAAAGGAATAAGAGACTATGTTAAAAGACCCCACAAAATTTTATAAAGAACCAGATGTTCTAGTAATAATAATAATAATAATAATAATAATAATGTAACAGTTAAAAATACTTTCATGGACTTATACATTGGACACAGCAGAAGTAAGAATTTGTGAATCAGAAAATGTACTAAAGATTGTTCCCATGCTGCTCAGTCATGAGAATAATAAAATAAGGAGATTCAGTATGAGAAAGAAGTGTATGAATGAGAGATACCATTCAAAGAGCTGTTGGATAAGATTTCCAAAACTAATCAAAATTGTAAATTAGAGGATTTGATAGAGAAAAATTAACATTAGTAGGGTAAATAAAAATAAATTTGAAGACACAACATAATAATATTCCAAAAGAAGATAAAGAAAGCATATTAAATGAAGTCAGAGGGAAAAACAAACAAAGATCCTTACACTGTTTTTTGTGGAAGATGTAAGTTTATCTTTAATCCACAGAATGGAATAAAGAGTATTGGGGGATATTAAAAAAAAGAACAAGTAAAAGCCCCAAATAAAACAATAAAAATCAGTCCAAATTCTATTAGTGACTCCATTCAAATAGAAACCTATCCAGTTATGTTTACAAAGACATTTCAAAACACAAGGCAAATAAAGGCTGAAAATAAAATTTGAAAATAAATTTATATGTATGTGTATACATATATATGTATGTGTCATCATATTTGATCTTAATGATAATCACAAAAAAAATTAAAGCTTTTTTTAGAACTTTAATTAAATTTTTCATTGGAAAAGTTATCCTATGTAATTAAGGATAGTTAAAAACATATCTATTTCTTGTGACAGTCTTTGTGATACTTTTTTCTATTATTTTCTTTATTGTTAAGGTCCGTGCATTATAAAATGTTTCAGTAATATTTTTTTAGCTCTAACTCAACCCCTGCTGAAAATCATGGGCAAGTTATATATATATATATATATATATATATATATATATATATATATATATATATATATATATATATCAGGATTGTTATTAGCTGTTATTAACTTACACTATCACAAATCAGGATTTTCTAAGCTTAAATTGAGCAGAAAAAATGTTAATTTTCCTCAGGCTGGTTTCCAACAGCAAAAGTGTAAAGTGAATAAGAGCTGTTAAGGCCCATAGTAAATATCCAAGAATGAAGGTAAAACATTCCAAGTTTGAAAGCATAGTTTGAATTTTCTCGATATAAATTGGTGTATTTTTGTCAGTTTAAAGAAAATACTGGAGCTGCTAAAAGGAATGTATGGTCTGGAATCACAATTACACAGAAAATGAAAAGTTGATTTTGCTGTTTGATTAGTAACCATATAAATAGAATTAAAAACATATTGAGTCATTTCCTATTCTTGTTAATCAAGCTCATTCCTGGTTCATTTCTAATGCTATCAATTTGCATCACATTGTTTGATATACTAGCCACTTTAATAGGAAGAATGCTAACTGCATGGAAAGTTTTAAGGTTTGATCATAGAACTTTTACTAAATTGTTTGGGTAGAGCATCATTGTGAAGGGTAAAGTAATCTTGAGAAATGTCTTTGAATCTTGATTGTGTGTTTTTGTCTATAGAGATTTTTCCATTGTTTTCTTCAGTATGCACACATCTGTTATGAGCACACGTTCTTGAAGCTCTGCTCTTTCTCAAACTGAGTGCATGTGTATTTGTTTCTACATATACCCATCTTGATAGTTACAAATCAAAAGAAGCCTTTCAAATACTCATTTTCTCCCTTGTTACAGCTCCAGGAATAACTGCACTGGAAAGAGCCCAGAAAAACAATGATTTGACTTTTCATTAATAACATCAGAGAAAATGATTCCACACCTAAGCCCAGTAGTCCTCTCTAATATTCCAAACACTTTAAAGAGGACATTTCTACCCATTTTAACTGATTCTTTTCTTTTGCCAATTTAGAAACATTACATTTTGCTCCAGCCTTCACAATCACTCTTTCAACTGCATAAAACTAGGAAAGTAATTTTTGCTTCAACTCTTTCTTCCCCGAATCCTTCTGCTTCTTTTCATTGATTTTTGAAAACCAATAAAACACTCTTCAGGATCTCAAACATTTTGGGGTTATAAATTAAACAAATCTACTAGTGTGTTTTTAACAAGTTTTTTTTTTTTTTAAAGTGAGGACTGAGCAAAGCAGGGATCAGATTTGGAGCATTTTTCAAATTGGCAAGCAAGTCAGAGAAGAAAGAAAGTTCATGGCATTTGACTTCTTTAGATTTCTTACTAAACACTGAAAGACTATCTCCTTATTTTGACTTCTCTATATCTTAAGATTGTGTGTGTGTGTGTGTGTGTTTGTACACGCGTGTGTGTGTGTGTGTCTGTATGATGGTGAAAAAGAAAGAGAGAAAAACTATTTTATATTCCCAATTGCTAAGGATGATGTAGAATCATAGATAGATGTTTATAGTTATTGAGATAGTTGTACATATATACATACATTGATATAATTATTGATCCAAATCTTCAGAAGAGCTACATATTGCCCATAGTTCATCAGTTCTACAAATAACATTCCTTAATAAAATAATAACATAAAAACTATAACAATTATTAATGGATTCAAATAACAAAAGTGATATGGTACAAATTTTATTGTTTTGAGTTTTTAAATTGAATTTTCAAAAACATGTCTCCCTCAAATAAAATTGTAGTATTGTAAACTGCTAGCTTCATACTTACCATATAAACTCTCAGTTTTCTGTTTCTTGGCATATATGGGTAGAATTCAATCTATGATATGAAGGATACCTAGGATATAAACAGCTGGAAATGGAAACAATGATACGCCAAGAAATGATAACAAAACAAGAAATAATGGAATAAGTACAGATGATCACCTGTTGTATAATTTTTTAAACCAAAATTGTAATAAAACATAAAAAACATTCAGATAAGAAAGATGAATGGGAAGCAATAAAGGGCTTTGAATGCCAGGATAAACACTTGGAGCTATAAATAATGATGAGACAGTGATGGTTTTTGAACAATGGAGTGATATGTTCAAATTTGAGTTTTGACAAGATTCATATTGCCGCTGTACTTTGTGCTAAGGAAGGGCCTTGGAGCAAGTAAAATATGATGAGGCAGTGAACCAGGAAAGCTGTTGTGGAAACAGGAGTAAAATGTACATATCTCTTTTGTGAAACTTCCCCTTGACCTTTGTCTCTGATTCTCTCTTTCATCTGACATAAGTGTATGAAGTATTGGATCTCCCAATGGAAAATCCTGTGGCCTTTCTGAAGCATCATCTTCCTTGACTTTGTTTCATTACTTGTCACTGTGAGCCAATACTTTTCATTTTTCTCTTCACTCTCAGGGTACTGAGAGACGGGTGAAATCTTATCTGTTTTTACAAATATATCTCTCTTTTCCTCCCTGCTTACTTTTTTCCTCTTTTTTCTCAAATAGGTATTTATTTTTCCTCTTCCAGTCTGCTTCTTTTACTCCAGTATCTGTCTTCTCCACTGACATCACTAGCCTAATCTTCCTTTTGAGAAGCAGACCCCATTTGTAATCGTCCACTTAGTATTTCAACATGAATGCCTTATCTTTTAAAGACTCAATTGTACAAGAACAAAATCTATCATCTTCTTCACAAAGTTCATTCACCTGCTCCTTATTCCTGTTATTTTTAAATAACTTTTAATTCTATTAGGCCAGTCAAATGCTATCCTATCTCTAAAGACCATCCAACATGTCTGACCATGTATATGGATTCCTCCTCTAAAATGCCAGTATATCTAGTAAATGTCTGAGATGTCACAGTCATTAATTCATTTGCTTATTCAACAAATATTTATTAGCATTGAGTATCCAGGCTTTATTCTGTTAAAAATAACTGTGAACAAATTACCAAATAATATTTACACGTACTGATTTCAGAAATTATTTACAACACCAATTATAGTATCCTTGTATGTAGACTATATAGATATATAGCTGAATATGATTAAAGATATGTCATACAGAATTTTTGTAATAAATATATACTGGATGAATTAATGAATGGATGAATCATTAAAATCCTAATATCTTAATGCCAAAATTTTTTGGGTAATGGTGGGCATAATGTTATAATAGAGACAGGTTTCTGTCTGATATTCTTTAGTGTTTCCCGTAATACTTAATTCGCTATATATTACATATTTTCTTTAGGTTCTTGTGACATTTGTTGACCACTTAATTGAAGTGTTTGAACAAGTCTAAGATTGATAAAGGATATGCAACAGAAAACACTTAGCATATACATACATTTTTGTTGTTGTTCACACATTTTTAAAGGACAAGTTATAGTCTCAGAAACTAAACTTTTTCCATGAAAAACTTTTGAGTGAATTTATTTTTAATATATATTCTTTTTCAACCATTCTAAAAACATGAGAAAAGCTTATGGTCAAATGTGTATGAATAAATGCCAGGATATTAACTTTATTTTCTAATCTATAATGTCAAAAAATTACCATGTACTAGGATTCTCTGATAATGTAGCACAATAAAAATTGTTAGATAGGTAAATTTGTTTTTATTTTAACAAAAATCAGTGGTATAGTCCACTGACCACTGATTTCTGTCACAGTATAGATTGTCTTTTTCAAACTGTTTAGAAAATTTGCTTCATTATTCAGCTTTTCTTTCTGCATAATTATTGTTCTGATGCAATTGATATGAAATATTAAACATGTGTTAGATGTTAAACTGAAGGCAGTTTCTATCAAGGTCTTCCATTAGCCTTCTTGATGGCAATAGTAAGATCACCTTTACCTTCATCAGGTTTCTAAATCTTGGCACTATTGCCAGGTTTTACCAGGTACTTCTGTGTTTGGGGGACAAGTTGTGCATTACATGTATAGCACATGTGTCCTCTGCACAGTAGATGTCAGCAACAACTCCAGAAGTAACAATGAAAAATGCTTCCAGACATTACAAAAGGTCCCCACGGTGAAATGGGCAGCGTGTGTAGAAATCTTTCTGTCTGAGAACCACTGACCTTTTTAGTATAGAGCTACTTAAACCTGCTAGAGCTGAAAAAAGGGCCATCTATTTTTAATTCTCCTGAAAAGGGATAAAAGTGTTTTAAACAAACTATTTTATCTGATTTGCATGACTATTATATATTTTAAAAATATGCAACCCCTCTACCTTCTAAGTGAAGATAAACTCTCCTGGTTCTTTATCATTGGATTTAGATTGAAGAATGCCACATACTAACTCTATTTGCAGAATCCTGAATGCAATATTGTACTTCTGATCTAACTCATCTGACAGGCCCTATCCCATGAAAAATAAAATTGTCATATATAATGTGATATAAAAATATATTAGGAAAAAAATCTTAATTTTTTCCCCACAAATCATGACAAATTCCACACAGTCAAAAAATTTTGTAATTATAATGTGATTATGCTCAACAAGTAGGTTATACTAATGCTGTTTTGTCTTTCTCTGAGATGAAAACTAAAAGGTGTTCTTAGTACATTAAACTGACATAAACATATTGTGACATAAATATAAAATATAACCTGGGCACTTTTGTGTTTTTATTTTAACAAAAGAGCAAAAGTATTTCAAAATAATTACCACTGCCTTTAAAAAAACAATAACAACAAAACAATCAATCCATCACGGAATAAATGTAAATGTAGGAAGTTAGTATTTATCTTACAAATGTAACTTCCAAAGTACCAATTTAGAATTTTTTTAGTCATATTGTTTGTTTGCTTGATTATTTTCTCACAGTGCATTTAAATAGCTTTCAAATAACAACTCCCTGGGCAAAGTAGTTTTGCATGTGTACTTATGCCTTGTGGAATGGAGAAAACAGCTAAAGGATGATGCCCTCTCAATTAAAGCCATTTTTTTCAACCTAAATAAAAATATGTAAGAAAGGAAAAGACACCTAAAATAAAAAGAAGAACCAAAAGAAAGTGCAATGTGTTAAGCAACTTGATTACGACGTTTTGATTATTTTGGTTTCTATATTTAAGAGCAAATGTAAAATAAACCAAGCAAGCCTGGATAATGACCAGTGGGCACTATTCCACTCTATGTCTCTCCACAAAGGTTTTGTTAAATACCATTAAATTGTTTGTATCTGGTTTCAACTTTGTAAAACAACCACTGGTTAGAAATGGTGGGGGCAGGGTCCTGATGGCATAAATTGTCTTCCAGAAGATATAATTTCCAAACCAAAGTAACTTCATTTAATCCAACAAAAACCATACCCTCTAGAGCCATTTTAAGCAGATATTCAAGTAGCTTCAAATCCTATCCCAGAGAATTAATTTAGATTTTGATGCAACATCTTTTTCTTTTTATTAAAAATTGCCCTACTTTTCATGTGCTCTTAGTTAGGCTCTGAAACAAATTAATTTTGACCAATCAGCAATGCTGCTATAACTACAGAAGTGGAAGGGTATCTATAATATGGTAGCTGCTACTATTTATGGGATAGTAATTCATGGAAATTCACTCAATAGTCAAAACAACTTTACTGAAATCTTTAAGCATCTCTTTTTTTCAAAACACCACTTTGACAGGATTTATTTTTCTCTTTTGTCATTTCACTGTTATGTATTATCTGGCAAGTGCTATCACTTAAGGTGAAATTATATATATATATATATATATATATATATATATATAATTAACTTATCACTCTGAATTACTAATTATATAACTTTGCATTTATTTTTACATCCATTTTAACAGAACTGTAAAAAAATCTTTCATATCATTTTATATTTAAAAATTTATCATGCATGTAACATAGCTTGTGTCAATTTGCTTTATTGTCTGTCTCCTCTATCTAACTGTAAACTCCATGAGATTACAGAATTTTGTCGATGTTCATTGTTTTAATCTTTGTATATAGAAAAAAAATACTTGGTATATATTTGATATACAATTAATATTTGCTAATTGACAGTGAATAAATTCTACTCAAATATCATTCTGGAAAAATAGTTTGTCTTCATTTATTAAAATTCAAATCAATCTTTCTTAAGAAAATACAAATTAAAAGAAAAACAATATATTTTGATATTTGGATTCATTGTAGTATAAATCTTGGTTTCTGCCACAGTCTTTCCATAATTTCAAGCAAGTTTCTTAACCTCTTGGAGTTTGTACTTCCTTATCTATAAAATAAGACATTTAAAAACGTATGTGACACAATTAAATGCTCAAATAAAAGTTATTTTCTTCTTCTCTCACAAATTCTGAGAAATTGCTTCTTAAAAGGAAGAAAAATACTAATAAATTCTACATGGGAAGATAATATTGCTTTACTGAACCTCCTTTTAATACTATACCATTGAATTACCTATGAAGCCACATACTTGCACACCCCATGCAAAAAATAAGATAAACTATCATTCTCTTAAATTGACCCATTCCTTGTGTGGTCTTGCATAATAGGCCTGCTGTTAACTTGATGTATTTTGGCTTTCAAGTTTGTGTCTTGCATAATTATAGAAATAGGAGCATTATGCATACTGTCAGAGAATACTGATCCATTGGACACCAAGGTAGGATTCTGGAAACTTTTCTGAAGGTGACCTAAAATAAATACCTAGTGACACATGACACTCTCTCTTTTCTATTAGTGAAGTTCTTAATTAAATGTGTGACAGGTAGGTAGGAGAGAAATTATGCAGACAGGGAAATACAACAACAACTGTAGTTTTCTGATACCAAGATATTTACATTGAAACTGACAAGTTCAGCTAATTTATCCAGACAGCTTCCTCCGATCACTCACAAGTGATTCTTCTTATTCTCAGTGTTAAGAGGCAGTTGCTTTGTATAAAAAGCAGAGTTGTGATGTCAGTAGAACTGAGATCAAATCTAGAATAATAGCTTCAGAACATTAAGTCAGTTCTATAAGTCCAACTTCCCCAAATCACAATAACTTACCTTGCCATAGTTTCTTCACAGTATATTTTGGATAGTTAATTTTTTAAAATATTATGTTGAAAGGCAGTGACTGAATTATATTTGATATTCGATAAATTATAATATGTAAGCTGGGTGCAGTGGCACACCCCTCTAGTCCCAACTACTTGGAAGGCTAAGGCAGGAGGATCAATTGAGCCCTGGAGTTCAAGGCCAGCCTCAACAACATAGCAAGACCCCATCTCAGAAAATAGTAATAATAGTACAATATAAATTAGCAATTCTTATTGCCTATCTGAAATTTATGGCTTAACTAAACAAGTCTAGCATATGAAAGAACTACCTAGCTAAAAGCCAAGAATAATAATCTAAAGACATTCTAGCATCTCTAGCTGTAAATGCCAATGACTCACTTAGTGTACATGTTCCTTCTTTTTTCTAACCTTGATCAAACTCCTGGCTTTCAAACAATACCTTGGTTTTTGCTGCCATATAGCCCAGTTCTTCTCCCACTGGCTTGGTTTCTAACACTCACTAAAATTTATAACCTAAAAATTCCTTTTAAAATTACTGGCTAAGAATACCCTACTCTCAAGTCTCAGTATTAAATCTCTCCTTACCTAAAAGCCTTTTAGTGTCAAAAAAAAAAAATTGCAAAAGTTCTCTCTACCAAACCACTTCCATGTCCAGTTTCTCATGAAACACAAGCTGATGGTATGTTTGAAATAATTTGCACAGTTGTATTTGGGTTCTGAGAAATGTTGAGCTGATTATTTAGCCTACTTTTTACATTGATTTTCCACTTTCATTTTGCAAATGTAGATTCTTTAGTACTAGAATGAAAGAAAAAAGAACCCCATGCAGTGATTCTCAAATTTTAATATTCTCAAGTGACTATAAAGCCAAAGTAGCCCAGGTACCATTATTGATACACAGCTCCAGCGGAGTGGATTAGAACTCTGAGTTAACCAGAAAGGAAACATTCTTCCCTCAGCATCCAAACCAGATCCTTCATATTTTCAGATTGAAACTGAATGATAATCAATGTGTAAATTTCTTTCTCAAGTAGGGTTTTCATATGAAACATAGAATGCCTAGTTTGGGTTAAATTTCAGATTTTAAAAAAGGAAGACTTTCATATTGATATCTTCTATGAAATAGTTTTGCTAAAATAAGCAAGCCTGCTTTGAAAAGAAATAAACTACAATTTTTCTGGTCAGTGAGAATTACTTGAAGAAAATTTAGAAATGGAAAAAAAAACTTCTTAATGTTTTTATGCAGTATTCACACTAATGATTAAAAACAAATAGTGCAAAGTATTGGAAGGTGGCTCTCAGTTATTGTCACCTGACCTGTGGCTCGAGGACCAAAACACTGTTATGCACTTGGCTCAGCATCATTGTTCTGCTGACTGAGTCCTGTATGTCACATCTGTCACTTTCTTTACCACTGCAAATGAAGCTTTCCTAAGTACTTTCTGAGTGAGCTGATGCTCTACTTACCATTGATTTTGTATTCGTATTTTAGGGTAAATCAAGTTGAGCTGCTCATGGTTTTCTACAATTTTAGCATTTATGTTACTATACTAACTAGGCCTTCCTGACAAAGAAAGGTAGCAATTTATCCTCCACTGTCACTTCTTCCTCAGAAAAATTGTATCTGGGGTTTTACAATAAATAACTTATATGAAACTTTTTCTAAAAATCCTGGTCTGTAACTAGTTTTCTCTACCATCTTTTTTTTTAAAGAGAGAGAGAGAGAGAGAGAGAGAGAGAGAGAGAGAGAGAATTTTAATATTTATTTTTTAGTTTTCGGCAGACACAACATATTTGTTTGTATGTGGTGCTGAGGATCCAACCCGGGGCCGCTGCATGCCAGGCGAGCGCGCTACCGCTTGAGCCACATCCCCAGCCCAACCAATCATTCTTGATGGTTTCATTGACATAAAATAAATCCCTATGACATATTGAATCTGTGAACATAAAAATAAATAACAATACAAAGATTAACAAATTTAGAATGAAAATTGCATTTTCAGATGCATATTTTATTCAAAAGCATGTATATTAAGTGATAAAAATGTCCTTGTTAATCATTGTGATTATTGATATCATATAATAAACAAACCTATATTTTCAAATATAAATCATTAGGGATAGAATGGTTGTTTTTTTTTTTTAAATAAGCATGCTCTATTACATAATTCTGTTTAAAATCAAATATTCCTAAATTTAAAATGTTATCAATGAACAATGATAGTGAATATTTACCTCTACCTTCCTTAAAGAATCAAAGCTAAATGTTGCAATATTCCTATCAAGTGTAAAGTTGTATCTTCATTTAAAAAAATGCATTTTTAGAAAACTGAAAATGTTATTGCTGATATGCTCAAAAAGAATAATGTTTTAAAAATATGCCAGGAAATGAAAATAAAGTGAATTCTAAGGTATCATTAATTACCCTGACAATAGCTTCTAGACATTGAAGATTGCCTTTTCATGTAAAATTATGGCTTGATTACATCAGGAAAATCCCACCCACCTGTCTGTACATCAACCAAAAGGATCCGAGATGAGAAATGTGAGGAACAATCATCAGCAAGATTGATTTAAGTAGCCACTGAAAAAATCAAGAGTCCATTTTGGAGAGCTGCTTTTCAATCTAGAAAGAGACATACTACAGACAGCAGAGAACATAATCTACATTCTCCTATTGGTTGAATTACGCTAAGAAATAGTGTTCAAAAATTGTAAATTTCTCAGTTGTGTACTACCAAAGGGGTAAAAAAATTTGTCACCCCTCTCTAAAGAATATTAAAACTCATTGTAAGTTACTGACCAAACAGGTGTAAGTCGGTTCCCAGAGCACTCTCAAGGGAATAGGTGTTTAAAATCTATTCCAAACAGTCTAACTCTTGTGCTTTTTTTTTTAATCTAGGAGAAAGAAGTGTCTTGTACAGTGAGTAATGAAATATGTGATAGATGTAACAAACCCAAATAACTAGAATAAAAACACATTTTATTTGTCTCTTCTACTTAATAAATATTCAATTTATTTAAAAATTAACTACAGTGGAAGTCAACTAAAACAGCAGCTAAACAAACTGCAGGGAAAAGAAACAGAGAAATCAGACTTAGGATAAAATGTACTGAAATGGTTCTCCATTTGATTTGTGTATGGTGATATTATTCTTTCTTAACAGAAATACTAGAAGCTTTGGCATGCAAATGTAGAAAGAGTCCTGAAATAAATGGACATTTTAACAAACATTATTCCATACCAAACAATATTCAGAACCACAGCAACAACAAACAGGATAACTCATGGAACCTGTTCACATAAAACTTGTGATAATGCATGTATATTAAAAGAATAATAATATGCACTCTACTAATTCCCTAGAAATCCTACTCTAGAGCACTCACAATAAAACATTCATCTAGAGAGTCATTTCATTCTCTGCAGTGCCTACTATGCTGCCTGAAAAT
This sequence comes from Marmota monax, assembly GCF_021218885.2. Classification (NCBI taxonomy): domain Eukaryota; kingdom Metazoa; phylum Chordata; class Mammalia; order Rodentia; family Sciuridae; genus Marmota; species Marmota monax. The sequence continues at coordinate 14,485,313 of NW_026694491.1, read as the reverse complement.
CTCAATAAATAATTGTTTAATGCATTCATAAATGACTAGAGAATTCCCAGAAGAGATAATAATTAATTCTGCATGGGAAAATCTGGAGAGTTTTGAGAGAAGTTGACATTTGAAATGGGTCTTGAAAGGTAAATGAAATATTAGCAAACAGTCAGAAAGAAGAGAGCATCTAAGCCAGAAATGACAACAACATGGAAAATAGGTACGAAATTCTCTGTTACACTGAAGAAACAGTAGTTGGTCTAGTTTTGTTGAACTCTGAAATTATATATAGATGGTAAAAGTTTCCTGGGAGAAGATATGAAAATGTACATTAAAGCCAGATTGTAACTGCATTCAGGTCAGTTTTATTTTATATAACAATGTAGAATTGTGCAGTTTATTTAAACTTTCTATACATAAATTCTTCTTTTTGTAATAATATGCTTATTCATTTAACATGTATTGATCAAGTCTTACCATGAGGAAAACATTTGACTATCTGCTGGGGAACAGCCCCATGCAAAACAGAAAAAAGCCTGTTTTTATATGGAAAATATAGGGTACTGAGTGAGATGAGTTTTTAGAAAACCAGAAACAAAAATATGTACCAAAAATCTATAATAATTATTTATTTAGCAAGTATTTGGTGAGCACCTCTTTGTGCCAATCGTCATTAAAAAAAAAGTCCTTGCATCATAGATTTATTTTGAAGATAATAAATGGTAAGACTACAAGAAAAACAGGATATGAGGCTATAGATTCATTAAAGTCAGGTTTGGAGAGTTAGTGTTTTTAAGGAAGACATCAGGAATGATGTCAGATAAGAGGATATCTGGATCAAAGACCTTAAAAAAGTGAGGAGTTGTGGAACGAACCTAGATGCCCTTCAATAGAAGAATGGATAAAGAAACTGGTACATATACACAATGGAATATTACTCAGCATTAAAAGAGAATAAAATTATGACATTTTCAGGTAAATGGATGGAGTTGGATAATTATCATGCTAAGCAAAGTAAGCCAATCCCAAAATACCAAAGGCCAAATGTTCTCTCTGATAAGTGGATGCTGATCCATAATGAGGGGTGGGGACCATAGGAAGAATGGAGAAATTTTGGGAAAAGTGGGGGAAGAGAGGGAAGTGGTCATAGTGACTTGAAAGATGGTGGAATGAGATGGACATCATTATCCTAGGTACATATATGACTGCATATATGGTACAACTACATCATGTACAACAAGTGAAAAGTTGTGCTCCGTTTGTGCAATGAATCCAAATACATTCTGCTTTTATATATACCGAACTAGAATTAATTAATTAATTAACTAAAAAGTGAGGGGTCAGATCAACATTGAAGGAGAAATCAACTTCTGTGAAGAACTACATAACTGGGGTATGTAATGATCAAGGAAAGACAATGGACTGGAGAATATCAAGGTTACATCTAGAATATGATCATAATCTACATTACCAGCTCCCCATTAGTCAATAAAATGTGTACATACTGGGGGCTTTTAATCCTGGAAGGAACTTGATCTGATTCATTCTTTTACATGATTCAAGTGCTGTGTTGAAAGTAGAGAAAGGTGTAAAAAGAAATTTGATGTTATTGCAGTAATGCAGATAGGAGATGTTGGTGGCTCAGCCACATTCCAGATGTTTTTCAGGCAGAGGCAGCAGGATACTTTCATAAATTGGACATAAATAGTGAAGAAAATGAGGCCATCAAGGATGGTCTAAGTTAATGGAAAAAAGAAGTTGCCATATACAGAGGAAGAAGCACTTCTGTGAAAGAGAATTTCATTTTGTACACTTTAGCTGTGAGAGTTCATAGAATATTCACATAAGTACTTCAATCTGGAGTTCAGGAAAGTGGATGCAGCTGAAGACTTAAATTGAAGTCATCTGTATTTGGCATTTAAATACCACATGCCTTCTTTATAAAGTAAAAATAAATTAATAATAGATAAGGAAAAGAAGTACAGGGACAAATTCTGTAGAATCGCAATATTTAGAAGCAAAGAGAAGGAGGAAATATCAACTAATATATAACTAGAAAGGTAAGAAAACCAAGTGAGATTGAAACCCTGTATTCAAGTGATCAAAGGTTCCTAACAGAGCTGGGGTTGGCAGTGTTAAGGGGTGCTAAGTGGACCAAGAAGATGAAGAAGAATTAACCCTTGCATTGCACAAAGCAGTAATCGATGGTTAGCTCAATGGTAGTGGTTTCAGTGGAATGGTAATTACAAAAGGAAAACGTTGGAGTGGGTAATATGAGAGGAGGAGAGGAAATTAATGTAACAGCTATTGAAATTCTCTAGAGAGGTTAGATGCAGGGAATGTAGGTTTAAAGGAGAAATGTTTGAAAAAAAAAACACTAGTATGTTTGTGTACTGATGGGAAAAAACCAACAGAAAGAGAAAATTGATGACACAGAAAAGAAAATGAAAAAATGAGAAGTGAAGTCAGTGAGCAGAGGAGAGGGGACGGAATGGATGTAGAAGAGTTAGCCTGAGAGCAGGATTGGTGTATGCATTGTGCTTAAAGGGAAGAAAAAGAGATTGGGGTAGAGATTCAGGCATGAGGGAACATTTATTGGTAACATCTTTATAAATATTCTTCTAATCCATGTGTTAACAACTGAGAAGCAAGGTTAGCAACTGAGACTGAAGAGAAGGAAGCATGTGAAACAGTCATGTAAAAGTAGGAGAGTACATTGACCAGGGAAATACAGTAAAATTGCCTGGCAGTACAGAGGGTCCACTTGAGATTCCCTAGTCATAAATTTAAAGCGAGATCAGGCCTCATGGTTTTCTATTTTTCCTTAGCTATCGTCAGTTGCTGTCATGAAGAACTGGAGTAGGTGGCAAAATGAATTAAAGAAGTATTGACATTGTTATAACAGTTGCTGAGGTTGCTGAAATATTCAAATAACCATATATGTATATATATATATATATATACGCCTTAGAGATACACTTCATCACTGGGTCCAGTAAGATCCCATATAGTAGCTTTGCTTTATGAATGAAAAATCACAGGGCCATTGGTGGGTGCCAACCTTTAAAAGAGATTAAAATCTTGAAGCCTATACCTGACAGATCATAAAGTAAATTAAATTTCACGTGCACATTACTGCATGAGAAGAATTAAAAAGGCTGAGCCAAAAAGTGCATGTATATAACTGAGCCAAGGCCTCAGGCCCCATTTTTCAGGATGCTTAAAAACTCCCTGGAAACTAGTATTTTGGTGAGGCTCTAATAGACCTGCTTGCTTTAGGACTTAACATGTCCATGCGTTCTCCTGTATGTCACGTTAATAAGTTTCTTTCCATGAAAAAAGGATGGTTTTGCCAGTTATTTCCCCTAAGATTCTTCTATGAAACAAGTGTTTCACTCCAAGAAATTCTTTTCATATTGCAAGATTAGATCAGTTTCTTTCATTACCAAAACCCTTGGCAATCCCTGCAGGACATTTTTGGAATAATTGAGTAATTCTACAAATTCAACAATGGTTTTAGCTGTCCTATAACTGATGAAGGGCTCTTTACAATCTTCATTTTCCCTTCAAAGCTTTGGGAATGGAATTGCAATTTTAAACGCAGGAAAGAGTATACATTTGACTGAATGGATTTTCAATATTTGGCTTTAAAATAAAGTCTTATTGAACAAAGTAACATTTTGTCTTTCCTTTTCAATCAATTTTCTTTTAACCTTCCTATATTGATCTTAGTTTTATTTAATCCCTTATTTTCAAACATACATTCTTTCACAGATACGGATGCTTGTTAATTTTATGAAAACATTAAAATTGATGCTTAGTTTTTGAAATTGTGTTTTGGAAATATTTGATAGTTAAGCATCATAAAAATATCACTAGGACTCAAAAGTACTTATCATCCAGAGAATTTTGAAAAGTATTTTAACTAGAACCAGAAGATGCTTCATTAATTACCAATGTTAAATATAGTTTGCCCAAATATAAATTTCCAAGATCAATCATCAATAGCAAAAAGAAAAGAAAAAAAAAACAACTAATTACTAGGAATTGTGTATATATACAATAAGAGCAGAACCATTCGTTGAATACACTGTGGCCAAACTAAGCTTGGTGAATATGTTACAATGAGTAGTTGAGCAAACAATTCAGCTTAGTTCAAATTTTTATATTTAGATACCATTTTGAATACCCAAGTTTTAAATGCTACTTTTATTATGCATAACTGAAAGGAGAATGGCTTTGATTAATCCTGCAAAGAAATGATATACAAAAACACATAGAAATTTCACTGTTTATTTTTAAACCAGGTATGTAGTACTATCTTTTCTGAAAGTTTTAATTAGGAGATTCATGTTCTTAATTTTTATTTTGTACTTTCATTTTTCTAAATGTCTTATCATCTTGCTTTTTTAACATAATACCGTATCTAGCATATCTTTCCATGATCTTTGCATATAAACGAACCATTATTTTTAACAATGTCCATATTGATGGCTTAGTTACTGCTTTCAATTTTAGTCACTGGAAATAATTTTATAATAAAAGATGATGTAAATTTACAGATATGCATAAATATATGTATTTGATTGTATGTATGCTTATATATATGTGAATGCATAATTTATATTATGTATGTATGTGTGAATGTGTATTTATCAATGAAGCCTTAACTTGACCATCAGCTTGACTAAACTCCAAATAGATTTTTTCTACTGATTCCAAGATGCTAATCACCCTAAATCATTTAGTTTACAAATCTTACTGTCAACTTTTTCCTCTGTCCTTTGTGGTGTGTATATATCCTTTTCCTAATGCACCTTTGAAGTTTTACAATACAGGAATGAGTTTTTCAAGGACTCAGAAATCATCCCTTTGAAATGTAAGGTGATGTTTTATTTTCCAATGTCTATGGGAGGGTAGGAGTCTAACATCCATGGGCATCAATTATCAACACAAATGGACTAATCTCAGAAAAAAAAAATGACAAACCCAGAAACAACTCAATATGCTTGACAGGACCCTTCAATCAGCCTCCCTCACAATGTCTTCCAGTACTTTTCTGCTAGCTCGCTGCATAAAAACCTTTAGGTCTTTTGTTTCAGTTAAGTTGAGTTCCTGCTGCATTTTGATTTCTCTGCCCTATATCAATAGTCTTGATTAAAGTTCTCCTTGTTGCATTGTTCATAGTAAGCATTTCTCTGACATCATAATACAGGTAATATAGATATAATGTGGATAAGAATATGTTTGTAATTCTGTCATTTCCACAAAACACAGATGAAAATATAACTGATAAGTCAGTAGTATTTATCTCTAAAATTTTTATAAATATTAACAAATAACTAGAACTTTTCAGTGGGAATATAGTCATTGTAATTTTCATGACCCTTTAGAGAAAAATAGGACAAAAATATTTTAAACGAATAAAAAAATTTAAAGATGTCTGTACACGCATATGAAGTCCTTCAACAGGTAACTTTAGAAACTGGGTCTTTCAGTTGTGACCTAAACCTCTTCTAGGAGAAATGAGTATTTATGTTTTTAAGCTTCTTCTCTTCACTGCTCAAGAGGATGAAGTCCTAGGGGTACTTCAGCCTGTGAAAATACATTCCTTTTACTGTATTCTAGAGAAAGAGGCAAATGCCAATTACAAAGGTAGGAATTCCAGAATACAATTTCACAGATGAATACTGTAAAAGTTGTGGTGAGTACAAATTTATCCCAGGTTGGTGGCAAATTATTGTTGCCGACCCTTAATTAGGAACCAGCCCTATAATTAGGCACTATTAGGGTATTTAACAAACCCTTCTGTCTAGAAACTAGTTGGTGATATTTAAACCTCTTCTCAGCTGGGATCCTGGAGGAAGGAGTCCTTAAGGGAACTTATGCACCCATATAAAGCTAAGTATGCTCACCTGGTGGGAGGGCAAACTCTTCCCAGTATGGCAGTGGGTTAATATTTGACTGTCTCTTCAGATCCCTGGTACAGTTAGTTAGGAGCAGGCTGACAGAAACTGCTAGAAGATGTTTCTAAACCCCTTCTCAGGGAAGTAGAGTCTGTGCTTTTTAGCACCAACCCTTCACTGCTTAGAGATGAACAAAGTCCTTGGAAGCATTTGTGCTCATTCTTTTGTTTCTTTGCTCTGAGAAGCAGAGACATGCCTTTAACCCCCACCACTCCCACAGCGGATGCATTTAGAGTCAAACTTGGTATTCTTGGGACTGAGACCTTATATTTGAGGTCCAAACCCTCCTCTCTAAAAGTAGATAATAGTTGCTGTGAATTCCTTTTTCCAATTTGATGTCACTGTACTTGAGGGGGCCTCCTTGCTGAAGTGTGCCTTAGCATTTCCCTCCTGCTTGATGTGAATGTCTTCTTAGTTGCCTGGTGAGTAGACTTCTTTCCTCTTTTCTCTGATATCCTCTCAAAGGGTACTGCTCTGAGGATCCATGTTTATTTTGTGAGTTTTCAGGTGGAAGAAGACTCAAATACTTCCTATCTGGCTGTGCTGCTGGCCTCACTCTTTCTATATGGTTTCTAACAATTGCTTGTGAATTTGCAATTATCTCCAAAAAGAAAAACAAAAAAAAACATGTTCATGTATCTGTGTTTTTGTGATTTCAATATTAATTCTATTTTATTGATCTCATTTATTTATAATTTTAAATTTTAATATTAATATTTTAATATATTGGAAATGAGGATCATTTTAAACCAATGACTGCATGTTGCTATTTTGCACTCTTTTTCTTATTTAATTTATTTCTTATTTAATTTAATTTTTCTTATTTAATTTCACATAAAGAAGCATCTACTATTTATGACATCTTAGATGCAGTGAAATTACAAAAAGTGTTCTTTGACAACATAGTTTGGAAATCATATAGATAGTTTGAAGTCACATATATTCAATGGCACTGTTGAAAATACCATTAATCACCCCTAAATCACTAGAAAGTCCATACACGTAGTTGTACTTTCTGATTCTCTGTTAGTATTTTGAATTATTAATCCTTTTTTGAAAGATGTTCACATCATATCTACTGGCATTAAAGTAGGCTAGACAATTAATAAACTAGTTTCTTCAATACATTTTAATAAGCTCTACAAATTCACATAACCTTAGGAAGGATCATAGATGTACTTGACTAATGAAAGCACCCTTCTCCCATGTCAGGTAGCCTTTCTAGCTCTGGAGCTGAGAAGAAATAATGATTTGAGCATGAGAACTCCTGAGGATTTTATCTGTGAAGCCAGTGCCTCTGATTTCAAAATTTCAGGCAAGGACATTGTTGTATTTATTCTTGAATTCCCAATCTCTCACAGTGGCTTTTGAAAAAGAGGATAAGTAGGTGTCCAAATACAATTAAAATGCTGAATTTAAATCTCCAAATTGGAGGGCTCATTGCAGGACACACATTTCCAAAGTTTCTCTAAGCATTCATTCAAGTTTTTCTAGGAAAAAAAAAAAAAGGTAGCACTGCACAGAGATAGTCTAAGAGTTTAGATTTTATTTCACCATCAATTTATTGCTGTTTTTGGAAACAAGCTTGTGCAGAAGCAATTACAATTCTTCAGCAGTTTCAAAGTGAGAATCTAATCATATGGAAATATGTTTTTAGAAAATCCTTCATATCAGCCTCAACAAGCAATAGATAATATATTTGTATAATAATGCTTAGCTATGTGAATTAAGATTTGAATTGGTTCAAGTCTAAATTCCCAGGAAAGTCAAAGTTCTTGGTAAATGCAGTTCTTCTAAGAATTTAATCATCAGTCATCCACCCATTATTTTATCTGATACTAACTTTGTATTAGAAGTGCTTTATTTAGAAAGATACTGCAACAGTAATTTTCTATATGCCATTAAATTCAATTGAGATGTCATTTTCTAAAAAGTAGTTTTTTTATTAAAAATGGCATATATTAACAGCTCCATTTTCTATTACGGCATATAACACTTAATTTCACTTTAATTTTTATGTCTGCAATTCTATATGAAATCAGGAAAATGAGTTTTGTCTCCCACTTATTTTTATATTATAGATGGTACACATGCAAAAACTTTTTTTGAGAAAACGTACATGAAGTCGTATCTTTTTAATATGTATCCTAAATAAAAGTAAATAGTAATGCTTAAGACATAGCTTAGAATCTTTTTTGTTTTTCTCTCCTCAAAATACTCTAAGTACCAACAAATATTCCAGTCTAAATCTCCCATGTCAACAAAGCCTAGTCATTATTTTCACTAAAATCTTCAGTTATTTACTTTTCTTTATTCCTTTATGAGCTTTTTAAATTTTTAAGTCTTACCTAATGTGACCAACTACTATCAACCAGGCCTTTTTAACATCCTAGAAATTTATATTATAATCATCTTGAAACCAAACCATTCTCTCCTATGATAAAGACCAATTTTATAGTGGCAAAAGTGGAAATTTTTGTCATAAACAATAGGTCTTTACATAAAGAACAATGCCTTTATTAAGTATAAATAAAGGAAGCATTAATGTCATGTCACCTACTGTCAGTAAGGTGCAATTGCTTTCATTAACAACAAATAAGGCCTTGGTGAGAGTGGAGAAGGCATTTTCCTATAAGCCGTGCATTATGTCTTGTGCTGGGTCTCCTTATCCTGCAGAGGGATATGACCCATATATTTTTTTTTATTATTATTGGATTCAATCTAGAGAAAAAAAGCCTTTCTCCAACAAATTGGGTACATCAATATTGGTACATAAAACAAACTTGTACCATCAAAAGAGCCATGTGTATGGATTAAGAGATAGAAAATAAACTTTCAGACTCCAAATTTTGACAGAAGAAACAGAACAAGAATGCCACTGACCTACCAAGGATGGCATATGTCCCATGTTCTTTCCTAATATGTCTAAGAAAAGTCCTCACAAAAGAGGAATCCAATATGAAGAAATAACTCTGAAGAAAAAGAATTAAGGCCTAGTCTAGGAATATTCCTCTGCCTTCAGGATAGGCATCCTTTATATTTACCCAGAGCATTTCACAATTAGCATTGACCCAGAACTGATTTGTGTCTTCCCTCCCAATCTTCCCTTTTACACACTGTACACCATGATGTTTATTACAGTTATTATGTACTTTTTCTATGAAATCTTTTGTAAGTGGGAAGAAGATAACTTTTTTTTTTATTACTTTGGATTTTTTAGTTCACTAGTCTCTGATGGAAGAGGAGCCACATATAACCTTTGCAGAAGTTCTCATGAGATCCTGGGCTTCAAACCTAATGACATGGTTGGATGAATCTTTGGGGTATGTTCCTTAGGAAAGAGTGAGTGGATTTTGCATGGAGAAAGGAAGTAAATATTTTGGTACAAAGAGGAGGATTACCATGGTTTCTATTATTGTTTCTAACTATTTATTCTCCCTCCCTATAAGAAGATTATCTTTGCCAGTTGTCCTGCGTCCAGCAGTACATCATGTGGGAAGAGTATCCTGTCTTAGACCATAGATATTGGGTTAGCCATCTGACTTTTTTTGGCCATGGCATATAACATGGTATTTTGTTTGTGAAATACAAGTCAGTTGTACTCTATCATTACAAACATCTCATTTGAAATGAATTCAAACTACCCATTAAAATTAAATTACTTAAGTCTGCTTTTTATTTATTCTTCAAGCTTCACCTTAAGGAACATTTTGGGGAAAAAGATATTGTTATTAGTGTATGGTAATTTCTTGGGGGAGTTTAGATTCCCTTTTGGTAACTGATGTAACAATTAAGTTACTATCATTTTTTTTCCAATGTGTTATATTCTTAGACAGTTGATAATATCTGAAAAAACAAGACTATGCCAGTTAGCTCTACAACAAAAAGTGATACCATATAAACTAAATTTGACATAGAACAGTACATGGTGATCTTTTTCAAAAAATATCCCACATTTTCTAGTTTTATTGAGAGTTACAGAAAGCCAACCTTCACAAATCTTTTTTACATATAATGATCTAATCAAAGATGACCTTGTGCCCTTATTCCTAGAATACTCATTAAATATGGCTACCTTGGCAATTGAGGAAACCAGCAGTCACTCTCACCTATGCCATGAGTTGATCACTAAGTAATTCCCTCCCATACCTCTCCTGAAAATAGGTAATAGGACCCTACTGCAAAGGAGACATGTCCTATACCTGGAGGCAAAGAAGAAACTGAATAGACAGACCATGTTGCCCACCCCTCCAGTTTATTATTGTTGGGAGTCACCCGGCTCCAAAGACTAACTTCCCCATCCCCCGAGAAGACCCACCCAATGGTGAGCCCTGCTGACTCTTATGATCCTTACCCACCAATCAGACTAGCCCTGCTGACTCACATGATCCTTCCCACCAATCAGAAAGCACCCTGTGCCAACTGTCAAACTGTTAAACCATTAAACTGTCATAACTGTCAAACCACCCACGGCTCTATAAATATGCAGGGCTGTTCCTCAATAAATGGGCATTTTCTCCAAGGACAAGCCTTGTTCGTTCTTTCAATTATATTAACTCATACTTTTTCTTCATTTATTTTTCTATACATGCATTCATTCTTCATCAAAGATTAGCATATTAATACACAATCTTCCTATAGTCTATGGATGTTTATGTCCGACAGCTCCTGTGTCATGTAAATTTTCAGGGAAATTAATTTTCAGGACCTTTCTCTTGTTAATCTGTCTTTGGTTCAGTGGTGTCATTACTTTTTCTCCTTACAGAAGCATAATACTATCTTAAAGAAAATCACTTGAACTTCTAAATTGATAGGAGAGTATATAAACAAACAAGCAAAATAAACAAACAGCTCCATTCCATAAAATATAACAAAACAATGTGCGGGTAAAATAGCAGTTTGTAATTGTATTAACAACAATATTCTTTGTTAAAGAAATGTAGAATTTGCAAATTTACTTAGAATAAGAAAGATTATGATCTTCTAGGCAGATAAAAGAAAGAAAATATGTAAGCTTATCAACAATTTAGTGCCAGGTTTTCTCTAATTTTTGTATCAGAGCTGAGGGTTACTTCTGAAGTAGAATATTTTCTTTGCACACATGTGGCCCTGAGTTTGATTCTTAGCACTTCAAAATTATTTTTTTAAAAATTGTGACTCCTTGCATCAAAATGATACTTATGCCTTTGGGGTTTTCGCCTCTATTTTGAACTCTTGTATCACATTGATTAAAGAACCTTTTATAACCAATATTTTCCTAATTACTTGTTGCTCATAATGAAGCCTGATAGCATATCCAAATAACTATAAGGTATTGAGTTCAGTTGTGATTGTAACATTTATTGTCAAAATATAATACTGAATACTGAATTACTATTTAAGATTAATCTACATTTAAAGTCATGCCCTAGAAATGAAAAGGTATTGTAGACATATATTAACCAATATATAAGATCAGTATCTTAGGTCAACAGAAAAATGCAGATGGTAACATTGTATTATCCACATTCATACACAGAAAAAAAATAAAATAAAAAGAAGTGAGAGTAGAGAGCCAACCTGAAGTCAAAGAAAGAAATAAAATGCATTGGGTTTTATCATAGAGGGTTATGACACAAAAATTCATAAATTCAATAAGTAGTTTCCAATATGTAGTTTCTTTCTTCCCTTAACATAGGCCAGTATTTCATGGTATATTGACCAGAGGATTTCAGAATTCCTACTGACCTGAGGCTGCTGGGTGCCTCCCCTCCAGTCCTAGGCTGTGGTATTGTCTGTGGATCCTTGCAACACTTCAAGGAGAGCATCAAGGTCAAAATTATTTTTATAAGACATTTTTTTGCCTTCATCTTCTACATATGTTGACATTATACTGATGATAACGAGCATGGATTAAGGAAGTGGCAGAGACTGTAATAGATTCTAATCACTACCTACCATGTGCTCACTGTTTAAAAAATATACAGATTTACTTAAGAATGCCCTTGACGAAGCAGTAAAAATTAGAAATTTATGTTAAATATTGACACTAGAGTATATATAGCTTTTAACATTCTGTCCTAGGTTTCTTCTAGAAGGTGAAGTACAACACTTGCTTCAAGGAGAATCATTTTTCAATTGAGTAGTCCCTTGAACTAGCAGCATTTTTCATGAAACAACATTTGTATGAAAGAACAATTGACAAATTATGGTTATTCAGGTTCATGTATTTGCAGATACTTACTTTCTGAAAAAAAAATATATATATATATAACTGTCACTGTCAGGAAAAGAGATTTCAATGTTTTTTTATAGTGATAAAATTTAAACTTTCAAGCAAATATTGTAATTTTAGTAAAATTACATCTACATCCATAAACTTGAAAGCTTCTTAACATATACTTTTGGGAGGGTATTGGTGGTGATATTATTAAGGGTGCTATTTTAAAATGATATAATACAATGTATCAGAATTTAGAAGATCTACTTAACTATATGAGCCAGTTTATTCCAATAGACCAATGTAAGGACTTAGAAAATAATGGCTTAGGTAAAAAATGCATTCTAAGTACAAGAGAGACTAATGGACTTTCATGTAACAAAATGTAAAACAGTGATACAGTCTCAGATCCCACATCATTTTTTAAAGTTTTAAAAACTACCATCTGCAATGTTAGTTCAGTATCAAGAGAGAATGGCTACAATGATCTGAGAAGGTCATTAAAATAATTATTCCTTTCTTAATTGTTTATAAGTACAAGTCTGAGATTTTCTTCAGATACTTCCATCAAAGTAACAATGCAAATTTCCGTATCTGTCAAATCATTTCCTCCCTAACACATGGTTGGTTACAAAAATAATTCAGTAATATTCTATGAAAATTTTCCTAGATAGTAGCATTAAATCTCCACTTTGACTATAGTCAGTTAGTCAATTAATTTTCAGAGTGTTGTAGGTTATACTTACAAAATGAGCCTCCTTTTGTGGAGTCAAATGTACATCAGATTTGTTTATTTGTTTTTCTTTTTTAAAAAACCCATGTTTCTAGATTTTATTGGAAAATCATAAAATCTGACATTGGACCTTCATAGAAATAACCTGCTGGATCTGAGTGGGGGATACTCCTTTTGGTACAGAAGTGTGGTCATTCCAAATTCCCATCATTCCCTACTATCTCTTAGACTCTGAGAATGAATGGTAGTTAATATTATCATTTTTATTATATAAAGTCTTTAGTCATTCATGTTCCTGTTTAACCCTTGTAAGCATCTGAGTTGGCAATTTCTGATTTCTTTTTTTACTATTAATTAATTTTGCTTATTTTTTTCCACAAATGGAGCACAACTTTTCATTTCTCTGGTTGTACATGATGTACAGTCACATCTCAGATGCTTATATTCATGCAATTATACCCATATACAGGGGTAATAAAGTCCATCTCATTTCATCAGATTTGTTTTTATAATAATATAGAGTAATAAATCATGGAAAATAATGAAAATATACTGTTGAGCCACAGGCACAGCTCTAAAGATATCACTGGGGGCAATTACACTGAAATGAGATTTTAACTTTGTGACTTAATATGATCACTGTATTCTAAAATATTCTGTCCTGTGTCCTGTCTTTCACAACACTTTTTAAATGTATGGTTTCACTTCTATCACATGGATATTTGCCTAATGTTTGATCCTTCCACTGAATTCCAAGTTCATGAAGACAAAAACGTCACTATAACTAACATGTCCTTGGAGTCTAACACTTTGCCTGGCACATGGTAAAGCCTCTATATTTGTTAAATAAATAAATGTGAAGAAACAAATGTTCTAAAATAAAAATAACATATGTACTCATTGAGATCTCTGCAATCCCCACTGAGATACACTTCTATAAATGTAAATTTTCTATTTCTAATATACGTAAATCTTTACATTTGTACTTACTAACAGAGATTAGGAAGCAATACATTTAGGACAGCTTTTTCTATAAGTAAAGTCAAGGACCAAATGCAAAACATTAGAACCATAAATCACAGTTTCTTACACTAGAGTATATGATAAATTACATGCAATTGGTAATAATATTTGTATTTAGAATTTGAGGCTTTGGTCAAAGAGCATGTGAGTTAGTCTTTTACAGAAAGTTAAATACTTGTTTTGGTTACATTATTATTTTGTTTGTCAAAGCATCCTTGTTTGTAGGTGTGGAGAAAGCTATTGCAATAGCTTCTAAGACAAATCATCTCCTCCAGTTGCCCTCTGTCCTCTCCTTTTCTTACACAACTCTTATTTGTCCTTTCACTGGGATTTCCTCTCTAAACACTAAGTTTTATTGTACAACTACATTAGGTGGAATTCCTTGATGGTCATCAAACCCCATGGTTTTCAACTGAGGAACAACTTTACCTCTCCCAAGAGCCATTTGGCAATGTAGGGAGTTATTTTTGGTTACCACAAACGGGGGAGGGAATTTTCTAGAATCTAGTGGATAGAGACCAAAAACGCAGATAGACTTTCTGCAATGCACAAGAGAGCCCTCCAAAGCAAAGAATCAGCAAACCCTGAAAGTCAAAAGTGCTGAGTTGGGAAAGCCAGACCGAAGGACAAAGTCCAACTTGGTTTTTAAATGAAATGTTTTTAGCGCTCTCAGATAGAATACAAACTCACTGCTTGGAAGACACATCTGGAAGTCATGTTTTAGTTGATTGACGACCGATTTTTCAGTTCTTAGATGCTTTTTGGTTTGCCGGAGTCTCCTACTGCTTGCCATGTTCTTGATCTAATGTCTTCCCTTATTCACATTTCCCACCTTACCTAAAACATGTCTTTGTACACCCTACTTCACACACACACACACACAGACACACACACACACACACACACAAGCTATGCTGAGATGCCTAAGCTCCTCAATATGCCCTTTTGTGTGTCTTTGTCCCCTACACCAGTGTTACAAAGTCAAACTATAATTCCTTCAACTGGGCTTCCCAAGCCCTATTGCCTGATAAATCTCCTGCTTCCCAGTGCCCTCCTTTCATTTGTATCTCAATGATGTATTTCACTGTGATGTTTTATAAGTCTGCACAGAGTAATATCTTAGTGTTCATGCCTTTGCCTTTTTTCTGCAGGCTTCCAGGTCTTTCAAGATCAATGTCAGTAGCTCAGAGAGTCCTTTAGGTCCGGGAGAATAGAAATAAACACAGCTAACAAGGAAAGGGTTATTAAGAATATTTATTGCATTGATTCACAGAGCAAGGGAAGAATAACAAGGAAATTAAGGGGTGAACATTCTATTTACTTTTTGAACCAAAGATAGACATATTTACAAGCTATATAGCAATTTCTCATTCTGCCTGCACCAATTTGCACGTGATCAAAAATGTGCCAAAAAGTATATTAGTCTCCCCTTGAGGTATAAATTTTGGCATGTAAAAGCATTACCATTACTTTCAGGGCAGTCAATTGTGCTCATACTGCTATACAAGTTCAATATTTTCCTGTTGTTTCTTTTGAACAATGAATGTGGTCGGCAAAGACCCTGTCCAGCCATTTACCTCAATCATTTTTTTATTAGTTGTTCAAAACATTACAAAGCTCTTGACATATCATATTTCATACATTTGATTCAAGTGGGTTATGAACTCCCATTTTTACCACGTATACAGATTGCAGAATCACATCGGTTACACATCCACGTGTTTACATATTGCCATACTAGTGTCTGTTGTATTCTGCTGCCTTTCCTATCCTCTACTATCCCCCCCTCCCCTCCCCTCCCCTCCCATCTTCTCTCTCTACCCCATCTACTGTAATTCATTTCTCTCTATTGTTTTTTTCCCTTTCCCCTCACTTCCTCTTGTATGTAATTTTATATAACAATGAGGGTCTCCTTCCATTTCCATGCATTTCCCTTCTCTCTCCCTTTCCCTCCCACCTCTCGTCCCTGTTTAATGTTAATATTCTTCTCATGTTATTCCTCCCTGCTCTGTTCTTAGTTGCTCTCCTTATATCAAAGAAGACATTTGGCATTTGTATTTTAGGGATTGGCTAGCTTCACTTAGCATAATCTGCTCTAGTACCATCCATTTCCCTGCAAATTCCACGATTTTGTCATTTTTTAGTGCTGAGTAATACTCCATTGTGTATAAATGCCACATTTTTTAATCCATTCATCTATTAAAGGGCATATAGGTTGGTTCCACAGTCTAGCTATTGTGAATTGTGCTGCTATGAACACCTATGTAGCAGTATACCTATAGTACACTCTTTTAAGGTCTTTAGGGAATAGTCCGAGAAGGGGAATAGCTGGGTCAAATGGTGGATCCATTCCCAGCTTTCCAAGAAATCTCCATACTGCTTTCCAAATTGGCCGCACCAATTTGCAGACCCACCAGCAATGTACAAGTGTACCCTTTTCCCCACATCCTCACCAGCACTTGTTGTTGTTTGACTTCATAAAGGCTGCCAATCTTACTGGAGTGAGATGGTATCTTAGGGTGGTTTTGATTTGAATTTCTCTGACTGCTAGAGATGGTGAGCATTTTTTCATGTACTTGTTGATTGATTGTATATCCTCCTCTGAGAAGTGTCTGTTCAGGTCCTTGGCCCATTTGTTGATTGGGTCATTTGTTATCTTATTTAATTTTTTGAGTTCTTTGTATACTCTGGATATTAGGGCTCTATCTGAAGTGTGAGGAGTAAAGATTTGTTCCCAGGATGTAGGCTCCCTATTTACCTCTCTTATTGTTTCTCTTGCTGAGAAAAAACTTTTTAGTTTGAGTAAGTCCCATTTGTTGATTCTTGTTTTTAACTCTTGTGCTATGGGTGTCCTATTAAGGAATTTGGAGCCCAACCCCACAATATGTATATTGGAGCCAAATTTTTCTTCTATCAGACGCAGATTCTCTGTTTTGATATCAAGCTCCTTGATCCATTTTGAGTTAACTTTTGTGCACGGTGAGAGAAAGGGATTCAGATTCATTTTGTTGCATATAGATTTCCAGTTTTCCCAGCACCATTTGTTGAAGATGCTATCCTTTCTCCATTGCATGCTTTTAGCCTCTTTGTCAAATATAAGATAGTTGTAATTTTGTGGATTGGTCTCTGTGTCCTCTATTCTGTACCATTGGTCCACCCGCCTGTTTTGGTACCAGTACCGTGTTGTTTATGTTACTATTGCTCTGTAGTATAGTTTGAAGTCTGGTATCGCTATACCGCCTGATTCACTCTTCCTGCTTAGAATTGCTTTTGCTATTCTGGGTCTTTTATTTTTCCATATGAATTTCATGATTGCTTTATCTATTTCTACAAGAAATGCCATTGGGATTTTGATTGGCATTGCATTAAACCTACAGAGAACTTTTGGTAATATCGCCATTTTGATGATGTTAGTTCTGCCTATCCATGAACAGGATATATTTTTCCATCTTCTAAGATCTTCTTCTATTTCTCTCTTTAGGGTTTTGTAGTTTTCATTGTATAAATCTTTCACCTCTTTTGTTAGGTTGATTCCCAAGTATTTTATTTTATTTTTTTTTGAGGATATTGTGAATGGGGTGGTTGTCCTCATTTCCATTTCAGAAGATTTGTCGCTGATATACAGGAATGCCTTTGATTTATGTGTGTTGATTTTATATCCTGCCACTTTGCTGAATTCATTTATTAGCTCTAGTAGTTTTTTTGTAGACCCTTTTGGGTATAGGATCATGTCATCCTCAAATAGTGATAATTTAAGTTCTTCTTTTCCTATCTTTATGCCTTTAATTTCTTTCATCTGTCTAATTGCTCTGGCCAGTATTTCAAGAACTATATGGAATAGAAGTGGTGAGAGAGGGCATCCCTGTCTTGTTCCAGATTTTAGAGGGAATGCCTTCAATTTTTCTCCATTTAGAATGATGCTAGCCTGAGGCTTAGCATAGATAGCTTTTATAATGTTGAGGTAAGTTCCTGTTATCCCTAGTTTTTCTAGTGTTTTTAACATAAAGGGATGCTGTACTTTGTTGAATGCTTTTTCTGCATCTATCGAGATGATCATATGGTTCTTATCTTTAAGTCTATTGATGTGGTGAATAACATTTATTAATTTTCCATATATTGAACCAGCTTTGCATCTCAGGTATGAATCCTACTTGATCATGGTGCACAATTTTTGTGATATGTTTTTGTGTTTGATTTGCCAGAATTTTATTGAGGATTTTTGTATCTAGGTTCATTAGAGATATTGGTCTGTAGTTTTCTTTCTTTGAAGTGTCTTTGTCTGGTGTCGGGATCAGGGCGATGTTGGCCTCATAGAATGAATTTGGAAGAGCTCCCTCTTTTTCTATTTCCTGAAATAACTTGAAAAGTATTGGTATTAATTCTTCTTTAAAGGTTTTGTAAAACTCCGCTGTATACCCATCCGGTCCTGGACTTTTCTTAGTTGGTAGTCTTTTGATAGCTTCTTCTATTTTCTCCATTGTTATTGGTCTGTTTAAATTGTGTGTATCCTCCTGACTCAATCTGGGAAAATCATATGACTTAAGGAATTTATCGATGTCTTCACTATCTTCTATTTTATTGGACTATAGGGTTTCAAAATAATTTCTAATTATCTTCTGTATTTCTGTAGTGTCTGTTGTGATATTGCCTTTTTCATCCTGTATGTTAGTAATTTGAGTTCTCTCTTCTCTTGGTTAGCATGGCTAAAGGTCTGTCGATCTTATTTATTTTTTCAAAGAACCAACTTTTAGTTTTGTCAATTTTTTCAATAGTTTCTTTTTTTCAATTTCATTGATTTCCACTCTGATGTTAATTATTTCTTGTCTTCTGCTACATTTGCTGTTGTTTTTCTCTTTCTTTTCTAGGGTTTTGAGATGAAGTGTGAGCTCATTTATTTGTTGTTTTTTCTTTTTTTGAGAAATGAACTCCAGGCAATGAATTTCCCTCTTAAGACTGCTTTTATTGTGTCCCATAGATTCCGATATGTTGTGTCTGTATTTTCATTTATCTCTAAGAATTTTTTTATATCCTCCTTTATGTCTTCTGTGACCCATTCATCATTCAGTAACATATTCATTTTCCAGGTGATGCAGGATTTTTCCTTCCTTCTTTTATCATTGATTTCCAGTTTCATTCCATTATGATCAGATAAGATGCATGGTATTATCTCCACAACTTTATATTTACTAAGGGTTGCCCTATGGCATGATATATGGTCTATCTTTGAGAAGGATCCATGTGCTGCTGAGAAAAACATATATCCACTTGATGATGGTTGATATATTCTGTATATGTCAGTTAAGTCTAGGTTATTGATTGTGTTATTGAGTTCTATAGTTTCTTTATTCAACTTTGGTTTGGAGGATCTGTCCAATTGTGAGAGAGGTGTGTTGAAGTCACCCATAATTATTGTGTTGTGGTCTATTTGATTCTTGAACTTGAGGAGAGTTTGTTTTATGAACATTGCAGCACTATTATTTGGTGCATAAATATTGATAATTGTTATGTCTTGTTGGTGAATGGTTCCTTTTAATAGTATTAGTGTCCTTCTTTATCCATTTTGATTAACTTAGGTTTGAAGTTGATTTTATTAGATATGAGTATGGCCACTCCTGCTTGCTTACGAGGACCATGTGAGTAGTATGATTTTTCCCAATCTTTCACCTTCAGCCTGTGTATGTCTTTTCCTATCATATGAGTCTCCTGAAGGCAGCATATTGTTGGATCTGTTTTTTTAATCCAATATACTAGCCTATGTTGCCTAATTGGTGAGTTTAAGCCATTAACATTTAGGGTTACTATTGATATATGGTTTGTACTTCCATTCATGTTTGTTTCTTTGTTTATTTATTTATTTATTTTAATTTGGCTTGTTTTTCCTCTTTGATTATTTCCCCCCCTTTACTAAGTTACCTCCCACTGTTGGTTTTGGGTGCTATTTTTCATTTCCTCTTCTTGTAGTGTTTTGCTCAAAATGCTTTGCAGTGCTGGTTTTCTGGCTGTGAATTCTTTTAACTTTTGTTTATCATGAAATATTTTAATTTCATTGTCAAACCTGAAGCTTAATTTTGTTGGATACAATATTCTTGGTTGGAATCCATTATTTTTCAGCGTTTGAAATACATTCTTCCAGGATCTTCTTGGTTTCAAAGTCTATGATGAAAAATCAGCCATTAACCTAATTGGTTTACCCCTGAATGTAATCTGCCTCCTTTCTCTTGTAGCTTTTAATATTCTCTCCTTGTTCTGTATGTTGGATATTTTCATAATAATGTGTCTTGGAGTTGGTCTATTACAGTTTTGTATGTTTGGGGTCCTGTAGGCTTCCAGGATTTGGCAATTCATTCCATCTTTCATGTCTGGAAAGTTTTCTAAAATTATTTCATTCAACAGTTGCTCATTCTTTTGGTTTGGACCTCTATACCTTCCTCTATCCCAATGACATCCCATATCTCTTGTATGTTTTGCTCGTGGTTTCTTATCAGCCTTTCTGCATTGACTATGCTTTTTTCGAGTTGATATACTTTGTCTTCATTATCTGATGTTCTGACTTCTACTGGATCTAGTCTACTTGTAATATTCTCATTTGAGTTTTTGATTTGGTTTATGGTTTCCTGCATTTCTAGGATTACTGTTTGATTTTTTGTTTAAAATCTCTATCTCCTGGTAGAGTTGATTTTTGCTTCTTGAATCTGTTTATGTAATTCATTTTCAAAATATTCTTTCATTGTTTGGACTTCCTCTCTAATGACTTCTTTAAGATTCCATTCCATCTGAGTCAGGTATGCCTTGATTTTATTATCTGTCCATTTTTCTGATGCCTCCAGGTTCTCCTGTAAATTTAAGTTGTCCTGCATTGTTTTTAATCCTTTTTTCCCTTGTTTTTTCATGGTGTTCACCTTAGGACTTTTTGTTTAGGTTGGGTGCTATGATGGTATGAAGATTAGTATGTCTTGGCTACTTTGGAAGATTGCTCTACTGAAGGGGGATATTAACAGGGGAATGGATCAGGGTATTTGGTAGTAGCTAGGGAGTTAGGAGCACTATAGACAGCCTGGGAACATTCACTTATTTGCATTTAGAAAATTACATGTAATGAAAGTCGTAATGCTTGTTGATGAAATTTAGGGGGAAGGGGAAGGAAGAAGTTCTTAAAGAGAAAGAGGAAGAGAAAAATAGGTAGAATAAAGGAGAATGGAAAGAACAATAAAAATTGAAAAGGGAAAAGAAAAGAAAAACAAACAATCAAACAAAAAACGATAAATGAAGTCTTAGAGTTCTATTTTCTTCTCTTCCAGTAGGTGGAGCTGTACCCTCGGAGCCAAGCTTCTGGCCTCTCTATGCAGGATAGAATTCCTGTAAGGCGGCTCCTCTTCCCCTGCTGAGCAGCTCTCCAATCCTGGTTGCACAGGGCCGTTTCTCGTCTCAGGCCCCTCCCCCTCTTTTCTCCTGCCAGCCAGCCAGGCCCCACTCACCAGAGGCATTCTCCACAGATCTAGTGACACTTGCAAGTCCCCTGAGTGCCCTGTTCTCCCAAATGACTGAGCAGTCTCTCTGTTTGCCATTCACCAGACCCCAAGGTTGTGGCGCAGGTGATCTGGGAGCTTTCAGCTTATTTTGCCTGGTGTCCTTTGGTGGCCAGCCCCCGGGAGCTGGCAGTGAATGCCTTGGCTGTTGCCACTGGTGGTAGGGGGAGTTGGGGGTCAGGAGTCCCCTCTGCTTCCCTTGGCCCCGACAATCACGCCCAAGGAGCTCTGGGGAGAGATTTTTGAGGTTTCCCAGCTGCATGTATCTGGTGGGGATGGGAGTCACAAACCTGTTGAATCTGATTTCACTAGGAAGGGATCCAGTCCGCTGAACTCTGGTGATGTCAGCTCTCTGCTATGGCGGGCTCCAGACTCCTTGCCAGTGTGTCCGATGGGAGGGGTGGGTCTGGCCTGTCTCTGGTCTGTCCAGGTCTCTGTTTCAGTTCTCGGTCCACTGTTTCATGGAGGCTTGGTTAGCAACCACTTGAAAGGGTCCAACTCTTTGTTTCTCCACAGTCGTCTCCGTCTGAGGCCAGTCGCCAGACAGTGGTGACCCGCACCTCCACGCGCAGAGTGGCCGAGATTCACCCATACCAGGGCAAGCCTTCACCTCCAATAATCCCAAACTCCCCGCCTAGGTCTCACTTCAGCGGAATTTTGTGGGAGTTTCTCAGCAGGCAGAATCCAAACGTTCTGATGTGTCTCTCTGTCTGAGTGGCTGAGGAGGTAATGAAAGTGCTGCTTCCCTGCCTGCCGCCATGTTGAGTTCATTTACCTCAATCATAAAGCAACAGTCCTTTTCTTTCAACAGTCACCAACTTAAACTTTAATCTTATACTCCTACTTACCTCATTAGGACCCTATAATAATAAGCATGTTGTCTACTCTACAAATAAGACAGTACCTAGTCATGTATTCTATTTTATTTTTTGTTGAATTCCTGAAGTTAACTCAATTTCTAATGCAACTTTTAATGTTGTAAATTAAAACTACCATAAATCTAATCATTTGGCACTTAAGTTAAGGAATATAAATTAAGCATATTTTACACTAAGATGGCAAGGTGGCACATACTTATAATCCCATCTTCTCAGGAGGCTAAGGCAGGAGGATCTCAAGTTCAAGGTTAACCTGGGCAATTTAGTGACTCCTGTCTCAAAATAAAAGAAACAGCTTGGGATGTTGCTTCGTGATGCAGTGATTACTTAGCATGTGCATAGCCTGAGGATAATTCTCAACAAAAGGGGAGAAAAAGATAATAATATTTTAATCTATGTTTTTGTACTCAAAGCAATAGAAAATAGAATTAACATGACTTTCCTTTTAAGCTACAAGAAGTAGAATACACTGAAAAAGAGAACCTACATCTGGTTAAGACTAAAAAATCTCTTAATATCACCATGAAAGAATATCTTTTTAAATTAATAAATTTGGAATTTTAAAATTGAGATAATTAGGGATTTTTTTTTCTATTTCTCTATTTTAAAATTTCTAAAGTAACCATATATTGCTATTCAAATTAGAAAATAAGATACAAAAGAAAGGTATATTTATAACCACATTTTTAAAACAATGGATTTTTTAAATGAAGATTCTTTTTCTTGGTTGTGATATGAGAATATGAAATTGCTCTATTCTTACCATAAAGAACAAATATAAAAGCTCATAATATGACCATAAACCAAAACCATTTTACATTTCTTTATGAAAGCACCTTTCAAAGTACATAGCACTATGCGAAAAATATAATTGCTTTTTATTTATACATTGATTTACATGATATATTTATTCTAAGCTAATCTATTATTCAAATTTCTAGGTAATACAACAATGATAGCAAATCTTGAACTGAATGAATTACAATACAACTACAACCATACATCAAAGTAGACAAATGTTCATTATGTAAGTTTGGTGAACTTCTAACTGTCCTTTTAAGTGTTTCAATAACATAAAGCAGGTACAAAGTTATTTCTGAGGCAGGATTCAGTTAGGAAAATAGCTAAATATTTAGTTTCTGTGAAGTTACAATGTTTTATCAGTAAAGAATTCTACCATTCTAAAGGGTATAATTTATTCAGCTTTCTAGATCCTTCAAACAAGACCAGTATTCCTCATATATTTCTATACTTAGATACACTTAGTCCATTAAAAGCTTATCTCTATGTCTTTGCTTACTCAATTTGTCACACTATTAATTAGCCAGACTCTGCTGTTTATGAGCTTTAAAGCTTGGTGAATTCACATGCATATATTAGATCTCTGGAAAATGGGCTTCTGAGTATATATTTCAAATGAATGACTCATGTATATGTGTTGCTAGCTAGAATACTTCAATATTAAACATATGTCGATAGCATGAAATATAGATTAACATAAACTAGGAAACACACAGTGTTCACAAAAGTAGTTTTATATGAATTAAAAATAAAATAAATCATGGGAATGCAATAAAGGCTTACCTCTTACATTTCAACAGTAGAAATGTATACAGTTAAAACTGTATAAATAAATAAAGTCTAATATTTATTGAGAACTTGGTTGTGCTATTAAGTGTTTGGAATATTCTCTGGCTCATTACAAGTAATCCGTCACTGTTAACAGTAAATAAATGTATGAGTATATGAATGGCTAAACACTGGGCACTCTTCTTTGAGTACTTTACAAGCAGCATGTTATGAAATCCTCTCAGAAACCTAGGAAGTAGCATATCATAAATGCATTTCTGAGGCTGAAACATTAAGAGTTATAATGCAGTGGCACCAGAATTTTAGTTTGGGTATTGGGCATTTCTGTCTACTTTTTTTTTCTCTTTCACATACATTTTCACTTACATTTATAGCACATGAACTGTGCATAGGGGGTGAGTGAACAAAGACATATAGACAGAGCACACACAAGGCAGTCCTGAGAGAAGAGTATTTACTGGAGATAGCTCAGCGACAAGAGCAATAGTAGGTGTCCAGACCCGCTCTAAGCACAAATCCCTTGCAGATCCAACAGTCATATTCTAAGAGAGAGCCCCCAAATTAGGTCTGTGGGAGTTCAAAGTTAGATGTTGGAGAAGAAACAGCAGATTTGGAATGTGTGACTTCTAAGCTAGATGTTGCAGGGAGGAAAAAAATAATAGCCTCCCCTGGAGTTACAGATACAAAGGAGGTACTGGCATTCAAGCCCTATAGTAATCCAAAATTGATTGCTTTAAGCAACAGGCCACTGCTGGTTTCTGTGGAGCTTGGAAGGGAACTCAACTCTTTTGTGGGAGGCCAGCTTGCAAGGGATTAGTCTAGCACAAATTTACTCTTAACTCTCAAAATTAAAACTTAATAACGATTCTCATTATTTATTGAGCATTTACTTTACTAGCTGTAAGTGCCTGGAACATTGCCTGAACCAGCTTCTGAACCCTGTAATGATTCCAGTGCCTTTCATATTAAAATATAAGAAAAGAACAACTGGTCTGGAAACTCTAAGGCAAAATCCACCTGTATTAAGTATCTTTTATCTCTACCAACAAATAAAACCAACAGAATTGAACAATATTGGCAATAAGCATGCAGCTTCTACTTGACTGCCTATTTACTCTGAGTAGGATCAAGTTGCTTGCAATGAGTGGATTAGCTAGAACAACTGTGTGTTGGGAACACATAATAATCTTCCACTAAAAAGCTTAATATAAGTATGAACATTAAAATCAAAATTCTTGTCTAAAAAGCAAAAGATTGTATGCCCATAACAAAATGTTCATTAAAAACAACTTCCAAGTAATTTAAATGGGATTTGAAAATCTCCAGGTTACACATTTCTCATGAAATCCAATTAAATCAAACAAATACCAACTCCTGAGGGTATGTTAAGAAATTAGTCTTTTCTACTTAGTTGAATAATACCAAATTTATTAGAGCAGGAGTTTTCAACATATTTTTTTAGCCAAGTTACTTAAAGGAATTTGAAAAACTCTGTACTTCCTTACATATGTTACCTTAAGATGTTTCATAAATTTAAAGAAGAGTGGGAAAGTGATTTATTTGGTAAACATTGATTGTTTTAAAATAAATTGATTGCAATACCTTCAGAATATGAATAAAATATAAAATGAAGGGTCCTGAATATCATAGATATTTAATATTATATGTATTTTAAATGCATGAAGAGGTTTTTTTAACACTATTAACATTTAAATTATTTTCTCTTTAGTTCATATATGAAGTTCTTTCCCCCAAAAAATTGTTATCCTAAAGTATGTTTTGATGTCTAAAAATATATTACTCAAAATATATTATCATACTTCTCTTCTAACATGAAAATATAAGTCAACATTTGATAGTCTCTGTGTTCTAAAAATGCTCAAATTTTCTTCTGAATTTACTTATTATTACCTCTATTACTGATACAATATGGACTGAAACACTAAAAATGAAATACATTTGATGTACAAGTTTAAAAAACAAACTAAACTGAATTCATTGTGATAGAAGAAACTTAGGATTCACTGGTTGTTTTGTGTATTTTTTGGATGGCTATAACTTATGGCTTGATCATGATAAATGTTGACATTCATGGTTTTACAGTGATATCCTTCAGTTATTTGATCTCCTTCTTAGTTGTACACCAATATCTCAGGGTGATCAACTGAGGTTAATTTTGATCAGCTGACAATTAGGTCATTCTTCAAACTTGTCACATACAAAAATTGGAAACAACTGTACATTAAAAGGATTTGTAATCCAGTTATCAGATTTATTTATTTTTAACATAAAGCTATATTTGAAACTACCAATTATTTGGTAACATGGAGATTTACATGAAAGCAAAGCAATATAGCGAAATTTCTAACAAGTTAGGGGCATGCATATAGTTAGTAAAGTAGGAGAAAGATGAATGTGAAAAAAGTATCTGTAGGAAATGACAACTGAAGGTCTTGGTCAATATGTTCTGGCATATTACCTGTAACTAAGATTATGGATGAAATTAGGAACATCCAAATTATTTTCCTTAACTCTCTGCAATCCTTGAATATGTCTCAGAGTCAATATCTCTCAGTACAAAGATCTTTATTCGAGAACACCAATTCCCACCACAATAGAATAGACACTTGGGATTAAAATCTTTTAGTGCCAGGTGTTATTTTTTTAAGAGAATATTTTAGGGTTGGATATATAGCTCAATGATGGAGTACTTGACTAGTATTCACAAGGTATAGGGTTCAATCCCTAGTATAAAAAAATTACATAAGCATTTCTTTCAGGGATTATGTACATAGTAAAGTGTGCACAAATTTGAAGCATGCAGTTCAAAGATACCAAGAATATATCTGTGTAACCAGTATGAAACCAGGAAACAATAATGACCACAAAGAAGCCACCTGAGCTCCTTTCAGTCACAACCTTTATCATATTATAATCATTATCTTACATTCTGCTCAATAGACTGTTTATGTTCATTTTTTCACCTGTGTATGGTGGAAATAATTGTGTACATTTTGACTGCTTTCTTTTGATAAAAACTGTGTTTATAAGATTGATCTATCTTTTTGCCAGGGACAGTGGTGCATGCCTATAATCCCAGAGGCTCCAGAGGCTGAGGCAGGAGTGTCGGGACCGCTCTGGAAAGGAGCTATATACACACCTTTAAGGCCTGAGTAAAGAGGTACTGAACTGGTATTGCACGCATTGCAATGCACTTGGACTTTACCTCTGCTGGGATAAGAAAGGGGCAGCTCCAGGAGTCGGTGTCACCCAGTGGGCTTGAATTACACCCACCTGTTGGATGTAACCCTACCCATTACCCTTTTCTGGATAGAATGTTCCAAAAAATAATAAAAGCCGAGCCTCGGAACGTGCATCCTCTCTCTCACCAGCCTCTCGTGTTTTTCTCTTGCCCCCTTTGTGGGAGCATGAGGCCAGGAGCTGGGGAAGCCATCTTGATGCCCAGAAAAAGGTATTCCGTGTCTGCGTGGTCATTGCATGTCACTCCAAATTCACCTGAATGTTCTTGGTTCAGTAGCCCGTACTGGATGGGGGTTACACAGAAGGATCACAAGTTCAAAGCCAGCCTCAGCAAAAGCAAGACACTAAGCAACTCAGTGAGACCCTATCTCTAAATAAAATTCAAAATAGGGCTGTGGATATGGCTCAGTGGTCAAGAGCCCCTGGGTTCAATCCCCAGTCCAAAAAAAAAAAAAAGATTTATGTATCTTTTTAATCATTATTTTTCAATGCTTTCCCACTCTTCTACAGCATGGGTCAATAAAATGCATCCCACAGGCCAAGTCTGGCTCACCATTGGCTTTTTGCAAGAAGCATTCTGTTGGATCATAGTCTTACTGATTCTTTTTACACATAACCTATAGCTGTATTTGCACAATAACAGCAGAGTTGAGTAACAGACTGTTTGGTAGACACAACTTAAAATATTTAGGATTTGTGTCCTTTGGAGAAAAATGTACCTAACTCTGCTCTATGAATATTTCTGGTATAAATATATTACCATTTCTTTTTCTATTGCAGAAGGTGGAGAACTCATTCATGAACAAAAGCTTGTCTACAGTCCATGTTTGAATATGGCTATAAAATACATATAATTTTTAAAGGATCATTAAATTTAAAAAAGGAAAAGGAATGAAAGAATAAGTAGTAGAAACTGTACTTGTCTCCCATGATTTAAAGTATTTACTATCTGGCTCTTTGCTGAAAAATTTTGTAAATCCTGATCTATCCTAATATTGACTAATAAACTAGGTTTTTCCAGATTCTGCTATTATGACTAATAATGTTGCTACTCGTACGGTGCTGTATGCCTTTTGTTGAAAGTATTTACATATTTATGTTGGATATATATTTAGAATATGAAAATACATGTTTCTGTTTAGTTTTCAAAAGTGGTAATACAAATTTATACTTCTGCCATCCATATATGATAGTTTCACTTGCTCTACCACCTTTCCAATTCTGGATAAAGTCATAGCAAGGCCACATTGTGAAGTAAGAGATATTATTCTGACAAACTTTGGAAAATACAATAGTTTACAATGTCCACTTATTTGTTTTAGTTCAGGTCTGTTGGCAATGAATTTTCTGAAGTTTTATTTATTTTTTTTTATGAAAATGTCTTTATCTAATCTATACGTTTGGAGGACAATTTTCCTTGTGGGTTTTCTTTCAACACAAAGATATGATAGACTTGTGAATTTTAATGTTTATTGTAATTCAATTCTTACTCATATTGGTGATTCTAGGAAAGTTTTGTGACTTCCTCCCTCTAGAAACTCCTTATAATTTTGCTGTCTGAATTTTAGCAATTTTACCATGATGTTTCTAGGTGTGACTTTTTGTCTTTTCTATTGGTGTTGAATTTGATTTTTGAAAAATCACAAACCGTGCTTCCTTCATATTTTGCTTGTTCTATTCCTTTCTCTGCTCCCTAACTCCGACTTGCATTTATGTTAGAACTTCTGTGTGCCAACTTCCTACTATGCCCTGTTATGTCTTACACTGGTTTTTGATTTTTTATTTTGTTGTTGTTTTTGTTGCTATTAATGTTGTTGCACCTTCTCTTTTTCCTGTCTCTGACTTTCAGTTTAGGTATTTGCTCTTAACCCTTATCTCGTTTCTCTATTTTGCTGCTCTCATCTGTTATTACATGGATAGATAGATACATGAATTTCTTAATTTCATTTTTAATTTCAAGTATTAACATTTGATTATGGGTGATGATATGAGTGTATTTGTATTTCATGACAGAAGAAAATACACATAATATATATATATATATATATATATATATATATATATATTATAAAATATAACATACTATAAAATGTAGCACTTAGTGATATTTTCATAGAAGAACATGTAAATGTCTCATTTAAAAATTTCTGTAGTGTATTCAATTATAGGAATGCACCCACATTTCTTTATGTGGTCAAGAACTAGATTAAGAATAGACAAACTAAGAATTTAATATATATCATTATATATTAATTATAATTATGTATTTATATTGTACACAATATACATAAAATGAGTGAATGAAGAGCCTTAACATTTAAAAAACTGGAGGCTCCAGATTTTATTTCCTTCTCCCAAAGTGGGTTTTATCCTTTTCTCACCTGTCTAATGTATGAGGAAAGATCACCTTAACATAATCACAGGTTGAGCTAATTCCAGGCTAATTTACTAAACTTTGGAAGTTTAGTCTTATTCTGATATATTCCTGCTCCTCTCTACTGAAAGCTTGGGTAGCTCCACACAATGGATGTTGTCTGCAATCTTTGTCTCCTGAGCTCCACAAGATTTCTTCAACTTCACTCAGTTCTAGACTTCTAGCCTCCTTTTCACACAAATTGACAAGAGATTCAAGAAAAAAAATCAAGCACCGTGTGCCAGCCAAAATCTCTGCTAATTTCCCAGCCCCCACAACATGATTCCTCTGTTGTGCAAACACTAACTACCAGCTTCCTGCTTATGTCCATAAATAGGTCCATAAATAGCAAATGACATCAAGGGAATAGCAGCAATCCCCAGCTTATATCTTTGTGGCTCTCCCTACTCTGGAGTACCAACTGTTTCAGTTTCATTGTTTCTGTGGTTCTCTAATGCCTTTATCAGATAACCTTATGAATTACTTTTCTCTGGTTATTGTTCCTCAGAGTTTTGTCCATTCAAAGAATCACTTAATTACATCCAAAACTCGAAGTCTGCAATAACTCTGCTGTTTGTTTCTTTGCTTTTCTGCTCTTTTGTGTATTTATTAGTACTTAGTAATTTTACATAATCGCAGGGTTTGAAATATTCATAAATACATATAACATAATTTGCTCCATTTTAGTCCCTAGTGGTGCCATCTTCTCTCCCCTGATCCCTCTCCCAATCCTCTTCCTCTACTACATTTGTCTTCTATCAATATACTTTCTAATTGATGCCTTATAGTTTAAAAAGTGGAATTCATTGATATATATTCATACATGCATATAGTATAATTTTGTAAATTTCATTCTACAGTTCCTTCTCTTTTCCATCCCTCCTCCTTATTCCTTTATCTCCTTGATCTACTCCACTGTTCTCCTCTCTATTTACATGAGATCCTTCTTTATCCCTTTATAAAATTTTTAGTTCTCTCTAGATTCCATATATGAGAGAATACACTGGACGTTTGATTTTTTGAGTCTGGCTTCTTTCACTTCGCATGACATTCCCAGTTCCATCCATTTACCGGCAAATGGCATAATTTCACTAATTTTTATAAAATATTTTATGGAATATTCTTTTTAGTGTATTATGTATATCTAGTACAGTTTCTTTCTTCTTGTGTATTAAGGTACACTGTGCTGTTATAAACATTCATATGCATATATCACTGTACTATACTGATTTTGGTTATTTTGGATTCATATCAAGGAGTGGGATACCTGGGTCATATGATGGATCCAGTGTTAGTCTTTCTTTTTGTATTTTTTTTTATTTATATATGATAGCAGAATACATTACAATTATTATATATATATATATATATATATATATATATATGCATATTTTTTTCATATCTCTGGTTGTATACATAGTATACTCACACCAATTCGTGTCTTCACATGTGTACTTTGGATAGTAATGATCATCACATTCCATCATCATTAATTATCCCATGCCTCCTCCCTTCCCCTCCAACCCATCTGCCCTATCTAGAGTTTGTCTACTCCTCCCATGCTCCTGATCCCTATCCCACTATGAATCAGCCTCATTATACCAAAGAAAACATTCAGCATTTGGTTTTTTGAGATTGGCTAATTTCACTTAGCATTATCTTCTCTAACTCTATCCATTTACCTGTAAATGCCATGATTTTGTTCTCTTTTATTGCTGAGTAATATTGTGGATATATGCCACATGTTTTTATCCATTCATCTATTGAAGGGCATCTAGGTTGGTCCCACATTTTAGCTATTGTGAATTGTACTGCTGTAAACATTGATTTGGCTGTGTCTCTGTAGTATGCTCTTTTTAAGTCCTTTGGGTATAAAACGAGGAGAAGGACAGCAGGGTCAAATGGTGGCTTCATTCCCAATTTTCCAAGAAATCTCCATACTTCTTTCCATATTGGCTGCAACAATTTGCAGTCCCACCAGTAGTGTATGAGTGTACCCTTGTCCCCACATCCTCGCCAACAGTTATTGTTGTTTGTATACATAATAGCTGCCATTCTGACTGGAGTGAGATGAAACCTTAGAGTGGTTTTGATTTGCATTTCTCTAATTGCTAGTGATGATGAACATTTTTTTCATGTATTTGTTGATTGATTATACATCATCATCAGAGAAGTGTCTCTTCAGATCCTTGGCCCATTTATTGATTGGGTTATTGGGTTTTTTTTTGTTGTTGTTTGTTTGTTTTTGTTTTTTGGTGTTTAGCTTTTTGAGTTCTTTATATACCCTAGTGATTAGTGCTCTAGCTAATGTGTGAAGGGTAAAGATTTGTATGATTCTATACCTGGAAGACCCAAAAAGTTCCACCAGAAAACTCCTAGAACTAGTTAATGAGTTCAGCAAAGTAGCAGGATATAAAATTAGCACCCATAATTCAAAGGCATTCTGTATATCAGTGAAAAATCCTCAAAAAGGAAAACTACTGCATTCTCAATAGCCTCAATAAAATAAAAAAATAAAATACTTGGCAATCAACCTAATGAAAGAGGGGAAAGATATATATATATATATATAATGAAAATTACAGAACCCTAAAGAAAGGAATCAAAGAAGACCTTAGAAGACGGAAAGATCTACTTTGCTTTTGGGTAGGCAGAATTAATATTATCAAAACGACCATACTTCCAAAAGCGCTACACAGATTTAATGCAATTTTGATCAAAATTCCAATGACATTCCTCATAGAAATAGAAAAAGCAATCATGAAATTCATCTGGAAAAATAAGCAACCCAGAATAGCTACAGCCATCCTTAGCAGGAAGAGTGAAGCAGGTGGCATCATTATACCAGACCTTAAACTATACTACAGAGCAATAGTAACAAAACAGCATGGTATTGGCATCAAAACAGATTGGTAGACTAATAGTACAGAATATAGGACACAGAGACTAATCCAAAAAACTACAATTATTTTATATTAGACAAAAAAGGTGCCAAGAACATTCATTGGAGAAAAGATAACCTCTTCAACAAACGGTGCTGGGAAAACTGGAAATCCATTTGCAACAAAATGAAAGTAAACCCCTATCTCTCACCATGCACAAAACTCAACTCAAAATGGATCAAGGACTTAGGAATAAAACCAGAGACCCTGTCTCTAATAGAAGAAAAAGTAGGCCCTAATCTCCATCATGTGGGATTAGGCCCCAACTTCCTTAATAAGACTCCTGTGACACAAGAATTAAAATCAAGAATCAATAAATGGGATGGACTCAAACTAAAAAGTTTCTTTTCAGCAAAAGAAATGATCTCTGAGGTGAATAGAGAGCCTACATCTTAGTCTTAGTCTTTCAATGTATCTTTATATTGCTTTCTAAGGTGGTTGTACTCATTTGCAATTCCACCAACAATGCATACCTTTCCTCCACATCCTTGACAGCACTTATAGTTATTTGTACTTAAAAATGGCCATTATGAAATTTCACAGTAGTTTTCATTTGCATTTTCTTGATTACTAAAGATGTTGAACATTTTTTAAAAATTCTGCTTTGCCATTTGCACTTCTTGTTTTGAGAAATGTCTGTTTAGTTTGTCCATTCTTAATCTGTCTGTTGACCACGTAAAGAAATGTGGGTGCATTCCTACAACTGAATACACTACAGCAATGGCTTTAAATGAGGTATATTTATATGTCCCTTTATGGAAATATCACTAAGTGATATTAAGAAACAAACATTTTATTATATATATTTTGGCTTTATTTTAAATGTCTGCCAAATGTATTAAATATCTTTCTAATTAAAAATGAAGTATAATTGAGTACCCTGAGTAATGGTACAAATCTAATAATTAAGACTCTAGTTTTGAGATTTAAAATAAAGGGAAAAAATGTTTGCCTCCTAAAATTCTATCCATATGGAAAGTGCATTAACAGGCAAGCTATGATAGAAGAATGCCATAAATTAAAACTTGGATGTTAGATGATTTGTATTCCAGTCTATTTTTTGAGTGATATTGAAAAGTCTCTGATTTCTTAGTGACTAAGTTCCAATCTATAAACTGATAAAACCGAATAATACAATTCATTTCTAGAATTCTTCTATCCATTGATAGAAACATTATTTCATGCCCTGATGATTAAAATAAAATAAAATAAATTGTGAATATTTTACACAATACATCCTCACTGAGGATGAGCTATCTATTAACTAAATAATAATATATTTTACATGATATATTATTAGATTTATATATAATATTTATATAATATTAGATTTATATATAACATAAATTGAATATGAGATATATATTGAATATATGATATATATAGATATATATTGAATATATAGATATATATTGATATATATTGAATATATTCATATATATTGAATATATGAATGTGATATCTTTTATTTAATTTGATAGCTACTCTGCAGTAAAGTTTAAGTTTAAATTGTTACCCTCAGGTTAACTTGCTACTGTGTGTGTAGGTTGTGTTTTATTTAAGCTAAATTAAAAATATGTTCTAAATCACTAAGTTTAAAATCACACTGTGGCTTACAGAAGATTTTCCTTTTTTGCAGTATTCCATTCTAAAAGCTTTTGATTACTCTCTCCTAACTTTGGCCATATCACTCATTAAAGCACATTTTT
Source organism: Marmota monax (assembly GCF_021218885.2). NCBI lineage: Eukaryota > Metazoa > Chordata > Mammalia > Rodentia > Sciuridae > Marmota > Marmota monax. Next base: position 14,451,091 of record NW_026694491.1, on the reverse strand, counting down.
AAAAATTTTAGAATTTACCCTTTCATGAGCAATTGTTTCCAACTGTAGTTTTGATTACCTAAAATTAATACAAATGTTCTCCTTTCATAGGTGTCAAATTTAAATTAACATATAAGCCAATTTATTATTAAAAACACAAAAGCTAAGCGGTTAGCAATGCTTAAATTCTATAGCTATTTAAATAAAATAATTTCAAATATAATACTTCAGTGTTCTAGAATTCCTAGAAGAAAATTAGCAGTTTTATTTAGCCTAGATTCAATATGTATTAAAATGCATGCCTTGTTTTGTTTAACTCTGCTAATTTACCTAACAATCATAATACTTTGTAATTCAGGTACAAAGTTACCATAGCACACTGTGGCAACCTGCTCAGATTCCCTGAATCCCTTCACTGCTATCTGTGTACTCTTCCCCAGACTTTCTGGCTTTTCTTTAAAGAGCTTGAACTTGCCATTTTAGGGAGGTTTTTCAAATGTGCAAACTAAAAGTGCTTAGGAGTTTCACCAGTTACTCCTTGCCATCTAATTGCCCCACCATTTGAAAATGACTGAGTAACATGGAAACATAAAAGTCCAAGGCCTATGTTATAAAATATGATAAACTGAGGCATCATTTACATTGCATAGACCCTACAGGGTCAAGCCCAGGCTCAGCCTGTTCCTGACATTGCACCATTTCTTGCTGTCTTTCCCTTCCCTGTCCTGCTTCTCCCACCATTTTGCTGGGTTACGCTGAAACTACTTGTACACAAGCCTCTTCTCATATTCTACTTCTGGGGAATGGATTTATAAACAGGTAACTAATAATTAAGCAACAGCTCAACCTAATGATAATGAGAAAAGAAAAGGTAACATCACCTTTACCTTGATGCTAACCTCCTTTCCAAAACCATCCTTTCTTTATAAGGACAGAGTCCTTAAGACAATTCTCTGATTTTGAAGTTATACTGTGAGAGAACAATGCCATATGTATTTTGACTTTCCTTATGCAGAACAGACAGAGGCTACCCACCCTGCATTCATTGCCCCTCAGCCTTAACATGAGGCATTTCAATGGCCATGCAGATAGAGTTACTCTTATTGGAATTTTTCCAATAAATGAACACAGCATTTGACTCTCACTATGTAGCAAGTGGATAATAACTTCATGTATGTATTGAGATTTATTCTAATTGAGTACTTTAAAAGATACTTGCAGCCACTATTGAAACCCCACAGGAAAAATATTCTTATATTGGTGCAAGTTTTTTTTCCCCAAGAATTTAAATACCATAGCAGATGGTAGCATATTTAAGCATTTCCAAATTATTTCACCTAAATGTAATTACATTATAATCCTATTACAGATAAAAAGGAGACATGAGGGCCATGTTTAAATTAAAGAATCACATTCAAACTAAATTGCTACCTATAATTATACAACTACAACAGATGGCAGAGGTGGTATTATGCTTTGAAATCAAAATAAGTTATTGTTTTAATATGAATAAATGTTTTCTGTTTTTGAAACTTGAAAAACTGTAATTAGAAATAATGAAATGTTGGCTTTATCTATTAATGTTCTGCAATTAAGAAATCCTTTTATTAAACAAAAAACTACCACTTTATTTAAATGCAGTGTACATGAAAACTCTTAAAATCCCTACAAGATGAAGTAATACTTCAATTTACCTTCTTCTTTTAAAAAGTATTTCTCAAATTATATTAGATTGTATTTCCATATGTGTTGGCATCAGAAATATACCCAAAAGAGCCATTTTATCTTTCTATTTCACAACATTCTCATTACTAGCTATAAGACTTGATTTTATATCTGCTTTCATCTCTTGGACTTATTAAATATAGTCCTACAGTGCACAGAAAGTGTCAGGTGCTCTGCGTCAGTGCTTCTTATCCTTGAGCAAGCACAAGAACCTACTGAAATGCAGGTTCCTCATGGCCACTCTCAGAGATTTTGATGATGTAGGTGTGGATGGGTCCAGAGAATTTCCTCATCTAACAATGTAACATTGTCAAGGTTGTTGGTAGAAGAGCACATTGATTGAACTCTCTAGGTAGAGTCATTCTTTGTTTTTCAATGAAAGAATAAATTGATACTAAGAATCTGGTCACATAATCTCACTTAATGTCTACAGAGGTATAATGAAGCATGTAAAATTTGGAAGTTTATTAATTTTTAATTTGCTTTGAATATTGAAATTACAATTGTGAACTATTTTGAATATGAATTTTATGATTAACTGGGAAACAAGAAGACTAATTCATCAAAGAACATATCTGAGAGAAAGTATCCAACTGTGAACATGCTTGTTGGAGCCTCATGTCTAAAAAACGAAGTAAGATTCTCAAAAGAAACAACTTTTGAGAAGTGTCAACTCATCTTCTCTTGACTCTTATCACTCCTGCTCTGACCAACCCACCCCGCCACATGTGCCTTTTATTTGATGTTTGACCTATGCTTGACTGCTTGGTAACTTTCCACTCATTTCATATCACATTGGGAAAAATAAGTTTTAAAAAAAGTGGGTAGAACTATACTGTTTCCATTCTTGAAAGAGAGGTCACTTCATGTAGATTGGAATTCACTGAACCTGTAACTGAATCCTGGTAACATTTTGGGATTCGGTCACATGAAGTCTTCAACTTCTGGCACTTTGAGTCTATAATGATATGTGAACCATGGGAACCTCTTCTAATGTATTGTCTAAAGCATTTACATTCCTCAAACTTCAATATTTCATCACAAACATTTTAGAAGTTTCAGCAAGAGCCTTTTTGTGGTTGTTGAATATTTTAGAGGAGCATTCATTTTGTTCATTGGATGGCTCACTGGATTGAAATTCTAGATACTCCTTCTGTAATCATCTGTTTTATGAGCTCTTGGAAGGCACTTCATTTCTCTCAGCTTCATTTTCACTCTTCTGAAATATACATCAAACCAGATCATCTCCATCACCTTTACTTTCAAATCAAAAGATCAACTATTCCAAAAAAACAATTCTTTGAGCCACATTTCATAAGCAATTTTGTTTTGAAGGTAATGAAGACACAAACTCTTGATCCCTGAGAAAGAAGAAAGATGAGTATCAAGTTAGGTTTCCACATATTTTCATGAAGAAAAGTGTATTGAAATTATTTATAGGATTTAAGTAACCTCCACAGGCCAATTTTCTAATCCCAAATGTAAAGTTTATATTCCTTATAAACCTGTATTGGATAATTACTATGCCCTTAGAGAACTCATACAACTCCTCACTGCAATTTAATTGACATTAGAGTGTAGTGTTACTTGATAGGTTTAAAACATTATCAAACTCCGTATTTTTTAATAGGCATAGTTTTCTGCATTAGTAGTGTGGCTCTTTGGAGAAGTATTATAAATATATACAATGTAAGTTAATCAATGCTTACTTAGCAGCACACAGATCTGAGAAGATACAGTTTGAAACAAGATCTAAACAAAAACTATATTCAACTTACACTATTACTAATGTTAATAACAGCTAGACAAAAACTTGGCTTTTGCTAAGCTTCCATAGAAAATCTTTCACTAAAAGCAGCAGAACCCTTGCCATACAAGGCCCCAGGCCAGACATTTAAAACTGGTCTGTTGTTCTGCATCCAAGCTTGTCACTTCATCAGAGCTCAAGAATCTCTTTCAAATCTGGAGAATAGCTTTCTAGGCAGAACAGGAACAAGAGTTCTTTGGCTTTCGCATGAATTCCCTCTGAATTGTCAAGAAGTCCCTCAACATGGTGGGCTGTTACTTTGGTTAGGATTATCAAGTCCAGCTAGGCTCAACTTGTCTTTGAGTTTCATCATCTCTGCAATCTGCTCCATTCAATAAAGAAGCAAAGGGCTCACTTGATAATGCCTTGATGTTAGAATTTACCTTTTCAACAGCTGTTAGCTTTTTGCAATTTTGCATTCTCAATTCAAGGCAAGTAGAGATCTTTGAAAGTACTATGTTTTTATTTTGAACGCCACAATATACGTAAAATACAATCTAATGTGATATATTTAAACCATTATTCATACTAATAGTACTCCTTTTTAAATCCAGACTCCTAATTTTAGTAACTAAGAAAAATGTTAAATTTTCAGATGAAAAAAACCGACAAGAGAGGACAAAATGTAGATGACAGGTTCTAGGGGACAGGCAGTTCTCCCAGTTGAAATCAACAATGAGAGACTTCAAAGGACCAGGAAGTATTAAATTGACAGGCTTCAAAATTAATTGCATAGGTAGCATGACGACGAAGTGGCAGTCTAAATAAAAAGTGGATGGGTGCTCATGTAGCCATAAGCTTCACATAAAATTAAAGCACAATGAGATTATATGTTAACACTTTGTGTTCCACAGGTATCAGACAGCTTTGTCTAATTTTGAAGCTCATATCTAAAGAAAGTACTTTGAGAAGACAATAATATGACTTAATAGTTATATTAAGTCTTATATTAATGTAACTTAATAGTGATGGTTGAAAGAAGTGAATCTACACAGTCATCTGGCCAGTTGTGGGTGTCGCACAGGGTGTACTAATGTTGGATTACAAATCGTGGGTATATTACTCTTTTAAAACTTTTGCAAACAGGCTAATTCTATGTTTTCACTGAAGATAAAACTAGAATCAAAACAGCAAACAAAATATAAGCATGTTATAGCTTGACATAAAAATCAACTTATGCTATCATTTGGATCTTGACTATCTGCCTTAAGGCCTAGATGTTAATGGCTTGGTCTTTAGAGTGGTGCTGAGGTAGAAGACATCAGGACCCTGGATCCTTCTCTTCCTTTCTCTTTTTGTTTCCCAGACTACCATGAACTGAGTAGCTTTTCCTGCCACAAGTTCCTGCCATGATGTACTGCCTGGCCACAGACTCAAAGGTAATAGGGCCAAAAGACCATGTTTTCAAACTTCTGAAACTGTGAGCCAAAATAAACTTTGCCTTGCCTTTTTTTTTTTTTTTTTGAAATTGACTATCTCAAGTGGTTTGTTACAGTAATGAAAATTGGTACAAAGATGTGAGGTCATACTGAGATCACACCTAAGGATGTGGTCCAGAAACTTTGGAATTTGTTCACAGGATACATTTTGTAAAGCTTGGAGAAAAAGCCTGGAATATTATAAGGGGAACTTAATTCTGGTAAGGGCACAGAAGATCAGAATACTGATAGAAATGTGGACAGAAAGGATTATGCTCATGAGGTTTCATATGGAAATAAGGACTCTATTAGACATTGGACTAAAGATTACTTGTTTACACTCTTGCAAAGAATTGGGATGCATTATGTTCATGTCCTGCTTGTGGGAATCTGAGTTTAAAGTTGACTATCTAGCAAGGGAAATTTCAAGGCAACACAGAATTCAGGAAGCAGCGTGGGTACTACAGGCTGCTTTTTTCAAAATTTACTGTGAGACACAGGAAAATTAGAAACTTGCAGTTGAGCCAGAAAAGAAGCCAATTTGAAAGTGCTGCCAAGGAGAGTGCAATAGCTAATAAGACCAACACCAATAAAAAGAATTAAAGTACTTAGTACTTAGCTCTAAGACAGTGGGGAAAATGTCTTAAGGGCATCTCAGGAATTGGCAAGATTCCAAAAGACTCAAAGGTACAAAAGTGTAAACTTCTTCAAAAATGTTTTTGTTGGTGGTGATGCCCAAGGAATTATTTCCCAATAATTCATTTCCCCAAGTTCAGCCTATAAGGCACTGAAATGCTGCTGAATCCTTGGTTCAAGCAAACCTTGTGTAGCTTGTACCCATGGTCGATGTTGGCATTATCTAGGAGACACTGTTTTTGCAGGAATTCAGGAAAAGAGTTATGTGGTCATAAAAACTTCTACTGAAATTTCAAGGGAAAGCATGGGAGGGTAGGCAGTAGGACATATGGGTGGAATCTATGTCCATCTCCTGCAAGACAGTGTATGAAACTGTGAGAGCAAAACCCAAAGCAGTAGAGACCCAGGAAGATAGAGATGCTGAACACATGGCACATTAACTGAGGGAAACTTCAAGCTGTGACCAGAGCCAGCCCAAGAGAGTTGCCGTGTGGGTTTTTAACCAGCAAGATTATAGGAGTACAACTGTCCAAGTTCACTTCCTACCGCCGTGTGCCCCAGATGCAAGACACAGAACTGTACAATTTAATCTTGGCTTTGCTGGGTTTAGTCTTGTTTTGATCTTATTCCTCCTTATTTTTCTATTCCTTCATTTTGGAATAGGAAAGTTTATCCTGTTCCATTGTATCTTGGAAGTATGTAACGTATTCTTTTGATTTTATGAAGGGCTTAGAGCTGTGTTTGAGTCTTGGAAGAGATTTTGGGCTTGGATTTTTCAGCAATTCTAGAACAGTCAAGAATTGAGGATTGTTGGAAATGGACCAAATACGTTTTGCATTGTGTATTAAACATGAAGCTCGGGGACCAAGGTGGAGTGCTATAGTTTTGATCTAACTATTACAGGTGTCCCCAGAAGACTCATGTGTTAAAAACCTGAGCCTCAGCTTGTGCTATTGAGAGGTAGTGGAACCTTTAAGAGGTGTAGCCTAGTGTAAGGCAGTTATGTCATTTCAAGCACACTCTTTAAAGGGATTGGATCAGGGCCCCTTCTTATCTCTCTTTGTTTCCTGATCACCATAAGGAGAGCATCTTTGCCTCACCTCACATTCCCTGCCCTGATGTTCTGTCTTAATATAAGCCTCAAAACAATGGAGGCAACTGACCATTGTCTGAAATCTTGAGCCCAAGCAAATATTTTCCCTTATTAAGTTGATTATCTCAAGTATTTTGTTACAATAACAGAAAGCTGATTAACATAACTTCCAAAGAATTATAAGTGTGTAGTAAAGAAATAAATTTCTTCATCAAATAGAGAGCTGATTATTAGTGAAAGAGTTCAAAAAATCATATAACTAAGACTCATAGGGACTTCCTTCCTAAATTTAAATTGAAAATTGAAATTTTGTTTTTCCAACCATCTTAAAAATCTATGAGCCCTCCTTTTCAATGTGATTTTTGTTTTGAGATGTAGTCTTCCTTTCCTTAATACTCCTGAAATTGGTAGACTTACAAAGGGCTTTGGTGTATTCTTTGTCCTTGGTAAAAACATGCAATTCCCCTGATAAAGGCAATTAGCATTTAAGAGAAGAGTAACATAACCCACAAAGAAAATATACAATTTTTAATGGCTAGATAACATTCATCCCAAACCTTATTTCAGAGGGCTTTATTCAACTCTTTATTGTTTATGATGTCTTTAACAATTGATGATGAGAATGATCATTTCTTTTCATTACAATCTGAAAAAAAAATCATATAAAAATTCTTCTGCTTAAAAAGCTTTACCTTTGTGAGGCACTGGGTTCAATTCTCAGCACCATGTATAAAAAAATAAAATAAAGCTCTATTAACAACTTAGAAAAGAAAATTTTTAAAAAAGCTTTACCTTTATGTTTCCCAAAAGTTCACATTTCCAGGGATAGAACATTTTCTTACAGATTTTATGTATGACAAAATACATGTGATAATACACATCAAATTCCTTCAGACTTATGCAGTGTAAATTTTTTTCATATTTGCAGACCACTTTCAAAGTGAAAATTTCAGAGAGAAAATAAGAAAAATTTAAAATTCTTAAAAATAAGCCTCAGAGTACATTTTTAAATAGCTTCAAATGCTGATTTTGCTAGATTTGCATTTCAGAACTCTTTCTGTTTAGTTGATCTTTATGTGGTGTTTCATATTTCCTGTCTTTAAAAAACTGTTCTTTGGGGAATATTAACACATTACTCTGTCCAATTCCACTGCAAGTGTGCTTAAAGAAAATGAACAAAACAACTCTGGCAGGTTAATGTACTAGCATTTTAGTGTTAGAAATACAGGCTCAAATTTAAAAGTATTTGGCGTTAGGAAGTCATTTATCTACTCTCCAAAGATAGAAAATTGGTAGCCTTATGTAGGTAAATGACAGTACTATAAAATACAAAGGATACATACATATGTTTCACAATAAATCCTTTATGTGGGTCTTTTCAAATGATCCTGCACTGTCAACTATGTAGGAATGAATTCATATTTCACCCATTTCCACAAAGATAAGTTCTAAATTTTTTCTAAAGATTCCTTATATATTTAAAACAAGTTTAAAACCTACATAACTGAATGAATTAAGGGAATCTAACTTTTCCTCTATGTTTCTAATAGTTACTTTAAAACATAGTGTGTTTCCCAGTTTTTCAAATATATTGAAGCATTAATGCTCAAAGCTCTCCTCAAAGAGCTTTCAATACTTTTTATTGATTATGCCATTCGCATATATCCTGATTATTTCCAGTTGAATGCTTTGCTACCAAATCTATTAGCTTTTTTTCAATGACGTAAAAAAAGGTTCAAAAATGTACTATGCAGAATAGTACACAAAGAGGAATAGAATGAATATTAGATTTCTAAATGTTTATTTTAGTTGGAGATGAAGGCCAGAAATTTTTATTCTGATGTTTCAACTTTTACCCTGTGAATTTAGAATTTCAAAATTAAATCATGAATTGTAAACAAACTGTATGGCAAAAGACAAAAGGTACAAGTGTGAAGCATCTGTAATTAAGTCTGAAAGTGGTATGTATACTCAAGGTTGAGCATATAACAATACAGGAGAGATGGAAGGTACTTTCCCTACTCTAATGGAAAAAAAATACAGAAGAACAAAGTGTTGATCATTTGTCAGGAATAGTAGAAGTTAATGTCAAAGGATGAGAGGACCTCAGAAACATGAACATCAGACTATTGAGTGATCCTCCTGCAAGAAGAATTGGATATTCCTAACTGGTTGAACACAAGCATGACCTTTGGACTCATTTTTACAAGAAAAGGGAAGTGACATTTTTGTCACAGCCAGTCTAAAGATTTTTAAAACCTACTATGTTATTTACTGCATTCTCTTCTCATTAATTGCTGTTCTGGAAGCAGAAATTTTGGTGTTAAGGAAAGGAGATGGGAAAGTTCAGAGAAGGATATTGGCCAAATTATATTGTTATATTATATAATGGTGGTGTTATGGAAACTATCCTATCAGCCTGTATCCATAGATAACTGTGAAGAGCACAACAAGAAAGACAGGTAGCATGTATAAAAATAAAAACAGATTCTGTTGTTGCAAGTAAGTGAAATTTTCAGTTTGTTCCTACTGTATCATAACTTATGATCTTCTTACTGATACACTCAGCCATATGGTCCTTAAGGGCATCACTAGGAGTGACAGAGAGAAGGGGGAAACTCCATCAATGTTATTGCCTGTCCCCACCACCAAAAAAAGAAAAAAAATAAGAAAACAAAAACAAGAAACCTCTGTTGGCAGAATTCTGTAACTCCAGTGTTATAGAATATATTATATTCATGGTACAAAAGGGTCATATGCATATATCATTGTGGTACACACTCAGATATAAAATAGGTTTTATTTTTGGAAATTTATAAGCAGAGAAGTAATTGAGTATATTTTTCTCTTAAAATTTCTCTAACTCTCAAAAGTAAAGGGCTCTGATAAATATTGACAGTGTAACAAAGGATTTAGTTCTGATTTCTGGACCCAAGAATGAGACTGCTAGTTTTGAGTGATTCTCCTATGACTCACTCCTGCCACAATAAGTTGAAACTGTATTCTATATTGCTACATTGCTGAGATGAGGACAAGCTAATCCAGATGCCTATAGAGACCCTGTGACTCTCTGATAATGTGTAACCTTATTTCTCAATCTCAGTATAGGCTATGAGGCTCCATGCTTGTGATGCCATGTTTTCAGTTCTTAGTATTGACTCCTTTCAAGGTCATACAACTTAAAACTCCTGAACTAACAGAATTTATTTCTCTGGAGGACTCCACATGTTTGCCAATATTTAAGGAAAATATAGTGTTACTACTTTCCCTGCATAACCTCTGAAAGGGCTATACTAAAAGTGAATGGATCAGTAGAATAGAGGAAAGGGACCAATGGGTGAGAGAAGGAAAGGAGATAGGAAAGTTCATAGAAGGATATTGGCCAAATTATATTGTTATATTATATGCATTTATGAATATTTAACGACTAATCCCACCATTATATACAACTACAATGCTCCAATAAAAAAACGTGGAAGAAAAGAAGCGAACAAAATTGAAATAACTTTGTTTTAGTCAGCTTTTTCATTACTGTGACCAGAAGTTCTTACAAAACAACATAGATAAGGAAAAATTTATTTTGGCTCACAGCTTCAGAGGTTTAGTGGCAGAAGGGTGTGGAGAAGAAAAGCAACTCAGGACGTGGCAACTAGGAATTCCACACAGAGAACTCCCTTCACCAGGATCAAAATAATCTCAAAGTATGTCCCCCACTTTCCACACCTATGTCCCCCAGCTACATGCAAACTATCTACAGTTACCACCCAGTTAATCTAGAGCCATGGGTTAGTCCACTGATTAGGTCATACTTCTCATAATCTAATCTTTTCACTTCTGAGAGTTCTTGCATTTTCTCACACATGAACTCTTGGAAGATACCTCATCTCTAAACCACAACAAGCTAATTAACCAAGGCTCTACAAAATGCATCTCTTCTTTGTAGCCTAATAAAAACTTATAGGAAGTGAAAATGAAATGTATATGCCAGCTTTAATAAAACAACAACAAAAAAAGAGCAAAATAAAACCTGAAGAACCATAAAGTCACTATTGGAAATAAGAGAAGGAAAGCAAGCCAGTAATGACAAGGATTCCTTTCCACACCTGTCTGAGGGAACTACTTTAAGAACTCAAAGATCATATGGGAAAGGACACTCATAGAGTCCACGCAAAGTCTAAAGACCATGCCACATACCTGAACCCCACGCAAGAGATTTATTGTCAGGGACATGGTGTATACCAACAAGGCTGTCCCTCCAAGGAAAGCAGCAGCCTGTGAGCATACACAGAGTAGCATTATATCCAGCAAAAAGGAATCTGTGCTTAGGAGTTTAAACTAGGATGGGTTGATCCTAAGCTGTTTAGGAGTTTAAGCTGGGAGGGGTTGATCATAAACTGGCTAGGTGTTTAAGTTGGGGTGGGGTTGATCATTTTTTAGCAGGCACATATTTTTAGGGGAAGTTTAGCAACATTGCCTCAGAATCTAAACTTTGGAACCTCTAAACAAATTGGCTCCAGACCTAAAATGAGGAATCTGATGCCAATAATATGGGCTTCAAAGGGACTTTGTTTCTCATCTTCTTTGAGATCAAAGGAAAGCCTACTTTAAGTGATTTACACTTGATTCTTTATTTTTAATATTTTGGTAGCCAGGAAGAAACAAAATCATAAACTTAATCTCTGATGAGGTTTCCTTTTACATGTGAAATTTCATTTTTATATTTGATTATAGTTCAAACTGTTAGAACCAAATATATTAAATGAGAGGTTTAAGTTGCAGAGTATTGATATAGTTCTTAAATGATCCATAATCAGATTAAGAACCAAATAACTGAAAAATAGTAGCTTTAGTCTAGAATCATGGTGTATTTGATTTTATAAAGACTTCTACTTTATAATACCCCTCATAAAGTTTGATAATTTTATTTAAAAAATCAGAATATTTAACACCGCAATAATTACAAAAAGTCATTCAATTTGCTAACATGGTAAATATATAAGAATAGAAGTTCAGTGGAGTAGACAAAGAGGAATGAAGGGAAGGGAGGGGTAATGGGGAAAGGAAAGACAGTAGAATGAATCTGACATAGCTTTCCTACGTACATATATGAATATAGCACAGTGAATCTCGCCATTATGTACATCCACAAGAAAATATTTTTTAAAAAAATAACTATGAGTTAATGACAGAAAGATTAACAGAGGGAAGGGAGGAAGGGATGGGAAGAGAGAAGGGAAAGGAGAGGTACTAGGGTATGAATTAGAACAAGTTTTATTCCCATGCGTGCTGTATATAATTATTTCAAAATGAATTCTACTGTCAGGTATAACAAAAAGAACCAATAAATTTTTTCTGAAAATTAAAAGTGTTTAAAATATACACTTTAAAAATGTTAAAAGTGCGACTGAAGTCTAAAATGAATAGCTGTCAAAGATTCCCTTCAGTTTAATAATTCATGTGGTGACCTATGGTGCTAAGGCTAATTAAAAGTAGAATTTAAAATCAAGGATTAACTTTAATCAACAGAATTGATTGAAATCAACAGAATTTATTAGATATAAAACTGGTTAATAGTCTATAAACACATAAAACTATAACATTTGATGCTATTTTACAAGACAAAAATCTAACATATAATAGTTAACAATCATCAGATCTGTAATCAAAAATTAAGTACTAAGTCAAACACAGATTTTTTTCTCCCATGTAATTAAATACATTTTAGGTGAGTCTATAAAAAAACACCTCAAAATTTTTGCAAGTCTTCAATGGACACAAGGTCATGAACATGATTTATTTGAATTTGAATATTTTTTCTTATTAAAGGAAACACAAGAGATGAAAGAAGTTCTAAACATAATTAATTTGAGATTTTTAAAAACTGAACTGAGATATTAAGAAAAAACAAAGATATTTATCATAGAGGCACATCAAGTTTTACCAAATGCAAGCTCTGATTTTAAGAAGACATTAACACAAATAAAAATAACATTCAAAGTAGAATAACACATAACTTGTTCAAATACTGAAAATAAAAGAATGCTCAAATCAGATATGGATGACTATCTTTTCTTTTAAATGGGTGTTTCTCATGAGAGCCTTTTTTTTTTAATTGTAGAAATTTCCCTTAGAGGTTTGTCCCCAAAAGGAAAATCACTAAGCATATCCTAGTACATCAGGATATGAGATTTGGCATGTGCGGAGCAGAAATCTATGGTTTTAATTTTATGGTTTCATGTCAGGAAATAGTTTTTCCCTTTTATATTCTTGTTCTCATTCCAATAAAGCCCCCTTTTAAATAATTACAATACCAGCCTCAGAATGGTCATCCAGCCAGTCATGCATATATGTGCACAGGTGACGTAGGTGTATTTTAAATATACAAATGTTTATTGATTATTGCCAAATATTGTTGAATAAGTGCCTTGTTTAAGAGACTATTTTCCTAAATGGGTCTTATAAATCATTTTCTATTCTTCATTCCTAAAATAAAATATTCCTTTATCCAAAAGAATATCCAAATATACATGAAGGCAAAAGGAAATTTGAAAATGCAAGTATCTAATAATCATCATTAAAAATAAATTATTTAATAAAAGCAAAAATCATATACTAATTAGAAACATATTACTACCACCTGGTTACCATAAACTTATATAAAAATAAAATTTTAATATTTATTTACATAATACATATATATTAATAATATCAATAGCATCACATTGCTATTGATATTCTACACTCAAATATGCTTGGGAAATATATATTTACTTATACAAGTTAAAGTACAATTTTTAATAATGTAAAGTAATAAGTTTATTGAAAAAGGTAAGTTTGATTATTGTAAACTTATTTCACCTTTTGCAAGAATCACATGAATATTGCCTTTTATTAAAACTTTCTCATTAAACATGTATTTTAGTATATGTATCATTGTGCTATGAAGTTTATCTGATCAACATCATAAAAAGATGAAAATTGTGCTGGCAGATTAGGGTAGAAAAAAATCAATAATGAATAGCCTTTTTTAACAAATTAATTACTCATAAAATTAGCATTAAAAATAACATTTTTAGCTGGCTTAGTGACACACACCTGTTATCCCAGCTACAGTGATGCAGGGGCAGGTGTGAGCAAGAAGATTCCAAGTTCAAGGCCAGCTTATGAGACCTAGTAACAAATTTTAAAAAATGATCTGAAGATCTGGTGATATAGCTCAGTGGTAAAAAGCACCCCAGTTTCAATCCTTAGCACAAAAACTTTTTTTCCAAAAGAAAATTAAGAATATGTCAAAAATGAGAAGAAAAGTACTAGTACTGTGATGTAAATATATTTTTTCAACATATGCAAATAAAATCTTGGGTACTTCCCTGGGATTGTGCACATAAATCATTTTGAAGCTTTTTACTTATTGATAATCCAGGAACGTTTTTACAATTTAATACTGCAATGGTCATCTTGTACATAAACCTTTGGCCACCATTTTTTTTTTTAGTAGTTCCTTAAATTAGAGTTGAAATATATTTTTTTTACCCTTAAAATCTGGGGTATAAGTAAAATGCATGCACTCAAATTTTAAGATATTGAGGATTGCCAATGATGGCAAAACTTTGTAAGTAACTGTAATATTGTTACAAAGCAAAACATTTTGAATTATTCTGTTATAGTTCTCTGATCACAAAACATATGTGGCAGAAGTAAGTTTATGTTAGTTTTCTGTGGCTAGATTATAAAATAAATGACATTTCCTTGTAATATAATTATTACTTTTTTAGTTATAGACATAGAAAATGTAGTAGCACCAATTTCAGCTCACCCATCAATTATATGAAGAGTCATGTAAAATATTTGAACTAAAATTTTTAAACACATTGTATATACTATTTCACTCATATTGTCCCCAAATCAATCATTCATAATTGAGAAATAAATACAAACTATACAATATTATACATTCTCCTACCCTACCTCTTCCACTTACTGAATGTACTATGTCATCTTAAGCAAATTAGTTTCCTCATTATGTCGCTTTCTTCACGCATATAGCAGAGATAACAATACCTAGTGACTCAGTTGTGAGGTTAAACTATGTTAATGATACATGTAAAGCACTTAGAATAGAATCCAGTGTACTGTAATTATACTCTCCCAAAATACTGGATGTCAGTAATATAACTTTTTAGAAGTGACAGTAATAATATATTTTTAAAGCAGAATATTTACACTTATTTAAAACTATCTGTAGGATGGGACTTGTTTTCTTAGTCCAGTGTCCATGATGGGGTTATAAACATGATGATGTAAAATCAGAAAATTTTGTTTGATTTATTTGAATTATGTTAGACATTTTTTCCATGTGTGGTGTGTGTGTGTGTGTGTGTGTGTATGCACACATTAGTTTACATTTGTATCACTGGTACCATCTTTGTCATACATTTCTGCCTTTCCTTTTTTAACAAAGAAAAAAAAATTTGGACTTGATTTCTAATTATGTAAATAAAAATATCTGTACTGTATAACTCAGTGCCCATGTTGCATGTTATACCCACTCTAAAACATTTCTAATTTATTAAATAAGGAATATACACAAACTGAGGTGTACATTCCCTAATTTAAATTGCTGATATACTTAAACCATCCTTCAGAAACAAATATTTTATTACAGTGTGTTTATTTGAAATCATTAAATTTGTATATTTATTTTGTTTTGCCTTTAACAAATATTAGTGAAAAATTTCTTTAAAATGACTACAAATGATTTAGTTCCTACTTTGCAAAAATTTTTTAATCCTACACATTTTGCAATATGTCATTCTACAAATGAGAAGAGTTAAAGAGACATATGATCTGCCAAAATCCATACCCAACTAAAAGTTAAAGGAAAGAATTTTACTCACAGAAGATATGCAAAGACTAAGAACTGTCTGTACCATACACACACACACACACACACACACACACTCTTTAGTTTGCATGTAAGTATGATTTTTTATGTCTTCATTCATCCAATCACATTCCCAGACCTTCGGTTTAGTTTGCCAATTAAAAATGAATAACCATGAATTAGACTTAACACTGTTCCATATTCTCACTTGGTTACATCTAAACTTTGAATTCATCTGCTATGTAAATGAACTTTCCTGGAAAACATCACCGAGAAATTTCTAATATATAGAATATAGTTTAAAATCATTCAGTCTATCTCATTGCTCTTTCCATATTATTTCTCTATGTGAATCTTGTATCACTGCTGCAACAAGTTGTCACATACTTGGTGGTCTATAATTACAAAAGCTTAGTAGTTCATGGGTAGGCAGTCCAACACAGCTCTCATTATACAAAAATCAAGGTATCAACAGAGCTGTAATCCATTACAGATCCATTGGGAGATAATCTATTTTCTTGCATTGTCCAGCTTCATCTTCACAACAGCATCGTTGCATCTCCAACCACATTATTCCAAGAAATATCACTATCTGGTCTCATCTACTGCCTCTTCTGTTTATAAATATTCTTGTGATCATACTGGGCTCACTGGGATAATACAGGAGCATCTCTGTGTTTACCTGCTAAACTATCTTAATTCCACTGGCAATCTTTGTTCTGTTTTACCCATAAAGAAACATATTATCAGCTTCCAGAAATTAGGACATATGCATGCTTGGGAAACAAGTAGTGGGGACCTATTACAGTTTATATTGGGTGTCCCCCACAGGTTATGTAAGAGACAATGCATTTACAGATGAAATGAATGCATTACAAAAGTTTTAACCTAATCAGTGCATTAATCTCCTGGTAGGAATTAACTTGATGGTGGTAATTATAGGCAGGAAGGTTGTCACTGGAGGAGGTTTTTTTTTTCCTGGGGGGCATGCCTTTGTCCTTATTAAGCAGATCCATCTCCCCCTACCCTTTCCCTCCCACTCAGCCTCTCCCTCTCCCTCTCCCTCTCCTTGATGTTCTGCCTCACCTCAGGCCTCATGGATACAGCTATTCATCTGTGGACTGAGACTTCTGAGACCATGAGACTAAAATAACCTTTTCCTTCTCTAATTTTTCTTGCTAAGCCTTTTGATCACAGCGATGAAAAAGCTGAGTACCATGGAACCTGTTATTCTGCTAGCAAATTCCCCTACTATTTTTAATATATGCCCTGTAAATTATTGACTGTTATTTTATTAACATATTAAAAATCGTCAAGAAGTCCTTAAGAAGATGATGCTATTCATTGATTCACTGAAGACCCCAAAACCTATTCTTCCAGCTGCCATTGTAGAAGCTGACATCATTTTAGACTTGCTTTCAGTCAGAATCCTGGCTAAGGGTGGTTCTGTGACGTAGTGATATAGTTCTGTTTATTGAGTTTTTTTCAGTCATCTAAAAAATATGTCCCTTTTCTTTTCAAATGGTCAGACCTCGTTGATGTAATATTTTCACTTTCTATCTTGGTTTCAGATATGATTCTTGGAGATGGAGTTGCCATGTTGTAACTATCATGAGGCATCTCTGAGGAAAAGACCAAGAGAACCATTGATAAGACTGTTTTTAAGTGAATGACCTGAAGCTGCTTACCTCAAGACATTTGTCATGTGGAAAAAAATAAAATCAACATTTTTTTAAAAATTTAACTATTATTAAGTTAGTCTGTTATGGTGGCCAAATTGAATATTCTGCAATTAGTAGTTAAAATCACTTATTTCAAACTTTACTTGAATATAGAATCTCTCAGCCTCTGTAGAGGTTGATCTTTTCACCTGCTATTCTTGTGCTCTTTGGAATTATCTTTACACTTATCAGCATCTTTTTTCATTATTCTAATCCCCATTGCAGTTAAAAAAAACACTTTATTAAACTATTCCTTTTCAAATTAGTGTGTGATCAGAACTGACTCAGCATATACTTTACATATTGAATCTGTTATCTTCAAGATCTTTGAGCCTATAGTTTATAAAATCACAAAGACAAGTAAGAAATAATTGTTGAATTTGCATGAAAGTAGTTTTTCTCAAAATCTTTCTTGGAATCTTTGTCACATGACTTGCTTCAAGAAAAATGAGTTCCACAGTTCAATAGCTAAAGAATTCTCTTTCAATTAGAGATTCATGGTGCTTATGGGAATATTGAAGTCTCCCAAAGTTTTGTAGTTCATATGTTTAATTCTGTTTAATCCAGCATATTCTAAACTTTTCTAAACTTGAAAACAATTTATTAAGCAAAACAACTGTTGCAACTTGTAAAATATCATGCTGGGAAATGAATTTGCAGGGGAAAGTATTTTACTAAAGATATCAATATAATGCAAAACTCTATCGACTAAAAATGGAGGAAAAAAACTCTTGAAGCACACATAGAATGTATTCTGATGCCACTGTGTGCTATTCCTTAGGCTTTTTGTTTTTTTTTAAATGCCATGAAATGTGGCTACAAGAAGAGTTTCTCAATTTTCCATAAGTGCATTGCCATTCATGTTGAATATAATCCAGCAATTTTTGAAACAGTTCTATAATGATGACAGGGAGGGGAGGAGAGTGTTGTCAATTCATGTTATTTCCTATCAATCTTCACAATATGTCACATACATCACTACACTTCGACATTTGTTATGAACTTTCTCTTAATCAAAACTAAATTCCTAACTGAAGTCTGGTTAGGCTTTCTTTCACTCAAAGAGAATTTAAATAGAACAACTGTTGTCCAACACCCAATATCTGTGGCTGACCACTGCTAAGTGAGCTTAGGTAAAAAAAATCAATGCCAACTGCTACTAAAAAGGAAAGTCACACTTTGGAATGGTGATGTGATTATTATTTATTAGTACTGAAATTGCAAAGATTGCTATTCTTTCCCACAGTCATAATACACACACACTCGAACACACACACACACACAATCCAGTTTCACTTTTTTCTTTGTAACGTGATGATAGATTACATTAAGGAACTTGAATTGTTTCTGTTAAAATTAAAAATATATTTTTTCCAATTTTACTGATTAAAAGGATACAAAAATGTTTCAAGTTCTTATTTCTGAGTGATTGAGGGTTTTTTTAATAAAAAATTTTGAAATCATGTTTATTTTTGTGTTCCTTAGCATGCATTAGTAATTACATAAGACTTCTTTAGGAATTTACATGATATCTTGAATTTACAACTTCTTGTTAAGTTCAGAAAAGGAGAATTGTGGTTTATATTTCTTTTGTAGCTTGGGGTAAGTTCCTAACATGTAATGGATCTCCAAATATGGCAAAGTCAGAAATAATCACAGTAAGTAATAAAATGCCTAAGAGCTAAATTAAGTATACAAAATGGGGTTAATGAACTTCTTTTCATGAGACAGTCCTATGTCTGGATTCTCCAACACTCACAATTTACAGACACTTGTGCTTCTGAACTCTGCTCCACATACACCGTGGAAGTTCTTGGTACTCTACCCATGATCCCTTTCTCAGACCCCCTGCCACTACCTTTCAGCAGCTGTGAGTACTTGTAGCCATCAATTTATAACTGAGGCCATCTTAAATAATTGCCCTTGGTTGAAGGTAATCAACATGCCTCGAAACTGGTGTGTTAATTTTACTCCCTGTGCCCCCGTTTACTGGCAATAAAAGATACACAGTAAATCTCTTTGCCTCATGGTGGTAAACTCTATGGTGTAATGTGGTCTTCCCATCATCCCTCCATGTATCAGACCAAGAATAGTCTATATTCTTGTCTACTTTCTTGCTTGGCTTTTCCACCTCATCTGCCCTGCTTTCCTTATTTCCTTATAGGACTTTTCTGAAGCAAACTCGTACACCTGAATCACTGTCCCAGGCTAGTCTTCTAGGGAACTGACCTAATAAGCAGATTAGGATAAGGTTCTAGAGTTGAACAGCTGCTGAATAGCTGGAGTGAGGGACCCATCTCCAAAGGCAGGTAGAACAATGATAGTCAATGATCCACCATAAAGTCACAATTGTTGGGGCTTTCACCTAGAATGAAGGCTACACTACTATTGGAAAGGGGTGCATGGCATTTGATATTTGGCACAATATCCCTGGCCTTTGAAAATATGACTTATGGTAATTGCATTGAGAAATTAGAGAGAAATTGGATAGTTAGAGGTAAGAAAATGACACACTTGAAGTAATCAAACATCAATTCCAATAATTCAAAGGGAAATGTGAGAAGCAGAGACTCCCTTAGTAAAACATGGAAACATCTTCATTTTCTCTAATGGGAAGAAGAGAATTTTTTTATACAGATCAACAAAATTTAGAAGAAGATTCATTATTCACCTTTGTAAATCTCCTATATGAAATATGGGGTCCAGTTATGAAAGTAATGAGAATCCAGAGCCTTGAGATAAGAATACAAAGTAAATGCACTAGAAAACCTTGAGAGATGAGATTGACCTGAAATTTCTGGGTCTAAAGAAGTAGCACATATTTCTTGTTAAAGGATCACATACATCCACCTCCTCAGACATAATGTGGATCTTTCAAATAAGTAAAGGCCATTGCTTTACTAGGCAATGCTGGCCTTCCTCCGGATCTGTTGCCCCCCTCCTCCTGCTTAACAAGTGAAATCAACATGACCAATTGTGGAAGTGCTGGGCCAGCTAAGGGAGGAAGTGTGTTACAGAACAAAGGAGCAGCCATGCCTGTCTCACATGCAGCAGCTAAGCAGCAGCAAAGCAACCATAAAAGTAAGCAAGTAAATCTAGATCTTTCACTTGCAGCAGTCTAGTAATTTAAAACAAAATGAACAGAGAGGCTGAAATAATAAATAGATAAATCAATACCAAACAACCAAAAATTTAAAGAAAACCTCAGCTAAGGTTGATCTTAAGCATAATAAAAAATCAAGTCTCAGAATAAATCCAAATGTGATATGAGTTTAATAAAATATATAATAAGCATTTATTTTTATGTCCCAAGTAACAATAACATATAAACTAATGAAGTAAAAATTACTAAAAATTAACTTTGATAGCAATACAGTTGTATGGAAAACTTTAATATGTTTTTTCCCTAATTGAACAAATATAATAGAAAAGAAAAATAAAGTCATAAAACAATAAACACTTGTCATTATGTAAATAAATAAATTGCATTATTTTGATATGAACATAAAATTTTCATAATTGAAGGGGTTTGTACTAAAAAAGTAATATTTTAAAGCCACTGTAGTACAGTTCTGTATTATCTGATAACAATCCAGTAAAAATGAAAAAGTAATATTTTAGCAATTGAGAAATGATGTAATATACACACCTATATTTTTTGTAACCGAATGATGTTCTTTAAATCTTTTAAAATTAAGCAAAGCCAAAATCAAAAGTATATAGCCTGGTGTGGAAGCACACCCTATAATCAGCTATTCAGAAGACTCCAGAAGGATTGCAAGTTTGAGATCAGTCATGTTAACTTAGTAAGGCCCTGTCTCAAAATTTAAAATATTTTATTAAAAAAAAGGACTGAGGAGGTAAAGTATGCCTGGGTTCAATCCCCAGCTCCCTCACCCCCAAAAGTAAATGGTTAGACTTAAATGTCTTTGATAGTAAATTAAAGAACCAAAGGAATGAACAGATGAAGGGAGAGAAAAGGAGTGAAGGAAGGAATATTTTAGGTTGAAAACATTTGAGAAAGTAATACAAAGTAAGTTGTATAACCCAAGAAAAGGGGAACCAATATAGATAATATAAAATTAATAAATGTTAAAGAAGAAAATATAGAAAAGGTAAAAACACCTAAAGGATTAATTTTTAAATCTTTAGACCAGTGCTATCCAGTATAATGTTATGTGATAAGATATTCTTCTGTATTTCTTCAATACAATAGCCCCTACATACATGTAGCATAAAATGTGATAAATGAAACTAAGAAATCAAATTTCAATTATTTAATTTCAATTAATATGAATTTAATCAATTAAATTCATATAATAAAATAATTTTATTTAATCCATATAGACATAATTCATTACATGTATATAATTTAATTCAGTGATTATAAATTTAAATTTCAGCTTATATAATATTGGGCAAGAGAGATTTAGACACATAGATTTTTTAAAAATATTTTTCATTGTAAATGGATCTTTTTTAAAATTTTATTTATTTATTTATATGTGGTGCTGAGGATTGAACCCAGGGCCTCACACATGCCAGGCAAGCCACTACCACTGAGCCACAACTCCAGCCCTAGACACATAGATTTTTAACAAGTTTAGATTAAAAGAAAAATATAAGACTTTTTAAATATAAAATAATTTATAGACAAAAATGGATATGCAGGGCTTCGGATGTGGCTCAAGTGGTAGCGCGCTCGCCTGGCATGTGTGCAGCCCGGGTTTGATCCTCAGCACCATATACAAAACAAAGATGTTGTGTCCGCCAATAACTAAAAGATAAATATTAAAAAATTCTCTCTCTCTCTCTCTCTCTCTAAAAAAAAAAAAGTGGATATGCAAACAATAGGTTTTGAAAAGTACATTTTCAATACAAAATAATTAAGTAGTATACAAGGTGCTTTTACAAACTGACCAGAATATGATAAACAACCATTCAAGGGGAAAAAAATATGGCAAAACAATTAACAAAGAATAAATATATAAGGTCAATTATTGTAGTCCAAATTCTAGGATGAACTCCACAATTCCCTGCCTATGCATAATCCTTTCTCTGATCTGTGGATTTTTTTTCTAATAAAATATTGGAAAGCTAAGAGTTTTTTAGATGTAAATAATATTCTTAAATAGTTAACTTTGAGTTATGAAAAGGAAGATTGTCCTGACTGGACTAAGCCTAAACCTTCCCTGAAGTTAGAGAAGCTAATCCATAAAGACTGACTTGTAAGGCCAGCTGCCAAGGGACACACCTGTAATTCCAGTGGCTCTGGGGGCTGAGGTAGGAAGATAGAAAGTTCAAAACTAGTCTTAGAAACTTATTAAGGCCCTAAGCAACTTAGTGAAACCCTGTCTCAAAATAAAAAATAAAAAGGGCTAGGGATATGGCTTAGTAGTATAGAATCCCTAGGTTCAATCCCGAATAACAACAACAACAACAAAAAAGACTGTACCATAGCCAGGCGTGAATAAATTCCCAAGAAGTATACAGACAGGATGGACTCCAGGAAACTGGAAGGTGCTGGGAAACAGATCTCTCTTTCATCAAGCATCCAGATTGGAATATAGCCTTGAAACAACTTAATTTCAGAGCAGAGTACCCGTGGAAGACCTATCTGAACTTGTCTGACCTACAGAAATTTGAGATGTTATTTCAAGCCATAATTTGTTATGATGCAACGGAAAGCTAGTCTATCAACAAACAAAAGTAGGTAGTGCAAAACTGAGCATTAAAGAAATAAGGAGTTTTCTCTATTGTAATGGCTTTAAAATTTGACTGGATATTTTTAAATACTACACAACCAAAGGGAACGTCTTATTCTTCATGAATGTGAATTGACTTTATTGACTGACTTCTAATGCAGGTAATAAGATAGAAGGAATGATACTTGTCTCTCTTAGGGTGCTAAGATTTTTTTCCAGGAATGTTTGCCCTCAGAACCCAACTGTCATGCTCTAAAAAGCCAAACATCACTTGAAGAAGTCACATGGATGTGCTTTGGCCACTGTGCCCAGTGAAATCTCAGACAACAGCCACTATCAACTCACCAGACATCTTGAGTGAGGGAGCCTCTAGATGATTCCAGCCCACAGTCTTTGAAAAAAACCCAGTGAAGCTGAATGGTGCACTGTATCCTGTGGTTTCCTACCTACATCATATATTCCTCAGCAAACATTGTCAAGATTTTAGGGCACTAACTTTTGGGATAGTTTCATTACACAGCAAAAGAGAACAGAATATCTTTGCACACATGTGACTGGCAAAGGATTCAAAGAACAATACCTAGAGCTGGCTGGTATATTGCATCTTCCTTTGCATCCAAAGTGCAAATAGAGTAAGTAAATCAAGTAAATGTCCAGCAAAAGACCAAGGCAAATGGTAGAATAGCTGGGTGTTTGCCAGGATGCTGCATTCCCAGCTACTATTTTAGCTCTGTAAACTTAAGTTATTCTCTGTAAAATATTGGCGATTATAATGCTTATATCATAGTATGGTAATGAGAATTAAATGTGTTAGTACCCTTAATGTTCCTAGAAATAAACCTGGCATACTGTAAGAGCTCCATAGAAGTCCTCTGATGTTATTATTAACAAATAAACAATCTAGTTTGAAAAGCAGCAAATAATGAATTTCTATTATATTCCATGTCACTGAGGTGCTTTATTCTACTGGTTATGGCACTGTAGCAAAGTCCTGAGTATGTACTTGCAAGTACATACTCCAGGAACTGCCTATGGTCTTTCCCAAAGCAGAACTGAAGAACTGGAGAATTACAACTGCATGGGAGTAACTTGTAACCAATAATAGGATAAAAGTTAGTATCTAAATATCCTGGCTTTCTTGCCCTATAGGAAAGTAATTTTAAAGCAGGTATTTTACACTTTTATGAGAACTTCTCCAGTGAATTGCAGGTGCAGTCACATGTAACTTATTGAAGTGCCCCTTCACTGTCTCATGTCCTCATTGTCCATAGTAGGCATCCCTTGGAATCCTTCCTTGTCTCAGGGTTGCTTTCTGGAGCAACCAAATCCGAGACACCTCCAGCTCAAAAAAAGAATCATCCTTATACTCGCACTTTGGAAGAATGGTATATTCAGAACTCCCCCCCATTAGCAAATAGCCTTACCTATGCCTTATGACATGCTGCTTATAACAGAAAAAAGGAACCAAACAAGCAATAGGGTTGTACTGCAGTGGTAGAGCACTTGCCTAGCATGGGATAGGGACTGGGTTCAATTCTCAGCAACACATATAAATAAATAAAAAAAATAAGGGTCCATTGAAGACTAAAAAATATTTTTAAAAAAATAGCACAGACTCCAAAGTCAAATCCCACTTTCACTCCACCTTGGAGTACTGAAGTATCTTCATCTTTTAAACGAATATTGCAAAATTGCTAACCATAGAGGGTTATTCTGAAGAGAAACTTAAACAATGTATTCATCAATTAGAACATGATCACTATTGTTATTAATAAAACTGAGTTGACATATAGGAGCTAGATGGCTATATTATAAAGTAAAATCATAACCAAACATACATTCCTCTCTGACTCCTACTCTCTCCCTCCATTCCTTGGTCTCTCCACTGAATGCTTGCAATTCTTCCTGCAGGAATCTAGCCTTTTTGCTCTTCATCCCACTCCAATTACTCTCAACAAAACCAATTCAGCCCAACTCTACAGTCAGAATCCCCTTCCTAGTCCCTTCATCTAAAAATGCAACACTAAAAGGTGGTTCAGAATTGGTCTTTAACAAAATTCCAAATTTCTATTTATAGTACATTTTCCATTCAAAACTATGAGCATTCATATTTCAAATACTGAAGATCTATTACATTGTCTTCATGGTCATTAAATAAGTTTCTAACCAAATTATTATACCTTAAATGGAACTTGCATCTACCTTAAACTTGAGAAGGCATTTGATGTCATGAGGACAGGCTAAATGAACTTAAACTTGAGGTCACAATGGCCTGTCCTACTGCTATTGTAGCTTGTTAATGGTGTCACTAGAAGCAAACTGCTTATCTTCTTTGTACTTTGTAGGCCTTATATTCACAATAAAATCTTTACTATCTCTTCTCAGTATCATAACCATCCATTTTCATCCCATTTTAGCTGAGGCCACCTCTCTTCTCCTGCATTTTTCCAGACTTCTGGTTACTGCCTTGAGTCTCTGTCCCAAAGTCTAGATTTGAAATTTAATTGACTTTTCCTTGTTTTTCTGCTTTCAATGATCTTTACCTAAAGCAATGAACTCCAAATGCCTATCTGTGCCCTGATTTTAGGTAAATGTCCTGGGTTCCAAAAAATGGAGCAAAGTGAGTGGTATACATTCATAATTAAAGAGTTATATTCCATTGAAGTTATTTGGGAATTCTGTACATCTTTAATTGTTAGTATGTTTTGCTAACTATTATGAGCTCATAGAGGTCAGAAGTCACATCTTAGTCATCTTTATATATCTAAATCTTTGCATATTGCCTGGTGTATAAAAGGAGCTCAAAATGTGGTGTCTTTTGTTGGTGGCTGACTTAATTTATGAGAAGCTGAAATGTAAAGACACAGAGGGATACATTTCAGGTGATGGTATTTGAAATTTGATCATGAATGCAGGGGTATAACATACCTTTATGGTTTGAGGAAAGTTCACTTTAGCTAGCTAGTAACACTGAAGAACAAACAAAAGCTACTTAGAGCATGGAGGTCTAGAGTTGTTTTACCCCAAAGAGAAAGATAATGGTCCCTCACTTGCCAATCCATACACCTAGAAAAAAAAAATCAGTGTGAATAAACTTCAAACTAAAGGGAGAGAAAATAAGAGATTAATTGAAATAAGTTATAAGGCAATTTGTTAAGAGTTTAATTACTCACACCCCCAGAGGAGGGTACGATTTTATAGTGGAGGAAGAAATCATAAAACGTAGCAGCAGGGATTCATTTACTCAAATATTAAATAGTCAATTAATCTCAATGGCAAGAGGCAACTAAGCCTTATTCAGTAAGGTGAAGATTTTTAGACTCACAGAGTAAAGCTTCAAGTCAAAGCAGAAGTGGAAAAGGCAGGAGAAAAATAAATGGTGCTTATAAATATTTTTCTGTTTAATAATGTTGAACTGTACTGCTCTCAGAAATCTGTTTTTGCCTTGATTATTATTTTTTAAATTTTCATTTTAAAAAATGACTCATGTTTCCCCTGTCATGTGGTTTTGTTTTTCCAAGATTTACAAAAATTACTGCGGATGCCAAAAGTGTGCTTCGAGCATCCTACAGGTTATAGAAATGTCATGTCACAAAAAACACATGAAAATCCAAACTGGGGGAAACACACTAGTAGGATTCTTGTTTTAGATCTTAGAAAGTGAGTGGGTTTAAATATTAATTTTATTAAAATAACATTACATTAATGTTTTCCTATATAAAATATTAAGCAAATCAGATTGGAAAAAAATTAACTGTTTTTTAAGTTTGGGAATAAAAAATAATAACATATACTATAATTGCTTGTGGGCTTTCATAATAAAATGCCACAGATCGTGTACTTTAATCAATAGAAATTTATTTTCTCACAGTTTTGGAGGCCAGAAGCCAAATATAAAAGTTTCAGTAGGCTTGGTTTCTCCAAAGTCCTCACTTCATGGCTTGAAGATGGTCATTGTCTTAGGTTTCTCCAGAGGAACAGAAACCATGGAATGTATACAATAATACAGGATTTATTAGATTGGCTTGCACATTCAAAACCTGAATAGTCCCACAACAAATGTTTGCTGGCTGGAGAACCAGGAAAACCAATAGCTGCTCAGTCCAAGAAGCTGGAAAGTTCAGAATGAGAGGGAACAATGATGCGGGCCCACTCGGGGCTGTAGACCTGAAAGCGCACTGGACATTTGCTTGAGCAGGTCTTCATTCAAAGGCTGAGGGATCTGAAATCTGACATCTCTGGGTAAAAGCAGCAGCAAAGAATGCAACAGCTTGAGAAGGGCAGAGCATACCCTGTGGGATTTCCCCTACCTCCCCTTCTAAATTCATCCGGGCTCCCAGCCTATTGGATGGTGCTATGCACATCAGGACAGCCTTTTGGCCACTCAGTCCACTAACCTCATGTCAATCACCTTTGGAAAACCCTCCCCAGCTTTACCAATTTAACATTTTTAAGCATCTCTGAATTAAGTCAACAACCAAGATTAACCATCACTGTTGGGTGTGGTGGCACACAATCCCAGCAACTCTGGAGGCTGAAGTCAGTTCAAAGCAGGGTTACAAGTTCCAAGGAGGGTTGCAAGTTCAAAGCCAGCCTCAGCAATTTAGCAAAGCCCTAAGCAATTTAACAAAATCCTGTCTCAAAAAATATAAAGGTTTGGGAATGTTGCCTAGTGGTTAAGTACCCCTGGGTGACTTGAGCAAAGCTTCAAGTCAAAGCAGAAATAGAAAAGGCAGGAGAAAAATAAATGGTGATTATGAACTTTTCTGTTGAAAATTGTTGATCTGTATTGCTTTGTCGAGATCTAGGATTATTTTATTTTATTTTGAAAGTTACTCAGATTTCCCCTGTTGTGTGGTTTTGTTTTCTAGGAGTTACAAACATAACTGTGGATGCCAAAAGTGTGCTTCTGAGCATTCTACAGGTTGTAGAAATGTAAATGCCCTGTACCAAAAAGATTAAACATCACAGTCATTTTCTTTGTCTTCACATGGTATTTGTCTCTGTGTGAATGCATCCCTACCATTATGCAAATTCTAATCTCATTTTATAAGGTTGCCAATTGAATGTGGGCCCACCCCAAACAGCCACATTTTAGCTTAATTTCTTCTTGTAAAACCCTATCTCTAAATAGTCATATTCTGGTGTAGTAGAACTTGGGCTTCCATATATGAATTTTGAAGGGACTAACATATACATAACAAAGCAAGTATAAGGTTTGGAAATGGAGAAACCTGAGTCAAAATACCAATTCTGCTTTCTTGTTTCATGGTTTGAATCTGTTCAGATCTGCTGAACCTTGGTTTCCCCCAAATCTCTGTGACTGGATAAAAGCTATCAATGTGGAAGTTCTCACTAACTTCTATGTGCTTCACAACAAACTGCTGTACTTGATAGATTTCAGCTCTGTGCATGATATACCTACCTTCCTATTGCCCTAGACAATGCTGTCTTTGCCACACCAGTTAATCAAATATCTCATGTATAAAATAAAAAATATAATAGTACCTGTGTAATACAGTTGTTGCTATTATTTCATAAATTAGCATAGAAAAACCACATATACCAGTACCTGGAAAAGAGAAAGAACTACACATAAAATCATAGGAATTACTATATATTGTAACAAAATTCATGTTCGAGAGCATGGTGCATAGTAAGGTTGCAGTAAGCAATAGTTACTTTTATTATTAATAGTCTTCACTACAAATATCTGTCTATTACAACTACTGTTACTACTATAACTATTCCTATTACTCTAATCACTGTTATTACTATGACCATAGTATTCCTATTACTATTGTATCTTTATTGAAACTACTAAATTTTCTAAAATGTAAGTTGGAAAATTTTCACTCCCTTGGTTCAAGGACTTTTTCAATGACTTTAAATGACTGCCCATTGCTTTTCAAGAAAAAATTAAACTCTCTTATGTGGCTCATAATTTCACGCAGATTCTAACTCCTATGAGTCTCATTTTTAGCCACTACACACCTCCCACGTTGTAACCACATAAATACTTCAATTCTGTCCATAATAACAAAAGTACTTATTATGTTTCTGCCTCCTATGATGGAAGCACTGTTCTGGGCACAGAGGATATAGATGTGGGCACAGTAGTCAAGATCTCTATATTCAAAGAGCATATATGTATAACTTCAGAGAAGAGGTATTGTGGAGAAAATCAATAAATAATAATACAAGCATAATTTCAGTTAATGAAACGTACTTTGAGGAAAACTGAATTGAATACAGTAACATATGTGAGAGACTGAATAGTAGACAGAGTGACTAGAAATCAAAAGATTAGGGGTCATGAGATCACTCAGGACCCAACCCATGTTAAAGAGTGTGGCTGTTATTATAAATGCAGTAGAAAGCCATTAGAAGAACTTAAGCAGACTAAAACATATCTAAACTACATTTCCATAAGGCAACTCCAACTGCTTTATTGAGAATTGATTGAAGGTATATAGTCATAGAGACCCAAGATCACATCCCAAGGGGACAAGACTGATGATCCAGTGAGCAGTGATGATTGCCTTGAGCAGAGTGGTACCAATGGAGGTAATAGAGAAATGGACAGATTTTGGAACGTATCCATGAGAAACTTGACTTCCTTATATATTCAGGGAGAAATTTGTGCTAAAGAGGAAACCAAGGGTCATTTCTAAATTCTTGACTTGGAATAACAAGGTGGATGATGCAAAAGAAATGAAAAACAGCTTTTCATGGTGACACCCAGTTAAGGATGAAGTTGCTGAGGCTGTCCTTAAACTTGCAATCCTCCTGCCTCAGCCTCCTGAGTTTCTGGGATTACAGGATTACAGGTAGAACCACATAGTTGTACCAAGGAAGAAGGAGAAAAATAGAGGTTGGAGAGAGTTAGCCGTGTCTACCATAATAGATAATGGAGGACTAAGTTGCTGAGGACTAAGTTGCGGAGGCTGCAACTTAGGTTCATAGGTGAAATGATTAGATTTGAGAGTTGTGACCTAATTAGTGGGTTAATCTATTTGATGGATTGATAATTTGAAAGAACTACTGTACTGAACATGGTGGGGCACACCTGTAATCCCAGAAACTCAGGAGGCTGAGGCAGGAGGATTGCAAGTTTAAGGGCAGCCTCAGCAACTTAATCCCTAAGTGACTTAGTGAGACCCTGTCTCAAAATAAAATATAAAAAGCACTGGGGATGTGACTCAGTGATTAAGCACCCCTGGGTTCAACCAGAGTACCAAAAGAAGAAGAAGGAAGAGGAGAAAGAGGAGGAAGAGAAGGAGGAAGAAAAAGAAGAAATTTCTACTGTACTGAATGATAACTGTAGGCAATAGGGCATGGCTGAAGGAAATGGAATTCTTGGGGAATGCCTTAGGGGATTAAATCTCATCCCCCTGGCTCTTCTCTCTCTCTCTCTCTCTCTCTCTCTCTCTCTCTCTCTCTCTCCCTCCCTCCCTCCATCCCCCCACCCTCTCTGCTACAAGGTTACCATGAACAGAGACATTTTCTCCTCCACATTCTTCTATGATGATCCTGCCTCATCTCAGGCCCAAATTAATGGGGTGGGCCATCCATTGACTGAATTTCTAAAACAATGAGTCCCACATAAACTTTTCCTCCTTTAAGTTGTTCTTGTCAGGAAGATTGATCACAGTGACAGAAAGCTAACACACAGGGATAATATCAGTAAAATCCTAGACAGAAATCCAATTTTAGTGGTTTAAGGAAAAAATATATATATAAAGAGAAAAATAAATGCAACAATCACAACAGATTGTTTTTTCTTTCAACCAAGACAATGAAAATATGCAAATGCAGGAGGAGGAAGATGAAAGATGAAAGGAGAGATTTTGTTTTCCTTTGTTTCATGGCACATAATAGATCTATCTATTATTTAAGACATTCTTATATTAGTTTTAATTGTGGTATTTTCATATATTTTCCCTGTCTGAAAAAAAACATTTTTCATTCTCATTTTCTCTTGGATTCTCATTTTGGATATAAAGTTCTGAAATGACATTCTTTATTTACTAATCTATAACTTCTGTTAACTATTCAGTGTATTTGCACACATTAATATTTTTATTTAAATTGAAGTCTGCTCTGAGCATTTAAAAAGAAAGGAAATGTTTAGTATCTTTTACCATGTGAGGTTACATTATTATTTTTCATAAATTATTTTTAATAATTAAATCTACCATCTAAACCTAAAACCTGTGTTTAAATTAGCCTTTTCTCCATGGCCTCAATTTAAGTGTTTCATCTAGATTTGCTTAGCTTTGAAATGGTCTGTATATACAAGTCATTTAAAGATGTAATATTTGTTTTCATAATTATTCAATACCATTTGTGGGATTTTTGTGTTTTCATATTTCTGCTGAGTTTGACCAAAATTCCTGGGGAAAAAAATTAAAGAGTCCTTCTGTATAATCTTGCTAGAACGAACAAATGAATACCATGACGTTTATCTTGTTTATCTTTTTCCCCCTATCTTTTAAAAACATTATGCTTCTATATTTTTTTAGATAGCATACCAATGATTCTTCCACGAATATTTGCCAGAAGTACACTGAAATGAATTGCATTCTCTAGCATTCAAACTGCCACTAATTTTTGATCCCAAACTGGATTCAACTTTTCCCCCTTAGAATTGTTGAACCAATCAAAAAACTAAGCACCAACTAAGCAGAAAGAAGTTTTAATCCTGCCAAAGAATAGGAGAAATGGGGAGAACGGCTCACAGATCAATTTCTCTACACTGGGGTCTAGAGCTTATAGATATAACATGAAAGACATCAACAGGAAGAATGGACTAATAAAGGAAAGAAATGTTTATGTTTTTTTCTTGGAGCAGAGATTTCCAAGGAATTTGGATGCTATCTCCTTTTGGTCCTTTTGTAGTTCCTTCAGTCATCAAGGCAATTGCCAACTGTCATGGTGCTGTGGTGGTGACATTTACCACACACATAAAGTTATAATGAAATCAGAGGTTGTCTGGCAGTCACTCTGACAGCCATCTTAGGTCCAACTGAACTCCTGGAGTATAGACAGAAAAATAAGCAAGCTGGACCAGATAAGGTAGAGTAAAAGTTCAGCTAGATCACCTAGGTAGTAAAAGGATAGGGTAGGGTAATAAAACTTTGGATAAGCAACTGACTTCTCACAATTTTCTCTGATTTTAGGACTTGGTCAATGAAAGATTCCTATGCAGATCTCCAGACTCCATGCTTACTAAATTGGGACATAAGTTACATAAAACTATATTAGTACTCTGTTAGAGTATATTGGCTTGAAACAAAAAACTAATTTGCCTAATACATTTATTTTTCTTAGCATGCAATTTTGAAAGACAAAAAATACATGTTGGTTAATAAGCAGGGTGTGTCATGGCATATTTCTCAATTTATGAGCAATTACTTTAATACTGCATGATAGTAAATTTTATTACAAAATTATCCCATGAGTTCTACGAGGAAAAGCAAAATCCAAGAACTGTTTTCACATTATGGCCTGAATATTTTTAGCCTTTATTTATTTATATCTTTTGTAAATAGTCTATGTATCTTCAAAGTGATTCAGACATTGGAACTCAGATAAGCATTTACCTTTATAATAGAGAGAAACTTTTCATTTCTTGTAAGATGATTATATCTGTTGTTCACAGATATACAGTGATATCCATATTTGAGTTAAAATTTACATTACTGATATGGAATTGCTTAAGTGATTTGTTTATTTTAGGTTTCCAATATGAAATAAAGAATTCAAGGATAGATAGTATTCTGTCAGGAGAACACTTAATCTCATGTGACAATCTAGAATTATCACTGAAATACTAGTTCAGGACTCTCCAGTTCACAGAGTATATTAATTTCTGAGATTTCCAGAATATAAAAATAAAATATAAAATGAAGAAGCATTTTCACTAATAATGATTGATCTAACACTATATTAGAAGAACAATATATAGGTTACTGAATTATTAACTTAAGCATAAATCTTAGGAAAATCTGTAAGAAAAATTCTCATCTACTCCTTTCTATAAACCTTCCTTATCAAGAAAGTCAGGAAATCAAGACTAAGGAAAACTAAGTGTCTTCCTTCAGGGAGGCAGATTCTCACATAGAATAAAAAGGGTTCAAGAATTCAAATAGACTTTCTAAATATAAAGTGTTTAATATTTAAAAGGTGGCTTAAACACTCTCTTATTTCCCTCATTAATGAAAAAAAGAAAAACTTTTTTTTTCAATTTTTAAAATCTGTTAAAAGAACTTAGTAAAATACATAGAGCTGTCACATTGTTGTCCATCAGTAAAAGTAGCTCTTTTCATTGTGAATGTGCTTGAGTCCCTATTTTTGTCTCTCATCCAGTTTCTACAGGATCCTTTCTGTCTTTCATCCTATTTTTATCCATTGCCAGACTTAGCTAGAATATCACTTTTTTCCCCAGTAGATTTAATTAAAAGGAACAGAAACACACTTATGTTCTCACATTTTAAAAAATATGTATTGCTTATTTGTTTTGTTGTTTTTACTTTATCTCACATAAAAATGTTCAAGTAAAACTCACTGGAGTCAGGAAACCTTGTCCTGCTAGACTTAGTGGAAGGAATAGGTCTAATTACAGTTTGTGGAAGGCTAGAGTATAGCATATAAAAGATCACTTAGGAACATGATAGTTCTTTGTTCCTTTAAAGGGAGTATTTGTTAACCTGTGTACTAATAATCTCACTATAGTGGTGACTTGAGTTCAAACAATTGTTGTTTATATTTTCCCTATAGCTTTGAATCAAATTATATTATGTATAATATAATAAATTATGTTGAAGGCACTCATTCACAGTGTCTGCTTATTCATACCTGTTTTTGCCTCCTCAGCACACTGGCATTTCTTTTCATGCTTCTGCCCCAGTTACTAACTTATGAAGTCACTTTGAAATCTCAAATTCATATTGCTGAGTTAGCCACATCACCTCTATTGAAAAAGTGGTCTTACTGTGCGAGGTAGTCCATGGGATACTTATGGACCCTAAACATTGGCTGTTTGGAGTCAATTGCTTCATCTTATCCAATCAGCTGCTTCCACTGTTGTGGATCACATGACAAAGACCATGACCACATAAGAATAAGGTTAGACCACCTACTTCTATAGGGGCTTTGGATTTGGTAGTTTCTTACAGAATCTAGCTATTGTAAGACTTCTTCTATTAATATAACTATAAAAATTTGTAGTTTGTAATATGTACTTCCTTAAAGTTACATTTTACTTATTAATAACTAAAGTGAAAGGTACCAACTACTAGTTACTTAATGTGAAGCCACGCCATGATTCTACAGACATGTCTTTGCAAATTATGTCAAAGGCAAATTTTATCATATAAATGATAAAATTGTGGTTTCATGTGATCTTATCAGACTATAAGTGCTTCAAAGAAAAATCCACTTTCTTACTTACATACCTCTAAGAACAGTCAGAAAATGTTTGTGTTCTATCAGTTGTCTATTAATATATGCTGTAGTCTGGATGTCAGAAGTCCTCCCTGCTGAAGACCCATGTATGAAAATCTTGGTTCCCACTTGATGCTATTTTGAGAGGTGGTGGAAAATTTGAGAGGTGGTGGAAAATTTGAGAGGTGGGACCTAGTGGGAGGCCTTTAAGTAATCAGGGCAATGCCCTTGAAGGGGATTGTGGGGCCTCAGTCCCTTCCTTTTTCTTTCTCTTTTGTTTTCTGGCCATGATGTGGGCACTTCTGCTCCTCCACATGCTTCCATCATGATGTTCTACTTCATTATAGGCCTCAAATAACAGGCTCAGCCAATGGATTAAAATCTCCAAAAACTGAGCCACAATGTACCTTTTCTCTTGTAACTTGGCTATTTATCATAGTGATGGAAAGCTGGCTAATACAGAATGAGTCCATAATTCAGCTTATTTTGTGGTTAGATAAAACTATCTATAATTCTGTTTTTCTCCTCTGCCATATATGTTATTGTAATATACTGTAAAATTTAAATTATATTCTTTCCTTTAAGTTTTCTATGTGAGTCCAAGCTTTATTGTTTGTCTTCTGAAGGTGAGTGTTAAATCCATGTAGCTTAGACTTCTCCCAATAGTCTATTGCTCTATTTCCAATGCTTAGAAAATGCTGGTCACATATTGGACAATTAACTAGCATCTAATTAACATATTTTCAGTCAATGATTGCTCACAGGGTTAATTAGCAGTCATTTTATGTATATAAAGAATAAAAACAACCCCTTTATATCAACAAATTGACAAAGTCAATTAAAGGAACACTTATTAATTTAATCATCTTTATTACACTGTCATCTTTAATAGTAAGTATCCTCTCTTGCAATGAATGTGATCTCTGATATTAAGTGTCCTTTCTTTCAAAAATGTCATTGGCATAACATAGTATAATCAACTGAAATATCCATTGACATTTGGATATATTTGGGTATAACATATCATGCTTAACTATAAAGTACTATGAACAGTATTGTTTTAGAAGGTACTAGATATAATTACTTGGGAATGATTATGATGTTACTTAGTGAAAATAAATTCTATATTATCCAAAATTAAAAATATTTTTAAGTGCTATTCTTTTAGAAGTTTGATGAAATATGTACTATTTGACCCCAACTATATCAGAAACAGAGCTTTATGGAAAAAAAAAACAGGATCCAAAAGAATATATACCATGTAATCATCATCATCATCATCATCATCATCATCATCATAATCATCTCCTGGCTTAGTAGCTGAAATTTTTTTAGAAAGAAAAAATAGCAAATATCTACTTCGACTATTTCACACAGAAGTAACAACTCAATGATAAAGTATCCTGTGTTTTCAAGTCTCTTACAACCTTATACCAACAGCATATGTTTTCTTAACTGCAGCAGCAAATCTTTCTATCTGCCTACCTTCTATATATTGAAAGTACAGAGGAGTAACTACAAGTAGAGTATGGAGACAGGAGGCCTTTGTGATAAAACTGCTTGATCCCCAGTATTAATTCCACTCCCTTTCACATGATTCTCTAGAGGAATGATAAAAATCCTAAAATAAGAATTGCCTCTGGACATCTCCAGATGTCCCACTAGGCTTTCCTCTTTCTTTTCATTAAAGTTTTTCCACCCTGTATCTTCAACAATATTGAACAAAGGCAATTCCATAAGTGCATTTTAGGGAAATTCCTGGACAAAGGTAAATAGTACACATTTAAAATTTCAAACTATTGGTTAATTAATAAATAATGGTTTGTTTTAACTTTTATTTCAAGGCAGTGAGTCAGAAGTTCAGAACAATATAAGATAGGTATCATTTAATAGCTTTTTATCATTTGTTTATGATGTTCCAATATATGACTTTATATATATATATATATATATATATATATATATATATATATATATATAAACTAGACGGCATATTACATTTCTCATGATATAACACAAGATAGAAATACTATATCACATATTATGCCTTCTGATCGTTCCACTTGCCAAAACCTCTACCAACTGACTCATGGTAATGGAAAAGACCTACTATGTACCCATTCACTCTGGAACAGTCTGTCATGTCAATATACTCTTGTGGGGAGGAAACAGTGTCATGTGGTCATTGACCAAGGATTTGGGTGTCCATGTAGCACTGCTTAGGATGCTCTGACTTGTGGCCTTATAACTTTGTACACACTAATCTCTCTGTCTATAATTCTTTAACTCTTCCTCTTTCCATTCTTCAGCTAATTTCCCCAAGTCATGGATAAGTGCTTTTATTTGAACTCTTTTTAAAAAAAACACATACAAATATTTTACACATATCACTGTCTTGATACTCATTGCAATGTATTGCACACACGTGAGTCCATTGAAAGAAACCAACCTTAGTACAGGACTTTCCACATGGTAGACAGTCAAATATTTGACAGTGAATAAATGGATGCTATTTCACTTTACCATTTGGAAGGCACATTGCAAAATATAACATGATCAATGATGGGGAGAAAAATATTCAACTAACTGTAGAAAATGGTATCAGTGATGGAATTTTTTAATAAGAAATCCACCATTTGCATGAAAATAGATATGTATTCTCCCCTTCATTCAGCAGTAATGGAGACTTAATTTTTAATAGAGAAGACAGTAATTTGTGATAAAAGGAGAAGGAAAGACTAAAGAAGTTTCTTTTTCCTTTGGTTCATAGAGCCCATTACCATTAAAGTGTTAAACTGAGCTCTAAAGGGATTATATGGCCCCCTTTGCCCCCATATAATCAGTTCATTTTCTCCATAAAGTGCATAAAGGGACATGAGCTCTCAGGAATATAATGAAGGTTTTATTCCTGGGAGCCTTAAAGGCACAAACCTCATATTTTTTATGAACAAATGTCTTCTAAAAGGAAATCTTTTGAAAGTAAGTTGATAATAAATATGCTCACATAAAATCCCACTTCTCAGAATCTGTTAGTCTATCCTTTCAATTAAATCAACCAACTGTCAGAAAGAATCTTATTATTTTTTCTCCATTATTCTGCTTTGATGTCTTAACTGAAAATCTCAATTGCTAAAATATGATTGCATTTATATAAAATAAAAAATTTGCTATTAAATAAACAATGTGAAATTTTTAATATTGATGTATTTATGAAGCACAGTAGGGAGAAAGCTGTTTCTGGCTGTTAAGCTAGTACTTAGCACACGAATAAATCAGTTAATATTAAAAATAATAAATTAGTATAGTTCATATTTCTTTAGTACCCCAAAAGCAATGTAATAAATTGATGTGTCTTGAGAATTCTAATTGTAAATATAAATACCACTATAATCTAAAAATAGAAAAGTTTATACTAGTAATTAAGCTTTAGAATAATTTTCTTCTTGACTTTGAATTTTCTTTCAAAAATATTATGTCCTTAACATTTCAAACAGCTTTACTTCAAATACAGTACCATATTAATACCTTTTTTTTTTCCTTAGAGGAATATAAAATTTGACTTAATATCCCCAAGTCCTTTTTACCTTCTAGTTCCTCCCTCTATGGAAATAATTATTATTGTTCTCTGTTCACTTCTGTTCTTCTGTTCACTTCTCTATTCCTCATAATTGGTTCCTGTTGTGTAAATGTGCAAGTGCAGAATATGGTACAGTTTCTTTGCAATCTTGCAAAAAATACCACTCAGTGACACTAAATTAGTTAAATATTATTAAATTTTCTAAAAAATGAAAAAAATGAAGCTCCACAATAGCAGTTCTTTTAAAATTGTATCCTCTAATGAAGTGTCGGATGCAGGAATGAGCGTATTATTGTCTGGTACCATGAGAGAAAGAAAGACAATAGCACAGTGGTTATCTCCTCATGTGTTCTTACACAACACCAGTTATGAACTATTCTTGGCAAAAATATCAGTCTACATCTCATGAAGTTCCTAGAGCTAACCTTCAAATTTAAGAAAATAGAGGGAAGTGAAGTACACATTAGATCACACCACAGACATGTAATCTGTTGAGAGCCACAGCCGAAGGGGCCCCAGCAAACTTTCAGACTGCCAGCTGATGATTGGCTCACAGCAGCCCCAGCAACTTCTAGCTGATTGGCTCCTCTGCAGTGATGCTCATTGGGCTGTTTCCCTGCCCTTTCAGACCACAGAGCTGCTCATTGGGGGACTTTTTTGGCTCCGCCCACGTGACCCAGCCAATCGGCCTCAAGAGTAGGAGGAGTGGGGGAGGTTGAGAGGCTTGTGGGAAGACAGTGGTGGCACTTGGGCTCTGAGGGTTTTCCCTGAGAGCTGTTTTGTTTGGTGTGTGTGGTTCTAAAAATAAAGTTCGTTTCTTTTGACAAGTGGCTCCTGAATTGTGCCCAGCCAGACTGCGGCATTTGGTGGCCGGTATGGGGATCGAACCCGCGACCTTGGCATTATCAGCACCACTGCCAGCTGATGGTAATCAGCCAAATCAAGAATATGGTGAACATGATGATAAAATTAACCTGTATCTTCTGTATATGGTAATGGGTAAGAGGATGAGAGAGGGGGGAAAACCTATGAGTAAGAACTGGGACAGGATGGTGATTTGAAACTGTTAAAAATTTCTGAGACAGTTGGGAACACCAACTGGATATGAAATGATCTTAAGGATTTATTGATCATTTGGGGGCTTAATAATGATACGGTGGTGATTTTCAGAGGTCACCATATTTTTAAACTGAAATATTTATAAACTAAATTATATGATGACTGAGATTTAATTTAAAATGTTCCAGGAGGAGTGTTAAGTGTGCAAGAGTACAGAAGAAATGAGTTTGGTCACTGATTGGGAATTGTTAAAACCGGATGGGACATCACTAAATGATCTACATTGTATGTGCTTGATAAAAATATTACTTTTTTAAAATGTTTAAATTCTGGTCACTTCACCACTAAGGATTTCTTGCTAGCTCATCTGTGCATTGGCCCTAGCCTTCTGCCTGTTACACATCATTCTTTCCTCTCTACCATGTGCTTCGTCTTGGTCCTATGCCTGTCCCATTGTCTCATTCTAATATATAAGTGCTCCTAATGCTCACATTAACTTTATATAAAAGCTTAGCTCTCCATTCTTTGGAGCTATTTAGGTTCTACCTTTGCAGATCCTTAACTCACTAACACGTTCTCCTAAATCATGGCTACATGCAACAGGGGCCAACCCTTAGCATTCCACACTGGCAAAGGCAGTAAGTTGTCAAAACATTCATTTCTTGATAGCCAGGCTCTATGACAAGAAGGAATGGTAAAAATATTTTTATTTCCTCCACAGATGTGAATTATGCAAACATTGCCTCCTTCGTCTTATTAAAAGGTGGACATGATTAAGATCAGTTTCATTGTTAACATGACTTTGTTTTTACTTTTCGTGTCCCTCTCCATGACTGCTACTTTTTATACAGACATTTCTATTACTTGAAGGTTGTAACACTTTGACATAGAATTTGAGTCAAGAAACTTCTTTTGGAATTTAAATTTAAAACAAGTGTCATATGAAGTGAGTGCTTTGAATATTTCAGTGGCTTTTCTAGTGAGGCGATTTTGCATTTTAATTATGTATTTTATATTTTAATTCAGAAGGAGAGGTAGGTGTATCATTCATAAAATACCCCTTTAAGTCATTCATGGAAAATTTCTCTCAATTAGAATTGCATATTTTAATCTTATTCCTTAGTAGGGGTCATAAATCATCTAATTACATTCCCTGACACAAAAATCAATCTTCCCTTTCTTCACTCATGGCAAACAATTCTAAATATCTGGGTCAAGTCCAGGATTCAGAATAGGAAGCTGAAGATGAAAAGAGACAAGTGTTAGTGAATTTCTTTGATTAGAGTTTCTCTCTCAATAGGATCAAAGTGATTTCATGTAGAGGTCAATTTTTCTAATAAAACAACATAACTCTGTCCTAATCCAATGCACTTAGTTGAGTTAAAATGGGGTGAGTGTGTGTCCTCAACCATGCCAAGGTAAACTTCCCTAAAGTTCCCTGCCACCATTTCATCAGCATCCTTACATTTAAGGATGGGAGGGTCTGGAAATCTGATTTCTTCCCAGGGTAAATGAAAACTCAGATGCTAGGTTCTTAAAGGAAAGGAGTCCTAATCTTTTGATCCACAGGGAACACATCAGGAATGAGGGTCCCACAATTGCTATCTTGTGCATGTGTATTCAGCTGACATGTGTGGTCAACTGTGTTTATGCCATAGTATACAATAAGTAGAAGATGTTGTGCTTTGTTATACAAGAGCATATGAAACGTATGCTGCTGTATACTCTTAAGCACTTATTCCAGGGCTCAGAGCAATTAGTTTCCAAAAAAGTGGTTAATATATTTTCATTAATTGAATCAATGACTGAGGTGACAATTGGATTCAGAAAGATGAAGGGGACTGACATGGACAAGAGTTCTTCCACTTGAGACACAACATAAGAATACAATAGAATTCCAGTGGAAATGATGGAGATCAAGACAGAAACAGATCGTATGAGAAATCTTATTTTTCTGTGTGATGAAAGAGTGAGATAAGAAAGCAGCTGGAGGGTGATAAAGGTCAATAAAAATTCTAAGATGGAAAATCTTGTTTTCATCAGAGATTTTTCTTCAACCACTACATTGTTTTGCAGACTTTTTCCCCCATTGTTTCTTTTCAGGTTTGACCTACTTAGACAGTTTCAATATTCTACCCTTTCTACTGAGAAACACCCAGAAAGCTCTGCAAACATGACCTTTCATACTTGGAGAAAATTTGTGGAAAGGGTTGCACATTTCTTTTGTTTTCTTGGTTCCCCAGTTTTTAAAACATTTTCTGGTACATAATGAATATGAAAACCTATTGTTAACTGAATTAATAAGTAGTCCCCTTCTTTTAAATTAAAATATCTTTCCATGAATGTTGTAAAACTGTTTGTTTATTTAATGCTGCAGAGAGAAATCCAAGTCTACTAAGAAGTGAAGTTTAATGTAGGTTCAGGACCATATGGTAGAAGGCAAGAGTTAATGTTTTCTATAAACAACTGAACCCAGTTCAGAGATCCCTTCCCCATGGAGAGGTATAGATATATGTGGAAATATACAGAAGTATAATATGAAAGTATAAGGATCTTCATCTCTGGTTCTCTCTCCTGCCAACCCTCTCCAACAGCCCCTAGGGCTGTTCTCTCTCTATTTAGTACTGTACCACTTATTAAGCAAAACATTCAATGGAAAGAACTGAGAACTCTAGGGTTGTTGCAACAGTCGTAATTACCCTGGAGTTTCAACCTTTCAAATTTTTGTCTGAGGAAAGCCCCCTGCAATATGTTTCTTGCTTACATAGTCCAGTGCCTAGATTGCAACTGGGTTGCCTTTGTGGGAGCCCACAGGTAGCTCCCCTCCTGCCTCATAGTTCTTATCTACAGACCTAACTCTTCTGAGCTGGAGGCAATAATGGGAGTCTCCCAGTCTCCTCTCCTTCTTTCTCTTTCACTCTACCTTTCTCATACATGAGGGAATTTCTGGTGGCCCTTCCTTCATTGACTCCTTATCTGTCATATTTCTATCAGACGTTCTTTAGAATTTATCAATAATAAATATCACTTCTTCCACTTCTTAAGAATTCCTACATCATAGAAACTCTATAGAGTAGATTTCAATGAAATCAGTGAAAAATGTTAATAAAACAAGTGTGCCCTCATGTAAGTTTATATAAAAATTGTTTCTCATTTACTTTTAAAATAGCCGGCTTGTATTTTTATTTACTAATAAAGAGCCTTAACACAATTTTCCATAGATCAATATACGTATTTAAAAAAAATAATGCCAATAGAGAAAAACGAGGGGTTTGGGAGAATGTGTGAGTGTTTATTTGGGGTAAATTTGTTTTAAAATTAATAAGATATACTCTGTGAAAATCTGAGGTCAATTTTTTTCATATTGCTGAAAGATGTTCTTATTATATACTGAATTCCTTTCTATATCCTAATCTCTTTTGCAGCACATCATTTGGGAGGGAAAATCAATGATGTAGTTGGTACTTTCTGAAATTATATGTCTTAGACACATGGATTCTTTGGGTCACTGCTTTCCTTCACTAATGGAAAATATAATGAAAACTGCATAATGGAAAGAACAATTCCAATGAGAGCAGGTTAAACTGCAGCAGAATTTTAAACTTGAAATATGGGCTGTGGTGTAACTATCTAATATAAGTTTCATCTCTGTAAACTAAGAATTTTTTCACTTGGAATACCACCGGATTTTTCTTTTAAATTGTTTTGAGATTAGAATCTTATTTCTCCATATCAAAAGATTTATTTTAATCTTAAGCAAAGTTAGTATC
Source organism: Marmota monax (assembly GCF_021218885.2). Taxonomy (NCBI): domain Eukaryota; kingdom Metazoa; phylum Chordata; class Mammalia; order Rodentia; family Sciuridae; genus Marmota; species Marmota monax. The sequence goes on along the minus strand of NW_026694491.1, from coordinate 14,408,269 downwards.
CCTAATGACTCTAAGCCTAAGACACAGAAATAAAAGGAAGCTGATGTTTTGGACAAAGAAGTAGTTTTAGAAAGAAACTGCACCCCTGAGAAATTATCATTTGAGTGTTATTTGCATGTGCAAATCCCTGAAGGAAGCTGAGAAATGAATAGCATATTAGTAAAGAGTTTTAGTTATACTATATGTGCATGCATATGGCATTAATATAAAATTTCTAAATAATGATGTCTCTCAGAACAACTGAAACCCAGGGCATAATTTAATAGCACAAATAAAGAAAGTGGCATTTAGCTTCTGTTTCTTCTAAGTGAGGAAATTCATGACTAATTCCAGTCCTGTTGAGGAATTTCTTCCATGTTGCCCCAATCTTCCAACAAATCATTAATATATCAGTCACAGTATCATATATAAAATAGAAATCTACATAGAATAAAATCAGAGGTAGTTATCCAGAGGACACAACATTCAGATTATTAAGACAGAAAGCTGAAATACCATGGATATACTGTGAAGAAAATAATGAGTAGAAGAAGGTATTTTTCAATTATACACGAAAGCCCTCAGAATTTCCCACAAATTCTAAAAGTCACTTAGGGAATGTGAAAATAGAATCCATATATATATTTATATATATATATATATATATATATATATATATATATATATATATATATATATATATATATATATATATATATATAAAATTAGCAGAAAATAGTATAAGACTTTGGGAAGATTAACAGTATATACTAGTGTTATAGTTTGGGTATGAAGTGTCCCCCAAAAGCTCATATGTGAGACAATGCAAGAATATTTAGAGGAGAAATGATTAGGTTATAAGAGCCTTAACTTATTCACTGAATTCATCCCCTGATAGGGATTAACTAAGTGGTGTCTGAAGACCTACAGGGTATGGCTGGAGGAGGTGTGTCATTGGGAGCATGCCTTTGGGGTACATATTTTATATTTGGTGAATGGAGTCTCTCTCTGATCATCATGTGAGCTGCCTCCCTCCACCATATTCTTCCACCATGATGTTCTGCCTCACCTGGAGCCCCAACGAATGGAGCCTGCTATGTGTGGACTTGCCGCAGTCTGGCTGGGCACAAATGCCGCAGTCTGGCTGGGCACACAATCACGAGCCACCACACAGCTTGTAGATTCAAACAGCAACTCTTTATTCCCGAACTCACACCAGCCGTCTACAATCACGTTCTGGGGAAATCCACGTTCTCTGCCCAAATCCACGTTCTCTGCCCAAATCCACCTCCACTGGGCTTCTATCTCCAAAATATACTGTCTGAATCCCGTGAGAACTCAAGGGGAACTCAGGCAGCAGGATACGCCCTATTCCCAGCAGGAATAATCTTAAACCTTAAACCTGGAACCTAAACTGGGAACGCCCTAAACAAGATTATCTTAAAACCGGGAACACCCTAATCTGCCTTGGTCCTTGAGCAAGGTTAAGTACATTCAATGTCACTGCAACATGGGGTACGCTGGCAAGGAAATTGTCATACTTACTTGGCTAATGGCTCCCAGCATGGACTGAGACCTCTGAAACAAAGAGCTCCCAAATAAACTTTTCCTTCTCTAAAATTGTTCTTGTCAGGTCTTTTAGTCACAGCAGCACAAAAAAAGCTAAGAGCAGTTAGTTATCTGTCACTGCATAAGATATTATTCCCATATTTAGCAAGTTAAAAATGATTTTTAGTGTCTGCAAGTTTCTGTGGGTCAGGAATTCGGAAGTAATTTAGTTGAATGATTCAGTATCAATGTTTTTCATGAGGTACAGTCAAATATGAGTTGGGACTGCAGTCATCAGGAAGTTTGAGTGTTGCTACAAAAGCTGTTTCCAAGTTGGCTCAATCACATGGCTGTTGGCCATAGGCCCTATAAGATGATGTGATGGGGGAGATTACCATGTGTCAATGCAGACAAGAATTAAAGTTATCCAGCTTCAACCAAGGATACCAAGGACAGGCAGCAACACCAGAAGCTAAGAGAGAGGCATGAAATAAATTTCCAACTTGAGCATTTCTTAAAGTATGACCCTCCAGACATTAGGATTTCAGACTTGTCATCTCTAGAGCTGAAAGAGGTAAATTTCTTTCCAAACCACCAACTTAGTGATACTTTGTTAAAGTAGTCCTAGGAAACTAATGCAATAAGAATTAGCAAAATATGATATGACAGATCTACAATAAGCATGAGTCTGCTCTGACAAATCAACATTCTATGTAATGGAGATTAGTGGCAATAGAGGAATTGTCAATCCAACCACAAGTTATAATGGCTAATACATTTGGGGGCAAAAAATTAGTAAATAAAAAAGAAAGAAAAACCTGACAAGAATTTGCTAATGGGATGACATTTTACTTATCATTGATATGAAGAGATTAAGGCCTTGAGGTATAGAGGACATTCTTACTAATAAATTATGAAGGAAATATACTTAGACCCAAGGAGATTAGCTAAAAGGATGGATAGAGAAGTTCAAGCAAAGGGAAAGTTGACTAAAAGTTCTATGCTTGAATATTATAGCAACCCTGGTGAAAATTAAAACCACTAAAGGAAGAAACTAGAATATGAAAGTTTTCTCCATTCAAATGTACTATTAATATGGAAGTTAAAAATAAGTCTCAAGGGCTAGGGTTGTAGCTCAGAGACAGAGCACTCACCTACCACGCATGAGGCACTGGATTTGATCCTCAGAACCACATAAAAATAAAATAAAGATATTGCATCCACCTATAACTAAAAAATATTTAAAAAAAAATAAGTCTCAAAATCCTACTGTAGACCATTGGACGGCTCTTCTGGGGGATGGGGAAGTTAGTCTTTGGAGCCAGGTGCACTCCCATCATGAACTATGGGAGGAGGAAAGCAGAAAGGAAGGAGGGAGGGGGCAAAAGAGAAGGGAAGGGAGAGAGACAGAGAAAGAAAGCGAGAGAGGCCCTTTTGGCCTCCTCAGAGATCCAGGTCAAGAGTTAGAGAGAGAAATAACACCTGACCGCCCGCCACCAGGGCAATCACAAGACTAGTGACAGGGCAAGAAGGCTGGTCCCTGGGGGCCTCTCCTGTGCCAAGGACGGCCTGTATCTTGAAATGGCACCAGACTTCACCATTCCAGGAGGCCCACGCATAGGTGGTGCAGCTCACTCCAGCCAGACGGTGGTGAATCAACCGAGGTTCCCAGGAGCCAGCGCATGGACATGGAAATCAGCAGAGTGTATGTGTGTGTGGTTTGCACGGTCATCAAGGTCTGGGCAACCTCAGGAAAATGGACGGAACCCGAGGGGAGGAAAGCAGATGTAGAAACATGTGCATCACAGAGTTTTCCTCTAGGCGGATTTTGGAAGCGGTGGGAGGCCAGAAGACACGAGAGAAGTGGGGAGAGTGTTAGAGAAGAGGAAGCAGCTGCCTTATCAGGCATGAGGTCCCTCAGGGGTTAGCACCTGCCTGGGTGTGGGGGGAACCCACCCACCTGAGACCTCCACACCACAACAGAGAAAGCTGTGGGGACTTTAGGTCCTGGTGTTCAAGTGTTATTAACTTTACATGGCGGTATAGCCACGCACGATGCCATGACATTTTGGTCCACCACAGACTGCTTGTATGACAAGGTCACATGAGATTATGTGGCCTAGGGACAATAAATTGGATGCAGCCACTCACTCCAAAATCCAGATGGAAAAGTAAGGGTGAAAATCAGGGTGGGCTTTCTATCAGCATAACTGCACCAGGGAGACAAAGGACATGGGCTCTGGATGGCGTGTCTGTAGGGACTGACAAACACTTTGAGGTTTCAGAAAGGAGAAGGAGGACGAGGGCACAGCAGGAGAGTTTGCACTGTTGGTGAAGCAGTGATCTTGATTTGGTGGAAGGAAAGCTGCTCATGCTGGGGGCTAGGAGATGGTGAGGATCCTGGCTCCTGCAGCCCAAGGTGAATCAGAGCAGAGAAGACATGACAAGTGCAGGGAGAGATGCAAAGTTCTTTAAATCTGCTGTTAGTTACCCACTGGACCATTGGACATTGCAAGCAAAGAAGAGTCTGGGTCCTTGTTAGAATACCATCACCATGTAGCTGAAGCCCACCCTGAGTGTGCACCAGGCAGGACCACTTAGTGATGATTTCCCGGAGTGTTAAGCAGTGCATGACTCTTCAGGATAGGGAAGAGGGCAGCGAACACTGACCATGGATGTGGCATCCTCTTCTGGGGACAGGGTTAGTGAGTTTCTGGTTTTATTCTGGACAGTGGGTCTTGCCAAGTGGAAGTATGATCTATATTATCTTCTCTTGGACATTCAGCACAAAGAAATGTGTATGGGTGGGAAGTTGACAAGGAGTGGACTTTTGTGTATCCATTTTACTTGGGGGTGCCCTGGTGTTTGGTCAAGCACCAGTCTAGATATTGGTCACCTTTGAGTACAGCCTACTCAGAGTAAAAACTTTTAAGAATCCACCATGAGTGAGCCTGGTCCAATCAGTTGATGGCCTTAAGAAGAATAGATGGGATCCCCAGAGGAAGAAGGAATTCTGCCTCAAGGTGGCCTTCAGATTCAAGCTGTAGCATCAACTCCTCCCAGGGTCTCCTTCCTCCCCTGCAGATTTCAGACGTGCTAGCATATAGAAAGATTCAATCAAGATAACTACATGTCCATCACCTCATCAACTTGTTAGTCAACTTTTCATTGCTATAACAAAATACTTGAGAGCATCAACTTAAAAGAGGAGTGATTTATCTTGGCCCAGTGTTTTGTATGTTATAGTCCACCATCAAGAGGCTCCCTGTTGCTTTGGACCTCTGCTGAGGCAGAACATGGTGGTGGGGAGAGTGCTGGTGCTCCTCTCTTTGTATCTGGGAAGCACAGAAAGAGAGAGAAAATGGGCATGGACAGAATAAAGTCCCTACGGGCACACTCTCTTCACCTAGGTCCCTCCTCCTATAGTTTCCACCCCCTCCCAATAGGACATTCAGCTGTTAAATGATCTGTGAACAAATCCATTGATAAGCTTAGACCCTGCAGGACCCAGTCACTACCCACAGGTCCCATCTTTGAACAGTGCTGCACTGGGGACCCCACCTTCCACACATGAGCCTTTAGAGGACATACCAGATCCAAGGCATAGCACCATCTTACTTTATTATTTATTTATTTATTTATTTATTTTGGTGAGAACATTAGAAGCTATTTTAGCAATTGTGAACTACACAACTCATTATTATCAACTGTGGTCACAAGGCTCTGTAATAGATCACTCCAGCTTCCAGCTCCAGGCTGACTGAAACTCCATTCCCTTTGGTCAGCATCGTCCCTGTCCCCATCCACCCTCTTCCCACCAGCCTCAGGACACCACCTCCTACTCTTCTCTTTTGGTTGGTTGCTGTGGTTGCTGGGGATGGAAGCCAGGGCCTCACATATGCTGCTAAGCATAAAGCCTACCTCTGAACTGCAGTCCCAGCCCCTCCACTCTTTATTTCTATGAGATTTATAGATTTTACATAAAAGTAACATTATGAAGTATTTCCTTTTGAGTGCCTGTCCTATTTAATTTATCATAATATCTTTCAGTTCCACCTATGTTGTTGCAGATGACAGAATTTCCCTATTCTTTAAGGCTGCATAGTATCCCACTGCATGTGTACCACGTTTCCTCTGGCCATATGCCTGATGATGGATATTGAGGTTGCTTTACTATCCTGACCACTGCGAACAGCCCCACAATGAACAGGGAGGGTTCTGCTTTCCTTTCTTTTGGATATGTGCCCTGAGGTGAGACTGCTGGGTATATGATGTTTCTAGTTTTAATTTTTTTTAGGAATACCCATTTGATTTTTCCATAATGCTTGTGCCAGTCTACATTCCCACCAACAGTGTGAAGGTCTCCCTCTCTCCACATCCTCGCAGCACTCAATATTCACCTGTTGAATAATAGCATCCTGACAGGCAAGAGGTGACATCTCGTGGTGGTTTCCATGAGCAATTTTACTCATCTTTACATTTAATATCTCTCTGCAAGTTTAATAACGGTTATGCTTAAATTTGAGAGAGTATTATTATAGATTTTTAAATCTGCATATTAAAATATCATTTAATCTGAAATAAAATGACATCTTCTCAGAGAAATGACAAAAAAAATCCTACTGTATGTTGATTAAATCCTGTGTACAGTATCCTTAGAGACTGGTTCAAAACCCCAAGGATACCAAAATCTGTAATGCTCATGAACCTTATAAAAGATGTTACAGTATTTACATTGTAGCCTATGCACATCCAACCACACAATTAAAATCATCTCTAAATTACTTATAATACAATGTAAATACTATGTGAATACTCATTGTGCTGTGTTTTGTTTATGAAGTAATAAAAAAGAAAAAAATGTACATGATCACTACAGACACAGTTTTCTCCTGCCAAATATATTTGTTCTTCTGTTGATTAAGTCTACAGATGTGGAAACTGTGGATAGAGGGCCAAACATATATGATTATTAACTGAATAATTACTTTTCAGTATGTAATATAGTTTTAGGCATCATCAAATGTTTATGTGTTGTCTTTATGAAATACTGAGGTAAGGAATTCCTCAGAGTACTATCATGGATAGCATTGAAAGATAAACTTTGGCATGTTGAAATTTTGAAGGGTTTATTTGAACACGTAGTAATTCATGAATCCAAAAAGTTCACAGCAAGTGGTTAGGGGTTATGAGGATGGGGTTTAAAAGGGTTTTATAGGGGTGAATGTGGAATAGGAACAAAAAATTATTTGATCAAAATTTCAGTTTTGGACCATTCCTGTAGGATGCCCAAGCCAATATAACCAATGCCCAGTTGGCTGCCTATGATTGGCTTAGCTGGAGTTTCATTTTCAGATAGAAAGCCAGGAAATTAGAGAGATGCATAAGTTCAATGGCTTCCCATTTAATTACTTTAATGATACATATCTGGGAAATGTGCATTCTGAATGTCTAGTTCTTCTTATTTCATTATTCTGAATGGAAAATATTTGGTTGTCATTTCACAGATTGTGGCTAAAATGAAAACTAAAGTAAAAGCTAAATGGTAAGTGAGTGAACTATTATTTATGTGATCGTAAATCAGGTTCCATAAACATAAGCAAATCATAATGAAATTGAATGAAGATATAGTGAAGTAAAACATCAAAGGAATTGATAGATCCCATCAAGAGAATAGCTTCATGCTAAAATTTAATGCAATAATGTGTATTTGTTTATAGTTTTTGTTACTAATTTTAATACTGATCCATTAAATTCTATTAATGTTGAAAAGTTCATGGGATGGTGTATTAGTTATTTAAAGTAAGTAAGAAGAATATTATTTTAATATCTTTCTCACAAAACATTTCTGAAATGAGACTTGGAATATATGTACTATATATTTACTGAATGTTTACCAAATTGTTGATTTATGCATAATGGATAACATTATTACATTAAACATAAAAGGGAATGTAACTCTTAATAAGTTATAAACTATACATTTTATTATTTCCAATCAGTGCCATCCATAGGACTTCATAATATTAGTTGCTAATAATAAAGATGATAACCCTATACAGAGGGAAAAGACAGTAAGTCTATTAGCTATCATCAGAATCAAGTCATTATAATCAAATGAACTACAAAAATGGCACCCTAATTTCTACCGTTTTTATTTTCAATAGGAAGAACTTTACAAGCTACCTAATCTTGTAAAGAGAGAAAAGGAGTAATTCAGGACCCTATTCAAAGGTAGAATTTGTCAATGTTATTTTTATTCATTGAATAAGATTTCTATTTAATCAACAAGTCATTTGTGACTAACACTTGAAAATCAACCAATTTAGTTCTCAGCAATTGTCTAAATACTTCAGCATATCAAATCCTTTTAAAGTAGGGAATTTGAGAATGAAGTAGAGAAAATATTCTATACTCAGTCTAATATTGATGATTGTATTATATGTATCTCATTATTAAAATAAGGGTAAAATTTGTTTTGCCTTTTTAGCACCAGACATTATAGTCACAAAGAAATCCTGGTTCAAAAGTCAATTTGACATGAGACAGAAGAGTTCAGTGTAATCACAAAGGGAAAAAAATCTTGATTTAAATATATCTACTAAATACTGCAACACTTGCCGAGCATAATTTAATTATAATACTTCCTGATTAATGTGTATTGTTTACTCAATAAATCCATACCTTTCCCTCCTTCCATTTCATCTGCATTACACTGATCAACATAGCCTTTTTTACATTAATCTTGCAAATTTTCATTTTACTGTCTACATTTTTAAAATTAAAAATCTTTGATTTTCATTTCCAAAGTATTTTCCCACTTTCTGGAATTAAGATTTCCTGATGAAGGAACATAAACAAAAATTATTTTGGCATGAATGGACATGAACTACAAATCAGGAAAGACAACAATTCCCAAGAGAATTGTTGGGAAAACTTATGGTCAACCCAATGCTTATGGTTAACCATAAGCTTTCCAGCTGATTCAGCTGAGTTTCTTAAAACCCTCACCTTGCATCAAGATTAAGGCATCTACTATGGGAGCTGGCTCTGGCAGTGTTTTCAGGAGCTACCAATGGCAAATGTTAGCAAAACTAGAGAACTACATAACCACGAAAACCAAGTCCATCAAAATTTCAAAAGTACTTTTCTTCTACAAGATTTTGTTATAATGTGCAAGAATTGCAACATTACAAGCATTGAAAATTTAGTGTGAATGTATATATACTATGTGTGGATAAATAATAGGCCTTCCTTTATTTATCTTTTTGTGATTGTCATTATAGTCTTGTTCCCTGTTGTGAAGTTGATATGCAATTTTTCAGAAAATGATGATAGTGCCAGAAGGGCTTCCCAAGAGAGGTCTCACTATAGTCTAGAAAAAGTAGATATTAGGCATCATGTGGGGAGATTAGCACTTTCCTGAGCTCACTGAGAAAGGAAGATCATTATTTAGTTATTGAATCCAATGCTTATCTGACTGGGAATATCCTATTCAAGACATACTTATTAAATCCCTTTGTCAGAGACTTGAATATGCTCTCTGCTGATGTGTGGATATGAATATGTGGTCACAGTTCACAAATCTGATTGGAAACACACATAAACGAGCTGCCATTTACAATATTTAGTGATAAATCCTAAGAAGAAAGGAGTATACACAAAGTGTGCTGATCACATTGTCAGCTGAGTGGGGCAGAAAATGTTCAAGAGGTAACACCTGAGCTCACATTTGATAAGTGAATGGAGTTTTGCTAAGAAACCAGAACAAAGACGTCCCTAGTGGGCAATCTTGAAAGACCAGAGTACAGGTGGCATGTTTGAAGGCTAAAACTAGTCAATATTTCTGAAATATAAAGAGAGCAAACTTATAGAGCTTAGATTTACCTTTTATAGGTTAAGGGAAAAAAAGGTTCTTAGCTTTAAAAATCCTTGGATGTTATACTAAGGAATTTAAATTCGATTCCATAGATCACAGGAAAAAATAAAAAAGTCAAGGAAGAGGAATACAAAAGTGGACAGAGTAATATAGCAGAGAGAGAAAAGGGTAAAAAAATTTCAGTTTATTTAAATAATTGCATGAAAAACATTACAAAGAGCAGAAAATGCCATGATTTTTCAAGCCCCTAGCATATGTTAGAAGATGCCTGGTATGTTATTTATTCATATAGAAAAGAAAATATTTAAGGAAAAAAGTCAGTTCTGAACAGGTTACACTTGAGGAAACAGATGGACCTGAAGAAACTTCCAAGAGAATCATGAAATGTTGGTCCTTGGAAGAGAAAAGGAAATTCTGATTGGACATTTAGAAGTTGTTAGTGCGCATGTAAGTAATTAAAAACATAGGCTTAAATTCACTAGTAATTTGGAAATTCATTCTTGCATATAACAGAATCACAAACTTAAAGTATCCTAAAATCCATTTTTAGAGTACAATCTCCATTAATCTATCAGGTATCTATCTACAAAGTCAGAAATACCTAACATTTAAACCCTTCTTGGACCTACAATAATTCATGTGCTTACATACAAGTAGAACATATCTGTGTAATTATACTCAATGCATTATGATAGTTTTAGAGACCCTAAAGATAAAAAAAAAGTCATTGTCCTGAACAGCAGTCTGGAGGCAATTGTAATCGTCCTAACAAACATTATGTTCACCATCATCCTGTCATGTAAATACCGTTATAATTTCCATTTTTTGGACAAGAAAATTGAAGTACAGGGAGCCTCATTGCTCTAAAATGTGGGGAAAATAGTCTATATTAATTAGAGAATATTTATCAGAAAAACACAATGTTTTTCCTGTAATAAATTACTGCATACAAATGTTTTTAAGTTTTAGAAGAGCTAGATGAAAAAATAATAAAATGTATTTACTAATGAAAACAATTTATAATTTTAACATACAATCATAATTTCCAAACTATTTTTAGAAATAGCATTTTGTGATCATTATAATGATATATCCTTTTGAAAAAATATGAACAATAAAAGAAACATAAACACAAAAGTAAAAAGGACTTGCACCTATTTGCCATCATTGAAAGATAGCCACTGGTAAACACTCAGTGTCTATATATCCAAAGTCTACCCTATTTATATTACTAAATTTCACTGAACAAATTAGACTTATACTATACACACACACACACACACACACACAGAGTTTCATTGTCTTCTTTCTTCTCTTAATCATCAATAATCAGAACTATTCCATGCTGTTACTTGAAACCCTTCATTTTGAAATACATAGCATTGCATTCTTTAAATAACTCAACAACAAATATGACTTTCATGATGTCTAGTATTTAACTGTCTGGGTTTTGTAAATAATGATGTATAGACATTCTTACTTGTAAATACTTCTGCAGACCTCTAATAATTTCTAAAAATAAATTTCCACATTTGGAATCACTCAATTCTTTTAATCTGAAATGACTGCCAACCCACTAATAGTTAAATATATATTTTTAACATCCTATACAATGACTTTCCCTCAAAAGTCTTTAATTTAATTGCTTTCCTTTAATCAGTAAAATAATTACGGCTATATTAACAGAACTTGGAATAAGGCACCAACACTTAATAAAAGTTAAATTGAAGTTAATAATGATTAACCATTATTATTCTTATTAGGCTTTTAAATACTCTTTCATGACTCTTGGTCTGCATTTATTTTAATTATTTCTTGTTAAATTAATTAGGACCTAAGCTTTGGTCCAGAAGCAAATTGTACAACTATCTAATGTTCCTATAGAGATCACATAGTTAGCAATTTAGAGACTATAAGAATAAACCTATTTTTAAATTATCATGTAAAATTCAAATGAATATTAATATCTTAAAGTTCTTTATAGTGAAGAAAGCACATTGTTTCATATTTTTTTAAGCATAGAAACCACCATAAAAAATAGACAAGATTTTATCTCAGGAAATATTCTCTGTGGGCACATAAGCTTTTATTTTAGAATCATCTTTTTACATGCCAGGAAAATTGAGCCTTCTTCTGTAACACAGAACTGGTATTTAAGCATTATTTTCTGTTCCTTTTGCCAGGTTTCTCATCTTTTCAGTTGTGTGAAGCACTTTGCAACTTCTTATATGCATAATTAAATGTTGAGCCATAAGTCACCTACAACTGAACACTTTAATCAGGTATGTACATAACTCAGTATGAATGATTAATCCTCAAATATGTCTAGTGTAAAATGGCCCTTTAACAGTTTTTGTATTGGAATTCTGAAGACAGAGTACATTTTGTAACAAGGACAGAAAAGAGAAAAGTAAGGACTTTAAGAAAGTATGTGTCATATGGGGCTGGGGATGTGGCTCAAGCCACACCTAACAGTATTTACTCTCTTGCATAATCCTCTTTCATAATGATTCTGAGCTTGGCCATGAGGTTTTCATGGTTAGGGGATATTAGTAATGTGACATGAGTAAAGGCTTGGTAAGTGCTTGCACTTGAAATTGGTCCCCTTGAAATGCTACCTCTTGGATCTCTGAAACCACTGTCCATCGAAAGGAACCGAAAAATTAAACTGATATCCAGATCCAAGACCCCAGGTAATGTTATGATCTCATTAGACCTGTTTTAATCAGCCCCAACAGTCCTTGCTATAGCAGTTTAGGCTATAGACATGAAGCAGCTACTCTATTGTCTTCTTTGTCCCCTGATAGTCTAACCTACAGAACTGTTAACAAGTAAAAATGATTCTTGTTTTAAACTAGTAAGTTTTTGCAGTAGTTTACTACGTACCAAAAGATAACTGAGGTTTTGGTTTGGTTTGTTATGTAACAAAAGATAATTATAAAAGAAATTGATACCAGAAGTGAGACATTGCTATAACAAAAGTCTAAACTGACTTCAACCTTGGAACTGAGAAGCTGGGACAAGGCTGGCATGCACCAACCAATGCTTATGAACAAAAAAGGCAGACACAGAGGGAAGAAAACCATAAATAGGGAAAACCACTACCCTCCTAACCCCAGTGAAGGACTATTTCCTGCTTCCTGAATAGGGATACCTAACAGGAGGCCAGATAAATTTCAGAATTGTTATGGGCCCAGGGTGGTTATATGCGATGTGTTCCCCACTTTTTCAATAGGTTTGTGTATCGTCCTGAAGGAAAAGTAGGACAGAAAAATACCATGTCCCTGTAATACCCCCTTATTCACAAGAGCCCAACCAAGTAAAGAGAACAAAGAGCAGACATAGGCCTGGACTGTCCAGATAAACTAGGACACCAGCTTTTCCTCACATATGCTGGAAATTAGGGCAAGTTTGTTATTGGTAGAAAGCTACCTTATTGCCTGCACACCAGAACAGCTGGTCCTTGGGACAAAGCAAGCTAAAGTGATGTTGCTTGTGTAACCTAATCTATAACTGCCACCTCCACAGTAACCACATGCAATAACTGGTGCAGATGAGAGTGCCATAAAGAGGGAATTGATCATCCCAGTGACCTCTTCAGACAAAGTGTGGACAAGGAAAGAGGGCGTTAGTTTCCAGCAAGGAACCAGAGGCACTGTATGAAGCAGAAGTACATCTGCCCAGCCCACCACCACTGACCTTCCTGGCAAGACACCTGTTCAGCATGTCACCATTGCATTAAGCATTTCTTGATAAACTTTATATTTTAGATCCCATCTCTGGGTGTCTTCTTTGGTCCCTTGGCAACCTATCCCACTATCCTAGCACAACTGAGGCAGTAGATGTAATACCTAGTATATTGCAGTTTTCCTATTACTATTGCATCATTATATACTAGGTGTGTGAAGATTGATAAGTCCTTCTTTAATTGACAGATGTCTGGATTGTGAAGTCTTTTATGAGGAGTTTTACTGAAGGACTTCACTGAAGGATCATCTGTTTCACTTGTACAGAATTATTCAAATGATATGACCCTGAACTTGAAATATGATATAAAGTATTTGGAGAGGGACAGAGTATTTTGCATATGAAGGACTGTGTGGATTTATAGACATCAAAGAAAGTACTACAGTACAACAGTTATATAAGCTACTGCTGAAAATCCATATCTTGCAGTATTCACATATGTATTAGTCAACTGTTCATGGCTGTGATCAAAACACCTGACATAAATTTATTTTGATTATGGTTTCAGAGATTTCAACCCATGGTCAACCAGCTCCATTTCTCTGGGCCTAAGATGAAACAGAACATTATTGCAGAAGTGCATAGTAAAGGGAAACTGCTCATTTCATATCCTCTGAGAAACACAAAGAGACAGAGAAAGGTACCATTTATTCAGCTATCAGTGGATAAATTCAATAATGAGGATAGAGTCCTCACAATATAATCATATCCCCAAAGCCCTACCTCTGGCCATGCTGCATTAGGAACTAAGTCTTCAACATATCAACTTTGGGGATACCTTTCAAGTCCAAGTCATAATAACACTTCTTATACAGTCTCCTCCCACTGACTCTGAATTGACTATGTGACTTTCTTTGGCCACGGAGTCATTAGAAAGTATAACATAAACAGTCACTGGGTAGACACTTATACTCTAGTCCTCATGCAATGCACCCTCTTGGGATTCTGAGAATTGTGCAAAACCATCAACTAGCTACTTGGAAAAGAGACTTGATGGAGAACCTATCAACTGTTAAGACCAAATCCTCAGATATAAGGCATCAATCAATTTATGGCAGCCAACCCCTTCTTGTTCCAGGTATCACATCTGACATTCTAAACGTCAGAGAGCAAGATGTGTTGTTCCCACTGTTTCCTGCTCAAATGTCTGACTAAAGAATCACAGACCAAGTAAAATGGTTGTGATTTTAAGTCACTGCATTTGGGTTGGCTTGTTACAGAGCAGTAAAAAACTATGCTGTAGTTGCATATGAGTGAATATGAATATCATAGGGCAACATATGTGTAAGCAAGGATCAGCAGTTACAATATCACATAATTAGGAATGTGTCCTGTTACCTCAGGCTCACCACAGAAGTACAGAGGGAGCCATTAATCACTTCCTTTTACTGGGAGAACTGGGCAATCAAGACATAGCTCCATGACTTTGAGGTGTTCAACTATTTCCACACATGTATAAGCTGCCAAATCTTTCACATTGTACTATAAAAGCCATTCACATTCTTTCATATTAAATACAGAATTCATATCTAAATCTGTATAGTGATATTATAAACATGTTACATAACTCTACTTAGAAAAATTTAATGAAGAAATATGGCAAATAAATGGAGATGGTCTTGCTCCAAAGAAATAGTTGTAAAGAGGGACTAAGCCAAGAAAGAGAATATTCATACTTACTAAGATTACCTACTACATGTAAGGCACTATGCTTTTTATTTAAATATTCTAAATTGTATACTGCCCTATATTCATATGATTCTAATATGAATATTTTATATCAAATAAGCTGGGAATTATTAAAATTCCAATTATTAGTAGTTTTTTATTATTTTATGTCTTGAGAAAATAATAATTATCCATATATGCATTTTAAAAATATATCTATAATAGAAGAATAAAATGCCAGACATTTTTCATTTAATAAGAATTAGAAATTCTCATATATAAAAATATTAAATAATTCACCTCTAGGTTATACCTAGATTATGTCATATTTCCATTATCTATATGGATTATTTGTTTGTTTAATTATAATGTGAGTCTGACTTAATGATTGAAAAGGATTCTAGATCTCAAACTGCTAATATTAAAATCCTTGCTCTATCACATCTTAACTGTATGACCTGTGCTTCCAACTCCACAATGTTAAAATGAGGACATTAATAGTAATTTCTCCAGTTATCTTTTAAGAATTAAATAAAATGATATACATAAGGCAATGAGCAGAACCATAAAATAATATAATATGAAAAAGTGTAAATTTGGATTTTTAAACAGTTTGGTTGCCAAATTTCTCTTCAATTTAGGTAAAGTTTCCCTCTAGTCCTTTGCACTCTTAGAATTGTTCAAAATAATGATCAGGTGAAAAAGGAAACTAACATGTATGGACTGTCAGGCAATTTCCAAAAGATTTGCTTTTAGAAGCAATGCAGTCATTGATTTAATCATTACAACTCTGTTTTTTAAGATTTTTTTAAATGAACACAATAACCTTATTTATTTTATTTATCTTTTTATGTGGTGCTGAGGATCGAACCCAGCACCTCACAAATGTGAGGCAAGCACTCTAATGCTGAGCTATAACACCAGCCCCAATCATTGCAACTCTTGTAAGGCAGAAAGGAAAGACCTTTATGAGTAAGCAGTGTTTGAGTAAGAACTGAGTCACTTAAACAGGTGCATTACATGCAGAAGGGACAGAAAGAGCTGTGGCCACAATGAGAGAGATGGTGAGCTACTGAAAGCACAACACAACAGGAGGAAGAGTGGGGAGGTAAGATTCTACAAAAGAATGGAGATCAGATCATGGAGGGACTTGCATACCTGAGTAAGATATGTGGAGTTAATTTGAGTTGAAATAGAAAGTCACTTAACAACATTAAGGAGGAAAGTGGTTCAACTTGATTTATCTGAATATTTTTGATGATTCATTCACAAAGGTTACCACCACACATTCCCCTTTGTGGCAGAAATGCAAGCCAGTGTAAGAAACCTATTTGTTAACTACTTTTTGGTGGGAGAATAAAGCCTTTCTTGAAATATCCATACCTCCACCAGCATAATATAGAACACATCTTCTGCAGAGTGTAAAGGCCATTTGAATTTAATGCCACTGAAATTTGAACGACACTCTTTCTGTATATTCTGTTATTTAAAAATACATCCCAAACATGATTTAATCTTCATGATTTTAAAATGTAACAAAAGGTGTTGTAAATGTACTAATTACTTTGGGGCATTGTTAATTAGCAACTATAAATATTCTGTTGTTATAGATTTTTTAATCTTTTGTTGTTTTTAAAGATCTGGTTCTTATAGTTTAATTAATAACAGATTGAGGCAATAAGAATAAAGATAAAAATTATATACTCCTGAGGACTTTACTAAATCTTTACAGCTTCTTAAGAATATTTTAGTTTTGTCCTTACTACTCAGCATGCAAGTGGGAATTAAAAGTACATAAAATTAAGGACTATCTTCAGGGGCTCTGCAGTCTCTCCAAAGATGCTACAAAATTTAAATGTTTCCGAAGCATGCCAGAGTTGCTTTTAGTTAATTTTCTTGTAGAAGTCTTACCTGAGGGGGTTGTTGGAAGTATACAACATGTTTCATTTTAATGTTGAAGAAGAGAAGTTAAATGACTTGCCCACAGTCAAAGATTGTTACTATAAGAATAGAGGGAAACATTTCCAGTTCTTTACATTACTCATTTATTCATCAAACCACTGAATGGTATTTGGCTGCAAAGCTGCAAGAAGCATAGCAAAACTGTCTGATGCAAAACTGATTTTTGCACTTTACACTTTTACCCTGCGGGTTTTGAAAAGTTATCCAGAGTGCTGAACGGGAAAGAACACAGGAGAATGGGGACAGGTACTTAGAAGACCTGAAGTATAGTCTAAGGTACACCACTTTACTAGCTCTTGCAATTGCTATTGCAGAATATATCACCTCAACATGTAGTAGCTTAAAACAACAACTGTGTTATCATCACTGCCAGTGCTGAAAGTTGGTAGGGTTCTTTTGTAATTTTTCATAAAGTTGCTCAGATAAAAACTGAATGAGGACATTTCCAATGCTTCTTTCCCCCACCAGTCTAAGCACCAAAGCTAGTTATTGGCCATAACATGAACACATGACCTTTTCACAAGGCCAAAACTTCCTCACAGCATGGAAGCTGAGTTCTAAGTGCAACCATAGGCAGAAGGAATATTACTTTCTGTAACCTAAACTCAGAAGTCAGATAGCATCAATTCCAACCCAACCACATGCCTACACAGACTCAAATAAAGGAACATAGATCCTTGCATGGCCCAGCAGGAGGAGTGTCAATGTTGTCTTACAGGAATAGCAGGTGGAATGGGAAGATTGTTATGACCATCTTGGAAAATACAATCTGATTTGCTAGCTATGTTCTCTCTATCAGGATTCTCAGTCCCTTGCTGTTTCCATCTACAAAATGGAAATATTAACTGTATGATTTACTTTAAACTGTAGTTGTAAAGTCTAATAATAGGATACACAAGAAAAGTCAATAAATACTAAAACACAATTTAAACAAAAGATGTTATTAAGGTATAAATTTCCCCTAACTTATGTGACAGAGATAAAGAGGAATCTATTGAGATCTTAGATTACAATTTGTCCAGAGTCATAGTTTTCTAACTTAGCAGTAAATCGCTTACATGGCATATACAGTAGAATTAACTCATATGACAATACAAAGAATCGAGGTTTATAAAGATGATTCAAAAAATTTATTTACATGTACAGATTTGAAAATGAATTTTCATAAAAATGAAAATGTTTATAAGATAATTACTGTGTGAATATGAAAATATACTATGAAAATATAGGAAACCTTAAATTTTATTTTTTTCATGAAATGCTTGGTGCTTTTGCATGTCATGTTTCTATGCTTCAAGTGTCTTCATGTGTAAAATTAAAAACCTAGTACCTTTTATAAATATTATCTGAAATAACCCATTAAATTATGTTTAAAATAATACCAACTTGAGTGGTAAATATAATCTAGTACAGAAATGTAGTTAGGATTTGATTCTGTGTCAAGACTGATTAAGTTCATAAAGCATAGCAAAATTCAAGAATTGAGTAAAATGGCCTTATATTCCCCTAAGGTCTGACTAAACTTTAGCGAGATTTAGACAAATTTCTTCTGGACAAAATGTCTTTGACCTCCTTTGTTAAGGGCCTTCACTTTAAGAAACTTGCAATTGCAAGCACAAGCACTTTCTCTGCCCTTTGGAGAGGTAAATCTAGCATGCATTTCTCAAATACATGGGAGCCATCTAAAATGTAATCATCAATAAGAGTCCTTCACTCTCAGTCAGTGTTGGAACATTGACACCCACTTTAGTTTAACTCTGTCAGACAGCAAAGGTACATGACCTAAACACACTGAAAGGTATACTGACCTAACCATACTGAAAACACACTGTTCTCCAGTGCTTCTCCAATAGCTCACTGTACTGTTTTAAAACACTTCTTTTCTTTTATTTCATGGAGTTCAATGCATTCTTTATCCTAGATTGAAATGGTCTTAGAATTTATTGCTATAGTCTTGAAGAAACCAATTTAATTGGTTCTTTGAAATTTATCTGGGACAAAAACACTTGGATCTGTATATCACTTTGTGAATTTCATACATTAACTATATGGTAATATCTGTTTTGTTTTGTTTTAAGAATTTCCCACATTTAATGGCCAGATAGCAGAAAATAAGTTTACAAAGGAGATGGAAAAAGAATATTCAGAATGATAGAAGACAAGCCATTGGGGTTTTTGTTGTATAAACTAAATACCAAGAGTGTTTCAAAAAGGAGGGAACAGTCAGTGGTGTCAGGCACTGATATGAAGTTTAGTAAGACTGAGGATAAAAAGCATCTGTTTTAGTTGGCTATTTCACTGCTGTGACCAGATCTGACCAGAACAATTTTAAAGGGGGGAAAGTTGATTTGAAAGTTATTTATTTCTCCTCTGAACCTTCTTACATTGTCTCACAAGTGAGCTTTTGGAGGACACCTCAATCTAAACCATAATAGTATCACTTAAGTTTGGGGATGGTTAACACCTGTTTGGGACTTGTCAATAAATGACAAATCAATTATATTGTTTGAGTTATTATAAAGTTTTGGGTTTGTAAGCTAAAAGAATTAGCTTTATCTAATTAGTTTAGTTTATCTAATATCTAATTAGAATTAGTTTAGTCCCTAGAACAATGAAAGCTTCCTAAAGGCAAAGACCCCTTCTTTCACATTCCATTGTTTTTCACTAATGGAAAAAAAAAACAATAGAAGGAAAGAACTAATAAAATTTGGGAGAGTTAAGAAAGTTTTCAAGTAACATAACATGACTTGAAATTTTGGTGAGAAGGACTTTTATAAGAGTCGATGCTTGATATATCATATTTCACACTTTGATTCAAGTGGGTTATGAGCTCCCATTTTTACCCCATATACAGATTGCAGAATCACATCAGTTACACATCCATTGATTTACATATTGCCATACTAGTGTCTGTTGTGTTCTGCTGCCTTTCCTATCCTCTACTATCCCCCCTCCCCTCCCCTCCCCTCCCCTCTTCTCTCTCTGCCCCCTCTACTGACATTCATTTGTCCCCCTTGTATTATTTTTCCCTTTCCCCTCACTTCCTCTTGTATGTACTTTTGTATAACTCTGAGGGTCTCCTTCCATTTCCATGCAATTTCCCTTCTCTCTCCCTTTCCCTCCCACCTCTCATCCCTGTTTAATGTTAATCTTCTTCTCATGCTCTTCGACCCTACTCTGTTCTTAGTTACTCTCCTTATATCAAAGAAGACATTTGGCATTTACTATGTAATGTTTTGAACAGCCAACAATAAAAAATTTTTAAAAAAAAAGAGTCGATGCTTTCTGAAGAGTTATCCCCATATACAAAACTAAACCATGTTTAGAAGTAACTGTGATATACCAGAAATGTCCATGGTTATAATTATGTTACATAAAGGCAAAGTTTCCTATTGGTGCTTTAGAAGGTTACTTAGGAGCAGGATTTCAATAGCTGAATCTCGGTTACTGCTGATAAGTTTCAAACTTAGGGCAGTAGATTTTTACTAAACCTAGAATGAGAAGAAGGCTAAAATTCAGAGTATGAAAAAACCAAGGAACTTCACAAATCCAGGAGGCTAATCACAAACTTAATTTTTAAAAAATTAAATAAAGAAATAACTAAGCAGAAGCAGATATAAAAAGAAAGATTTTAGAATCAGGAATGTACTAATCACAAATATTATCCAGAAACAAATAGTTGGTTATTGCCATAATACAGAAGAAGTTTTAAGACCTAAATTGGCAGCTCTATAGAGGGAACAAATCAGACAAAAGAAATGTAATCTGCAGTACTCTGTGATTGATAGACTTTGAGAGAGTATAAAGAGAAAAACCCAAAGGTGTTAAGTTTATAAATTCTGACCTAGGCAAATAATACATAATTGTCACTCACTGAAACCGAATAAAACATTGAGCACATTCAGGTTAAAAGAAAATTAACATACTTCATAACATCATTAGGATGAGGTAAATTTTGAAACCTTAATGTATCCAGGGGGAGATTCAAATTTTAGACAAATTAGGAAGATGAAGTATGCATCCTGCCAAGAATTGAAGTGTTTGGAAGTGTGTTGATTATGAAACAGTGGTGGCATGGTACACACTATCGTCCTTAAGAGGATCTTCAGTTGAAAACTAATGAGTCATTGATTCAAGAGATAAGTTAGTGACAGAGAAAAAGCAAAAACTTAGAATTTCAAGTGAGAAAAGACTGATGGGTTTGTCAGGGTCCATGGAAAATTTTTAAAAATAATAATGCATATAGAGTACAATGACATTGACTTGCAGTTCATCCCAAGGTTAATAGAATAAGGAAGCAAGACTTCAGATTATCTTTCTTTTGTTGTTGAGCCAGAGAGTATCCTCAATAAAGCTAAACTTTGGTCTAGCTTCATTCCAAAAACAAATATATCCTGCATGAAGAGTTTATCAGAATATCTGTTTGATTCTTGGAATCAATAGCAGGTAGTGGGCAATTGGTCAATGCGTCAAGAAATGATAATTTAGATTCACTAGGAATAGAAAGTAAAAATTCAGACTCAAGAGCAGTTAGCAGCAGGACATCAGTTAGCTCTCTGAGCCACAGAAATATTGCCAGAAATCAACACAAAATTTATTTTCCATACTTGAAGATGTAACAAGAATTGGCATATGGTACAATGAATGGCATAGTCTTTAAATAGATGGTACATGCTTTACTTTTGTTAAATTTCTTAAGCAATTAGTTGTAAACAATTCTGATTTTTATGTGATATCCAATTCTTTTTTCCTGAAATTAAAAAAAAAAGTTTTCCTAAAATATTCTAGAATTTAAAATTATCTCAGGAACAGCACCAATTAACTATATATAATATTCTGTCTGCTTTTTCACTAGATTCATTATAGACTTCTAATTAAAGATGTTTTGTCCTTTTCCTTTTATTAAAAAACAATGAACATCATGAGACTGAGAACTCTGTGTGAACTCTTAGATTCTGAAGCTTTACATCTCAGATAATAGAACATTTGTTGGCTCCTACACAGTTGTATATAACTTATTTGAAGTTTCTTACTGGAAAAAAATAATAAGAATATTTTGGAAATTCAATGATTACAAAACTTCAAGGCAATAGATAACTAAGTTTTGGGTAGTTGTTCTATTTTTGTAGCTATGTATTGTCTTCAGTTATATGTAAATGTTGAAAGCAGAGCAAAAGTGAAAGTGTGTGATTCTTGACACTACAGTGCAATGTTTTATAAGGTGCTATAATTAGCTATATTATCATGATCTGCAGAATATTATGATATCCATCTATTACAGTAAAATGGACTTACACAGTAGCAAACTGATTTTTAATTACAACAGTTCTAAGGCATCAAATAAAATTTAATTGGCATTAAGATACTGCCTAGAACTCAGGGTCTCAGTATAACTACCCAAGCCATTTATAGAGCACATCTCAACACCATGTGTCCTAGATGCTATATGCAGATTATGGGACCTATTTGCCTGTTTGGTTTCAATATTGTGGCCCCATCCTTTCATTTTATGGCCCCATTCCTCATTTTTGAAATGGAAAACTTTACTCTGTGACAGTGTGTATTGTATATGTGTAACTTGCCAAGAATTGCAGATGAGGTTTTGGACATTTGGGCAATTCTTGAACCTGGAAATATGCAGATTCTTAGAGATGGACTAAATTTTGCATTGTGTGATAGGCATGGCCTTGAGGGACCAGGGGTAGAATGTATGGTTTAAATATGAGGTGTCCCCAAGAGTGTTAATGCAGAAATATTCAGAAGTGAAATAAATTGATTGTGAAAGCTATAATCGAATCAGTCTATCCTAGCTTAAATGGACTAACTGGGTGATAATGGAAGGCAGGTGGGGCATGGCTGGAGGAGATGGATCCCTGGGACATGCTTTAGAAGGGTTCATCTTCCTTATGGCTCCCACCACCCCTGTTTCCTGGATCCCATAAAGGGAGTGGTGTACCTCCACCACAACCTTCCTCCATGTTGTTCTTCCTCACCTTGGGTCCAGAGCAATGGTGTCAACACAGGATGGACTAAATTTTGAAATCATGAGCCAAATAAACTTCCTCCTCTAAGTTGTCTTGTCAGATAGTTTGTTCACATTGAGGTAAGTTGACTAAAACAGCAACCAAACCAAACTGGTTTCAAATTCAGCTTTTGCCACTTTTTTTGGCATGTGAACTTGGTCAGGATATTAAACTCCCAAAGCCTCAGTGTTCTTCTCTTTTAAAGTTAGTATAATCATACCAACCACATGCAACTTATGTAGGAGCTTTAATGAATAATATGTCTAAAGTACTATACAATTTATATTACTTTTTAATAAATATATCTTTAACTGGAATGAGTGTATCTAATTGTAACTTTCACCGGAATGTGGCAGGGGTGAGGGGAAGGACACAAAGTATTGAGAACAATAATCAAAATTCTTTATTTTATGCTAAAGAATAAGGTCTAATTTAAAATATAAGACTGTTAACTGTGGCATAACCAGAGGAAATTTGTGATTGATCACGATGTTCCACTCACATCATACCTGTGAAGAATATATATTCTATTTTCTTATACATTTCTTCATATCTCAGCTAATAAACATCTTTCTCCTTCACCATGCTTTATTAAAAGGTAGTTTGTGACTTCTATGAAAAGAAATAGATACAACACCAAAATATCAGAGTGATCAACCGTTTTTTGCTCTGTCATTGATTCAACAGTTTCTAACTGATGGCCCCCTTTATAAACAACAGTGACGGCAGAACTAGTCATTTAATGCTGGTGACACCAGAAATGCAAGATCAACCATATTCACTGACATAGATTAGTATAACATGTGCTCAACAAATAGATTTACTCCAGAAAGAGACCACTAAGTTCTCATTTGATTTCATACCTTTTCCCAAAATTGTAACTTTATTGAAACAAGAAGCTACATTGATTTTTTTAAAAAAGTAAAAATAATTTCTCCCATTTACACATTAGCAAAGAAAATTTTGTTTGAAGTAGGTAATTAGTTTTCCAGATAAAGTATTAAAGAGGCTTTAAGAATGTGTTAATGCTAAAAGAGGTGAAACTTAATGAGAATGGGAGGATGTGGGGTGTAATAAGTCAGCACAGGCTGGCAGCAAAAGCAAAGTCATAATGCATTCACACTGTACATCTTTTTTCCTTTCTAAAATTAGCTATGAACATATACTGAGAAGGTCCTAGTAGGAATGCAGTATGCAGTTTGTGACACAACAAATGGATCAAAGAGCAGAGTAGGAGAATGTTGTTGGCTGAATTTTGTCCAACCAAAATTTATACATGGAAGTTGTAAAGTGAGGTACCTATACATCTAACCATATTTGAAAATAAGGTCTTCAAAGTGGCCATTGTGTTAAAATTAGGTCTTTTAAGTTGGGCCTTTATCCAGTATGACTAGTGTCCTTATAGAAGGAAATTTGGGCACAGACATATGTGGCAGAGAGGAAGGAACATGAAAAGACAAAGGGAGAAGATGTCCCTCCTCAAGCCAAGGAGAAAGGCCTCAGAGCAATCAACCCTGCCTGAACCTTAATCTCAGACTTCTGCATGCCAGAAAATAGAGAGGGAAAATAAATTTCTGGTATTTAAACTACTCAGCCCATGATGTTTTGTTATGACATTTTTAGCAAGACACACACACACACAGATCTCCCATTATTCTATGATATCCTGCATGATTTCCTCCCCTTCCCTGTTCCTGTCAAGGTAATCCTGATCTAGTATGCAAACACATCTTCAAGAGGGTACTTGTTGTACTAACACATATCCAGATCTTTTGGGAGTCCTAATTTAAAATTATATCCACATTTTGTTGGAAAAAATGAATAGTTATTGTTATTTATTGAAATTTTTCTGTAATCATCCCCATTCTTCTTCAGACAAGATAGAAATCTTTGATCAGTTAAGGGTGAGCACAATAAACTGTGGGATTACCCATAGGTTGACCTTCTCATATCAACACACAGGTTGGCCTCCTCAGATATAATAAAATTATGCATAAACATGTGATATACCAGCAAAAGTTCAGTCATTGATTAATTGATTGACATCTAAAAACATTAGTGAATCAACGTAACACAGAAATATTAAATCGGCATATTTTTCCTTTCTTTCTCTGGTATGTCATTCTTACTGCTCTACACCAATGAAGGCATACTTATAAAATCTAGGGATTTTTGTGGAATACAGAGCTTCAGAAGTAAAATATGTTAAGATACTTTTTTTTTGTAAAAGAGTGTTTTAACTAGGGGCTGAAACAGGCCAACAGGAGTGTTGACAGTTTGAGATGTGAAGTTCAAAATAAGGCAAGCCATTCCCAGATGTATCTTCCTGATTCTGGGAGGCAAGTAAGCTCGATATCCCTGGGCTCTAAACCAGAAAAAAAGATTCCATTTAGATGGCACTGGCAGTGTTTGGAGACAAAGATTACTTTTTAGAAGCAAAAGGGAAAGAAAATGGATTATAAAATGGAAGACAAAATTCTAAATTCACAGACAGCAAGTATGTAAGCATAGCACATGGATCCAAGAGTAACTCAATCTTTGTAGAGAAAGGTATATATTTAGGGAGGGGCTGTTTATTACAAACACAGAAGGACAGATATAAAGTCTGGAACAGAAAGGTAATCTACTGGCTTATGTGAGTAAAAATTCCAGGAGTTATTTGATCAGTGGTTGAAATACTGTCCCACGTTTCAATTTCCCTTTCTCTTTCACCTCTACTCATCTTAACATCACTGCTGTTCTCCAGCAAGCTCCCTGCTCTTGGTTTAAAAGAGCTCTAGAAGCTCAAACTATACATGCCCTAAGCTTCATATTTTAAATGAAAGAGTATAATGCTTTTATCCAACACCTCCCCTCCCCTCCATAAGGCTTCTCTCATTCCACTGGGCCTGAACATGCCACATGTTTGTCTGCAAGCCAATCACTGTAGCCAAAGGAATGTGACAGACTGACTGCTCAGATATAGGTAATATGTGTATTTCTGGGTCTTGAGGATAAATATACCTTTGTCCAAACCACATGAAATAAGAGTGAAAGAACTGATAATTTTCAAGTACAAAAATGGTTTCTCTAAAGGGAATAAATAAGCCCTGAATACAATGATTTCTATAGCCCACATACAACATGACAGTACAGAGCTGGCAGATATAAATGGAACACTGCTGGGTTAGACCAAAAAAAAAAAAAAGAGAGAGAGAGAGAAGAAGAAAAAGAAGAAGAAGAAAGAAAGAAAGAAAGAAAAGAAACCAATGATAAACACTGAAGAACTAGTTATCTCATTTTGGAGTATCACCTAATTAGAACATGAAAAGTTAAAGATGCCACAAGAATGATTAGATGACATTCTTACCAGCATGAGAGATGTGCAACAAGACAAATTTGATTTAATGGTATACAGAGAATACTATTTAGCTTACACTTAGCTTATAGAGTAAGATTATTTCTCTTTATAAGTATCTTTTATTTACTTATTAGTGCCAATCTTGCAAGGTTAAATGCTATCATTGGAATTATGGATACACATCAGAGAAATAACCAAATATGAACATTATACACAACTTGGAATAACTTTTATAATAGTGTTTACGTGAATTCAATACTACCTACTCAACAATGTATTCATGCACTGAAAGCTATCTTAAAAACTGTAGCTATGGTGCTACAGGTTCATCACATGAGCTTAGAGAAATGAATGGATGTGGATAGAGATGGGTGGTTTTGCTTAATGATAAAGCCTCTTTAAAGGAAAACATCAAAGAAAAAAAAACAAAACCCTGCATCATATGTAATAGGTCCTTTTATAACTCTGGTTTAAATTCCTCTATTGGAAATATTAAAAATATACATCTGTATTTCAGAGAAAGGAATCCTTTTGTTACCAGCCCTAGAGTTGTGCTTAATGTAAAAAGTAATGAAAAAGTATAAATATGACTCCAACTATAAATATGATTACAACTGTAAATATGTATGGAGGATTTCAAGTTCTAAATCCCACACATTTCAGCAGAATAAATAATGAAACCAGATGACCTCCTGTGGTGACAGATAGGCTCAGCTTTTGATGATGTGATTCTTACATCTGCTCTAAGCTAGAAGTTCTTTAAATTTGATAAGAAATAAAAAGAATTTTCATGGTAGACTATGAAACAAGACTCATATAAACTAATAATGAACCAAAAGCATTAATTTTCATTAACTTGAGCTACATATAATGATACAAACATTTATTCTATGTAGGGAATAAAGCAGAAGCAAATTTACGACAGAGCAGTTCAGTTTCCCAGAAGGGTGAAGGTTTATGGTTAACTCATTTGCTCTTTAATTCACAAGAAATTTGAAAATGAATTTATTTTATTTCTCTTGTTAACTTGATTAACTTCATGTATTTCCTCAGGAGCCATCTTCAATGCAGAAAATTAATACTTTAAAAAGTCAAATAAATTATCATTTGGTTACCTAAATGTATGTTTTAGGAGCTAATTGCTCTCTATACAAAATTCTATTTCTTAATCATTGATTATATAACTTTTCCCTCTTGGTTCCTCATACATTTATCCAGAATGTATGCTTTCATTTTGTTATTCATAATATCTCAAGTCAACAAATAATACAAACTTCACAGAAACTGAAATTGAGATTTTATATATAGCTTTCATTACTCCCCCATATACTGAGATAGACTAACTGCCAAGCATTTATTTATTTTTTTCATGGAAAAATACCAGATTTTCCTTTTTCTTCAAGTTGTTATAGTTATCTGGAGATCTTTTCATTTTAGTTTTAAATTGAATCAATGGGGGGCAAGTGTGCATGCAGTTCAGAATGTATCACAGAATGATTTTTCACTATAACTTTCCTGTGGGAACACTCTGCTACCAGACAAGTATTTTGCTTTCCATCAGATCATCTGTACCCACTTAAGGAGTGCATAACTACTTGGAATCTTGTTTCATTTTATGAGGTTTTGTTGTAGAGACTAATATCTTGGGTGCATTAAAAAATAAGTATGGGGAGTGAAACTGATCAAATTAAGTTATATGTGTCAATGAATATGCCCAAATGAAACTCACCACTCTGTATAATTAATATGTACCAATATAAATATGCACAAATCAAGTAGTTACAGAAGAGAGAGGACTTCTTTTTATTTCATTTAAACCAACATATGTGTAACAGCAAATTTCTTTAAGTATGCTTACTTGAATTATTTAAACCAATTATATTTCTTAATATCCCCTATATTTTAACCTTTACTTATCTAAATACAACTGCATTCAATGGTAATGAAGAGTATAGATTTGTCAGTACAAAATTCAACTAATATGTCTTATAAAGAAAGATGAAGAGTCCATTGGCTTCTACAACTGGAAGAAATGTAGGTTCAGATATCATTGTACCCAGAGACAAACAAAGACAGCAGAATTCTGTCATGCTTCATCTCTCCTCTTTTCTTCTTCCTGTATTATCTTGATTTACAGACACTTTCATTACCCATGGTAATAAAGATGAACATGTTGTTTCAAGTCTACACAATTCTTGCAAATCAGGCAAAAGTTCATACTAGAAATAACTATAATGGGTTTAGATTTTGTTACATGTTTTTCTTAAACATATATTTAGATAAAAGAATGATGAATTACTATGGTTGGATGAAAGGAAATTATGTGTCATAGACTTATGAAATTGGTAACTTCTAAAGGTATAGGGACCAGGGTCAAAGGAAAACACTGTGGGCATACAAAAAGACTTTGGGAGACCTTTAGCAAATGTCTCAAACACTTCATGAATTGATGTTCTCTTCATGTATAAATAAAGAAAGTAACTCCCAAACTTCTATAATGATAAAGATTATAGGAAGGATCATCAGTAGAGAAGAGATATGTATTTTTTTTAATTCTGGGTTACAGAGAGCAAAGGGAATCTTGTTGATTATTTTAAGAGGAAGAATTAAATCATAAGCTAAGAAAAGAGAAAGTTTTTAGAAAATAATAGAAGTGAATATGTTTATAAACCTGAAAGAACTCTACATTTGATATTATCAGAAAATGAGAAAATCAAATAAAAGATCTGGAGGTGAATTGGCAGTCTGTCTAAAGAGCAGAAGGCATCCTTTACCTTCCTCTCTTCTCACTCCATATATTTCACCATTTGGCTTACAAGTAACTGAATAGTTGCTATCAGTTAAAAAGAAATTAAACTACTGAAAAAGAAATCATAGCAGGTATTTGTGTCCTGGGGTAGAGCCTCTCCAATCTGATTTGGGTCTACACTACAATGAAGGCTAGCTCTGCACTGCACAACCTAGAGAGAAGTTTGCAACATCAGCACACACTATTCACTATCCTCTTTGACAGACCAGATCCTTAGGAGGGAAGAACTCATAATGACATTATTTACCCAAAAAGGAAGCCCATTATCAAAAATTATCAACTCAAGTACCTCTGAAACATGATGAGAATATTAAAGATCACTAGATATCTGAAAAATTTACAAAAATGAGCAAATTAAAATAATATAACAGTTCCCTCTATACCCATAGACAATTCAAGAAACATAAATAACTTTTAAGAGTCAAACATCTTCAAGGATATTCAGACCAGAAAACTTGGCCCTCAAAACGCATACAGGATGTTACTTAAAGCAACAATTTGGGGAATAAGAAAGACCAAAAAGATAAATAGATTCAATGGGGAAATACGTGTATAACAATTAAAGAAAATATCCCAGACTTGAGAGCATCACAAGCCTGAAGTTATTGAGGGTTCATACATTGACAAATGAAATGAATAAAAGACACACCAGTATTTGGGAATGTAGAGGATCTGATAGGCTATCAAAGAAAAAAAATTCTCATTACAAAAAATTGAAATCAAAGTGACATTTTTCTTCTCAACAGAATACTAAATAGTTGAGGCCATTGAGGCAATGCTTCAAATCTCTGAAGAAAAATGATTTTTGAAACAATAATAGTCTATTCAGGAAAGTTACCAATTGAGAAAAGAAAAATAAAAACTGTCCCCAGCAAATAAAGAACCCAGTTTAATTTTCAGACAAGATAATGCACCAAAACAAGAAATTAAAATATGTGGTTACCAGAAATAAGTAATTAAGGAATAAACCAAATGCAAGAACAAAATTCCAAGATGACAACTTTGTACAGAGTCCAGAGAGCAGTAAATCCAAATTAGAACAGACATTTCATGGGATCATATTGTCTTCATAAAAATAACATGTATGTCAAATAATTGATAGCATCAAAAGATAAAAAATGTAACATGGACTGATATAAAATAAATGGAGTAAAAGATGAAGAATGGAATAAATGATGATAGAGAAAGGAAAGGTTTGGATTTGACAATATCTTATAAATAATGATCCAAATATGAAACTAAAATATGGCATGATTTCAGTGATGAGGGAATTTAAAAAATCTATTTCACCTAGGTTTTAAGAGTATTCTTTTTCAAAGACCGATAGTGATTCAACCACATTTGGTCTACAGAGTCTAATGCTCACATAGTCACAATAATAGAAAAGAACTTGTTTTGTTTTCTCCTTTTAGAATCTGTTAAAATAAAAGTTGAAGATTTATGATTGCACAAAAATGTATAATATTATAACCTGTGACCACACAAAAACAAAGTTACACCTGCAAAAATTTTGGATGCTATGATGGACAGGAGATGTAGAAAGAAATGTAAGGATTCTAATATTATCTTCACAGTGATGAGTTGAGACATACCTTTAAACTAAGTGGGATAAGAAATAGTTTTATAAAGGACAGACTCACTTGTTGGGCTTTCTGCTCTCCAATTTATACCTCCTTTTAAGGTTTTTTTTTTTCTGTATTACTGAAGAGACTTAGGAGCCCTATTACCTAGAATTTCTTTCTCTGCATGATTTCAGGTTAAAGTTGAGCAACTCATGGAATAAGGGTAGTTTTTTAGTCAGCTTTTACATTGCTGTGACCAAAAGACATAACAAGAACAAAGAAGAGGAGAGACAATTGATTTGGGGCTCACAGTTTCAATGGTTGGCCAACTTCATAGCTCTGAACCTAAGATAATACAGAGCATCATGGAGGAATAACATGGTGGAGGAAAAACCTCTCAGGACATAGCAACAGGAAACAGAGAGACTTCTGCTCACCAGGAACAAAATATAAACCCAAAAGGTGTGGCCTACCTCTCTAGCCACACTCTGCCTATCTTTAGTTACCAACCAGTTAATCCATATTAGAGGATTAACCCAACAGTTAGGTTACAATTCTCATAATCTAATCATTCTACTTCTGAACATTCTTGTATTGTCTCCACATGAGCTTTTAGTAGATGCCTCATATCCAAATCATAAAAGAAGCCATTGTCCTTTAGGGGCATCTGTGGCCTGATGCAATAGCCAGTGTAAGACAGAGAGAGGCTTCTTTAGGAAACATGAAGACTACTCATTTTGCTGTTAGATACAAACATAGTACAAACGATCTCCTTGGAGACTGGAGAATAGCAAGAAGCTTACTGGCAAGATCTTGAAAACAATCTAATATGCTCATTAAGGCTGAGACATAGTTTTTATTTTTTTCTCTGACTTTTATAATTGACTTTCTCAAGCTTACCTTGAAATCTCTCAATGCTAGTGCAAGTGCCAGTGATATATTAAAACTTTAATCCTGGCATACATGGTATAATATATGCTTTCCTCACCAGATTCTGTATGACAGAGGCTATAAACAATTTGGAGAGGACAGCAAGTAGGCATGAGTATGAATACTTCATAGCATGAAGGAAATTACCTTCAACAACATTTAGAATTGATAAAATAGAAAGGATCCATGGGTAGGCTGAGAATAGGAAAGTTCAACTGGGGTTATAGGGTAAAGAAACTCTTTTATTGTAAATCCATATGCAATTATTTTTAAGTTTATTTTTATACTGATGCATAAAAACATAGCAAGTATATATATTAATGGTAGCATGTATTTTTTTAATTTCATGTTTATTTTGTTAGCATGTATATGTTATATAATTTTAAATCAGACTTAATATATCTAGCTCCTCAAACATTTTATCATTTCTTTATGATTAAAATAGTTAATATTCTTTCTTATAGGTTTTGAAATAATACAGTACATTATTTATAACTTTAGTGTCCCTACTGTGCAATAGCACATAAAACTTTCTTGCTCCCATCTAACAATAACTTCGTACCCATTTATCAAACTTTTCCCATTCCTCTCTATCCTATATCTCCCTAGCCCTTAGTAACCACCATTCAATTCTCAAATTCTATGAGGTCATCTTTTTCATGTTTCACATATGAGTGGGATCATGAGGTGCTTGACTTTCTACACCTGGCTTATTTCACTTAATGTAATGACCTCTGATTTCATACCCATTGTCACAAATGATTGAACTTCATGTTTTACTGATGAGTAGTGTTTTATTATGCATACGTATTATTTTGTATTTTTACTTTCTCTTTTCATACCTTCACTTTTCCCTTATTAATTCAGTTTTTTCTATAGAGCAGTACTGCTTTCCGATTGTTGCCATAATAATTTGCCATTAACATGGTGGCTTAAAGCAACACACAGTTATTATCTCACAGTTCTGAATGTGAGAGACCTGATATGAATCTCACTGAGCTACATAAGATTTCAGCAAGGCTGCATTACTTCTGAAGGCTTTAGAAGATAGTCAATTTCTTGCCTTTTCCAGATTGTAGAGCTCACTCACATCTTCCATGCCAGCAGAGTAGCATCTTTAAAACGTTGACTCTGACCTCTACTGTGCTTCCCTTTTCCATTAAAAACAAACAAATAAGCTAAAAAAATCTTAGATTGTATTGAATCCGAGAGAATAATCCCTGATATTGTATTTATTTTAAGATCAGACAATAGATGACCTTACATTTCTCTGCAACTTGAACTCCTCTTTGAAATGTAACATTCATAGAATGAAGAAATGTCTTGATAAGAAATAATCTTATGTATATCCTCAAAATAGGGATGTCCATGACCTTAAATTGTGCTATGCAGAAAAGCAATCTCTTCTGCCTTCCTGTGAAATTGATCTGTGAAAATTCAGGAAAATGTCATTCCAGGTTTCACTGAAAAATGATCAGTTCACATATGTTTAGATATTTAAAAAATACTGAAGATTAATATGCATCAAGCACTGAAAGTATGAAATTGAATAAGACATTGCTTTTCTGCATAGCACAATTTAAGGTCATGGACATCCCTATTTTGAGGATATACATAAGATTATTTCTTATCAAGACATTTCTTCATTCTCAAAAGTCATCTTTCAGTTATAAAATATACATTTAGAAAGGAACAGGAAAAGCATACACAGATTAGGGGAAAAGCAGAATTTGAAAAGAAAGATGGTACATGATTGACCAAATTTGGCCCAAATCCATTGAGGAAAGACAGTCCTAGACTGCACAGATTTCACGTAGCTTGGGCCATGTACATCATTACCAGGAACCTAGAGCACAGACTACTGATTTCATTACTTGTCATACAGGTGACTGTGATCCATATCTGCTATAATACAAATCTATGCTGAACAAAGGAAAACATCTTTATTCATTCATTCCACTTTCTTGTTTAATGCCCAATATGTATGAGATAATGTACTCGACATTAGGTTTGTAAGCATAAATATATTAAGCACAGTCTTGGGGATTTCAATCCTATGTGTGAGAATATAAAATATAAAATGTAGAGCTCTGTTTGATGAAATCATCTTTTGCTTAGTGTCAACCATTTTCTCAGTTTTATCTTTCAGACTTAAGATACGTAGAAAAAAATGACTAAAACTCATATTGTATATAAATAGGTAGATATTTTGTTTGTTTGTTTTTAATGTAAAATGCCAGAGTAAATAAGCACAATTTTATTAGATGTATGCTTTCTAAAAAAGAAGTGATACTTTGGTCTTGACAAATCTCTCTGGTTATTACTAATGAACTAATAGAATGAAGCTTATAAAGCTATATCTTTCACAACCCCATTCTCTAATAAAGATCCACATTTTCCTGGTTTCACATTTTTCTTTCCACTTTTCATATTCTTGCATTCAGTCTATGCTTCCAATACAGTCACTGCTTTCATTACTGAATTGGTAGCTAGAGCACAGGTTACTTATAATATTTTATCTAAGTATTATACTTACAGGTGATTTCTATTAAGATATTTATATTGCTGAAAAGTACATATTCTCATAATTGAGCAGGTGCTCTTTAATAAAATGAGAAGTTAGTTGTCTTTTACACTACATTCTTGAACTGGTCAAGTCAGGAAAAGAAATATGAATATGTTCATTTAGTAGTATCTTTTGAACATGTGTGTGATACATTCTGCTCCTTCTGAGGGGCAAAAAGATAGTTAATATTTCATTCCTTCTTTCGTGGAGATCATGGTCTACTGTATAAGGATAATGTAGGACACACACTAAATGAACAATGCAAACATTTTCTCTTTTTACTTATTGTTGGTCAACTCAGCATCAATACGTTTTTATTCCCAGTCCCAACTCATCTTGCATGCTGTCACACTAGATTTATTTTCTCTAAAACCTCAAGTCTCTCCTGTCTACATACTTGCATTAAAAATCTTAAACAATAACTTAAATTAATATCACTTAAAAGTAGTTCTCAAAATAATTTTGTCAACAGCCCCCTTGCATCACTTTTCATTTGAAAAACTATACTCAGTTATAAAGTTCTGAGCTATTTTTTTCCTTAGAAGAATGAGAATATATGAATATTTAACTCAGTAATTTATACTGTCCCTGGGCACTTGTTAGTAGTTTATTAAATAACAGAATTTCACAGGCTACCCAGTAATATAACTCTGTACAAAATAAATTATAAGAAGAGATTATGTTTACAAACTTTAGCAGTAGTGATATGGATGATTTATTTTGAAACCCACTACTACAAAGATAAAAAAAATCACTAGGTGGTAAAATATATGCATCTTTGTAACAAAACACACTACAGAATAAACCAAATATCTTTAACATTTAAAACTGAACATAGAGCTTCCAATCACTCCTGCAAGGTAGGCGGGCCTGCGACCCACCGGCAGAAGAGGAGCAACGGCCTGCTGAGAGGCAGAGCCGCCCCCTCCCCCCCGCGCCTGCAAGGTAGACGGAACTGTGACCACCATCAGAACAGGCCAGACCTGCAACCGAGAGACAGAACAGGCCCAGTGGCCTGAGGAAGGGTAGAGCCGCCCCCCCCCCCGCGCCTGCAAGGTAGGTGGACCTGCGACCCACAGGCAGTACAGCCCCAGAGGCCTGCAGAGGGGCAGTGCCGCTGCCTGCGCCTGCAAAGTAGACAGAACTGCGACCACCGACAGAACAAGCCTAGCGGCCCGCAGAGGGACAGAGCCGCCGCCCGCGCCTGCAAGGTCGGTGGACCTGCTACCGACCGGCAGAGCAGGCCCAGCGGCCTGCCGGAGTGGTAGGCACATTGCCCCAATCGGAGGAGGGGCAGAGCCGCCGCCCGCGCCTGCGAGGGAGACTTTGCAACTATACAAGACCAATATAAATATATAGGGGGAAAATTCAATAGCACAACAGTTTCACCAAGTAGAAAGGAACGCGAACAGTATGAAGAGACAAGGAAAGAAAGGACCACAAGCATTGCAGGTCAACTCAACGTTAGAAGAGGTAATAGCTGCAGCAGATGGAATGTCAGATAAAGAATTCAGGATATACATGCTTCAGATGATCTGGAGTCTCAAGGAAGACATCAGACAGCAAAATCAGACAA
The DNA here is from genome assembly GCF_021218885.2 of Marmota monax. Classification (NCBI taxonomy): domain Eukaryota; kingdom Metazoa; phylum Chordata; class Mammalia; order Rodentia; family Sciuridae; genus Marmota; species Marmota monax. The sequence continues at coordinate 14,372,680 of NW_026694491.1, read as the reverse complement.
TGAAAGATCACTTCAACAATGAATTACATAAACAAATCCAAGAAGCAAAAGATCAACTATACAGGGAAATAGAGGTTATAAAAAACAAACAAACAGAAATCCTAGAAATGCAGGAAGCAATAAGCCAACTTAAAAACTCAATTGAGAATACTACCAGCAGAGTAGAACACTTAGAAGACAGAACATCAGACAATGAAGATAAAGTATTTCAACTTGAAAAGAACATAGACAGCTCAGCAAGACTGTTAAGAAACCATGAGCAGAACATCCAAGAAATATGGGATAACATCAAGAGACCAAATTTAAGAGTCATTGGGATACAGGAAGGGACAGAGTTTCAAACCAAAGGAATGAGCAATCTATTCAATGAAATAATACGAGAAAACTTCCCAGACTTGAAGAATGAGACAGAACCCCAAATCCTAGAAGCCTACAGGACGCCGAATGTGCAAAATCATAAGAGACCCACACCTAGACACATTATAATGAAGATGCCCAACATACAGAATAAGGAGAGAATTTTAAAAGCTACAAGAGAAAGGAAGCAGATCACATTTAGGGGTAAGCCAATCAGGATAACAGCTGATCTTTCAACACAGACTCTGAAAGCTAGAAGATCCTGGAATAACATATTTCAAACACTGAAAGAAAATGGGTTCCAACCAAGAATTGTGTTTCCAGCGAAATTAAGCTTCAGGATGGAAGATGAAATTAAAACCTTCCACGATAAACAAAAGTTAAAAGAATTTGCAGCTAGAAAACCATCTCTTCAAAACATCCTTGGCAAAACATTACAGGAAGAGGAAATGGAAAATAACAATGAAAACCAACAGTGGGAGGTAGGACACTAAAGGGGGGAAAATAATCAAAGAGGAAAACAAACCATGTTTAGTAACATAAATAAACAAATATGGCTGGAAGAACAACCCATATCTCAATAATAACCCTAAATGTTAATGGCTTAAACTCACCAATCAAGAGACACAGGCTAGTAGAATGGATCACAAAACAAGACCCAACAAAATGCTGCCTACAGGAGAAGCATTTGATAGGAAAAGACATACATAGGCTGAAGGTGAAAGGTTGGGAAAAATCATATCACTCATATGGACTTCGGAAACAAGCAGGAGTATCCATACTCATATCAAATAAAATAGATTTCAAGCCAAAGTTAATCAAAAGGGATAAAGAGGGACACTACATACTGCTCAAGGGAACCATACACCAACAAGACATAACAATCATAAATATATATGCCCCAAACAATGGTGCAGCTATGTTCATCAAACAAACTCTTCTCAAGTTCAAGAGTCTAATAGACCACCATACAATAATCATGGGAGACTTCAACACACCTCTATCACCACTGGACAGATCTTCCAAACAAAAGTTGAATAAGGAAACTATAGAACTCAATAACACAATTAATAACCTAGACTTAATTGACATATATAGAATATACCACCCAACATCAAGCAGTTACACTTTTTTCTCAGCAGCACATGGATCCTTCTCAAAAATAGATCACATATTATGTCACAGGGAAACTCTTAGACAATATAAAGGAGTAGAGATAATACCATGCATCCTATCTGATCATAATGGAATGGAACTGAAAATCAACGATAAAAGAAGGAAGGAAAAAGAATACATCACTTGGAGAATGAACAATAGGTTACTGAATGATCAATGGGTTATAGAGGACATCAAGGAAGAAATTAAAAAATTCTTAGAGATTAATGAAAACACAGACACAATATATCGGAATCTATGGGACACATTGAAAGCAGTTCTAAGAGGAAAATTCATTGCTTGGAGTTCATTCCTTAAAAAAAGAAAAAACCAACAAATAAATGATCTCATACTTCATCTCAAAATCCTAGAAAAAGAAGAGCAAAACAACAGCAAAAGAAGTAGAAGGCAAGAAATAATTAAAATCAGAGCTGAAATTAATGAAATCGAAACAAAAGAAACAATTGAAAAAATTGACAAAACTAAAAGTTGGTTCTTTGAAAAAATAAACAAAATCGACAGACCCTTAGCGATGCTAGCGAAGAGAAGAAGAGAGAGAACTCAAATTACTAACATACGGGATGAAGGAGGCAATATCACAACAGACACTTCAGAAATACAGAAGATAATCAAAAATTATTTTGAATCCTTATACTCCAATAAATTAGAAGATAGTGAAGGCATAGATAAATTTCTTAAGTCATATGATCTGCCCAGATTGAGTCAGGAGGATATAGACAACCTAAACAGACCAATATCAATTGAGGAAATAGAAGAAACCATCAAAAGACTACCAACTAAGAAAAGCCCAGGACTGGATGGGTATACAGCAGAGTTTTACAAAACCTTTAAAGAGGAACTAATACCAATACTTTTCAAGCTACTTCGGGAAATAGAAAAAGAGGGAGAACTTCCAAATTCATTCTACGAGGCCAACATCACCCTGATACCTAAACCAGACAAAGACACTTCAAAGAAAGAAAACTACAGACCAATATCTCTAATGAACCTAGATGCAAAAATCCTCAATAAAATTCTGGCCACTCGGATACAAAAACATATCAAAAAAATTGTGCACCATGATCAAGTAGGATTCATCCCTGGGATGCAAGGCTGGTTCAATATACGGAAATCAATAAATGTTATTCACCACATCAATAGACTTAAAAATAAGAACCATATGATCATCTCGATAGATGCGGAAAAAGCATTCGACAAAGTACAGCATCCCTTTATGTTCAAAACTCTAGAAAAACTAGGGATAACAGGAACATACCTCAATATTGTAAAAGCAATCTATGCTAAGCCTCAGGCTAGCATCATTCTGAATGGAGAAAAATTGAAGGCATTCCCTCTAAAATCTGGAACAAGACAGGGATGCCCTCTCTCACCACTTCTGTTCAACATAGTTCTCGAAACACTGGCCAGAGCAATTAGAGAGACGAAAGAAATTAAAGGCATCAAAATAGGAAAAGAAGAACTTAAATTATCACTATTTGCAGATGACATGATTCTATACCTAGCAGACCCAAAAGGGTCTACAAAGAAACTATTAGAGCTAATAAATGAATTCAGCAAAGTGGCAGGATATAAAATCAACACGCATAAATCAAAGGCATTCCTGTATATCAGTGACAAATCCTCTGAAATGGAAATGAGGACAACCACTCCATTCACAATATCTTCAAAAAAAATAAAATACTTGGGAATCAACCTAACAAAAGAGGTGAAAGACTTATACAATGAAAACTACAGAACCCTAAAGAGAGAAATAGAAGAAGATCTTAGAAGATGGAAAAATATATCCTGTTCATGGATAGGCAGAACTAACATCATCAAAATGGCGATATTACCAAAAGTTCTCTATAGGTTTAATGCAATGCCAATCAAAATCCCAACGGCATTTCTTGTAGAAATAGAGAAAGCAATCATGAAATTCATATGGAAAAATAAAAGACCCAGAATAGCAAAAACAATGCTAAGCAGGAAGTGTGAATCAGGCGGTATAGCGATACCAGACTTCAAACTATACTACAGAGCAATAGTAACAAAAACAGCATGGTACTGGTACCAAAACAGGTGGGTGGACCAATGGTACAGAATAGAGGACACAGAAACCAATCCACAAAACTACAACTATCTTATATTTGATAAAGGGGCTAAAAGCATGCAATGGAGGAAGGATAGCATCTTCAACAAATGGTGCTGGGAAAACTGGAAATCCATATGCAACAAAATGAAACTGAATGCCTTTCTCTCGCCATGCACAAAAGTTAATTCAAAATGGATCAAGGAGCTTGATATCAAATCAGAGACACGACGTCTGATAGAAGAAAAAGTTGGCTACGATCTACATACTGTGGGGTCGGGCTCCAAATTCCTCAATAGGACACCCATAGCACAAAAGTTAATAACTAGAATCAACAAATGGGACTTACTCAAACTAAAAAGTTTTTTCTCAGCAAAAGAAACAATAAGAGAGGTAAATAGAGAGCCTACATCCTGGGAACAAATCTTTACTCCTCACACTTCAGATAGAGCCCTAATATCCAGAGTATACAAAGAACTCCAAAAATTAGACAATAAGAGAACAAACAACCCAATCAACAAATGGGCCAAGGACCTGAACAGACACTTCTCAGAGGAGGACATACAATCAATCAACAAGTACATGAAAAAATGCTCACCATCTCTAGCTGTCAGAGAAATGCAAATCAAAACCACCCTAAGATACCATCTCACTCCAGTTAGATTGGCAGCCATTATGAAGTCAAACAACAACAAGTGCTGGCGAGGATGTGGGGAAAAGGGTACACTTGTACATTGCTGGTGGGACTGCAAATTGGTGCAGCCAATTTGGAAAGCAGTATGGAGATTTCTTGGAAAGCTGGGAATGGAGCCACCATTTGACCCAGCTATTCCCCTTCTCGGTCTATTCCCTAAAGACCTAAAAAGAGCATGCTACAGGGACACTGCTACATAGATGTTCATAGCAGCACAATTCACAATAGCAAGACTGTGGAACCAACCTAGATGCCCTTCAATGGATGAATGGATTAAAAAAAAGTGGCATTTATACACAATGGAGTATTACTCTGCATTAAAAAATGACAAAATCATAGAATTTACAGGGAAATGGATGGTATTAGAGCAGATTATGCTAAGTGAAGCTAGCCAATCCCTAAAAAACAAATGCCAAATGTCTTCTTTGATATAAGGAGAGTAACTAAGAACAGAGTAGGGTCGAAGAGCATGAGAAGAAGATTAACATTAAACAGGGATGAGAGGTGGGAGGGAAAGGGAGAGAGAAGGGAAAGTGCATGGAAATGGAAGGAGACCCTCAGAGTTATACAAAAGTACATACAAGAGGAAGTGAGGGGAAGGGGAAAAATAATATAAGGGGGACAAACGAATGTCAGTAGAGGGGGCAGAGAGAGAAGAGGGGAGGGGAGGGGAGGGGGGATAGTAGAGGATAGGAAAGGCAGCAGAATACAACAGACACTAGTATGGCAATATGTAAATCAATGGATGTGTAACTGATGTGATTCTGCAATCTGTATATGGGGTAAAAATGGGAGCTCATAACCCACTTGAATCAAATTGTGAAATATGATATATCAAGAACTATGTAATGTTTTGAACAGCCAACAATAAAAAAAAACTGAACATAATGGCAACCAATATTTCATTATAAAATAGAAGTGATAGTTATTTATTTAGAATGTGAAATACATCTTAAAACACTTCCTTTATTGCTATTGCTACTACTATTATTATTATTATTTGTTCTAAATAGTTATACATGACAGTAGAATGCATTTTGATACATCATACATAAATGGGGTATAACTTCTCATTCTCCTGATTTTACATGATGTATAATTATACCATTAGTGTTATCATATATGCACATAGGATCATAACGTCTAATTCGTTCTATTATCCTTCCTATCTCCTTACCCTCTCCCCTTCCTTCACTCCTCTCTGTGCTTTTTAATATCTCATTTATTCCTTGTGATACCAATATCAGTTAGGCATGTTTTTATTTTCGATTAACTACTAAAGAAACTGAGGCACAGAAAGATTTAGTAGATGGTGATACAATTACATAATACAGTATTAGAATCAGGACTTAAGAGAGAAGTTTGAAATCACAGTTAATACAGGAAAAATTGAAAATCAAGAATTCTCAAGAAAATATTAAAAATGTTTTTATTATTACACTGGAAACTACACATCTGTGTTATAACTCCTATAGTATCAGAAAATAGAACTCGAAATAGATTAAGCAGCAGAAGAATTTATTGGTTAACATATGTTACAGTCCCAAGAGTAAAAAAAAAAAAAAAAAACTTCACAAATAGCTGAGCTGATTTAAGGGCACACATAGATAATGCTATCTTTCTTTATTTGCAGCTATGTTTTCCCCTCTACTTTTGCATCTAGTTCTCATTCGGTATCAAGAACACATTTAGTAGCTATACATTCAAAGTTACCAAGTTAAATTTCAAAGAACAAAGGAAGTGGGAAGGGGGAGGCTGACTTCTCCAGAATTCTTAGCTTTATATCTCTGCTGTATCATTATAAAACCATCCCTGCACCAAGCAATGTGACCAGCATAATGTGAGGTTCTGCTTGACCAATTCTGATTGTTTGGTTTTTATTTCCAGCTCTTATCCTAGGATTTAAATCAAAACAAATAAATCATCACAAACTGATTTTGGGAGATATTTCATTTCCTAGAGGAAAAAAAATGTCATGCTAATACTTGAAGGGTGAGAAGTTACTAGTTAGCAAGAAGGAGATCTCCAATACACAAGTGTGCAGCTCTTCTTCAATCTATAGGTATTGCACTTTTCTTTTTACATATATGTCTGTGTCCTAGAAACTGTACAGTGATGATAATTTAATAGTAGCTTGATATCTTTTAAAATATTATGTTTTACTTTCAGAAACTCGACTGCATTCTATGTCTATTGTATGGCTACAATGCCAAGAATAACTTAATAAAAGCTGATTACTTGTAAAATGTATTTCTTACATTTAAAAATAAAAGGTATTTGACTATAAGAACTAAATAAGAGTCTTATTTTTAAGGTATTTTCTGTGAGGTAGATGACCTACCTCCACAGTTTGGGAACATTCAGTCAATAATATTAAAATACATACCATGGCATACAGCACATGTCAAAAATTTATCCAGCATACCATCATGGTTTATATCCATGGTTTATAATGTATAGATTATTATTTTATACCTGGTATGTTTCCTTCCCAAAATTTGCATTTATAAGTGAGAGAGATGGTGGTCTATCAATCACTATCTCTCTAAAACCTAGCACAGAATTGTTTCTAGAACATAGCAGGATCTCCTAAGTACCATATTTCAATAAATCTAAAGTGTTTAGTATCACATGTGTGGTATACTGTTATATGCTACTAACAAAGAAAAATAACTTTAACAGTTAGAATTATATTTGTTCATATAGGTTTTTATCAGGTATTCCTGAAACTTAACATTGATTCTGACTTTCAGAATCTCTTTCAACTCAGATAGATGGCTATCTATTTTTCCACACGATATTCACTTTCATGCCATTAGCGATGTCAGTGATACAGCATTTATTTAAAGGGTTCTCAGAAATTCTTACTGCACGTTCTTGACCTCATGAATCAGGACTCATATGCCTTCTTCAAACAGTACTAAAATGTTGACTGATGGCAATGTCAATAGCTTACAGTTGCTTCATTCTGTCTCTAAAAGGAATAACCAAGTTAGGGCATGGATTAGGCTGAAGTATGTTTGAAATGAAAAATAACTAAAATAAAAGTTGTATCTTACATTTTTAGCATATAACAATGAAATATGTTAAACATAGAGAAGCTAAATAGCCAGTTAGCATCATGAAAAATCATACTAAAACCACAATAAGAAACCCACACTAGATGACATAATTAATGTTTTATAATACTTGCCTTATCACAATCAATCTCTCTATTCATCCTTCAACCTACATTATTTTAATGCAATCTATATTATTTTATTATAAAGTTAGTTGAGAACAACTGAACAGATTCCTATAAAACTTCAGTATATGTCTAATTACCTAGAATTTAAGTTTTGTTTCTTTTGAGATAATATTTACAAGTAATTGATTGCACAAATATTTAGCATGCCATTAAATGAGCTACCACAAAAGCAAGCACCTTTGCGAACTAATCTCAAGTCAAGGTACAGAATGTTACCATCACCCCAGAAACTTCTCTTGTGTTCCCTCACAGTTAATCACTACACCAGTTCCCCGGATAAAACTGCCCATTTATTTTTATTTTTTATTCTTTTTGCCAATTTTACAACATTTTGTAAATACAGTCATGCTGCATTTATCATTTGGTACAATCAATCCCTCTTATTTGCCATGTCTTTGAGATTCCATTCATGTTTTTACATATATTAAGCTAATTTTTTTTTATTTCTGAGTTTTATTCCATTTTATGAACATATTATACTTTACTGATGGAGACCTGAATGTTCCCAGAAATTTCGGCCATTATAAATATAACCTGTATGAATATTATTGTTAATATCTTTTGGGGGCCACACCTTTAATTTTATTAGGAAAACTACTTAAGACTGGAATTTCTAGTCCATGGTTAAATATGTGTTTGGTTTAATAATAAATGCTCAGAGATTTCAAAATGATTGTAATATTTTAAACTCATACCAACAATATTTAAATGTTCTAATTTTTTTACATTCTTGCCAACATTTAATGTTGTCAAATCTTTTTTGCATTTTAGTCAATTTGGCCATAGATGTGGGTTTCTTATTGTGGTTTTAGTATGATTTTTCATGATGCTAATGGTATTGCACACATTTTCATGTACTTATTGCTTATACTTATATCTTTTGTTTGTGAAACATATATTAAAATCTTTTACTAATTTATATTATTTTGTCTAATTTTTTTTATTTTTTGAGCTGCAGGATTTTTTTTATCTCTTGGATTCCTGTCATTTGTCAGATATATTTTTTGCAAATATTTCAAAATTTCTCCACATTCATATCTGCCAATATATTCATTCCCCTAATGACACTTTTTTTACATATTTTTATTAGTTCATTACATTTGTACAAAATGGTAGGATCTGTTCTTGCATATCCATACATGTACATAATATAACAATATAATTTGGCCAATATCATTCCCCAGTATCTCCCTTTTCACTCCTCTCCTCTCTTTCCTCTACTCTACTGATGTCTTTTCAATTTTCATAAGAGATAGTTCCCCATCCCAATCCTCAGTTTATACCCAAAGGACTTAAAATAAACACAGTATAGTGACACAGTCAGAACAATATTTATAGCAGCTCAATTCACAATATAGAACCAACCTAGATGCCCTTCAATAAATGAATGGATAAAGAAAATGTGTTATATATACACAATGGAAAATGACTCAGCCTTAAATAAATATGAATTTATGGCATTTGCAGGTAAATGGATGGAGCTGGAGAATATCATGCCAAGTGAAATAAGCCAACCCCCCCCCCAAAAAAAAAACACAGGCAGAATGTTCTCTCTGATAAGCGGATGTTGATCCATAATTAGGGGTGGGAGTAGGGAAGAATGGAGGAACTTTGGATTGGGCAGAGGGCAGTGAGGGGATTGGAGGGGTTGTGTGGATGGGAAGAATGGTGGAATGAGATGGACATCATTACTGTATATACACATATGATTACACCACCAGTGTGACTCTGTACCATGTACAGCCAGAGGAATCAAAAATTGTGCTCTATTTGTGTATACTATGTCAAAATGCCTTCTATGTCATGTATAACTAGTAAGAACAAATTTTAAAAAATAAAAAAGAAAGAAATATTTAAACAAAAAAGAAAGAAACTTCCAATAAAAGTAAGAGTGACACTGTCTTGATTTGAACATGATCAGGAAACTTAACCTAATGGGTATGTATAGAACATTTCACCCAGTGATTGCAGATAATATTTCTTTTCCATCTCAAATTAGATAATTATAAAAATTGGTGATAGACATTGGACATGGTGGTGCTTAACTATAGTCCCAGATGCTCAGGATGCTAAAGTAAGAGGATCACTTGAGCTTAGAAGTTAGGGGAAAACCTGAGCAACATAGTGAGACCCCTATCTCACTGAAAAGTTAATAAATTGTCAGTAGGCTGAATATGAAGCAAACCTCAACCAATTTCAGAAGGACTCAAATCAAAGCAGTATGACCTCTAATCATCATGTAAATGAGCTAAGCACCAGTTTAAAAAAAATACCCATGTGGTTGTATGTTTTCTCTCATGTGGATACTAGAGATGAAAAAGGAAAAGAAACATGGGGGCGGGGTACCTAATGATGCTTTTTAATGAAAAAAAAAGTTCTGTTTGATAAAATCTAATTCTAGTTTTTTTTTTTTATTTTAGATTAATTATTTTTAATCTAAACAAGCCTTAGCTTACTGACAAGTTGCAAAAATATTTCCCCTAAGTTTTCTTCTAAAAATTCTATGGTGCTTAGCTTTTACATTTAAATACATAAGATCTTTAGTCACATTCATATTAATTTTGTATTTAATAAGAAATTGGATGCAGTTGAATTTTCCTTTTCACAATAGACATCCAGTTGTTTCACCAATATTCATTGAAAAAAATGTTACTGTCCTTATGTTTCTCTCTCCCAATTCGTCATATGGTAAGTATTTTCAGATTGTTGTTTTGGGCATTACAGATTATATGTTGTAAAAGTTCTAACTTTTCTATTTCTCCAAAAACTTTCTCTTTTTATTGCAATTGAACATGTGATTTAACTTGGCTGAACTCGAATTTCAAATTCTTGTTTTTCCTTCAGTGGAAGAGAGTTTAAATGTCTTATCAGTTAATTTAACCTTTTCTGAGCTGTTTGGAATCTTCCCTATGCATGCATTTCCAGGGAACAACCAGCAATGTGTGAAGAATTTATACATAGACCTTAGGTTTTTACTTTCTCACTTTCTTCTTTCCAGGATGTCACAGCTAGCTTTCCAGTAAGTTTTCCCTGTACTCTATCCTGTTCTTCAAGACAAGGTGAATAACTTTTCCACTGAAACTTTAACTGACCCCACAGTATATGTGGGCCTGCCCTCCATTAAAGACTGTAAATATGGGAAAGTTAACCCACTGCCACTTTCATCTTGGAGAACCATCTCCCCGCCAGTCTTTGCCTATATTTGTCCACTCTATAGTTTTCAAATAGTTGTTTTATAGACTTGGTTGAGAGTTTATAATTTTGATCTGGGGTATGTTTGGTCTAAAAGGAGACACACAATAGCTGAATTGGAAATTTCATTTGTCCAATAGATAGCTTTTATGTTACTTTAAAAATACCTCTGTTATTCAAGAGATGAACTTTTTTTAAGGCCAGTATCTTTTAACAAGATACCAAACTCTGGCTAAATATTTTATTCTTCTCATAATCCTAAGCGCAAAATGAAATAACTAATCTTTTAATATATAATTCTGTGATCTATAAATTAAATAGGGAAATATGAAAATAAGTGAATCATTATTATATTGTTATCAATTAAAAAAACACAGAGGCTAACAAGTCTGCCTTTACTGGTTTTATATACCTAGGGTCCAAACATCTGAATAACATTGATTCTATCAATACTTTCACATAAAGTTCACCAAAAATTATCCAAATATTGTGAAATAAATGTCTGAATATTTTTCACATATAAAAGTCTTTTTTTTAGGATTAGTTTTTTCAGTAATTCCATCAGGCAGACAGAAATTATTGAGTTTCTACATGTGCAGGCACTATGAAAACAACAGTTATTCCAAAAGAAGAAAGATACAAACTGATTGAAACAGATAGCACAACCATAAGAAAGAGAAACGAAATGGTATTTAAAAAAAAAGATTAAGCTTGGCATTTGGAAAGAATTAGAACATGGGAAGTTATGAGATTAAAAAGTTTAAAAGGTAAAAATAATGTAACCCAAATAAATGAAATCCAAATCAAAACCAGCTTTACCAAAGTGAAATGAAATACAATTTATGAGGAGGAAAGTACATAAGGGACTATGTTTATGACAAACTAAAGGCCCATGACAGGACATGAAAATATGAAGCTTAGGTGACAAAGGGACAGTAGTTAAATTTTTTAAAAAAAATAGGATTAAATTGGATAGAATATAAGTTGGGAAGATATGTATCAAATAAAATGAATAAAACATAAGTAACCTATATATCAAGTTGAAATAACATGGTGCTCAAAATATACCACCTCAAAAAATTACAAATTGGAATTTGACTGTGGATAAACCAGCTCTCATTCCAGAAATGACATTGTTTGCTTTCTACAGTTCACTTTTTTTATAACATATTTATTTCATTGATTTTATGTATGTATATAGCTTAAATAAATTTAAAAAACAGATACTTTTTTTTAGATTTTCTATGATAACTTGTGGTCCAGATATATTTGGAATGAAGTTATATAGTATACTATAATTTTTCAGCTGTAACCTTTAAAAAGTCCTCATTCTAATCCTAAGGGAATTAAATAGAATTTTGTATCATGAACTTGTAAAGATGAATAAACCTACTCAAATAATAAAAACAATAAAAGAAAATGTGTTCCATTTTGAAAGCCCTTTAGTGAAATTTAGTTCTCACACAAAAATAAGTCTCAGCATTTATATGTGATCCTAAAATTTCCAAGTTGTACTGTCTACGTTTGATTTATAGACTTGCTTTATATTTCATTACCTACAAAAGATAAACTATGTAATAAATGACTTAACTACATTCCCCAGCAACCTCCTTAGATAAGAAAAATGTTGCAAAGAAAGATAGTAGGATAAAATCTATTTTTGTGACACAGCTCCTCATCTATTCATATACATTTTCCACTGATTAATAAAGAGGAAAACAGTCTAAATTGTTATTTTTCAATCATCATGATATCCATGTTGTTTGGTAGTTTAACGTCTCTACCCTTGGAATATATCTTAACAACTGATGGTATCTTAAAATCACTCTGGCAGGGGGAAGTTGTGACAAAAATATGCTATGTGCCTGCTTATGCACTGACATAGTGTGACACGATGATCATAATTGCTTAAGGTTCAAGAATATATTATTTAAGAATGACTTGAAGAAACAATATGACTCTCAGCAGTTGTCTAAAAATGTTCAATTGATACTTTCTGGAAAGATACAACAATGTGCTAGCATTACTATTAGTGGCTCAAAGAATGAAAATCCATGGGATAATAGTGAAGCACTTTACTGAAAGAGAGAATCACCAACACTAATAATGACACAGAAAATGAAATTATAAGAAAAAATGTGGACATCTTTGACACTAATGCCAAGTTGCTCACATGTTTTATTCTTAGCCAATTTAATTTACTTACATTGTTCCTTATATGAATGTGATATACAAAATGTGTGTAACAAAAAATTTCAAAAACAAAATAAGACATATTTAGTTGAAATATTTTCTGTCTTTTCTAGAGTAATTAAAATAAGTTGTATTATGAAAATTAGAAAAGGTTTCTACATTTAACTTGGTCACTAGACTAACAGAAATTATTTCATATATAGTGCATATATAGTATCCTATGGCTACTGAAGAGAGTAAGCCTGGGCCAAGTCTGTGGGTTCATATTCTGTCTTTGAATGCTTCATTTAGGTACTTAACTTCCTTATGTCTCTGTTCTATTATCTGTAATGTGAAGATATATCATTAATATACTATAATTTTATTCAAAAGTCAGTATTTGTAAAGTGCTTACCATAGCTTCTCCTGCATCATTACTATATAGCAGTTTGTATTTATTACACAAAAAGGAGAAAAACAATTTTTAAAACTATGAGTACTACAAATCATTAGGCATTTACTTACCAATATTTCTGGACTATCAGCATGTGATCTTTGAAACCCAGAAATATCAGAATCAATAGAGGATTTTAAGAAAGAAGTGTATCGACACAGAAGCCACATAAGGTCTCAGTATTCAGGATTCAGGACAGAGATGAGGGAGAGAGTGGAGGTAGAGTGGGTGGGTTACATTCTTAGCCCCAAAATCTAAAGTCATTTTTCCACTATCTAGATCACAAACAATTCAGCAAAAAAAGAATGCCTAAGGTTTAAACATTTCAATCCTCTTTTCCTATATCTCTCCTGAAAACCAAGAGGTGATGATTTTTCAGTTATTCCTTTCTTTAGAGAGAAAAGATGAAAAAATTAGTAGCTCATGTTCATTACCTTTATCTCATTAAAGTCTCTCTCACCTACACTATAAAATTTCAGAACTCTGTGACATTTTTCTAATAATAGTAAGCCCATTTTCATGCATTGATAGGCATTGCTATATACAAATTCTTTATATTTAGGTATAATTTATTATTTTTCCAACTTGTAACAAGCAATATTTTCCAGGGCTTACTGTGATGAAGACAGCATTAGACCCCTTTCCAGATGTATAGGGTTTCTGAAATGTTAGTTCCATTTAGTTCTTTGTTAATTTGAAGACTGTTGTTCAATTCCACTTGTGTGTTTTTTATGGATCCTTCATTTATGCAAGCAACAAAATTATTTGTGAGCATATTATGTACTTGGCAAAATAATGAAAACCAAAATACACTTCCTGTCTTCTGAATCACTGGGAAGAAAACCAAATATTCTGAAAAAAGAATGGAAGGCATCTCTCAAGCTAACAAAATTCTATAGAAAACTTAATTTTTTCCCCCATTCAAAACTATCAAAGTGAAACAAAAAGTTCCTGCTGGATTGATATAGAAAGTACAGGTAGGATAGGTTGTACAAGTTTTGGAAGCCAAAATGGATGTTCCAGTATGTATAAGAACAGTCCTGCCTGAGCCACAGGATTAACATGAGATTTATGGACACGGTGACAATAAATAAATAAATAAATAAATAAATAAATAAATAAATAACTTAAATAGATGTAGAATGAAGAATACAGTATGAGGCAATGAGGCAATTCAAATCAAGGAAAAACACAATGTGATGTTCAAAGCAAAGAAACCAAGAAAGCATATAGCAGTGTTGATAACAAAAGGAGCAGCAATGGAGAGTATTTTGTGGTGTGCTTTAGCCTGCCTTGCAAATGACCACTTATGCTAACTGTGAGAATAACTGCAGAAAACCTAAAATCTTTACATTAATTGAAATAATGTATTTAATCATCCATTTATTAAATTATTGGCTGAGTTCCAATTCTACTTTAGGCAGTATTCTAGACATTAGGCATACAGAATAGAAGAAAAACCATCAAAGTGCTGCCCACTTTCCGTTAGAGAAGACAGATTAAAATACATGAACAAATCTTTAGTAGAGTGGGTGATAATACGTCCTCTAGGGGAAAGATGTGAGACAAGAGGGCTAGAAAATGTTCAGAGTGGGCAGTCAAGTACAATCCAGTGGCAATGTGGCATTTAAACAGGGTCCCCAAAAATCAAGGAGCAGGCCACAAGGATTCTTCAAGAGACTTCCAGGAAGAGGAGAAGAAACAATCTAGAGTCTGATTCCAGAGCTTTCTTCTTGAATCCAGAGGTTACACAGGTGGACAACTGTAGAGAATGAGCCTAAAAATAGTTTATGGATGCTTCATTAAGTTATTTAACTTTCTTATGTCTCTGTTCTACTATCTATAACATAAGGATATAATATAATATGCTATAAGTTCATTGTTTATTTATTACACCAAGAAAAGGAAACCAAAAAAAATTAAATCTATGAATACTACAAATCATTAGGGTGTTCACTTATTAATAATTTCTTGACTACCAGCATGTGATTTTTCTAAGGATACAACAAGTGCTGGTCACTCTTTTTAGTGATTTACAGAAAGACAGTCAAATAACTCACTTCTTTCTCACAACAAACCTGTGAGGTATCTGCTATTTTTAACCTCCCTAGAGTACAGATGAGGAACAGGAAAAAAAGAAATTCAGCAACTTGTCCAATGTTACACAGTTATTATGCAGCATGACTAGGATGCGAACCCAGAGTACATCTCAATGTGTCATTGGATCTTACCCAGAGCTACTATGTGTCCTTTGCGTTCCTCTTCCAATTTTATGATTTGGTATTATATTGGATATGTTTGGAGAACCCAGGATATTCTCCGTATTTCAAAGTCAGCTGATTGGCTCCTTTATTTCTATCTGAAATCTGTTTCTCCTTTGCAATGAAACAACATCTTCACAAGTTCTGCTGTTCAGGACATCTCTGTGGGAGAGTCAAGCAGCCTGCTTATTACAAGCTTCAAATCTGCATTCTCAACCACTAAAGTATTCTATCCTTATAAACACAAGCCAGAGCACAGGTGGTTTCTGTTTGGATCAGGCAAACTACGTTTCATATCCTCTACATATTCTAGGGCAGCAGGTGATTAAAGCCAGACAAATTTGAGTTTCTGAAATATGTTTTGAGTCTAGTCATAAACTCAACAGGTACTAAGTTGAAATGTCAGGGCAAGGGCACTACTCATTCAATCAGCCTGGGATTTGAATCATATACATTGAAACACAATTTCATTATTTCTATGTTGTAAAAACGTGCAAATATCTTCATATAAAAGAGTCTTACCATATTCTTACTTTCTTCTTACTTCAGTTTCATTGGCCTGGGTCTAACTTGTTTCCAAAACTTTCTTCTCAATCTTTTCCTCTGCCTTCATTCATTTCTCTTCTATGGGGGAAGCTTCAAATGTTATTTCTGCCTGTGATTTATGTTCATCAAGAAATTTCACAGGAAAAAAAATTAAAAGTATGTATCTACCAAGAAAATGTAGAGAGACAAACTGGAAGTACTTTCTTTCCATCTTTATTTTCCTCATAAACACATCCTACAGTTGGTCTTATCCTCATCTTCTTCCCAGTGCAGCTAGTAAATTCTGCTCATCCTTCAAGTCCTGACTCTCCTTCTTTTGTGTTTTTAATTACAATTTGTTTCTTCTTTATGAAGATCTATGTTGCATTTTTGTCATAATTTATTGTTGGTTGTGTCCATTTTTATGTATTCTACACCAGATTTTACATGTAGCAAGACAGGAATTTTCAAAAGACTTGAATAGAGAAATACAACATTTAATATTTTTTGAATTAGTATAGTAGTTTTCAAACATTGCAAATATATAAAAATTACTTTTTGTAACTTTTTAACACTTCATTACTTTGCTGAAATTAAATCCATACAAAAAATAATTACCTATCTATACACAATTAAGCAAAATCTACCTAACGTGTAAAACTTTGCACTCAAGAAATAAAAACAAAGCAATTTATAATAAATCAATGCTTTTCTTCCTTTTCAATAATTGAGGACTTCCCTGAATGTCATGGAGCTCTTGTGATTCTAAGAAGGTTTGTCCCATACATATAGACTCCCAGCAGACTCTAGGCCTCAGATACAGATCTATATTCTGTATATTGTCTACTTAGGTATTATCATTAAGAGTTAGTATAATTTACTTTATTTTCCATAGCATGAAATACCCTTGTTTAATCCCCAAATATGACAGCATGTAATTTTCTCTTGACTTACACAGTGGTTGCATTGCTATATAACTCAGTATACATTAAAATTATACAAAAATCATTTGTGCTTACATGTAAAATAGAGGATGGTAGTTCTAGTCTATTACGAAGTGGTTTTGATCGGCAAAAACAAATGTTTAAATGTTTAAACAATATGCAGGACGCAATAAAACTATTGTTTTTATGGGATTCTCCCCCACATTATAGACTTTCTATCAGTCTGTAATGTGGCCCCTGAATGCTACAGTGCAAAATAGCAGTCATGACAAATTCCAACTACTGCCGAACAATGAAGAATTAATATGATTCTTGAAGGAAACCAATTTTAAGTTTAATTTTGCTTCAGGAGACACATCTCACAAACACCATTACAGCCCACATCATAATGCAGATATTTCTTAGTAACAGTGAGGTGTTTAATGATTGAGCCTTTCCTGTTCTCTAGGAACTAATTGTTTAAACAGTTGTTTAATGAGCTACCAAAGTCAATTTTAGAAGTAAAAGAGAATATTCCTGTGAAGGAAGCAAAAGAGTGTGACAGAACCCTAGCACATTTTTGTAAATTATATTCCAGAGAAGAAGGGAGCAAGCTGCAGTTCCACTGTTAGAGAAGTAATGCATATGTAGGGATATTTTTTTTTGAAGGCCAACTTTACTATGAACTGTTTTCTGTCTGTGTGATCCAGGACATGACATTTGATCTCTGTCCTTTAGGTTAGTCAGACAAAATGGAAGTACTCTCCTTCCAAACCACAATTTCACCTACTGACCACAAAACTGAGAAGCCAGCCATACCAGGACATTGTGCCCTGATCCTTGTAAGGCTCCACTCAAGTGCATATATTCCCATTATGTATCAGAATGCATGTTATCTTAGAAATAACTTATGAACACTAGAAGCTGCAGAGGGTGAAATTCCATATCTTCCTTTGGGTGGAAGTGCTAGAATAAGTAAATCGAGACCTTAGTGATGAGATGTATTTAGTCAATCCACCTTCCATGAGGAATATTAAGTCTTTGTGGGTATGGAAGATACAAACTTGTCTGTGTAATCTCACTTATATTGGCAAACACTCTGTTTTTGCCAGAGTATATTAGTATACTCTGGCAAAAAGTAGATTCCAAATCAGTAATTTTTAAAATTGTAATAAGAGCATTCAATATAACTATCCTTTTAACGATTTTAAGTGTATAATATATTATTAACTATAGCATGATGTGATATGGCAGATCTCTAGAATTTATTCATCTCATAAAATTGAAATTTTATATTGCTTCAATAGTAGCAACTCCCTCTTTCTCTCTTCCCCCTAGAAACAGCATTCAAATCTCTATTTTGTGAGGTTAGCTATTAAAATGCTTCATAAACATGGACTTGTACAGTATTGATCCTTCTCTTTATATTTCATTTAGCATAATATCCCACAGGTTCATCCATATTTTTGCAAATTTCAGGATTTTCTTCATTTTAAAGACTGATTTCATTGTGTACATACACCATATCTTCTTTATTATTTCATCTGGCAATGGACATTTAAGCTATTCCACATCTTGGCTATTGTAAATAATATTGTATTGAATATGGGAATGCAAATATTAATTAATTCTTTACCTCTGTTTTCATTATTTAATTTTCCTTTCCACTAATGACTGTGATTTTATAATAGTTCTCTTCCTAATTTTCTAGGATTTCAAATTCTAAACATTCACTTCATATTTATATAGCAAACATACACAGTCAAATCAACCAATGATGATCTATATGCACATGCAAATGTTACATCTTGGCCACAAAATATGTACATTAATAAGTATATATTTAATTGAATTTAAACTTATTATAATCACTGTGCCCATAGTCCTTTTTTCTTCTACTTGTTTTTTCATGTTTTTTTATAAGTATGATTATTGAAGTTTTTGTACTTAAATGCCATGTAACAACATTGTGTAGATTATAGATTTTAGTAGCTATTTTTGAGTGAATTAGTAAATGAATGACTAAAGTGATGACTAATTGTTAGACAAGATGCCAAGCAAGAGACCTAATATGATCTGTGTTTAGTTACTGCCTTCTCAACTCTGAAATCGTTGTTTTGATTTTAACCATTATGGTAATTTTAGAAAACAATATTATTAGATTTCAAAGTTGAAATTTGGGTGACCTATTTATGTCTACAGATAGATCAAGATGAGCAACAAATGAATTTATATTGGATCTTCAAGTATGGTGTCCTATGCCACAAACTATGTAAGTTAATCAAGAGAACTTGGTACCCTAGGTCACAAAGGATACATAGACACCAGATTCAAGTCTGTTTTGCAAATCTGAGTATCAATGTCTATGCATGCCATGTCAGTTATAGGCCATGGTGGATCAAAAGTAAACAACTATGAAAGAATGAGTTCTTGATAGACTACAAGTATATTTAAGTAGAAAAATAGCTTCCTACTGTAATTACTTTTGCCAACTCTGTGCATTTATCTTGAGTTGAGCCAAACTACACAGTGCCAATTCATCATTAGTAGAATTCTGAGTATACAACTTTTGGAGCCAGGAAAATGGGTTGGTGGGGAGGGAGAATCTCAGTACCAGGCTGATTTTTGGCAAGATAATAAACTCTGAACTCTAAACTTTGTTCAGTGAAAGGGTCATAACATGAATGTGGGGAATAAGTATCTAACTGATTTGGTTGCCCCTGTTCACTTGAATTAAAAAAAAAAAAAACTAAATCAGCATAAATGCCAATGTCTTTACTATCCAGAGAAAGGTGAAACAGAAAAATTATTTGATCAAAGCAACGAAAAAAACCTAATGTATCTTTATGATCTCAACTTAAAAAAATCAACAGATATTTATTACCCACTTACTCTGTTAGGTGGTGTTATAGTTGCTAAATAGTTCCCTTTGAAAAACTGCCATTATCTTTAATGATTTTATTTTCTAATAACAAACTCAAAACCAAATAATATTATATATGTGTATGCATTTATGGGCAAAGGGATAACACAGAGATACACAATGAGGTAATAGTATAGATTAATTTAATAAAGTGATATCAGGTCAGGAAGTTTGAAGACAGAGTTTCTTTTACAGAAAGTATCAAAGAAGCTCTCTGAAATGGCATCTGATTCTGTATGCATTCATTCATTTATGAAACATGTCCTATAGGATAGGAAGATTTCTAACCAATCTGGCAATACTTGTGAATAAGTAGACAAAGATCTCTACCACCATCACCTTCCAGTTATTCTGGAAAATGGGGGGAGGTCAGAACCAAAATCAAAAGATCAGGAAACAGTAATAAACATGGGAGAGTGTGATGTATGCTCTTTGAAAAAAAGTATATTTAAGTAGAAAAATAGCATCCTATTGCAATTTAAAAATGTAATGCAGATAAGGTGGATAATAAGCACTGTCAGAAAGTAGTCATTTAAATAAGGTGATCATATAATGCCTGTTGAGGAGATAACATTTGAGTAAAGACTTAAAGGATGCAAGAGATTTAGCCAAAGGTATATTTGGCTTGGATAAGAGTAATATGACAACATCTAATGCAAAGTCTCTGAGTTTGCTTGGGATCATATGAAAGAACAAAGAGGCAGATGTGTCCATGGCAGAGTTGAGCAGGTGAATAGTAAGAGATTATTTCAGAGGCAATGGCAATCTAGGCTGTGTGGGACCTTATGGAATATTGTCATAGCTTTAGGTTTGATTCTGCATAATAGTTCTATGTCTGTGTGTCAAATTATTTTGCTTCACAAATCCATGCTGCATTGTTTGAGAGGACAGATTTGCTAGCACAAAGTTGCACCTGCTCCAACTGAAACTCTCCTTCCTTTCTCTCCTGGCTTCCAAAAATCTTCCACCCCAAATCACCATCCACACATCTCCCCAACACATACATATTCCTATGTGCACTCAGAAAAGAGAACCAATTTATCTAAGTAAGTGGTTTTATTGTCATGGGTGAGACTCAGATTCCTATCAGACTCATAATCACTGATGGATCTTATTTACACACCTCAAAGTCCACAGCAGTGAGCCTGATTCAGATTGGGGTTGTGACATAGGTCTCTAATTTGGTTTAAAACCTCACTGTGGTGGGCAATCAGGTATATGGACCATTGTTTTAGGTTATAGCTACTAGTGTGGAGTCCATGGACCAGCAAACTTTGAAATCTGGGAGCTTGTTAGAAATGCAGAATTTTAAGCCTTATCAAAAAAAATTCAGAATTGGAATCTATATTTTAACAAAGTTCACAGGTGAATTGCATTCATATTCAATTTTGAAATGCTTTGGTCTCAATTACTGCTTCAATTCTCAATTACTTTACATTCAGTCCTTGTAGATACACTCAAGTTCTTCAAACGTGTTTCTTAGATGGAAGTAAATGCTGACCAAGGAAATGATATAATCTCCTTCCCAACAGAAACTCTACGTGAGACTTCTCATGTAAATCTGTTCTACTTTCTTACCCATATTTTTACAACCTGGAAACAATTTGTAAAATAGTTTATGTGGACAGAAATCCATCATACTAATTCTATGTAATATGATATTATAATAATATAATTATTTGTTAATTCATTGTTGAAACTTTTTTTAAGTTTCTCTAGAGAACTCTTGAAACAGAAATTTTCTCTTCTCCTAGCTAGAAATATGAGTGTGCTCTTCTGGATGTTTGAAATTAGAAAATGTTTAAATTTATACAGGAAGAATTACAGGAGTATATTTCTCAGGGTTTGGCAAATAATATAAGTGTTTGTATTTTTTGTTCTCTGGTCCTCTTTATTTTTATGAGTAGACACAAGGAATAAAATATTTGAGATCAGAATCTCGTTCTCCACAAAATATGAGTATATATACATACATACACACACATATATATATATATATATATATATATATATATACACATACATATAAATATATGTATATATATATATATATATATATATATTTAAACATATAGCATTAAATGCAGTGACATATCCAGCAAAAATAATAAACCTCAAAATCATATATAATTAGCCCATACAATTTCCACAGCTGCTAGAGTAACATCCCAAAATCCCAACATCACCACTAATGGATAAAATAAATATATCACAGAACATTTCTCTCCTCAAGTTCATGGCAAACAGCAATTTATAATTCTGATTCAAACACTGTATTTGAAAGCAAATATTCTACAGAAATAGCAACCTGCAATATTGTATGTGGTTGCCAAAATTCCCAGTGGCTCACATTTGTTTATGTAATGTTGGCCAATTGAAAAACTGGTCGGTCTATTTTAATATCTGATTTTGAAGTTGAAGGAGTTTTTCATCATTAAAAGTCAATGCTTTCTGACATGGGAGAAAAATTGACTTGGAAAAAGGTAAAGTCGATTAGTAAAATGACATTTAGCTCAATTCCATATGGTTCCCTAAAGATTATCACTCATTGGTAGGATTAATTTTGGAAGATCATTAGTGAATCAAAACTCAGTAAAATATGTTATTGGTCCAGGTGGCAAAATTAGTAAAGTACTTTGGGAGAAAGCATCAAAATACTGTCAGAAATTTAAAAAGAGAGATAGAGATAGAGAGAAAGAGAGAGAGAGAAACTGGTCTGCATCTTATAAATTTGAACTTGACTTAAAGAATTGTCAGATAAAACTTAATACATGCAAAAAGTGCTAATTAAAAGCAATTGAACAATTGTTTTCTGTGTGCTTAGAGAAATATTATGTACTATTTCATTCTATTTTATCATGATTCTGTGAATTCATTCCTACTGCATTATAATTCTGCAAGTTAAGAGGATGAGTAAATTCTTTAGGGTTATTCCTCAGAAAACAAATACTCTTTGTTTATCAACTCATCTTCCATCTAAGTGTACACATTCCTGAAATATTCTCTATCCTTGCCCATATTTCCTAAGGATATAGTGGTATAAGGGCTACGGAGGATGAAGAGAATGCATAATGTTTGTGATTTGATTTATTGGAATACTTAAGATTCAAAAGAAAATGCTGTTCTGCCTACATTTTTAAGATCAAAGAAATTGCTCTTCATAGCTAAATTAAATTGTCTTCATTTTAACTAAAACTGTCATAGAGTCTAATACTGGAAATTAAAATAACATGAAAAGTTTTCAATAGTGTATTAAATTAATTTGAATAATTCAGGAAGGAGGGCAGTAAAAAAAAACTAACTTTCACTGAATTGTCTTAGTAAAACAAACAAAAAAAAATGTGGTGTGTCAGTTTTCTTGAGCAGTGTAAAAACCAGAGGGGTAAAAAACTTCCTAATAATTAATATCATCTAACCTTTAGAAATTCTAAACAATGTTATCAAATCTTTCCTCAAAATGTAGATCTGGCAACCCCCAAAATACAGACATTTCAGTCATTGATAATTTGGAGGCTGTTGTCCAGAGGGGAAAAATTTATGAAAAAAGTTCAAATATTTTGGACACTTATCTTAAAAGGAAAACAACCTCTTAGTGACATGCACAACTTTTTCTTCTAGTTCAATAAATCCAAAACTTGTTCACTCACTAAAATTTCTCATGCTGTTTAATTAAATTTGAGATTTCAAAAGGTCATTCCTGAAGATTTTGATTCAGTAGAGCTCTATAAATGGAAAAAAAAAATTTTTTTGAAAGATCCTAATAGAGTTGTATAGGGCTTATATAGTAATGAGGATTTAGAATCTATGCCAAAAATGTAAATATACAGGATCATGTTAAAAAGATAATAAACACAACAAAACAAAAAGCCTGGTAATATGTAATGACTGACTAAAAGTCTATGAATATTGCACAGTACTCGAGTGTGGAACTGCTTAAAGATTTTGATAAGTGAGACACTTTTTTTTATAAACTGTAAAATCTAGCTTGCTTTAGGCCATATATTTTCTCAGAGATGAACCATATTGACCACACAGTGCAACTGGGTACTCGTGCCAGCTCTTGTGGTAAATGGAAATATTTAAGGCAAAAGAAAAACCCCAAGTAAAATCTCTGCAATTATTATTTCCCACACTGCATTATGCCATGTTTATTCTGACTGCTATTTCCTAGGAGATTGCTCCATCTATGGTTATTTTAGAATTCTGTTTTTGAAATGGAGGATAAAATAGGATAACAATTTTAGTGCTATTTAGAAGAAAATTCTTTAAAAATTTTCAGATTGTTTGATGGGATTATGTGTGATTTTATATACCTTTATGAACTTTTATATTTTCTAAAATTTCTAGAATGTTTATGAATGGCTATAGATATCAGAAAAAAAATGTAAAGACACACCAAATGGTAATTTTAAGTGAGATGAATATTATAATTGTCAAGGATAACTTATATCAGTTGACTTATTCTTGTGACAAGATAATTAATCAAGTTAATAATTTGCATGTTTTCATTCTTGATAATATTTTTCCTTCCCCTTTTGTCAAGTTATGCCTTTGGAATGTCCTACCTTAGAGGCAAAGAAAAATATTTGTGCAATCCTACCTCATTTTCTGTCACCAAGAAATTTGGTACAGATATTTGATACAAAATTTTGATGTACTTTTAGGCTATACTCTGCTGCCACAGGTTAAAGACCAAGTTGGTCAAAACTGACCTTGTTCCTGTCTACTCTTAAGAATCAGCTGAGATTCTTCAGAAATCACTCTTCAGGACATATATGAAGCCTCCTGGCTCCTTTAGCTTTCCTCTACCAGTGGTGCCACTTATCAGGACGGAACAGGGTCTGGCTGACTGTGGCCATCAGAGATAGTTGCATCTCCAATGACCCTCCTCTTTGCAGAATATGCATTGGTCAGCTTCCTGTTCTCTAGGGTCCTCTTAATCTCCCTGATCAGCAGATTGGGTGACTCACCAGAGGTGCAGGGCCTAGACAGGGCTATTTCCTAGGAGATTGCTCCGTCTCTGGTTATTGTAGGATTCTGCTTTTGAAATGGAGGATAAAGTAGAATCGCATTTATTTTCTGGATCCTGGCTGTCCTTAGAGAACAAGGGCAAAAGTGTTGGCTGCATTTTCCTTGGCCCTTTTACTTCCTTGACTTTGGTCTCCAACTTTTTGGTTTTAAGTACCCAGCAAGCCAGTTTCACCAATCTTAAAGAAGGAGTACCATATTATAACTTCTGTATCTATAATTTTACAGTTATTTCTTTCATTTAATTGGGGGTAGTATTAGTCTAGAAGTCAGCATTATATACTATCTGTCCTATCAGTGATGGCTTATTATCGCAAATAAACCCATATTGTTTTTTTTTGTTTGTTTTGGTTTTGTTTTTGTTGTTGTTGTTGTTGTTGTTTTAAGAAGCAATACCTCTGGAAAACACTAACTGGCAACAGTTACAAAATTTACAAGGAAAATACAAAATGAAATTAACAGAGAAAAAATACAAAAACACAAAATACAGTCCTACGTGGACATTTCAAAGGAAAAACAATGTTTTTATATTTTTAATGTAACATGAGATGTACCTGTATGTCAGCCCTACCAAAAATAAAGCTGGAGGGTATAAAGGAAGTGTTCCTGTGTGAGAGTGATCACCTGAGTCACAAATTTCTTCTGAGTTAATTTGAGTCTGATTTCATAGACTACAAATCTTCCTAACCTCCTACATTGATGAACTTGATCTGTTTTTAACTGATAAGATTATTGGTTACTGCAGTCATGGTTTTCAGAGACTGACTGAAATACTTATTGTTCTTGTGATAATTATTTACAAAAAAGTAATACTTTGCTATCCTAATTGTTGTCTTAACATAATCTGCGCCCTTGTCCAGTCACCTGCCATCTGCCATTGTGGACTTCTGGACTGCTCTGATGCTGAATGCCTTTGACTGTCCACCTCCCCACCTACTAGAGATCAAGGACTTTGGGTTGCATCCCCCTACTTTGCCCTCTTTCAGACAAAAAAGTTTGGAGATGCTGTCACCCATTTTTCCATAGAAATGGAATGTAGAAATTATGATTTGAACATAACCCTTACTATTCTGCCATTGCAACTTGTTTTTAAAACAGACATATTTCATTCTCTTCCTCTCTTCCTGCTCCTCCCTAATTCCCCTCCATAATCTCAAGGGAAACAGTTCCTGAGTACACATCCAACATAGAAACAAAGTAATCCAGACTTTAGTAATGGTAATAGAAGATCTCAGAAATGACTATATCCCAAATCAACAAATGAATTACAACTCCAGACAGAGAACATGTGGAATGTAGCTTTTGAGTCAACACTTTAAAAATCGCCTGTTCCTGCTGATGGGCAGAATCATAGCCTTTGGGAGAGGAGTCGCCTGTGTTTCTTGTTTGCTAGCAAAACATTAGAACTTCTTTTTCTTTTTTTTTGAAGAAGAAGTAGTTGTTGTTGTTTAAGTTTGATGAGGGAGATTGAGGGTTTTACGGAGGAGAATGTCTTTGCAGGGCAAGAGAATATAGCAAAGGCTGAGTGTTGTCTCTAAGGAAGTCATATTCTTTACCTTTTTTTGTGGGGGGGGAGGGTACCAGGGATTGAACTCAGGAGCACTTGACCACTGAGCCACATCCCCAGACCTTTTTGTATTTTATCTAAAGACAGGATCTCACTGAGTTCCTTAGCACCTCACTTTTTGCTGAGGCTGGCTACAAACTTGCGATCCTCCTGTCCCTGCCTCCCAAGCTACTGGGATTACAGGTATTTGTCACCACGCCCAGCTGGAAGTCATATTCTTTAGATCCAGATGTTTTACAGAAAGTCAGAACAAAGAGCACCTGATACAGTGAAATAATTTGTGCATCTGAGTTCATGGAATTGGATATATACCCACTATATTTTTTTTCTATTACTAATTTAAATTTATTTTGTATGTTTACATTCTAGGGAAGAATATTTCTCACAGTAAATAATATAGATCTTTTGCATCAAGCTCTCATGAGTTATTGGTTAAGAATAATATTGGTTACTGAGCTCCTCCCAGATTTATTAAATCAGAATTTCTGAGAGCTAAGAAGCTGTGATTCAAATGAGCTTCCAAAGTCATTCTAATCACACTAAAATTGTAAAATTATTACTATAAAGGCATAAATGAATGTTGATTAAAGACCTTTATATTCATAAATTAAAATCATGTCATCACATTTCTAGAGGCAAATCCTTCATCTTTTTCTCAGACTCAGATACTCTTCTCTGATTCAAAATAAGAAGGCAGGGAGGGGATAATGCAGAAGAGGCTGTACCTAAGAAATCACCCCCTCCTTCTCCTAATCTCTGACCCAGTGGTAAACTGACTATTGTGTATAGGACAACAGCCATCATTTTATTGCACTCATTCACATCCATTATTTATTTCAAGGTACTTTAACTTAAGTAAATGTGATATTATTTTTCTTCTGAAAGAACATCTTACAGAAGTAGGTACCCACAGTGGGTAGATGGTTGGAAAATACAGAGTAATTAATACTATCTCTCATTGACTCATAGCCCTTTGGCTGTGGTTTTTGGAAATAGAAAAAGGAAACTAAGAACGGTTGATAACATCTTAAAGTCTACATAGTAGGCAAAATATCCAATATAAAATATAGTATTTTAATATAAACTAATATGACCCTAATGACAAATTATTATTGGGATACATTCAGGCATATGTGCATGTGTCCATTTCCCTCTAATTACTGACATACAACTGCACCTTTCAGTACATTCTCATGGAGGGGCTTCAGAGGGCACTGAAATTTGCAGTGCCAAAATCTGATCCAGACTTGTGTATTAAACCTAAACTCCCAGCTCTCATCAAGAACAGTTATGTTTAAGCCTTCCCTACAATCCCTAGGCACGGTTAATATTAAACAGAGTGGCTTAAAACACTGATATTTACTCTAGCAAATGCTTTTCTTTACTGTAGATTGTGCTGATGGAGAAGAATTGCTTCTAATACTAGACTGGACTACTCAGATGTGAAAGGCATTTTCAAAGTGAGAAATGGAACTCTGGTAGCTTCAAGACAAGTGTCTTTCAGGAGGTAGAGAACAGAGTAGGCTTTGACACAAGGAAGCACATTGAGTTCTTGGAGTCTGCCCATAGGGAACTGGGTTTTACTGAAAATTCTTTGGTTAAAGGGTTCCAAGCAACATGGAACATTCCTAAACTCATCATAAAAGAACATTTTCCCCCTAATTCTCACAGGTTATAGGTGAGATTAAGAACTTTTGATTCATGCCATTTGGTCTTATGAACTTTAACCCCTCCCCAAAAGATCAATGAACCATAAGATAAGCAATGTGCAGTGATGACTTACAACTTCAGTGTTGCTTTCAGAGAACAGAAGGGGACCACCTGTTCATGAACTCATCCTAAATGAAGTGATATAATTATAATTGCCTGTTACCATGACTCAATGTTTCTGTGCAAGAGGAAGTAATAAAAGTAGACAAATTCCTCTCTACTTTGCAACAGTCACTTGGTTGTAAGCAAAACCAGAACTTCGCTCAATGGGAAGCCCAGAACTCCTCAGTTTTAGGAAAGGGGGGAGAGAAATTTTACAGAGCTGGGGCCTTCTGGGAAACTGAGGCAACATGAAGATTACTGCTTCAAAACCCAATTATTGCAATCAAGTCAAAATGATTTCAGACATGTCACTCAGTAACTAAGAATGAATTTATTGAAGGGATGTGAAAGGGGAAAGGAGAGGAGAGACAATTTGCCTCTCCTGCACTCCAGTTTTATTGGGGATCCCAGGGAATTTTCCAGAGAGTCCAGCCCAGGTCCAATTCTAGACTTTGACTGACAGCAAAGTGACATCAGCCTTTCAAGTTGCCACTGCCATGACAACTATATGTCCTGTTGGCCCATCCTGCTTGGTTCTAATTGGATTCTTACAGATTTTATTGTTAGGAGGAATTATACTTATCTTCCAGAATCTGGTCTGTGAAAAGAGTCACAAATACCCCCCCCCCCACACACACACACAAAGTTACTTGGGTTCCTCATATCAATATTATTTCCTGGCTGCATTTCCTTTCAGATAATAGGCTGTTGGCTGAGGAGTATAACCTATCCTGTCCATTTAGGGCAGGCAGTGCTGAAGGCAAATATTTTTTGGCAAAGAAAGCATGTGAGGGTCAGCAGAGTGAGCAAATTTTATAGAATTATTCTCTTAACTTAATGTTCCCACCATACTCATCTGTCTTTCCCCTAATAGAAGGAGCTATTTTAATTAGAATTAAAGCCTGAAACCTATAGACACAGAAGCTGAATATATTTAAGACAGGTTAGGGGTAAATAATAAATAGACATAGGAATTTGGTCTCTGCCTCTGTGTAACCTTTATTTCTTTAGGGAAAAAAAGTTAAAATTATATGAAGTCTAAAATACCTTAAATATACAAAAAAAAAGAAGTTTTGGAATAGATTAAGCAAGATTAGCAAATCCTTTATCGTTATTCAAGATGTATAAATGGAAGTACATGAGGGTTTATTATTACCCCCATCTTCCCTATGTGTATTTGAAAATTATATAATAAAAGCTTCAAATAGGTTTTATCCCAAAACACATTATCACTTTTGTTTTTCACAAACTCTAACATAGTGACCTTTTGAAGTGTTTTCCCCCTACAGTAATGTTTGGCCTTTTATATGTTGACATTTCTGTTGAAAATATTGTAACATCATACTGAGGAGGGCAATGGTCCAGAATCTTTAGACCATAACCAGTAAAGCAGCTGTAGTGAGTTCTAGTCCATGTTGGAAGTGGGAGAATTGAAAAGGAATTCTAAAAATATTCACTCCCAACTGATCCATTTAGCTGAAGAAGATACAATTACCTTCTTTCTCAAACATAATATTGGAGAATGAGCTTTGAGGAATATCAGGGGTGAGTCTGCATGTCTCTGTGCTCAATAAGTTGCCAACTGTCTCTTCTTGGGAAAGGCTTTTAATCTGATGAAATGTTCTTCTTCCATTTTGACTCTGATGATATGTTCTTTCTCCATTTTGTATTAAAATATCTCTTCTTTAAGAAATGATGGAGCTAACATATGGTAGCACGGCATCAAAATTGTCCCCCCCCCCAATCCAGGAATACTGTCTATTTTTTACCTACAATTTTATATTTCATCTTATATCCTTCCTTTAATCATCTGGTTCTCTATTTTCTGTTTCTATAATAATTTTTCTTTTCTATTTTATCAAGTTCCATTATGTTAAGCTGTTTATGCTATAACATTATTTTCTCATCATTTCTTAATCATAATGGATTCTGGTTACTATTTAAGACACTTGTTATTGCTCCTTACAGTCAAAGATAATTATATATATATATATATATATATATATATATATATATATACATACACATATAGCCTAAAAAATATATATATATATATTATATATATATATATATATATATATATATATGTATATACACACATATAGCCTTTCTCATTTATACTTATATAAACTTGTCTTCCACTATTTTCTTGAATGCAAACATAATTTATCACAGTATGTGTATTCCCATTGCAATGCTCATTTCTAATTAAATTCATCACTTTTGGAGATTCTCTTTGTTTTTAGCTTTGACATTATAGTATGATGATAAATAAATAGTCAAGAAAATAAAAACCACACTAGTTTCTTCAATAGAGAAAATTTAACACAGATATTTAGTTTAAAATGTATTGGCATCTCCAAATATATACTAAAATCAGGTAACACAAAGAGAGTGAAGGGAGGAAACAATTACCATCCTTAAGGTTGGTGTAAATCCTTAAGGTTGCAAATTTGTAAACTAAGAAGCTTGGAAACACACTCCTGTGAAGCTGTCTAGGTCTTCTTAGGCAGCAATCAATTGGAGCTGAAATTCCAGAAGTGTGGAGGAGAGGTCAGTCAGCTGGTACATAGCCCCTGGGGAACACAAGTGGCTGTCAGGTAGGTGTGAGTACCCAAGGAACTTAGATCCAGTGCTTTGCAGAGATTGAGGTCCAAATCTCTAAAGACAGTGTTCTCCCCAGATGGAACTGGTTCCTTTAAGGAGACATATTAAAGCTATTTGGGGAAGGATCTGAAAAACTGAATAGTGGGACTAGGTGCTGCCCCTGAATGAGGAGCTTTTGCTGGGCAGCACTGTCAGGAATTAACCCTATCATTATGGAGTTCAGAACAGAAATGTGGGTTTGAGATGAGAATACATACATAAATTATCACCCTGATGAATGCTTTCTGCTGCTGTACACATTTTTCTCCCTATATTAGAAGATCCACATAATAGAAATAACAGTGTTATGCTCTCACCTAAAAAACATTTGATTACCCTTTATGCTTATGAAGATATGCTCATCTACTCCTAAAAAGGGCAGACACAGAATTCAGTCATAAAATACATACCTAAATATTGAATTACTTTCCAAATTCATTTACAGTCCCAACCAAATATTCTGTAATCTATAGTATAAAGTTATACACCCATGATGATTCTTAATAAACAATAAGGATAACAACAGAATGGGTAACAAGGTAATTGGTACACAGACCATATCACTGCATAGTATGGAGAAGATGTGCTTACCTGCTATATGACTTGCTTATGTAACCAATATATTGAAGCCAGTCAATATTAGGCCCTGGTTTCCAGCATTTGCTGGTTTCTGTAGTGATCTGCACTCACAAAAATGGGAATGTCAAGTTGCTGAGCTGACATTACGGAAGGCAGAGTTGGGACATGAGACGTGTCACATGAGCTTGCTCTAGCAGCCATTGCTTTCATAGTACTGGAAGCTGGAATTACACCTGCCCATTTGCACTCCTCATGCCATTGAAACAAGAGTCAAAGAGGACAGTCTACTTGCTGGGGTGAAAAACCATGATTAACAAAGATGAATTGGAGTTGTTGCACAGTGGGTCAAGAAGTTTGCCTATAATCTACGAGACTCTGTAGGGACTGCTCACATTCCTTCTATGTAAATTGGTAAAACTGATTAAATATTAGAGCAAAGCACAACATGAATGAAAAAAAAAAAACTAGCAAACATACAAATGCCATGAATCAGATCATTTACCAATAGAGGCTGCCAGGTAAATAACAAAAACCAGCTTAGACTCTGACAGAAAGCAAAGTACATATGAACAGTGCAATGGATAAATATCATTGACTAGTAAGTGTGTGTGTGTGTGTGTGTGTGTGTGTGTGCGGTACTGGGTATCAAACCCAAAGCCTGTTGCATATACCAACCAAGTGCTTTAACATTAGACTACATCCCCAACTCTAACTTTTAATATTTGTGTTCCCAAAATCTAACAGTATTTATGACATTTTTCTCAAGATAAATTTAGCAACTGAACAAAATTTTTCTACAAGGATAATTACATAAACTATCATTAAACCAGCTGATGTCTTCTGAAATATATTATCTAATCCATTAATGACTATGTGTTCCAAATAAACATATGTAAAAGATACAGCCCCCAAACAGGGATGACATTAACTTTGCTAGCCTAATAAAAATAAATAAATAAAAACTTCTGAGTATTCCTATTCCTGATTATAGATTCCTGAATTCCTCCCTTTGATTTTCATTATATTGATAGCAGGCATTCTACAAAGCTCAAGATAAAACAGTCATCTTCAATTGACTTCACAGCAGGTGCAAAATAATAACAAACCATTAATTTCAATACTGAGCTTGAAAAAAGAAAACACCAAACCGACCACTATGTATTGTTTGCAGATTCTTGATAACATCCACACTCTTCAAAGTTTTCTCAAAGACTGAAGTGGAAGGAAGTCAAAAGCCACATTTCCCTGAATCCCAGGATAGTAGGGCAACGCAAAAATCTCAGGCAAGTGATGAGGTGATGTTTATATATGAATTGACCCCAAAACCTCATGTGTGAGATAATGCAAGAAGGTTTGGAGGTGAAATGATTGGGTTAAGAGAGCAATAACCTAATCAGTGCATTAATCCCCTGATAGGAACTCACTGAATGGAAATGGTAGGCCGATAGGATGTGGCTAAAGAAGATGAGTCATTAGGGGTATGGCCTTGAAGTATATATGTGGTGATCTGAGCTTAGACTCTCTGTTTCCTGGCATTGATGTCTTGAGCTGCTTCCCTCTGCCACACTCTTCCACCATGATGTTCTGCCTTACTTCAGGCCCTGAGGAATGAAGCCTGCTCTCTATGGACTGAGACCTCTGAGCCCCCAAATAAACTTTTCCTTCTTAAAATTGTTCTTGTCAGATCTTTTGTCAGGTCACAGCAGTGAAAGAGCTGACTAAAACAGGTGGGAAAGGAGGGTCATTCTGAAGTATCTGTGGGCAGGTGTGTGGGTATTAGCAGGCAAGCAGCAGGTGAAAGGTACTTTGGCAGCCACTGAGAATCCTGTGTCAGTCAGCTTTTCATTACTATAACAAATACCTGAGATAGTTTATAAAGAGAAAAAGTTTATTTTGGCTCGCAGTTTTGAAAGTTTCAGTCCATGATTGATTGGTCCTATTGCTTTTGTGCCTACAGTGAGATAACAAATCATGGCAATAGCATGTGGCAAAATGATTAACTTTATAGTCAGGATGCAAAAGAACGAAAGAGGAAGAGGAAGAGGCTGAGGTCCTATATGACCTTCAAGAGACCAGAAGACCTTCCAACAGACCTCCATCTTTTAGAGTTCCAGTATTTCTCAATAGTGCCACAAGCACACGACCAAGCCTTTATGATAGGGACTTGTCCACAAATGGGGGATTTATCCAAACCATAGCACATCTGAGAACTACCCACTTTAGTGTTCTATCCCTTGAGATCATTCATGGAATCTTACCGAGGCATTCTGGGCTCCTGAAAATGACTGGCATTGGTACAGCTGGAAGCCTGAATCTCTGTTGACAATTGCCTTGCTTACTGTCATTTCCCAACTTCCAGTAAGTTCCTTTCTCAGTCCTAGCAAGGGTTTGGAGAGTCTCCAGTTATCCCTTTCAATCTCTTTTCTGCAACACACTAACAGACAATCACCTATAAATGACAGAGGATTCTATCACATTTATCAGATTCTTTTTCCTCATAAATAATGTGAGGAAATTTGATGAAACAGAAGGAATAACAAACAAATAAACCGGCAGAAATGATCAATATTTGTTGATGTTTCTCTGAAATTACTGCAAGAATTTCCTAGTCACAGATATCCTTAGAGATGGATCAGATGAATGTTTATCAGAAAATACTGAAAAAATAATGTTGTTTTAAGATTCTGGTAATCACATCTAAAATGACTTTTAATGCTACAATACTTTATTTCTATGAACCATCACATACCAATTGAGGAGTTGGTATTCTGCAATATGATGAAATTGTTATTAAATTATCTAAAATGTGAAAGAACAATAGTGGTAATCTTATTAGTAGCTCACATTAGCACTTTAAAGTGCTTTGAGGTACAAGCTTCTGTAATTCCCTCATAGAACATTCACTATGAAAGTATTATTCTGTAATTCTTCCCAGGCTTCCAGTTATTTTCAAACTATATAAAAATTACCTACTAATGTATACACAAAATACATAGAATGTTTCCTACAGGCAAGACCCTATGGTATGCATGTATTTTGGCATGTACCGAGAGTGTACCTTACGTGCTCTTTGATTTTAAAGAAAACCTCAGTCATCCAAAATCCTCCATTCATACACCAGTCTGTAACTGTAGATTCTAACCCCACATTATATCTCAAATCCATCTACTCCTTTTCCTCTACATTATAGTCACACTTGCTAAGCGATTATCTTAATCATCCATTTAAAAACAGTCAGGGTTGCTGCTTCTTTTATGATAAAAGCCAAATGCCTTTAGGCAGCAAAGTCCTGCAAGGTAGGACGCAGGCCATGTCTCAAACTTTATCCCTACACTTACCCCTGCCTTCTCAGGGCTTCACCACTTTACTCTTATTTCTCTCTCCTTTCTTTAGCATTTGCTGTTTTATTAAATTCTTCCATGTGCCTTTTTAGGAAATCTTTATTTTGAAATATTTTCAATATAAATGTTGCCAGATAGTATTAAGCACTCTCATTTTTTCCCAGATTAGAACACTTGTCCTAACCATAGTAAAATAATCACAATCAGGAAACCACTACCAATCAAATATTGACTAAATATTATCGTCTAATCCACAAACCCTATTCAAATCTTACTGATCTTCCCAATAGTATGCATTAAAGGATTAGGATCCAATCCAGTGTTGTATGATACATTTAATTGCATGTCTCCTTAGACTTAAGATATCTGAAACAATTTTTTCAGGCTCTTCTTGTATTTCGTGTCTTTGACAGGTGTGAAGAGTATAAGCCAGTTGCTTTTTAGAAGCTTTATATTGATTTTATACATGTATTCTCTTCAAAAACATCACAATGAGTAATTCTCATTTCACTTGTGATGCCAAATTTTATAATTTGGTTAAGATAGTGCTATATTCCTCCACTGTAGAATTAATTAATTTGTGTATGCATTAGGTAATAAGGAATTTCAAAGTATTTTGTAGAAATATAATTTGAAAGTCTATAAATGTCCTATTCTTCATTAATCTTTCATCCACAAATTTTTGCATCCATTTATGATTCATGCATTTATTATCACTGTGCTGGTTGTCAAATACTTAACTTCACAATTCCAGCATCCCCTTTACATTTTTATTAGCTGGCATGATACTTGCCTTAGAGTTTACCATTTCTTCTATTATATATACTGTTGCTTCTTTATGTATATATGCCTTGTAGATTTCTATTTCTCAGTGTTACAGATGTTACTATCATTATTTACATTGATGTTCACATTCTTCCATTTTTGGTCTGTGAAAACCCCTTCAAAGTTGTTGCAATATCTTATTGACATATCTTTATTGTTCTTTGAGCACTTTCTAATTCCCAGCCCAACAAATTGTCCCAAGATCATCCTTGTATTTTCTCTGGCCAAGTCCTAGAGTCAGTCCCTTCCTCAAGGAACCCTGGTGAAGAATGGTAATTATAAACTAAGATTTGATTGCTAGTGTGCACATTTCAAATGGAGTATCATTATTTATTCATTAGGCTATAGAGAAAGTTGGGGAAAATAAATTTGTGTGTGTGTGTGTGTGTTTATAAGCATACACATACTTCTTTATATAGTTATCTATAATTTACTTTATAAAATTATGATTTCACACTGCAAATTCCAATTTTAGTCTTCCTCCTTCCTTGTTTATAACTGCATTTTTTTTAATGATAAGAAATTTGGCTTCTTTCAACCTTCATTTATTTACTTATTTTCTCCCTTCCCCTGTATTGTATGTACCAGTCTTTTAGCAGTCTTGGCAAAAGCTCAAAGTTTATGGAGAGGAAAAAAATGACAAAGGAAAAGGAAAAAAAAAGTAGGAAATCTCACCATGTCTTTTAACTAATTCACTTTCATCCCAGAATGCCTAGCTCAAATGCAACCACCATATAAAGTGGGCCCTTTTCACATAAGAACACACAGATTCTAAGTAAAATATTAGAAAATCAATTACCTTGTTTTTAAAATGGACTTTTTGTTCCATGCCTGCATCAAAGTTTTGATGCTTTATTTCAGGAAACTTGTTAAGATCTCAGATTCTGTAAGACCTGATCTTGCCACCTACTAACATTGTGAAGTTAAGCAATGGATTTTCATTCTCAAGTATAAAATAGAACTCATAGTACTGAACAGCAAACTCATACATAAGTCCTGGGGGAAAAAGATAAGATTGCAATTGTAAAGCTATAACCAAGAGCTTTACCTGACATGAGGTAAGCACTTAATCCAAAAATGTTGGTTGTTGCTGAAATATATTTTGAGTAACATTATTGCTACTGCTATCAATCTCAATTTTTGTAAATAATAGTATTGATACTCTCCATATTTATTTTCTCCAAGAATTTATGTATTCTAAAAATCATAATCATATATTATACTGGTGCCATTAAACTTGCTGAAGGAGAAGATTTATAGCAAAGAGAAATGCTCTCACACTTTTGAGCATATTAGTCAAAATAGCATGAATAAATTTATTTTGCTAGCTTATCTATTACAAGGAGGTTCTATTTATTTTCAAAGAATATTCATGACGTTTCACACATGCTAATACCCGCCTTCCACACATACACACACCTGCACACACAGGTAAACAAATACCTAAGCAATAATAGAAACATAGGTTGACTCATCTTTTAACTATTTTTATTTTAATAAGAGTATTTTCAAAGTTTTTTTTTTTAAACTAATGTCCAGAATTGCTTATTTTGGTTTTATTATGCATGTTTCATTTAGAAAAACAACACTTTTAATGGTTGTTTATCTGTTGTTGTTTTTTTTTTTTTTAGAAATCAGCAGTGTTCATCTTTATCTATATTTACAAAAGTTTTATTTCTACATAAAAAAATTTTTTTAAATTACAGACTAGTAAAAGTGTAGAATACAAAGCTTTAAGTGAAAAAAAAGAAAGAAAGAAAGCATTTTACACACTCATACACCTTCCAAAGCTCTAATTATTATTGTCAATTTACTTGGACATAACAAATGAAGATACTTGAAAATCTTATTTTGATTTGAGAATGTGCTACTGCCATCTTGTGGAATATTCTTGAATGACAGTGATTTTATACTGGTTTTAAAGTGGTGAGGTAAAGATTTAAATGCTATGATTCAATATTCTTTCTTCTATTTGTTTATTGTTTGCTTTTTAAATCATTTTTGTGAATATAAAATATTTTAACTTATTTGTAACTTTCTGTTTTCTGACTAATCTAAGTAGGTAGAATTTTAATAAATTTCCTTCTCACATAATGTCCTTTAAATATGTATCAAAAGTATAATTGTATATTTAATGGAAAACTGAAATATAATGGTTAAGTATTTAATCATGTATAAAAATATTCATTTTAATGTTTAAATTGTGGCTGGTTAACACAAGTGGAAAAATTGGATAAAGAGTATAATAAAATGTCAGAAGTCTATAAAATTAGTTTTATTTGACATGTATTATTTTAGGTACAAAGCATTCCACATTATTAACCCATTATGTTGGAGCACACCAACTTTTTGAGTTAAATACTGTCTTGATCCCTGACTTGAGATTAGAATTTGAGGGCATGGAGAAGCTATGTGTATTACATGGTACCAGAGGTACTAAGGTACTATTTGAGCCCTTAGGCAACCTAGTTTCAAAACTACTGGTTCTCAGTGATCAAGATGTTTATACAACAATCTTATATATTTATCCATGCTCCCTAAAAGAACCTAGAAATTGTCATATTATGCCCAGTAAGATCACTTTAGGGAGTTTTAACAAATTAAATAGGCAGACTAATTATATCCTATAATGAATATATCTATCAGTTTTCTTTTGTTATAACAAAATGCCTAAGGCTATGTACTTTATAAATTTTTAAAAAAGACTTAATTTAACACACAGTTTTGGCGTCTGAATATCCAAGATCTCTTCAACCTCTGGTGAAAACCCTCTTGGCGATATCATATTACCTCTGACTGCCTCATGGTAGGAGCACTAATGAGGAAGGATGATCATATAGTGAGATGGGAAGCCAGAGATACAGGAAGCGTCCATATTTGCTTTGTAATAACAACTACACTCACAGGAACTAATGGCCATTTCAAAAGAACAACATTGATCCCTTCTGAGAACAGCAGTCCCAATTATCTCCTGTCCAGATTGTACTTCGTGAAGTTTCCACCATCTCTCACATCACCACACCCTGGGACCAGACTTCCCACACATGAACCTTTAAGCAGCTAACCACATTTGTGTTAGTCAGCTTTCCATTGGTGTGACTGAATACCTGGTAGAGACTACTTAAAGAGGAAAGGTGTATTTTGGCTCAGTTTCAGAGGTTCCCATGCAGGGTCAGTTGGCTTCATTGTTTCTCGGCCTGTGGTGAGGCAATACAGCATGGCAGAATAGTCTAGGAGAACAGATTTGCTCACCTTATGGCAGCCAGGAAGAAGAGAGAGCAAGGAAGGAGCTGGGGAGGACATACACCTTTCCAGGACACATCCTCAGTGACCTACTTCCTCCAAGAAGGCCCCATCTTTTACAGTTTTCCACTATCTGCCAATAGTCCGATCAAATATGAGCCCATTGATGGATTAATCCTTTGGTGAGATCAGAGCCCTCACGATCCAGTCCCTTCTCCAAAACTTCACCTCTGAACATTTTTGCCTTGGGGACCAAACTTTCAGCACATGAGCCTTTAGAAGACACTTCATATCCAAACCATAACAACATCCAAAACATATCAAAGAGTGTGGGCATTCAGATAAAGCCATGTT
Source organism: Marmota monax (assembly GCF_021218885.2). NCBI lineage: Eukaryota > Metazoa > Chordata > Mammalia > Rodentia > Sciuridae > Marmota > Marmota monax. Next base: position 14,333,293 of record NW_026694491.1, on the reverse strand, counting down.
TGTTCTCCTCTGATGTTTTCTTCCAAGTTATCACATCTCTTTTTTTCTACTGCTCTCTCTCTCTCTCTCTCTCTCTCTATATATATATATATATATATATAGATAGATAGATAGATATAGATATAGATATAGATATAGATATAGATATAGATAGATAGATAGAAACATTATATATAAAAAATGTTTCTTCCATGCCAAGTGCTGATTAAGTTCTGGAAATCCACTTCTGAACAAAACAACACTTCTTAATTTGGGGAGCTTATAGGCTAATATACAAAAGAGAATGTGAATATAATGCAATGAGTGCTGCTGCAAAGGTAGGCAGAGCACTAACTAGGACAACCAGCCCTATAGAAGGAAATACCACTTAAACTGAGAGTTAAAGGATGGTGTTTTGGTTTGGATGTGAGGGGTCCCCCAGTAGCTCATGTGTGAGACAGTGCAAGTTTAATGGAGAAATGATCAGATCATGAGAGTCTAATTCAATCAGTGAATTGATCCCCTGATAGGATTAACCTAGTGGTAACTGAGTGTGGGTAGAGTGTAGCTAGAAGAGGTGGAGGTGTGCCTTTGGGATCTACATTTTGTATCTGGCAAATGAAGTCTCTCTCTCTCTCTCTCTCTCTCTCTCTCTCTCTCTCTCTCTCTCTCTCTCTCTCTCTCTCCTTCCCAATAATCATGTGAGCTGCTTCCCTCCAACACTTTTTTCGGTCATGATGTTCTGCTTGACCTCAAGCCCCAAGGAATGAAGCCAGCTGTCTATAGACTAAGACTTTTGAAAGTGTGAGTCCCCAAATAATCTTTTGCTCCTTTACAACTGTTCTTGTTAGGTCTTTTAGTCACAGCAGTGAAAAAGTTGACTAAAACAGATGGGTTGATTCTAGCCAAAAACTAGCAAGAATGAGGAGTGGAGAAGAATGTGGAAACAGAAAATAGCATATGAAAGAAATTGATTAGAAGGAATTGAGAATAGTCAAAGGACTGTAACTACAGCAATAGCTATAGAATGTGCTAGAAGAGAGATTTGCTGAAGAGTAACATATCATGAAGAACAAAGGCTTTCATCTTTAGGAGTTTGAACTAAGGAAAAGCAGAACCTAGAAAATATGGTAGTGCTTCAGAACGTGTAAGCTTATGTAAAATCTGGAGTTTTACTTTGCGTGGCTTAAGGCTTTCTTTAATACACCACTACTACCAAGTTATTTTAAAATAAAATGTATTTTTTTCTTGTATGTAGGAAAAAATATGAAAAATTTAAAAAGGTCAACATAATTGAATCTTAAAAGAAAAATATAAATAAATAAGGATTTAAATGTTGCTTTCCTAAGTGAAAGTAAGCATCAAGAAAACTGATATAATGTACTGATATTATACAATCTGGATATTAGAAAAATACTTTGAAAAATGTCTTATTAAAATAAAAGTATTTAAAAGATGAGTGAATTGATTTTTCCATTTTAGCTTAGACATTTATTGTGTGTGTATTACCATGTGTAGAATGTCATGAATCAACTTTGAAAATAAATAGAACCTCTCTGTAATAGAAATGCTCACAAAATAAATTTATTCATGTCGTTTTGAATAATATGCTCAAAATTATGTAAAATATAAATTTTTTTACTGCTAAGAGCAATAATATAGTATAGATTTCATAATTTTACTTCACTACTGAAAAGGATTTTGGTCTCAGTTCTTCAAAATCCAAGTTAACCTTGAGAATTCATGAAAAAAGGCACATAATGTGGCCATGTTTGACTAATCATTGAAGGACCTCTCAGCAAGGTAAAGGAAAGCAAGAGCTCACAAGTCCATTTCTTTATCTGGTCTTATCTGTTAATGTTATTAACAGATAATGTTATTACAGGCAACACTTTGTTTTCCCTATTAAAAACCAAAAATTCATCTACATATGAATTATTTCTTCCTCTCTGATGACTATGATGGTCAGACAGAAATGTAAAATTTTCTTTAGTCTATTGTCAAACCATTATCATTACCATTATTTTGTTCAGAAATAGCATCATTTAATGCCAAAAATATTTTCCCCTCTAACCACAAATCTTTTATGGCCTTAATATTATCTCTAATTATATGATCATAATTATGCCTTAATTGTAGACAACTATTGAATTTCTATGAAACTATCTTCTTGTGAAATTTCAGGTGCTTTCAATTGAAAGAATCAAGGCAAAATCTCAAAGTAGTGCTTATTGTCACTAAAGGCATTACAAAGTGTACTTTTCTGGTGAGAATACCAACAATGCTAAATACTTCTATCTACAACCCCCATCCTAGAGGTATTAGCTCACTTTGCCTGAAAATGCAGAACCAGTTCTAATAGTCTAATTCAAGCAAGCTGAAGAGTTGAAAAATTGAAAATTTTGAACAATTGAAGTTTATCATGGAAACTATTCTGTTTTCTAAAAGACTCCAGAGTAAACAAACAAGTAAACAAGAAAAGTGGATCAAAATGTTGCTGTTTGTGCTATTGGGATGACTGCCACATTCACCCAGAAGATAGATGTTTCTGCTTGTTTGGTTTAAGATTTGTTTGAATATGTAAGTATTTTTTTAAGATATGGAGTGCTGCAGTCTGGCTGGGCACAAAATAACTGAGCTACCATACACCTTGTAGATTCAAACAGCAACTCTTTATTCTCGAACTGTCATCGGCACTCTACACGCACATTCTGCGAAAATCCACACACTCCACCAGGTTCTGCATACCAAATACTCTCTGAATCCCGGGAGAACTCAACGGGAACTCAAGGAGCGGGCTCCTGAGGCAGCAGGATATGCCCTATTCCCAGCAGGATCAACCCTAAACCCTAAACCCGGATCCACCCTGGTCCTTGAGCAGGGTCACCTTTCTCAAACATTCATGCAATGTCACTGCAAATGACGTGGGTCCAAGGCAAGCCCATTTCCACAATGGAGAGTCCTCCCTCTAAGCAACATTGGGTAGGCTGACAAGGAAATTGCCATGCGTCATTCCTACTTGGCTATGGCTCTCAGCAGTGGAGGAAAAGGTGAAATATTTTGGGATTGGAAAAAACTCTCCATGTTTTGTGGCATGAGTTATTATGACTCATAGTTGTAAGTAATACAAAATAGAAAATAAGTCCTATATCATGATATTAAGGTACATATTCCATAAATAAATCAGACTTTTTTCTATTGAAACTAAATTCTATAATTAGTTTGATATTGCCTTTAGTTGGCAAAAGAAATGGAGAGTAGACATTAATATTTAGAATTACTGCTTGCTTGCTTGATTGGTTGTCTCTAGTAACTCAGAAATGATATGATTAAATCTGACAGGAATGATTTTAAAAGGTTGAATTCAAATTAGTCTACCCTCCAAAAATGGATTAAGAAAGTATTCAGTGAATAATTAAACGTCTATTTGAGTTATTTAGCAGAGATTAGGCTACACAGGTCTCCTCTTATTCAGGGAGGCTATCTTCATTTTTTTCAATTTTGTCAGATATTGATTTAACTAACCTCAAATGTTCCCATAGGGATCCTTTTACTATTTTCTCAATTTAAAATGAAGCTTTAAAATAAAGTGGAGAAAAGACATATTCCTGATGATAGCATGAGAGAGTTTCAAGGGGAATAGTCACAGGCCTGGCATCTGAATCTGTGAATTCTGTTGACCTTGTCAATGATTAGGGTAAATGCTAGTGATGAAGAGATCAAATGAATGTCACATCATTACTGTACTTGAAACATGTAAAAGTTACTCCATATTCTCAGACCAGGGTACAGCAAGGTACCATGTTTTACTTTTTTTTTTTCTTTTTGCACGTTTTCTTTTAAAGGGTGCTGAAAAAAAAATATATCTAGTATAATGGCCTTTGCCTGAGAAAGTTCTATTCTCAGAAATATGTTAATCTCTTCTAAAGAACTTTTTATTTACCATCCCATACAGCTGAATGTACCAGGGTTTAAGAGTCATTGATAGAAGAATAGCAGCTGGGATATTACCATCAATGTATGGAGCATGATTTCTCTTATTTACATATAGCGCTCTTATTTATGTATGATACTACCCAGGCATCACATGGCACTTTTCTTGCTGTTGATATAAATCAAGCATTTTCAGTTTTGGTGGTAATGATAAAAAGAACACTGGTGTTTAAACAATAGTGGAATCCCAAAGGAATTGAATTTAGAGCAAGATAATATCTTGGTCCCTTTTTTGCTTTTCTTATTACCTCCACATGACAAGCATTCTTAAGATGAAGTATTAGGTAGGAATGCAGGTCTTAAAACTAAATAAGCCAATTTCGGGGTCTGTCATTTGAGGGGAATAACATATAGAGTATATTACTCCTTTCCTGAAGTATATAGGTAAAAATATGCTGCACTCAGCTTATGGAATATTAAATATTTCTAACAGATTTCTATAGTTTTATGTGTTTTTTTCTTTTCATGAAACTTTTATGGCTCAAGCATTTACAACTAAATTTATTGAAAAAAAATCTACGTAATTGCTATCATTGATATTGATTTTATTCAATAACTCAACCAACTCTCTCCTTTGAGGGCATTCAGGAGACATAATAATTACAGAATAAACTCAAAAGGAAAAATATTTTGTTTTTCAAGTTTTGTTATTACTAGTAAATCCAACTTTTCCATACCAACATAATTATTCCCTAATTATCAGATTGTAGCATCTTTATTTTTATTCTGTGAAAAACAAATTAGGATTAATAATTCCTTTGTCATTTTTTTTCTTTGTTCTCACATTTCCTAACCAAGAATGCACACCAAAATAACTCTAAATAGAAATTAAAAAAAAAAAAAAACACAAGTCATGCCCTGCCCCTAAATCCAAAAGGAATTGCATTCAGTAGTTTAAGACTATGAAAGGACACAGGTGACCTGAAAACATCATAGCTTAGAAGAATTATGTACTGATACATAAAGTTTAGTTTATGTCCTAAACTTTTTGGAATCACATACATATTTGAAGATTTAATGAAAAAAAAGTAATGCACCTAAAGTGTTCTCATTTACAGGTGGAAGCTAAAAAAGTTGATCTCATAGAAGACAACAGTATAGTAATGGCTATAGACTAGGAAGGACATGGGTAAGGGGGAAAGAGAAGGACGTTTTGTATAAAAGCTACCAAAATGCAGTTGCATAGGAGAAATGGGTTCTAATATTATGCAGCCCAGTAGGTGATAATAGCTTGCATCTTATTATAAATTTTACAAAGGACTTGAAGAGAGCAGTTCATAGGCTCCAAACACAAGAAATGACAACTTTTTGAGATGGAAATGCTAATTAGCCTGATTTGATCATCATACATTATATCAAGTTATTACAATATATTCCATAGTGTGTTTAATTGTTATGTACCAATTAGAGATAACTTTTTAAAAACTGAAAAATTAAGTTTAAAAGTGCACATAAACACAAATATGTGGAAAAGCAAATATACTTTCATGAAATTATATCTATGACCCCATTGCATCAAGCTATTGGTCTCCCCCATGACTCTCACACGTAAGGGTGGGAGCATTTTCTTCCTCACCCTTTTAGTCCACTCTGAAAACTGCATTAGATTTCCTGCCACTCCAGAGCCTCCTTTCCTTTCGAAGGTCATAGACAATTTTGGGCTGCTTACATTAAGGGTAAGACTGGGCCAGAGTGTATGGAAGTAGTGGAAAATAACACAAAGACAAAAGTCTCAAATTTTAGAGTACAGAGAAAGATACTTAAAACCACTATTTTTTGATTAGACACTACAGTGCCTGAGAAAGGGCACATAAGGGCTGCACTGGTAAGGCAAGTAAATGAAAAGATGGACAGCATTTCTACCATAATCGTCCTCTTGGCTTACTACTAAGAATAAAGTATATTTTTAGTTAATAGATGCTGAAAGAAAGGGTGAACAAACCGACTGAAAGAACATTTGAAGAGGGATTCCAGAAAAAAGCAAAAAGGAGAGGACCTTGTTCAAGTCTCTGAATTCTTTGTCCTCATTTCCTCCTCTGCCAAGTGAGAATATTAGAAGGGAAGGCATTTAGATTCTCTTCCATTTCAAAAATATTATTCCTAAGTTCTTCACACTATTTTTCTGTGAACAGAAAGTTGGAGATCTATTTGCTAGTGCAAGGCAGGTACCCAGACTCTTCACCATACCACAAGGAAATGAAGTCCACACCTTGTAGAAATCTTTCTGTTCCCACATTCCCTGCAGCAGTATTCACTATAACCAACATATGGTAGCAACCTAATTGTCTATCAAGGGATAAATGGATATAGAAACTGGAATATATATACACAATGGAATATTGTTCAGCTCAGTGGAATAAAGCAGACACAGAAAGACAAATACCACAGGATCTCACTTATACGTGAATCAGAGAGTAGGGCAATGGGCTGCAATGGCAGGGGGTGGGGGGTAGATGGGGAGAAGGAATGATACCACTGATTATCAGTAATGAGCTCTGCTTTCTTTTAAATGTTCAAGTTGAGAGGCAATGTTTATACATTACCAAACGTATAAAGCAGGTTTTATTTAAAAATAATAATAGTGGGCTGGGAATGTGGCTCAAGCAGTAGCGCGCTCACCTGGCATGTGCAGGGCTTTGGGTTCGATCCTCAGCACCACATAAAAAATAAAATAAAGATGTTGTGTCCACTGAAAACTAAAAAATAAATATTAAAAAAATCTCTCTCTCTCTTTAAAAAAAATAATAACAGACTTTTGAGGGAGAAGAGTATTATAGCTGGTGTACTGATGAAAATGCCTAATACTAGTGTATTAGGCAGATAGGCAAGGGTTGAATCCAGAAAATGGAAGAATTGAAATGGTAATTCCTTCAGAGCCCTTCCTCCCCCCTTATTATGATAACCTGCCCCTGTTCCAACCTGTTGCTGAGGTAACCTGTCCCAGGGATAGTCCCTCCAGACCAGGAGTTGTTAATTATAGCCCCTTCCTGCCCAGATCACTCCTCCCCTCCCCACCTTTTGGCCATCCTACCAAGCAGGAGAACAAAGGAAGCCTAGGACATATAAAAAGGCAAAACACCCTCGCTTCTTGGGATACCAGGATACTAGCTATGGCTCCCCTCTCCCTCCTGGGAAAAGTCTGTTACCTCTTTTTTAAATAAACCCTGTTTTATATGGGTACCTCGCTGTGCTTCTCTAATGTTACACTTCAACACGTTTTTTTTAGGAAGCAGAATTTGTCACGGGTAGCCAGTGGTATCACTGGTACCCTAAGAAGTGAGAGTATCCTGTCCCTTTTATACATTTTAGACTTTCTTTGTTCCCCAGTCCTCTTCCCCCTTATCTCTCTCATTCCTGCTTACCTGACTAGGCCCAGGAGATGCTGGTCAAATGGCCAAAAATGAGAAGCAGGTGGACAAGGGGAAGGGCCTAATAGAGTGATCCAGCCAGGTAGTAGCCCAGGAGGCATTAACAATTCCCTATCTGCAATCTTTTGGGAGGGGTCCTATAGGCTGGTAATCTGTAGTTAAAGGGCTCTGGAGATATTAACATTCCAATCTCCCAGGGGTGGTCTCCAACTTCCCATTTTCAAACTGGCCTCTGTTTTCTCAATCAGACCTGATTCCCTATCTACATGGACTGCCTGTCTTTAATTCTTGCTTCAGTAGGACAAAAGAAATAAGCTTGCAGCTATGTAGGATGAATAAGTGCAGGCATGTAAAGGACCATAATTAATAATTTTGTATTATTTTCTGAAAATTTGCTACATGTTAGGTTTATCTGCTTTAACTGTTATCAAAAAATGATAGCTTCATTTTTCAAAACTCACAACATTTTAACTTCAGAGACAGTTATTTAAGCAGGAAGCACTGACTCTGTGGTATACATGGCTTCCTGGGAGGCTATAAGTATTTTTCAAAACTCATGAGGTTATACTAAAACATCATCTCTTTATATTTCCTGTGTCCCTAAAGTGGTTGTAGCCCTATTAACTGCTTTATTACTTCTGCTTGGAATGCAATGTCTAATTGTTATGAAATGCAAGATAATCCAGTTCAGGTGATTCAAGGAAAATCAATGTGAAAAACAAACACCATTTTTAAACTTTGTTTATTTGTAGATTAAAGTGTAATGCCATACAATTTTAACAATCACTTAAAAAAGGATTTTTATTTGCATAAAACAGAAGCAAAACAGAAATATACGAAATAAAATGCCATCTTGCTTCAAGTTTTCAAATCAGTACTTAGAGTACCAATATACATCTATATACATCACAAGTATATTATATAAATATACTATGAGTAATCTTGGAACCACAATAAATATCAAGTAGGTTTTTAGGCACACGGCATAAGAAAAATGCAGAGTCTGCATGATTCTTGAGAGTGCTGAGTGACTCATTCTTGGATCAATTTCACACATATATTTTACACAAAATATACAGCCATCACCTACCTGACCCTCAGTCATCTCTAAATCTGACCTTTCATCCCAGCATTAGTGCCTTCTCACTCTTTGATACTATTGCTCTATACAGCTATTACATAAGAAAATATTTTGCAGTTTTCTTCAACTAAATGCCTAAGAAGGTATCAATTCTACCAAAATAAGTACAGCCTATCTACACAATATATTCATAGAAATGTGCAGAGAGGCACCAACTGATGTAAATGCTCATTGTGATATTAGGAGTTACCCTGAAGGCAAACCTACAACTTTGAAGGAATACCATTTTCAATTTGCCAGTACTATTAAATCCAGAAATTATTTGAAACTGAGGTAACACCTGTTTTTCAGAGATAGAAATACTTGATATACACCAAAAGTACTTTAAAAAATCCTGACACACATGGACCTCAGTCATTGTAAGCTTTGTCTGTAATCCTTTCTGCACAAATGTAAACCAAGGAATCCAAAGGAATGCTCTAGCTGAACTGACGCATACTGTTAGGATTAAAGATCACAGCCCTGGAACACCTGAGAGCGCCCTCTGATAAGTGAAGCCTAATGCTTCTCTTAGTAGAGCCAATTTGTTCATTGATAAATGAACCAAGTACAGCCTGCTGATTCCATCCAGCTACAAGTCAGATTCTGGCATATCTGGCATATCTGGCATATCTGCCATCAAATAACCTATTCCATAACGTCCATTGGGAGCTGTATCCAGAGTTGGTGATCCACTCTGTTTTCGATAAATATTTTTACCAAAATTGGGAGATGACATTTCACTTGATATCTTTCCATGAATGAGGCTTGCATCATCTCCCTCTAGGTTTACAGGCTCTTTCAGAACCCTTCCTCTCTTATAGGTCACAGATGCTAAGTTACCAGAACTATCATCTATGAGGTTGCAGCGTCGAACAATGAAGACTACTGGGACGGGAAGTATTGCCAGGACCATTAGAGAGATACAGACAATCATACCCCAAGTTGGATAATTCAGAAATTCTTCAGATGCCTGTGAAAGTAAAAAGAAAAAAATTCTTAATATTCTAACATGTACATACATCAAAAAAATATATTTGTCTCAAGTTTGTAAGCAAAGAAATCTAGGCTAGGTTTGTGACTTGCTTTTGTGCTAGAAAAGTGTGGGAGTGACATTCAAAAACTTCCAAGACTAGACCCTAAAAGGCTTCCAATTTTTGCTTCTATTTCTTAGAGTGCTATCCTGAGCTCATGATGCTTCGAGAAGGGCAAGAAAGAAAGACCACTAAGAGAGCTGGCTCTTCAACCTGAACACAACTGTGTGAGTTAGCCGACAAAAGATTAAAAAAAAAAAAAAAAAATTCCGGCTCACCCACAGAAGTGTAAGAACCAATAAATTACCATAGTTTTCAGTCATTAAGTTTTAGATTAGTTAGTAATAGATAACCTGTTGCATGTACCAAGTTATCTTTCTAAAATCTGAAAATCTAAAATTTCAAGCACATCTGGTGCCAAAGGTTTTAGTAACAATAGCAGGCTTGATCATATTTCAGTTGTGATGTGGTTACTATTATATAATTATTGACCATACATAGTATAAGGACAGAGTTATCTTGGAAAAATAAGCACTCTGATTTTATAACAGTTAATATATATCTCATAATTATATCAATATGTACTTAATCACCTTGAAAACAAATATATAGATAGTCAATACTGACAGAAATCAGTTACAACAATACTTTAAAATTTAGTTATTTAGATTATGTTTACCAAGCTAATGTGTATTTTCATTGTTGTATAATATCTGAAATATAATTTAATAAAACTATATAGAAAAAATATTTCCAGATTAACATGTTTTCTGGAGTTAAAGCCTATCATTATTAGTTCATCAATGTTCACATGAAAGCATTTGCTTCATCAAGGACAAGTTAGTGATTCCCATGTGCTAAAAAAAAAATTCACAATGTCTTAAAAACAACCTCAGATGTTCAGGGCACCTAACATAAATCTTGAGATCCCTGAACAAAAACAAAAGTAACACCATTAAACATCAAAAAATACTATGAAGAAAACAAAAGATGAAAATCTCTAAGGTGGCTTTTTATATACTTTTTCTTAAAACAAAACTTCTTTATTTTGTGTTTTACCTTATCTTCAATCCATGCATTATAGCCAGGAGGACTTAACCCCATGTTCACGATGCTAGCTATTAGTAATGACAATAACATTAGAGGAGAAATATATTTCCACATATAGTAGTAATATCTGCTGGGAGCAAAGCCCAGCATATCTTTTAGATCTTCTATAAACCTGAATAAAAAGAAAGAATTTAATTATTCCTCAAGTTAACATAGTTATACCAGAAAATGTGCACTATATTAATGTTTGACAGAGATTTAACTGTGAATGCCTTGTGACATTTACAATAAGTCAAAAATTCATATTAGAAGATGACTTATAAATTAAGAATATTTATAAAGTAAAATTAAATCAGTTAAGTACTTCAATTTTCATTCAGTGAAAACCCTCTTAAGCAAGTTATTGAAAAGACTCCTCCTATAGATAACTTTCTATTTTATGAGCACAACATGTGCTCAATACATGAAAAAATCATTATATTATTTTCACATAGTAATAACTCCTTGCTATTATCAGATATCCCTCATTGGTGTTCACATTTTCCTTATTAAAAAAAAAATAAAATAAAATCCTTTTCACAGTCTGCTTGAATTGAAAGAAGTTCCACATTGTATCTAGCTGATGTATCTCTCAAGTCCGTGTTTAATTCTAAGTTTCTTCTCTCTTTTTGTTTCTTGCCATTTTCTGATAAGTCAACTGTGTTCTTTGCCCCAAAGTCTACCAGTCTCCCCACAGTGTGGTTCACAAGTACATCTGACTCCCCATTTCTTCTAAAATATAGTTAGACCTAGAGTAGACATGGTGTTTTGTTGTTGTTGCTTGTTTGTTTGTTTGGAATTTTTTAAGTCAAGTTACTGAGGTATAGGTTACCTAAAATAAAATTTACCCACAGTGTTTGATGGCAAGGCTGTCATGGCACAGAGCACAAAGCCACTATATAGTACTCTGTTTCTCTTTATACAGCTAATAGTGAATTTTCTATAGACATTCTGGATGTCTAAAACTAGTTCTTGGTAAATTCTTTACAGGGATCATAATAACAATGAATGTTCATAATTATATGTGGTCACTATACTAGAATATCAGTTTGGCTAATTAAAAATAGATTGCTCTTTCCTTTAATATCATAGATGATTCAAACAACATCATATTGTTCCAGAAAGTCAGATGTTTCCCTGAGAAATGATTTTGCTGTTTTATTTTTTTTTTGTTTTGTTTTGTTTTGTTTTGGCATGAATGATCCTTTTTCTTTCTTTCTCTGGAATAATCTAGATTGGGGCCTGGTGCTGGCCATTATGCCTATTTTTCTGTGTGCTGAAAAACACTCAACAACATTCAAATTGTCACTTACTTCAGATAATTTTCTTGAATTATAGTTTTATATTTGGTCTGGCAAATGATTTTTATGTGTATGTGTATATATTTTGAGTTAGCTTTCCTTTTAACTATGATTCTATTTGTTTTTTAAATTTTTCCTTCTTTTTTATGTTCCTTTCTTTCTCTCTCTCTTTTTTTTTGTTTGTTTTTTGGTTTTGGGCAGTACTGGGGATTGAACCTAGAAAAGCTCAACCAGTGAACTACATTCTTATCCCTTTATCTTTTTATTTTAAGAAAGGATGTCTCTAAATAGCTCAGGCTGGTCTTAAACTTGGACTCCTCCTTCCTTAGCTTCCCAAGTAGCTGGGATTACAGCCATGTGCTACCACCTGACACTTCATTATTTCTCCTTTATTTAAAAATATATTCCTCTTGGATTGGGATTATAACTTGCCTGGCATGTGTGAGGCACTGGGTTTGATCCTCAGCACCAAAAAAAAGTAAAATAAATAAAATAAAATCATTGTATCTATCTACAACTAAAAATATTAAAACATATATTCCTCTTTGCTATCACCTAATTCTCACAGAATTAACATTATGCTTACAGTTTTATGTTCCTTTTAATTTGGTGTACATTTCTAAAGTGTTTTTATTTTATTCACAATTATTTCCTAAGTTCCACCTCTCTGTTTCAAATCTTTCTTTTTGCTATCATTTTTTTTAAAATTTTAAATAATTCTGATATTATGCTATCCTTTCATAGTATCTAACAACTTTGAAAAATTATTTTAGTTTGCTTTGAAATAGCACTGGTTTTTAATTAGTTTTCCTGTGTGCCTTTTGTTATCTGCAGGGATAATCATTATACTCCTTTCCTTTTTTTTTCCTTAAAATAATTGTTCTTAAGACTCAACCACCTTTGAATGAAATAAATTTTCTTGAATTTTTTGCAAAGAGAGATGAGTATATTTCCTCCTTTTCTGCAAAGTCATCAAAGATTGCTTTACAATGCCTCAAATCTACTGCCTCTGCTCTCCACCTCATGTTTATCTTCTCTTTCTTTTTTACATCACTCTATTAAATGAGGATTTTGATTCCATCACATTCTCCGCAATGCAGTGTTTGGTCTTGAAAGAGAACTTTAGTTTGTTAGTTTCGAGAGGTTTTGCTCCAGCATTGATGATTTTATTGCATTTTATCCCTTTGCAATTCTTAAAATTAGAGCAAGGAGCCTATGACATTTCTCCAAGCTTAGGCATGTCTTCAGTTTAGCAGGAAACACTCAGCAGAGAAGAGCTGCCAATGACTGGGGACTCTGTGTCTCTCCCACTGATGTAATACCTCCCAAATCCTGTGGATGAATTTTTTAAATTAAAAAAAAAAAAACTCTTGCCATAATTTTTGGCTCCAGGTCATTCTCCTCTTCATTTTCATTTTCTTCATTTTTTTTCCTGATCATTAAATTGCAATGCTACAACATTTTCTTTTTATGCATTTGAATTATTGGCTGTCTCAGACATTGAGGTTTTGATTGCCTACTTTCTCTCAATCCTGTCTGTAGAAATATAGGTAATAGTGGCAGAGGAAATTGAGCAGAACTGAGCTCATAGAATTGTTGAAGGTGAACAAGAAAAATATAAAATTGCTCCAGAATCATAAGGGAAGGGAAAGTAAGAATTTTATACTGCTCTTAAGACAAAATATGACCTTTGAAGATGTAGAGATCCTGACCTTATAATAACAGTACTTTCAGGTTTGTTACAAACTGCCAAAATGCCTTCTACATAACTACATTATTTTGCATTCCCACCAGCAATGAACAAAATCTGCTATTCCATATCTTCATCAGCATTTTGTTTTGTCAGTGGTATCTCAATATTGCTTTGATTTGCATTTCTCTGATGACATATAATATGAAACATCTTTTTTGATATGCTTATTTGCCATCCATACAGTATTTTTATAAGGTGTAAAGGTCAATGAATGTCACACAGCTCTATCATTGCTATTGCTATATAAGTATGTAATCATTAAATGTAGGCTTCCTGTCCTTCCTGGCCTGGAGCTTTTGACAATTGAAAAAAAAAATGTTCTTTAAGCTTTGTCACAACTCATTTGATATCAGTTTGATGTTCTTAATGTAAGTTAAGAAGATTCTGGTGTTCACTTAATATACATTCCTTCCTACTTTACACAGGCTTTGATAATCTGAAGATTTTCCCCTTCAGTTCATTTATGTTAATTAGAGGCAATGAGTTTAAAATATATTGGACAAAAGCATAAAATGTGTCTGGGACCAGGGTTGTGGCTCAGTGGTAGAGCGCTTGCCTAGCATGTGTGAGGCACTGGGTTTGATCCCCTGCACCACACAAAAATAAATAAAATAATGGTATTGCATCCATCTACAACTAAAAAAAAATTAAAAAAGAGAATGTGTCTTCTGAGATTAATCTGATGCTTCATTTCACATCAATTATATATATATATAATTATATATATATATATATATATTACATAGTTCAGAGGTTTAGATATAAAGTGAATTCAAGTAATGTCTCCATATAATGTGATGTTTGGGTACAACAAATTTTACATATATAACACAGAACAGGATATATCATTTACCAAAATCATCCTCCTAAATACAGAATTAGGACACAAACAGTCCTCCCATAATATAGTTTTGCACAATAATTGGGAGATAGGCTCTAGATTAAACAGAAATGGCTTTGCAACCCAGATTGGCCACTGTCCAGGAATACGATGACCAAGTCACTAGGTCTGTAAACCTGGTTTTCTTCATCTATGAAATGTGGATAACAGAGTAACTCAAAAGAACTTTGTCTTGGAACAATGACAACATTCCCTAGCTCTTGGGATTTAATCTGATAATCAAAATTAAATCAAAGCTCCAGACTTCTACATTATATTATATCTACATAATTCTAAATACTCACCTAAGAGAGGAATAAATATTACTAAAATTGTTGAATGAACAAAAGCCTGTAAAAGATTTGACTTTGTAAAGAATTTTCCCTCTATTCATTTCTATACCCTTCTAAATGAATTATGTATTGATAATTGGTGTTTTCAAACTAGAGATGAAAAATGAAACCATAAAAACAAACATACTTACTTATCAATGCCATAAACGAAGCTTACGGCAATATTCTCCAGTATGACTACAATTAGCAGAGGCAATGTAGCAGAATAATCATCAAACATTGTAACAAAGTAATTTCCAGAGCGTTGCACAAATATTAGGCCAATACTAAATGCCAGAAGACAACAGATAACTGGAGGAAATGGATAAATGGGAAAAAGAAATGAGCCCCCAATCAAAGACAAATCTTTTAAGCTTCATTATTATTAGATTTAAAGAATAATTTTCAACCTCCACAATTTGTTATAGGTAATACCTTTCCTGATACTATGGGATATGACAGATTTGGAGTTAGGCTACTTGGGATTAACCTGATCAGTAATATTAATTCACTATAAAAAATTACTCATCTCCCCATGTCTGAGGAAACTCATTACCAAACACAAACAATATATAAGGCAAAAGTGAGAGAAAATTTAAAAAGAATAAATTTCCCTATTCTAATTCTATTTCTAATATCAAAGTGACCTTTAAGGTAGCATGCCCTCATAGGTCTGCTTATATTTACTAAAGTTCTATAGTTTTAAACTCATAAGGAGTCTAATGTGGCTTAAGATTTAAAAACCCAGGTATTTTATACTGGATTGAAATATAGTTCCCTTTAAAACGTAACTGGAAAAATCTAACCAGAACTTGCCTCACCACCAACTTACATTTATATCTTTATCTTGTCTGAACAGGTTAATTTGGAAACTAATGATGACAGGGTTGAGCAATCTGATTACCCAAATAATAACTAAGAAAAAAACATCTAAATGGAGCTTTCACAGTAATATTTAGCAAACAGATACATAAACTTCTAAACAGTTACACTTAATGTAAAAACTTTGAGAGGCTTTTGGGAACCATGCAATATTCCCAAATTCTTGTTAGACTCTATTCTCTTTCTCCTTTTCTTTTCTTTCTTTCTTTCTTTCTTTCTTTCTTTCTTTCTTTCTTTCTTTCTTTCTTTTTTTTTTTTGTTGTTGTTGTTGTTGTTGTTGGTGGTGGTGGTGGTCTTGGTGTTGGTGGAGATGTAAAGGAAAAGTTAATCACTGATTCCCTTATCTGAGTTATCTGAGTCATACTATACTAAAGAAGAAAAAACTTACCTAACAAAGATAATACGGTAACAGTTCAGAGTAAATATAGCTTGAAGTATAAATATGACCCCAACAGATAGGAAATGGGAAAAAGAGTGCATTTCCCTTTGCTCTTTCCAAATGAGTCTTCCAGTGGGAATCCCCTGAATTCCCACTGTCCCTTGTGTTTTCCCCCCTACATGTTAGTTTTTTCTACATTTTACATGCTCCCAACTATAAGAAGGAATGGTTTGTGAGAAGGTGGCAAAGACAAAGCTGTAAAGAAACTTTTTTAACCGATATCAGGCATGGAATTGATATTCAGAAGTAGAAATGGCTTTCTGAGAGAAAACAAAGAAGTTTAAAAAAAAAGAAGTTTATCATTTTTGTTCAGTTAAGTGCAGGACTTATAAATGTTTCACAAACTGCTGAAATTAAATTGCTTTGCTCACACATACACATACACATACACATGTGCACACATTCTTAAAGCAGCAAGTGATAAAGGTATATATCAGAGTTATTTACACATACATTATTACTAAATTGTTCAAAGCAAAAAAAAGGTGGCCTTGGGAAATTTGTGCACCACTACCCAGCATTCAAAAATCACCTGTGTATCTTTTTACAATTTTATTCTACATCCCTTGCCAGTACTGTTCCTTAATGGTCCCTTTATCTTCATTTATATGTTAACTAAAGCTAACCTCCAATGGCTATGAAGGTGCATTCCCTTTCCAATTCAACTGCCATCTTTTTCTCTAAAGTTCTAGCTTCTTCTGGACTATTATAACATCTTCATTAATCTATCAGTACATTAAAATGATAATAAGATTTATTTAATCTCAATGAAAGCACTGTTGTGTTTGGAGAAAAGGATATTTTGTATATTTGTATCTGTCCTGTGATTTCTTTTATATTCTTTATGTTCCTCAAATACAAGGATAACAAAGTACATAACTGGTACTTTAATAAGCATATTAATATTAAACATGGTCATATTTATAACCATATTGATAAATTGTTTTATTTTCTACCTAGAGACATTAATTGCTAGTAAATTACAATTGTTACATATGAGTACTGGATTTGGACTTATCATTTTCAAATGATAAGCATTTTTGATTGAGGATTATTCAATCTGAATTATTCTAGTTATAATTATTTGACTTATATACAAAATAATCCATGGACCTTCCATGACTTTGTTCTAGTCTCAGTAATTCATGTTAATGGCATTACTATTAATAAATAAAAATATAAATATTTATCAATGAAGAATTAAATATAACCTATACTAAACATATTCTTTATATAGTATGTAAGTATATATTAAAATTTTTAAATGTCAGTGGATATTAATAAAATCCAAAGCCTAACACTTTCCTGTTCACATCTCTAAATCTCTCACCAAGAATAAAATGACCTCTATCAGTTTAATGAAAAGTCAAATGCATAAAAACTCACCAGTAAGAATTTCCTTCCTCACTTTGAAAGTATCCACAATGGGTGTGATGATCCCTTCAATGGTCCCAAACATGCTGCCAAGCCCTAAATTTATCAGCATGAGGAAAAACATCACTGACCAGAAGGGAGATGCAGGGAAATGTGTCATGGCTTCTGTGAAGGCGATAAAAGCTAAACCAGTACCCTGGACTGCCTGAAAAATACAGAAAAAAAATGCAGTGTTAATACAGAGCAATATCACCTTGGAAAGAGAAGGGAAATCTCTAAATAATGGCCAGGGGCTACTAGGAATAAGCTGACATAATTTAACTTGTTAGATCATGCTCTCCTTCTCAGATTTAATTAGATCAAGTAACCCAAATAATGAAACTCTAATTTAGCAGAATTGCTAAACAGTGTATGCAATTACACTGTGATATAGTCTAAAGATTTCACAAGGATCCTGGAATGATATATTATATTAAATAATACATAGTAATTTTGTTTCTGTTAACCCATTACGTCCCATTGTCTCAGATATGGAATACCTATTAAAAACTAAAAAAATATATATCCTATGTAATTATAAAATATAGAATTAGTATAGTATATAATATGTAATATTATATAATAAGGATATAGTTATAATATTAACATATTGATATAATATGTATAAGCTCTATATTATTACTTTCAAAATTTTCAACACACCTATATCAATTTCATTGAAACACTTACAGAATTGAAAACTCGGTGTTTACTAGGTTAAAATGTATGAATATGCGTAGTGATTTACTATCATAGAAACATAAATACAAGTACATATGTACCTATTTCTGGACAAAAGCTTAGTATTGATCAATTAGTAGCTTTACCAACTGGTATAAAGCAAAAATAGACTATGAATACTAAACTGTTTTAACTTAAAAAAGTGTGAATGTAAAATAAAAGAATATGAACAGAATAACTGGAAAATAAAAAGCCAATTTTCAATCTTAAAAGATAAATCCACTACATTTACCCTTTTCTACTTCTGATAGTCTCATCTCATTACCAAATATTAAAAAAAAAGTTGGTCCAGCAGAATGAAATGAAATTACTAGCAAATATTAACATGAGTTTATTTCTGATAAACATCACAAATATTGAATTCTAAAATAACAACTTACTTTTAAGAAACTAAACCTCTAGCCAAACTTTTAGTTGATTGTGTTATTTTATGAATACAACAGATAGATCACAATTTTTTTAGAAACTTGCAAAAGCAAATTAGGAATTATGTTTCCTTATTAAATCCAAGGTTATTATGTCAAAGGGGGCTTCATCTATAATCTCAAACATTATTCTTTATATCAGTCTCAAGTAGAGTTAGTTATCTAAAGCCAGATGATAGTGGCCAATTTTACCACCATGGCTTTATTTTTGACAATACAAGGAAACACTGAAAGCCAATACAAGGGTATTTATTACTGTTTACTAATCTCTTGCTTATTAAAATATGTAATAATGGCTAAGAGGAAAGACAATCCTGACTTGTTGAATATGGAGGTCATGGAAGGCATTCAGACAATGATTCAATGTATAGCAAATGAGTCATAATTCAAACTCCATGTTAAAAACAAGAAAGCTATCAAACTACTCATCATCCTAGGATAAAAAACGTCTTTTTATTTATATTCACATTTTAAATTGCTCTGACTCAATCAATAAAATGGCTTTTTAAAATAAAGCAAATCTTCATGCTGTGAGAAAGTATGTTCTCTGCAATGAAGCATTTGAATTTTGAAACAGCATGATATCATCTGGGCATTTTAAAGGCTATTTTTCAGGAAAAAAATCTGCTAGATAATGCACATTTTAACAATATAATAATTATTTCATTGCTCAAACATGACCTACTAACTTTATTTAGCTCATCTTTGATTTGGCAGGAGTTGAGATGAAGAACAAAAAACTCCTCTTCTTTCACTTTCTGAATGATGTCATAAACTAAGTGATAATCTTCAGCAGTAATGTGAGAAAGGTTGATATGATGGGGAATAATATCCTGACTAATGTTTCCCATTTTCAAAAATTTTATGATCATCTCAGAATTTCTGAAAAATAGAACAACATGTGAATGAGCACGCAGGTTCTTTGCCACGTATTTTCTGTACAATTATGCCATCAAAAGCTAATGGAAATTAATTATCCATACTGTGCAATGCATTTCTCATTGACAACATTTGCTTTGAACCCCAGAACTGCAAACACCACCAATGTCGCCAGAACAGAAGTGAAAAAATTGATGAAAGACACCAGAACAGCATCAAAGTGGCAGTTGTTGTCTCTCTTGTTGTAGCTTGAAAAGGCAATGACGCCACCAAATCCCAGACCTAAGGCAAAGAACACCTGAGTAGCAGCTTCTCTCCACACCTTGGGCTCCAGCATTATTTCAAGCTGTTTGAAATTAAACAGAATAGAAATCAGCTACAAAATAATTAACTCATATGGCAGTAGTTCTATTTTTAAATAAATTACAAAGACATTTATGCACCCAAAGGGTATTAAAATCTGGAGGATAATATGTTCTTAAGCAGAAATCTTTTCTTTTTCAGAGAAATAATCAAAGAATATGAATAGGAAAAACTATCAAGCCTTTACATGGAGGCTTTACTAACATCAAAATTCTTTACCTTATATAGGAATTTTAAGTATTTTACAGCAAATTATCACAGAAGCATATGAAAGAAATATAAATTATCTTCAATTATTTCCCATTTGTCTTTTTTTTCTTTCCAAAGCAAAATAAATCAATTACTAGTAAAGGTTAAATAATTATTTTACTAAATACTCTTCCATTCTGTGTCTTCTGGTGGAAATCTAGTGGTTGAAGCAGTAAGCAATCATCAACTTGGTAGAGTTGAACTATGTCAACGTTGTTTCAGAGTTTTCATTCAAAACTTTCCTGAAAGATTTTTCTTTGAGAATAGAGGAAATTCAACTATGCAATCTATAAGATACCCTTTCAGATACAATGTTTTAATGTTCTGAATCTGTGAACACATATTTTAAGTAACTATGGCTTTACTTCTTAAGTAACTATCAAATTATTTCAAAGACATAAACAAAACTTTTAAATAGACCAACTATTATTAGCTATAGTTGACATAGACATCATTAGACATTTAAGTTCTATTTTAATAGTAACTAATGTTTAAATTGTACTTTTTACCTCTTTAGTGAAATTAACCCTATGAGAGCAGGGTCAAACGTGGTTAAGAAATGAACTTCACAGAGTTTCAGATCCTGATTATGCCATTTAATGGTTGAATAATAGTGAGATCTGAGTTTCAACCTCCTCAACAGAAAAATGGAAGTAACAAGACATGCATTACTACCACAGTACCTACCCTACTTTAAGTGCTCAATAATTGAAAACATATATAAACTATAGTGGCTGACACACTGATAGGCATCATATATAGCTTATCTTGTTTAAAATTCACAACAGCTCATGAAGTTGTGGTTACTATTATCTGATCTTTCAGAGGCCAGCAAAACTACCTAAGATTTCACAGAAGTTTTGTGGTCAAAGTAAAATATGAAAATAGGTTAATTCCAAAAAGTCATGCTCTCTCAGGTGTTAGGATTTGTTGTTTCACTTAATTTTTAGTCTTTATTATTTTAAAAAATATTAAATATTCTTGTTAAACATAATCATGATTATATTTATAATTTATGAACAGTTAACTAAGATACATACAACATTCATTCACCATTTTGCATTACCAGTCTGAGAAATGCTGGTCAGACATGCAAGTGCCTATCTCAATTTGGCCCACTAGATGGCAGGAAATACCTATTTACTAAAGGCAGTGTTCAGATTTCTTCGATTTAGTTCTTTCAAAGTATTTTGCATACTTAGGTACGTTTTTTACCCTACATAAACATTATAAGTTAAAAGGTAATTTAAAACTACTATCATTTTTATATTAGCTATCATATCCTACATGCTGACCGAATACAGTAACTCATTCAATAGTGAATGAAAAGTGAATTAAGAAAAAATTAACATTTTAATAGTAATTCCTACTCCAGGCTAAAAATCTTAATTTATGCTGCATTTTTCAATTCTGGGGCCATGTAAAGGTCCTATATCAAATTCTAAAATATCTATGTAAATCAAATGTTTAGAATTGTCACAAGAAATTGACAATTTAGAAAGCAGATAGATTCCAGAAATTCATAAAGAATTTGGTTGTCTCGAGCTCAGAAAATATTTTTTTTCCAATATTATAAATATAAATGTTTGGGGTCATTAAGTATGGCTCATTTCAAGCAGATTTTAATTATAAAGTGGCTGAAATTTATAATTCTAGTTTCTCCCTGAGTACAGGTTCCAACAACTCTAAATTACACAGGACTTTTGAACTAGGCAAGAAAACCAGACACCAGTGTCAGCATTTTTGCGACTACAGAGTAATATCAACTCAAAACCAGACACAGAGAGAACACAGCTGCGTTTAGCTCCTGTCAAGGCAGCTTCCAGGAGACACAGAGAATTCCACAGAAGTGAATCCCTCCTGCCCAGTCACAGCCAGCAGGAGCTGCACATTAGCCGTTCAGATAAATTCCAACTTCTGAATGATTTTGGAAGCTGTCTTTGTACTGTCATATCTTTATGTCTGCCTATGATAGCATCAGGAAATTCATAGTGAGGAGCCTTTCATTTTAGTGAATAACAAAAACCTGTGCTCCCCAAAATTTATTTTTGATGGCCTGCCAGATCAAACTAACAAGTTATGATCAAGTCCCCAAGTTCTGAATAACCAGTTTCCCTGTGCCTAGCACTGAGTTCAGCTCTACTAAGTTGAATGACAGTGTGAGTTCTAATAACTCTAGGAAGCCCAGTGAGAATTTTTCTGAAATATATAAGCATTTATAAAAATTTCTAAGATAAGCACTACACATATTTTTTTCCAGGAGATACAAAAACCACAAAACAAAACAAAAACTTATAAAAATTAGATTTTCTATGAAACAATATTCTAGAATGTAGGGGGGGGTGGGCATCTTTAACGTAGGCCCATGGATTTCAGGTGATCTGCTAATCTCCTCAAACTCCAAGCAAATTAATATGCTCATTATGTTCGTATCTTCTGATAGCAATATACTATTGTTGGTTTTTCGAATGATTTCAGGACACAGAAAAGGCTAAGAACCACTGAAATAGAAAGGGAAGAATAAGTGAAGATTGAAAGGTTCTAGAATTTACTGTGAAAATTGGAAGTTAATTTTAAGAGAAGGATTTTTGAAGTTTAAATTCTGATCATCTTAGTCTAAAAGTAAAATGGGACCTTTATCATTGGAGATAGATAAATTTAATTATAGATATATAAACATTTTAGTTTTGCTAGGATGGTTAACATAATTATAATTTAAAAGTCTAATGTAGTCCGTAGCAGTGGCACACACCTGTAATACCAGCTGCTTGGGAGGCTGAGGCAGGAGGATCACAGGTTCAAAGCCAGCCTCACCAACACAGAGACGCTCTAAGCAACTCAGTGAGACCCTGTCTCTAAATAAAATATGAAAAAAAGGACTGGGAATGAGGCTCAGTGTTTAAGCACCTCTGAGTTCAATCCCTGGTACCCAAAATAATAAGGGGGGAAAAGCCTAATGTACATATGTTGGAACAATTATCCTTGAAATGTAACTGTGGAAATATATTTAACAATATACATGAATGTTTCCTGATGATACACTTTAAATAGAAGTATGGCACATACCTTGGGGGTGAACATGTGGCGGATACCATCAATTGAGCCATTTAAAAGGAGTGCTCTAGTTAGGAAGCATATAAGTACCACATATGGGAACAGAGAACTAAAATACATAATCTGCAAGAAAGAAAAATAAAATTATATGAGATTCACAAAAAACTATTTTTACAGTTAAAACTGCTCTTCTTTTATATGTATTCAGAGTCACAGTTTCTATAACTAATACTAATATTAATGACTTATAAAGCCATCTTTTAAGAATAGATTTTAGTCTTGACTCAGCCTTATCAAAGATCCTATTTGAGACATAATGAAAAATGCTAAAAGTTTATTTTTCATTTTTAAATGGTAGATAATAATTGCATGTATTTATGGGATACAGTAAATAATTTAATACATGTATACAGGTGTATTCATGTGTAAGCACCAAATGGGGCAATTAACTTGTTAGGAACTTTCAAATTCCTTTCTTCTAGTTAGTTTGAGATATATAATAAATTATTGTAAACTACAGTCACTCTATTGTGCTACAGAACACTAGGATTTATTCCTCCTAATTGTATTTTGTAACCTGTCATTCAACCTCTCTCTATCCCTGTCCTCTCTTCCCATCTCAGCCTCTAGTGATCATCATCCTACTCTCAGTTTCTATGAGATGAACATCTTTAGTTTCCACATGAGTGAGAACGTGCAGTACTTATCTTTCTTGCCTGCTTATTTCAAATAAGATACTATCCTCCAATTCCATCCACATTGTTGTAAATGATAGGATTTCATTCTGTTGGCTAAATGACCAAATAGTGGTGTGTGTGTGTGTGTGTGTGTGTGTGTGTGTGTGTGTGAGAGAGAGAGAGAGAGAGAGAGAGAGAGAGAGAGAGAGAGAGAGAGAAAGATATTAAGGAAACTTTTACTTAATTTCTTTTGAAATAATAGTCCATAGATATAATACACCTGGAATAGTGTTGATTCCTTATAATTCACAAAACAACCAACATTGACAACAAAAAACTAATGTGAACTAATTCCCCCCAAATTTCCTACTTCTATTTAAGTTGTTCCTTTCTTTTAATCAAAGTTCCGTTATAATTCTGATAAATTTTACAAAGCAGAGAATGGTCTCTACACTGTCTCCTATACAAACTGAACAACTAACCGTGTAAGTTTTCTACCTTCTGCTTCAGCAACTTTTCCCACTAAATTAAACAGTTCAGCAAATAGTTAATTACTTCAAAGGAAAGGTTCCCGCCAAACATTCTTCCACCTAGAAATCTCCATAGGTCTAATAGGTCTCTAAAACGTTTCAGGTCTGGAAGCAAACTTCTCAATTTCCCCAAAGCTTTTCTCAACTATCTTCTTTCAGAAAATAGTCCGCCATCCATTCAGTTGCTGAAGCAAAACATTTAGAAGCAGTCCTGGACTATTTGTAATAGTCTTTCAACTGTTTTTTCCATGCTACCCTCGGGCTATATCATTCACTGCTTTTCACAGAGTTTCTAATACCATTGGAATTGCTCCCTCTGGCTAGCAAAGCTGTGCACTAGAGAGCCTGCTGTCCATCTCTCTCCCCTGCTGAGCTTTGGTCCTTCAGACCTTTGTTGTCTGTGGGTGTACTAAGTTTGCACCTTTCCCTCTTTTGCACCTAACTTGATCCTCTTTATTACTTAAAGCTCATCTTTATCCTCTCCCATAAGTCTTCCCTGACCACCCAAAATAAGGCCTTGTGTTTTTCTATTCTGTATCTCCCATGTGCCTTTCCCCTCTGCCCCAGGAAAGGTAATGATATAACCTTGTTTGGTTTGGTTTGGTTATTTTATGACAACACTTAGCACTACTGAAATTGTCTATGTGTTCAATTATTTCCTGTACCCTCTCCTGGAATATAAGCTCTGTGAGGGCCAGGGTCTTTTCTATTCACTGCCATCTCTCAAAGAGCTGACATGCCATAGTTATATGCTATATATCTGTGGAAGGAAGGACTATGGGTTGGGAGGCAGAAAGAATGGAGAAAAACTTCCATCACATAGCATGGCTCAGGTCAGGAAAGAGACTGAATCCAATATTTACTAAAAATGACATAGAAGAAAAAGCATGACAGTAATTTGCATTTCCTGTATAGTTTTACCCACTTAATCATCACAATTAAACATGTGAAAGACCCAAAGAAAAATGTTATGTATAAGATCTCAGCATATTAAAAATCAAAATAATAAATGAAATATCTATATTTTACTTTAATTAGTTGTAAAAAATACAGTTGTCGAGTTATTATAGGTTGTTAATACTTTGATTATATTTCTTCACTTAAATTTGTGGCTTTATTTTTCTCCCTGCTCACTTTTAGTTTTCTTTTAAATTTATCATTTGTCTTGATTTCACTTGATTTAAAGCTATGCCCTTTATGATTCTTCTTCACAGTGTTTAAACATAGTCAAAAGCATGAATTCTCTTTTGTATAATATCTTAAACTTTTTTTTTTTGGACAAAACTCCAATCTGCTACCTCATTAGTGACTTAAATGCATTCCATTAATCCCACATTTTGAAAGTAGAAATGAAGGTTACATAATAAAATAGTCTGAATAGGTAAATTATTTTTCCAAAGAATAACCTTTTTAAATTTTACACTTCTATTGTATTTTTTACTCTTAATTATTTTACATTTATATTTTACTTTTATATTTTTAGTAATATTTCAAAGTAGGCACTAAGGGAAGAAAAGTTTCCTCTTACATTTTTTCCAAGCTAATCAATTCCAACAAATCCTCAATATGTCCCTCTTCCCAATGTTTATAACCAACTGATCACCAAGTCCAATTGATTCTGTCACAGATATTACACAGCTCTCTTTCCATCCTCTGTGACATGCCACTTTCATTCTGACAGTAGTTCCAGATTATCTTTCCTCCACATTCTGGCAGCTCCCCTCTGAATCTGAGAAATCCAAAATTCATACTACTTCCAACGTAAGCTTTCTAAAGATCTCATGGTGTTACTGACCTGCTAAAAATCCTCAAATATTCCACAGTTTTTGTTAAGTCAAAGCCCATTATTTTACCAGTATCCACAAATACCTCAATATCTGTAATCAACTTACATCTCATGCTTTGTTTCCCACAAACTGCACAAATTGTAGGTAAAAGTCACACAGAAGTACTCAGTAATCTTTGGGCTTTGAGCATGCTGTTTTCTCTGTCTACAGTTTTCTCTCTGAATTTTCTGAAAATCTTCTCTTCAAACATCAAATCTTACCCCCAATTCAGGTTAATTTCAAAGGTTACCTTGATTCTATCAAAAACTCTCTCTATTACTGCACTTATGATACATATATATCTATACCATTAAATTGTGAGTTTCATAAGGGAAAGATTATGGTCTATTAATATTTGCATATCCTTCAGTGCCTGATATATAGTATATAATCAAAAATATTGAAAATTGAAAAGAACATACATTAAATTAAATTTGCCTTTTTGTACATATTCCCTTAAAATTATTTTCATCCTATAATATTTCTTAATTTCATATTAATTATATAATCAGACTTATTTCAATTTTCATTTATTGATTCAACACATATGTGAGTTCTTAATGACACTGATCTGGATACAGTGATAAGATAACTAATATAACTTCCTAACAAGGAACAGAAACAGAAAATAACAATCAATATTTTAAACAAAAGTTGTACTTAGTAGCTCACATTTCATTTTTATTCTTCTGTGAGCAAATATAAGAATAAAATATTCAATTATTAAATTCCAAAATACAAAAGATATATCTTAACACAAAGCAGAAGCATCCCTGTTGTTTTTAAATAATTTTTTTTTGCGTTTAATCATATGGCTCTAATCTTATTACATCAAAATAGACAGCTGTATAATATCTTTAAAAATAGGATAAATTCAACCTTACTGGCTATATATAGCACAGACACATCTAAACATTGTATACATTGCTACCCAAAATTATTTTTTAATATTTTTTAGTTGTCAATGGACACAATGCCCTTATTTTATTTATTTGTTATGTGATGCTGAGAATGGAACCCAGTGCCCCACACATATGAGGTAAGTGCTTAACCACTGAGCCACAACCACAAGTCCCCAAAATTATTTTATTGTATGCATTATTGCCTAAAGTTCCTTTATCATACATACTACACACGTTGTTACCTAAAATAGTATACATTGTTATTTTCACATTAACTAAAATTATTTTGTGAATTTTTGATTTATTGCCTCTGCCACTAGAATAGAAATTCCATGAAAACAGACACCTCATCTGTTTTATAAGTTTTTTATGAGTGTTTTTTATTAAGTGTTCAATAAATATTTGTTACACAAGTCAGTGAAAGCCTGAATCATCCTCAAGATGTCCAAAAGTATGTACTTTTAGAACAAAGGGATGAAGCAATGTAATATATTCCATTGGCTAATTTTTTAGATTCCCCTCAACCTTTTAGTTAAAACACTTCACAGTAAGTCTTTTAAGAAAAAGGCAGGAAAATCTTGAGTTCAAAGCCAGTCTCAGCAGATTAGCAAGGCACTTAGCAACTCAGCAAAACCCTATCTCTAAATAAAATGTAAAAAAGGTCTCTGAGGATATGGCTCAGTGGTTAAGCACCCCTGGGGTTCAATCCCTGATACCAAAAATAAATAAATAAATAAATAAGT
The DNA here is from genome assembly GCF_021218885.2 of Marmota monax. Taxonomy (NCBI): domain Eukaryota; kingdom Metazoa; phylum Chordata; class Mammalia; order Rodentia; family Sciuridae; genus Marmota; species Marmota monax. The sequence continues at coordinate 14,305,321 of NW_026694491.1, read as the reverse complement.
TTAGCAATCAAAATATTGTAAAAAAAATTTTTGTTTTGCTGAACTCTCAAAAAAACTAGAAAACATAATAAACTAGTTTTTCTTTACATCTTACCTTCCTTTGCCTTTATTATAAAAACACCCTCAGAAAGAATCATTATTTGTGAGGATTTTGTCACCAGTTTTAGTTCCATGAGCCATTTACTGGCTATTTAATTCTGGACAATTATTTATTCCTTCCAAGTTTGTCAACTTTGTGATAAAACGAGGATAAAGAATTCAACTCATGACGGATAGATACTATGAGCTAATATATGCAAAATATTTAACACAGTTCTGGCAGTAACTACAAAGAAGTACTGGTAGAAAACATTATTTTGGAAGTAACCTTAGAGGTTCTCATTTCTGTACTTTCTCTTTGAGTAGGAGACCCCCTTAATTGACACTGCCATGGGGAGACAGTATAGCCTCTGACCAAGGATGCTGAGCTCTACCACTGAGGAACTGATTTGTTACAAGGCCTCACTCCTGAAAAACACTCCCCCACCCTCCATGATCCCCATATGGGATCATAGTTCTGTTCTCTGTATCCACACAGAACAACCTTATTCTTCTTTTGGTTTGACTATAAAGAAGATTGTGATCCCAGAGCAACTACTTCCCCTCTCTATAAAGAAGGGAAAAATAAGATTTCAATTAAACCCAGTATTGTAGATGTGGCCCAGCTGTGGTGTGTCTACCTGACCCAAAGGATAATGACACTATCACACCCCTTTTAAATCATGCAGTTTCCAATTAGCATATGAGCATATGTGTTGCATGTGTGTTCTGATGAAGCATATCACAAGCTAACTCATGTTTTTTCTTTTAGTTGCTAAATTCTCTGTGAAAGTTTTACACATACAACATTTACACCATATTTCTCTACTCTGTACTGGTGTAACTATTTATTTGGAGGGTTTTTTTCAGGGGGTGTAGGGCAAATACAGAACTTTATATATATACATACATACATAAATGTAAATGTGTATATATATACACATATATATGTATATATATATATATTCCTCATAATTTTCATTTTATTATATTATCACCTTGTTCCAGATTGAGAAATTATAATAATTTTTCATACTACTGTTCATATTACTTATGGTTAGCTTTCTTCCCATCTGGACTATTAAATTCCTTCTTTAGATTTTACCCCAATGCCACTGTCTCCCCAAGCCTTCTCATCAAAACAATAAATTGTATGTGCTATATATATTGTTATATTTCATTTGATATATTACACGACATTAGGAAAAAACAACAATATTGCTGAAGAAATTTCAAATGTTCTCCTCACAAAAAATACTAAAAATTTTAGGTGACAGAAATGTTAATTAGTTTGATTAAATCTTTCCACATTGTGCTCAAAAAATCATAATACTAACTTTGTACCCCATAAATATATACAACTTTGTCAATATGTAATAACAAAAGTAAAGAAGTACTATTTTAAAAAATGAGCAGCTCTTTGGAGATAAGATAAAGACTAAGAAAAAAAAAGGAACAAACTTTGGTAGTAACAGAACTTTAAAACAATGATTTTTTTTTAACATCTGGCTCATCATAATTGGTTCTCTTTTTATACATGCTTATCTTAGGAATCATTTAAATGTGGTCAGATCCAGATTAAATTCTATTCCTTTATTTATAATCTAACTGTAATGTGACTCTGACATAGAACACATTGTTTGCACTTACTTAAACATTAAATACAATAACAGTTTTGAAAGATCTAAAGATATTCAGATGTGTTAGGCATTGTATTTACTGCTTCAATGGCAAAATAGCATATAAAGTTTCCAGTGGGAAGATAAATGCAAAATGAATTGATTTATAAGTTAAAAAGTCATAATTATTTTTAACTGAAAATAACAAGAAGCAAAGATGAATTAGATGGACTTCTGACCCTGTAAAGTTCACTAACTAGTAATTTCAAACATCAGAACGATGGGCATTTTAGCATTATTATCACTGAACACAGGTTCTGGATTTGACAGATTTATGCCATGAAACTTTGGGCAAGTTACCTAATTTCTCAAACCTCTTTTTTTTCTGTAAAATGGGCCTGAAAATAGCAATTACTTCTGAGAGTTACTTATATAATTATAAAATATAACAAGTAGTTATCCCAGTGCCCCAAGCAAAATAAACATGTACTAAATAGTGACTTCTATTATTTTTCTTGCATAAATTGTTGTCTTTACCAACATATTATTATTGTTGGTATTATTATTACTATTATTATTAACTACTACTGTTACTATTACTATTTCTACTCCTACTAATAAATGATGGTGAGTTACCCTAAAAAAAGATACATGCATCCTGTAGAACAGCAACAACAAGCCAAGACATCTAAAATTCACTTAAGGTATTTTCAACTACAGCTTCTTCAAATTTTCAATTTGTCCTGGTAGACAAGCTCTTAAGTCTTTTATAGACTCTGAATTCTCTGTGATTATCAAAACTACCTAACTGATGTTTAGAACTTTAAGAAACATTTCATTCTACATAATTTTAAAATTCTTTATGCAATGATTCCTTAGAATCCCTACAGAAGAGAAATGCATGATATAAAACAGAATAAATGCATTATTCATTATACTACTTTCCCCAGTTTCCAAGATTGGAACTAAATGGTAATGAGAAAATTGAAACATAATGGCCAACTGAATAAATAACAACAATGACAAAAATAAAGGTCTTTTATGTATGGACAAAAATTTTGAAGATTTTGCTGAAATAAGGAAAGGTAACACATGACATTAAATTTCACTATAAAATACTTATATCTTTATTTATGTCCTTTCCTAAACACACTTTCAAAAGCATTTTTTCCACCAGAATAAAATGCTATACAAATTTGTGACAACTTGGGGTGGGAGGTAAGGGAATGGTGCTTAGTAGAATCAGGAGTGGCTCTAACATACTAACTTTTCCAGAAGACTGGATGCCTTTGATCATTGCCAAGCAAACCATGACCCAGGCAGCCAGCAAGCAGACAGTCATCTTCCAGTTCAAGCCCCCACTTTCAGAAATGGAACTGGAAATATTCAGTGCTTCTCTGTACCAGTAGTAGGTGGTAGCAGAACTTTTTTCACATTCTGGCTCTATCACTATAGAAAGAAAGGTAACACAATAAATCATTTCAGATTATATAGAGAAATGAGTCCATTTTTTTTCAGTAAGCCTGCAAATCCATTCTTAACATTCTCTAGAAAAGTACTGCTATTGTACACCAGCATTTAAATTCATAGGAAGAATAAAAAACTGAACAATACAAAAAATTGGAGAACCAAATGACATCTGTCCTCCTTGATATTTCCTATTATGAAGTTCTGAAGTAAGAATATGTGAGATTCTTATCAAAATAATTAAAATAAACTATGTATGTTGCACCTATCACTCCCATAATGATCTGATTGATATCCTTGGGTAGTACTGTCACCACAACTCTACCTACTAGCCACACACTTTTGAAATGAGGCTAGCCTAAAGCAATATGTGCTTTAAGTATAAAATTCAAACTGTATTTCAGACTTCATATGTGAAAATTTTAAATTATTATGTTAATAATACTTATATTAATTATAGGTTAAAAGCATAATATTTAGAATAATTGGAATAAATAAAATATTACTTTTCATATTTCTTAAATGTGGCTACTATAAAATTTTAAGCTACATACATGAGTTCTATTATACAGGACATTGTTCTTTATATTCTTGGGGGTTTTCTTTGGTTTTGTTTTTTGTTTTTGTTTTTTTATGATGAGAAACCTACCAAAAAAATAGAACCTAAGATGTAAAGGCAATTACTATAGTTCACATTCATATTTCTGCCGCTTTTTTGTAGGTTTTAATAAAGATGTAAGGTATCAATTAGGGTACACAATAAAAAAGACTCAAAGTTTATAAGTGAATATTTAACCTTAAATATTTAAATATTTAACCTTAAAATATTTAACCTTAATGACACAGGACAAGTAAAATAAGTTGGAAAGAGTCAGTAAAATCAGATGATAACAAAAGACTCTCTCTCTCTGAGTATGCCAATCCAGAAAAAGAAGGAAGTCTGTCATGATGATAATTTTGAAAGATTTTTCCACATAATTTTCAAAAGGCAAAAAATAATTTTGAAAATGTGTGCTTTAAAAAAATCTTAGAATCTTTAAATACAAACACTACACTGCACATGTCTTACAAGTATGTGAAGCATTTTTCACCAAAGGACACTGATCCCAAGGTAGAGGTTGCTGAAAAGACTGAGAAAAGTAAAACAGAGTCCAGCCAATGATGACGTTGTAGTAGAGAGCCACAAAATAGCACACCTGCAAAATGAAATAATATGATTGCATTAAATCTCTCCCATGCCTCATCCTTTAAAAAGAGATGTAATACATAAAACTCCATTTAACATTTTAAAATTTCTCCTCATTTTATTTTTTATTTGAAACACATTATATTTTATTAAAAGTCAATGACACTTGAAGGCCTTAAAGCATGCATTATTGAGATTGAGCTACATTAAGATTTACAGTCCATCTTGTCTATTAGTCTATACTCAAGTAATGTTCTTAAAACCTAATTAAACACACTCTGAGGTTTCATTTAGATATGAATTATATCATTCCAAACCCTGAAAATATTGCATTCACCACCAGAACACTTACTACACAACTTGCAAATCCAATTCCACCCAGTTTGGGGCTTATGTAGTTCCACACACCAATGCTGCCTCGCCGAATTCTTTGACCCACAGAAAGTTCCAGGAAAAAAAGGGGAATACCTATTACCAGAAGTAGTATTAAATATGGTAAAAGATATGCACCTACAGAGACAAGAACAAATAAAACAGATTATATTTTTAATAGTCACAGTAGAGAACAAATTAATTCTATTACATGAAAGACAATATTTGAGCTTCTTTAAGTTATAATTATAGATGACATTAAAGAAAATTTAATTTTATTACTTTAAACTTTCAAAATTTTTAAACCTGAATTTGACTTCTACAAAAACTTTTTGATAAAATAATTATGATAAAAGGCTATTAATAGTTTAATTTTGGGGGGCTACTGTAAAATGGCTTCTTCATTTTCCAATTAAATAATTGATTCTTTAAAATCAACTCAATTTAAAATCACCTAAAAAATGTGGGAGAAATCTCATGTAAAGAGAAGAGAGACATATAGAACAGAGGAAGGGGACTAGAAGGAGAAAAGAGGGGAGGAAAAGGGGAGGTACTGGGGAAAGAAATTGATGATATTGTATTGCTACACTTTGTTCATGTACAAATCTGTAACAAGGAATTCCACTGTTGTGTATAATTACAATGCACTATGTTTTTAAATGGAGGTAAATCAAAAAGTAATTGTTTTCTGGTGTAGATTTTACAAATTCCTAGAAAGCTTCATATAATGTTTATAAAGTCATTTATTAATAGCTATATAAACTGATTTAAATCATATATTCCCAATCTGAAAAACTGGAGTGAATGAGATTTTATGTGTATTAAAAGTGACTTTTTGTTTTCCAAACACAGTAATATCACAGAATAAAAAACAACTGCCTAATCTGAAATTTTTTAAAAAATGACAAAATGACTTCTACTAGGGTCAAATGTCATTTTTCTCATATACATTACATAATAAAAGCACATGTCAGGAAAAAATTTTCCCTCAAATCTGTAAGAAGGGCACAAGTAATTGAAGAACTGAAATAGTTGATGTCTATTATAAAAATGCATGTGCCAGGAAGAGAGAATTATTTTCCATTTAAATTCCAAGTGAAGACATATGACTAGTGATTTTAAAATATAATGAATGATTTGTCAATATTAATATCAGATCCAATTAATTAGATAAACAAGTTAATCATGAAACCTGTACTCATTTCCACATGAGAAAAACATTCGAATTATTAATAAATACCTTTAAGTTGGACTTTTTACATTCATATTTCTTAAGTGTGGTCCAACTATAGTCTGTTAAGTGTAGCAGGAAGGCCTTTAATTGATGGTACTAATTCTCATTTTTATGAGGTCATTTATTATATATTCCATATTTTTAAAAATGTGTTTAATTTTATTTAATAGATTTTGGAAGATATTCAGATTGTTCTGGCAATCTGAATATCTTCCAAAGAAGAAGTAAATAGTAATAGATTATTTTCAAATTAATTATCTCAGTATCTATACATCCCTTCAGTGATAACTTTATACAGTAATTCCCCCTAATAGAATGGTTGATACATAATTTCTACCTCCCTATTAATCTCAATCTTTCAGATTTTAGTTGATTGTACAAATGACTGAACTTACAAAACAAAATTACCTAAATTCTAATCCTAAAATGATGAGTAACATTCAGGTGCTCCTGACTGGAACATGTTTCCCAAAGGACTGAAAATGAATTTCAACACCAGGATCAAACTTCAAGAAAGTGAATGAATTTATTAACATGTGAACAGCTAAGGAAAATAAAAGAAAGAAAGAGAGAGAGACTTAAGACTGGACTCATTGGGAATCTTTCCTGTTATGTGTACAGGATATGCTACTTATACACAGCCCTTTCCTTTAACTCAAATGATTCTAACTTTAGTCTCATATTTAAAAGTCATAGCTAAAGTATAATATTTACTATTAAAGAACTCACTATTTTCCAGGCACATTTCTAAGACCATTACATATAGTTATTTCTTCCTTAAAGAATCCAGTGAGCAAGTACAAGTATTAACCCCATTTAACTCATGTGGTAACTCGTGAAAGGTCACATGGTGCCAAACATGGAAAACAACCAAAGTGACTTCAAAATAAGATCGAGTTATTTTCTATACCATAGCACTTACTAAGCTTGATCACTGTGGTTGAAGTATGATCTCTTCAGATAAATCAACTTATATGGGGATCTATTATTTTTTCCTGTTGTTCATAAAGTGCCTCAAATTATTAATGATAAGATTTTTGTAGCCTCAGGCTCTTGGGCTAAATGACTGAGAAACCTCAGTACTATACTACATGCTGAGTGTAACCTTTAGTCCTCTAATGCCATCTTAAATTATAAAACCTCTTGTTTTATGATACATGCAATGCAGCTCTCTAGTCTTTGTGTTCAAAAGGTAGAAAGCAACACTACAAAATACAGAGGTATTTTCACTTTTTTACATATGGAAATAAAATGGAAGATCCATGTTTGCTAATAACAAATTGCTAAATATGAAATCTCTTAGAGCTCCCAACCAAGATAGATTGGAATGCACAACCCAACTTTTCAGTCAAGACAGCTTTCTTCCTTAGTATGGCTAGTAGTTCTCCAAAGAAAAAGATCTCCAAATCAGAATTTGTCTTCTGCCAGTCCTGGAAAATTGAATGAATTTTGAGAAACAAAAATTTAAGGTTTTGTATGGTTGCTTATAGTTGATTTGATAATTTAAGTCTTATGTGATGCTAGTAACCAGCTGAGGAGAGGACAGCTCTCAGTGATTGATGGGTGATGCATCAGGACTTTAGTATTAATTCTTACCTATCAGAAGACTTGTCAGATAAGCTACTTTCCCCAAACCTCTTGTTTTGTACCTGGATGAATTAACCAGCTTAAACATATTTTGTTACTATAAAACCTTAGCTTTTTATCTGTTACTTAGGGGAAAAAATACTTCACATACAAAGGTTTATTTTATTTAATTTGATGCAGCATTTGTAGATTTAGATTTCAATTACATCTTTTGTTCAATCAAAAAAATTATCATAGGCTTGAATCAAATAGTGTCTATTCTTTGTGTGATGATATGTATAACTTATGGAATATTTGGGGTTTAGTCATACTTATTTTAACAGCTTTCATGTAAATAGATAATAAAATTTCAATCCAAACGTTACTTAATTTAACATTGTTTGATATTGATGTGCTACAGAATTAATTTCATACATCAACAATTTCTTCCTCTGTTGAGATTTTTTTCCTAGATTTCGAAGACAATATCTACTAAGGAAGTCTGGATGATTATATGCACAAAAACAAATAGCAGGAATATCGATGATGGTTCAGTAATTTTTGCTTAAAATTAAGAATACTCATGTATTTAAATTGAATATTGTTTCAAAAACTATAGAATTGCAAACCAAAGATTTAAGATCTTTAAGGATGAAGAAGACTGGCATTATATTAATTATCTGGTGCCATTCCTTCTACTGGCTCTAAAAGTCCTGGTCAGCATTTAAAGACCATATTCATTCCACATTGCATGTCAGTTTTGCTTTATAAAGAGTGAGGCAAATTAAAATTCAGAGTTAATGAGTCCATAGGGAGAAAATTCTCTCTGTCTTCCTTCACCAATGTTGGCTTATGTCAGAAACTTTAGGTTGTTCTCAAAGGGAATAAATGACAGGCACAATGGATGTAACATTTGTTAGAAAAGTTCCAGTCAGAAATCCAGAGATGTTTATAACATTCACAGAAAGAATTTGAGAATGTGTTACCCTTAAGTATTCCCTGAGTATTTGTAGCAAGCCAATCTGTTCCTATGGAAACCTAATCTGAAAACAGAGCTGGGCTCATTTCCCACAATTGGGTCTCCCTAGCTTTGCAATGGAATTCATAGTTTCAAAAATACTGAGACTAACAATGGGAGCTATTTGAAATAATCATATGCAATTTACTATTCCAGTACTTTATCACTTAAAACAAAGAACTTACCACCTCCATTCTTCTGACAGAGGTATGGGAATCTCCACACATTCCCCAAACCTACAGAAAATCCAACTTGAGCCAGGATGTATTGGAGCTTACTGTTCCAAGCTGGTCTTTCATCTTCAGCTTCAGATCCGTCTTCAACTTCTAAATCTTTCTCCTCTTGGACGTCAACAATTAGTTCACTCTTCTTAAAAGCATCATCCACAGAGTCTTCATTGGAAAGAAGGTCTTTGACAGACTCAATAACCTCATCGTCTAATTCTCTTTTTACCACCTTGCTATTTTTAGGCATTGGAAAGTACGAGAAGTATTATTTTTAAAAACTCCCTTATGGCAAATGTGTTAATTCTCTTTTTTAAAAAAATGTTACTTGATATGAAGTAAAGACTTAGGAGAATATCAAATAAATCCTTGATTCAAGGTGATAAAGTCTTATGAATCCTGGATCTGTTATGTCCAATATTCTGTAGATACCTGTAAAATTATAAGTTGAAAATTGATCATATTCAATGATGAAAAAATTACAAATACTGAATCACTACCCTTTCTTGTTCATATTTACAATGGAAACTCTTTCTATAGAGTATAAAAATATGATTATCCCTGCCTTTCAGAGCTTAATATTTCTAAAAGTATAAAACATATAAAAGCGTATGAGTTTCATACACATTTTCTTTTACCTAACTTCCTCCTTGCAAAAATCTTGGATCTCGGATACACCCAATAAATAATGTATATTCTATTCACTAGAAATTAAAAGGTTGAATTCTTCCTTTTCCCTCCCTAACTAAAGTTGATTTTTTTCCTACACGTCTTATTTTGTTCCTGATACAAGTACATTCACAACTGCAAGCCAACCCCATAAATTTGTCTTCTACATTATTTCTTCTGCTCAAGTATTCTTCATTCCTCATCCACCCGCTTATTTGATATTGTAATGGAGACTTATTCGATTGGCTTTAGAAGCATATATCTAACAGAGATTAAATGACTATTAAGTAACTATACTATATGGCAGAATTTAAATGATCTGACATCATCACAACAGAAGAGATCAGGTATGATGGTTAAAAGGTACATTACAGTTGGTCAGAAATGGAGTGAGACCACGCCAAACATAAGAAGTAGGATGAATAGAGCAGGAAGCAGGAAAATTCCTGATATATTTGTGAGCATCTTCTAAACTCAAGGAAAACACTTATCACTTTGGGATTTTTATCTTTTCTATTTCTATGTTACATTTTACATCCTTTAACAAACTCAGACATAGGCTAAGTGTAGAGAGCACATTCACAGACCAACAGAATTGTCTGATTGAAAAAGTGACTAAATAGCCAGGCTCTGTGGTGCACACCTGTAATCTCAGTGGCTTGGGAGGCTGAAAAAGGAGAATCACGAGTTCAAAGCTGGCCTCAGCAAAGGTGAGGAACTAAGCAACTCAGAGAGAATCAGTCTCTAAATAAAGTAAAAATAGGGCTGGGGATGTGGCTCAGTGGTTGAGTGCCCCTGAGCTCAATCCCTTGTACCAAAAAAAAAAAAAAAGTGACTAAATATTTGAGAATCGGATGGGAAAGCTTTAGAAAGAATGACCCTAAAATTCTGGCATTCACTGCTGGGAAAACAACTTCTCACAGCACCTATTTTAAAGATACCAATGAGATTTAATATGTAAACAGTTCATGAAAATCTTGAAAGGATTACTATTAGACATATACTGAGAGAGCCAGGTATAGTGATGCATTTCTGTAATCCAGTAACTCAGGAGGCAAGGCCAGCCTCAGCAACTTAATGACACCCTATCTCAAAACAAACAATTAAAAAGGTCTTGGGATATAACTCAGTAATAAAGTACCCCCAAGTTCAATCCCTAGCACAGAAAGAAATATTGATTTACATTGAAAGTCAAATGAACAACTATCACACCCCCCTGTAATATTAATGAGCAAAACAGAGTGCTGGGTAATTCAATGGGGGAATAAAATAACTTGACCATGTTAACTAATCTGTTGCCTTTAGATTTGCATAATGTTTAGTCCTGTCCATAATTGAAATATATACCCTAAAAAGCAAACACTCACACAGGATTAGAAGAAACTATAGGAAATTCTGAAAGAGAAGCACCTCTAGAAATGAACAACTTCTCACAGCACCTATTTTAAAGACGCCAATGAGGTTTGATATGTAAACAATTCATGTAGTTTGGGATTTATCTGCTTGATTTGCATTATTTACCCTAGGGCTCAGTAATATCAGTGGCATAAGTGAATGAATACAACCACTGAAAAACTGAAATAAGCTAATTTCCAAATATTTTTTGCTGAAGAGCCTAACCTAACATATAAGAAAGTGTTAGTGAAATATGAAATATCCACATTAAACTTTAGCATTTATTGTATTGTCTAAAGATAAAAGTTGTTAGTTGTTACTAACAAAGGACACTTGAATTGGAGCATTGATTTCAGTATTGACCTTCTTGAACTTGAATCCTAGTTTTATTGGTATTAAATTTGTAACTTCCAGTTGTTCTTTCTTAACCTCAGTTTCTTTAGTAGATAGTGATCTATTTTTCTCCCAAGACAGTAGAACAGTTAAAAAAATGTATACAGATTTGAAGATATTAGTATAGTAAAAGCACCCACCATTTTATGGGGAAAAACTTCACAAGATATTGTTCAACATGGGCTTCCCCATAATCAATTATCAAGATAAAATGCAATATCTTTTGATTCTACTACATATTTTTAGAAAGCAAATGCATAATCATCATCAATTTACTCGAGATAACATGTGGCAAATTTTACATTTAAAAATTCTGATCAGAATACATAAAGGTAATATTTTCAATTTAAAAAATGGTATCTATATAAATAAAATTTAAATGCAACCTTATAAACATTTTAAATGCACATAAAATATATACATTCATATTTTAAATGCAAGAACCTTAAGCAAACTCAAGTAACTGCGCAAACTCTGCCAAGGTGACATCATCTATTCTTCTGATAAAATCAACTGAAGGAGTCATCACCTACTGACTTCATCTGCACCTAGGAGCTGCATTAGCTGTCCTCATCATTACCTGGTAAAGGCCTCCTGTCTACAACTGCACAAAAGAACATGAGCCAACAGAATATCATCTATGAGCCAAATACAGCCCATTGTCTGTTTTGTAAATAAAATTTTATTGGAACATATCCATGCCCATACAAATTGCCTATGATTAATTTTATAATATGTCAGCAGAGTGATTCCTATGGACTACAAAAGTGAAAATGTGTACCAATTATCTTATCAAAAATGTTTGCCAGCCTCTATTTCAGAAAATAAATCTGAACTGAAGATGTGGAGTTTGCCAGCTCATTCCATCTAAGTTCAATTTGTAGGGTAATATTTTATCAAAAACTCTGCCAATATAGAATGTTTCTGGTTCAAAGATGAATAGTTATGAAGAATGAAAAAGGTTTTCATATAAGCAGGAGTAAAAGAGTGGTAATTGAGAGAAAAGAAACATAAGCATTAAACAAATGTAAAATATGAATGTATATCAGAAAATGAGGGCTCTAAGGTTACAAAGAGATCACTTATTTAAAACAATTAACTGAAAGGGAAAAGTTAGGTAGGTGAATACAGGTGTGAAATGGGAGAACTCATAATAGGAGTGACATTAGAAACAATATAAACTAAAATAAACACTACTAAAACTGTTTCTGGAGACATAAAAGACTGGCTTAGAGTAACTACACACACACACTACACACACAAAAAAACATTTAAGAGAAACAAATAGTTTAAGTAATGTACACAAAATGATAATGAAAAGTCAGATAAAGGTGACCCAACACATTTATAATTGGACTCTCCAAACAAGAGGTTAGAACTAGTAAAATATAAAATACTACAAGAAAGAATAATTCAAATTTTGATTAGATATGTGCATTCAAATCATAGTAACAATACAGAAGAGTAAAAACAGAAAATTTGAAAATAAAAAATTCCTAGGTATTTCAAGCAGAAGTGGAAAGTGAAAATAAAACAACTTCTCAGAACACCTATAAAAATCAAAGGGAAATAAGTAATTCCTAGTTTTTATTTTTACCCAAATAGTTTGTATTCTAATTATTAAAATCCCAGGCAAATATTCCATCTCTAAAAGAATGGATGAGTCCTACAAACATGGAATTGGGGTATGGGAGGGAGGGGCTTCATGATCATGAATTTCAGTCAAACAAAAGAGCAAACAAAGACCTCAGTTACAAAATACCCACGTTAAAGAATAAATGTGAACATTAAACAAGAGAATAAGGTTTATTGTCTGTAGAAATCATAAAAAGGAAAAAAATTAATTTGAAATTTTAAAGTAACAACAAAATCAGGAACTAAAATGGGAGGAATAGAAATAAATGACAATGTTCTTGTACTCCATGCAGAAAGTAATACTAAGAGTGAAATCCAGTCTAAAAGAGGATACAAACTCCACCTCTTCACATTTTCAAACTTCACCTAATAGGAAATTTAAATGGGAGTCCATCAATTGTATGGATCCATTTGAGGAGCATTGACATATAAAGAGTTGAGTTTTCCAATCTATGAACTTGGTATATCTTTTTATATATCTCTTTTTAAATTTCTCTTGAGAATGTTTTAAGCATTTCATTGTTAGCAGTCCTGAACATTGTTAAGCTTATCCCTAATTAATTTACACTTTTAGATATAATTATAATTGCTTTCTTGATTCAGGTTGCTAGGATGTGTAATCAGATTTTTAAAAAACAGGATTTCTGTCTTAAAATGATGGCCAAGTTTTGTCTTTTGTGTTGTCATTGTTCACAAAGAATATCCAATTATACAATCATACCTTCAGTGAGTGAAGACAATTTAACTTGACTTTTTTTTTAATTTGTCCTTTCTATATAAACACGACAGTAGAGTGTATTTTGACATATCATACGTACATTATCTTATACTTTTCTAATTAGTTACGTATGGCTTCTTTCTCTGTCTTATTTAGTGGCTAGAAGATCTACTAAAAAGTTGCACAGAATTGTTAACAGCTGACCTCCTCATCTCTGCCCCAATGTCCCTAGGAAAGTACTCAATATTTCACCCAAGTACAACTTCAGGTATTGATTTTTTATAGATGCACTTTATCATTTTAGTGAGATTACTTTTTATTCCTAGTTTAGTGACTTTTTTAATGTGTTGAATGTTGAACCATAATTTTGTCTTTAATAATTCTGAACCTTCTTGATCTGTTAATACAGACTCATTGATTGGTTTCATGTCTTAAAACAATCTCTCATTTCTATGATAACTTCCTTGGTCAGGATTTATTATCCTTTTAGTAAGTCATTGGAATAAATCTGTGATGTTTTGTTGTGCATTGATCTCAACTACACTCATGGGTATGTGGGTCTGTAGTTTTATTCTTGGATTTTGCTTCTCTGGTTTTGGTTTGGTGGCCCCATGAAAAGAGTTTCTTGTATATTCTCTGAGACAATATGTGGAGGGTTACTTTTTTATTTCATCCTTAAATGTTTGGCAGCATTCACCAATAAAGCCATCTGGGCCTGAAGTTTTCGTTATGGAATATGTTTAATTAAAAATTCAATTTATTTCATTGACATAAAGCCATTTAGATTATTTTCTTGTTGTTAGTTTTAGTAAGTCATCTTTTCTGAGGAACTTGTTCATTTAATTAAAATTGTCAATTTATTGGCATAACGACTCCTGATATTCCATAACTGCTTTTTTAAAACACCTGTACTCTTATCCCACTCTTTATTCCTAACATTTGTAATAGGTCTTTTCTCTGCTTTTGTCTCAACCAGTATTTTTATCAGAGAATTATCTAAATATTTGGACAATTCTTGTCCCATCTTTCTAGGCATTGTTTAGCTCCCAAACTATTGTTATTACCTCTTTAAAATTATGTTATATTAAATTTTAATTAACATTTTAAGTGAAAATACTTAAAGACCTGAAATAGCAGGCCAGAACTTGCATCTTAAACATAAGGAAGACTCCTAGAGACTTGTCTGCACTGATTATGGTTTGGCATTTGCCACAGTTTAATATTCTATAAGAAAGAACTATAGCACCTGCAAATTATCTTCTTGACTTTGACAAGTTCAAATTTTACTGGGGAAATTTTTCTTAAATACAAATCAATCTGAGCACCAAATCTAAAGTTCATTATGGACACAATGAAATAAATTTTACTAATTCCACTAAATAAGATAGACTGCCTGAATAAAATCAAAATGTTGATCATATTACAGGAAAAACTGGAACAACATGCTAATTATTTTCTCACTAAGGAACAATTGCATAATGAAAATGAAAAGAGATACAATGAAATGGATGTGAAGTGTCCCCCAAAGCTCATGAGTGAGACAATGCAAGAAGGTTCAGAGGAGAAGATTGGGTTGTGAGCATTTTAATCCAATCAGTGAATTGATCCCCTGATAGGTATTAACTGAGTGGTAGTTGAAGTGGTAGGGTGTGACTAGAGGAGGTGAGCACTGGGGGTATGACTTTGGGGTATATATTTGTATCTGGCCAGTGCAGTCTCTCTCTCTGCTTTCTGATCACCATGTGAGCAAGTTCCCTCTGCTATACTCTTCCACCATAATGGTCTACCTTACCTCAAGCCCTGAGGAATGGAGCCTGCTGCCTATGGTTTGAGACTTCTGAAACCATGAGCACCTAAATAAACTTTTCCTCCTCTATAATTGTGCTAGTCAAGTCTTTTAATCACAGAAGTGAAAAGGCTGACTAAAACAATGATCTTGACAAATGAGGCAAAATATTTTCTAAATATAGAATTCAGCCTAAAAGTTTATTTTGTAAATTATATATCCCTGCACATAAGCAGAAAGATAACACTAAGCAAAAAGAAACAAAAATCACATATTGAATCAAAAGGGAGGGAACATTTTTTTACAAATGACAATACAAAAATGCACAATAAAAAAGGCATAATTTATACTTCATTAAATATGTGTCTGCCAAAAAGATGGACTACAAGACACCTATCAAAATGAATATATTTTTTTAAACATTAATAACACCAGGTGTTGGCGAGGATGCAAAGAATCTAGATGAATCATACACCATCGATGGCAATGTCAAATTGCACAGCCATTCTAAAAAACAGTTGGAACTTGCTTTCAACCGCAGTACTAGACTTCTTAAAGTGACCCTCAACTGTACTCTTTTAAGAATTTACTCCAGAGAATAGAAACTTAAGAAGTATGTACACAAATGTTCATAGCAGCTTTGTTTATAATAGCCCAAACTGGAAACTACCTATATGTGCTTCAGTGGGTGAAGACTTAAAACCACCTGTGCTACATCCACACCATAAAGCATCAGTCAGCATTAAAAAGGAGAGAACTCTCATTACCTTCAAGAATTTAGATGAACTTCAAGGAAAAAATAACAAGCTTTTTAAAAATTAAGAAGCCAATTTCAAAATAATACATATTTCATAATTCTATATATACAACATTTGTGAAATAACAATTACAAAGATGAACAATGATTAGTAGTTGCAAAGAGAGCAGGTGGTTTGCTATAAATTGGAAGTGGGAGGGAATATTTCAGGATGGTACAACTTAATGGTAAGGGTGACATGAAGTTTTATGTTTGAAATATCATACAGAGAATACATATACAAACACAAATACACACAAATAAAATCCCTATATCGTTAGGAAAAGCTCTATGGATTATACAAATGTCAATATGCTGGTTATGATACTACACCTTGTTTGACACAGACATTAATGTGGGGTAGTTTGGTAAAAGGTGAAAAAGATTTCCCTTTGCACCTTCTTGTGAACTTGATCAAAATTAATTATAATCATAGAGTAATTTCCATAAAGTTTATATTTTTGTTGTCTCCTAGAAACCAAAGACAGATTTTAAATCTTAAATACATTTTAAGTAGACAAAACATCTTATAAACACTTAAAAGTTTTATTAACTTTGAAAACACCTCAGACATAGGCACTGCATTCATTTCCTAAAGTCCTTTAAATGTAGATGCTTAAGACAACAGACATATCTACTTTTAGAATTCTGGAGACCTCAGAGCCAAAATAGGTTTCAATGTATTAAATTTATCAGAAATTCTCTCTCTGAACTGTCCTCTGAAATTCTAGGGGACAGTCTGAACCTTGCCTCTTACCACCTTCTTCATGCCTTGATCTATGGCCACATCACCTTGGTCACCTGGCCTATACTTGTCTAGGTATATCTAATGCTAATCTCTCTCTGCTCTTTCTCATCAGCACTTATGAGGGCATGTTGAACCCATTAAGTATCCCAGGATAATTTATTAATCTCAAGATTATATCTGCAAAGCACATGTATTCAAATCAGGTAACAGAGTTGTCAAGGATTAGGAAGTAGACATGTCTTTAGGGGTCATTTATCAGCCTACCATAAGCTATTATTTGTATTCATTTACATAAATTCATATTAGCATGTCCTATAAATTATGAGTTTGAAAGCACTCAACATATTTTGTCATCTTCAATTATTTTCTGTAGTATGTTATTTGCAAAAATGAACACTAACAGTTCCTCCCAACTTTGTATATGTCTACTACTCCTCCAATCAAGGTATGGAGTCTATTTATTATTCTTTTAAGTTGAAGCTAGCTCTGAATTTGACCAGCAGAATGCAGGAGAAACGGCACTATAAAAGTTCCAAGGCTATGCTGAACAAGCCTGCTAATTTCTGCTTTCTGTCTTTTGGAAGCCAGACACCATGGGGGGCGGGGGGAGGAAGTACATCATCCTTGCTAGAAACCCCACATGGAAAAGGAGAGAGAGAGAAAGAGAGATAAATGGTTTCAACCTTGTACCAATTATTCTAGCATCTAAGCTGAAGCCTCAGGCATGATAACACGACTTTGACATTCTAGCCCTGGCCAAACTGCCAGTTAATGCCAACTTAAACAAATGAACCATACAACTGAGCCCAGCCAAGCCATAGAATAAAGAGAAATAACATCATTCTTCTTGTTTTAAGATACTACGTTTTAGAATGGTTTTTTGTGTGTTAATAGATAACTGAGACATCTGCCTATAAAAAAGAAAAATATTTACTGGAAACAACAAAAAGTATAAATGCTTTACTTTACTAAAATGTAAAATGCTGTCCAAAAAAATCATTTTCACAATGAAGCTAGACCTGTGTAGAAAGGTGTGATGTAGATTTGTAAATTCACACAGTTACTTTCTTTTAAGGACAAAATTCATAATAACTTCCAAAGCCACATTTAGTCTTATGTATGTAAAGCTCCATATGGTGGATCTCATTCATGCTCAAAGTAGAAATGAGACAGGGATTATGACTGAAAAAAATCTGTAGATATCAAAACATTCAAAAGAAAACAGTTTCTGCAGAAAGGAGAGAGGGCTTGATATTGCAGCATGTGAAGCTCCAGCACTTGCAGGGCCAGACTTTAGAGAATTACAGATATTTATATGACTAAGTAAATTTTCCTACAAAGGGGAAACATTATCCAACATATCATATGTCACTAAAATAATGAAGAATGTCCAAAAAATGTAGTGAAACTAAAAGAACAGGATTATGCCATAGAAGTTGATCCTGTTTGGAAGAGAAGTACTTTTGTGTGGCAGAATGGTATACTAAATCACACTGTGTGAAAGCCATACCAATCTAAACTTAAAGAAATTGTGGAAAAATCAGATGGATATGAGAATACCCTCAAGGAAGGATATGAGAATTTCTTAGCTAAGTTCCAATGGCACAGTATCCCTACATTCATATTTTTGGCTGGTATCAGTGATATACTAGAGGAACTTACCTGCAAAGCTGTGATTGATCATGCAAATATCAAAGTGGTATTCAGCTTCGTGGGTTTTGATGAAAATGGCATAGTGAAGGGATTCAAAGAAGAACTAATTCATGTATTTTTAAAAAACAAGATGGAACCATGAAGAATACAGAACATTTTAGCCAACAAATAGAAAATAGCAACATAATTCTGCTAGGAGACTCCAAATGAGATTTAAGAATGCAAGCTGGGTAGCCAATGTGGAAGACATTCTGAAAATTGGACATCTAAATGGTAGAGTAGATGCACTTTTAGACAAAAACACAAACTCTAATGATATTGTTTTAGTAAAACACAAATTGGAGGTACCAACTCTATTTTACAGAAGATTCTATAAATAAGAATTTTTCAAGAACACCTCTCTCATGGGAACAGGTGATATAATAACTCCTCGTTTGTCCATCTTGCTGAAAGACTATTATTTATAATATAGTCTTGCTCTTGAAAATTACATAATTAAAATATTTTCAGATATGTTGAATCTACAATTGGAAGCTCCTTTTCCCTACCTTTTCCAATACACTCCTCATTATACTTTTAACATTTAAAAAAATCTTAAAACCAAATTGAGAAAAACAACTTCTTTATTTTCCAAAGTGAATTTTGTAGCTTAATGTTATCATGCAGTTTTTGAAGGACTTTTTTTTGCACCAGGAATGTTTGTGGAAGTTTTTAAAAGTTTTATAAAGTTGTGAAATAATATGCATGATTTTAAGTACTGCCATTTTTAAACTTTGCTAATCGCATCACCATCTCCTGAAATTGTATAATATTCAGTTATTTTGTGTGGGGAAAACCAATATCTACCAAAAATGATTGACACTTAGTATTTGAAAAAACCTATGGTGTTCTTGTCACTAATCATTATGGGATATTCTATATGAAACACTGATAATTAACATGAAATGAAGAGTCTTTTAAAAGAGAGAATGCTAGCAAAAAAAACCTTCTACATATATATAGATAATTGATAATTTAGATACAGTGAATCAGTTCCTTAAATAATGCAAGCCACTGCAACTTACCCAATATAAAACAGATCATTTAATATCTCTATAACTATTTCTAAAACTTAAGTATGCTGTTTTAATTCTTTCATCAATCAAATGTCCAGTCCCAGATGGTTTCACTGGAGAATCTTATCACATGTGTAAATAAATATGATCATGAACTCTAGTCTCTTCAGACAATAGAAAACAATAGAACACTTCCTAATTAATTTCATTAAGCTAGTATTACTCAGATACCAAAACCAGGTACAGACAGTACCAGAAAAGAAAACTATATATCAATATTTCTATAGAGTATAAACACAAATTCATTCACATGGTAGTAGAAAATAGAATTTTGGTAAAAAGAATTATATATCATGATCAACTGGAGTTATTTCAAGTACTTTAGACTGATTCAGTATTCAAAATTCCATGTAATACCCCATAAAAACACAGTTTAAAGAAAAAAGTCACTTGAACATATCCACTGATCCAGAAAAAGGTTTTTATAAAATTCAACATCCATTTATGATTAAAATCTGTCAAAAATTAGAAATAAAAGGGAACATTCTAACTTCATAATGCTAAAAAAAATAGAGATAACGTAATATTACTACTGAAAGTCTAAATATCTATCCCCTAGGGTCAGAAACAAGATAAGAATGTACGTTCTCACACTCATATTTAAAATAATGGAAGTAGCAGACAATATAATATTGCAAGAAAAACTAAATATAAGGAATATAGATCCAAAAGGAAGAAGGAAAACTTTCCGTATTTGAAGGCATTCTGGTGTAATGTGATAGACATCATTATCCAAACTACATCTTGTAAGAAGACATGAATTGGCGTGAACATACTTTATACATAGAGGTATGGAAAATTGTTCTATAAGATCATTGCAATGTCATGTGTAGCTAATAAAAAAACCCTGACCAGTTAATTTTAACATTATCCAGAAATGTATTCTCAGTAATTTGAACAAATTAGAAATTAAACGCATAATGATAAAAAAAGAATTGTGATGCATTCTTCTGTCATGTATTTAAAAAATAAAACCAATTAAATAATTAAATAAATTAATTAATTAATAGAGGTTAATTATATGGTATTTGGAATGTAATGAAAAAATGGTGGATGAGAAAGCACTTTTTTGGTCTTTTCATTGATACGCTAATGATTTTCTCATAAAACAGGAGGTAGCAACTTTCTGAAAATGACCTTTTGAAAGACATTATTGTGATATATATCTATATGTATCTATATAGAGAGCTATCTATCTATATATCACATATATCTCTCAGCCCCATGCATGTATACACTCCTGAAATACAATATCACAAAACACAACATGTAACCTTAGTACATGTGCTATACTCTGATATTCTGTTTTATTGTATTTCTATCGAATTCATTATAATAAACTGATTTTATAATCCACTACTAGATCAGATATTATAGTTTGAAAACTACTATAATAAAATGTGGTCACCAGAAAAATAAATTAATTAATAAATTAATTAATTAAAAGCATTCTGATTGTCCATGTTGAAAATCGTAAGGAAAGCTCCCTGGTGGTCTAGTTCTTAGTATTCAGTACTCTGAAAATCATAAGGAATCTAAAAAAACAAACAAGAACTCCTAGAATAAGTGACTTCAATAAAGACACAGGATACAAGATAAACATACATATATATTTACATTTCTACATGTTAACAATGAACAAGTGGATACAGAAATTTAAAATACAATAGCAAGCCAGGCCTATGGCACCTGTATGTAATTCCAGTAACTCTGGAGGCTGGGACAGTAGAATTGTATATTTCAGGTCAGCCTCAGCAATTTAGTGAGGCCCTAAGTAACTGAGAAAAACCTTATCTAAAAAAATAAATAGATAAATAAATTAATTAATTAATTAATTAAAAGGCTGGGGATGTAGCTCAGTAAGAAAGCACCCCTGAGTTCAAGCACAGTGCCCCTAACCCCCCCCAAAACACCTAGTACTTGTAACCCTTAAAAAATTAAAATAATTACATGATAATGTAACAAAACAGGTACAGTAATTTTTTTTCTGAAAAATACCAACTGTGTTAAAAGAAATGAAAGATCTAAATATATGAACAGACATACTATGTTCATAGATTACAGGACTCAACATAGTAAATATACCAATTTTTTCTTAACAGATGTATGGATATTAATGGAATTCCTATCAAAATCCCAGAAAAAATTAATTATAAGCAAGATTATTCTAAAATTTATATGAAAAACGTAAGGGCTACAGCAATATGGAAACAAAAGAATAAAGCAAGATAAATTATTTTGCCCATTCCAAGATTTACATAGCTATAATAATGAGGATTGGGTGGGGTCAATAGAAATATAGATACAAATCAATGAAATGGAAGAGATGACCCAAAAAGGGATGCACTCAAATAAAACTAGTATATTTTTGATAAAGGTACAAAAGCAATTTCATTGGGTTAAAAAGATAATCTTTTTAACAAATAGTTTAGAAACCAACTAGACATAAAGTATGATCTAGATATAAACATAACATCTTATACAAAAAAATAACTCAAAATGGTCCTATATTTAAACATAAAATACAAAACTAAAATTTGTAGAAAAAAATCATTAGAGAAAATCTTTGAATTCTATGGTTAAGAAAAGAGATTCTACACATAATATCAAAAGCTGGATCAAAAGCAACAACTCATAAACTGGGTCTCAAAATTTATTTTGTTCTGTGAAAGGACCTGTAAAGAGGATGAAAAATAAGTTAAAGCCTAGGAGAAAATACTTGAAGACCACATATTGGATAAAAAAGTAGTATTTGGATATATAAACAACTCTTAAAACTCAACAATTAAAAATATAATTAGAAGACAGGCAAAGAACATAAAGGAACATTTCACTAAATATTATGTATAGATTTAAAATAAGAATATGCAATGAGATTTAATATTATCATCCATTAAAAATGCAAATTACAGCCACAGAGAAATGTAACTCACTCTCTCTCTCTCATATATATATGGCATATAATATGTATAATTATATACAATCATATGTCATACATATTATATTATATAATTATGCATATAATATATACAGTTACATGTCTATATATATATATATATATATATATATACATATACACATATCAGAGTGTCTAACTATAGTGAGAGTCATATTCTGACAAAGTTACTGAGAAAATGGTTCATTAATTTATTGTTGCTGAGAACATAAAATGGTACCGCTACCATGGAAAACAATTTGGCAGTTTCTTTTTTTTTTTTTTTAATTATCTTTGATTCTTTATTTTTCTTTTTTTTCTTTTTTTTTAATTTATTTTTTATTGGTTGTTCAAAACATTATAAAGCTATTGACATATCATATTTCATACATTAGATTCAAGTTGGTTATGAACTCCCAATTTTACCCCAAATACAGATTGCAGAATCACATCGGTTACACATCCACATTTTTACATAATGCCCTATTAGTAACTGTTGTATTCTGCTACCTTTCCTATCCTCTACTATCCCCCCTCCCTCCCCTCCCATCTTCTCTCTCTACCCCATCCACTGTAATTCATTTCTCTCCTTGTTTATTTTCCCATTCCCCTCACAACCTCTTATATGTAATTTTGTATAACAATGAGGGTCTCCCTCCATTACCATGCAATTTCCCTTTTCTCTCCCTTTCCCTCCCACCTCATGTATCTGTTTAATGTTAATCTTTTCTTCCTGCTCTTCCTCCCTGCTCTGTTCTTAGTTGCTCTCATTATATCAAAGAAGACATTTGGTATTTGTTTTTTAGGGATTGGCTAGCTTCACTAAGCATTATCTGCTCTAGTGCCATCCATTTCCCTGCAAATTCTATGATTTTGTCATTTTTTAGTGCTGCGTAATACTCCATGGTGTATAAATGCCACATTTTTTTTTTTATCCATTCATCTATTGAAGGGCATCTGGGTTGGTTCCACAGTCTAGCAATTGTGAATTGTGTTGCTATGAACATCGATGTAGCAGTATCCCTGTAGTACGCTCTTTTAAGGTCTTCAGGGAATAGTCCAAGAAGGGCAATAGCTGGGTCAAATGGTGGTTCCATTCCCAGCTTTCCCAGGAATCTCCATACTGCTTTCCAGATTGGCCGCACCAGTTTGCAGTCCCACCAGCAATGTACAAGAGTACCCTTTTCCCCACATCCTCGCCAGCACTTGTTGTTGGTTGACTTCATAATGGCTGCCAATCTTACTGGAGTGAGATGGTATCTTAGGGTGGTTTTGATTTGCATTTCTCTGACTGCTAGAGATGGTGAGCATTTTTTCATGTACTTGTTGATTGATTGTATGTCCTCCTCTGAGAAGTGTCTGTTCAGATCTTTGGCCCATTTGTTGATTGGGTTATTTGTTCTCTTATTCTTTAATTTTTTGAGTTCTTTGTATACTCTGGATATTAGGGCTCTATCTGAAGTGTGAGGAGTAAAAGTTTGTTCCCATGATGTAGGCTCCCTATTTACCTCTTTGATTGTTTCTCTTGCTGAGAGAAAACTTTTCAGTTTAAGTAAGTCCCAATTGTTGATTCTTGTTATCAACTTTTGTGCTATGGGTGTCCTGTTAAGGAATTTGGAGCCCGACCCTACAATGTGTAGATCGGAGCCAACTTTTTCTTCTATCAGATGCAGAGTCTCTGATTTGGCAATTTCTTTAAAAACTAAATATGCAACTACTAAATAACACAGAAATCACACTCCTAAGTATTTATCCCAGATAAATTAAAATGTATGTTCCAAAAAGACTGTATCAACGTCTCCATGTCAGCCTTATTCACAATAACTCTTAACTGTAAATAACCCATATGTTTTTCTTTAGGTGAATGGTTATACAAATCTGGTATATCCATTTCGTGGAGCAATAAAAACTAACTACTAGTACATCTAATAAATTGAATGAATCTATAGAGAATTGTGCTGAAAGTGAAAAAAGCCAATATCAATGATTGTATACTATATGATTCCATTTATATGACATTCTTGAAATGACTTAACAATAAACATGGAGAAAAGATTAGAGGTTTCCAGGAGTTAAGGAGAGGCTGGGGACAGGAGTGAAGTACTATTGTGTGAAAGGACACCACAGGGGATCCTGTGATAGAACTCTTTTGTAACTTGACTGTATCAATATCAATATTTTGATTATGGTGTTGTAATCAAGTTTTTGCAAGATGCTACATTTGCAAAAAAATTGTAAAAAGCTGTTAAAACTCTGCTACTCCTAATCAGTTATGTGTGATTCTGAAATCATAACAAAACTAAATTTAAAAACAAAGTTACTTCTTTCACTAAAAAGAGAAAATGTATTTTTATGCTAATATAATGACTAAATTTGTTGAATCCACTAAATGTGATGCTAGTATATAATTTCATTATTCAAAATATTGGAAGAAAACATTCCTATAAATTCAGAAACAACAACAAAAATTATGAAGTAAATATGCCTATATTTCTACCTTATTTATTTGAGGACATCTGATGTCTGAATACTGTTCCATCAAAGAAATTTGTTTGCTATTTTCACTTCATATTTTTAATTTATAGTTTGAATAATAATACAATAATGTGGTAAAACAAGGTGAAACATACATTCCAAACCTTTCTCCCCAGCATATCTAGTACTACCTCTAACTCCCTTTAATCAAAGTAACACAAGATATCCTAGCTGTATGTGTGTGTGTATATGTGTGTATTCCAGAGTATATGTGTGCATGTATATACATTCTGATTGTGATTATGTTGTATGGTTTTTACAAGATGTTACTTTTGCAGAAAATTTTATAAAATGCTCACGAGAAGTCTGTTATTCCTTAAAATACGTGTGATTCTGTAACTATCTTAAAACTAAAATTAAAAAAAAAAAACTTCAGTCCATTCACTTAAAAAGAAAGATCCAATATGTATTTTCTCCCCAACCCCTCAACCTATTTCTTTTCACACAATTATTTCTATTCCTCATCTTGGTTTTCCATTTTTTTTTTTAATTTTCAAATTTTTTAATATGAATAGACTAACTTAATTTCTAAGATAACTATGATATCCCTTGATTTTAATATACAATATATTTGTCATTTCTTATAATTTCCTATTATATGTTCCAAAGAAACCCAATTTGTATACTTTGCTTTTCATGTCTGTGAATTCCTAGAAGTGAAAAGGTATGAGCTTTTACAATTATGATAAATACTGCTAAGAGTTATTTATCAAAAAATAATCTCAATTTTCACTACCACGAGCAATAGATGAGAGTGACTACTTCTCTCTGATCACTTCAATATGAGCAATGTTTTTAATCTTTGCCAGTCTGATAGTGAGAAAGCTCTCATAGTAAGCATTCTATTCAAAGACAATAATCAGTCATGTGAAAGGATACTTTAATACATTAATTGCAAGGAAATAAAGTGACCTTCAAGACTAAAAACAACTTTATCCTATATCAAGTTATATTATGCATTTATTCCAGTCTACCCTTGGGACCTGTTATTCACAGAGAAAGAGAACATAATTATTTGTCAAAATTAATATTTTGACTTGTGATTCATTCCACAATTTAAAATCAATATGCAAATACATAAATTAATAAAAAATTATTTAGTGAATACTACCAGAAGAGTAATGTCCTAAGTAAATTCCTACTGTATCTAAATATTCCTGCCATCTAACCTTGAACGTTTTTCATGCATCAGAGTATGCCTGTTGATTTTTGTTAATAATGCCATCTGCTCAGAAATCATTTTAAAATCTACTCTGCATAGGAATACATTAACTATCCAATCATGCATATGTATGCAGTAATAAAGAATTAACATCGTCTTTAAAAAAAAGAGTTGAGAGGCAAATTGAGAAGTAAAAGAAAGACCAGGGAGCTTTTGATAAGTACTCAGATCTCTTTCAGATCTGCCATACTAACTGCCAGGATGCAAACCCCAGAATATAAAATAATACAATTTATTATCTATTCACACAAAAGTTTTATTTTAATGATAGGAGAAACCTATTTTCTAACACGTACATAGTCAAATTTGAACTATGGTCACTGGGTAAATTAATGGTTACAAATACAGAGTTTAAGTTTTAGTAACTACTCGGCCTAAAGGTTTCAATAATTGACAAGGCAACTCATCAGTAATTGATATTTCATATACCAGCTATCCAATATAAAATTTTATAGTAATTCTTGTTAATTGGATGACAAAGTGCATATCTTCTAGAAACACATCTTTTTCTTAATTCCATTGAAATACTACATTTTGAGTTATACTAGAACTGTAGTCATTCTTAAATTCAGTTTATAGCATGTAATCAGAAAAATTGGAGTGAAAATGGTCACTGAATTCAATTTTGAATTTGGCGGAATAATGTAAAATCGTCTGATTCTTATGGTCGAATATTACGAATTTAACTTGAGAGAAATACACATTCTCTTCAAAGAAATTCAGTCCAAAATCAAGTATTTATTAAGTATTTACAATCTGTCAAGTCCAGTAGTAGGTTTGGAAGAGACAGGTTGATCTGTAATCTCAACTCCTTTCTTGCAAAAATGGGGATGGGTGGGGTCAGGAGTCTCCAGGGGACTGTGTGGGCTGAGAATGATAAGTCCCCAAAGCAAACACTTTGTTCCTGATAGTTCAAAAAGGCAACCAGGCATTGACAACGATAAAAAAAAAATCTTTTACAGAATAAGCAATGAAGAGCGCAACTGCAGCACATAAAGCAGCCCTTCATTCCTCTCATATTTCTTGGTAGGGAACCACAGGCACGAATGGTGCAAACCAGGATGGGGTCTACCTTTAAGACCTAGAGGGGAAAACCGCCTGACCAAAAGAAATGGTTGCAGTCTCATTTGCATAAGCACCCAAACACTGCCGACGTCACCACGCCCCAGTCCAGACCCCGCCCGGTCTTACCCTAACCATTCCCGGTGAGGGTGGAGGATGGAAAGGGAAAGGAGACGCTAGAGAGCGCACGCCTGGAGGCTTCACTCAGTTCCTACAGATCCAATGCTGCTTCCTTACTAAACAGAAAACAATCCCGTTCTGGCATCCTCTGCGACTAGGTGGGTCAAGTCTGTCGCGGGGACGCCTAGGGCATTTAGATTCACTCCTATTTATAAAGCTGGAGCGCCTGTTAAGAATGAAAGGCTTTCTCCCTACTGCACTGTATTCAAAACTGTCTTTTAACCCGAGTACGCAAAGACCAGTCAAGTGAATGAAAGGTAAAAACAACTGGGTTTCCCTTCTTTCCCGTCCGTTCCTTAAAATCCCAACGCCACCACCCTCGCCGCCACGCTGTCAAATTCCAGGATGCTCAGAAACACTCAAAGTGTGCTTTCTTCATCAACCACGTGCCTTTTGCGCGGCGAAAGGCCCACTTTTGGATCATTTATTGCAGGATGCCTTAAGCAAAAGGGAATTGAGGTCACGTGAAAACACCGTGCCTTCCATAGTCGCTTTCTGCAGTTGCCAAAGAACCTCAAGCGAATGAGAAATGAAGCCGGCTGCTCTCCCCGCCCCACCGCCCACCCGCACGAGGATCAGCTTCCAATTCACCTCGGAAGTGCCTCTCCGCCCTGACCCTCCCAACTTTCCTCTCGGACTTTCTGATGTTTGACCCCCATCGTTCAACCCCGACTTGACTTGGAAACCAGTAGGTCTCCGGGAATGTTGTGGGCAATTTCCACCAAGGGAAGGAAGGAAGGATGGCGACACGTTTCCACCCATGTGCTTCTCCCTACAAGTGTCTCCTCTTGTGCACCCCTCACCCCCATCTCAGACTTGCACAGGTGCAGGACGCAGAGCCTGGCAGAGCTCTCTGGGGGCTTTTGATCCATTCTCCCTCCTTCACCCCAGGACCCAGCCTGAGTCTTTCTTGGGATCCATCCATCAATTTTCCTGTGGTTCTTAGTCCCCGGACTCCAGGAAGACTAATGGCCAGCCCCACCCTATCCGCAGCGGTGCCTTTAGCATAAGAGTGTGTCTTTACCGTTACTGTGTCTTGACCCAGCACCTCTTGTTGTTTCCACGTCCCAGAAGCAGTCCAGAAAGGGTCGGGTCCAGGTAGCTGTGACAGAGGCCACACAGGAGCTGTCCGGCGAGAAGCAGTTGCTTGCCAAGGGCGGGCTCTGGGACTGGGTTTAGAGGGTCGCTGCCCTGCGGACTGGCAAGGAAAGACTCGTGAGCGCCTGTGTGTCTGCCAGGGAAACAGCACGGCATACAGGCGCGCGGATCCGTATGCGCGCGCGCCCGTGTGTGTGTGTGTGTGTGTGTGTGTGTGTGAGAGAGAGAGAGAGAGAGAGAGAGAGAGAGAGAGAGAGTGAGTGAGTGACGGAGGTACCCACGTGCCCGGCCCTCCAGTGCTGCGGCCGCGGAAAGGCTGCGGGCGAGAGGAGGAGGCAGCGGGCGGCGACAGGGCTCTGAAGAGCTAGCCAGGTCTGCTGGCTGGGTGCCGCACCTCCCCGCCCCACCACCCCTTGACGCAGAGGCCACTGCGGCTGCCTGCTGCGTCCTCTCTGCGTCCGGGGGTTGGGCGAACTGGATGCAGGATAGTCCTGGGGAGCCCCACGCAAAGCAAAACAAAACACACTCTGCCCGCTCCACCCAGTCTTTCCCCAGCCCACTCAACTGAAAGGATGGGCACCAGTTGCCCGCCCCCTGCCTTTGTCTCAGCGAGGATAACAATCCTGTTCCAATGGCCCTACCTCGAACCTTGAGGCTATTCTCCTGAAGTCCTTAACCGGACTAGAAGTAAGGGACCCTAGCTTTCTCTCCAGGCCAGCCATTTACATCTCCAGCAGAGGAAAAGCACTCTGGGCATTTGCTTTTCCATCAGGGGTGGCCTGATAGTACTCAGTGATTCTTATAAGATTCTGAAAGGTTGTTTTAGGGAGATGGTTCCCACCCTACGTTGGTGCCTCAGTATGCGACTCTTTTCCAAGGGGTCTTATTACCAGATGAAGTCTGACTCTCCTCCTCTGATAATCAAGGCTTGCTCATGATTAAGCCACGTAATCTTAAAATAATACGTTTCTGAACACAAAGCTAGCCTCCTTTTGAAAATGGCTGAACCGTCCCCTAAACAGGGAATGTGGTCTAGGGATTAAATTTATGATCTTTGAAATTCAAATTTTGAAAGAACAGCAAAATGACCATAGAACTTTTATAAAAGGAAGGTTACTTGGCAAAGTATCTTTTTCACTTCTAGATGATTAAAATTATCATTTTAAAAATACCTTCTGCCCTTTTAGGACTTACAACAATCCCTTAGAGTTTAATGGATTGTATCTAATTAAGATTGAATTAAATAATAAGACCATTGCAGACAGGTTTTTTATGCAGTGAAAAAAAAAATCTGGAAAGAAATCACAAGACCAAAATTTCAGGTCAGAACATTGTTACTAATCCTTTTAAAGCAGCCAAGAGAGCTTTTCCTCAGACTCTCTTCAAATCCCACCTTTAAAAAAAAAAATTAAATTAGAGTTGACTCCCTGAATTTCCCTCCCCTGCCAGTGGTAAATATACGCTCTTTGATAGATGTACCACACGAAAAGAGAAAAAGTTGCAATAAACTTCTTAGAGCACATGTTACATAATTTGGTTTTTATTTCACATAATGATGACAAATATTTATGTTGATATACATCATTGTTTTTACATACCCAAACTGAAAGACAGGTACAAATATTACCAATAACAACTAAAAAAAAAATTAAGAATATAGGTAATGCTATGTCCACCATCATCAGGATTCCGTTCATCTGTGGGAAGCAAAGTCATGGATATACTTGCAGAAGTGGTTTTCAGTAGTACAGAGGAGTACTAAAAGTATTTCTCCTTTATGCTTTTTCACTGGTGTTTGACACCTATCTCAGAAGCATACACAAAGTTACATGTCACAAAATACTTCTGACCATGTCTTCAGTGATGCTGATGAAGAGAAATAGGAGAGCTTCCTACTGAGTATCTGGAGCTTATAATGTTTAATCTTCTCAACTAATTAATAAGGTGACTTACTAATTTAGAGATTAGAGAAAGGTGATACACAGAAAAAAAAATGTAGCTGTAGCCACACAGCTAGTTCAATGATGGAATGGAGAATTAAACCCAAATCTACTTTCTTAAAAGTTTATGTTTTTAAATAATATCCTGCAAGTTTTTAATGAATTTAGAGATTTTTAATGGGAGGAATGGGTAGAATCAATACAAGGATTAGGCATCTTTGAAATGGAGTGTGGGTGGAAAGACTGTCCAACAAAAAGAGGCTGGGAACACCAATCATGGGTTAAAACATGTCCATTTTAAAATTTTAACAACAAGGACTCTTTAAAAATTTAAAGTTCAGTTTGCTAATATCTTTTTGGCTAACAATTATTTAGTGTTTTCTCTATCACACTGTAAAATTGACCACATGGTGTTGTAGCAGAAGGAGGCAAGACAGGAGGAGAATAGCAGTACTTGGAAGAATATTTCAACCCACAAATGACAGGAAACTAGTATTTCTGACCACTCTGTATTTCAAAAGTATTAGCAGGTATTGATTCAATTATAATTGTGTACCTTTGTGATGTGTGAAACAATGTCTATATCTTATTTCTCTTAATTATTACAATAGCTCTTTGATATAAGAATGGTAATTAGCTAAGCACTGTAGAAGAAAAAGCTAAGAATTTGGTTGTTCAAGATCACATGGTCAAAAAGCATCTGCTAGATACTATAAATAAACACCTTTCTTTAGGCACATAACCTTCCAGATTTGACATCTACTTTTAAACTATTATTACCACACATCTCAGTTGAAAACAGTTCGGATAAAAGATCATATGAAGGAAATGGAGCATTGTCTTTGGAGGAGGGAGGAAATCTGATTTGCCAAGCCTTTCTACACTAGTATTTCTTAAATCTCTCATATAATTATAATATTATGCTAAAATTTCCAAAGTTGTAGCACCATAGTTCACAGAAACAATTCTTAGATTTAAAAAATCAAACCACAATACTAAAGGAGAATACTGAAATCAATTCATATCATGAGATTTTATTTATTCAGTTTCCCTTATGGCTAGTCATGTAGTATATTGTGGAATTTCTTTTTTGCATTCTAATAAAATGTTTTCGTATAATGTTCTCAAGTGTAATTTGTCATATAGTTTCAAAATGTTTATGAAACCAAAGTCTGCACAATCCCAAAATATCTACTGAATGCACTTGACCCTCATATCTGTAGGTTCAACCAATGCTGATAGAAAATATTTAGAAAAAAATTACATTTGTACTGAACATGTACAGACTTTTTCTCTTCATTGTTTCTTAAACAGTACAGTGTAAGAACTATTTATATAGCACTTGCATTATATTCAGTATCATAAGTAATTTAAAGATGGTATAAAGTATATAAGAGAATGTGCCTAGGTTATATGACAATACTCCATTTATATAAGGGACTTAAGGTTCCTTGGATTTTGGTATCCTCAGGGGTCCTGGAACCAATCCCCAGTGGATACCAAGTGTCATGGTTTGGAATGGGAATGTCTGCCAAATGCCCATGTATTGGAGGCTTGGTTTCTAGTCCATAATGCTTTGGGAGATGATGAAGTTTTTAAAAGGAAGAGCCTAGTTTGAGGAAGTTGGATCATTGAGGCTATGCAGTTGAAGGGGATTATATTAAGATCCTGTCCTCTGACTGCCTCTCTCTCCCTCTCTCTCTCTCTCTCTCTCTCTCTCTCTCTCTCTCTCTCTCTCTCTCTCTCCTTCCTTCCCTCCCTTTCTCTCTCCCACTCCCCCTGCCCCCACCCTTTCCTAAAGGAATGAGGTAAACTGGTTTTCTCTGCTACAAACTTTGCATTGGTATTCTGCCTTGCCCCAGGCCCAAGTAACAGGGCCAAGTAACCATGGACTGAAACCTATGAAACAGTGATCCAAAACAAAGTTTTTCTACTTATAAGTTTATTTTCTCATGTATTTTTGTCACAGCAACAGAAAGCTGACTAACACACCAAAAGATAATTATATTCTGTTCTTCCTAAATTTTCATGACAGATGAAGGACTGCAAGGTAGAGACAAGGCAAATAACTAGGTTATCTAATTTCTCTTGAATAAAGAATGTGTTAAATGAATTGACAAATGTCAAAGCAATTAAATTCACTTTTTATCTAATTGGCTGAAATAGTGATGCATTCACGACAATGTAAAAATGATTGAATTTTGCTAATGTTTCTGCACTTTGTAGATAAAGCCTAAGTGGCTCTGGCAAGTTAAAATACCAACACAAGCTGTCACTTTGTTGATGCAAAAATGTATCCCCTGCTTCAGTGTATGGATCATGATCACTGAGTCCTTAAGTTACTCTTTAATTATATATGTAAGAGTAGATTACATTTTTAAAACCCTTTGTATATATCAGATATTATGTTCAGGATTAATCTATACAGCAAATTTAGAGATTCAAAACCCAAATATTTTGTGGTATTTGTTTTGCCTGCAGTATGTGAGCTGCCTTTTCTTACTTTCACTGCAAAATCTATTACTGATAAATTCAGAATCTATAGGCTGTGTGTTTTTTTGTTTGTTTGTTTCTAAAGTTATATTTTAATATTCAAAATACTTGCTTTTTGAATAAATTTCAAACCATGGGCTTGTACACGATGAAAAGTTAAATCTCCTTTGCATATATCCCTTGTCTTGGGAAAGGATCAGGGAATTCAGTTTTAAACAGAGTGGTCTTAATAGACTCAATTTTAAATAGGGTGATCTGGGAAAGTCTCACTGTGTTTCTATTGCAGCAATGAGTTGAAGAACTTGTACAAATTATCCTTGTAGAGGTTCAGGATCGGGGGTGCATTTGCTATAGAGGTAATGAAAAGGGTCTTTTCTATCACTGAGAGTGAATGGAAATACCCTAAGGGAAGTTTATTTGGTGTGTTTTGAGGAAGGGAGAGGAAGCCCAGAAGTGCATACATTGGTCTTTCTCTATAGTAACAAACTTACGGTTTTTAATATTTAATTACTTTTTTAAAGTTTATATTCATATATTTTCTATTATTCAACTATTTTTCCATTTCTGGAATTAATCCTACTTGATGATGAGAGCATTTTTATATAAATTGATAATACAACTCATATATTTTATTTACAGTGTTTTTCTTCTGTATACATAAATGAAGTTGATTTGTAATTTGTTTATATTGTTTTTATAAAGTTTGCTTATCATGATTATTCAGGTGTCTTTGAGAATCCAAGGCTTACACTTCTTTTTTAGTCTTTTAAAAACGCTTTCATAGAGATTCTTTATCACTCAACTAGAAAATTGAGAGAGGAAGGAAGGGGGTCAGATAAAAATATTTTATAATTGACTCAATTTCTTCAATCCATCTTCTTCAGTTAGCTATTTCTTCTTGAATAAATGAGTACTTATGGTAATTCATTTATTTTACTTATTCATTTTATCCAATTTTTGTGTTTCAATAAATTTATTTTTACTATTTGCTTTTGAATTTTAAATCCTAGATTGTACTTGTAGACATAAGCATTTCTGCATAATGTTGCATATCTTTTTAATAAGGTTCTAAACATTTATCTATTAAACTTCTCAAAAAGCCAACTTGTTATATTACTGCTCATACATTTTTGCTTTTTTTGTAAATTTTTTTGCTTGTGCTATTTTTTATTTCTTCTACTTGAGATTACACATTGTCTTTTTCTAGCTTTTGTATTTGAATAACCATTATTGGTTATTTCTAAGTTGCTTTAAGGTTATGATTTACTTTATAAATATGTATACGTATTTACAGACTCAGGCTTCTTTGTAGCTACAGATTACAAAGTTTAGTTATATATCACTTTATTAAGTGTTCCTTTAAAAAAATCTCGATGCTTATTTTAGTAATTTATAAGCATGCTTTGAACTTTATTTTTACTACTGATTATTTGCATAAGCATTTTAGTCAGATACCTTATTTTTGTGATATAGATTCTGTTGGAATTGATGATATGTACTTTGTGACCTAGTACTTATTCATTTTTTTTAGATCATGTATGTTGCCTTCTATCAAATAAATACCTATGTGGACTCCTCTGCAAATTCTCCAAAGAGATGTTTGTTTTATTTGTTGAATTCGGCTTATTAATTTTGAATTTTAAATCTTTAAATATGAAGCATACACTTTTAAGTCCCACATGACTATACGTAATCCTACTGTACCTAGATTTTAAAAACTGAAATATGGAGTATTTTTAATGTGTTTTGTTTTGTTTTGTTTGTGCCTGCTAGGGAAGAGCTTAGCTGTGCTTTATCAGACTTGTTCTTATACCTGAACTAATGTGGGTTCACAGATGAGGTTCATAATTCCTTAATGATTAAACAGACTGAAAGAAACTTTTCCCAGTGGAAAAAAATGCAATATTAACAGAAAAGGGGCAAGAGGAATTAACATTTCAAGTGACCAAAACTATGAGTTAATAGGAGATCTGCTACACCTCATGGTATGAAAATACTTCTCCAGGAAATATAAGCACTGGATTCTAGGAACTGGAGAGTTTGGGTTATTGAGAGAAAATATGAGAGTCTGGCAAGTAACACCACTGGCAAATGATTGAAGTTGAGATCTGGCTTTCTTAGCTAATGATAGGGTTGTGAATCATGAGGACCAAAGATTGAGGGAAGACCATCATCTTGAGTAATAATGCAATCTCTGGCCTCCTAGTGTTACTGCTGTATCTCACCGTGGGCTTCTACCTCACAAACATTAAACTAGGGCTGGATTGTAGGTAACTTATTTATTAATTCAGATATTGGTTTTGGGTCCAGGAACCTTGGGTCATTCTGGTGCACATGGATTCAGCATGTATACACTTTGATTCAGGTAGTAAAGCTTCCCGTGTCAACTCCCACACCCAAAGTTGTATACTACATCTTACTTTATAGTATACAAAGTTGTATACTACAGTCTTACTGGTAAATGCACTGTGTTTATCAAATCATATTCAGCAGTTCATAATCTGTTATTTTCTATAAATTGATGCAATTTCTAACTCTGAGCTCACATACAATTAAGATGGCAAAAAAAAAAAAAAGAAAAAAAGAAAAGTATCACAATCATTTTGGTGGTTCCTTACAATCTTTCAGCATGTTCTGTTCCCAATCTCACGTCTGTATTTTTATAGCAAGGATTTTAGGAATTCACAGGCAGAAAGATTTGTATCCTTTCATTATTGGTTATCTGTGAACAGAGATCATCACTAAGATATCAACTATTTCTGTTCACATTATCCCTTCAGGTTACCGCTGTTTCCATTCCAAACACAGGGCACAGGAATCTGCTAAAACAGTGAATCTTGTGCCCAGGATTCTTCAAGCCCTACAGTTAATCTTGGCTTTTTCTTTTTTGCCTAGCTAGCTTATTAGATGCTAATAGTAACTCAGAAGTTATAAGGGTATATTTCATTGATAGATTGCCTTCTATCAAATAAATACCTATGTGGACTCCTCTGTGAATCTCCATACATTACCAAGTGACCTACCTTCTCAACTCTAATATTCCTTCATTGGAGAGCACATATAAAAGAGGGACACCTGGGAAATTAAAACACCTTGGAAAAGTTCACTGATGCCCCTCATTTTCCCTAACAGGGAGTGTAAGTAAATAAAACTGCATTCTAACAGAATTGCCCAAGAATCACCATGAATAAAATGTTTATGATAATGTCTGTGGTATGAGAAACCCCCAAACGAACAAAGTTATTCACTGCTTATGTAGGGAGAAAGGAATAGTACCAGTTATGAGCATCTATGTGTGGTCAGAAAACAATGGAGATCATAATCAGATATCTATAAATAGGGTTTATGTATTACAAGCTTGTAGATCCTATGGCTTGAGTTCAGTTTTACCATTTATTCTTCATTGCCCCTCTCAGAGACTTTTGCCACTGTTCCTTAACCCTTATGCTAATATCAGAGAGGTTATCAGAATCTCATTTACCACAGCCAGCTAAGTCACTAAAGCCTTTAAACATAAGCAGATTTTAGAATCAATTTCAAATTCTCTTCCTGAAGGTCTGTTGCCCATTCCATTCTGGTATGAACATTTCTACTTACTCTTGGTTTGATCAGAAAATCAGAGCTACTCTAAAAGTTAATCAGATATTTAAGGTAGGAAATAGGAAGTCAAATATGTAGAAGTAATTGGTCTGAGAAATAAAGGTCCAAAATGTTATATAGTTACAGAGTCAAATATTCACTAACAACTTCAGATTGAAGCAATCTGGAGTTCCCAAGTGCATAGGGTCCAAGAAGACTCTGCACCTGACTATATGACCACTAAGAATGGTCGCATTCATTTCACTTCTATTTTTCAAAGTTTATCCATGTTCACATAATCTCTGAGAACATTTAGGAAGATGGATTCATAGAAATACAGTGTCCACTATACTCGAAGGAAGTAATAGCACTATCAAATAGACAACAGCAGTTTAGCACAAAGTATTTTTATTTATAATTTTATTTATTTTTATTTGTAATCTTCTTCAGGAGTTTCCTTTCTTTTTTCTTTGGTGATTTTTAAAATTTAGATATTATTATTACTGTGCTGATTTTACAAAATGAATTTTGAATACCTTCTTTTACTAAATGGTTGAATAGCATACACACACACACACACACACACACATATGATTTTTTTGAGTTGTCACAGAGAAATTAAAATAAATTAGCTTGTAAAACCATCTGGGCCTAGTAGTCTTTGGGAGGTAATTTTTTCACATGTTTTTCCAAGATCTTTTCTAAAAATCTGCCTATTTAGATTTTCTTCTTTCTCTTTAGTAATTTTGGAATTATTTTCAGGAATTTTTTTTTCAATTGAATATCAAACATAGAGTTGTGCATGTAATTATTTTATACTTTAGAAATCAGTTTTTCCATTAAGCTTGTGTTTTAATGAGTTCATGCTGCTATAACAAATTACTATAAACAGGGTGGCTTAAACAATTGGCATTTAATTCCCATGATTCTGGTAGCTGAGATTTAAAAACAAGATGCCAGCAGATCTGGAGTCTATTGAGGTCTGCTTCCTGGACTGCAGATGGCCAATTTCTTGCTGTGTCCTCATATGCAGAGAGAAGAGAGAAGAGAAGCAGATCTTGAGTATTTTCCTGAAAGGACAGTTGCCTATTATCTTAGCCTTTAAGTACAGCTGTTTCAAAGTGTACACTCTTCCATGCTGTTAAAAATTTTAAAAAGACAAATGATATATCTGTCCAGTCCTAGAGAACTTCCTGCTTGATCTACAAGTTACAGTGCATTTAAGATGTTCTGTAAAGATTATCTTTATTATTGTGAAGTAATACAATATTTCAATATTTTCAAGAAGAAAAAGAATCCTCTTTGTATCTCATT
Organism: Marmota monax; assembly: GCF_021218885.2. NCBI lineage: Eukaryota > Metazoa > Chordata > Mammalia > Rodentia > Sciuridae > Marmota > Marmota monax. The sequence goes on along the minus strand of NW_026694491.1, from coordinate 14,267,291 downwards.
TCTACTTAAAATTCTTCACAGTTCTTTTTAAACATCATTCTTTAGTTTTCGGTTTGTATTCAAAAACTCCTTTAAAATTCCATTTGATCATTGCTGTCAGAATCCAAGGAGGAGTTAATTGCCTTTGCTCACATCATTGTCTTGAATTATACATATATAGCATATTATATGATTTGAATAATGTACAAATACATGCATGTTGAGAAACATCATTTTTTACTGGTGAAGAAATATAATAAAAACATGGAATGAAGGATGTCAAAGAAGGAAAATATGCAAAGAAGAATCCCCTAATGTTGGAGTGTGGTTTCAGATATCAAAACTAACTCATTATTTAAATATAAATATTCAGCATTATTCAGTATGGAATTTATATACATTTAAACTCTAGAAACAAACACACCCTTAGCAATGAGCATTTCTAGCTGTCAGGTCTTTGTTACTAAATACCATTTTGCACTCAAAAGAATCAAGGTTTATGAAAGGAATGTGGTACAAAGAAAATGCAAGATGAGCTTGGAAAAATCTTGTGCCAGAAATGATTTAAAAAGAGATATGACTGGAACAGACAACAACTTAAAAGACTTCCCTCTTGCTAACTATGGAGAATTTTCAGCTTGGAAAGTAATAATAATGGCAATGTAGCATTACTCAATAAATAGAATACAAATACATGAAGCTGTTCTTGCAATAAATAAGTCAATAATTCAAGAAGAAGGTTATAGTAAAATGCCAACTAATAAAGGTGGATGGAATTGGAAATTAAATTAAGTACTATTTTGCAACCAGGATAACAGTACTTGATTTGAGTAATAATAAACTATGATTTCTAAAACTAGAGATTGAAATGTTTTCCAAAATTTATTATCAAAAGTTATAAACATACAGATAACTTTGAAGTATTTTTCTAATGGTGCTGATCTTTACCCACTACCATTAACATTTTGCGGATTTAGGAAGATGGCGGTGAGGGGAGTGCATTGCCCCCGTATGCTGCTTCACTGTGTGGGAGTATGACAAGTCAGGACAGCTAAAGGCTATCTTGTTAGGAATTTCCAGCAATAGTGGGGTGCTCCGGAACCTGGAGGAAGGATTTCCATCGCACGAGGATCGGCTACGGGGACTCAAACACGAGAGGTTTGTCGCACGGAGGGTAACACTGCTTATTCAGCAAATCGCCCCGCGGCTAGAGTCTACAGCGCGCGCTGGGAAATGAGGAGATAGCGACGCAGGGATACAGCGCTGCAGTTTCTGCCAGCCGCGCAAGCACCGTACTCAGGGCTGAATTCTGGGTTCGAGACGGGGAAGAAAGCGGTCCATCTCGGTTCTCCAAACCGGTCAGACCACAGAGGAGGCCAGCAGCCACCATGTTGGAAAGCTGACGTCACCATCCCTGTTTTCGACTGACCGCAGCTCATTCAGCCATAGAACAGGTAATTTCAGGCTGCCATTCGCCTGCGGATTGCAGACAGATTGCTAGGGTTCAGTGCCTGGGTGCTTCTTAGAACCTGATCTTATCGGAGCGAACACCGAGCGCAGGGCGGCCGAGTTCCGGCTCCCAGAACCGCCCTGGCCCAGGGCTGCGGAGCCTGTGGAGGCTGTTTCTTGGACCCTGCTCCTATCAGAGCATACACCAAGCACTAAGCGGCCGAATTCCGGTTCCCGGAACTGAGCCCGCGGGGACTGCTTCTTGGAGCCTACTCTTATAGGAGCTTACACTGAGCACGGAGCTGCCGAGTTCCGGCTCCAGGAACTTCCCTGGCCCGGGGCTAGGAGCCCGCGGAAACTGCTTCTCTGTCCAGGTCCTGCTGAGGGCCGGTCAGGACTCACCCGTTGCTTTGGTTGCCCGGCAAGGGGAACGAAATTCTGCCATTCGCATAGGATACCAACATGGCAGAGATCTGATGTCATCAGAAAGCGGCGGAGGAGAGAACTTCATCAATACCAGTGGCGACATAAACAGTTGGTCTCCTGGTAGGGGGGGTGAGGCACAGACACCCGAGTCTCCTCAATTTGTCGAGCCAGAGGGGAGGAGCCGGGCCGCCGCCAGCGCCCGGAGCAGGCCCAGCGGCTCGCCAGCGTGGTGACCACGTGACCCCAATTGGAGAGGGGGCGGAGCGGAGCCGCCACCCGCACCCGCAAGGTGGGCAGACCCGCGACCCAGTGGTACATGGGCGTGGTAGGAGGGGCAGGGCAGAGCCGCCGCCCGTGCTTGCAAGGTAAACAGACCTGTCACAGACTGGCGGGTCAGGCCCAGTGGCCTGCCAGTGTGGTCCACACGTCACCCCAACTGGAGTATTGGCAGAGCAGATCCTTCTCCCACGCCCGGATCAGGCCCTGCCAGTGTGGTGGCCACGTGACCCCAATTGGAGTGGGGGCGGAGCGGAACCGCCACCCGTGCCCGCAGGGTGAGCAGACCTGTGACCAACCTGCAGATCAGGCCCAGGGGTCCGCAGGCGTGGTAGGAGGGGCAAGGCAGATCCGCCGCCCGCGCCTTCAAGGTAGGCAGACCTGCAACAGACCGGCGGATCAGGCCCAGGACCCTGCCGGCGTGGTACACACACCACCCTAATTAGATTAGGGGCAGAGCAGAGTTGCCGCCCGTGCCAGGAACAGGCCCAGCGTCCTGCAGGCGGGGTAGTCACGACACCCCAATTGGAGTAGGGGCAGAGCAGAGCCTCCACCCGTGCCCGAAAGGTGGACAGATCTGCGACCGACCAGCGGGACAGGGCCAGTGGCCTGCTGGTACGACAGACAATTCACCCCATTTGGAGTAGGGGCAGAGTAGAGCCGCCGCCCGCGCCTGGAGGGTAGGCAAACCTGCAACCGACCGGCGGATCAGGCCCGGTGGCCTGCTGGCGTGGTACACTCATCACCCCAATTGGAGTAGGGGCAGAACAGAGCCGCCGCCAGCGCCCAGAACAGGCCCAGTGACCTGCCGGCATGGTAGCCACGACACCCCAATTGGAATAAGGAGAGAGCAGAGCCGCCGCCCGCGCCTGCAGGAAAGATACGCAAGCAGTATGAAAAGACAAGGAAAGAAAGGACCACAAGCAATGCAGGTCAACGCAACTTTAGAAGAGGTAACAGCTGCAGCAGATGGAATGTCAGATAAAGAATTCAGGATATACATGCTTCAGATGATCTGGAGTATCAAGGAAGACATTAAACAGCAAAATCAGACAATGAAAGATCACTTCGACAATGAATTACGCAAACAAATCCAGGAAGCAAAGGATCAACTATACAGGGAGATAGAGGTTATAAAAAACAAACAAACAGAAATCCTAGAAATGCAGGAAGCAATAAACCAACTTAAAAACTCAATGGAGAATACTACCAGCAGAGTAGAACACTTAGAAGATAGAACATCAGACAATGAAGACAAAGTATTTCAACTGGAAAAGAACATAGACAGCTCAGCAAGAATGTTAAGAAACCATGAGCAGAACATCCAAGAAATATGGGATAACATTAAGAGACCAAACGTAAGAGTCATTGGGATACAGGAAGGTACAGAGCTCCAAACCAAAGGAATGAGCAGTCTATTCAATGAAATAATACGAGAAAACTTCCCAGACTTGAAGAATGAGACAGAATCCCAAATCCTAGAAGCCTACAGGACGCCGAATGTGCAAAATCATAAGAGATCCACACCTAGACACATTATAATGAAGATACCCAACATACAGAATAAGGAGAGAATTTTAAATGCTACAAGAGAAAGGAAGCAGATTACATTTAGGGGTAAGCCAATCAGGATAACAGCTGATCTTTCAACACAGACTCTGAAAGCTAGAAGATCCTGGAATAACATATTTCAAACACTGAAAGAAAATGGGTTCCAACCAAGAATTGTGTATCCAGCGAAATTAAGCTTCAGGATGGAAGATGAAATTAAAACCTTCCACGATAAACAAAAGTTTAAAGAATTCGCAGCTAGAAAACCATCTCTTCAAAACATCCTCGCCAAAGCATTACAGGAAGAGGAAATGGAAAATAACAATGAAAACCAACAGTGGGAGGTAGGACAGTAAAGGGGGGGAAAATAATCAAAAAGGAAAACAAACCATGTTTAGTAACAGAAATAAACAAATATGGCTGGAAGAACAACCCATATCTCAATAATAACCCTAAATGTTAATGGCTTAAACTCACCAATTAAGAGACACAGGCTAGTAGAATGAATCACAAAACAAGACCCAACAATATGCTGCCTACAGGAGACGCATTTGATAGGAAAAGACATACATAGGCTGAAGGTGAAAGGTTGGGAAAAATCATATCACTCATATGGACTTCGGAAACAAGCAGGAGTGTCCATACTCATATCAAATAAAATAGATTTCAAGCCAAAGTTAATCAAAAGGGATAAAGAGGGACACTACATACTGCTTAAGGGAACCATACACCAACAAGACATAACAATCATAAATATTTATGCCCCCCAAAATGGTGCAGCTATGTTCGTCAAACAAACTCTTCTCAAGTTCAAGAGTCTAATAGACCACCATACCATAATCATGGGAGACTTCAACACACCTCTCTCGCCACTGGACAGATCTTCCAAACAAAAGTTGAATAAAGAAACTATAGAACTCAATAACACTATTAATAACCTAGACCTAATTGACATATATAGAATATACCACCCAACATCAAGCAGTTACACTTTTTTCTCAGCAGCACATGGATCCTTCTCAAAAATAGATCATATATTATGTCACAGGGCAACTCTTAGACAATATAAAGGAGTAGAGATAATACCATGCATCTTATCTGATCATAATGGAATGAAACTGAAAATCAACGATAAAAGAAGGAAGGAAAAAGCATACATCACTTGGAGAATGAACAATAGGTTACTGAATGATCAATGGGTTATAGAAGACATCAAGGAGGAAATTAAAAAATTCTTAGAGATAAATGAAAACACAGACACAACATATCGGAATCTATGGGACACATTGAAAGCAGTTCTAAGAGGAAAATTCATTGCTTGGAGTTCATTCCTTAAAAAAAGAAAAAACCAACAAATAAATGATCTCATACTTCATCTCAAAATCCTTGAAAAAGAAGAGCAAAACAACAGCAAAAGAAGTAGAAGGCAAGAAATAATTAAAATCAGAGCTGAAATTAATGAAATCGAAACAAAAGAAACAACTGAAAAAATTGACAAAACTAAAAGTTGGTTCTTTGAAAAAATAAACAAAATCGACAGACCCTTAGCGATGCTAGCGAAGAGAAGAAGAGAGAGAACTCAAATTACTAGCATACGGGATGAAAAAGGCAATATCACAACAGACACTTCAGAAATACAGAAGATAATCAAAAATTATTTTGAATCCTTATACTCCAATAAATTAGAAGATAGTGAAGGCATAGATAAATTTCTTAAGTCATATGATCTGCCCAGATTGAGTCAGGAGGATTTAGAAAACCTAAACAGACCAATATCAATTGAGGAAATAGAAGAAACCATAAAAAGACTACCAACTAAGAAAAGCCCAGGACCGGATGGGTATACAGCGGAATTTTACAAAACCTTTAAAAAAGAACTAATACCAATATTTTTCAAGCTACTTCAGGAAATAGAAAAAGAGGGAGAACTTCCAAATTCATTCTATGAGGAAAACATCACCCTGATACCTAAACCAGACAAAGACACTTCAAAGAAAGAAAACTACAGACCAATATCTCTAATGAACCTAGATGCAAAAATCCTCAATAAAATTCTGGCGAATCGGATACAAAAACATATCAAAAAAATTGTACACCTTGATCAAGTAGGATTCATCCCTGGGATGCAAGGCTGGTTCAATATACGGAAATCAATAAATGTTATTCACCACATCAATAGACTTAAAGATAAGAACCATATGATCATCTCGATAGATGCGGAAAAAGCATTCGACAAAGTACAGCATCCCTTTATGTTCAAAACTCTAGAAAAACTAGGGATAACAGGAACATACCTCAATATTGTAAAAGCAATCTATGCTAAGCCTCAGGCTAGCATCATTCTGAATGGAGAAAAACTGAAGGCATTCCCTCTAAAATCTGGAACAAGACAGGGATTCCCTCTCTCTCCACTTCTGTTCAACATAGTTCTCGAAACACTGGCCAGAGCAATTAGACAGACGAAAGAAATTAAAGGCATAAAAATAGGAAAAGAAGAACTCAAATTATCACTATTTGCAGATGATATGATTCTATACCTAGCAGACCCAAAAGGCTCTACAAAGAAACTATTAGAGCTAATAAATGAATTCAGCAAAGTGGCAGGATATAAAATCAACACGCATAAATCAAAGGCATTCCTGTATATCAGCGACAAATCCTCTGAAATGGAAATGAGGACAACCACTCCATTCACAATATCTTCAAAAAAAATAAAATACTTGGGAATCAACCTAACAAAAGAGGTGAAAGACTTATACAATGAAAACTACAGAACCCTAAAGAGAGAAATAGAAGAAGATCTTAGAAGATGGAAAAATATACCCTGTTCATGGATAGGCAGAACTAACATCATCAAAATGGCGATATTACCAAAAGTTCTCTATAGGTTTAATGCAATGCCAATCAAAATCCCAACGGCATTTCTTGTAGAAATAGAGAAAGCAATCATGAAATTCATATGGAAAAATAAAAGACCCAGAATAGCAAAAACAATGCTAAGCAGGAAGTGTGAATCAGGCGGTATAGCGATACCAGACTTCAAACTATACTACAGAGCAATAGTAACAAAAACAGCATGGTACTGGTATCAAAACAGGTGGGTGGACCAATGGTACAGAACAGAGGACACAGAAACCAATCCACAAAACTACAACTATCTTATATTTGATAAAGGGGCTAAAAGCATGCAATGGAGGAAGGATAGCATCTTCAACAAATGGTGCTGGGAAAACTGGAAATCCATATGCAACAAAATGAAACTGAATCCCTTTCTCTCGCCATGCACAAAAGTGAATTCAAAATGGATCAAGGAGCTTGATATCAAATCAGAGACGCGCCGTCTGATAGAAGAAAAAGTTGGCTACTATCTGCAGTCGGTGGGGTCGGGCTCCAAATTCCTCAATAGGACACCCATAGCACAAAAGTTAATAACTAGAATCAACAAATGGGACTTACTCAAACTAAAAAGTTTTTTCTCAGCAAAAGAAACAATAAGAGAGGTAAATAGAGAGCCTACATCCTGGGAACAAATCTTTACTCCTCACACTTCAGATAGAGCCCTAATATCCAGAGTATACAAAGAACTCAAAAAATTAGACAATAAGAGAACAAACAACCCAATCAACAAATGGGCCAAGGACCTGAACAGACACTTCTCTTCTCAGAGGAGGACATACAGTCAATCAACAAGTACATGAAAAAATGCTCAACATCTCTATCTGTCAGAGAAATGCAAATCAAAACCACCCTAAGATACCATCTCACTCCAGTAAGATTGGCAGCCATTATGAAGTCAAACAACAACAAGTGCTGGCGAGGATGTGGGGAAAAGGGTACACTTGTACATTGCTGGTGGGACTGCAGATTAGTGCAGCCAATTTGGAAAGCAGTATGGAGATCTCTTGGAAAGCTGGTAATGGAGCCACCATTTGACCCAGCTATTCCCCTTCTCGGTCTATTCCCTAAAGACCTAAAAAGAGCATGCTACAGGGACACTGCTACATCGATGTTCATAGCAGCACAATTCACAATAGCAAGACTGTGGAACCAACCTAGATGCCCTTCAATAGACGAATGGATAAAAAAAATGTGGCATTTATACACAATGGAGTATTACTCTGCATTAAAAAATGGCAAAATCATAGAATTTACAGGGAAATGGATGGCATTAGAGCAGATTATGCTAAGTGAAGCTAGCCAATCCCTAAAAAACAAATGCCAAATGTCTTCTTTGATATAAGGAGAGTAACTAAGATCAGAGTAGGGACGAAGAGCAGGAGAAGAAGATTAACATTTAACAGGGATGAGAGGTGGGAGGGAAAGGGAGAGAGAAGGGAAATTGCATGGTAATGGAAGGAGACTCTCAGGGTTATACAGTGGAGGGGGTAGAGAGAGAGGAGGGGAGGGGAGGGGAGAGGTGGGGAGGGGGGAGGGGGGAGGATGGGAAAGGCAGCGGAGCACAACAGACACTAGTATGGCAATATGTAAATCAATGGATGTGTAACTGATGTGATTCTGCAATCTGTGTATGGGGTGAAGGTGGGAGTTCATAACCCACTTGAATCAAAGTGTGGAATATGATATGTCAAGAAATTTGTAATGTTTTGAATAACCCACAATAAAAAATTAAAAATAAAAAAAAAACATTTTGCTACATGGTTTATCACACATTAAAATACAGTAAAATATATGTACATTCATCTCTGATTCTAGGGCCTGACACAGAGCTTTAAAATCGCTTGGAATTTCTTAGATGATACAAGCATCTTGTGTTCTAAAGATCCAACTCTTGATGTGCTCCTGTCCAGATTCTGACCAACAAAAAGACCATGTGATGATTAAAAGTTTGGAACTTTCAAACCCTATCTTCCATCCTCTGGTAAGGGGATCAAGGCTGAACTTTGATTTAATAATTGTGTATGTCAATGTGTTTATGCCATGCCTACAAATATTCCTAAACTGTGGTGAGTGAGGAGTTTCCGGTTTGGAAATACATCCACTTACCCTATGGTGGCACACCCCAATCCTTGGAAGGCAGAAGCTCCTGTGCTTGGAACCTTGCAATACTTTGCCCTTTGTACCTTCTCCTCTGGCTATCTTTTGTATCTTTTGTAACATCCATTATGATAAACAAGAGAACATAAAGTGTCTCCCTAAACTCTCAGATTTATTATATCAAATCATCAAATATGGGAAGAGGATTACAGGAACCCCTAGCTGGTAGCCAAGAGGAATAGAAGTGTGGGTAACCACTGCTTGTGACCAGAGTCTGAAGTTGGGGGGCAAGTCTATTAGTACTGATCCCTTATCCTGAGATTACTTAGTGCCCACATTAAATTAAATAGTAGGAAACTATTTGGTGTCCACAGAGAAGTAGAAAAGTGCTTGGTGTAGAAAATCTACCTATTTGGCATCAGAAGTGTTATGTGTGAAGAAACAAAGTTCCTTTATCTATTAATAACATCTATCATTCTATATGTCCATCAATCCATCATATTTTACTGAATCATTTTTTAAAAGTTTACACATCAGTACATTTCCTCTCTAAGCACTTAACATAGATATCATTCTCCTGAATTCCATATACATTTTGGTTTTTCTTTCCCCTTGAGGTAAGATTAACCTAAAACAAAATCAATAAGTCTTATGTATCCTTTGATGACTTTTTCCATAACTGTACAACCAACAACTTATCAAGACATAAAACTTTGCCATCACTCCATAAAATTTGATTCCTCTTTCCATGTAAAACCTACACCTTTCCTCAACCAATTTTCTGATTTTTTCCACCATACATTAGTTTTTACAACTCTAAAATTTTATATAAGTAAAATCATAAAGTATTGCTCTTTTATTAAGGTTACTTTCATTGAACATAATACATGTTTGATTTATGTGTTCATATGGACACAAATATACAAAGATTACCCATACTTCTCTTGATAGACAAGTGGGATATTTGCGATTTGGGTTGTTTTTTTTTGTTTGTTTGTTTGTTTGTTTTTACAAATTTTATTTTTTGCTACATTTTTTTCCTACAAATATTCTCACATGCTTCTTTTCATGAACACATTCTTGGGAAAATTCCTAGGAACAGTATTCCTATGCCATACAGTATGTATATGTTTGGTTTTATAGAATCTGAAATATCTTATTCTAAATGATTCGAGATTTGAAGTCTGTACTCTTAACGAGAATTCTGTAGAGTTGAGGAATTTCAGGAAAAAATAAGTTTTTTGCATAGAAAATGTAGAGAAAGATATTTTCAGATCAACTGAATATTACTAACAAAAGCATTGACTTGTAAGAGTGCATTTTGCCCATGAAAGAAAAAAAAGTGTTTAGATATAGAGATGAAGTTGCAAAGGTAACTAAATCATCTTCTGGAGAGTTGTTTAATCACAAGATTAAAGATTTGGAATTTAATGCCATAAAGAATGGGCAAGGCTGAGAGTGTTTGGTTTGGGGGATGGAAGAAGAGACTTGTCCTTCATTCTTTATGTGAATCATTGGCTGAATGCTAAACATAAGTGAGCACCATAGCAAGTCTTTCCAATGATTTAAGAAGAGGTGCAAACAGTTTGGGGCAGCACAATATTAGGAAAAGAAAGATCTCTTAAGAAGCATTGAAAAAGACAATTATAAAAGAATTTAGTATTAACTGGATTTAGTTTCCTGAAAAATAGTAAGAGTTGCTATTAGTCAAAGTCTGAAAAATTGGCAAGTTGATATTTCTCATCACTAGAAAGTGTATCTAAAAGATAAATTAGAGCTAGGGAGCTAGAAGCAGCAAGTATTTTGAAGACACACCTGCTGGGACACATGGTAATTCTATAATACCAAGAATTTTATTAAAGAGGTTCTAATAATAACAGAGTTTCAGTGTTCAAAGTTTTACACAGGAAAAACAAAAGCTTTGTTTACATTGTAATAAACATAAGGCTATTTTAGTCTGAATATCATAGTACAATCATAGCTATAAGAATTTGACGAATAATTTCTTAGAATCATTGTTTTTTTGTAAGAAATGTTGCTAAGAATATTATATTTCCTTTGAAAAGAATATTTTAGAGCTTTTGATAAATTTAATAATACATAAATATTGGTGCTTTGTTGGACTTTAGCCAACAAAGGGAGATAAAAATAATATATCTTTCAGGAAAAAAACAATGTACAATTAATGAGAGGTTACTTAAGTCTTCTATGTAAAAAAGATTTGGGGATATGTTCAAAATAAGGTAATTAGGAGTAAGTCAAAGAGTATCCATGGTCAAACAAAAGCTTCAACAAGAATTTTTCTTTTCTATTATATTCCACATGCCCTTCCCCTGTCACACTGTAACCTCTTGTTTATTTTCATATAATTCTCTTATGAATAATATTTGATCACTATCTTTTCCACCCATACTCCCATATTAAGTTCTGGTCTTTTCATAATTTAAATTTTCCCTCTATTTCAAAATGCTTGGATCACCATTGTGTGGTCCTTTGCTCCTATCTGCGCTGCTCTATCAATTTCTGACTATGAAAATTATTATAGAAGTCACAAATTGAAATAATATGATACATCATGAGTACATAGGGGAAATGGAATATTCATTTGGAAGATAAACTAATTCAAAAATAAAACTAAGTCAGTTAAAAATAAGTCAGTTATTGCCATGCTAATGCTGCAAAACAAATAATTCCTAAACAAAATGGCTTAAAACTACAACTTTCATCTTCATTACCATCTATGTGTAATTGGAAAGTACCTTTTAAAACTGGCCTGGTTCTGTTGCTTCTAAGCTTCCCTCAGGACTTGGGTCCCTATAGCAAGACTTAATAGAATAAAATGACTAATAATTTCTTTTACTTCATTATTGATGACTCAAGGACTGGGTAAGATTATTCCTACAAATGGCAGAAAACTCTACATGTCCCTCACCCACTTGGGACCAGTGATCTCCAACATATGTCCTTTTCATGGCAAAAAGACTGGAATACAAAAAGGGTCAACAGAAACTTGATGACTCTGAAGGCCAGAATTGGAAATGACAAATTATGACAACTGCCTACATTCTATTGACCAGAGCAAGTCATTTGACCAAGTGTCACATAATGAAATAATGAAGCATATTTCTCCCATAAAGCAGAGGAAAAATACAGAGTATATGTGGGTGATAATCTAGTACCACATGAACACTTAAGCAGTCTAAAATATTTTCTAGAGACTAGACCTCTCTCTTCAGTTTCACACCTATACATTTTCCCTCATAGTTCAGTTCTATTTATCTGTTTTTGATGAATCCAATTTTATCCAATGGCAAGGTTTAATGATCTTCCATTTGTAGGAATAATCTCACCAGTCCTTGAGTCATCAATAACGAAGGAAAGCAATTTATTAGTCATTTTATTTCTAGTAAGTTTTGCTATAGAAGATAAATATTATTGTGCTTGGCATAGAACTTATACGTTTGCTGGGCATCTGCCTCTTTGTTTTCAGAAAACTCCTGCAGGGTGGTAAGAGGTTTCAAAACTAGAATCCTTCCTCCTTTGTTTCTCAATGCATACACCCAAATTACCATCCAGCTAAAAGAGTCTAATCTATCTTCTAAAACTTGGTCTGTACCTTATGCCCACAGTGCCTAGACTTATTTCTTCTCTGACCTCAAAATTATATCCACTTGAATCAAAGATTGACTTTGTAATAGTTTTTTTTTCTATATACCACATGACAGAGAATTCCTTTATGTTGACTTTATTTTGATTCAAGAAAAGTCCTTAGAGGTCTCCATCAAAAGGAAAAACATCTAAGTCTATGGAGTTGCTATTTTTCATCTTCTTCTATGTATAACATATGAGGAGATTCTACCCATTACTTCATGAAATGTTTCTCAGGTTGATCCTTTTTAATGTTTACTTCTGATTCTACCAATCTCTCAGCAAACATTACCATACAGAGCTCTTGTCTCTGAGCCCCTATCTCTGACCTTAAATCTCAAATACAGCCAGATATTTTGATTTGAACTGCTGACTCCTCTTCTCAAGCATGTTAGTCATTCTAATCTTGGTCCTATGCCATCTTGAGAGGCAGACAACACAGTGATTAAAGAGCACAGACTCAGCATTCACCCTGATAGGGTTTGAATCCCAGCTCTGCTATGTGCTATCTGTACTTTGGAAGCATATATAACATTTTTGTGCTTCTGTTTCCACTTCCGTAAAATAGAGAAAAGGCACCTACCTTACAGAATCATTCCATGGATTGAGAAATTATTTAAAGTTTTATAAAGATGTCTGGTATATAAATGCTATACACTTGCTTCACTTTGCTTGTTCAATGGTGAAATTCTATATTTTATTGGAAAGACATAAAGAATTCATAATGGAAAAATAATAAAATTTTCACTACAGAAAAACAAACAAAAATAATTACATGAAGCATAAAGTCAAAGGGCCATATATAATATAATAATGGTGGAAAATATTTACTGTGTGCCTTGCTTTGTCTTGCTTTTGCATGGACTATTTCACTTTCTTTCCTTCTCTAGCCAATGGAACATGGTGGTTCTTTGAAACCCATATGAATGTTCACTGGCATAATGAAAAACAATAGTGAAGGAAGAATTGTGGAAATTCCAAATATTCAGCCTAAAGTGTAATAATGGGGAACAAATGAGAGACCCAAAGTTATTCAATATGAAACCATTTTGAATAAAAGCATTTAGGCATATATTTTAGAAACTAAGCTAAAAGAATAAGCTTAACAATTATGTAGAAAATAGACATCTACATTTTATTAGAAGAGTATTCTGAAGGCTAAGAATATTAGATAATTGCTAATAGTCACATGGTAGGCGATAGTCAAATTCCGGGGGAAAATCTCCAAATATGTTTCCATCTAAGTATGCTGCCTTCTTCTAAGTAATATTTTCAGATCAAACCTAGGCCATCAGTTTGATGGGCCATCAGAGTACTAGATAAAATGTCAGTCTTGGACATTTAGATAAACAGTATGTTTTGAGGGTGAGAGATCATGAATACACAATAAGCATGCATACTATGATAGCTTAATAAATAAATTATGCAAGGAAGAAATAAATACATTTTAAAAATTAAGGAAGAAAAAACGTTGAGAGGGAAGAAGCCCAAAAAGGAAAAAGAACTTGTCTAAATGCAAATTTTCAGAGGACCTGCAAAGAAATATTTGAATAGAAAATAGACCTCAAATCTTGGAAGAAGAAAAAAAATGATAATAACTATAATAATATAATTATTTGTTTTGCTTTTTTAATCCTAATATACTCTGTTCCATAATAAGTTATGTACTATAATCACCTTCGTGTACATAAAGTCAAAGTACAGTTTAAAAAAAAAAAAACTACATACCAAAACATCTACCAAATCTATCTTCTTTTAAAAACCTCGACTTTTAATAATAGGAATTCACACAATTTTTTAAAATTGATGAGAATAATATGACCCTACCTACTTAGAATATTGGTGTTTTATAGTGTTCTAAATGTGTATTTGAATTGCCCATAATATTGAATTATAGGTAGGTCTTGCTCAATCTTTGAAATTTTAAACATGAAGTTGTCCCTAATTATTGTTGAAATAACATAATTCAAATAGCTAGATACTTTTAACCACTGCTCAATTTATAGCTTGAAAAGGGTTGTACCAGGCTACTAAAATGAATAATTTACTTCTGAATCAAAAGCAGAATATTTATTTTGCAGCTGTTTGCCTTTTTAAAGAAATGATTGATGTGAACATACTGCCTTAAAAGAGTAGTGCACAAATATGCCAACCTCACCATATTTGAATTAGTAAAAATATATTGTTCTATAAGAATATTAACAAAAAGAAAAGGTAAAAAGAGAATCTTTAAACAAGAATAATTTAGATCACACTTTTAAAAACTAATTTATGAGAAATTTTTCTTCAGCATCATCTAAATATTTCTTAAAATCAGAGACAGTATCATGTGAATCAAGCTATGGACATAGATTTGATAAAATATTTTTTATCTCTAAAAATAATTTACTTAAAAATCTTTAAAATTTTAATTTTGTAGTTAAAAATTGATTAGGAAGATCACTAATTTACATAAAACTGGCTTATTATCATACCAGCTGCTGAAAATTTTGCGGAACAAGTTTCAGGTTGGCAAGCAGAACTGCAGGCTGTCTTAGAAGTAAAAATATCTACAGGCATGAAAGATGTCTATGCAATTAGAGAAATACAATCCTATGTTTTGAGAGTCTGAGGGTTTTTTCTTGTGGATGGTTTTCATTCCCAGTGGGGATGGGAAGTTATAAGAGAATGTTACCTGGCAAAGGTGAATGTCTAACCCTCCTCCCATTCAAAGCCGTCATTATAGATGAGGATGCAGGATTATGTAACCTTAATGAATCAGTCAGCTACCCAGTGTAGATGTGCACTGCACTTTTTCTTAATAAACTGGATTTGATGGATTTTTTAAATTTTATTTCAAAGTCTTTATAGATTTTATTACTGAGAGACTTAAAGGTTTTAAAACATCTCCATGTGGTTCCACTTGAATCATCTTCATCTTGACAGTAAAATAGCCAAAGTTTAAAACAGCTTCCTTAACAAAATTGTTTTCTTAGATTTGTTTTTCTTTTTGCTTCTGAATTGTTGATAGACTAAATAAAAAATAAATGTCCTCCAGAATGATGGTTCTGAAATAGTTTTGTTTCATAATGTTATTATTTGTTTTGTAGTATCTACTAAGGTGAATTATAAAAGTATACAATGAACTCAGATTTTTTTTTATTGGTTGTTCAAAATATTACAAAGCTCTTGACATATCATATTTCATAGATTAGATTCAAGTGGGTTATGAACTCCCATTTTTACCCCAAATACAGATTGCAGAATCACATCGGTTACACATCCGCATTTTTACATAATGCCATATTAGTAACTGTTGTATTCTTCTACCTTTCAAAGAGCAGATGCTTTGAAAGTATCTTAAATTGCATTCTTTGGTTACATAAAAATATAGAATTAATCATTTTGTCCAATGCTCTAAATATTGCCAATTTATACTTATTAGATATATTTATTATATTTAACTGTAAAACTAGTTGAAAGCACATTGAAATTTAAATATCAATTTAAAATTACATGTGTACTAATTATATAGGCAATATGTGGTTATCCCAATAATGCAAGGAAGATTCTTTGTTTCTCTGTTGACTGGACCTGTTCTCAAATTTCTTGGATGAATTACTTCCACTTATACTATGGACTTTTAATCAAAGTAATGAAAAAGTAAAATTAGGCTAATACAATTAAATGAATTTGCACTTAATAAATCCAAGTCACAATTCTTGTCCAATATTCTTTACTTTAGTGCAAAATATGTTCTCCCATATCAAGATTAAAATATGTATTGGCATTTATAGAAAGTATAATCAGGATATTTCTTTTCCATTTGTGTCAGATTTGGGAGCTATATCATTTGTTATTTTCTTCAGCATACAGCTTATATATACAGGGGTTATTGGTCTATTTACCTTTGTTTTATGGTAAGAGGAACATAAACTTTAAAAGTGTAAGACCAAATGTAATTATATTTATTACATTAATTTTTGTTTCTTTATGCAAAAAACTAAATCCAAACATCATGTGTTAATTGTTCTCAAGAATATCCTATTGGCATACATTTGCATCTCCTTCCAAGGAAGAATTTTTACTTAAATCAGTCTCAGTCTTTTCTCTTTTTTATTTGTTCTCTTTCACTTATATTACTTCCTTCTCAATTACGTACATTAGTGGAGAATATAAACTTAAATACTCTCATCATAATAGTTATAATTAATGAAAGGACTAGGTAAATTAACAAATAACCTTTGCAATCATATTACTTTTTAAAATAATCATGAATAGCTACTCTTTTTAAAATATATCCTTAACTATCTCATAATTTGTGTTGAAGTAGTCTTAATAAATACAGCTAAACAAAATTAGACATTTTTAGGAAGTTTCTCAAATCATTTAAGAAACCCTTATTTACTAAGTACCTTATAAAGTTAAGGCAAGGTGTATAAAATATGCACATAAAATATCTACAAGCAACTTAGTGCCACATAGGAGATAGCACTAATATACTGAAAAGGAACAATAAATACACTATTGTGAGTAAGTATTTCAACATTAGATGATCATTTTAAGACTTTAATAGCAGACTCAACAACTATATGAACATATTAATTAGCTCATCATATACTACTGCTCAACCACTTTCTTTTCACTCCTGCAATATGAGTCCTGTGTATTTCTCATTTATATTATTTCATTGTCCTCTTAACTGTTTGATCTGATTCTTCCCTTGTCCCTCTACACTTCAGCTAAAACAGCAACCAAAATCATATTGTGAAAATTGATTAAAATGCTACAATGGCTTTTTTTGCCTTTTAATTTTTTTTAATTTTAGATTACTTGCTATGAATAATGATGAAATTAAGTTTTAAAATTTCTCTAGATTGCATTACATTGTTGGTTAATCCATTTTTCTATGCATTTAATATTCACAAACAGTCTATTTCAATTGTATATCTAAGTTCACTTAAAAAATTTTTAAGTTCACTTAAAAAATTTCTGGTTATCTGCAATTAACACATAGACATATCCTAAATTTTTAAAATTTATTGAAAAGAAATTATTTGAGCATTCAGACAGAAAATGGGGGAGATACTTGTCTGGCTTTAAACTTTTCCATATCTTCATTCAAAGCTAGAATACAAGCCCAAAGTCTATGCAATTCTAAAGGGAAAAAAAATGTGATTCATGAATACTGATGTTCAATAAAGTTGTCATATCAGAGTAAAGGTCACACACATTCCAAAACTTGGAAGAACCATAACCACAGGTACCAATCATATCTTTACTGAAGAAAGAATTTGGTTAATTACAATGGCTTTTAATTTTAGAGTAAAACCAAAATCCATGAAATGATCTACAAGGTATTCTGTGGTTCCATCTCCATCCGTTAATGCAGTGCACACACAGACTTATGTGCAATGATCATTTGACATTCCTTCTGCTCACTCAGCCCCTGGCACCTTGGATTTCTTCCTGTTCTTGAGCACTTCAGACATATTCCAAATTTAAATACAACATTTATGATGATTTTTTCTCACTCTTGCTCCAAACACTAATGTTCTTTTGTCTTATAACTCAGTTTAATATCCAAGAATATAATATTTTATTATATTTGTATTATACTTATTTTTGCTAGGCAAGCTCTCTTCCACTGAGCTACATCTCCAGTCCTAAATCCTCCTATTTTGAATTATATCTTTCTCCTTCTCGTTGGTATGTTAATTGGATTTCTTTGCTGTGACCAACATACCTGACAAGAATAACATAGAAAAGGAAAAATTCATTTTGGCTCATAGTTTCATGGGTTCACTTAAAGTCTGTAGTCTCTATTGCTTTGGGATCAAGTGAAGGCAGAATATCATAGCCACAGCGCATGGTGGAGGAAAGTTATTTAGTGGTTTCTGGGAAGTTGTAGGCAGGAAACATAAACCCTTCTAGGATATGCCCTCCAGTGATCCACTTTCTCCAATCATGCCCCACCTGCCTACAGTTAGCACCCAGTTAGTTCATTCAAACTTGAGTGGACCAATTATAATCTAATAATTTACCTCTAAATATTTTTGTATGAACACAGGTGCTCTGGAGGGACACTTCTTATCCAAGTCATAGCATCTTGCCTGGCCACAGAAAAACTCATGCCCATCTCAAAATGAAAAATGCTTTAAGTTCCTCTCCAAGAATTCCTTTAGTCTTAGCAGTTCTAACATTGCCCAAAAGTCCAAGTCCAAAATCTCATCTGAGAAAAGGAGAAGTTTATTTTGATTCACGGTTTCAGAGGTGCAATCCATGGTTGCCTGACTACATGACTCTGGGTCCAAGGTGAGGTGGAACATCATGACCAAAGGGCATGACAGCGGAAATCTACTCAGCTCATGGCAGCTAGAAAGTGGGGGAAGTGGGGAGAGGCCACAGGGAAGTTGAACTCTTGAAGAGGACACCCCCAGTGACCTCCTCCTCCAGCCATACTCCATCTGACTACAGTTACCGCATAGTTAATCCATTAAAACTAGGATGAACTGATTAGATTACCACTTTGACGATCTGATCATTTCACGGCTGAATATTTCTGAATTAACAAAGGAGCTTTGGGGGGATATCTCAAATCCAAACCCGAACACCTGATACTCTCAATTATTCTATTTTTTTCTATAGAATTTGTTGCATTCTTATGAACCATGTTTAATTATTTATTATGCTTCTTGAATACTTAGCTCCCTTAATCCCATAGAACTAAGGGTATTTCTGTTACATAAATATCTTAAATCAGCAGAGTGTTGAACTCAAAGAGGATACATAATAAATATGTATACAGTAGAGGAACACATTTTTTTATGAACAAATAGAAAATACTAGGAATTTTTCCTAAAATGTTCACTCTCTATTCATGGGGAGATTACCTTCATTATGTTTAAATTTTTATTTTCATTATTCTTTCATTTCTAATCATAAATTTTTGCTAGAATGTCCAATACCAACAATATGTATAGGATAAGAAAAATAAAATGACCAATTAACTTCTTTTCTCTATGATCGATAAATTATAGAATTTCAAAGTGAGGGTCTACTCATTTTTCTATTTGTCATTCCACAGTAAATATCTTTTGTGAAGCTATATCAGATAATTAGCCTGATCTTCCACCAGGCAGATCAAAGCCTGGGCTTTGGGCCACTTTCAGAGAGGGGTGCCTTATGTAGGTTTACGGAAGGAACAGACTGGAAAACTTCTCCCCTTTGATGAGAACAGACCTCTGCCCACCTGTTTTGTTCTGATTCTCTGTTCATTTGGTGCTGGCACCTTTTTTTTTTTTAAATCACTGCCAAAACACATACCATGGATATCTACCTACTCAGTATAAAAAACACTTATATGAAATTCATCTCTGTGTTAACTATAACTTCTACCTCTTTTTATCCTTATTCCCACCCCAGATCAGAATGCTAGGTAGGTGAGTAACTAGCATTATAGTCACCAATCCTATTGAATCTAGTTGGTCTTCCCAAAATTATTTAAAATTAAACATTCTTGCTTTGCTACCTATAAACATAAATGGTGATACTGACTTACGACAAAGCAGCAGAGGGTTTGGACATGGAATGAAAAATCACTACTTGGTAATTTTCTGAAGAAGCTTTTCAGAAGAATACAAGAAGGTGTTGGATATAACTAATATATACTGACAGCTGGCTAGAAATTTGTTCATTGATTTGTTAGTTTGCTCAACATCACTTTTCTCAGAGATATAATAGAGTATGTAATAGGGTGAGAACATAAAAAAGGTTCCTTACTTTAAAAGAAGAAAGAACCATTACTAGGAGCAGAGGGAATGATAAATGCACAATTAGAATACAATGTTAATTTCTCTAGGCAAAAATTCCATAGAATAAATAAAATGATAATTTCTCCCTTCTGAAACTGAAAGGCCAATATTCACTAAAATTTATCTCTATCAGTTCCATATATTGAGCATTCTATGATTTTCATTATATGATAACTTCTTTGACTCGACATTACACATGGGTATGCATTTATAAACTAACCCCAGCCCCAGGCTGATAGAAAGATGAAATTTCTGCAATAGACATGTAATTTTATCTTGGTATTTAAGCCCTACCATACTCTTTGTGTTTGCCAATTCTTTGTTAGCATAACATATTACCCAATGCCAGGAACTTTATAAAAAAAAGAGAGAGAGAGAGATTTATTTAACTCATAGTTTTGAAGGATGAAAGTACAAGATTAGGAGGCCTCATTAGGGTGATAGCCCCTTGACTGTCTCACAACATAGCAGAGAGGTAGGAAGGGAAAAGGCCTTATTCAGGAAAGATAACATGGTGAGATAAGAAACCAAAATGTTGGAAATGGCTTGTCTTACTCTTTATGACAACCTGTTCTTGAAGGAACTAACTTACTCCATAAAATCAGCATTAAAAACTTCTTAGGTTAGTGACTCCAATAACCTAATTACCTTCCATAGGCACCATCTCTAAATACTTCTACATTGGGTACAAAACTTGCATCAGATGAACCATTAGGGACACTCTGAAACCAACCCAAACCACAGCACCCTCTATTCCTCCCAGTGACTGCATAGCCTTTCATAACTTGTTCCTCAACCCTTATTCTTTGTGTTCTGCTCACATCTTACTTCTTTAAAATAAAATATCTTCCCTTTCCAAGAACTATGCACCCTTTTGATTCAATGATGCAGAACCATACTTAGATTTTTTTCAAAACAAAAAAAAAAATCATGCTTTTTCATGCTTCTGAAGTTTGCTTTCTTTCATTATGTCTCTACCTTGGAAGTAGTTTTTCAAATAGTCAACATTTATCTAACTTTCATTCCCAACTCGTATGTATCTTTGCTAGTAGGTGAAGTACCTCCTGATGATCCATAGAAAACATGCAATTTTCAAATGATGGGTTACTCAATCTGGTGAAGAAAGTCTATTACTCTTAAAGATACATATTAATCTTTCTATTAGTACAAAGGAGAGAATGACAACTGTACAAATTGTATAGATTCTTATTATTTCAAGTGGAAAGCAAAATATAAATAACCTGGTCATATTGTAATAAAAATTGATCTGAGTAGCTTTTATCACATTTCTATTATGTCAGAGTCAACACATTGGTCCAGGTTTATGTATCCTGAACTCCTGAGAAATGGTACCATATTGGTTGTCTGGAAATACATTTGAACTATATATTCAAATTAGAATAATTTATTTTCTACTGAAAAGTGTTTATATTCGACAGATCATACCAGGAAAACAACAGAACTAATTAGAATGTTTATTTCTAAGCCAGAATGTTTCCCTTATTATTGTGGTGATTTGTCTTGGGTGAGAGTGGGGAGGATATGCTTTAAAGAACTTATTCATGCTCCATATTCTAAAAATTTGGGGAAAATCCTAAAGTTTCTACATCTCAGGGTAATTTTATTCCAAATAAATTCGCTCAGAATACAAGGTGACATACAAAGTCTGTAGGTGGATAATACTGCCAACCAGCATCCAGACATAAAGCAATAGGAGTCAAATCTAGAATAAACTTTGAGTTGATGTACTATACACTTGTTTAGCACAGCAGACCTTTTATAAGATTGGTGGCAATTATGACTTCAAGCCTAGGTTTTATTCACTAGACAATATGTATTGGTCTACGATAAAAGAAGTACAGATATTAGTACATCTTTTTACCCTTTTAGGTAATCACCTTGGTTCTTGAAATTGTAAACAATAATGTCTTGTGATTTTGAATATGTGACAGGAAATGAAAACAAAGGTCTGTGATAAAAACCTAGTTTCACTGAGCAACATAATACTAATGAAACATTATGTGGATCCTGTCATTTATGGTTCCAACATCATATTAATATTACGATCTCTGAAGTCTCCCGCATTTACATTTGTAATTTTGATCACCTACCACTCCCAATTTCTAAAGGAATCTCTGCCTACTCTGGGTTCTTCACTTCGTGTTCCAGATGCAGGTGCTAGAATAACCTGATGATTCCCTTCCTAACACCATTCCTGCCTGAAGCCGGATGCAGAAAACAACTTTATATGCTGGTGTTTATGGATAGTGTTAAAAAGAGAGGCTAACAAATGAGTGATGATGTTTATCTGGGCATTATAATGATAAATTCTGATATTATAAAATCTAACTTTGTTGCCAGCCTTTAAATCACTATTTTAAAATTTTCTAGATATTCTCATACATGTAACTGGACTTTCTATATACACTGCTGCAAATGAATGGATTCTATTCAGGTAGGGAAATATACTACTCAGTAGAAATGAAACACTATGCATAACCCTTACAGAAAACAAATTAGGAAACTGCTAATTAGCTGAGAAAAGAAGGTAGCGGAAAAATTGCTAAAAATTTGTTGCCAAGTCTGGTATGTAGAAAAAATGATGGATTTACTAACAATGCTCCCTAGTGCTTTTTGACAGAATTTGTGTAGCTAAGCTCTCCAGGCACATTTAAATGATCTACCATAAGTACTGGGAGCCCAT
Source organism: Marmota monax (assembly GCF_021218885.2). NCBI lineage: Eukaryota > Metazoa > Chordata > Mammalia > Rodentia > Sciuridae > Marmota > Marmota monax. Next base: position 14,244,470 of record NW_026694491.1, on the reverse strand, counting down.
GCTGCACCTTTTCAGCAACCAAATTCATTGTAACTATAAAAAAATTCTCCAAGTAACCTGAAGCAATGAACATACAAAGAAAGTTTAATATCCTTCCTGATACAATCACAAAAGATTAATGAATACAATTGTAATTTTTATTTTGCAAATTATTATTACAAAGTAATTTTTAATTACTTGAGTTAAGAGTTCATTAGTATGGATATTAGTACTTACAAATGCTCAAATCAATCCGATGAACACACATCACACTAAATGAAACAGTTCTACCTGCATATTTCCCATATGTAAGCTATTTGTGCTGTATGATAATATTTGAATTGATTGGCCACTTGAGGAAGTGAAAATTATCACTGTAAAAAATTTAATATAAAAATATAAAGCAATATTGTAGCTGGGTGTAATGGCGCATGCCTGTAATCCCAGCAGCTCAGGAGGCTGAGGCAGGAGGATCATAAGTTCAATGCCAGCCTCAGCAGCTAGACGCCAAACAACTCAGTGAGACCTTGTCTCAAAATGTGGCATTTATACACAATGTGGAATATTACTCAGCAATAAAAATAACAAGATTATGGCATTTGCAGGGAAATGGATGGCATTAGAGCAAATTATGCTAAGTGAAGTTAACCAATCCCCCCAAAAAACAAATGCCAAATGTCTTCTCTGATATAAGGGGGGTGACTCAAAATGGGGTAGGGAGGAAGAGCATGAGAAGAATATTACCACTAGATAAGGAAGAGAGGTGGGAGGGAAAGGAAGGGAGAAAGGGAATTGCATGGAAGATGGAAGGAGACCCTCATCGTTATACAGAATACATGTATGAATATGTGAGACCAAAAAAAAGATTTGCGTCACCTTAGATTAGGTAGAAAGAAGTGATGGGAGGGGAGGGGAGTTAAAGGGGGGAAAGGAAGGATAGTAGAATGAAATAGACATTATTATTGCTGTGTGTATATACGTGACTGCATCACCAAAGTGATTCTGCAAACTGTACACTCAGAATAATGAGAAATTATATCCCATCTGATTCAAATGCATGGTATATCAAGGTAATTGTATTGTCATGTGTAACTAATTAAAACAAATAAAAAATACAAAATAGGGCTGGGGATGTGGCTTAGTGATCAAGTGCTCTGGAGTTTAATTCCCAGTACCCCTCCCCCCAAAAAATATATATATATATTGTTTGTGAGAACATACTTATAATTCTTGAAATTTTTATGCTTCTCTCTTCTTTTCTATTTTGATTAAGCTAAAACCTAACACTATAAATCTCATACATATTTCCTTTAAAATACTAAGAATCTATCCAGGCAAAAATATCACAAGTTCAAAATCTTTAATCAAATTTCAGAAAGGATTAAGGAAGCCATAGTAGGGTAAAATGAGGTTAATACCCATATCCTCTTATTAGGCACTTATATGAAAAACATTGAAATTTCTAAATAGATTAAAATATTTGAACTTTCTTATGGTATGGTTTGCTTTTTTCTAACACATGCCTTCATGACTTCCTTTTTTTAGTTTAGGGTATGTTTAATATTACAGGATAGTCATTCATAGCAACAGAAATGCATTCATTTATTTATTCATGTATGCTGTTGATATGTATTCATCGAATTCTTTATGCGCTATATTGAATTATTTTTAAAGAATGAAATTTATGGGTGTTATCCATTATGTCTTTATCCAACATCAATTCCCATGAGAAAAAGAATCCTTTCTTGCTGTATGTATTTCTCGTAGAGTTGACCTACCTCACCACAGAGGTCGGTACATGCTCCAGGCTAACAACAACAAAATTCATTCCTTTGCATATGATTGGTACAGTAAGTAGACACATGATGTTGTAAGGCCAAATAATGTTCTTTTTAGAGTTTGATAGAGACATGTGTGTGTATCCAATTCCACTCTTAAAAAAAAATACTGATGTTAGGGCCTTACTTCCATAGCCTCTGACCAGTATTTTTTGTTACTTTGGACTTTTTAATGTGCATCCATAAGTGAATTATTAGATTAATAGCGATACAAGATAGCAATACTACTGTCAAAAACATGACCAGAAAAACTAGAAAACATCATTCTTACATATTCCAGTTGATATCTATCAATACTCTTTGCTGAAAATTTATGCTTTACATTTTTATTAAAGCAAATTACAGAATTAGAGTGTTTTTGTTGTTGTTGTTGTTTTCACCCCATCCCTCTAAGGCATTACCAGAGCACATAATTTAATTCAGTCCAATGAAACACACAGAGAAGTTCATTGAGCCTTCTAGGGGGAAAACAAAAACAACAACAACAAAAAATGCTCACTCTCTTTCTCTCTCTGTGCTGGGAATTGAACCCAGGGGTGACTTGCCACTGAGCTATACACCTTTAGTCCTTTTGAAACAGTCTCATTAAATTGCTGAGACTGGCCTGGAATTTGCCATCTTCCTTCCACAGTCTCATAAATTGCTGAGATTACAGATATATATCACTGCACCCAGCTTCTCACTATTAAAAAAGGTCCAGGGTGGGCTGGGGTTGTGGCTCAGTGGTAGAGCACTTGCCTAGCATGTGTGAGGCCTGGGGTTTGACCCTCAGCACCACATAAAAATAAATAAACAAAATAAAGGCATTGTGTCTATGTACAACAACAACACAAAATATTTTTGAAAAGACCAGGGGAACTAGTATTTTTTCTTCTAAATCTTGTTATATGACAACAAAACAGGAAAGTGTCAAATATATATTTTTTAATGCCAAGTAGAGATTAAATTGGAGAATAAAAGAGTGGTGGCTTGTAGGAAAAACACACTACACATATTTAACTAATATACCCGGAACCTTGTCTACTTCTGAATTTCTATGTAGATAAAGCAATAATTGGAAGGAAGAGCATGTTCACCATTACAGTTAGTAAAACTCTTCTCAGAAAATATGGATAGTCCGGGTCCAAAATTCCTTATCCAAAATACCTGGAATAACAAATGTTTTATAGCCATTTAAAAAATAATTTTAGAAAGTATACATATGGCACACCCTGGGGTAACACTGGCAGAGCCTGGGGCAGAACAGCATGAATATTTTTGTAGCAAAATAATGTATAGAGGGATGGTTGGCTAAAGAGGTAAATATAAATATATTGTTCTATAGGTATGTGTGTACACATATATATACACACACATATTCGCACTGTTTTATTAAAGCCATAAATAGTCTCCCTTCAGTTCACTTCAAGTTTCATCCCTAAATTCATTATAAGCCATTTTCAATTTTTGAACTTTAGATTTGTGGGAAAATATTGTGGATATGTTATAAAACATTTAGAACACTTTTTTTCCTCTTTCTTTTTATGTTCAGTTTAGTTTACAACACTGAGATAATAACATGAACACCAAGGGTAATGATAATCAGTCCTATTGGCCATCTTGAAGACATTTTTTGTAATTTAAAAAAAACTACTTTTCTTCAAATTATTTTTATTGTGCTATTTTACTAATAATTTGAGCAATTTAATACTTATTCATCAAAACATTCAAGACTCAACAATGATATATGTATGAGACACACATGGACACATAAAGAATGTAAAACTGGCAGTCATCTAATGCTCTGTATTAAGTATGTCACATGCAAGCACTGTCCAGAAACTGCATCTAATTACAGCATGTGTGAAGTAGTCACCAGAAGTTTATCAAAGATTTCCCTTAATCATTTGCCTTTTCTTTCTCTTCTTATTTCTCACCCTTTATTTTATTCATAAATTAATGTCCATTCCAAAGCTTTTCATATTTTGAAAACAAGAAACTCAGAAGTGGTATAGTTCTCTCTAATTGGGACTGAATACAATGAAACACTGAACATATGCCAAAATTTCTATCCAGGTCTTCTATATTATGTTTATATACTTGATGTTAGGTAAAGATTTAAAATATCTTAATCATAATTTAAGTCAACCATGTCCATTAAGTTTTATTATATTTTGATCTCTACATTTTTCCATCATAATGTAAGAGAAAGCATATGAGTCATCTCACTAGTTTATTTTTAAACATGTACCTGGATGAAAGTCCTAGATGACTTCTGTAGCTTCATGCCCTCTTCCCACTGAACATCTGCAGCTGAACATTCTGCAGATACTTCCAATTCAACAAGGTCAAATTTAACCAGAATTTCCTTCCAAAGCTAACTGTCCTGTTCTTTTTTATTAGGTACTGCCATATGCATTTGGTCAGGAAGAGAGATACTTTGAGGGTCATCCCTAACTCCTCCTCATTTTCAGTTTCCTCAACTAGTCTACTTGGAATATCTAATAATTTACTTAAAACCTATCTATTTTCAATTTGTTTCCTTGCCACCTATACTAACAAAGATCAAGATCAATCATTTAGTGTCTCTTCCTGTAACTATGTACACATTGTCATGTTCCTCATGTCAGTGTGCCCTTCACATTCCTCTGTCCTAAATCAGAGTGATATTTTTAAAATGTATATCTGCCCATATTGCTTCTGTTCAAAGTTCTGTGGCAATTCATGACACATCAGATCCTACACAATCCGCCACTTAACTCCTCACTGATTTACCAATAAATTCTGCATTGATTTTTGTTTCCCCTCACATATATATCATTAAGTTATCTGCTAGGGCCAAGTACTGAAGATACAACAGAAATAGTAAGTGATCCCTGCTATTAAAATGGGAATGTAAACAAAAAAAAATTATAAAGCCATATGTAAGGGTCAGAAGAAAATACAGAATGAAATAAATATATTTTATCATTTTTTTATTTATGCCAAAATTATTGCAATTTCACATTCTGTCCTTACCATTTTGCCAAACGTATGTCTTATTTACCTGAAGTTTTTGGTATGTATAAAAGATATATCTTTAAAGCTATAATCTTTTTGGTTTACATGGGAAAATAGGCCCCATGACTCTCATATCTAAAAACTTTTCTTTTTGTCTTCTCCTAGAGCTCTTTCCTCTAAAACAGTTACACTTTTCTTCTATAAATTCTCATTCACTTCATACTTATCAACTGCTTATATGTCAACGTTGAACATTTGCTCAATATTGACCTTCTTGAAATTTAGATTCCTACATCTCACTGCTTACTAGGCATGTATCCTGTAAAGCATATATACTTACTCCTTCAGCATCTAAGTACCCACACCCTATGGAGCGGCATAATATATTCCAATTTTCAAAGGTATTATCATACTTTTCTGATTGTATAACTTATCTGTCTCATCCATTTGCAAGACTTCAGGGTATAAATATTGCACCTTTTGCTATAAGTTATTCCTAAGTATTTTATTCTTTTGAACACAATGATAACTGGAACTGTTTTATTCATTGAATCTTCATAATTTTCATTAGAATCTATATGAAGAAAATATATTTTTAATATTGATCTCATATCTATCATTTTAGTGAACTCACTTATTATTCACAGAGCATTTTGAGGATTCCTGAAAATTTTCTGTAGACAAGATTATGTCAAAAGAGTGTTTTCTTTCTTTTCAATTTAGATGCCTTTATTTCTTTTATTCTTTAATGACCCTGTAAACCAGGGCAATGTAGAAAGGAATGTAGAAAGGAAGTATGGGAGCAAAATCTTTGTCTTTAAAACAAAATCTTAGAAAGCACTCATTTTCTTTTCAATATCAAATATGATTTTAAAATGTGGATTTCTCATAGATGCTCTCTCTTTGAGGTAAACCTGAGCTTGTCAAGTTGGAGACAGTCCCAGTTGTTCTGAGTTTGTTGGGCATTTTTATCATAAAAGGTTTTGGGGGTTGTCAAATTTTTTTGTACATATGTTGAAGTGAGTGTGTGGTGTTTTACTTTTATTTTTATTAGTGTTGTGTATTACATAGATTTATTTTCAAATATTAAAACACATTCCTAGGATAAATTCTAGTTGTATATTTTACTACATTTGTTGTTGGTGGGTTTTGTTTTGTTTTGCTTGTATTTTGTTGAGATCTTCATACATATAAGGTGTTTTATCTGATTTGGGTATCAGGATAATGCTGGGCTCATAGAATGAGTTGAGAAGTGCTCTATTCTCTATATTTTGGAAGAATTCATGATGTATCAGTATCTGAGTGGTGGAATTCACTGAAACAATTAGAGTAGGCTTTTCATTGTGGGAGTTTTTAAATTGCTAATTCAATCTCTTTTCTTTTTAGATGGCTATTTTTTAAATTTTTTATTGTTCTTTTTAGATATCTATGACAGTAGAGTATATTTCAACATATTATACATACATGGAGTATAACTTCCCATTCTTGTGGCTGTATATGATACGGAGGTACACTGGTCATATATTCATATATGAACACAGAAAAGTTATATTTGATTCATTCCCATTTCCTCTCCCTTCCCTTCATTCCCCTTTGTCTATTCCAATGAACTTCTATTCTTCCCTCCCTCCCTTATGTGTGTTAGCATCCATATATCAGAGAGAACATTCAGCCTTTGGGTTTTTTTTTTTCTGCTTCTTCATGAATAAGTTTTGCTTGATTTGTTTCTTCCCAGAATATTGTCCAGTTTAACTGATTTGTTTGCATATAGTTGTTGATGGTATTTCCTTCACTTCATTTTTTTCCCATAATTTCAACAATGATGACCCTTCTCTCATTTCTGGGTTTACTTACGTGAGCCTTTTAATGCTTTCTTTTTATAAGCCCAGCTAGTTTTTCATCAAGTTGACCTATCTGAAGAATTTTTAGTTTGGTTTATTACTGGTTTTCTATTTTTTTTTATTTTACTCATTTTTAATTCTAATCATTATTATGCATTCCCTACTATGTTTGTGTTTAATTTTATCTTCTTATTCTAGTTTCTTAAGGTAGAAGTTTAAAAATGGTTGCAAAGATTACAAAAACCACTTGTCCTTTTTGTAAGATTACAAATATACTCACATATGAGGAGCAATTAAGTATTACCTAAGGAAACAAAACTTTATGCCTCTATAAAAATGTGTGTAAGAATATTGTTGATGATAGTTAATTTTATGTGTTAACTTGTCAAGGCTATGGTTCCCAGTTGTTTGGGCAATCATCAGTCTGGATATTGTAGTGCAAGTATTTTTTAGATGTAATTGACACTGAAATCAGTATACACTGAATAAAGGTAAATATGCCAAAATCAAATGATTTTGAGTAAAGCAGATTTCTCTCCATAAAGGAGGTATGTCTTTTCCTACCAACTGAAGACCTTGAAGACAAAGACAGAAGCTTCCAACTGGACAAGAATCCAGTCTCTAGACTGCTTTCAGGCTCCAACACTGCCACATTGACTACTGCCAGAATTGTCAGTCAGTCAACCTGCCTTGAAGATTTCAGACCTTTAAAATATTTCTCTCTCTCTCTCTCTCTCTCTCTCTCTCCCCCTGTCTCTCATATTCACGTGTGTGTGTGCACACACACATATTCAAATACATACATATTTTTTCTTCCCTACATACACACCCAATGTTACCATCTAGTTCTGTGTCTCTGGAGAATCCGACCTACACAAATTCAGGTATAAAAATTCATGGATTGTTGATTGCTGGTTTGGCAGAATAGTCAGGATTTGGAAGGAACACAATTGGAAAACTGTTCACAAGGAGGTGTGGGAAAGAGGTATATAGAAGAGATTTCTGAATTAGCTAAAAATGACAAAAACATGAGGATATTTGTCCTTTGTAAATGTTCTCCAAAAGGTAACCCCAGAAGATGAAGATTTTAATAAGTGGATAAGGTAGACAATTCTGTGAATAACAGTGGGCCTCTCTTTCCCCCAGCCACTCCGATAACTGCATAATGGATTCTTGAACCAAGTGACCATGAAGGCAGGAATCAGGCACTGGATTCAGGTATTGAGTTCTGCAATGTGGATTTACACCTCACCGAGAATGATTTGGTTTCAATAATGCTGAGGGCCTTATCTGCCCACCAGAGAGATAGATACCAAGGACCTGCTCTGACATTAGTTGGCCACTGGGGGTGATCAGTTGGCTACTGGCTGACAGGCTGATTGTATTGGACCATGTCCATCCTGGGAGAACAGAGAAAGAGAGAAAGAAAGGGGGGGGGGGAGGTGGCGAGAGGAAGAGGGAATGAATTATACTATAGTAAGTGAAATACCCCCAAAGAATAATTGTATTACTGAGGTCCCCCTGAGAAATGGAACAAACAGAATTATTATAAGGAGTTATCTCACACAATTGGGCAGGCTGTTAAGTTATAAGATTCGCAATAAGCAGGCTGAAGCCAAGGAATAGTTTATGTGTATTTCTAGTCTGAGTCTGAAGATATGAGATCCAGGAGAGCCAATAATATAAGTTCCAAGCTGCATAATTGTTAGGCTGAAAACCCAAGAACTGATGTGATTGTTGGAGTCTAAGAACAGAAAGATGTATGTACCAGCTTAACAGTCAGGTGCTACAGTTTCCTCTTCATGAGCATTTTTATTCTATGCAGGGCTTCAGTTTTTTGGATGAAGACCATCCATGTTAGGGAGGGCAATCTATTCCACTTGTACTACTTGCTCAGATGTTAATTTCATCCAGTAGCATCCTTACAGACACACCCATAATATTTGCCTGGGTTCCCAATGGCTGAAGACACCAGTTTCTTGCCCCCAGCTTATCTGCCTAGCAATGAACGTCTCTTGGTTTTCCCAGAGGGATCCAGAACAAGCAAGATATTGACTCATCACATTTTATTATCTAATCTTAAAAGGGATATTCAATTGCTTTTGCTGTATTCTAGTTCTTTTTAAGGAATTGCTATATGCAACCTAAAGACTCAATGGAAAGGACCACACAAGTGTGTGAACAACAGGAGACCATTGCTAGGTCTCTCATGGTATTTGGAAAATAACTCTGAATGCATAATGTTTTCTTGATCTGTGCCTTCTCCTTCTCCAGGATCCTGTGTAGTCTTGGCATGTAGCCTGAGTACAGTATTCTCTGAAGGGAGCTAAACTGATCTTTCTTTTATAGACCCTTCATTCAAATCAGCCCTTAAACATACCATCTTCTGACCACATGGTAGATTTTTTCCTGTTCAATGGTATTATTCACTCTTCATTTATGCATGGCAAATGACTTCTTCTATATTCTGTTTCAAATCTAATTCAAATTCAATTTCCATTAAATTTTTATAGAATCCTATTGAAAATCAATAATTATCATATTTGTATATATTTCGCCTTTGTATTAACATTACTCAGATTTACTTCTGCCTTTTTGCAATTTTCTTATCTTTTCTCCCTAGCTAAATCATAAATTCATTGAAAGCAAGGAGATTCTTCTAAGCTTCTTTATATTACTCATACTATATATGTTACTGTATGTGATGTTGTGACTTCATGACAAATATTGCAAAGCACTATTGAATATCAAGTAGTAGAATGAAAATTTAATGTCCTTGTTTTTCCTTATGGTTATTATAATTCTTTCAAAATAGTCTGGCACCCTTCAATGGCATTTTCTTTTCACTTCCGGACAATGGATATTATGCCAATAAAACTAATGAAGTCTTCTTACTGTGTTGGACAGTTAATAGCAAATTCCACACATCACAAAATTCAACATATACAAAAAAGTATGTCTATTGACTTACATCTCAAATCATGCTAAAAATTAAAATTTCATCAAAAACACTCAAATAACTTTTTAACTTATATAGTATACATGGAAATGCAGGTTATTTTTAAATTAACCATATAAACAATGACAGCATTTTTAAACCAAATTCACATTATGACCAATAAAACTAGTATTTAAGTAAGAGTGTCATATAAAATGTGAGTGCATAGTCACTATTGAGGTATGCCATTAACAAACCATTCTTTAGTGTCTATATTAGTTAAGCTGTCCAAAACTATCCAATAGTGCTAGTAAATTTGATTACATCAGTGTATGATTCACAACAAAACAAAATAAAAATAAACTGCATGGGCAGGCTTTCCCTTTTCAGTCACTAACTATTGAAACTTCTAAAATATCTACTTTTAAAAGTTTGATTTTTTTCTATATAAATCATTAAAATGAATACAATTATAATCCAATTTTACTCCATAAGAAAACTTACAGAAATTAGATACAATTTTAAAGAAAGAGTGAAAGTAGTATAAGATATTCTATACATTCTATCATACCCCTTATAAAACCAATTTTTATCAAAATGTCAATTTCTATTTGACCAAATCTAAAACTGTGCGTGGTGAGCCGCTTCTGCTGTTTCTGCAGACTATGGTCGCCATTACAAGATGGCGCTGGCTCCGCTGTGGTCTGTGACAAACAACTCCTTATTTGGGAGAGTTGGCGCGTGGTTTTTCACCACCCTATGAGAAAGCTCCACGTGGCAGCTTCGCATTGGGGCTTGAGATGCTTTATTAAGGCTGGGAGGGGCATCCGGGAGGGAGAAGAAGAAATATCAAGGGCCTGAATAAACTGCTGAAAGAAGATTCCTGAGTTGCGTCTTCCTTGCGGGCAAGGGGTCGCGACAAGTGGTGCCGAAACCCGGGAACCAGAACTTTCAGCAGTCAGGGGTGGTGCACCGGTTAGTCCCAATAAGTGGGATCCGCGATCAAAGCGGGGTTAGTCCCAGGTAAGTGGGATCCGCGATCAAAGCGGGGCAGCTCCTCTGTAAAGAAAGAGAGAGCATTACATTTTATTGCAGCTGCACTGTGTACTTTTGCTTCTACTTTCGCTTTTGTTTTCTGTGTTTCTTTTGTTGTGTCATTTCGCTTTTGTTTTTTGTGCTTTACGCCTTGTCAGGATCATTCTTGGGAGAAACATCAAGTTGCTAAAGGTTTCTCCCTTTCCCCCTCTCTTAAGAGGCATGTTTATAACTTTAACAACAGTGCCAACTCCTCTACAGGAGTAGGTTGGTCCTGGTTTCAATGGCTGATTTCCAATGAGAAGGGGGCTTCAGCCGATATTTCTACATTGGCTCAATTGCTGGGAGCCAAAAGCTGGCTGGCTAATGTTTCTGGCACTGTTAGGGAGAGTGAACGAGGTAATAGACTTACATCTGTTTCGTTCAACTCTCTGCTATATAATGCCACATTGCCCCCTGCAATGGTCTGTGTCCAATCCCCGTTCTTGCTCCTTTTGGCTAATGACACCTCGTCGGGGATGCTGGATTGTTCTAATGTTACCTGTCTCTTATCTGAGTGTTGGAATGGTTCTTGGACTGTAGCAGTGGTTATGAAAATTCCAACTTTTGTCCCAATCCCAGTCACTGCGACCCAGATAAATTCCCCATTGTTGAGCTACTTAGAGTCCGCAGGGATTTTGGAATTACGGCAGCTATAGTGACAGCTGTGGCAGTGTCTGCTGCTGCAGCAGTTACAGCTGGAGTGGCCATGGCCAGTCAAGTACAAACTGCTGCCACCATTAATCAAGTTGTTCAACAAACTTCCACCATACTTGAATCCCAAAATACAATTAATCAACATATTTTGTCAGGGATTTTAGCTGCCAACCAAAGAATAGATTTACTCCAAGCTCAGGTAGAAGAATTGTCTGACCTAGTACATTTGGGTTGTATTGACCAACGTGCACATTTATGTATAACCTCTGTCAGATTTTATGATTCCAGAAATGCCTCCCGCATCATCGGGGAGTATCTATTCGGAACCTGGTCCATGGAAGCAGAAAACTTGATCCAGTCTCAACTGACTCAGATAGCTGTTTTGAACAGTACTCGTGTCGATCCTGTGACTTTGGGTCAATTCACCAATTGGATATCTTCTGCTTTTTCCTTCTTCAAAGAGTGGGTGGGGGTAGGCATTTTTGGTGCAATGTGTTGCTTCGGTATGTTCCTCTGTTTGTGGTTTTTCTGTCGCCTTAAGGCCCGCAGTGCTCACGATAAGGCTATGATCATACAAGCTCTTGCAGCTTTAGAAAATGGCAACTCACCTCAAGTCTGGCTTGCGCATCTTAAACAATAAACCTTTGACATGGTCGTTACACCCCAAGTTATTATAACATTGCACTGGGATCGACATGACTTTCCTTGTTATTCTCTTAGTGTTGGAAAGCCCTTGCACTCTGCCGGTCTTACTGCCATTGCACGCAGATGGGTTTCCACGCTAGTGCTTTTCTATCGCCTTAAAGTCCGTGCCTTTCTTTCAGGGTGCTGTCAACTTGTTTGTCGTTATAAACAGCCACAGTTCAGCCTCAGCTATCCCCCTTCGTCCACCATCGTCACAATACAGGATGCGAGGCAAGGCACTGCACTTGAGTGATCCTTGACGTGGACCTCAAGGAGAGCATGTCCTATTGCATGCGGTTTAGACGCGTCCACGCCCAGCCCCACGAAAAAAGGCGTCGGCTGATATGGGACCAGGTCTAGGGAAGGGCCCTCCTTAGGACTGAGCCATACTATGCAGCCACTTCTTCACAGTGGGATAGGACCTCTACTCTCGCCTGTATTGTTTTAAGAAAACAGAAAGGGGGAACTGTGGTGAGCCGCTTCTGCCGTTTCTGCAGACTATGGCCGCCATTACAAGATGGCGCTGGCTCCGCTGTGGTCTGTGACAAACAACTCCTTATTTGGGAGAGTTGGCGCGTGGTTTTTCACCACCCTATGAGAAAGCTCCACGTGGCAGCTTCGCATTGGGGCTTGAGATGCTTTATTAAGGCTGGGAGGGGCATCCGGGAGGGAGAAGAAGAAATATCAAGGGCCTGAATAAACTGCTGAAAGAAGATTCCTGAGTTGCGTCTTCCTTGCGGGCAAGGGGTCGCAACAACTGTGCACTTACATTTTAATTTTATTCTTCCTTACTCTTGTAAATCTACAGGATAATTTATGTTCCGGTATATTCATGCTACATTCACTGATTATAATGCTAATTCATATAAAGGTACTTTTCTTTATACGATACTGCAGCAATAAGTAACATCAGTGGACACTGATTATGCTGAACCCATGTTGGAGACTCTAGTGAGTCTCCGTTTCATAGCTGCATTAAAACATGATTACTTGAGCTGAATTTTGTTATTGACACAAGTCTTAACTATAGCATCAAAAAGGCAAGGATTATGCTTCTTTCTTTAACTTTGTTTCTATCATTTTTGCGTGTATGCATGGTTCAGATGTGGGGTAACTACAAATGCAAAGAGTTGAAGTTTATATTTAAGCTGATTGCCTTAAAAGTGAATGCCAATATTTTAAAGTTATATTTTTCTTCCATGAAATTTGAAATCTGGCCCTGGGATACTCTACCATTGAGCTACGTTCCCAGTCCCCTTTTTCTTTTATTTTGAGACAGGGTCTTGCTAAATTGCCTAGGTTAACATCAAACTTGCAATCCTCCTGCCTCAGCCTCCCAAGTCACTGAGATTATAGAAATATGCTACTGTGCAAGGTCATTTCTTACATTTATCAAGTGCCCAAAGTGCAAATTCATTCTGTAAATATTTATGAATAAATCAGTTAATAATAAATTAAGTATGAATATGATACTGAGCTCTCTGCCTTAATTATGGGAATCATTTCTCACTCTTTATCCCATTAATGAGCTAAATGTATGTACTCTTTCTTCAACTCTAAACTTCCTTCACCTAACCTGACACTTGGTACCCATCTCATAATATCATGATCATGAATCACAAATGTCCTATGTAAAGGAGCACTGGTTTAAATGTACACCCTACTGGCTGTACAGGCACAGAATTTGACAAACACTAGCTCACCTAGTATTCTGTGGAGTTGTTATTTTTAATATGTTTATTTTACATATTGAAACCCAGCCACTTTAAGACTAATAATGTGCCTAACATTGCACACTTAATAAATTGTGACAAGGACAGTAAGATTTTAATTTAGCATGTCGGACTCCAAAATGCATATTCTAACCTAGCAGTCTAGCCATTGTTATATATGCTGCCTCACTACTTGCTGTGATTAAAACTACAATTTACTTTCATAGTCAACATTATTCTCCTTGGTATATTGAGGAACTTTCTTTGGAAAAATACCTGCAAATAGAAAGAGTTGACACCAAAAAAAAAAAAAATGGTATTTTAAGTTGATTGCCTTAAAAGTGAATGCCTATGTGAACACCTAAGTTATATTTTTCTTTTATGAAATTTGAAATCAGACTCAGTTTCAAATTTTAGATTTGTCTTGTATCAACTATTCCCTTTCCAGTAAGTTAGTTCTTATTTACCTCTGCTAGCACAGTGGGTTAATCTCAGACATCGCTAAGCTATGAATTTAAATCAAACAAACAAAAATGTTTTTAAGTACTTATCACAGTGCCTGAAATATAACAGCTATTCAATACATATAAGTACTACTAACACTGCTTGTATGGATTACCAAATAATTATTTGTTTTGCAATATTTGTGCTAAATCTCCCATATTTAATTAAGGCTTATGGTTCAATATTATCAGTATCATGTTATTAAATTCCATAGTTAACCAGATAGCATAGAAAGATTGCTTATTGTCTTATTTTTTAATTGCAATGATACACATATTTCTTGGGAAATTAATGAAAGTCTTCCAGTAAGTTTGTATTTTAATATAACTACATGAACTCTTAATGTTAACTATAGTGGATCATTGCATTGATCTTAGATAATACTCAAGCATCCACTGTCCCCTTCCAGTTCTATCTCCACTGATAGAAATCTTGTTTAAAATAAGATTTCTTCATATTTTTAAATTTAAAAATGGGATATTAAAAAGCCTTAATTCTATTTTCCACTTGAAAATGTCAATAAAAAACACTGTTTTACAGGAAGTAATATATGTTTAACTAATTAATGTCATAGGATTTATTCCAAAATTGTAGACTAATGTTCAGTTATGAATGTGCGCTTCAAGGATTAGCCTGTGGGTACAGGAAACAACATGTTCAAAGGCTCTCCTTTGAGAACAATAAAATACCAAGAGCATTATGAGGCTTAAGGGCATAAAATTTCACCATATACATGTATTTATAAGCCTATAATTCTTGAGAAGTTAAAGCTTTGTTAAGAATTCAACATCAAATAGAAAATTAATTTCCACCAGCAATGTGCATAAAACCACAACAGACAGGATGACATTGCTCACATCTATAATCTTTTTCCAAGTCACAGTTCCTCAAGTCCTAAGCTAATTTAAAAATATGTTTCCATTTCCTTCATTTCCTTGAAGGAAGTATCATAAATAACTGGTATCCCATTCTCAGAAGATGATTTCCAAAGAACAATACTTTTAAAATTCTATTTTCCTAGAAAGGAAGTAACTCATGATAGTAAAATATCTAATATGTAGCTATAAAATGTTTAATTCTTCATAAATTAAAAGTAGAAATAAACAATAACTATATTAGTGATATTAAAAATGTTTTTCATTTATACAAGTTCAGCACCTATTCAAAAGGTTCTTGAACAAAGCATGGCTTATGACTTAGAGTGTCATTTAAATGTCAGTTGTGTGCCCACTATGTGAAGGATGTATTGCTTCCATGTCAACCAAAATGAGGATAGTGCATACTAAAGCAAGGTCAGTGAGTTTATCTGTTGTATACATTGAATGCAAAGATTAAAGTTTCAAAACCTAAAGCCGTTTACTCAATTATATACTTAATTCCAAAAAAGAGTATTTACCTTATGTTGGATAATTATGAACTAAATAAAACAAACAATGTCAGTATAGTTTTAATAAGCGAATAGTGGGTCACTCAGATTATCATGAGACAGTTGACTTTAAATATATTCAGGTGTTTTTACAAAGTGATTTTCCCCCTTCAACACTGTTTTGATTGTGTATTCAGCCTAAGATGATGAGATATGCTGAGAGAAAAGAGTTATTGTGACTTTACTTGTCTTGCTTGTCAAATGATTTGAAGCTGACTTTAGGTCAACAAAATTTAAAATTCCAGCTGAAGAGTGAACAGCTGAAGGAATTTTCCACAGAAAATGGAAAGGTATGAACAGACCTGTCATAGATCCAAACTCAGAAAAAGCAAGTTATAAAAAATTTCCCTTGTCTTTTTTATACTTTCTTTTTCTCCTTTTACATTGTAGAGCCTCTTTAAAATGCCATCCTTGCTGTTTCTTGGATTTCTAGAAAAAAAAAATGTAGGAAACTACTAAATAAGTTATTCAATTTCTTAGTGACCCAATTTGTTCATTTGCAAGATAAGGTGGTGGGACTGGAAGACGCGGCCGCAAACTTTAAGGGCCTTAAAGTATCATCTCAGGGAGAGTATTAAAATGCAGATTCCCAAGGCCGGGTTCAAAAGTTCTCTTTTAGTAGGATTGGATTTAGCCTCTGAATTTGCTTTTCTCAGCAAGCCCCTGGAGATCTCTGAAGCAGGTAGTCTGCAGATTGCACTGTGAAACCCTGAAAATATGACAAATTCTCTCCAAGTCTCATTTCACCTCTCATAAATCCCCAGGTCAGTGTTTCCAAACTGAACTGATTTTCTGGTTTCCAAATTTGAAGTAGGGAGAATTTCAATATTTTTAAAGTGCTCCAATTTGCTCATGCAGTGTGCAACATCTGTCCGAAGGCCATTCTTCAGGTCAAGAGTGTTGGGAGAAATACGTCTTTTCTTGGTGGTTATACCTCAGCTCATGGGGATTTCATTAACTATACAGGAATGCTATTACAATATCAAAGCAAGCTGTCTCATTTGAAAGTATGTTGATCATTTATGACTTCAAGGAGATACAAGAAATAAAGTTAAAATATATCTGTCTTTGCATATTAAATTTCAGTTTGTGGTTGAACTTCAAAAAAGAATCATTATCTAGAGCATACTCTAGAGATTATCTACTACATACATTTCCGTTCCCTATAATATCTGCTCTATAATATCAACAATCATGAGGTGTTCCTGTTTCTATTCTCATTACACATTGTCAGCAATGACTGTGTAGACACTGAAAAAAGTTCACTGAGTTAATAAATGAATAAATAAATCCAATAGAATGAATGACTCTCATCACTGAAATATAAGAGAGGTCAAATGAGGTACTGGACTCATTTGATAAGTAGCAGATGTAGGTTTAGAATCCACTCAGATATCCTGAATTCTGAGAAAGGCTTTTAAACATTTGTTCTGTAGACACACAGCTCTTACATCTTGAAAATAATGTTCTGAAATCTGCCATTCTTCTTTACTTACCTTCACTACCAGGACAGGCAACATACCCTGAAATACTCAGAGAAGAGATGTTTCATTCAAGAAATCTTGATTCTTATAATATAAATAATTGAAAACCCTGGTAATTTCATGTTATGTTTTTTTTTTTTTCTGAAGATAGTGAATCTATTTTCCAATCAATATAGATCCATCATGTGACAATAACATAGCAAACTATAAAGGGTAGTCAGTAGCTTCTGAAATGATGTGATTTTGTGGGGAGCAATGGTACTGGGGATTGAACTCAGGGGCTCAACCATTAACCCACATCCCCAGACCTCCTATTTCATATTTTATTTAGAGACAGCATCTCACTGAGTTGCTTAGCCCTTCACTTTCGCTGATGCTGGTTTTGAACTCGAGAACCTCCTGCCATGGCTTCCCAAGATGCTGTGATTATAGGCGTGTGCCTCCATACCCAGCCAAATGATGTGATTTTTAAGAGTCATTTTAATTGTGTGATATCTATCATAAAATGAGAAATATTTCATATCACACCAACTCAAATTTGTGTAATGTAAATCTTCACAAAATGTAAGCTCACAGTATTAATTCTTGTGCAGAAGTCACAAACAAAATGTACCAATGGCTATCTTGGCAATCTCCTGTCACTCTACTGGTTTTCTGCATGGCATTGTTAGATAACATCCGTGAAACTGGAATAAATATTTAGCTGATTAAATTAGTCATTTGCCCCTGAGGAAAAGAGAGATTGTGATCTGTTTTGTCTAATGTATAGGAGATGAGTTTTGTTTTGTTTTTTAATGTCATTTGCTTTAGGTAGAAGAAATGCCATCTGTGTGAGGTTAAAAAAAAAGTTGGGAGTCAATTCAAAAACCTAATGCCTACTGGCTTTAACAGAGGTAGACTTCTTTATTTATGTGGTTGAAAAAAGAAATGAAGTTCAATACAACCTAGAGAAGACATGATTTAGGGAATTCTCACTATTTCAATTATCTCTTGCTTTCTAACAAGTCAAACCCCTCAAACTCTTGGCAATAGTAGCAGAAAACACCAACTATTTTGTCACATCTCAGATTGCTTGGATTAGTTGGGCCTCAGATATACACTTTTCTTGCTGCTTTTGCTGGGAGTCTTTGTAAAGTTAAAGTCAAATGGTTGTTGCGACCAAATGGCTGGCCCCTTGTTGATCCTCCATGTGGTAGCTCTTCCCCAGCAGAGCAGCCTAAACTATTTTCATGTGAGAATCAGACTTCTGACAAGAAGGAAAAGGAAGCTGTATGGCAGGCTTTTACATTCCTAGGTTCACAAGTCCCAGCACAGCCTTTCTTTCACATACTATTGGTCAACACAGTGGTAAGCCCAGCCTAGATTCAGTGGAAAGTAGGAGGTATGACCTCCAATTCTTAATGTGGGGAGCAGATTTGAGGGAAAAATGTGAGTGGAACTGGTTGGAACTATCTTTGGAAACTGGCTACCACACTCATTGCACTAGCTAATACACCTAGACTATTAATGATTTTGATCTCTGAGAGGTAGCTGTTGAATGCTTTCTGAAAGTATTTCTGTGTGTGTGTTTTTTTTTTAAGTCAATCATTGGCAACTCACTCTGACTTTGTATAGTTAAATTGTACTACCAAGTATTATCTATTATCTATGTACTTTTATGAAAAGGGAGGTAGTATGGTTTTGATATGAGGTGTCCCTTCCAAAAGCTCATATGTTAAGCAATACAAGAATGTTCAGAGGTAAAATGATTAGATTACAACAGCTATAACATTGTCAATGGATTGATCCATTTAATGGATTAATAATTTCAATGAACTACTGGGTAGTAATTGTAGGCATGTTGTGTGTTACTGGAGGAAGTAGGAATATATTGTATTATAAAATACAACATAATTATATTGTATACCTGACTCTTTGTCTTCTCTAACTCTGCTTCCTGGCTGGCATGATCTGACAACTTTCCAACACCATGCCCTCCTGCAATGATTTTTTAAACTTATTTCAGGCACAGAGCAATGTTGTTGGCCAACCACGAACTAAACCTCTGAAACTCTGAGCCCAAAATAAACTTTTTCTTCTCTGAACTTTTCTGATCAGACAATTTAGCCACAGCAACACAAAGTTTGAATTACACAGGAAGATATTATGCATTGGTTTTGTGAAGAAGATGAAAAGAAGTTAGGAATCCTATTTCCACCCACATGTCAACTCCTAAATCTTGAAAGTATCATGATTTGAGAAGACCTTCTTATAATCTCTGTATTGAACAAAGTGGATGTCATGAAATATAATCAGAAAATACTTGTCTTTGCCTCTGTAAGAAAGTTCTCTGTCTAGGTAAACTGGGGGTAGTTCTGTGATTTTTATATATTATTTGTAGATAATTAACTTTTCCTTGACTTCTATGTCACAAAACAGTATCAATTCAATATTTAGAATGCTTGGTCTTATATACCAGTCAATGTTTTTGATTCTCTTTAAAGTGAGGGCACTTCTCCCTTTTCCTTAGTCTTCCAACTCTTTTTCTCCATTTTTTTAACTGAAAATCTGATTATTCAGAGTTGGCATAAACAGGGAGGCAAGACAGCAAGGAGGAAGACATGTCAAACTTGGTTGGTATTTTTGATCTTTGCTTCATTCTTTATGGGAATACTATATTATAGTTTAAATATGGCAGTCACTTGTAGTTGTGTTTACATATTCATCAGAGACCCCTCACTCACACACAATTCCCTCTATTTGAGTGAATACTTCTCTCTGTGGTTTCTTGCCTAATCTCACAAATATAGTGATTTCTACTGCTTAATGATGTATTTTTTCACACCTTAATGTGATCTTACTGGTTAAGGTCTAAGAGTGTCTTCATGCTTCCTTTTGCAAGTGGCTCACATATAGCCTTCAAGAAACACACACATACTTTGCTCCAATGATTAGAGAGAAAGCAAATTTAAATGGATGGCAAACTTTTTTCATTTTTATCTTTTGAGCAGCTACCTAAACCATTTCTATTGTTTGCTGTCACAGATGAGAGTCTAGAACAAGTCCACTTTACTTCCCTGACATTAGGAGTTAGGTAGCAACTTTTCTGAGAGACTCTGAACTAACACACACCCACACTGTGTCTCTTTTTTAACTGAAGAGGGAGCATATTTCCCTACTACTCTGGGAAAGACTCTAGTCAATATCTAGTCTTTCAGTCTTTCTATATGCCTAAAATGACTGTGACTGTTCGAGATTCATATGCGTGATTTTTGATTGTACTTCCTATAAATCCTTTAGCACAGTCTCTCTTACTTTTGCCTAATAGTATACTAGCTAAAAGCACTTATCCTGGGGATAGATTTTCCAGATTCAAATTCCAACTAACTTGACTTGTTGGTTTAAGACTTCTTTTCAATAAGGTTCTCTTACTTAATTAATAATGATAATACTTACTAAAGTTCATTATGATGATTAATAGAGGTAGTAGTATAGAACACTATAAAGAGTAATCCAGAAGTCAAGTAAAAAAAAATCCTATTTTAACATCCTGCTAACATTCTCAATGCTCCTGGAAATGTCAATCAAAAGTTGGAATGTCAAACTAGTGAGAGAATTTAACTGTACATTAGGTAGAGGTAGGAGGGTGAATACACAAGGATATTTCCAAAAAATCGTTGTTATTTTTTGAACCAACTGGAGCATGTATTCTCAAATTCACTGAGATTAATTGACAGGTAAACCAATAGGTTGGCATGACATAACTAATAAATTGATAATCTTAACTAATAAACTTTTTTTAAATGTATAATTACATACAATGATTTTCAAAATATTATAAATGACACAAATCTTTACATTTACAAATAAAATTTCTGGAATTGCTGTGTATTTATACCAATTCTTTGTTTTGGAGTTTTGCAAAATTTTATTTCTTTTTTAATTAACAAATAATAATTGTATATTTTATGAGGCATAATGTAATAATTCAAAGCATATATATTATGGAATGATAAAAACAAACTGATTAGAAGATCCATTAACTAAAATATTTATAATTTCTAAGTGGTAAGAACATTAAAATCATCTCTTTGAGTCTTTTTTTTAAATTTATGTTTTAGTTGTAGTTGGACACAATGCCATTATTTTGTTTATTCATCTTTATGTGGTGCTGAGGTTCAAACCGAGGGCCTTGCAATTGCCAGGCATGCACTTTGCCACCGAGCCACAACTCCAGCCCTCTTTAAGTTTTTTAAAAATATATACCATATTACCATTGACTATAAACACCATGATATACAATAAAACACTAGAAGTTATTCCTCCTAATTAAAGTTTTTTTTTTTTACTCTTTGTTCAACATCTCTCTTTTCTGCCCCTCTACCCTCTAACAATTAGCCTTCTACTTGCCATTTCTATGAGCCAACATTTTTAGATTGCACTTGTGAGAGAGATCATATAGTATTTATATCTCTGTGTCTGGCTTATTTAATATAATGACTTCTGCTTTAATTCCTATTGTCACAAATGACAGAATTTCCTGGTGTTTTTCTTAAGGTTGATAGGTATTCCATTCTGTGTGTGCGTGTGTGTGTGTGTGTGTGTGAGATTTTCTTTATCCATTCATCCACTAATGAACACTTAGATTGTTCCTGTATATTAACTGTTTTGAATACTCCTGCAATGAATGTAGGAATGCAGATATTTTTTCAATTCTTTTGAGAACAAACACAGAAGTGGGAATGCGGTGGCATATACTAATTCTATTTTTAGTTTTCCGAGGAATCTCCACATTGCTTTTTTTATATGTCTATTAAACATATTGATATGATATGATACAAAATAATAAAATTCATCACTCTATACAGTTTTTCAAAGTGGCTGTACTAATTTAAAACACTACCAACAGTCTACCAAGGGTCACTTTTTCCTCCTCTTCCCCAGTACTTATATTTCATGGTTTTGGTAATTGCCAATTTAACTGGAGTACGGTGATATCTCATTATGGTTTTGATTTACATTTCTCTGATGATTAGAGATGGTGAGCATTTTTTTTTATGTATCTGCTAGTCTTTCTTCTTCTGAGAAATGTCTGTTCAAGTTCTTTGCTTATTTTTAATAGGATTATTTGCTTGTGCTACTGAGTACTTTGAATTCCTTATGCCTTTTGGATATTCGCTGTATCTGGTATATAATTTACAATATTTTCTTCCAGTGGATTATGTCTGCACTTTATTGTTTCCTTTGCTGCTCAGAGTATTTGGTTTGATGTAATCACATTTGTTTATTTTTGTTTTATTTCTTCTGTTTTTGAGGTTATATGCAAGAAATTACCACCTGGATCATAGGCATACAGTTTGTACTTATGTTTTCTTCTAGTGTCTTTATAGTTTTAGATCTTATCCTTATGTCTTCCACTCTTTTGTGTTGATATTTGTATAAAAGCTGCTATAAGGATCCATATTCATTC
Organism: Marmota monax; assembly: GCF_021218885.2. Lineage (NCBI taxonomy): Eukaryota > Metazoa > Chordata > Mammalia > Rodentia > Sciuridae > Marmota > Marmota monax. Next base: position 14,221,905 of record NW_026694491.1, on the reverse strand, counting down.
CTCTGCATATGTATATTCAGTTTTATAACATTATTTATTGAATACACTGTCTTTTCCTCATCTTCTTTTGTTGGTAACTTTGTAAAAAAAAATCTGAAGATGGTTTGGGTTTGTTTTGGGTCTCTCTATCCTCTTCCGGTTGTTTATGTGTCTATTTTTGTGTCAGTGCCATGCTGTTTTGATTACTACGATCTTATAGTGCATTTTGAAATCAGATAGTGTGATGTCTCCTGCTTTGTTCTTTTTGTTCATAGCTGTTTTGGCATTGTCTATGGGTGTTTTATGTAAATTTTAGGACTTTTTCCTACTTTGTGAAGAATGATTTTAGAATTGTGATAGGAATTGCTTTGAATCTGTAGGATGCGTGGGTAGTATAGATATTTTAGCAGTATTCATTCTTCCAATCCATAAACATGAAATATCTTTCCATTTATTTGTTTCATATTCTATTTCTTTCACCAATGTTTTATAGTTTTAGTACACAGCTTTTTCATTTACTTGATTAAATTTACTCATAAGTTTGTTTTTTTAATGATATTGCAAATAGAATTGTTTTCTAAATTTATTTTAAACTCCTAATTATTATTGTGTAGAACACTACTGAATTTTGTAAGTTGATTTTGTATCCTGAAATTACAGAATTTACTAAAATTATTATTATTTTATTAAATTTACAAATTTACTGAATTTACTTATCAGTTCTAACAAAATTTTGGTGGACTTATTTGAATTTTCTACATATTAGGTCATGTCATCAGCAAACAGAGACAATTTCACTTCTTCCTTATTTATTTAATTGTTTTGGCTAAATCTTAAAGTATTGTGTTCAACAGAAGTGGTAAGAGTTCTGTGTTCCTGATCTCAAATGAAAAGCCTTCAAATTGTCACTATTGCATATGACATTCACTGTGGACTTGTAATATACAACCTTTATTCTTTGGAGAAATATTCCCTAATTTGTTGACAATTCTAATCATGAAGGAAGCATAATTTGTCAACTGTTTATTTTGAATCTCATTCTATTAATACAGCGGTTCACATATATCAGTTTGCATTTGTTGAATCAGTCTTGAATACTAGGGTAAATCCTAGCTCAATCATCCTGAAGGATGCTTATAATATACAGCTGAATGTGGGTTATAGTATTTTATAGGATTTTTGCATCTTTGTTCATCATTGATATTGGCCTATAATCTTCTTTTAGTGTTTTTGCCTGGCTTTCATCTCAGGGTAAAGTTATCTTTGTGAAATGATTTTGGAAGTATTCCCTCCTAATTAATTTTTTTTGTATGAATTTGAGAAGGATTGGTATTGCTTCTTTTAATGTTTGATTAAAATTAGCCATGAGATCATCTTGTTCCAGAGCTTTTTCTTGATAGGAAATTACTAATTTCAACTTCTTTACTCATAGGTTTGTTCAGATTTTCAACATTTTTTTTTACAATTTAGTATTGATAGGGAACATGTTTCTAGGAATTTATTTACTTTTTCTGGATTGTTCAATTTCTTGGCACATAACTACTCATAATGTTCTTATGATTTTTTGTATTTATATTTTATACTATGTGCCAGGCACTCTGGACACTAAAGATATAAAAATGCTGGTATGAAATTATAAACTAGTAACAGAATCCAAATGACAAATAAAATATGAACTATGTCATGTATTTTCTCCACTGCCTACAGAACCACATTGGAACTTGAACTCAGGATGACCTGGGTATCTTTATCTCTTGGTTGTAACAGAGACAATTCTACATTTCAGGTATAAATGAGTTCTGATCATTTTCAAGCAGATAGTAATGAAGAGGCTGTGAAAAGTATTCAGAAAAGAAAAGTAAAAGGCTTTGCCAGGAGCCTGCAGAGTTCTGAGGCCCCCTCTTTTGCTGGACAATGGTGACTCCAGGGTGGACTTACCGGAAGTACACAGATCTTCTGGGCCCCATATTCACTACTGGTGGAATCTGTAATGGCTGAGGTGGGACAGTCTTACTTAGACATAATCAGCAAGACATTTCTCAAACTTGCATCCTGGAGATAGGATCATAAAAAAAAAAAAAAAGAAGGAAAGATTCATCAGTTCTATAGCATCATACATGTTTCTGAATTGTTTTTGATCAGAATAAAACATGTTTTCTGTGATCAATAAAAGAAGAACCTAGAAACACATTTTAAAACATCATACATCTACCAAAATGATTAATGGATAAAAAAAAAGATTGATAGCATCAAATATGAGTAAGACTACAGACAAAACTCAGGTCTCATACAGTATTTGTGGGAATGGAAAACAGCTTAATGACTTTGTGTATTGGTTTGTCAGTTATTCATAAAACTAAGCATACACTTACTCTACGGCCTAGAATGTACTCAAGAGAAGAGAAAACATTTATACACACATACATACACATACACACACACTATATAAGAATGTTCATGATGGTTTATTCATAATATCTCCAAACTAGAAACAGCCCATATGTCCACCAAATGGAGAACAGATAAACTGTGGCTTATTCATACAGAAGAATAGTCCACAACAGTAAGCAGGAATGCAACAATATGGAGAAATCACAAACACATAGTGCTGAGACAAAGAAATTTCATGTAAAAAATGCATATTCAATAATCTATATGAAGTACTAGTAGAAGAAATACTAATTTATGTAAAAAATAAGAGTACTGGTTTCCTGCGGGATGGGGGAGCAAGGGAAGGAGCATGAAGGAAATTCTGAGGTTGCAGTAATTCTTTATATCATAATAAGGTCTTTGGGTGGCCCAAGAATGTGTCCTTTGAATGGTTCTTAAATGGAATAAATAAAATAAGTATGTACAATTCATGCAAATTTTACCTCAAAATAAAATAATAATTCTGAAAAGTATTCAAATACAGATAATTCTAGCCATATATAAATATTTGGGCAATGTAATGATGTCTATGACTTACATGGAAAAGTTTCAAATAATTTAATGATTAAGTATTAGCAATTATGTAACCAAACAAGTCTAATAAAAGTTTAATAGTAGAATCTAGTTGATGCATGCATATTTATTTACTATAAAATTTTGCAAGCTTGATAATTATAAAAATGCAATTTTGAGAAAATATCTAGTTTGAGCTAGAAATGCAATGTTTTATATGCAATAAAATATGACAAAAATTATAACAATATAAATATATCAACTTTATTTTATACTTGTTTTGAAATAACAAAGATGACAAAAGATGCACTTATTCTCTCAATAATTATTTATTAAACAACTCATTGTCACTCATAAGAATACGTACAAAATTTTGTTTTGGCCTTAAATTCTAAAAGAAGAAGAAAAGATGTCTATTTTACAGTTACTTTTTTAAATGTATCACTTGTATTTAAAATTATTTTAAAGGAAATAATTTCCCTCTAAGTTCCCCAGTTTTGTTTGAGTGTTACATTTGATTTGAAATATTTGTAATTAAGAATAATAAACTAACTGGGTGTGGTGGCGCATGCCTGTAATCCCAGCAGCTATAGAGGCTGAGGCAGGAGGATTGAAAGTTCAAAGCCAGTCTCAGCAAAAGCAAGGTGCTAAGCAATTCAGTGATACCCTGTCTCTAAACAAAATACAAAATAGGCCTGGGGATGTGGCTCTATGGTTGAGTGTCCCTGAGTTCAATCCCCAGTAACAAAAAAATAAAAATAAATAAATAAATAAATAAATAAATAAATAAATAATAAACTGTTAAGAAAACAATTTCTAGAAATAGGTTTTATTGTACTTCCTGTTCCAAACCAATAGTAGCAAATTTCTCCAGTAATATTATTCATGTCTTTCAATTATAACCATAAGATATTGTTTTATAAAGTCAACTAACTAATCAAAAAGAAACCAGTTGAATAAGTAATTGTTAAGAATAATCTAGGATTAATTTTTTTAATCTTTTTTTCCCATGAATCATACCCAGCAATAGCACGAGATTTGTCTTAATGCCTACATAATGTAAATTACATCTGGCATGTCTCCTCAGTAAAGCCCCAGTGTCCAGACATAACTAAAATAAATAGCTTTAAGCAAGTTAATTTATAATCTCATCCAGTGAGTATATATACAGCTGTCAAAAAATATTAGTCTTCTGGTTACTGACTTCAAATACAAATCCTATTATTTCTACCATTGAAATGCTAAAAGAAAGCTTTTGATCAGTCTTCTATTATCTGTCTGTTCTTTTCTTCTGTATATTTACTCACCTGACCACTTTCCTAAAATGTGAAGTCTTATTTCTCCTATAGAATACTGCATATTTTTCTTTAAAGACTGACAACAGTAAACTTTTCATCTTCTACTTCCCAACAAGGTATGCAACTTTTTTCTTTCAATTTAGATCTAATACTTTCTCATCACCCTGGAGCTAAGGTTCATTCTTCTGTTAATGTACCATATTAAGCAAATGAATTTTATTAGTTTTTCCTCAAAAAACTCTCTTATACCTCTATATTTTTTTCATTCTCATTGTCACCAGGCTATTTTAATGATCTTATACTAAACTATTGTAGCCATTTTTAAAAATAAAATTTATTATATATCTATGCTTATTTTTAAAAAGCAGAAAATAGAAACTTTTTAAACATAGAGGATTTAATGCATAATTTCTAGTGCTGCTATGAGCTAGCTAACACAACTATTATTATCTTATTGCATTTACTTCTAGATGCTTCTTATTTTTCTTTGAAAATGTTTTTAAAATATATGTATTACTTTCTTAATATATGTATTTCTTTCAAATGCACCAAAACTTATATTTAATCCACACTTCTTATATTTAATTATTAATTTGTTATTATAAATAACACAGATATTTGTAATAATAAATTAATATATGTATGTGAATCTCTGATTATTTCTTAAAGATAATAACAGGAGGTGAAAATAGTGAATTAAAGAGTATGCATTATTAAAACTTAAAATAATCTTGTCAGATTTCTTTCGGTCCTATTTCCAACATGATCTATTTTGTCATCCTTGCAAAAAGTCTGCATTATCATTGTTTTTAATATTGTTTTTTAGTTGTAGTTGGACGCAATACCTTTATTTTATTTATTTATTTTTATGTGGTGCTGAGCATGGAACCCAGCACCTCACACGTGCTAGGCGAGTGCTCTACCACTTAGCCATCACCCCAGCCCCATTATCATTTTTTAAAAAATACTTTCTTAGAGAGCTTTCCTAGCACATGCAAGGCTCTGGTTTCATTTCCCAGTACTTCGTTTAAAAAAAAAAAACAAAAAAAAAAGTCAAAGAATACTTTTTAATTTTATTTCTAAAGATGGAATCTAGTTATACTTCTCAGATGGGTTTGGTAACTGATAAAATTAATCACTTATTCATGAATTCACTCCCTGTACTTCTTTTGTGAATTTTTAGGTGATGCCTGCAGTTTAGTTTATTTGGGGCATTGTTTTTTTTTTCTTTTTTCTTTTCAGTAGTTCTAGCTTCTTCCAAGTAATCTTGAAGTAATCTCTTTTACTTCAAAATTAATATCACTGTTATACATTTGCTTTTCCAAAGTGAAATGTTTCCTCATTGTCCTACAAAGCAAAACTTTAATAATCAAGAATTCTAATTTCTGTCTGTGTACCTAAGCCTAGAAATAAATATCAACATCTTAAATACTGATTTCCTATCTACCTTTACCAAGTTGATACAAAGAGGTTTCCCTAATAGCTCCTCCCTCTCTTCTACATATAAAAGCTACTTATCCTTCTTAGTAAGGGACCTGTAGAAACCTTAAGCAGTTACCACAGCTTACATGAATCATCCCTAGTGCAATTTCTGCAGTTCGCTCTTCCCCTAGGTGTGGTGAGCCGCTTCTGCCGTTTCTGCAGACTATGGTCGCCATTACAAGATGGCGCTGGCTCCGCTGTGGTCTGTGACAAACAACTCCTTATTTGGGAGAGTTGGCGCATGGTTTTTCACCACCCTATGAGAAAGCTCCACGTGGCAGCTTCGCATTGGGGCTTGAGATGCTTTATTAAGGCTGGGAGGGGCATCCGAGGGAAAGAAGAAGAAATATCAAGGGCCTGAATAAACTGCTGAAAGAAGATTCCTGAGTTGCGTCTTCCTTGCGGGCAAGGGGTCGCGACACCTAGGTGCTGCAGACATAAATCAGAGATCCATGGCTGGCATTTTTCTCTCCTTATCGCACATAGATTTTCCATAGCCTGGTACTCTCAATTCTACTTCAAATATACAATTTAAATTCCCTTCATTCTTTTCTCCATCAACATTGCTCCTTTCCCAGACCAACTCCTAATCCTGTACCATCTTGATTATGAGTGGCTCTCTCTGCTACCCATATTTTACTCTTAGTAGCCTTAGTGACATTTACAAAAGGTAAATTTGATCACAGTACTTATGCCCTTGCTTAAATCCCTGTCAATAGATTTTTATTGCACTTATGATAGAAGTAACCTCTCATATGACCCATATCTTGTTCTTTATCATCCCTCACTATTTTCCTGACCATTACCCTTGCTCACTATCATGCTCAAATGTCCCAAACTTCTTACCTAAACTCCACTATCCAACATCCTTCTTCCTTTATTTGACCTCCTTGTCTTCTCTGCATCCCTATCCTATTCTTGCAGTTATCAGTGTTAAATAGAGCTTTTTCTGATGGGATTTAGTTGTTTTCCTTTATTACTGAGCGTATGATACCTGGTACTTTTTCTCTGCAATATTTGTAATGGTTCTAATCACTGCCCCATTTTAGCCAGTTATTTATACAACATGTATTACTTTCCACAAAGGCAAAGATTATGACCATATTTTTCAGCACTTTGTCTGAAGCTCCAAAAATAATGATTGGTAAAATTCAGAGACTCAATTAACTTTTTGTTTTATGGGAAAAATGGAAGCCTAACTTATCTTACAGATAAATATTTACTTGTTCTCCAAATTTTCCTATAAATAAAATCTTACTTCCCCAAGTATATTCCATCTCTTATCTCTTTCAAGTCAAAGACCGTGTCTTTTGCTTCTCTAATTTCCTCATTGCTTAGAAAAGTTCTGAAATCCAGCAGATATCAAATATATATATCAGGTGAGATAAATGTGCAGGTGAAGAGTCATGTCACTGACCTTTGAAAAAATGTTGAAGGATAACAGGTCAAATCAAAATTTTGTTCTGAGAGGAAATAGAAGGAAGAGGATAAAAGCATCACTGCTGGTGGCTGATTAGCAATCAAATGATTAATACTAAAGATGCTTTTAGCTTTTGAGTTATATTGTGCTCATTTTTTCCCTTCACTGACAAAATGAAATCTGTTAATGCATAAAAATTAATTTGCTTAAATGAAATTAAAAAATAAATTGAACTTATTAAAAAATCATATTTACCCTTACACAATTGTAAGTATCATTAGTTATTTTATTTATTGTCTCAACAACTCACCCTTTCAAGGATCAATTCAATCAGATAAGGAGGTTTTGTGTGATGGGTAATAAGGTCAAGGAAAATCTAACATCCAATTTAAAATATATATATATATATATATATATATATATATATATATAGTCAAACCTGAAAATTTAGTGGACCTCAACCTTGTTAAAACATAGCCCAATCTAGAGTACCTCCACACCAAAAAAATTAAGTATTGGCAGTAGTCAACTTCTATTGATGACCAATGACTCATAACCTGATTGGGGAAATAGAAATCAAGCTTCAGTGTTGTAATTATGTTACTAGTGAGAGAATTTCAAACTCAAAGAGCCCAGGTCATTAGTTTCATCTACAGCAGAAACTTCAGGGATTAGAATCCTTCCCTTAATCCATCAATGGAGTCTTGAATCAGCATCATTTAACCCCTGCCAAATTATTCAGGGTCTCTGAGTGTGTGTCTTTCCAAAGTTCTACTGTATCTTAGATTAAAAAAAATGTACACTGCTAGATCCTTCTTTTGAAACAGAATATCATATGAATCAGAGGTCCTAAGTTTAAGAATGAAAATTTAGTTTCAAAGGTTAAAGGGAACAGACTTTCTCATCAGGACTGAAAAAAAAAAAACAGCTTTGCAGCCCCTACCTTTAGGATGGGTGAGTTATGGGGAATAGCTAAGGACCAAAATGGAAGTAGGAAAGAAAGAGTGGGGGTTAGGGGAGGAGGAGCATGGAATACTGCCAAGCAAGGAGGCCTCCCAAATTTCCAGTTGAGTGAAGGCCATATAATATTTGGTCCAAGTGGATTGCTTGTACAAGCTATTGAAGGGGCTAAGAATCACATCTAAGTTGGCCTGAGATAAAACAGAGTAAACAAAAAGACATCCTGCCAAACACAGTGGCACGTATTTGTAATCCCAGCAGCTTGGGAGGCTGAGGCAGGAGGATCGAAAGTTCAAAGCCAGCCTCAGCAAAAGTGAGGTGTTAAGCAACTCAGTGAGATCCTGTCTCTAAATAAAATACAAATAAAGATGAGGATGTGGCTCAGTGGTCCAGTGCCCCTGAGTTCAATTCCTAGTACCAAAACAAAACACATCCCTTTTGGGGGTCCCTGGTGGAAGTAGAGACCTTTAAAGAGTAACTCCAAAGAAGACAAAATGCGGTAAGAATTTGGAATTTTCAGTTTACACTAAATTTAATTGGCTGCAGTTAAGGGGCCCTGGTGTCTAAAATTAAACCTCAACTCATCTGCTTTGAGAAAACACAAAGTAATCTCTTACAGAAAACAAAGTATAAAAATCAATGACATATAGGTAAAATAGCTAAAATAACAAAGGAACTAAATAAGAGAAGAGAGTTGTCATCTGAATTATTATTAAGGGGAAAAAGATCCTATGAGGTAAATCAATGTTTCACTGAAAAATTACACAAATTTTAAAAATATGAATTATAATTCTAGTTCTACCCTTAAAAACATTATCTTGGACTGTCATTTCACAATCTTTTCAGATCATTTTGTTTATGTGACTGATAATATTTGCAGCATGGGACAGGGCTGGATGATCTCTTGAGCTCATTATGTGCCACAGATTTACAATTTTCTTCCTATATAACTTAATAGAATATTTAAATATTTGTTCCCATTAATTTCAATTCAATCATCCAGAAAAAAAGCACATACTGCTCATTAAAAGGAATGCCATCAAATCAATAAATAGTTCAATTTTCTTAATTTTAGTGAAGGATTCTTACGGAAAATTTTACCTGAGTAGGGAAGTAAAATAAAATCTTTTCTTCTAAGAGAATTCTAAATGATATTATTTTCTATAAACAGATAAATGAAAATTTTTATTCTATTTGTATTCTAAGTATCTTCATTTATTACATTTTGAGATAAATCTTTCAACAATATATAGAAACAAATAAATGTGAATAATATTTCAAAATCTACTGTTAGGTAATTTTTGAAATTTCATCATTTTTGTAGATTCTTTTTTGTTTTGTTTTGTTTTTCACTTTGGCCTGATCTCATTTTTTTTTTTTTTTAATGTGGACACACACTCTGGCAATGTCCTAAAATAATAAAGTCAATACTTACAGCACAACACATATGTATGTTTTTCCTTTAAAAATGTATTTATATGTAAATATTCTAATCACATGTGTTTTCCTATTTTACATCTGAAGAAACTGAGACACAGAGAGCTTAAGCCAGGTCCAACACCATATTGCCAGTTAGTAGGAGAGGAGAAATTCAAATGCCAGTTTCTGACATTAATCCATCTTCTTTCAACTTCTCCAAAACATATAGAACACAGATGTGATATAGATAAAAGGAACCTGAAAAATAAACTTATTTTGTGTGCCACCAAATATTTAGAGATTTTAGAAATTTTAACTATTTGAATAGCATTAAAATTTTTTATCTGTGATAGTAATACAAAAAAATGTGTAATGCCTCAGTGAGTAAGATTAAGGAGTGTGTTCCATCCTTTCTCACTTTAATTAGCTGAATAATTTCTTCAGCTTTTCAATTCTCTTTGTAGAGACTTAACTTGAGACTCAACTTTCATTGCATGAAAATCACATTGAGTTTTTTCCAAGATAATCTGTTCAATTTTGTTCACCAAAATGACTGACAAGTGTTCAGAATGAACAAAATCCAGACAAAGCTCTGCACTAAGAATCACTGATCCATGAAAGAATGGTTTTTCACTCTGAAAAAAAGAAAAAAAAAACAGATTTAAAATTCAGCATATTTTATTTCATTTTTCACATACTACACATATCATAAATGTCATCTAACAACATGCATTTATATTTTATATATTTGTGAATTTTAAGTAGTAATTAATTTAAAGAGATATAGAGCATCGCTAAGTCTGAAACACATTTACTTGAAGTAAAGATCACAAGAAAAGCAGCATGTACAATGGATTATGCAGATACAAAAATTAGAAATTCAAATGTAATATCAACTTGACCATATCTTTTTTACATATGACCTTGTATTTTACATATTGTATATATTTTCTGTTTTAAATTTTTGTTTTTATTATTCATTTTATTTAAAATTCCCCCCAACCTGAGGTATAGTTGACATTTAAAAATTGTATATATTTAAAATACACAACTTAAAGATTTGATATCTATATGCATTGTGAAATATTCACCATAATTAAGCTTATTAACATATCCACATCTCACATGATTATCATTTATTATGGTAAGAACACTTATGATAATCTATCCTCTTAGGAATTTTAAGTATGTTTCTTATTGTCTTTTAAATGAGGTCGACTATAGGTTGCTATCTAAAATCAAGAGAATCAGTAACTGAAAAATCATGGACAGTTTATCCAAGCAAATGTATTGGTTTATTTTAAATGCCTTTTGGCTTTCCATTTAGTCTAGTTATCATAAAGGCAAGTAATTATTTACAATAACATAGAAAACAATTTTATTAAGTTTAGGACGATATTTTAAAGGTTGTGGATTACATTGTATACAAAATCATAACCCTTAAAGGCAAACTGCTTTTGCATAGTTTGTTTCAAACCATCGTGTGTTTTTGTGTTTAACTTGTGATGTATAATAGCCAGTTTTTACCATCTGTAGTGTTGCCCTTAGCAACATAAAGCATGTGACAGTGCTTATGTGACTCTGTTGGTCTGCAGCAGCATGTGGATGGATTTAAGCAAAATGGAACAGACAGAAATATTGATCTAGACAACTAGAGTTTTCAAGTGTATTGCAAGGATAATGTAGATTGGTGCGGGAAGAGAAGGAAGGGGCAAAGCAAACAAGCCAAGAAAACTGTGGAGTGAGACTATGGTGTGATTTCCAGAGAGTATCGTAAAGATTAATTTAAATTATTTACAGGTAGAACAGGGACCACCATTTCATTCCTTTGGCCCATAATTTCTTAATCTATATTTAATAAGCAAAGTTAATCCCTGTCTTGCTACTTGATATGAAAAGGGGTAGTTTTATAATCACAGGTAACTTTCTTTGTCACCATCATAATTAAGAACAAGATTGAATATTCAATTAACTATTATAATGCTTGTTTAAAAGAGAGGGAGAAATAAATTTTCAGAGCAAAATCTTCTTCTGTAGTTTATAAAATAGTATTTAAATAATCAATAAAATAATATGTATGTAATAACATTATTTAATCATGCCTAATACAAAACCAGAGAGTTTTTAAATTTGAATATATATTTTTTTAGTTCACAAAACTTCATCAATAAAAGTGGAGAAGAAAGACTCTGTAGTGTAAAATTAAAAACAAGTTCAACATATTGACTATGTTAATTAAGGAACTCTAGCTGTATATCTTCAACCAGAAAGAAAAAAAATGCAATTGCAACAACATAAGGACAGTGCTAGATCTCTACAAGGTTTATAGTTAAGAGGAAAGTTGTGCTCTCTGCTTCTGCTCCTCCCCCATGCAGAGGAACAGCAAGAGAACAACTTGGTCCTCTGAAAGTATCACAATCACCTTGTAGCCCATCTCCAGGTGAATTAGATCAGAGAGAAATAAGCATTTATTTTATTTTACCTTTTTTTTTTTTTTTTTGGAGTCTCTTTTTCCTTGCTGCTAGCACAGGAATGATCCAGTTGAAGATGAAGTTGGAAACACCATGGCAAAAGAAATATGTAAGAGTCATAAGAACTTGTAAGGATTATATATATGAGATATATATACATAATCATATAATTATATTTAATATATCATTAAAATTATAATTATGTATATAATTATTTCCTGACTCTGAATCTTTAAAATTGGGAGTCTCATGTCTTTAAGAAATAGTCCAGAACATAAAATACATGCATCCTGTTTTTTACAACTGCTTATTTTATCCCTTTTCAGTGTCTACATATGAATAAATATCAAAACTTTAGTTAAATATAACTATAAGGGTCCAAGTGAATACAGGTAGGAATAAAAACTTCTCAGGATATTCAAGTAGCATGCAGAAGCATGGTCTGAGCTGGTGAAGTGGGAGAGTGCTAAGGTCAAGGCCTTTTAGGTGTATACTGTGGATCCAGCAGGGTATTAGTTGCTTTATATATATTAATTTATTTAACAGTGATAATGACTCTAAGAGATTAAGTTTATCAAATTGTGTTTTTAGTCAGAATGGTTTCATATTTATTCAATTTCTCATTGCATTTGGTATTTTTTTCAGATCCAAATATAGATGTCAACTTTTAATTCTTGCACCTTTCACTAATCAATGATAACAGGATTCTTATCTAACTTTTTATAAAATATCTATCACTCCAATTCATATATCTAATACACTATCAAGAAATAGTTTAGACCAAAGTATGTTGAATGAATGTATGAAATTGTTACAATGAAACCCATTGCTTTGTATAATTAATGTGTTAATAATAATTTTAAAAATTAATAGCTTAAAGGACTATGTTAATGGAATGCTAACTTATAAAGGATTGCTTGTTCTTTTTCATGCTTGGAATTCAAGGGAATTGTAAATAAATGTGATCCTATTTCAAGTCCAAGTCCTGAGTCCCAACTAAGTCTCATTGTTTTTGTTTGACATGTTGTCCTAGCAATTCAGCCTCTACTTTGTTATAATCAGAAAAAGAGCCTCCACTCTGTCAAAATCAGAAGTTCCTCTTTTTGCAAACTTCCTGAACTTGCTAACTTTCATAGATTTGAAAATACTATCAAGAACAAAAATATATCACCTTTGTCAGCACCCAGTAAATGGAGCTTTCACTAATACAGTATTGCTATGCTATTATAAACCAGTGAATTTAGACACCTTCTTTCATAATTTACCCTGTTAATAGGCAGAGAAGCTTTTGTACACTGGACAATTTGCTCCCATTTTTCTCAAATCGTAAGTACACAGGACTGGTGGAGGACTGCTAACATCCAGCAGAGCATAGAAGTTGAATAACTAAATTCTTGTTCAAATCCCAGATCTTTTCCTTCCTAAATGTAGGTAGTTGTGCAGATTACTCCATGACTCTCTGCTTCAGTTTCCTCATCTGTGGAGAAGGTGTTGTAAAGGTTAACCAAGATAATTTATATAATTATAATTGAAAAATAGATTGGTAAATGTAAAAAAAGATTGGTGAAGATATCCTCAACTTTTACACTCATATTACACATATGTAGTCATTATTTTTAATAGAAATTTGTTTCTTCCTTAAAAACAGGTATTAACTTATTCATGTTGCAAAGTTATTCATAAAATTTATAAGTTAGGAAACAATGGTAAAACACCTTTGATAAAAATATACTCCTAAATTATTGGGAACAGATTTTAAAATGCATAGAAGGTTGAAAGCTCACTTAAAAAATGGAATTTCTTTATTAAATCATTGTACTATAGTAACCTTTATCATAGATTAAATTTTGAAAGTAATAATTCTAAGAACTATAAATTTACATAATATGGACAGAAACACATATACACAGAGAATGCATAAAACTATAATTTTATTTCAATGCTCAATTGTATTATTAACTGTTTTCACTGTGAAGTGGGCAGTGCACATGAAGCTTCTTCATTTTCTTGCCTCTGAATAAACCTTAGCAAACTAAATTTGGGGGCTAACTATAGGTGATAGGATAAATGTTAGGCTATGTTACAAGAGACTAAAATATGTTACTATATAGTATTACACTAGTAGCATAAAAGACATGCTTTCTCTTTTAATTGGTGATTCAGACCACTGTTCCTGGACTAGTATGTCATCTCTCTTATGTTAGAAACTCAGATATTTTCCATTTTATTGCTCTAAAATGGAAAATATCTGAGTTTTAACATAATAGAAAATATGGCCAGAAAATATGGCCCATATCTACAGAATAAAAGGTAGTTCACAGCCATATCCACATTTCAGGCTTGAGAAGTGGAAGGGGAATAGGAAAGACAAGACTTTCCATTTCTGTGGCATGACCCATAGTTAAGAACATCACTTCCATTCATGTTCCATAATCAGAAAGCAGTTACATTGCCATTTAGCTGCAAGGAAGGCCAGGAAATATTGTATTAGCAGGGTGGACAGAGGCCAGCTAAGACTTAGGTAAAAGTAGAGGAAAAGAATCTGAGGCACAAACATTAATTTCCTCTATGGAAAGGCATAGCTCAATGCGTTTCAATTTACAGGTTCTAAAGTTGCTGACAGTCTTTACCTCCTTTACATATTCTGAGAACTCTGGGTTGATGTACAGAGCAATAAATGATGACTCTCAGAAAACTATATTTTTCAGTATATTTTTTCATATATCTTTTGATGATACTGAAGTTTCATTGTAAATGGAGGATAAAGCTTAAATAAGGGAAAGGCCCCAGGCAGGAGCAGCAAAATGTTAATGTAATCTTGAAGTAAAAGAAGTTGAAAATAATTTCGAATGTCTTTTCAGTACTGAAGACAGTGTACAATAGGTGTGCTGTGCATACCATCTTGCTTAGTTCGTTTGGATGAAGACAACATTCCAAGAGAAACAGCTACAAATAAAACACAGATGAACAAGTTGCAAAAGAATATGAGCAGAGAAAAATATAGCCAACATCCAATGACAATTATTAACAGGATTATATTAAATGGTAACTTAGTAATGGATAATTGATATGATACCACCCAAGAGCATGGAACCCTTATTTTTCATCACTGACTGTGTGCCTTTTAGAAAAAAATGTATGTTTTCGATGTTGACTTTTTCCCTTGCATTCTGAGTTATTTTAACTAAAATATGTTTTTAAAATGCTGTTACTGTTATGAATCGTACCTCAATGTTATTAGATTTTCTAGTTCATTATTAGTAGATAAGCAAATAACAGTTGAATTTTGTACATGATATTTGCTATTTTGCTATACAAAATATCTGCATCTAGAAAACTGCTTTAATAAACTTGTTATCTCTAAAAGTATTGTTATGATTCCAGTTTACTTTTTGACTGAAGAAGAATCATATCTTTTGCAAATCATAAAATTTTATCTCAAGACTTTTAATTGTTATAACTCAGTTTGGTACCCAATATAAGCTTTCATATTGAAATATTTTACTCCCTTTAATGTCTTGTCTTGTTTCTCTGGGGCTCTTTATTTTCTAATGCAGTTCTTTCTTTCTTTATCTGCCGTATTTCTTGGTTTTTCTTTCATATACTAGCTTTTCTTGCTCCTTCCTGGGAGAGTTCCTCAAACTGAATTTCACAATTTGTTATTTCATTCTTTAACAGCATGTATCCTACTTTTTATTCCATCAACTGTGTTCATTTCAAACACTTTATGTATGAATTTTTCATACATAATAAATATATTTTCATTTGGAATTTTGGGGGGGACTTTTTGTGGTAGTTTTACATTGTTCATGTCTTTTTTGTCTCCTTAAATGTATTTGTTAGAGTTATTTAAAATTCTTGATTTATCTGTTTTAATAATGTCTCCTCAGATGGTACATGTTGCTCAACTTTTCCTTTTCATTGAAGTAATTGTACCCTTTTGGTATCTGGTTATTTTGTCTTTGGTGTCATGTTATTCTATGGGGCCTTTGGTTACTCTAGGAATGGATGTGGCAAAGGATTAAATCTAGGTCCTAGACTGTGTCTTCCTTGAGAATTAATGAGATCAAAGTATATTTCAGGAGTAGAATGCAATAAACAACTGGTGTTTATTCCAAGTTCCCATTATTCCACCCTCAAATCTACGGTGCCTCCTAATTTAGCACTTTGAACAATCTGTGCTGTAGGTCACTGATAGCAACTTTTAAAGTGAAAAGAAGAACACATTGTCCTGAGGAAATATGGGCAAGGGATGAGCAGAGCTCGTACTCAAAATAGGAAACACAATCAGTTTGAAAAATAATAGGTTGTATGCTCCTCAAGAAGGAATTAGTGAGTTGTAAGGTTACATTAAAGATTCGGTCCAAAAGGCAATAAGAAACAATGATGTAATTTTTTTAAAAAATAATACTACTAAGAGGAAAATTAAAAGATATGGAGGACAGAAATGAAAGTATATGGTATATAGCATAGGATGAATCATTTAGCTCATGAGCAAGGAAGCCCACCATATCTAAACATATGTTTGAGTGTGCTTTAACCATGTGAATTTATAAAATTGTATTTCTCTGCAGAAAAAAAAATAATCAAGGAAGGAACACAATTCTTAAGGTTAGTGATGGAAATAAAGTCAAAGTCCTGACAGAAAGAACGAGATGCTCTGTTAACCAAAAATTGTAAGTTTAAAGAATGACAAACCAAATATCATTCCATTTGGACATAATTCTCAAAACTATTCCACAGAGAGTTTCCTTCCTCACAAAAGTTCTCCAAATTAGATATAGAACTTGTGTGACATTTAGAATGTGATTAGCTTTCCATGTGAGGATACACATCATTTAAATGAAATTCAAGGGTTTCTGCATATCATTCCATGAGGCAACAGGATGTGAAGACCATTTGTACTGCCACTGAACTTCACTGAAAGTTGCTTTGAAAATTTTAATTGCTTTTGAATACACAACCCCAGCCCCAAGGAGGTAGCAACAGCTGACGCGTTGCCATGGTAGCATTTCCTTTCTAACTGAGGAAGCTATACAGAGGAAAGGATATAGGTCAGGAACTGTTTACACTGACAAAACAACTGCATATTAAAATCAAATGCTTTTGTAAACATCATACACCAAAAGGATAATTGAGGATTCTCATTTCAGACTACTAAATAAAGACCCATTCATCTTTGAGATGATGTAGCAAACTGAAAAGTGAGACACAGGGCAGTCAAGTTCCAGAATATTCTCCTTCCCACATATCAGAGGTTCCATTTTTTAAAAAATGGATGGATGCTAAAAGATTTTTTTTCTACTAGTTTCATCTTGATAGTTACAGTGGGAATATTTTTAACTGAAGAATTCTCCCAAAAGGTACATTTTAAGGTGTAGAGGACTACTCCAGGGTAAGAATGAACTACTCTAGGAAAAGAAGAATCAACTTTGTTCAATAAATAACTGTTGGCTAGTTGATTCTGCACCCTGATTAATGACAATATTTTTAAATGCAAGTGAAGCAAGTTGTGACTAAAGGAAGGAGTAGATAAGAATGAGAGGGGAAGGAAGGAATGGGGTAAAGTTAGCCCAGTGTCCAGAAAGAAGAAAGAATGAAAGAATAAAAAAGAAAGGGAGGAACACAAGTCAGTGCATAGAAGGCTAGATGTCTCTTCAGGTGATCTAAGAATGAGTCAAGGAGGAACGAAACTGGCCACTTCCCTTCCCTCCAATCTTTAGGTGGGGATCAAAGTGGAAGTGCCTTGTTTGTGAAGTAAAGTCGTGTACTTATAAAATATCTGAAGAAACCCATATGCACAGCTGGTAGCCACTCTATCCTGTACATTTTCCCCTGCTTTAGGCAAGGTGCAATCTCTATTTTATCCCAGCCTGCTGCCACCAAGAAGTGTGTGAGTAACAAAATGTTCAATCTCTCTTTGTGGAGTCCTCGGAGTTCTTTATTTATTTATTCTTTATTTCAACCCAGCCCTGGGGTTGAAAAGGAGGAAAGGAGGGAAGAAATGAAGGAAGAAAGGAGGGAGGGAGGAAGGAAGGAAGGAAGGAAGGAAGGAAGGAAGGAAGGAGGGAAGAAATTTGGAGTATCATACTCCTTCAGAAAAAAAAAGAAAAATGACATTTTCAAGACAGTGGATGAAATGGAAATTTATACTTCCTCCACTAATTCCACCACCAATCACCTTACTTTCAATAACTACCCTTTCTCATTTCAGGAATTCACAGTTCATCACTTGCGTTACATTTGATTTGGATTGGATTAACTCAATGCCCCATTTTAAGTGTTTTGTCTGATGGATCTCTAATAAAATGCCATTAGTTACCAAGTTTCCTTTCTGTTTTTGTCATATGAAGCCAATAGAAATAACTAAAGCATAGATAATGGCTTTATCCTTAGGTTAGGAATCCATGGAAATCCCTGGATTTCTAAGGCTTTAGAAAGGAAATGAAAATGAGCAAGACAAAATGTGTGAATTTAGAGCACAGCAACTGGCAGAGAGCTAGGATAGGTAATGAATAATTAACAATGAGGTAGATACTGTATTTTCACCATTTTACCAAAGAGAAAACTGAGGTAGTGAATTTAAGTAACTGCCTGGAGAGGTAATAGAACTGTTGAGTGACTGAGGTGAACTCCTGGCCCATACATAGTATTAATATTGTGTGCTCTCTGGGTAACATTTATACACCTGTATATTCCACTCTTTATTGCTAAATCTGTTAATAATACAAATGGCTTAACTGCTGCATCATAATTGATTTGGTTGGCCTTTGTTTCTTGATCCTAGGAGGAAAACTCAAAATTAAGAATGATAGAATTTCTTTTTTCATTACAGCAGGCTTTGAAAGTTTTGCTAATGAAATGCCTTTTGATGATCCCCCAGTTAGGTTATGTTAGAAGACAGTTTAGGATCTGGGTAGGCCATTCAAAAACAACAAGAAGAAGAACAACAACAACAAAACCAACCATGTGATTAAAGGATTGCACCTTTTGGCTACAAGGTATATGCCCAAATTCCAACCTCAGGGAGAGGGTGAGGATGGTGACTGAGTCCACTATGTGGGCTACATGGAGAAGATGTAATAAAAGTTCTGGACAACAAATTTCAGAGAAGCATCTTGTTTGGGGAACACATTGACATAACAGGAGGTGTCAGGCCTTGATTTCACAGGGAGAGTTCATAGAAGCTCTGTGACCCCTTCCATACCTCACTATGTGTGTCTCTTCATTTGACAGATTCTCCTGATTTTTCATCCTTTTTTATAAATCTTAAGTATAATCACAAGAATAGTGCCTTCCTTGGATCTATGTCACTGTAGCAAAATATCAAACCCAAGGGGGTTGTGTGGGTCCTCCGCATTTATAGCCAAACAGCCACACTATGGGGTATTTTTTTTTCTGGGTGCCAAAACTGAATTAAGGATTACGATGGACTTTTGCTAAGTCTACAAACAGGGAATGTGCACTTATATATTCATTATTTATGATCATTTTTATAGTCCCCATAAAATCTACTTCTCTACTCTATAAAACCTTGTACACAATCATATTTCCAGGGACCTTACCAGAAGACCATTGGAATTGCCAGGAAAGTTCTGAGTGCTGAGATAAAGTTGGTGATCATGGTTTTACAGTGTTCTGCAGAGTGGTAATATTTTCTCCAGCAAACTTCACCCACACAGGAGCAAGCATATTTGGCAGCTGAGATTAAAGGAAAGCTAAGGGTGATTGTAGAGAGGTTATTAATGAATCACAAATATAATTAAATTAAAGAAGAGGTGAACACCAGAGGTGGGTGTGAATCATAAGGATGGGAACACACAGAAAGAAGAGTTGTTTTTTAAGGGCCACTTAGGAGCAGAATGGCAGGAAGTGTGGGAAGATGCTATGTTTTTAGTTTCTATTCAATGCACTTGAGTTCAGAGGGCAAAGAAGCCCAATTACCCTCATCAATTGGATTTAGAAGAAGCTATTTATAACTCAAACACTATGGATGCAAAAATGAAATCTTAAAACTCTGTATTTTTTTAGTGTCCTACAGACTTAAAGCTAACTTTTTAACATGTGACCTTTTTTGTACAGAATTTATTTTGAGGCAATTGGTAGTGTTTGTTAGATTTTGATGTGGGATTCAGATCTTTTAAAACTGCATCCTCCTGAGGTATTCCTGAGATCAGGCACAGTGAAACTTCTGCCATTGTATCTGTTGCTCTTGGAAATGGGAGGGCCAGTTCTATGCAGCTACTCAAGACATAAAAAAAAAATGCTCCTTTCTCTCAGTCTCCTCTGTCATCTCCAATGTACTGTCACATGATGTATATTCCTCAGAGCAATTAGAAAGGCAGCATATTATGTTTTTTGGGGACAATCAGGAAGTCAGTATATTTATTTTATAAATACATAAGTAATGTTTATTTACAATGCACTAACAGTTTTAAATACTTAATACATATCAAAACATGTAGTTCTACTATAGTATTACCTACAACATAGGGTGACTTTTTAATTATATGTATCTTTCAAACAAGGAAACTATAGACCTGTGAAATAACTTCTTAATATTGTATAGCTAAATAAGTAGTGTGAGTTGAACCCATATGATTTGACCCCAAAACTATGTATTAACCATTGTTTTAGTCTGTTTTCTGTTGTTATAACAAAATGCCTGAAACTGGGTAATATACAGAGAAAAGAACTACATATGTAATTCAGGAGACTGGGAAGTCCAAGGAGCCTCATCTAGATGGTTTTTCTTGCTGATGAGGACTCTGTAGAGTTCTAAGGTGACAAATAACTTTAGGTGGTAAGAGAAAGTGTGCTACGCCCAAAAGAACTCACTCACAAAACAAAGCTACTCCCTCTATAACTCATTAATCCATTAATCCACAGATGGATTGATCCATTCATGAAGTTACAGCCTTCATGATTAAGTCACTTCCCAAAGGTTCCCACTCCCAAATACCATTAAGATATAATTTGGGGGACTAATTTTTTAAAGTATGAGACAAATGTTCAAACCATAGCACCACTTCACTTTCCTGTCTCTCAGTGGCTTTTGGGGGATTCTGCAAATCGGAGAGTTGGAGAAAAAAAGACAATGGGAACAGAATGAGCAAATACATGGAGAAGAGTAGGAGATATCTTTTGAAAATTGAGAGTGCTCAGATTGATTTAGTGACTAATTTGATGTTGGAATGGAAGAGGAGTGGCAAATTAGAATGGTTATAAGCTGTTAATGACATTAAGAAAATAAGTATACAAAGCAAATATTTTGGGGTAGGTTTTCTGTATATTGACAACATTATCATGAATCTCAAATGACCCTAACCCTTTATAAAAACAGAATTTTCCTTTTATGAGGAATGTTTTAGGGTCTCCAAAATTAACCAGGTTCAGTGACTCATTAAAAGAACTCAGGACTCAGGATATAGTTTAATTTATGGCTAAGACTTATTATAGTAAAATAACACAAAACAAGGTCAGCAAAGACAAAAGGTTAATGGAACAAAGACCAGAGGAAACCAGGTGCCAGATTTGAGAGTCCTCTGCCAGTGGACTTACCAAAGGCACATCTACTTCCTCCAGAAGTGAGTTGTACCAGTGCATATGAAGTGTTTTCTACTGGGAAAGGCTCAGCATGCAAAATTTTTTATTGGGGAATGGTCACACAGGCAACTTCCACCCAGCATGTACCCCAATACCAGAAAGCAGGTGCTCAGAATAAATTATATTGCTTATACAAACGGGTTAGGAAAAGTTAGCTACTCTTACCCTTTAAGGAAAACTTTCTACTTTTTACTTGCCGATATCCTTCGTGTTGGCTAGGGATCAACCTATGGAGCAGGGCTTTCTAAGGTTAGAAAACCTCAGGCCTGTTATATTAACTCTTTTCTACACAGAATTTCCAGAAAAATATGTTCTTTGTCAAGCAAATAATATTGCCTTTTATTCTGAGCATAAGAACCTAAGTGAAAGAGACATCCATGTTCACTTTAATAAATGCATTTGATGTATGCTTGGGAAATGAGCTTAGCATCAAATCACATGGCCCAGAATTGGTCTAAGTATAGGCTGGTTGAGGCCTCGAGGCTGAGAGCAAGCATCTGCAAGTCTTTTCACCTTCTAAGGCTTACAACAAAACATTCTTTTTAGTCTTGCTAAGAGGGTGGCTAAAATAAGTCAGAGAAACCTTAGTCTAATCCATACCCCAAGAATTTATTGTGTTGTGGTAGTAGAGGGCTTGAGACTTGGATGTTCAGAATAGACTCTCTTTGTCATCCTGAGACTCATGTCACACATGAAACATGCTTATAAGCCTCAAGAAAGGAATAGATCACACAGCCATATCTGGGGTATTGGAGATCAAAGATTTAATGTGGTGAAAATACATGTTTTAATGTTTTGAAACACTTAAATTTTCTGATGTCAAATCCAATCTGGTATATTGAAATCAGAGATATTATAGAAAGGGACACATTGGGCTTTGAAATATACTAAAACTGAAGGATCAAATTCTTGAGCTGGGAAAATGACTATGGTAATGTTTCTATTGAAAATGAACAGATAGCTTCTGTAATCCCAGAAGCTGAGGAACCTGAGGCAGGAGGATTGCAAGTTCAAAGTCAGCTTCAGCAATTTAGCAAGGTCCTAAGCAACTCAGCAAGACCCTGTCATGGGTGTGGTTCTGTGGTCAGGGGCCCTGGGTTCATTCCTTGGTACCAAAAGAGAAAAAAAAAAAAAAAGAAGAAGAAGAAGAAAATGCATAGACAAAAGGCTTTACAAATATATAGTATATATGCATAATATGTTATGATGAGATGTAGTATAATTTGTTTCTTGTGAATTGTAAATATAACTAATTAAATGCACAGTTGCAGCTATCCAATAATGTCAGGAAGATTGAATTTTAAAATTTTGTGCTGAAAATCATACATCAGTAGAAACAGAAATAAACACTAAATTTCTGTGTCCTTATACTCAATAGACTGGAAAATAATCTTCCCAATCTTGTGACTGATTTGTTCTTACTTCATTTGAGGTTATTGATAATGTATGTCAAATTTTCTTGTAGAATCATTCTAGCTTTTGTAGATTTTGTATTTTTTTTAACACGGAGAATTCTGATATGTCCTGATTGGTTTAATACATGGTCCATGCCATGTTAGCCATTTTTCACTTACTAGTATTTAGACACAATAAATAATGATATATTTAATAGAATATGAAAACTGACTACTCTAATATGCAAAGTCTAATTCTGTTGTTTAAATGTCCTAATATGTTTTGTTCTTGAAGGTTTCAACATTAATTATAACTTTCAAAACAGAAAAAAATAGCATTTCCTCCTAAGTGAAATAAAACAATATAAATGAATAAATTGTAAATGACATACTGGAATATAAGCCATGAATTTTGATGTACCGATATGTTAATGTGTGTATATTCTAGAAAATTCATCATAAAATGACTGATTTTTGTTTTGTGTACATCTTTTTACCTAATTTTAATACATACGATAATTTAAATGTTTCATGTAAACATACATTTGTAAATGTATTAAACACATTTGCACTTTCTTAAAAAAATCTGTAGAGATTCTTATAGACATATTCTGCTATCTAGTATCTTTTGCAATTTTTCCTGAAATAAAATACACAATTGTAATAAATATTAAGGAAGTCAGAAATTTTGCATGATTTGTTCCCTAAATCTTCTCAGACACTTGGGATGTCTACTTGAATGCAATTAGTAATGTTTTAATATATTTCAACAACTATTACATATTTATTTATACATTTAAATGCTCCTATGTGAAAATATTTCCTTTTATTTTGTTCCAAATACTCTCAATACTATTGAAAGCTTATTTTCTATAATTAAATTTGTCAAGGAATAGCTTCTGCTCTCCCAGCTTTTATTATCTGCTCTTCCAGAATTTATTAAAATCAACCATTTTTGATAATTATTTATAGATTTACTGGAATTATGTCATTGTTCTCTCCAATCTAATAGAGAACTCCAAACATTTAAACAAGGAGTAAAGAAGAAAAATAAGAGAGCCTATACAATGACACATAACAGGGTGGGTAAAGTTTTTTTGTGTGTGTGTGTGCGTGGCATAATTTAAAGAAAGTAGGAATTTGAAATGAGCTTGAAATCCTAAAAAAAATCCCCAAAGAATAGAGTATGTCATTGAACATCCTTAAATCTGAATGAGATTACTCTAGAGCAAATGATTATTCTATTTATTTTCTGCTAATCTCTAGAAGGCTATAGTATCTGAAAATCTGCAATATCTTGAATAGATGGATGAAAGAAGATTTAATTGAATTAGCAAATGAAAATGAGCCATCTATAGGAGTTGGATCATCAGTCAATCTATCTTTTCAAGGTCAAGATAGCCTTTTACCCTTAAAGACAACAATGGTAATATGTCATATCTGTAAAGAACTTTTGGTTTTCAAGGAACTCATATTTTTCTTCTCATATATTATTAGGAAAATAGGACAAACTGGTTATTTTTATCCTTCAGAGAACCATGTACACATGCATTGAAAAAATTAGGAAGAAAGGGAAGAAAGGAGGAGGCAACGAAAGACATGAAATTTCAGTGATCATTTAGAATATATTGTTTTTGCTATAATTAACAATTCACTATTTCCATTGCTATCAATCATTAGCTTTGCATTAATATGTACAATTTTTATGTTTCTATGTATTAGTTAAAAATAATTTTAGTTTGAATTTTAAAATTCAGTTATTTTAATATTATATTATTACCACGTTATCTCTAATGTTAAGTTTATAATCTAGTTGTAAGCATTATCTGAAAAGGACAATAAACGATTAATTCAGAATAAGGATTTAATGAGGATTTTCAATCTTTCTTTACATTCTTGTATAAATCTGTTTTTTTCTTAAGATTTGCAAATGCTTACGTGTTAAAAATACTTTTTCCAAACTCCATACAGGTATATTTTCTACATAAAAAAATGCAAATTATATGGTGAAACTTCATTACATAAGATAAAGTGCTAAATAGAAAAATTTATCCATTTTTTCTGATAAATTGATCAAAAATATCATTTTGTGGAAAATTTTAAAATTTCATTAATTTTTATTATACATGTTCAATAATTCCATATTACATATAATATAGCTTTTTGTTACCATGACAAATACCTGAGAAAATATAAGAAAAATTCCATTTCAGCTCATGGTTTCAAAGATTTTAGTCCATAACCAATTAGCCCCATTACTTTTTAGCCTTTGGTGGGGACCACGTGGTGTAGTAAAGTTCATTTTGTGTCTGAGACATGAAAGAATGCCATATGAAGAGGCTGGGATTCGAATATCTACTTCAAGGACATGCCTTCAGTGTCCAGAAAACCTCTTAGTAGCTTCACCTCTTAAAGGTTCTATCTCCTCCCAAGAGAGCCACCAATTGTGAACAAAGTCTTTAACATAGTCTATAATCCTTTGACGGATACGTATCCAAACAATAATAGAGTAAAATAATATGACATGATTATTTTGAAAATTAACTGGTTTCTTCTAGTCAAATTAAAATCCAGAGGTCACGTTTCTGCATAAACTCTATTCTTGTGTCTGAGGAAAGCAACAATGAATGAGACTTGCAAAACCTGGGAGAAAATGAAACAATGAAATCAGAATTTAATCTATAAGAGTAGTAATTTATAAAGTTGATACTACATAATTACCAAAATACCTCTTTTAAAGAGAAAAGGGCTTGAATCTGGTGAGCAAATTTCAGAGTAAGCTACACATGGCAGTGAATAAAAACTCTGCAGAATGAGTCTTCTGGAGTAGCCTAGTTCTCACCAAATTCACGTATAGGGACTAATAGAAAACCTATCAGAGTTAATCACATACAATGTCATTGGAATAGATACCTTGATGAACTGCTGCTCTAGTTTTTGTTCATCATCTTTCTATGTCATTTATCTGACAAAACTCCTTCATTTTAGTATGCCATCATGAAAAATGGTATAAATACAAGATAAAATACAAGATAAAATAAAGCACAGATACTATCTCCTTCTTCAATCTTGTCTTAAACACACCAGTCTGAACACAACAGAGAAAAACATTTTAAAAGAATGAGATTAACCCTCATTCTTTAAATGGTACTCTTGGTTTACTATCATTCTCTGATTAAAACTGCTACCAGTTGAGGAGATGTAATGTTAGGTCAGTAGTTTTGTGGATAAACATAAAACCAGATTCAAAATCAGTATTTTACTATGGCAAAGTATCCATTACAAAGTTGCTCCAATGATAAGCATAATAATACTATAATAATACTATAGTAATCCTCACTATAATAATCTATCCACTCATAATTTATCTGAATTCATAGCTTGCACTTCCTCTTTTCAATCCTAAGTGAGGCTGGAGAATGGTATTTTTGAATTCCCATTCTGCACTGGCACCCTGCAGGCCTTCGAATATCTTTATTTTTCTTCTTATTGAATTTCCAACATCTAGTATAGAACAACATATATTAGGTCTCTACTTTCCTACAAATTTACTGAATGAATGAATGTGTGAATACATTAACAGTGAATCTCAGTAAAGGCAATTATTTACCTAGATTTCTGAAGTTTGCCAAATTGAAGAACTCCTTACAAGGTACTCTTACTATATATTTTATATGTTTAACAAGTGATCATCCTGGATGAAGTTATTTCATTATTTTGACATATCCACCTGTCCATTTATTCTCTATCTTACTGCCTGTACACTATATATATTATATATCTTTAAAATATATGTATTTTATTTTGAATTATAGAGATATTATATATCCTTTATCAATATTGCTTACCAATAATAAAATATAGATACTTATAATATATTTAAATTTTATATTATATTAAAATATTTATATTATATAAAATTATATTCTAATATTTATATATTTCCATATATTTATATCAATATAAATACATATAAATATATTTTATACAGGAAAAGAGAAAATAAATGGACAGATGTGTATCTCAAAATAATGAAATAACTTCATCCAGGATGATCACTAATTAAACAGGTTCTATCTACCTAGTGACTAAGGTATTGCTTCCAGTTGGATCCTTCTTGGTATGAAGAGTCACAAGGTCCTGGCTCCTACTTTATTAATTTTTGTCCTGTTTTTCCACCTAGTTGTTTTGCAGTCTATTATGCATAGTCTATATTTAATATTTTTATTCATAAACATATAAACAAAAGCTCACCTCTGAAGTCAAAAGTCCAAAATTAATTCCAATGAAGGTTAAAGCATTAGCATCAAACCATGTGCTGATTTTACCTCCACAACCCTAAGGAAAACAAACTACTTAGATTAACTTGGAGATGGAAATGGCTTTAATAATTCTGTTAAGCAGAAGAAAAGGCATATAGAGATTAATAATTTACCAATGTCTAGGGAGCTTCTTTGTTAGCAGGACACTTCACTTGCTGACTTTAAAGTTGCTAATATATTGACACAAAATCAAAATCAGAAATTTATTAAGTTTTAGAAAGGGGTTTGGCTTTCTGCAGACTAGTATTGTAATTCATCAGGGTACATACCACCACTGAAAATAACTATTTCTCAAATATAGAAGTTATTAAAAAATGTAATTCTTGATTTATGTATGAATCAATTATGTAATTGAAAATATACATACTAAAGTTACAAGTATAAAGTCAATGTATAAACTATACAAAATATTAGTGTTTCTTGGGAAGGGAATCCCAGGTTTATCAATATTCCATGTCATTAATACCAGTTCTTCCAGATGAGCTTTTACTTTGTTTCTGCAACACTGTCCTGATTATATCATTTTTGTGATCAAGAGGGGGTTCTCTCCTTTTAACTACCATATGTTTTTAATTCTGGTATTGTTGATCCCTTACCAATTCTATCCACCAGGACTTTCACAAAAGTACCTTCTCTTTCTGCAGGGCTTTTGCAGCCTTGTTTAGGAGAAAGGTTGCTAGTATCCTAAATTAAAGGAGTGCTTAAATCACAGTTTATTTATTTATTATATGCCTGAAACAATACTACAATTAACCTAATTACAAGTTCAGTTTCATAATGTGATTTAAGAATGTAGCCACCACGAATAACATGGTATTTATATGAGAATTTGCTCAGAATTCTAAATGAACTTCCAAGACAAACAACAAACACACTTTCCACCCTTGGACAAACTTTGACTTATTTTTACCTCCAGGTAAGTTGCATTCAGTGGCTCATCACAAAACCATTTTCTTAATGTAGAATTTGTGCAAGAACACGGAACCTGGTCTGAAGTTTCTTTATTCTTATTCTTTATCCAATCTGTGTAATTGTGTTGACCACAACACTGTAACTAGGAAAAAGGCTCTATCAATTTTAGCATAAAGTATTCAGAATGCATTTAATTATATGATTTCCATGCATATTAAAGTGTTTTTGAAGGTAATCTATCTCCCCACTGCAATGTAATGAATTAAATAAGTTTATTTATTTATTTTTTCTTTCTTAAATAAGTATATTTTTGTTGATTAATTTGTTTGGTGTTGCTACTGTTCTTGTCAGCCAGAGCTAAAGACACATATAAGCAGGCATTGGGTAGATAACATTATATGTCCGTTTTATATTATAGGAGTCCCAGATTGAAGACTTTCTGGATAAATACACAAATGACATTTCACAATGTACTATACTGCAGGAAATTACTTGAGCCATATCTTGCTCCTAACTGTAGAACTTCTCTCTATGTTAATTCAAAATCTGCTGTCACACTTGTTTGGACTATTTAAAAAGAGAGAATATTTTTTACTTTTTTAGGATTAATGTGAGATATTGACTTTCAATTTGATACTGTGTGAAAAATTTCCACAAAGAATAAAAATAGGATAATAAAAAATAGTCATAGAAATGCTCAAACTTCTAAGAAATGTCTCATTTCCAGTATCAATTCTGGAATCCTGGTTGAATTGGATGGATTGGAAAGAATCCACTTAAATATTTGTCACACAGGAAATAACAAAAAAGCTGAGTATGTTATTGTTTTCTAAATGTGTTTCCTAATCTTTGCACAAGTTAGGAAAAGTTTCATGATTTAAATTAATGCTTCAAAGTTGGGTTACTAAATATTAATCAAACTAAACACATATATATCTCACTTTTATCTGTCGCTAGGAACTACAAACTGAAATCTCCTTATTAACAGTGATGTCTTAACACAGAATGGATTTTCTACTTATAAGTTTTACTGCAACCTGAAAAATCAGCACAGGTGCAGATCTTATACATCAGAGAAAAATGAGTAAAAGCATTTTTAACTTCAATTGAGTTAAAATGCACTTGATATTAAATGTACTAAAAGTAATAACTGTTTTATGTGAGGCAAAGAGTGTAACAGTAAAGAATACAAAAACCAGTGCTAGAGTCTTTGGTTTTAATCTTGACTCTGCCATATCTTAGCTGTGTAATTCTGGTAGTTCCCAATTTTTTCTGTCCTTCGTGTATAAAATCAGGATAATATTTCCTACTTCATTGGGTTGGGGGGATTAAATGAAATAATATATGCAAAGCTTTTATTAAAAGATAAGGCACTATGTAAATGTTTGCTATTTTTTTTTTCTTTTTCTTTTCTTTTTGGTACCAACGATTGAATCCAGGGGGTGCTTAATCACTGAGCCACATCCCTATCCTGTTTTGTTCATTATAGTTGCTCATTATATCCCCAAGTGAAAACTTTCCATATCCTCTATGTATACACTTTTCCTGGTGAAAACAGGTTTGAATGCATTTTAAATATCAATGAAGAACAAAACAGTTACAAAAGAAGGATAAACTCAAGATGCTGAGGATAATGCCACTTTACTCTCTTGCTTGGATGAAATTCAACAAGCTCTTCCTCCTCTACCCACACCTTGCTCCCACCTATTCTCTCTCCCAACTTCAGTGATCACCTTTGATACCCAACTATTAGTTTTGTACTAATTTCCTCTTACTGTTTTCTGTAAGGCATTCAGAATAGTCCACTTGGGTATGTCTTCAGGCTTATCTTTAGATCCATACTCAGAAATGACTAAATCCATTTTGTCATGCCATAGTTGTTGAACCTGTTGAAAATCGCATTAAAAAGCAAAAATTTCACAGATAAACTTCTCCTAATGGTTCCCCTCAAAACAGTCTTCAATGTCAGAAATAAGAGGACCTTTTTTTCAGTGATTTTTTTCCATAAAACTCCTTTTAGAAATTTTATTGTCAAAGCATTTGATATTTCACTTCATGATCTATAGGAAGAATATATTAAACTTACTTCATTATTAGGAGGAATGAATGTGCTAATCTCCAGAATGTCAAGGGGTTCCACATTTCTTCTTATACATTTTTTTTTCAGGAATAATTGTGGAAGACTTAGAAAAGACCTAAAAATGATCACTGAAGGTCTTTTCAATGGAAACTAGGCTTCTCCAAGCAAACTTTAGGGTTCATTAATTTGATGGCTGTCTGTCCATTCATGGCTTATAATTTAATCTGTACAACTCTGTAAGTTGTAGAAAACTATAGTTGTACAAATTATTATTGGTCAGGTAAACAAAAAAGATTTTTGGAGGGAGAAAATACAAGTAAATTTTCCCCTCTCCAAGCCTGTTTTGCATCTGTTAAGTGGTGGCCAATAAACATATCTCCTTTGAGTTGATTTTTATATTTTATTGCTTCCATTATTAATGGAGATGTTAAATAAAATCATTGATGTACTTACTAAATGTGTTTATAAGAATTATGATTTTTCTATTTTAAATATGTTCCATTACAATACTTTAAGGGCTCAGAACATAATACTCCAAAGTATGGCACACTGGCATACTGAATATTTTAAGTTAAAGAAATCGAGAGAACTGCAAAAGCAGAAAGGTCACTCTCTGACCTTCTCCCACTTCTTCTCCTCAAGCAGGTCACAAAAAATTTTTCTGACCTAGTTCGACTGAGAGAAAGTCATAAGACTCTCATTCCAAGGGGGTCCTGGTGTATACCCAGAGTCCAAGATGACTCTAAACAAAGAGGCCTTATTAAGTTTCCCACAGTTATTACCATTAGATAATACCCTTTTGTCCTCTAATCACACTTCTGCATGACTGTTAAAAAATATATAGTTTTCCCTGTGTTTTTGGCTCTTTATTTCAGAAGATTCTCATGTCCCATAAGCATTGGTTCAGTAAATTTGTTATGCTTTTCTCTTATTAGATTGTCTTTTATTACAGGGGTCTCAGCCATGAACTTGCAATGGGTGAGGAAAAGATATTTACTTTTTCTCCACTATAATACCAACACAAAAAATGATCAGATCTGAATAGGATAAAATCGTTTTTTTTAATCTAGATAATAGTAACATATATAAGCATTTTAAAAATTATGATTTTCATAGCCAACTTCTAATTTGGCCTTCAATTATATCAAAAGGCAGGAAACATTTTTAAAAGGAATTGACACTTTTAATATTGTTCATTTCAGTACTAGTCTAATGATTTTTTTATTGTATTAACTGTCTTTGAAAAATGAAAAGTAAATAACTTGTGGTAATATTACAATAATTTTAAAATGTATACAAGTTAAACTTTATTAAGTTACTTATATACCTATGCTTTAAGGCAGAGAAATTATAATAATATAAAGTGGGGATTTTAATTCTATTTTATTCCCCATGTTAAGATTTTATTTAGAATAGTTTTATTTCCATTTTATGTTGCTGCAGATGAGGGGAAAGGGATATATTGATTAATTTAGACTCTAAAACATTATTTGGAAGATTCATAATGTATATGAATGACTAGTTAGTACATGATAATTTCATATATTAGTGATGTGACTATTATGTAAATAAAATACCTTATACATACTCAATTTAATAAGCATCTGATAAAGTTCTACTACATCTTCAATGCTGAGTTGGTACTATAAATAGCATAAAAACTCAGAAGTTCATAAGACTTTAATCCTGTTTCAATACAAATGTCAAGTTGATATCAACAATGTTGCTAGCTCTGGGGTTAGTTAATAAGTGCTCCAGTCCAGGTCCTATTATTTGGTCATGAAATACATTAATGATTATTTTTCATCTCAATCTCTCAGTGTCCTCTTCTATAAAGTGGGAGTAACAGTGCATATCTAGTTGTTGTTGGGAGGAAGTTTAATATAATGTCCCTGGAGTACTTATAATAGTCTTTGGCATAATAGTAATTAGTAGTTATTCTTTTTATTATATGTAGAGGTGAGTATGTGAATAATATTGAAGTAAGTATGATTCTGAAAAATTATGTTTATGTAATCAGAATCCTTATATGTTATGTTGAGGTTATATGACCAGGTTCCAAAATTTGAGGCTGTTGTGCTGGGTGGAATCTGGTGTCTTGCCACCAAAACAACTTTCTAAACACCAACTTATATGGCTGATACATACCCCCCCGCCATAAACACATGCACATAGGTACACATGTACATACACTGTATACACATACATTACTTTTGGGATGAGAAATAAGAAATTTAAGCTATAAATGCCAGGCCATTAATAGTAGGCTTTGGGTAATGTGACTCCAAGATGACAGACAATAGTGTTATACAGAAACAGGAACAGTTTTGTTGGGCTGTGGCAGTTACCCTGGGGAGATCCTGAAAACCACAAGAATTAATTAGGGACTCCTTCAAGACTAAGGAAGCGAAAGAAAGGGAACTTTTGAGTACCTGCTTTATTAACTTGTTAGTTAATAATTACAAAGTGAGTAGGTTGTTGATCTGTAATCATACTCAGATCCTTATAACTGCTCTTTTTTTTATTACAGGATACAGATTACAGGATAATCTAGCAAGCTTCAAGAACACATCTGAGCTGCACTGGAACACTAAAATTTCTTAAATTATTAAAAGTAATTATGGGCAGTAATACATTTTCTTATCAGAAAGTTTTTATGGATAATTTATTCTATGAATTTTAAACTTAATTTGATAAATACAAATCTCATTATAATTAACTCAATTATATCACTTAGGATCTTATCTATGCAAGATATATAAATTTTCAATTCATCTTGTTTAAAAAAAATCACTGCATTTCAAATAAGTACAAGTCTAAATGTACTCTGTGTGTGTATGTGTGTGTGTGTGTGTGTGTAATCTACATTACTATAATTGGGTCAGTAATGGTAGCTCCAAGGTTGACTAGAGGGGGATGGGAAGAAGGGATATAGATCTGGATTCCTAAAACTCAGTACTACCTCATATGCATTTTTTTGTCATTTACAACTACTTAGGCAAAGTTAAAGACAAGTTCCTCTAGCCCACCCATACAACCTGACCCCTCCCGCTTCCTATATAGAATTTGAGTCCTTCTACTAAATATTTTGCCTCCAAAGAAGTTTTCTTTTCTTGGCTTTTAATTTAGGCTCAAAGATCTCACTAATGGAAGGTACCCAATTTTCTTTATATTTCAAATGAAAGAATATTGATAAGGGTTCATTTTCTATACCTCCTCTTTCTTTGTGAAGATGAGTGCTGAAAATACAACTTGGACACCAAAGGCCAATGACAACACTACTGCATACTAAAACACAAGAAAAACAGAGATGATGTTTAGTTTTTAATTTATATTTTCGATGCTATAATAATGAAAAAATACACAGCATATGAAATATACAGCCTAAAATATACATAGGTATCCCTAAATTTTACTGCCTTCATATATATTGGCATAATTATTGAAATAAGATCTCAATAAAAATCAATTAATGTCTGGATAAGAATATTCTAGAAAGAAGTGATCATATTCCATGAGAACCCAAAAAGGCTACTTGGTCTAATGGAGTTGTTGATTATATCCTCTTAATTCAGAAATAAAGTTGTTCCAAAGGGGAATTCAAATATATGGCACTCCACTTATCAGATCATTCTGCCAAATTTGTAATCTAATTTGCAAACTATTCTGCCATGTATGAAGTAAAAAGTACACCAATAGTAGCTTCAATAATAAACTTAATTATGCATGTGTTCTTGAACTAGTTCTTTGAAAAATTAAAGCTTCCAATAAAATTATTTTCACATGAATTAGGCTGTTTTCTTTCTTAAAACCTATAGCTACTTCAGTCTTTATCACCAGAGTTGAATGTATTGGTACATATAACCTAGAGTTTATAATAATTTACAATTCAGCAGTCTAAATATTTAAAAGGTAGAATATAAGTAATAATTATTTACTGTTCATATTATTAATTTCACATAGTTTAAACATTTGATACTTTGAACTAGCCAATTAAGTACAAGTCTAAATGTACTGTTTGTGTGTGTGTGTGTGTGTGTGTAATCTACATTACTATAATTGGGTCAGTAATGGTAGCCAAGGTTGACTGGAGGAGGATGGGAAGAAGGGATATGGATCTGGATTCCTAAAACTCAGTACTACCTCATATGCACCTACATTTTTTTGTCATTTACAACTACTTAGTCAAAGTTAAAGACAAGTTCCTCTAGCCCACCCATACAATCTATAATTGGGTCAGTAATGGTAGCCAAGTCCTTATTTTCTATTTGGCATACATATTTTTTTTTTTATTTTCTGAGACAGAATTTCAGAGATAAAACTATTTCTTGACATGTATTGAGAAGTTTAAATTTACAATTCTACATATACTATCTCACTTGATAATCATTAAAGATAAAAAGAGATTGGTAGAGGCAATAAAAAGTGTACATAATAATTAAGAAATGACTAGAATAGATTAGAGCAGATTACTAGATTATATTATATTAGTGTCTTGAATTAGAGCAGGTATAAACAAAATCCCTTTAAGTTGTGGAATAGCCTTTAGGCCTATACAATTTATCAGTTGACTGTGCACATTAAAATGGTTCAAAGGAATGTGTTCATCAGAAAAATATTGGTCTATTCAGAGAAGAATTAGCATGGGTCATGATGATAAAAAGTAGCAGTAGCCTTCCATGGAGTGTCTGGAAGGGACAGTAGTATCTTTGCTCTAGGGCTTAACCTCTCAGATCTTATATTCACATGCATCTTTATGAGGGTATCTCTGAAACTTTTATCATTTGGATGCTCTTCATACATAAATCACACGGGGCATTTATGTTTTTCTCGCTCTACTTTCCTCCTTCATTTATCATCCCTAATCCCCAACATTATACTAGTAGCAGGCTGTGTGCTTCTCTTGCTTAACTGGTAATTTGTGGAAAGGAAAAAAGAAATCAAGATTTTTCTTTCAAGTCATTTCTGTCCTGGTTTCCCTATTCCAAATCTGAAGGTCAATCAGAAAATTAGGCTAAATATCCTGGAAAGAGAGGAAGATAAGATTTGAGAAGAAGACTGGGCTTTGGAGGAGAATAAGAAGAGAAAGGAGTCACTTTTTAGATTAAGAAGATTCTGAAACAGATCCTGGAAATTGTGGTTCCCAGAACAATAGGCACACAGCTTCTTGGCATCTTCCTGGCAAGATACTATAGGGAAATGACACTGTAATTTCCAGCTTTGACTAAAATGTTCATGACCAAGGTAAAAGTCTTAAAAACTCTAAGTTGCAATTACTAAATATAAGTAGTAACTGGTCCTTCTGTCAGGTGTGATTCCATTAATTGCCGTGTCATTGAGGAGGTGTGACTCTCATAGGGGAGGGATCCCGCTGGGAAAGAACTTAATGTCTATTTGCTAATCCTTCACAAAAGGGTTTCACTGGTATGCCTGCACTGAAATATGCTGGATGAATAGCCCCCTGTTGCTATCATCCCAGGCTATTCCAACAGCAGAAGGAGTACATCTGAAGGCACTATGAGACTTTTGCTTTTGTGGTAACCAGTGCAGACTGGTAACTAGTGTCCAGAGTGACCAACCAGACCTCAGTGGTACACAAAAGCAAGGTACCTCTGCATTCTTCCTGGAAATGGAAAGAAGGGCTGCAACTGAATCCTTTATCTGCTTGATAGGAGAGTGGTTATAAATTCAAATTTGATTCAAAGAAAAGTTTAAAAGGTTTATTTCATCTAAGTGAACTGTCATCCACACCTGCCACATGTGCGGTGAATGGCTCATGTTCAGGTGTACACTACTGATGATCCTTCATCTTTCCATGTTAGGTGCTAAGAGAGAGAGATATAAGAGGCTAGACAACTGCCCTGAGTCTGTCCCTCTCAGCAGTTAATTTCTCTTCCTTAAATAATAAAGTAGGATTTAAATTATAAGGTAGTTTTCCATATGGCACACTGACAGGCAAAAATATAATGACTAGAGGACATGTTTCCCCTCCTCCTCTTCCTCTCCCTCCTCCATCTGCACCTCCTTTCCTTTTTATTGGTACTACTCTTCCCCCTCCTACTCCTTCTTTACTTTGCTCATTGACTCTTATATTGACTCTTATATACTTTATTATGATTTTAGTCTTCAGATTCCTAAGTTTGGTTAACTGTACTTCATCCAGGAAATGGGTTAGTGTTGACTGTATATTGAAAATTAAATATTTAAGAGTGCAACTATGGAGGTACCTGAACCATGGGAAAAAAAACAATCTACCTGGAAGTTTCTTGGGCATGGAATATCATTCAGATTACCCCCAAGGTCATGCTCTACTGAAATACTATAGCAACATAAATCACAATTGCTCATATGAGTAACTTGGATACTCAATATATACAACATGAAATTGGGCTATTGAAGTAAAATACATACCAGAATTAGGAGCCATACAATTTTGATGTGAATTGACAAATAACCCAACAGACAAAGAAGAACAACAGCAGATCCCATTCCAATCAAGATTTGAGAAATATATATAATGAATTGTTTGTTTTCATCTGTGGAAAGCACAAAATGACTTATTATGAAGTGATATTTTATTTACTTTCTATTTAATAATAAAGGCAGTTCAATGTTTTCCTATTACTAAATCACTAGGATTTTTTTCTCATTTGATCTCATTCCAGCATCTCTTATTTACTCTTAGCAACAACTTCTTTTCTTTTCCTGAAATAATAGAGAATTCCTTCAATCACAAAAAATCTTGTTACCTTTATTTTCATTTTATTCTATGATAGAAGACAATTGTTTCTAGGTTGACCTCTTCCATTTCTAATGCATATTCAAACATTCATGTGCTTACTCATTCATGCATACATTCATTAAAATAATTTTTGGTACTCATATTTGTAGGTTGATTGTCCCTTATTCTTGTATATACCCTGAATTCATTTATAATATGTTCTTTCCTTAACTAAACTGTGAATATTCAGTGTCAGTAACTGTATATTTATCTGGCTAACAGACTAACTGTTGAATTGTGGTGGTACATCACAGATTGTAGAACAGTAAATGCACAACAAATATTTGTTTTTTGTAGAAGACAAATACATGAGTTACATATGTTTTACATTTTTCTGGAAGAACAATGGAGGCAGGGGTATCCTGGAACAGTTTGTGCTGGCTCATAAAAGTCAATTGTTAAGTTTTCAGGAAATTTACAAGCCAACTGAATTCACATTGGGGTCGGGGAGTATTTAAACTATGGGAATGTACAGATGCCATGAATCAAGATTCTCTACTCAAGAACCAGTTACTAAACACTCACCAGCATTGTACTGGACACCAGGGACACACCATCCAATGAGCAAAGGAGGTTAAAGGGTTTGGTTTAAGATTACCAGAAAAAGTAATACCTGAGCATAGTCTTTAAATAATAATTGAAAATATCCAGGCTGGAGTGGTAGAAGCATTGCTGAAATTATGGGCACTTTGTGTGCTGTTTTCCAATTTTTCTCACTTGAATGAAGTTCAACGGGGACAGGAACTGGATCTTTTTTGTTCATGATAGTATCTTCCACATATGGGGCAGTGTCTGACATATAGAAGATGCTTAATTTTTGGCACATGAATAAATAATGGCAATGAGGATCCAGAGAAGAGCTTTCAAGAGGGGTACTACATGGTCAAATTTGCATTTGAGTGAATTATGTTAGTGATATTTGGAAGATAGCTGAGAGAAATGATAAGAGCAAAAGACTCTAGGAAGTTATTACAGTGTCAGGAGATAAATGGGACCTTACGTTGAATGGGCTTACCATGAAGGGAAGGTAAGCACAAAGGTGTTTTAAAAAGAGGAAAATCAAGTGAAAATGGCAGATATGTAATAAAGGAAGACTCAATATTTGGGGTCTTAATTTGGATGTATTTAATTCCAGATCCTAAAACCTTAATCAACATTTCACTAACTGATCTGAGTACACAATTTTAAAAATAGAACTTAAAAGAACAAGTTCCTTACTTATTTTTACCTTTTCTGGAGCTTTTCACAACCCAATACACCAAGATTAACAAGAATTATCTGTCAACTCCACAATGAAGAAAAAGAAAAAAAAAATCTTTTGCTCCACCTTAATTGCTACATTATTAAATTAGGTATTGTGTGGGTCCTTAGTCCATTGCTTGGCACACACTGAACCCTAATTAAGTGGAAGCTATTATTATAATTATTGTGTGGATGGAAAGGATGGAAGTTTGTTGTTAAGATCTTCACAGCCCCATGACTCTGGGAAAGGCGCTAATGTATTCAGACATCACTAGCCTTGTCCATAAGCAAAGTATATAAGCTTAAGAGAATAATGATATCAGGCATTTAATACAGTTTAAGGCTAGCTAGATTATTCCATTTTGTAGGACTTTATAATATATTAAAATTTTCTATTTAGCATTTCCTTCCCTACATTTTTTTCTTATTTGATATCTACTAAGAAATAAGTCAACTCTACACTGAATGTTTGGCCTTTCATTCTTCGATGAATAGTGCTGTTAAACAGAGGGTACTGTGAGAGTGGATATGTTCTTTATCTGTGCAGTCCAACAAGATGGCCAATAGCCATAAATGCCTACTGAATACTTGAAATGTGTATTTCTTCCCTTGAACAGAAGATGTTTATATTAAAATAACCCACGGCCTATTTATTCCTATACTCCAGTTTACAGTGACCACTACAAATCAAAAATGGAAAAATAAAGGCAATGTAAAGATCTCACTTTTTTTTTCATAAAGAAAGAGGCTCATCTATTTCATCCATGATTTCAAATTTGGAGAATATTATATTTTATTTGTGTGATGGTGAAAATAGTTCATAATTAAATTTTAAAAGAAATTATTCGACTATGTTGATTTTTCAAGTCTACAGTTCTGTAAATTCTAGAGTTGGCAGAAAACTCAGTTTTCCTTTCCCTCCTCTCCCTTGTCTAGTAAGAGCTCCTGGTTCCCCCACCTCCTCAAATTGTCCCTCCTTTATGATACTGGACTTAAACCCCCCCCTTTTTTTTTTTTAAATAAGGCACTTATTAAAGTCAACTGGCAAGACCTTTAGAAGGAATGGTGGGCCATACTTAATGGATGTTAGAGAAATACTGCCACCTGCTGAATAGATCATCATAATTGTTTTAAGTGAAATGCCTTGTTTATTTCTTTTTTTTTTATTGGTTGTTCAAAACATTATAAAGCTCTTGACATATCATATTTCATACATTAGATTCAAGTTGGTTATGAACTCCCAATTTTACCCCAAATACAGATTGCAGAATCACATCGGTTACACATCCACATTTTTACATAATGCCCTATTAGTAACTGTTGTATTCTGCTACCTTTCCTATCCTCTACCATCCCCCCTCCCTCCCCTCCCATCTTCTCTCTCTACGCCATCCACTGTAATTCATTTCTCTCCTTGTTTATTTTCCCATTCCCCTCACAACCTCTTATATATAATTTTGTATAACAATGAGGGTCTCCCTCCATTACCATGCAATTTCCCTTTTCTCTCCCTTTCCATCCCACCTCATGTATCTGTTTAATGTTAATCTTTTCTTCCTGCTCTTCCTCCCTGCTCTGTTCTTAGTTGCTCTCATTATATCAAAGAAGACATTTGGTATTTGTTTTTTAGGGATTGGCTAGCTTCACTAAGCATAATCTGCTCTAGTGCCATCCATTTCCCTGTAAATTCTATGATTTTGCCATTTTTTAGTACTGCGTAATACTCCACGGTGTATAAATGCCACATTTTTTTTATCCATTCATCTATTGAAGGGCATCTGGGTTGGTTCCACAGTCTAGCAATTGTGAATTGTGCTGCTATGAACATCGATGTAGCAGTATCCCTGTAGTACGCTCTTTTAAGGTCTTCAGGGAATAGTCCAAGAAGGGCAATAGCTGGGTCAAATGGTGGTTCCATTCCCAGCTTTCCCAGGAATCTCCATACTGCTTTCCAGATTGGCCGCACCAGTTTGCAGTCCCACCAGCAATGTACAAGAGTACCCTTTTCCCCACATCCTCGCCAGCACTTGTTGTTGTTTGACTTCATAATGGCTGCCAATCTTACTGGAGTGAGATGGTATCTTAGGGTGGTTTTGATTTGCATTTGTCTGACTGCTAGAGATGGTGAGCATTTTTTCATGTACTTGTTGATTGACTGTATGTCCTCCTCTGAGAAGTGTCTGTTCAGGTCTTTGGCCCATTTGTTGATTGGGTTATTTGTTTTCTTATTCTTTAATTTTTTGAGTTCTTTGTATACTCTGGATATTAGGGCTCTATCTGAAGTGTGAGGAGTAAAAATTTGTTCCCATGATGTAGGCTCCCTATTTACCTCTTTTATTGTTTCTCTTGCTGAGAGAAAACTACTTGGGAATCAACCCAACAAAAGAGGTGAAAGATTTATATAATGAAAACTACAAAACCCTAAAAAGAGAAGTAGAAGAAGATCTTAGAAGATGGAAAATATACCCTGTTCATGGATAGGCAGAACTAACATCATCAAAATGGCGATATTACCAAAAGTTCTCTATAGGTTTAATGCAATGCCAATCAAAATCCCAACGGCATTTCTTGTAGAAATGGATAAAGCAATCATGAAATTCATTTGGAAAAATAAAAGACCCAGAATAGCAAAAGCAATTCTAAGCAGGAAGTGAGAATCAGGTGGTATAGCGATACCAGACTTAAAACTATATTACAGAGCAATAGTAACAAAACAGCATGGTACTGGTACCAAAACAGGAGGGTGGACCAATGGTACAGAATAGAGGACACAGAGACTAATCCACAAAGCTACAACTATCTTATATTTGATAAAGGAGCTAAAAGCATGCAATGGAGGGAGGATAGCATCTTCAACAAATGGTGCTGGGAAAACTGGAAATCCATATGCAACAAAATGAAACTGAATCCCCTCCTCTCGCCATGCACAAAAGTTAACTCAAAGTGGATCAAGGAGCTAGATATCAAATCAGAGACTCTGCGTCTGATAGAAGAAAAAGTTGGCTCCAACCTACATATTGTAGGGTCAGGCTCCAAATTCCTTAATAGGACACCCATAGCACAAAAGTTGATAACAAAAATCAACAAATGGGACTTACTTAAACTGAAAAGTTTTCTCTCAGCCTTGTTTATTTCATTAAGAGAAAAAGAAAAATATACATACCCAACGCTGTTAAAAAAGTATTTCTATCTAATAAAAGGCAGGCACCAAATCCCACGAATAAAAGTCCAAGAATCTGTAAGAAGTCAATATTTTCAGTAATTGTCTAGAAGAACGCATTATATTTCCTTCATTAAAAATATGAAAATTCTTACCAAAAAAGCTGAATTAATGAGATTAAGAAAGTACTTAAAAATTAATACTTTGTTTTTCTTTAACATTCTGCTTTTCTCTGGAAATTGTTGAATCTGAAAAGATAACCACAAGTTTACTATGAACATTCAACACAATAAAACTTTATAATGCCTACTTATGACCTTTGCATATTTTTCTTCTTAAACCAGTTTTCAGTATAACATTCCTGTGTTCCAATATAAGCATGTACTGAAGGTCCCTTGAGACTGTACCCATCTTTCTGTATCTGCATGGCTTTGGAGCAGAGGCTGTGAAGAATGTCAACAGTGCTTTACTGACCTTCTTGCAACTTTCAGATATTTTATTTTGCTTTTAATCTTCATACACCTTGCTCCCCTTGCTAGAAGCTTTTCTTAACCTTAGTCTAAGCTTTCCCTCACATCTGCTTGGCCCTCTTTTTTCCAGAATAATGTAAACTCTTCATGGAAATCTCAGCTTAGAGGTCTTTCTTTAACTCCAGTTTGTCTCTCTCTCTGTTTTATCATTCACCTCTTTTCCCATCTAGAATTAGAGATATTTAAGTTGAAAAACAGGTCATGATGCAGTTATAATGCCCAAGTCTAACGGATAGTAGTACTCAACATATTTGTTAAATCAAAACAGCAGTGAGTTTGTTTTAAAGAATTACTTACGGTTGTTTACATTAAATAATTAGTTTTCAGATAGTCAATTTTCCTAAATTCTTTGTGGAAAAGCAACACTCACCCCACTGAATTTTGATGATTTGTTTATTAGACATGGAGGTTTTAAAATCTGGGTATGTTTCTGGCTTTTCTCTTTTCCTTCATTGTTTCCATGCTCACTAGCACCATAATTAAAAAATATTATAGTTGACAATGTTTTAATATATGCAGTACCTAAGCTGACATGATGGGAGTAGATTTAATATGCTAATTTTAAACTATTTGTACCTGATTAGGAAGGAACCAATCTCTATGGCAAGTGGCAGGATGTACTGGAATGTGGAAAAATAATAATGCCCATGTAAGATTCTACCTACTTTCTTCCCTACTTTGTCCTGAAGCCAAATGCGTCCTAAAAACTCGAAAAGTACCACCAGACTTTGTCTTCAACCTCTGCTTTGAACTTGGCCGCTGTCATTTGGTTTCTTCAATTTCTGATCTAAAGTCTTATTCTTGGATTTCTTCAATGCCTGGCATGTTTTGACAGGACACACACTTGGAAAGACTGCCTGATTTTTATTTTGCATCTCCCAGGATGCTGCAGATCTTTATTTCTGGCTTCAATTCTATTCACTGCAGTATGTGGGAGAATTGTGATCGTCTCCCCCAGTATGAACAAGAACTTGCCTGGCCTTTGCCCATCTGCAAATGAGAAAGCAAAAGACAACTAGTAAACCAGAAAACCTTGCAGTAACCCTGCTGTGAAATGTTAAAGGGATGGACTTGAGTTTTGATGTGGTAATAACCAGCCTGTTATGTAGGGTCAAGCAGAAATACATTACCAAAACACTATAATATAGAAATACACTGAAGTTTATTCTCAGTCCAAGGTGGAGGAATAATTTTCTTCTTTGTCTTAGAAATTTTTGGGTACCTGAACCAACCTATTGATGTGGTTCCCCAATTTGCTTTAGGGTATCATCTTTTATATCAGCAGAAAGA
Source organism: Marmota monax (assembly GCF_021218885.2). Taxonomy (NCBI): domain Eukaryota; kingdom Metazoa; phylum Chordata; class Mammalia; order Rodentia; family Sciuridae; genus Marmota; species Marmota monax. The sequence goes on along the minus strand of NW_026694491.1, from coordinate 14,178,616 downwards.
AAAATAGTGCGCATAAATTAAGGAAGCATTGAGAAAAGCAACTGAGAAAAAAGTTGAAGCCCACCCTTCTCATTTTCCCTTTGCACAGACTTGGTCAAATCACTATGCACAAAGTGCTGCTGGTACAACCATGAACCTGCATGTTATGATGTGGATCTGGAATGTGCCCCCACAAAAGCTCAAGATTTGAAAGTGTGATCCCCCATGTAGTTGGGTTCAGAGGTAAGACTTTTAGTCAGTGCTTAGGGCTTGGACCTCATTTGTGGATTAATCCATTTGCTGAATTAATAATTTGAAGGGACTATGAGATGGTGATTATAGACAGGTAAGGTATGGCTGGAGGAAGTTGGTCACTGGAGGTATGCTTTTGTGGTTTATATATTATCCCTGGTGCCTTCTTCCACACATTCTCTTTCTCTCTTTGTTGCCCTCCTGCCATGATGTTCCGTGATACCTTGGGCCCAAAGGAATGGAGCCAGCAGGGTGAATACAAATTGAATCCTCTCAAACTGTGAACTGAAATAAACTTTGCTTTTTCTAAGTTATTCTGGTCAGGTATTCTGACCACAGTAATGAAAAACTGACCAACACTGGGATAAAGGGAAAAAGTGAATCAAAGTGAATGAAGACAGAAAAAACCCAAACCAAATGAACCAACCAACCAATCAAACAAACAAAACAAAACCACCATTTAGGAAAGGGCAATTATAAAAGATCGAGGATAAAAAGAGAAATTGAATTCAGTTTTTGTAAGCTTCACTGTGGAAAATAAGCAAATATTATCAGTGAATTCCTGTAGGAAGGGGAAATAAAGGAGTAATAATAATCATTGGAAACAGGAAAATAAATAGTTTAGAAGAAACTTCATGAACTTGATATTTAACAGTTGAGTCTGAAGTGATAGAGCAGATCTGCCTGGTTATAACCTTATAAGTACAGGAAATGAAATGCAAATATGTGGGTAGATAAGATATGTAGGCTCAGGAGTCAACCACAGAGCCAAAATAAGGAATTTAGAAATGGTCACAGAATTGGTGATAAAGAATAGTACAATTAAGAATTTGAAATTTTTAATATCATACTTTCACAAACTAAAAACATAAAGCATGATCTCATGGAAGTCAATAAAGGAGGAAATTTCTAGAATGCTGTAATATGATATAGAAGTGAAAAAAGGATGAGAACGCAGTACTCTCAGTCAGCCACCTTGGTAAGGAGGATGTTCAAGACTATCACAAAATAGCAGTTCAGGTCAAAGAGTCAGAGCATAACAAACTGGGCACCTAAGCAATGAGCCAAGAAAGTCCATGGTGATGTTTACAGGATGGTAAGAGATGGTCATAAGTAAGTTCTGCATACTGGAAACAATGGAAATAAAGATACACAAGTCTATGCAGTTCTTATTCAAATATTTGTAGTGCAGAAGATCTACATTTGCTTTTGCTATAAAGCGTTTGTTCTAAACTTAATCAAGTAAAGTTTGGTTGTGGTATTTCTTTTGCTCAGTCCCTCACTAGTTAATTAAAGTTCCATTGGCAAAGACACTTTTTAACATTATAAATACCTGTGGGATAGACAACTTAGGATAACTTATGTATTCATAAATGTTCCTTTTCACTTGTTAAATGGCTTTACTTGTTTATCATTGTTTCTATCCCCTTTTAAGTACCCAGAGTTGGGGTCATAGAAGTGAATAAGTTAGAGCTCTTCAAGGAATTAAATATTAAAACTGTGAACAAATCTGAATTATGTGTTGGCATAGGGGAGAGAGAATAAAGGGAACAAAAAAGTTTCATAGAGAAGACCAATAAGAGATGATCTTTGAAAGATGATCAATAAAGTTCTAGTCAGTCAAAAACAGGGTAGAGGTAGGAAGTATTATACAAAACACTATGCTTCGCAGTTTTACAGTGAGGTATAAGGGGCATGGATCAGAGTGGCAAGGATGAAAGATAAGGCTAGAGAAGAAGAATAAGTAAACACTGTGACAAAGTATTCATGTTTTGCAAGTTTGCTTTTTCTTATTTTTGAAGGCAACTAAAACCATAATTATGGCACCAATGGGAAGCCAAATTAGAAAAGAAACCCAACACAGGGGGATAATTTACAAAGCCAATGAACTATTTCATAAGAGATAAAATTGTTTGAACTGAAAACTGCTATGGGGTTGTAAAACAATACCAGGATATGAGATGTTTAGTAGGAAGTAGAAATGACAGTGTTGGGCTGGTAGAAAGTATCAAAGATGGAAATTGGATTCAAGTCTGTAGAACCTAAATTATTTCATATCCTACAATGTGTCATTTTTATTGATTTCTCTTATCACAATTTTACAAACTAGGCATAATTATGCTATTATCCCTTGTTTTGCCAATGATGAAAGAGACACAGGAAAATAAACTTGTCTAAGGTTGTCCAGTTAATAAGTGGCACAGATGAGATGCAAACCAAAAAGTATAAACTACTGTCTTTGATAACCTTTCCAAGTCCCAGTTTCATCATCTTCAAAAGCAGATTAAAACAGTAATCACCTCACAGGGATGTTGTGAAAATTAAATGAGATTGTTTGCAAAGTACTTTGTCCAATGAATGATTAAATGAATCTTATTGTACCATATCCTATAGCCAAACTAAGATTAGAGAAGGGAGTTGTACATGAGGGTGGAAAATGGGATGGATAACATAGGAAAGTGATGGACTCCCATTTCCTGTGAAGTAGCAAGTCATGTCAGCTGCAAGGAGGGAGCACAATGAAGACCAGTGAAGGACCCACTCTGAAGAGCTGGGATTGTCTTTCAGTGGAACAAGAGAAGTGGACACTTAAGAATCCAATATTATGTTATACATGTTAGAAGTATTATTACTAAGTAACCACCCTGTCTCAAGAAAACAAATCAAGAGAAATACTAACTTTGTAGCTATTTTGAGCAGTACAGTGATATTCTGGGATATTTAAATCATATCATTGCAATATCAAGAAAAAAGAGCTGTTGAAAAATGCTATTAAACTAAGATGGGTCCACCATTCAGTTAACATTTTCAAAAAAGATCATTCTTATCAGATAACAGGAACAAACAGGTTTTCCTCAAGCTTTCATTCTCTCAATAAATTTTATCATGTGAAATCTAAAGGAAATATGTGTTAGACCTGCAGGCTGAACATCAACCAGATCTGGGAATGAGTTTCAAAACTGAAATAATATAAAATTACTTATTCAAAAAAAGAAAAAAGAAAAAGAAAAACTTTGCTCAGGGTAATAGGTCTTGGGTAATTTAAGACTATAATTTTTAGGAAGATGGTAATGTACTTCTACCAAACACTACACAGTTGAAAAGCGACAGTTTTTCAAGTTAAATTTGCTTATAGTCTGTCACTCTTAGGTAACTGAAGTTTTGTTTCTTTTTGACTAGAAATATTTTAATTATGACTAAGTTATAGAACTTAGTTTTCTTCCAAAGTAGAAATAAGAAAAACATGAGATTATAAATATTCCTTACAGTGGATTAATTTATCTTCAGAAGAACTTTCTATATTATCAATTTGTTTGACAAGGTTAACTTAAACATTTTTCAAAATCAGTTGATTCCTAAAGCAAATTGTTTAAATTAATCTTTAGAATGATTATTGGAGAATTTGGTAATTTTTAGAAAAAAATCTGAATTATTTGATAATTACAAAATCAATGTCAAGATTTTTACATGTGAACCTCAATATGATATGACAGCCTAAGTATTATGAATGAAAATTTTGAGTAGTCTTTAAATCAGCAATAAAAGTAAACTAAGAAATTAAAAAATGGCATTTGGGCATTGATTTTTTTTAAGTTTTAGGTGGACTCAATATCTTTATTTTACATTTATGTGGCACTGAGGATTGAATCCAGTGCCTCATGCATGCTAGGCAAGCACTCTACCACTGAGCCACAACCCCAGCCCCTTGGGCATTGATTTTGATAATGAAAACACCTTAAATTTAATAAGATCCGAAGCCAGGTATTTTTAAAATTATTATTCTTCTTCAAAGAGGTACTAATGTGTGTTTTGAATATAAAATTGTTTACTAATGTCTCCCTCTATTTTATTAGAGTTATGTTGGTGGAACTCAAAGTTTATCGTTACCAGGAAGTATAATTTATTTTCTTTCAGAGGCTCAAGGAAATGTTTGCTTTCAACGTATTATATGTCAGATATACTTTACAAGTATGTTTAGCCACTTCCTCTTGGAATTTAATATCTTGTTTACAAACTTTAAAAAAGTAAAATCAGAAATTAATTAAAATACAATTTCAAATTTTATAAACTATTCTAATTTGCTCCACAAAAGAAAATGATGTATTTTTAAGATAAAATTAAATGTATGGCATATCCTTAGAGCTTCAGATTTTATAATTAACTAGTGGGTTTCTGTAAATATCTTTACAGTAAAAGAATTCTGGAAAATAACTTTTCAAATTTCTCCCTCAACACACCTGTCCAATACAAGTGTTTGATGGGCTTTGATTGATTTTAACCCCTACCCCCAAACAAAACAAACAAAACAAAACATCATCATCAACAACAAACGGCTGTTGTCATGGAAAGCAAACAATTTATTGACTTCTCCTTCATAAGGCCAGGTGCCACAAATCACTATTCAGGATTAAGATTCTGTAGAATGAACAATTTATACACAGGCAACTCAACATTCACTAGTTATAATTATGAATATAGACAGTTCAGAAACAACTGAAAAGTCAGATTACCTTTACTCGAATAATTATAGAAAATTGTCATTTTTTTCATTAATTATTTTCCCAAAATTATTTAAACATTAAAATGTACCTGGAAAGAGAAATTAAACTCCTCTTCCTGCTACTGAAGTGCAGCGCTCCTTCCAACTTAGGATCGAGGTTATTTGTCCTTTTGGGGCACCTGTAATGGAAAGCTGCTCCATCTTTCTTGGGATTGGCTGTTGCCGTGGTTACCATTTGTTTAGAGGATCTGGGCGCTGTCCTACGAGCAAACCAGGGAATTTTGCTGCTGGTAAGTGAGCCAGACCCTTCAATGCTGAGATTTGGGTTGGGGGAGTCGAGGTCGAGCTGCGGAAGCGCAGAGCGAGGTGGACCCCCTGAGGCTTCCAGGAAAGGGAGAAACCGCGCGCCCAGAGAGAAACCGCGCGCGAGTCCGCTCACCTCGAGGCTCCTTTCAGTTCTGGAAACTCCCTTAGAACTTTTAAGATCCAACTTGGCCGCCTACGGAGCCTTTGATAGTTAACACCCCGCTTCCCTCTCCCCCACATCCTAAAATACACCAAGTGCCAGTTCTTTTCTTTTCCTCTCTCCTCCCCTCCCTCCCTTTCTCTTGCTTTCATGATTCCACACACAAATAATTTTTGTTACTTCGTGAAGTAGGTTTCCCTTCCTTTTTCTGTAGAGACCAAAGAGGGGAGTTACTTAAGCCCTGTCACTTTTGGCAGTTTCTCCACCTTCAAGCGTTTCCTTATCAATTTGAAATGGTTTGCCATCGCCAGTTTACTACGGGATTCACGAGAGCAGCCAGTCTTGTCCGGGAAGGAAACCACTAGCTGCAGGTGTCTGTTGACAAGTGCTGTAGGTGTAAAATACCCACCGGACTTCAAAGACTTAGTGTGCAGAACAACAGTGCAAATTTTAATTTTTATCTTAATAACTCATAACTTTTAGGGATGAGGATTTAGCTTAGTGGTAGAGTGAGTGCCTAGCGTGTTCATGGCCCAGTACCAAATAAATAAATAAATAAACAAACAAATAAATAAAATAGTGATAATAATACTTTATATTCATCATATGTTTGTTTGTTTTTGGTACCAGGGGATTGAACTCAGGGACACTCGACCTCTGGGCTACATCCCCAACCCTATTTTGTATTTTTATTTAGAAACAGGGTGTCACTGAGTTGCTTAGCACCTCCCTTTTGTTGGCTTTGAACTTTCCACTCTCCTACCTCAGCCTCCCCAGCCGCTGGGATTACAGGAGTAGACCATGGTGCTGGCCTATTCATTATAAGCAGAAATGATATTTGAATATTTGTTAAATAGGATATGTTAAAATTAATCTGCTTCTCTTTTTAAACAGTTGATGTGTAAAATGTAAATTTGCATTTGTGCTCAGATATGGAAACATTGGATGGGGCTTGTGTAAGGAACCTGAGATAAACAGAAGTGGAAATATAACGGAAATTATTCTTACCTTCACCCTATTTGCTTGCCCTTCTTTCTATATAAAGTTTCATGTACCTGTGCATTCTATTTTATAAGCACATTAACAAAGTCTAAAAAATTTTTTGCCTAAGAAAGCTATTGAATTACTTGGAATTAAATTATTAGTATTGTTCTGTTGGTTGTTTTGCTGTGTTTTGAAGGGAGAAGATTGTGGGAAATTGAATATTCTAAATGAGCTTTTAAAATTATGAAAATAGTGTATATTCATGTTTTTTTAAAAAATCAGTCAACATGAAGGTATGACATAACTGTTAAAATTCCCCAATTTCTTCAAGAAGTTTTTGTGTCTAAAAACTCTGTGTGTGTGTCTGTGTGTGTGTGTGTGTATGTGTGTGTAGTTACCAAAAAAGAGATTTTCTGTTGTCCTATTTTCTTGCCATTTGCTTTTTTTTAGTTAGTCCTTTTGGATACTTTCTTACAAGAATAATAGTAATTGTACCATTTTAAATAATTTGCACCATGTTCTATGGAGCCATAACTTATGTAACTTTGTGCATACTTAGTATAGCTTTAATTAAAATTTTATTAGATTTACAAGTGAGTACAAAAATGTTCTTGTACTCTGCAAATTCTCCCAATGGTAATATTTTGTTAATTATACAGTAATATAACCAGAATGTTGACATTGATAAAAATCTACTAATTTTATTCAGTTTTCCTTTATTTTATGTGTACTATGTTCTATGCAATTTTAATCATCTGAATAAGTTCATTTATCTTCAGCCACCAACACTGAATAGTTCTAGCACTACAAAATCCCTCATGATGGTGTTTTATAACTCATGCTCTCTCTAACACCTTAACTACTAAACTGTCCTCATTTATTAATTTTTCTGATTTCAAAATGTTACATAAATGAAATCATGTTTTTTACTTTTTAATCAACATAGTTGCAAGGAGATTTACTTGTATTGTTGTGTGTGTCAATAGTCCATCCCTTTGATTGCTGAGTAGTGTTGAATGGTATGGATACACTGGAGTTTATTTAATCACTCACCTGTTGAAGGACATTTGTGTTTTTTCATTTGGGGGCTAGTATGGATAAAGCTACTGTGCACATTTATGTAAAAATTTTGGTGTAAATCTAAGTTTTCATTTCTCTAGGATAAGTTCTTAGGATTTCAGCCAACACACATGGAATCAGTCTGATTAAATCACTTATTTGTGAAAGAAAGATAAGTGATATCTATCATTAGTGAGAGTCCCAGGGTTTTGGTCATGTTTTTATGGAGAGGAGGAACAAAGGAATAAAAAATGTATGATAAAGTAGTAAACACAGAAATAATGTACAAAACAATGTTCAGTAAGTAAGAAGTTTTTAGAATCAGCCTACAGGTAAAGTATGATAGTTTATTAGGGAGAGGAGCTCCTATTCCTGAAGGATGGATAAGAAGGGGATTCATGAAAAGAAATAGTGAAGTGAGGGTATTTAATCTTCTTTATTAACCACACTATACTTAATCAATGTATTTGTAGCACCCAGCACTGCTATGAATCCATGTTGCACATTCTCAAAAAGTTAGTTTTGAATTGAATGAGTAAAGGAATGAATTAAGGAAGGAATGGGGAAAAGGATAAGGAAGGAAGAAAAGAACAAGAACACAGGTAGAAAGGCCAGTGCCTTCAGGAAACAATGAAAGTTTGGAAGAGTGTATTGAAAAATAAAATAAGAGCTGATTGATATATTTCAAACTTTTAAAAAGTTTTTCTATTTGTTCTAATTACTTATACCTGACAATAGAATGCATTCTGATATATCATACGTAGATAGAGTATAACTTCTCATTTCTCTGGTTGTAAATGATGTGGAATTATACTGGTTGTGTTGTCATATATGCACATAGAGTAATAATTTCCAATTCATTCTACTGTTTTTCCTAGCTCCATATCCCCTCCCCTCGCCTACTCCCTTTGGCATAATCCAAAGTACCTCTATTCTTCCCTAGCCCCTGCCTTATTGTAAATTATCATCTGCACATCATAGAAAACTTTTGGCCTTTGTTTTTTGGGACAGGCTTATTTCGCTTTGCATGATACACTCCAGCTCCATCCTTAACCTGCAAATGCCATAATTTCATTCTTCTTTATGGCTGAGTAATATTCCTCTGTGTATATATATACAACACATTTTCTTTATCCATTCATCTATTGAAGGGCTATTGTGAGCTGCTATAAACATTGATGTGGCTATGTGACTAAGATCTACAGTAAATAAAAAAGTACTAATAAAATATATTTCATTTAACTCATGCATATGTGCATATGTATGTGTGTATTCATAACTGAAAAATTTTAAACAATTTTATCTTAATATATAGAATCATTATATTTTGTTTTCTAGGCTATCCTAACACTTCCTTTCCTTTCTCATCCTATCACTAAAACTTAGTGATTAAGAGTGAATAATTTCTTAATCAATTAATTTCTTGATCAATTAATGGGTCCTAACCTTCAATTTGAACACGATTGGACTAGGTGATGGCATACAGAGGGATTGTCGGATAGATAATGAACTCAGCTGAGTTGATACCATTTAGTAGTAGAAAGAGCACTGACTTTAAAATTCTTATATCTGACTTAAGATTCTGCCCTGTTACTTAATAGCATAATGATTTTGGACAGTTAAGTAACATCTTCAAACCTTGGTTTTGTCATATATACAAGGACTACAATCATCTTTATCCTGTTACATTTTTTTAATATTCGTAATTTACTTAAGTATCTTCTATTACCTGGCTTATTATAGATACTCTATATATGGAAACTAATGATGGTGGTAGTGAACTTGATAATGATGATGTGAAAATATGCTATAATACATTGCTGTGCCTATATCCATTACAAGCATTAACAATTTAAATAAAATAAACACTTAGGCTATTTCATAGTTTATAAAGTTTAGGTTATATGTATAATATTTAGATTGTCATATATTATCTGCCATTACGTGTCATGTTAGCAAAAGCTGTGGCTAACTATATCTATGACAGAATTACCAGCATTCTCAATGACTACAAAAAAGCCATATGCTTTGCCCATACTTAGATTATTATTTTCTAAGTATTTTAATCTCTAAATATTCAAAATATTCAATGTTGTTTTTATTAATTGGGCCCATGTGGAATTTTACTTTGAAATCTCTTGATTTTAGAAGGTAAGCCAGTTCATTCCATATTTTTTTCTCTTAAAAAAATATAAAATTAATATTAGATTTGAACATTTTATAGTCAAATATGTTTTTGAAAAGATAAGTGAATGAAGCGGTAAAACAATATTCTTTAACATATAGTACAATCATAATAAGGTATGATAAAAGTTTGTTAAAATAGGTTTGAATGAAACATGTTGGACTGATATGCAAAATTAAAGAACACACAATTTTTAGAGACATAATAGCCTCTTTATTTTTATTTTCTGTTTTTTAATATGAAGAGTGATGGAAGACAGTGATGATGATGATGCAAAACTCAAAGAAGAGATAGAAGCTGAATTGGATAAAATCAGTATTTCCTCCTTGGAACAAGATGAGGTTGAGAGTGAGTCAAACTCAGAAACTCAGAGTGAAGGTAGTGATGCAGTAAGTGTTAAGTATTGCATTTTTAAGCCTTTTAACACAAATGCTTTTCAGTAGGAATATTAATTTTCTTGGTATATTTTGTATACATATCTCATTTTTTTAGATTCAGGAATTACAAATTATATATGGCAGGACATAATAACATTTTGTACAATCCAGGTATCTTAAAAGACTTCTTAATCAAACAAGAAATAAAAAATCTCATGTAGGACAGAGGATAGAAGAGTACAGTTAATACCAGGAATTAGTTTATAACATTGAATTTTATTTGCTTTTTTGTAATGATAAGGGGAAAAGCAACATTTTTCTCTTTATCTTTGATATCTCTTCTCAAAATAAGCACTGAATTCTATTAGTGAACATGAAGAGAAAAAAATATGGTTGAAAATCTTAACTTATTAGAGGGAAACCCAGTATGTCAGAAAATATTTTATTAGATGAAATCAGTGTATGTAATGTTCTTCTGTATCAAAAACATCTAAAGTGATTCATCCGCATTGTATTTTTAGGGCCATCAATGAAGTTTTGTAGTCAAATAGATGTGGATTTCTAGTTTCTAGATTATTATTAAAATTACTCCTGATATGTTAAATATTTGCTGTTATTATGGCTATTTCTTTGTATCGTATTTTCTAACTAGTTATAATATTTATGGATATATTTACTGCATTTTTACATTTTGTAAATTACTATCACTGTATTTACTTAATTTGAAAATTTGTAAATATATTTACATAGTCCATATTGATAGATATTTTGTAATAATTCATGATTTTTTTAAGAAAGAGAGAGAGTGAGAGAGAGAGAGAATATTTTAATATTTATTTTTTAGTTTTTGGCAGACACAACATCTTTGTTTGTATGTGGTGCTGAGGATCGAACCCGGGCCGCATGCATGCCAGGCGAGCGCGCTACCGCATGAGCCACATCCCCAGCCCCTAATTCATGAATTTGACTAACTTTGTGTTTGATAGTCATAGAGTAAATTTTGGAAAGTATTAATTTCTTATATAAGTTATTGGTTCTTCTATTTGGTTCCTATATATATTTTGGAAAAAACTTTGCAATTTTCATTAATAGTTGATAAAATTCATTGAGACAAATCTAAAATATACACAATAATTAAGGACACTTAAAAATAAACAGCTTGTAATAAAGTTAATAAAATCATATGTAGGAAACTTTTCATTTGTTTCGTTAGGGTCTTCCATAAAATAAAGTAAAAAGCAAATTTTAGCAAAATATTTGTCTGAACTGTACCTTTTCTGTAGCCCTTTTACCTCCTTTGCATATTTTGCTCAAATTTTTAAAGAGGAATATTTTATGTGTAATTTTGATTTTAGGATTTAGAAGAATTACCAGAGTCAGTTCTTCACTGCATCAACATTATAAAGAACAAGAGTAAAACTGTTGAAGAACTCCTTCTTCAGGATTTAGAAGACACCAATGTTTTAAGTAAGTTCAGATTTCATTTGATTGGCAGATAAGTTTTCAGTAAGTTTGGATAACATAATTTAGCAAACTAAGTTGTTTACTGTTCTTATCTTGTGCTATGTACATGAATGTACCTTTATCACTAATAAATTATCTATAGTATTATGAACTATCAGCTGAATAATCTATAGTATTATGAACTATCAGATGTAGCATATATTTTTTTTCTTAGTATCTTCATTATATCTCTATAAATAATTTTGTTTCTCCAGTTATTTTCTTTTTTCATTTGGTTCCAGGGATTGAATACAGAGTTACTTAACTACTGAGCCACATGTCTGACCCTTTTTATATTTTATTTTGAGACAGGGTATTGCTAAATTGTTTAAGGTCTTGGTAAATTACAGAGGCTAACTTTGAGTTATCTTCCTGTCTCAGGCTTCCTTCCTAGCTGCTGGGATTACAGTTGTGTGTCCCCATGCCTATTCTTATTTCCCCAGTTTTAATTATTACCAGTTTCCTATTACTTTACATTAAAGAAAAGAAAATTGAGTATGGGACTATTTTAAAAGTATCAATATGCACACATTTTTGGAGGGAAATAAGTCTTTGTATACAAAAGCCTAACAAACTTTATTTGCTTGAACTGGGCAATATTACTTAGAATTATTCTAATAATGGAATGATCAAAATTTAACTAGAATTAATCACTTCTTGTCTTATCATGAAAAATGACAATAAGCTAATTGTTCAACCAGACCTTGATTTGTCCAATAATACATGCATTAAAAATTGGACTTAAATCAATAATTTAACTATCTAAAAATGTTCGTGTTTTGTCATGTTTTGTTATTAAAAACTTTTAAAGTTCAACGTATTTTATGAAAATAGTATAAATTAACATATGGATTTTCAGAGACATCCATTCAACAAATATTAGTGTTATAACAGAATCTGTTGTAGTCACTGAGAATACAGCAGTGAACAAAACAGGCAAAGGTCTTACTCTTGTGTTCTACTGTTTCAGTGTGGGGAGACAAACAATAAACAAATAAATTTGGAATATTACAATAGTGATAAATGCTATGAAAGAAGAAATGCAAGATAATGGGATAGAGACTGGAAGTTGCTATTTTAAATAAGGCAGTTAGAGGAGTCTCTATGAGACATTGATATTTGAGCAGTGAGTAAGCAGAATATCTGACTTACCTTTTGAGCAATATTTTAGTTGCATTCTGTTAATTATGTAGAAAGAACACATTGACATAGTCATATTACAACAAGACTTGGAATTATATGGTTAGAGATGAATCGATTGAGTAGAAATGAGGGACAATGGTCATGTTCTGGCAACCATTTTTAGGGTACAGTAAAAAAGGATTTACTGATGGATTGATGCAAAAAGAAGAGGAAGGGTGACTTCATGTTTTCTGACAGTAGTACCATTATAAATAGATATATAATATTTACTATAATTGAACTATGAGGGATTATAATAGTTTATTTTTACTAAGATTTATATAATGAAAATATATTACAAATATATTGACAATCATATAATCAATGTATAAAATTCAAAGAAAACACAATTGTAGAAAATTAGTTTCATGAAAAATAACAGTGGTTCAGAAGATTATGAGAAGTTCTCATGTACAGCTCTAATAAAATAGATTTGATAATATCAAGGAATAATTTTCCAAAGAAATTCAAATTATCAAAAATGTAAAATTAAAAAACATGAATAAATCAATAGTGTAGCAAGAAGGGAGAAAGGAATTTCTTCTTCAGTGTTAAGAACTAGGAAAAATTTTCCAACTGAATTCTTACAGCACATCAAGAAGCAAAAATTTTTATATTATATAATAATTCACTTTAAAAAGCTATATATTTTAAATTAAATCTGTATGAAGATAGCATACAAAATAAATTGGAGTTATCTTCCTGTCTCAGGCTTCCTTCCTAGCTGCTGGGATTACAGTTGTGTGTCCCCATGCCTATTCTTATTTCCCCAGTTTTAATTATTACCAGTTTCCTATTACTTTACATTAAAGAAAAGAAAATTGAGTATGGGACTATTTTAAAAGTATCAATATCTGTATCTGTATGAAGATAGCATACAAAATAAATTGGAGGGTAATTTACATTTGTATTGATTGGAAACCTCAGTTGTAGAAAACAGAGCCACTCTAAGCAGTAAGATTTTTGTTTACTTTTATAGGTAGAATAAATGTGCTGAATATTTATTGTTGTGAAATGAAATTAGTGGCTTAAAATAACATTTTTAAAAATATCTATGATTCTGTGAGTTAACTGGGCTCAGCTGGGCAGTTGTTCCTTGGATTATTATGCATTTTTGTTGAATGTTGATTACATCTATCATCCTCTGGAAGCTCAACTGTACTGGGATTCCAAGAGGGCTCATTCAAATGCCTGGCAATTCATGTAGCTTATTGATTGGGGAATTCAGCTAAGTACCTGTCAACTGGAGGCATCTTCATGTAGCCTTTTCTTTTGGCTTATACTTCTCATTATATAACATTTGAATTCTGAAACTCAATGTTCTGAGACAAAATACCAAGAGACTAAGGTGGAACCTAAGACTTATGACCTATTTTTAGAAGTCAGACAGTATCATATCTACCACATCCTGTTTAGTTACATAGCATTAGTTTAATTTCAGTGTAGGAGGGAACTACATAGGACATGCGTACAGGAGGCATGGTTCTTTGGAAGAATCATTTTTGATAACTAGCTACTGCAATAAATTACTGTTCACAGGACTGAAGAGACCCAGATTTTAGGCTGTGTATCCAAGACGTAAAACAACCTCAACATACATTTCAGAACTATAGTACAGAAGAAGTTTCTGTCATAATTAAGAAGTTCAGAGATATAAATTCTTTCCTACACACTCCTGTCTCCAACTCAAAGTCTCCTGTATCATCACAGTGTGGGCCAGAAAGATGAAAATATCAAAAACTTCTCTTTACACTTACTATTGATATGACATTGAAAACTTAGGAAAAATATATCTATATGTAAAACTTAGCTGCAAAGTAATTTGGATAATTTATTTTTTCTTTTCAGCATCTCACACAGAAAGGCATGTCAGACACATTTTGAATTGGTATTGATGGAGAAAATATATATGACCAAATAGGTGTGAATAGTTAGTTAACAAGAAGAATGGGAGCATTACCATGATATCACACTTTAATTGAATAAAGAAAAAGAAATGTAATACATTTCAGCAGACAATAAAAAGACAATAAATTCAACAAAATTTTGTTAAATAAAGAATAAGTTTTAACTTCATTATGTTAATTATTAATTAATATTTTTCTTATAGTAATTTCATTATCTTATGCAGGATTGTATTGCTAGTTTGTGGCAGGTGTAATTGAACCTTTGTTGATTTCTAATCAAGGTGCCATTGCAATATTATACATTACATGATTCTGAATTCATAGAAAACAAACCTCAGCCTAGAATTTTAAAATGGTAAAGAGTTAATAGTGCTTTAGAAATTTATTGCTTTTACTTTTAAAATAAATACAACAAATGTCCTCTCTTCTTTATTCATTTTTCTGTTCTATTGAGTTCCTATTGCTGATCAAGAAGTTATTCTGATAAAAGCTGAAATTAAAGAATGATGAAGGTGTTTAAGATTTTGGCGTGTTGTACTCTAATATTCAAAATTACATTTATAAAGTATTATAAACTTTTTGTAAAATATTATAATATATTTTCCTTTTTTAGGCTATAGTTATGGAACAGTTTCTGATAATCATATGCATTTAAGGATAGGATTATCAACTGAATATAAAGAAAATCAGGAACAACTAATGAAGGTATATGTTCAACATTTGACAGAAAATACTCAATATTGCGATTAGAAATTTGTCTTTTAAGCTTACATAGGATGAGAGTTCATTGATTTTAAGTTCACTGATTTAAAATATGATTGTTTTTAAACAAGTCATTTTTTATTTGATGGTTTCCTCTTGAATAGTATATGAAACCACACAAATTTCAGTCTGTGAGAACGTTAAAATAATAATTTGAGCCATCAGTATTTGGAAGTTTAATGTTCATATAGATAAACCAGTATGCATGATATTTTTTTCCTAAATGTTCAGAGGAAAACAATGAATATATTCTTATGTTTACTATCTTTCTTAGAAATTTACAGTGTTTCAGCAAAGACCTTAAATACTGCATAGAAACTTTGAATGTATAAGAGTTTATATTACTTTGTAAAAGCAGATAAAAGAAAAAATTCTTAAAAATACAAATAAAAGGGAGTGTAGTATTTTATTGGGTTAAAACCTCACAAATATATTAAAGAGAATCTCTTCCTCAGATTTATTCATTGGGTTCAATTTACTCTCATTTTACCTCTCTCTTATCTAACTCTGTTTCTACTTAAGATGTTTAATATAATTTAAAAATTTTGATTCTTACTCTTTCTGTGGTACTGCAAATTAGAATATTTTTTTAAATTATCATACTGCTGACTCATTGGAATAAATATCTTCTATCTTTCCAACTGGAGTATTGTAGGAATAAAATTATGGATAAGTGTTGATCAAAATTATCACTTATGCATATCACTTATGTAAATAGAGAATTTTTAGCTCTCTTTTTTGTCATATTGAATTCATTGATAATTTTTTATGCAGGAACAATTACTATACCTAAGAAAGAAATGCATTAGTAAAATAGTTATTAATAGAAACATTTTGAAAAAATATCAAACATATTAACTAAAGATGGTAGATTAATCTTAAAATGAATTGAGCCCTGGGGTTTCAGCTCAATGGTAGAGTGCTTGCCTAGCTTGTATGAGGCAATGGGTTCCATCCTCAGTACCACATAAAAATAATTAAATAAAGGTATTATGTCCATCTACTATCAAAAAATTATTTTAAAAAATGGTTAGGGTTTGGAAAACATTGAGAGGGTAAAATATTTTCTTCATGAGAAAATATTTTTATTCATGAGGAAAATAATTATCAATGCACTGTAGATTTGTATATACAGATGTTTTAGAAAGTAAAATTCTATATTATATATGTTTAATTCACTACTGAAGTCATAATTTTATTCTATCTTGATTTTATTTAATTATTGGTACTCTTTTAACCTCTTAGATATTAACTGAAATAGAAAAAGAAGAATTTATGAGAAGTAAATCCCATTGTGAAAATCCTGACTTGGTTCCTGAGCCTGATCTTTGTGACTTGCCTATTGATGAACATGCTTTACCAGGTGTGCCACACTGCTCAATATTTTTGACAATTTGTATGATTGATTATAGTTATCTGAAAAAATATTGGATAGTTTTCTTTTTATGGAATATTTTAAGGCAAGGCAAGTATTTTGACTTCTTTATTGACTGCAGTGGAATGTCCATGTGTATTCAATAATGTGTTTGCATATTATCACTTTTCTTTTTTAATATATTTATGTTAATTATCTAAAATTATGGGTTTTTTATTGTTTTTTTGGGGGGGCGGTGAGGTACCAGTGATTGAACCCAAAGGCAATTAATCACTGTGCCACCTCTCCAGCACTTTTATTTTTGGAGACAGTGTCACTGCTAAGTTGCTTAGGGCCTCACTAAGTTGCTGAGGCTGACCTCGAATTTATGATTCTCCTGCCTCAGCTTACTGTGTTTGCTGGGATTATAGACATGTACCACAGCACCCAGCCAAATTTACTTTTATATGTTAAATTGATTCACGTTGTACAGATTTGATTTTAAGAATAATACTGTTATTATTCTTTATGAATGCAGATGATGCTGATATAAATTTTGGATATTTTGAAGTTGAAGAAAGATGTAGACAGTCTTTTGAAGCCTGGCAAGACAAACAGAAAGAACTAGAAGATAAAGATAAAGAAATTCTCAAAGCTCAGAGGGATAAAGAAGAAAAGCAATTTCAAGAGGAAGAAGAAAAGAGACATTGCTGGATGAAACAATTTGAGGTTGAAAAGAAAAAATTAGAGAATATACAGAAGGTACATTTTGGTTCTGATTTTTTCATGTATTTTAAAAGTCATGTACCTATTTTTTAAATGCAGCTACCTATGAAGAATATTGCTGTTTGTATTAC
Organism: Marmota monax; assembly: GCF_021218885.2. Taxonomy (NCBI): domain Eukaryota; kingdom Metazoa; phylum Chordata; class Mammalia; order Rodentia; family Sciuridae; genus Marmota; species Marmota monax. Next base: position 14,161,248 of record NW_026694491.1, on the reverse strand, counting down.
AGTGTGGATTGAAATTTATTCTGTGGATTTTAATTGCTCCTGGTAATGGAAGCAATTTACTGTGAATTAATGATATTTAATATGGGCTACTTGATTAGATTGCACAGGAATTTCATATACTTCTTTGTATCTTAGGAGCCCTGGAGTATATTAAGTTTCAAAGATCATGCTATATATTCTGAAATTTATAATACAAACTTGCTTTTTTCCATAACATTATAAATTTAGGAAAAGATAGCAGCTTTATTGATTAAACAGTGCCTTTGCTATGTGATCTAGCATGTGATATATTATGTAGAATATGTAATATGACATATTTGGTAGAAGTAGTTCAACCATTTAGGAGATATTCTATGTCCTGATAACTGAGCTAATCCGTTGAAGTGCACAGAGTTTTGAACTTGTTTTTATTTCTGTTTTGTGTGTCCAAACTGTCTGATATCCACAGTCAAGTCTTCATAGTGGCATATTGAGAAAATGAGGATTTTAGAATCCTACATGTAGGTCATAAAGGTCATAGATTGTCTAGGTAACAAGCAAGACCATGTCTTGTCTTTCATTACCAAAGTTGATAGATGTATTATCCAGAACTTGGTGATTTTGACTGTTACATATAGAGAACATTTGCATGTGATTATTTCGGCAACTCAGAATATTCTAATCCTCCATGTTGAGTACATTTTATTTCATGATTATATAGAAAATAAATAAACTAAAAACTCTCATAATTTTGTAGAAAAAGTTTTATAATATTGTAGAACCTTAAGGCTGGCTTGTGGGTCAGTATAGAGCACTTGCCTAGCAAGTGTGAGGCACTGGGTTCAATTCTCAGCACCACATATAAATAAATTAATAAAATAAAAGTTCATCAACATCTAAAAAAAATTTTAAAAATGTTGTGGAACCTTTTCTAATAGTTATGTATAAGTTTTCTGTAGTTATATTTTCCTTTGCACAAACCTCAATAACATAGTCATTTCTAAAACTAGAAACTTCTTTTAAAATTCCAGAAAAGATTTGAATATAACGTAGCTTATGAGAGGAGTGTTTTCTAGCTTGTGCTGAAATACATAAATGAAATTGAGTGTTAGTGGTACTTTCAGATTTAGAAAACATCTGATTTTTTAATTCTACTTAGTGAAGTTGTTGTTTTTATTTGCATGATAATAAAAATTTACTGACTTCTTCAAGGGCAAAGTATTCACCTGTGTGCTTAGATGATACCAAAGAAATCCCCACTATGAAAGAATTGTAACTTGCCAGGTGTGGTGGTGCTTGCTTGTAATCCCACCAGCTCTGGAGGCTAAGGCAGAAGGATCATGAGTTCAAAGACAGCCTCAGCAAAAGCCAGGTGCTAAGCAACTCAGTGAGACCTTGTCTCTAAATAAAATACAAAATAGGTCTGGAGATGTAGCTTAGTGGTCTAGTGCCCCTGAATTCAATCCATGTTACTAAAAAAATTAGAATTGTAATACACTCTTTGAAGCTAATCAGCATTTATTATAAAATTATTATTTAAGAAAAATGTGATGAGTAGATTGAATGAATTACCGAGTTTGTACTTTATTATGCCTTAGAACATAAAATTTTTCCAATTATACTGTTCCACAATTTTATGCTGTATTCTAAATACATAATTTACTACCTTCCCAGTATTTCTTTTCTCTACTTTTTGTGAGCTTTTCTTACCCTAAATGGTTGTCATAAATCTTAGTGGTTCCATCCTACTCTTCCTCTCTCGTTGTTTACAAATAATCACGTTATATTTTTTGCATCAATCATAGACTGCTTCTTTTATCTAATCCAACATCTGGTTTCTGGTTAGCCTCAACATCTTTGCTTATCCTTTTTTTTTTTTTTTTTTGCCTTGTTTCCTCCCAGTAAGAATCTTTCTTCTTTCTGTCAAAGGTTATCTTTTCTCCTTAGCTTTAGAGTCTGCCATTTTCAACTTACCCTTGCTTGTTTTCTATACACTTAAACACCTCTATAAGCTTCCTCCTTACTCATTTTTTTTAAATGGACACAATGCCTTATTTATTTGTTTATTTTTATGTGGCTCTGGGGATGGAATTCAGTCCTCATGCCTGCTAGGCAAGCACTCTACCACTGAGCCACAACCCCGGCCCTTCCTCCTTTCTTATTCTTTATCAACAGGTTCAGTTTTCTCCCATCGTAAGAAGAAAAGAAAATCATGTAGTAACCTTTGTTTTGTCTCATGTTAGATGCTCTTTAGATTTACTTATAGACAAGCTTCTTAAAAAATAATTATTTTCATTATATTCCTGATCTCATCCCTGATATGGTATTAAATCTGCTAGGGTTCTTGCATGGTTACCCCACTGAACAAAAAAAATGGCTCTTCAAAAAGAAAATCCATGATCTCTAAACACTATATTATGAGGCTTTTTATTGGTTCTTATAGGCCTCTGAAGCATTTTATGCCTGCAAAATTTTGATTTTGGACCATTTTCTTTCCTCTTGATTCATATGGGAGTCACTCTGTCTTTATTCCCTTCTTACGTGTTTATTATTTCCTCCTCCATGTCTGTTTCAGACTTATTATTCTTTCTTTTGGTTTTTTCATATTTTACAGGGCCATTATATTTGTATATAATAGTAGGATTCATTGTTGCATGTTCATATATGCATACTATATGATAATAGAATATGGCCAATATTACACTTCTCTTTCTCTTGCTGTCCTTGTAAATGATACTATCAAGGATTCCACCCTCTGCCTTTTTTGTCTTATTAATCCATACACTTTTTTGGTAACCTCATCCATAGCTATGCCTGTTCAGAACCAAATCTATTTTTATAACAAAATAAAGTATACTATGTAACTCTTACACTTTTTATGTCTAAAACTGAATTCATTATCTTTTTTTTCTTAATTGTGTTCCTCCTCTGGTTCTCTTATATTCAGTAAGCAAAGCAGTTATTAGTCCAAGCTAATGAACCAAAAGAGAGGAGGGGCAGGAATGGAGAGAGAGAGAGAGAGAGAGAGAGAGAAAGAAAGAAAATGAATATAATTTTTTACCCTTACCTCTCTTTTTATTACTTTCTTCCTTCTAATAGTTGTTTCATCCATCTTCTCTTAAATACATATTACTGATACTTTAAAGTAGCTCAACCTTTCTGAGTGTTTAGCCTAGAATGTATACTATACTTTGTAAGTGTTTTGGTCTTATACACAGTGCTGTCAAAAGGCTATTTTTTAAAATTTATTTCCCCACTTATATGTCATCAAAAGGCACCACATGTTGAATAAGATAGGTTCAAAGAAAATTCCCCCCTTCCTTTGTATCTATTCAGTTGGTGGTTTTTAACAATTTCACATTAACATGTTTTTAAAATATTTTTATCAGTTGTTGATGGATCTTTATTTTATTTATTTATTTATATGTGGTGTTGAGAATTGAACCCAGTGCCTCACACATGCTAGGCAAGTTGGTCTACCACTGAGCCACAACCCCAGCCCCACATTAACATAGTTTTCACTTCTATTCTCACTCCTGCCACTGTATCTACACAAGGCTCTCAGTGATTCTCACACAGACATCTTACTTTCCACACTGATCTTAGTATTCCCCTTGTTATTCCCCAAATCCTATTTGAAATAAACTTAATATTTTTCTGAAAATACAGCTTTATTCATTTTCTTTATTTGAAATCCTTAGTAGATTCTGAAAATATCTACTCCACCTCTTGAAAACCGAGTCATTTCAAGTATAATATCCTGCATAAAACTTTTCACCATCAGTAATTATAACAACCATTCCTACTGTGACCCTTTATAGTTCTTCTCTTATGATAAACTCATTCTGCTAAGTGGGGTAATGTGTAAACTTGTGGCACTGTTCCCATACTAGAAGCTGAGTTTTTGATGAAGGGTTCTGTTTTATATTGATTTTATTTTATTCTGAAGAGTCTTAAATAAATATGTCCTAATAAAAATGTATTGAAGGAAAACCATTACTTACTGATTTATTATGTGAATTAAATGGTATGCTGTATAGAGAAAAAAAATTATAATGTAAAAGTCAGTTTGCAATCTTGTTATTTATAAGTTTTGCAGTACCAAACAGTATTTCTAGCCAACATATTTCATTATATGAGCAACATGTTCAGATAACTAAAACAGCTTTCCTAGGTTGTAAACATATTTATGTCCTAAAAATGGGACCCTAGGTATCATTTATCTGATGCTTTAATTTCACACTGGATTTGAATTGAAAGTTTTTAAACCAGGACTTTTTGATGCGTTGTCATCTTTAATCACTATGTAGAAATATAAATTGTGAGAATCATATATAATGAATATAATATTCTTAGATATGTATGTGAGTAAAATAACACTTGATTATTATCATATTTTCAGCAAGAACAGGACAAGATGAATGAGGAGCTCCATGAAGAAGAGAAAATGTGGAAAGAAAAATTTAAACAGCATGAGGTATTTATTTTTTGTTTTTAATCAGTACATTATTCTTTCTCCATTTGAAATAAATTATTATGCTTGAAATTGCCTTTTTAAAATAATATTGCCTAGCTGATATAGAATTTATTGCAGCATTAAAAAAATCCTCAGAAAAGAGAAGAAAATCATGGCATTTGCAGGTGAATGTATGGAGTTGGATAAGATAATGCTAAGTAAAGTTAGCCAATCCCCCCCAAAAAAACAAATGCCAGATGTTTTCTCTGATATAAGTTGACTGACTCATAGAGGGGTAGGGAGGGGGAGCATGGGAGGAATAGACAAACTCTAGATAGGGCAGAGGAGTGGGAGGGGAAGAGAGAGGGCAGGGGATTAGAAATGATGGTGGAATGTGATGGACATCATTATCCAAAGTACATGTATAAAGACATGAATTGGTGTGAACATACTTTATATACAACCAGAGATATGAAAAATTGTGCTCTATATGTGTAATAAGAATTGTAATGCATTTTGCTGTCATGTATTTAAAAAATAAAATCAATTAAAAAAATCCTCAGAAGTTCTCCTTGAAATGGAATGTTCTGCAAATAATAAATAACTAGTTCAATGAATGTGTCTTTATAAAACTGCAATTCTAAAATTTCATTTAGGATTTAAGGAAAGATACTATTACAAGGATTTCATTATGTTTAAAGATGGTTAAGAAGAGTTACTGTTTGTTGAACACAATTAATTGTTAAATAATACATTTGAATTTAAGATGATTCTGATGATAATAAATGTATTAATTTTGGTTTTTATTCACTTCAGTTTTTATATAAAATTATTTTAAGTAATCATATATATTAAGTAGATAAAGTTTCCTGTGATCATGTTATCCAGCTAAATATTATTACTTTTGTTTGTATTTCTTTCAAATCTATTTAGTATTTATACACTTCTGAAAAACTACATTCTACTGTAGATATTTTTTTTAGTTTGTTTTAATTAGTTATACATGAGGGCACATTTTGATTCATTGTACACAAATAGAGCACAACTTTTCATTTCTCTGGTTGTATATGATGTAGTGTTGCACCATATGTGCAGTCATACATGTACCTATGTTAATGATGTTTTTCTCCTTCCACCATCTTTGCTGCTCCCATGCCCCCTCTTTTCCTCCCTCTCCTTTGCCCAAAGTTCCTCCATTCTCTCCTCTCTCCCCATTATGCATCAGCATCCACTTATCAGAGAGAACATCCTGCCTTTGTTTTTTGGGGTTTGGCTTACTTTGCTTAGCATGATATTCTCTAACTCCATCCATTTACCTGTAAATGCCATAATTTTATTTTTTGAATACTGTGTAGTATTCCATTGTGTATATGTACCTTAGTTTCCTTATCCATCTGTTGAAGGTATCGAGGTTGGTTCCACAGTTTAGCTATTGTGAATTGAGCTGCTACGAACATTGTTGTGGCTGTGTCACTGTAGTATGCTGATTTAAGTCCTTTGAGTATAGACTGAAGAGTGGGATAGTTAGGTCAAATGGTGGTTCCATTCCAAGTTTTCTAAGGGATCTCCATACTGCTATCAATAGTTGTTGCACTAATTTGCAGTGCTACCAGTAATATAGGAGTGTACCTTTTTTTCCATATCCTCACCAACACTTATTATTGCTTGTTTTCTTGATAATTATCATTCTGACAGAAGTGAGATGAAATCTAAGATTAGTTTTGATTGCATTTCACTAATTTCTTCTGAGAAGTGTCCGTTCAGTTTCTTAGCCCATTTGTGATAGGGTTATTTATTTTTTTGGTCTGAAGTTTTTTGAGTTCTTATTTATCCTGGAGATTTCTGCTCTATTTGGTGTGTATGTGGTAAAGATGTTATCCTACTCTGTGGGCACTCTCTTTACATTATTGATTATTTCCTTTGTTGAACTAAAAATTTATTAGGCATGTGAAAAGATAGATTCATATGAATGCCGAGAAAAAAAAAAAAGAGAATAGTAGCCCACTTGTATATAATCCAAATACTGGATTTAGTGGAGCCACTAAAATAACTGTAACTATCATCACTAACAAAAAAGTTAGAAGGTGATGTGTAATATTTTAGAGAATTAAAATGTATAATCAGATATCAAGTATACGCTGTAGAGTTTAAAAATTCAATATAAAAATTAAAAATTCATGGGATGTGTTTGACAGTATATTGGACATAGCAAATGTGAGTATTGATCAAAGAGAAGAGAATTCAATAGAAAATATTCAAATTAATGTACAAAGAGAACAAAAAATGGGAAAAACAAAGAGCATAAGAAGCATATAATGCATAGAGAAAAGTTATAAAAATTGTCTGATAATCTTGAAAGAAGAGCATGGAGAGAATGGAGCAGAAACAATGGGTAAGGATATAATGTCTGAAAAGAGTTCAAATACCTTAAAAAAATCAATCTGAACATTCAGAGATGACTAATGATTTATAAATAAGATAGGCACAAAGAAAATTTCACTGGGAATTTAATAGTGCAGCTACTGAAATTCAAGACACAGGAAAAAATAGTCTTAGGAACATCTTAGAGGAAAAGAAAAACACATTACCTAAAAACAAATAAAAAATAATAAAACAGTAGAATTTGAAAACAAAATGATAGAAGGGAGAAGAAAATGGAACAGAAAATTCAAGTGTTAAATGTTAATGACTTTTTCTTTCTTTCTTTCTTTTTTAGTATTTTTTTAATCCTGAGTCTTCTCCTAATCAGTGTAACTCTTTTTACTTTTCCTGGAGTATATGCTAAATAGTTGTCAAGAAAATATTTTTGAATGGTTAATTTGCGTAGTCTTTGTAGTTAAAAATGTATTGATTTAGCTTGCAAAACTGAATAATTAGTTTATTTGGTTGTATAATTCATATTCATTGCTGTTTATTTTCAGTAATTTAAAGATGTAGCTCCTTGTGTATTTATTTATTTTTGCCAGTTGTAAATTTTATGGTTAGTCCTTACATTCTTTTGAAGCTTTTAGGATTTTCACTTTATAAATTCATGTGCATATATGTGATAGTTTTCTGTTATATGTCAGACACTTCTCTAAGTGTTTGCAATATAATTGTGAATAATAAAGAACATGGTATTTGCTTTCGTGGAGCTCTTTTTCCATGAAACTCTTATTTTGGGTTCTGAAATATTGCTACCACGTATCAAAATAGGTTGTGTGTGAGAGTTAAATAAACTCAGCTCTTTGTCCTATGGCATTTTATTTTAAAATATATGTTTTTCTACTATTTTCTTCCCTTCATTTTTCTTTTCTCACTGCCTTATTATTCTGAAGCTACTTTTGGTCAATTCCTTATCCCTCCCCCTATCTGCCATATATTTCACGTCTTTGTTGAAAATATTTACTTTTGAAATTTTTCTTTAGATAATCAGACATTCTGCCATTTTACTTTCAGCCATTCGGTTTGAGTTAGTCATATTTTTTATTTGAACACTTGCATTTTATGTTTATGTAAGGTTTTTAAAAAATATTTTTCTGAAAAGTCATCTACATTTAAGGTTTTATCTCGTGTAATAGTTCTCTTTGCTCAGAAATTGATACTTCTTTTAATAATAACGCATTTAATAATAATAATGCATTATTAAATGCATTATCTCACATCCTTATGTTAGTTTCCCTTAAATATTTGCTGAATGTTTTGATCCTTTTGTTTTTGTTTTAAGATTCTAGTGATAATGATATTTTCTTACCTAGCTTCAAATTATCTCATTTTATGTATATATCAACTTTCTTGAGAGCTGAGAAGGAATGAAATATGTGAATAGACTGTTTCTTAATATTGCTTACACACATGGGCTACTTCACCTTCTTGGTATCCTAAGGCTCATAGGAGAATTTCATGCTCTGTAGTTCAGTGCTAGCTCTCCATGTCCTTTATTAGATTGCCCATCACAGAATGTTTGAATTCCTTTTCACATACATAAATTTTGGCTTGTGGTTTCTCCCTCCCTCCATCCCTCTTTCTTTCTTTCTTTCTTTCTTTCTTTCTTTCTTTCTTTCTTTCTTTCTTTCTTTCTTTCTTTCTTTCTTTTCCTGTGTCATTCTGATTTCATATGCTTTCTATCTCAAAGAATCCCTCAATTTATACCCAGGTGGCTTAGTATCTTTATAATTTAGATGGTTTATTATTTTCATAATTTTAGAGTACCAACTTACCCATGTGACAGTCTTTTAAATATTTAAAAATTAATACCATTTAAAATAAATTACTTTAATCGCTTTAAGTGAATGTTATCGCAATTTCATTATGATTTCAGTTTTTATATTTATTTTTAATCTACAATTTTAAATGATATTTGAATAAAATAACACATTTTGTTTATGTTATTACTATCCTACCTTATTTTAGGAATTTATGAGAAATTTGCATGTACAAATGGAAGAGGAAAGAACAAGGTTCAAGGATCTACAAGAAAAAGAAAAGATGCGTTTGTTAGAACTGCAGCATAATGCAGCTGTAAAAATTCAAGCTAAATATAAGGCATTCATAATCTACCAAAAATATAGCCCCATAATTAGAGACCGAATAGAAAGAAAACAAAGGAAAGCAAAAGAGTTGAAAGAAAAGGAAGCAAATATACGACAGAAAGAGGAAGAAAATAGGAAAAAATTAGAGGAAGAACAAAGGATAGAAGAAGAGATAAAAAAACAGAAGCAAGAGGAAAGAAAAAGGAGGGAAAAAGTATATGAAGAAAAAAAGAACATCCTGAGACGAGAAAGAGAAGAACTACAAAACAAGGAAAAATTTAAATTAATAGAAACTGCAAGCCAACAGCTTATAATAAATACCACATTGAAGAAGGGAGAACATAATGCCAAACATTTAACTATTGAAGATAAGTCAAAGAATAAGAGTGAGATAGCCAAAGAATTAGTGTATGAAAATTCAAAGAAGCAGGAAAATGTTCCTCTTTGGGTAGTTAAGAAATTGAATAAGAGTGAAAATATAGGTAGTCAGTTTGTCTTGAAAGAACCAATACAAGAACAATTGAAATCAAACCAAGCCATTTTGGCAGAATTAAAAATAGAAGAAACAAATGACAGCCTAGCAAAAAAACAGTGTTCTGAAAAAATGATTAAGCAAGAAATAAAATATGAAGATATGTACAAAAGAACTGAATTAGAAATCTTAGATCTAAAAGAAAATATGATTGAACAGTTTCAGCAAGAATTAAAGACACAAACACAAAACCAGGAACAGGTGGAATATGCCATAAAGGAAAATGAGGGGGGAAAAGTCCAAATAATAATATTAGAATGTAATGAAGAAATGAATGATGTGAAGAACAATGAAGCACAGAAAATAATAGAATTTAATGAACAGAAAATGATACAAAAAGTAGAAAAAGAAGAGATATCACAAGGGAATGGATTATATGAAGAGAATACTTCCATTATTTCAATAAAGCAAAAACTACTACCATTAAAATTAGAAAATGCTGAAACTATGGAGGAATATCCAATACTACAAGAAAAAGAAATTAACTTAAAATCCAAAGAAGCTGAAGAAAACTCAAAAGACAATACTCTAAATAGTGACATTATGTTCTTTAACACCACTGATGCCATGGTAAATAGAGAAGGCAAAATAAATAAGCAAGATTACTTTTTGGATAGACTTGCTCTTCATGAAGATTTTAGTGGCTGTAATACAAAAAGCTCCTGGATTGCTAACAAAGAAAACTCTCTTATATCTGAGATTAATGAAATTCCAGAGGAGTGCCATGAAAACAGGGCTGAATGTGAAAGGATCATAACCTCTAAACTAGAGTCAACACTTTTATCTTCTATTGAGGAGAAGAGACTAGCTTGGCTAAAATCATTTAAACCTTGGTTTGAAATTTTCAGTCAAAATCAGCAGAAAAAAATTGTTAAAAGAAAGAGACCTTTGAAATGCTTAGCTAGTACAATGCCTCCTCTGAGCACATTAGAAATTCTTCAGTATGGCCGTTGGAATACTCTACAGCAGGTATTTCTAATTTCATAATGCTTTTTAATATTTAACCCAATTCTCAAAAGTGGAGCTTTACATTTTAATAGAATTAAATTTTGTATATAAGAAACTGTCTCTTAATAGACTTAAGTTAATAATGAAATATTTCCCCATGTGGGAGGGGATTTATTTTTTAAATTTCATCATCTTCAGGGCATTGCTTCCCTAAGAACTCTACAGAGCTTTGATTTACATTTTTCAATATCTTTAAGGTTGCATACAAGAGTCCTATAGCAATTATTAAGGATGTAAGGAAGTATTTACAAATTTAAGAGTTGGAATTAGGGTAGGAAATTTGATACTCAGGCATTTGCTTTCCATATGGGCTACCACACCACCTAGTGGTGAATGTAATGAATTTCTCTATATGAGACCACTGCTGTGAAAAAATTTATTTGATAGAAGACTCTAGAATTCCTATACAGAAACACAATTATTTTGTTTTGTGCTTTATAAATGTGGTATATATCTGCTTCAAACTTAAAAACAATTCTCACCAAATGCTACATATTTTTAGTGGTTATGGAGATCATAGTTACAACCAAGATTAAGACAGAAACTCGGGAATGTGTAGAAAAACAGGAAAGAATATTTTAAACAGTGCAATACTAAAAGGATTTATGAATAAAATACACATAATTTAGTTAAACCCTGAAAGTCAAATATACTCATTTAAATTTTTGTATCAATAGATACTAGCAAAATGAACATTTGTATTAGTACATTATCTTATTCATTTCCTCAGCCAATATTTATTTATTTAACTGTTCAATATGATTGATTAATATTTACTGGTTTACTCAAGAGACAAGAACAACAAACCTAATGTTACACTATGGAGCTTAAACAAATGCATAGATAAATACATTATTATAGATCTTGAAAATTTCTGCAAATAAGATTTTGGGGTAATCTCTGATAGATTGATGAAATAGGGAAGTTTCAGAAGTACAGCTGAACCATGAAAAAAAACAATACAATTAACAAGAACTAGAACATATATTTTGAAGTATTTCTATTTCCTAGGCAATGTATTACCAGATCTATCAGTTCTATAGAGCTACATATAGAATTCCCAATTGCTTGTTCTTTATTGTTTTCCTTGGGCTATGCTATCTCTGGAATGATTCTTCATGTACTTTCCCCAAGACATTGTTTTGAGGTTTCCAATATGATGACTTTAGTAATTATCTTATTTAAGTAGTTTTCATTATAAATATCTACTCGAGTTAGGTAATAGTGAAAACTTAAAATATACTAAATGCCTAAAATGTACTAATTTTAAAAGTAAAATTGAAATTAGAGAAACAATAATGCTCTACCCCTTTATTGTAGATCTCTAGTCTGTTCAGTGAGAAGAGCACTAAGGAAATAAAAGATGTATGAGCTCTTTCTCCTTTACCTCCTGCCAATTCTCTGTTCCTTCTTTGGAACTCTTACCAATTTAGATAAAATGAAGATTAACTCTATTTTACTTCTTAGAGCAAGGCCTGGCAAGCCATAATGTGTATAGATCACCTGAGAATTTGTGAAATGTTGATTCTGATATGATGGATCTTGTGATTAACAGACCAAAGGATTCTGCATGTTTTCAATGTCATTGAGGGATGATGTCACTGGTTCATGAACTAATTTGACTAACAGTTTCTAAAAGACCCTATAATCCTCTCAGTATTACTCAAAGCCTCTATTTTAAAGGTTTAATTTTTCTTTGAAGCATCATATATACATATTATAAAGATGAAAAATGTGCATGAATATAAATGGATATATAAATGGTCAGGTGTTATATAATACTATCTTTTGTTTATATAATACTATCTTTTGTTTCCTGACTGTTCATGTAATTCTCTTTGGCAGATGTCTTATCATTGTGTCCTCATTCACCCTGTAACTTATCCATCACTTACTTTGATTTTCTAATCTCTTAGATTCATGTCTTTCTCCTTATCCTTGTCACTACTGCCATCTTTAGTGGAGAGAATTTTTAAGAGAAATGTGTACTCTTCTGGAATTTCACCCAATAAATGAATTCATTTTGCTCATATAATCTCTTACTTTGAAACTTTAGGACTTGAATCGGGTCTTCATTTTTTCTACAGTTCTTTATTTATTTCCAGGAATGTGATTTTGAGTATATAGTAGCAAGGATGAAAATATGGATGGATAAATGAATCCAGCTAAATGTTAATCTTATTTCTACATTACTGCTAGCTTCAAAGTTTAGAATAGATTAATTTAAAAGGAAACTACTACAAACTTTATTTGAGTTTAATGAAGTTTTAAAAGCTCTGTATTAAGATCTTGTTTTTTAATTTAATTTTTGATATTTACTGGCAGAACTATTTACTGCTTCATAAGTTTGTGCAAGAATATTGACCTTTCTGAGCCTCAGTTTTTTCTTTCATAAACTTGAAAAAACAATGTCTATTTTATAGTTTTAACACATTATTTCAAAAAACATGACCTAGAGCTCATCATCATGTATGTGTGTTTGTGTATACATACATACATTTACATATGTAATAGTCAATTGTAAAATGTGGGTGTGAATCTGATGAGAAAGGCAAATGGATTTTTGAGACCTGCTTGATACCTGTTTCATCTAAGAAGTTATACAGCTGAAAATACTATACCATCTCACTATATGTAATAATATACCAAAAGAAAATTACTGAAGAACAATGATTATAGATGTTTTTATTTTTCCTAGCTTTTGTGTTTTAGCAAATCATTTTTTCTTTTCTTTTTGGCATTTTGCTACCAATTATAACCAGTTGTAAGTAACAACCACCACAAAATGGATACTGAGCTTAAGGAATGGTTAATATTTCTTTATACCTAACATGAATGATAACATTTTAACTGCTAATTAACTTTTAGATCAACATTTCTCACTTTTACACAAGAAATTGTAATGGGCTGCTATTGGAATGGTACATGAATTACTAAAGTTATTTTCAAACTGTTCATGTAAACCACTAATCATACCTGAGACTAATATGATTTTTTCCTATTGAATAGATCTGAGACTGGGGCACTTAAAAAATGTCTTAGAAACATAAAAACAGTTGTTGCTTTCATTGCTTTTGCAATTACAGTTTACTATAAATAACTGATACACTTTAGGTTGAACTCAAGAATAATTGAGAATGAAATCTCTAAATAACAAACAACAGACATATAAATATATCTATATCTATCACATATATCTGTTTTAGGTCATTTTGGTTACAACTAGCTATTAAAGATTTGGAAATAATATAGTTGATTAAATAGAAATTTTATTTGTGATCTTTAATAAAATGATTTAGAGGTTCTCTATGTGGAACTTCTTTTTAAGTCAGAGAGCATGAAATAAAAATTTTCAAGTTTTTATTTAAAAGGAGAGAAACTACATATTCTATGAGTATATTTAAGGTTTGCCACTAATTATGGGTCAGTTTGTTCATTAACTAATCTAACAAACTTAGTTAACATCTTCTGTGCCCCAGTTTTTCAAGCTGATTGTACAATCATGGATGCATATGTTTACTAATAGTGTATTGAACTTGAGTTTTGGAGCACAAGGTCTTTTATTTATGTGATTATTATCATACGTGTATCAATAAATGATTAATATAAAATGTATTTTTATATCATATTTTTGTAAAAATCTAGGGTGCAGTAGAGAAGACATTGCTATCCCATAAGGACTGTTTTAAATGTTAAATAAAAAGGAAGAAATATTAGGAAACTCTTCCATTTCAACAATAGATGCTACTAATCAGAATAGTTGTTACTTCTGTGCAGTAATGAAATGAAACTATAGAAATTGCTACATCCTAAATAACTAGAATTTAATTGTGTTGATTGAAAGCAGTTGGCTGAAAGAGTATGTTATTAAATCAGAAAGGTAATATAAATTATGATGCAGAGTAACATGGTTAATATATAACTGTGATTGTCAAATTTTCAGTTTTTAAGCCCTCCATTTTCACTATTACTGAGCAAATTTTCCAATTATAGAAGTTATATTTGTTTGCATACAGATTTAACAGGCGACACATACTTTATTGTTATATAGAGGAATATTTTCTTTCAGAAAATTTATGAAAAACAATTTGCTTTAAAATTGCTTTAGATTATGAGTAGTTGAGATATTCCTAAAGTAATTATGAAAATAGAAACTCTACTTGAAGTTTTAAATATATTATTGCTTTTGTTAAGAGCAAACTATATTCCTTCTTTATATTCCATGAAAATATGATTCTCCCATTGACTTTACCATCCAGGGATCTCTAAGATACTGTTAACCACAGATCATAGACTTTTATGTGGTGTAATGTGATGTCTAGGGCAATAAAATATGAAATAAGTGGACTTGGTACAAAATCAGGGATTGAACTAATAAATTATTATATTGTTGTTTTATGTATTTTATTTTTGAACTTGAATTTGGTAATGGATGATTTCATATTTCATTTTTCTATGTAGGGGACCAAAAGAGACCAAATAGCTTTACACAAATTGAGTTGTTAATAAATGTTAATTTCAACATACAGTATTTTTTTCTTATATGAATTTTCTAAACATTTTCACAACATTAACATGGCTTATATTGTGTAATTAATAATGTTACTCACCCCAGTTTTCTTGAATTCTGTAGGTTACAATCATTACATTTCAAGATTTGCCAGGTTGTAGTCTCTCCACATTGTCGGAGTGTACAAATCTTCAATTTCTATCCCTTCGATGCTGTGGATTAACTTCTTTACACGGCCTGAATAATTGCAAAAAACTTAAGTACATTGATGTACAGGTATGTCCCCTGTTTTAATAGTTATTTTATGATAAAATATAAAATGAGTTTATGTTCACATTTCAGAAGTAACTTGAAGAAATGATTACTAAAATAGTCTGTAACAGATCTAGAGAGATCAAGGATCTATGTTTGTAAGGATAAGAGAAAGATGATTAGATGGTACATCCTGGAAATTACTTTTCTCTTTGTTTTTGCAGATGATACAGGGTTTTTGTTTGGTTGTTTGCTTGTTTTTTTGCTGCATAACAAAGGACTACCTGCATAGCTGAAAACAACAGTCATCTTATTTTCTTATTCAATAGGTCATGAATTGAGACCAGGGATGGCTGGACATTTCTTCCATTTTATATTGCATTGACTGGGACTCATGTAATTGTGGTCAGATGGAAGTTAGGTGGTGACTGTTTAAAATTCCTTCTCTTTAATGTGTGATGCCTTGACAGGAATGTCTGGGAAGTTGGAATCTCTCATAGTTATTTTGGGCTTCTTTTTAGAGTGCTTAGATCTGCTTGCTTCATGATGGCTAATGTTTTATTGTGGAAGCCATATGTTCATGTGGAAGGAGAGTGTATGAATCTATGAATACTGGAGTTATCAAAGTAACTATCACATTTACCTTCTGACTACTAATGATTCACCTCCTCTCACATGCAAAATACATTCATGTCCATCATTGTATCAATCTATGTCATCTGACCCAGGCTTGAAGCACAGGATTTTCTTATCTAAACCAGATCCAATTAGAGATGAAATTCCTCAGGTGCAATTCCTTGGGTGGTGCATCCACTGAGGTATAGTTCTTTCCTGAGAGATCTGCAAAATAAAATGAAAAGTTATCTACTTCCATTCAAACCCATATAAATGGTGAAGCAGTGCTTGCTTGACTACAATAGCCATTCCCATGCACATCAGCAGAAACAGCAATGATAAAATATTCTCTCTTGTTCATTTAGGTTGTTCAAAATATTTTGCTATATTTTCCTCTGTATTTTCAACATTTTAAAAAGAATATTAATAAATAAATTCAAATTATTTGATTATTAGATTACTTAATATTTTCATCTAGATAGTAAAATAGTTTGTAATTATCTCAGCAATTTGAGATTCATGTATTCATTTAGAGATTGAGTCTCATCCTTCCTCTTTTTGCAAGCTTTAAATATTTAATTAATGAGCCACTGAAACAAAATTTATTAAATTTGTTCTTTCTTTAAGGAAAACCATATTGAGACTATCAACTGTGAAAATTTGGAAAATCTCTGTGTTGTTCTTCTTAATAAAAATAAACTGAGTTCCTTTCATGGTTTGGATGGCTGCACTAATATTCAGAATCTTGAACTTTCGCATAATAAAATCACTCGAATTGGTAAGAAAAATGGAATTTTAATACTTATTCAACATTTAAACTTTTATTCATTGTGATTATATTTTGTTTCACTCCTTTTTAAAGAACAGGCTACCATTACCAATTTATATGTTTTATTATGGTAATTTATTTAATCTTATTTAATTTAGATTAGAAAAATAAAATTGTTTTTAATGTATATAAAAGAATATATTCTATCTATAGCAAATGAGTGACTAGTCTGTTAGCATATTTCCTTCTCTGTTTCTTTTCATATAGGAACATTCCTTTAGTAGTGATCTTAGCTTCACTAGAGCATATAAACACCAATTTGGTGCTATGATATTTTTTATGAATCCTGTGCTTTCCCACTCCTCAGAAATTGTTATAACTATTTCCTGGTAAACACTTTATCACTACTCTCCTTGATTGCACACATTTCTTGTACTGAACTTTCCCTCTTTAGCTAAAACTGCTCATACCATAGGAAAGAATTCATCTGATTGAATGTGCCTAAACTTCTGAGTCCCTCCACCACTATATCTTTATAATTATTTATCTTTTCTTTCCTACATCTTCTAATCCATGTAACTCAGCAACTAAAACATCTTTTTAAATATAAGATCAGTACTTCTATTTTCTACAACTATTCCTTTCACTCCCATCTGGGACCTTAATTCATCATTTATCACCTTCATTGTCAAATTATTTCTATTGCTGTGCCTCATCTTTCTCTTTGTTGTCAAGAGTTATGGTGGTGGTTTCATCTCTTACCACCCAACTTCATCTACCCACTGAAATTCAACTTCAACTTACTTATACATTGTTTCCAGTGTAATAATTCTAAAATAAAAATCTCATTGTGTTATTCACTACCTTGTTTAAAATCTCTTGTTAATTTTTATTGTTTAATGTCTTGGTATATTCTCAAGGGCTTTTGTAGGGGCTTGATAATGGTTAATGAAGAATCAAAGATTGACAAAATGTCAAAACTTGATAAAAATCTTTATCTTGATAACAATACAAACAATACAAATAGCTTACATTTTTGGGGGACCTAAAAGGAACCATCCAATTCCCCTCCTTCATACAACCAATAGGAATTTGATCAAGACTAAAATATTAAGGAATATGATGGGATCATATTGGGGAATAGAAATAAACACACTGTATCTTGATTCTTTTTCTCTGTAGGGCATCTTGATATTACTTTTGTTTGTTTGCTTTTATTTATGTCTTTCTTTATGACTGTGGAAAATTTTAAACATTTATTAAAGTAGAATAATACATGGACATTCTGTATAACTATTACTTATATTCAATGTTTGCTTCACCCTTATGTTCTAATTTTTTAAAAAAACTAATTCCCAGAATCATGTATTTACATACCCTCATATTTCAGAAAATAGTTTTTAATAATATGGTCTGTTGTTACTTAATACAATACATTATGACACCTAATAAAATTGAATGATTCCGTGTATAAATTAATAATTAATAATCCAATTTTGCTATTTTTCTAAAGTACCTAGTTTATTTGAATAATAATGTGAACAATAACCACAATATTGCTTTTATATATGCCTTTGAACTCTCTTAATTTGTAGCAATCCTACTGCTTCTTTTTTCCAATCCATTGATTTTTTGCATAGCCTGCATTTTCTTATAGAATGTTTTGTATTTTGCCTTAGTACATTTACTTTCTTTTAGTATCAAAATTGTTTCACTATGCCCTGTATTTCCTGTAATGAAGTCCTTAGCTCAAAAGAGCTGGTTAAATAAAAATTTGGCTACTTTTGCAGGAGTCCTTCTTAGGTAGTTTTCTGTGCTTCATATCTCATTAGATCAGCAGTCATACAGTGTTTGTTTACCTTATTGATGCTTATGATTGAACATGGGGCGTAACTGATAATAACTCGTATTCTTCAATATAAAGTCCCCCATCAACCTTCCTTCTAAAGCTTTCATTCATTGATTAATATGAATAAACTAATGTGATAGGGGATATACAAAGTGAGTTTTCTAATTTCATCATTTCCTCCAGAATTTTTAAGCAGAGATTCTTTAATTAGTTAGAACTTTGTGGAAATTGTTACTAGAGGAAAGGTTTAGATAAATGGAAATTATCTATTAATTAAGAAATTAGATTAGATTTTTGAATCTCAAAAGTGTAAAATCCTATCCTCCTTCTCCATCCTATAGTCATTAGGAAGTCTGATCAGATTAAATATCAGGGAGTGGGATGGGATTATATTGAGGAAGAGAAGCAATCCATGAATCTGTTTCTATCAATTTGCATTGACAAATTTTTAGAGTAAGATCTTAGTGGCTCTATTTACTTCCAGTGGTGTTAATTTTAGTTTTGTTTCTTTTACTTTGTCCCCCACCCCACCACATTATTCTTATGAAATCCAATTTTTGGTTCAAAATATTTCAGCTAATTATCTGATTATTCTTTATGGTATTGTAATTGTCCTGTGCAGTGAATTCAAATTGGACATACAAAACTGATATCTAATTCAAATTAACTTTTTAAACTTTATTGTAGTTCTCTCTCTCTTATACTGTAATCCTTGGTTTATGGCAACAAATTAACCATTTGCTATGTCTTATCCATAAAATAGCTTCAAGACAACAATGCCAATGTTACTACTAATAGTAAAAATTACTAAATTAATTCTAAGCTTTCTTTGCATTTGTTTTTGTCCTCACACTATGTCCCCCAAGGAGATGTGATTAAATATCATTTGAAGTCTTTTAATTCATGATTTTGTTATGAATTTGATATTTAAAATTAGCTTGCTTTTCCCATTTGTTAAAAAGGCATACTCAAAGAGATTATGTCTGTGTCCTCTTCATTCTGTTCTCCCATTTTCTTTTATTTGTGGATATTTTGTATATTTCATATTGCATATATTTACCCTTTAACATGTATATCTTTGCATATATATAACATTTGTGTATGATACATATTATATTACCCATATCTAAGAAAACATGGATTATGCTCATAGTTCACAATATATGGCATATTTTGAATACTGTTTTCTGGTGTGTGTGTGTGTGTGTTTTCACTTAACAACTTATTATAGTGTTTCTAATACTTTTTCCATGGCTGCATACTATTTAATCATGTGCATGGACTGGATTTATTCCATTGGTACATTGATGAATGAATATTGGATGTTTTCCATCTACATTGCCACTGTGAATATCCCGACCCATAATTTCATACTTGATTAGATATATCTTCAAGTTAATTTGCTATAATTTGTATTATTGAGCCAAGGATATCTGCAATTTATGAAAATAATGCCAGAGTTCCTTACTATATGTAGCACCATTTTGTATTTCTATCACTAATATTTATAATATCAGCTTTTTCTCTTCTGCTTTTTACCTATTGTTTTTTCCTATTTTTTTGAGTTAAGTATTTAATTCAGTTACTTTTATCATTTTTCAAGCTTGTTGACATGCATGCTTAAATCTATAAATTTTTCTGTAAGCAATACCTAGTCTATAACTTTTGATATGTACATATTTTCATCAGTTCTCTAATGTCTAATGTTCATTAGTTCTCTAATGTTCTCTAAGGTTTAAATTAGAAATGCACATTTTCGAAAATAAATTTTTTTAATACTCTGTAATGTGTTCATTTACTTATGTTTCTGTGCCACCTGCTTTGGTACCATTCATGATTTCTCCCAAATAGAAATAGTAATACTTTTTATAAAATTTTTATGTTAAAATCTTTATGTAAAATACATATAAAAATAATTTTGTTTTTGGAATGAGTATAAGTGCATTGATCATATATGTTACTATATTGGATCACACTAAAACAAACTTTTAAAAAAAGAAAAAGGCTCTTTGCCAGGCACGATGGCATATGCCTTTAATCCCAGCAGCTCAGGAGGCTGAGGCAGAAGGATCCTGAGTTCAAAGCCATCCTCAGCAACTTAGCAAGGCCCTAAGCAACTCAGTGAGATCCTGTTTCTAAAAAAAATATTTGAAAAAGGACTAGGGATGTGGCTCAGTGGTTAAGTAATGCTGAGTTTAAACCCCTGTACAAAAAGTAAAATAAAATAAAAATGAGAAAAGAAAAAATAGAGGCTCTTTGTAAGGAAAAAAAGAGAAAAAGAAAAAGGTGTCAATTCCCATGTTCATTTGCTAGCACCCCTATATAGGAATTTTTTTAAGTAGTGGATTTCCTGGGATAGGATATCTACAATTTATATATGTGAAAACTGCCATGGTAGTAATTGATGTACCTGAGGTAGCTGTGTGTAGTACAAAGCAAATAAGTTAACAGACTTCTTTGCAGTCTATTGAGTATAGTGAAAACACTGTATTTATTGAATGTTGGGAAAAACAAACATGAGAAAGTGGATTTTCTGAAGACCAGTTGAAGTCCATTTTTCATTTTTAGGAAACGCTTAGAGATTCTGATTGAGTGAAAAGCACAGATTTTGTATTGATGTATTTTGTAGTGATGTATTGATGCTAAGAACTATCATGAAGGGGCACAAGGATAGGTATGTATTTATAAGTTAATAAGTTATTATCCCATGCTGTATTTCTTTGGGAGGTAAAATAAAATTACAGGCAATACTATTTTACACTTGTTGAGAATTTGTTAACTCTTACTAAATTATAATTGTTACTTTAGTTAATGTGTAGCATTATCTTTAATTGCTCTTTAAAGGATATTTTTATTTAATTGATTTTCTTTGAATTTATGATAATATGAATAGTTACAGTTAATTGCTTTAAGGCAGTTCATTTTAAATCAGAAATAAGTAGAAATTAGACTATGTAGTTGTAGAATACAATGTAATTTTTTTCCTTATTAATCTCAAATAAGAAACTTTCTTTTTTATAAAACTAAAGGTTTAAATTTTATTTCTATAAATTAAAAGTTACCAATTTGCTATTATTACTTAATATTTAAAACCATTGCATACTGTGCAATGGTTTTCAATTCCTTTGAAAAGGGATTATTAGTCATAATTGAAATATAGTTTTTAAGTTGAAATATAATATAACTTAAAACAGAGGTTCTAAAATACAGATATTAAAGTACAGATTTTCTAGCCAATGAAGTAAAGAAACATCAGAGTACATGCTTTCATACAAATGGTATAATAATATAAAGAATAGTATTTATATTTTTATGTCATTGGTTTGATTTAGAACCAAGTTTTTGATTATAGAATATATTGACATGGTCTGGAGTTGTTTGTACATATTTTGAATACACAACTTCTAGCTTTAGCTCAAGGACACTTTAGAGTAATGATTTAAAGGTAGATTTATTTTAATAAGACGAGATTTTACTACACCTATTTTGTTAAAATTTGTTTTATTTTTCTTGAAGTTATATTTTATAACTTAATATTTGAGTAAAAGGCATTTTAATGTTTGTTATGATACCATTGTCATATTTCATGCTTTCTTTTGCCTGAAATTTCCCATAAATACTTAAAATAAAATTGTTAAAACTTTACTTTCTACATGTAATTTGAACAAATAATACTTGAATGGATTTTGTCACATTGTTAAAGTTTATAAAATTGAGCCATAGGAATTTTTTTTCTATTTTGAGTTAGTACTTGTGAATTATTTCTTTTAAGAATAGCTGAAGCAAATAAGAAAGAGATAATTTACAATTTATGATCTAGTTTTCTTCATTTCTCCAGTTTTCATGTTGATTTTATTCACTTCATAGCAGAAATAGTTTGAAACGAAATTAATTTTGAAAAAATTTGTATAACAAAAATTGTTTTATAAATTTTATTTACATAAAATATATATAACAGTATAATATAATTAATGATAATGTTTTTACCACTAGGCTTTTGTTTTAACTGCTTTATGTATTTAATTAATTTGCTTTTAAAAATGTATTGTTGCTGTATACATACACATATTATACATGATCTTGGAATTCATTGCCATATATTCATATGTACATGTAACAATACTTTCCTTCCTTTCTACCTTAAACCTGATATCTATCTCTGCTGTTCTAGTCTTCCTTCCCTT
The DNA here is from genome assembly GCF_021218885.2 of Marmota monax. NCBI lineage: Eukaryota > Metazoa > Chordata > Mammalia > Rodentia > Sciuridae > Marmota > Marmota monax. The sequence continues at coordinate 14,138,583 of NW_026694491.1, read as the reverse complement.
TTAAGGATTTTTTTTTTATTTTTAATCTCTAGTTTATGCATAGAAGAGAAAACATAAAATCCTTGACTTTCTGAATCCTGCTTATTTCACTTAACAGTTTAATTCACTTTCTGGCAGATGTTATCATTTTGTTCTTCTTTATGGCTGAGTAAAATTCCATTTGTATATAAAACACTTTTTCTTTAAGCATTCATCTGTTGACAGACACTTAGGCTGGCTCTGTAACTTGGCTATTGTGAATTGCGGTTGTAGTATACTGAATTTGTTTCTTTGGGATAAATATAGAGGAGTAGTATAGCTGAGTCATATAGTGGTTTCATTCTTAGTTGTTTGAGGAACCTCCATATTAATTTGCTTCATGATTGTACTATTTAAAAATCTCAACTTCAGTGTTCTCCCTGGTGTCCGCATTCTCTTCAGCACTTTTTTTTTCTTTAATTTTTATTGTTGGTTGTTCAAAACATTACATAGTTCTTGACAAATCATATTTCACACTTTGATTCAAGTGGGTTATGAACTCCCATTTTTACCCTGTATACAGATTGCAGCATCACATCGGTTACACATCCACTGTTTTACATATTGCTATACTAGTGTCTGTTGTATTCTGCTGCCTTTCCTATCCTCTACTATCCCCCCTCCCCTCCCCTCCAATCTTCTCTCTCTACCCCCTCTACTGTAATTCATTTCTCCCCCTTGTTTTTTTTCCCCTTTCCCCTCACTTCCTCTTGTATGTAATTTTGTATAACCATGAGGGTCTCCTTCCATTTCCATGCAATTTCCCTTCTCTCTCCCTTTCCCTCCCACCTCTCATCCCTGTTTAATGTTAATCTTCTTCTCATGCTCTTCCTCCCAACTCTGTTCTTAGTTACTCTCCTTATATCAAAGAAAACATTTGGCATTTGTTTTTTAGGGATTGGCTAGCTTCACTTAGCATAATCTGTTCTAATGCCATCCATTTCCCTGCAAATTCTATGATTTTGTCATTTTTTAATGCAGAGTAATACTCATTGTGTATAACTGCCACATTTTTTTTTATCCATTCGTCTATTGAAGGGCATCTAGGTTGGTTCCAGCACTTTTATTATTTGTATTCTTGATGAATGCAGTTCTAACTCAAGTGAAATGAAATCTCAGTGTAATTTTGATTTGCATTTTCCTGATTGGTAAAGATGTTGAACATTTTTAATTTATATTTTGGCCATTTGTATTTCTTTTAAGAAGTGTTTTTTTCAGTTCATTTGATCATTTATTGGCTGCATTATTTTTATGTTAAGATTTTTGAGGTTTTTTTATATTCTGGGTATTAATTTTACATAGCAAAGTAATTTGATTTTTAATTTGATGTAATCCTGTTTGTTAATTCTTCTATTATTACCTGAGATGCAGAAGTCCTTTGAGGAAGTTGTTGCCTATACCTGTATGTTGGAGTGTGGTCCCTAGGTTTCCTTGCAGCAGTTGCAAAATTGTAATTTGTAGATCTTGGATCCACTTAGAATTGTTTTTTTGTGTGGGTTGGAGGATATGAATCTAGTTTCAGTCTTCTACACATGGATATACACTTTCCCCAGCATAATTTCTTAAAAAGACTACCTTTTCTTCAACATGTTTTTGGCACCTTTGTCAAGGATCAGGTGACTTTGTGTGGGTTTGTCTCTGTTGTCTTCTATTCTACTCCTTTGGTTCATGTGTCTGTATTTGGTGTTGTTTTTATGTTGCTAACATACTGCTTTTATCATATTACAGCTAGCTCTGTAGTATAACTTGAAATCAGGTATTGTGATACCTCCAGCTTTGCTCTTTTTGCTCAGAATTGCTTTAGATGTTCTAGGTCTTCTGTTCTTCCATATAAATTTTAGGAGTAGTTTTTCCTAGTTCTGTGGAAAATGTCATTGGTATATTGCTAGGGATTGAACTGAATCTATAGATCACTTTTGGTCTTATTACCATTTAATTTAATATTAACTCTGCCTATCCGTGAATATGGCAGGTCTTTCGGTCTTCTAGTGTTTTGTTTTTTTTTTCCTCAGTGTTGCATAATTTTCACTGAAGAGGTGTTTCACCTACTTGGTTAGATTTATTTCTAGGTATTTTTTGAGGCTCTTTTGAATGTAGATGTTTTCCTGATTTCTTTTCAGTGGATTCATTGTTGGTGTATAAAAAAGCTAGTGATTTTGTATATTGTTTTGTATCCTGCTACTCTTCCTAATTTATCAGCTCTACCAGTCTTGTGGTGTTTTTTGGATCTTCTTTATATAGGATCATATTACCTGCAAACAGTGTTTTTTTGACATCTTCCTTTTCTGATTATATCTATTTTATTTCCTTCTCTTCCCTAATTTCTTTAGCTAAAATTTAAAAGACCGAATTGAATAACAGTGGTATAAGTGGACATCCTTGTCTTGTTCCTTACTTTAGAAGAAATGCTTTGTTTTTCCGCATTCAGTATGATGTTGACTTTAGGTTTGTCATATATAGCCTTGATGATAGTGAGGTAAATTATTTCTTTCTGATTTCTTCAGTGTTGTTAACATGAATCAGGGTACTGAATTTTGTTGAAAGTTTTTCTGTGTCTATTGAGATGATCATATGATTTTTTTCCTTTGGTTCTAATTTTGTGGTGAATTATTAATTATTGATTTGTATTATTAAACACGAAATGCATCCTTGTAATAAAACCAACCAGATCATTATGTAAAATCTTCTTAATGTGTTGTTGAATACAATTCACTAATATTTCATCAAGGATTTTTGCACCTATGCTCATCAGGGATATTGGTTTATAGTTTTCTTTCTTTGATATGTCCTTATCTAGTTTAGGTATGAGTGTGATACTGGCTTCATAGAATGAACTTGGAAGTGTCCCTCAGTTTCTGTGCAAAAATTTGAGGAGCATTGGCATTAATTTGGTAGGATCTGGTAGAATTCAGCTGAGAATTCATCTGGTCCTGGGCTTTCCTTTGCTGGGAGCCTTTCATAGTTACTTCAATATTATTGGTTTTTATTCATCTGTTTTCTATGTCCTCTTTTCTTCCTGAAATAATTAGAAAGATCTTAAGTAAACAACCTAAGGATGCATCTCAATGTTTAAGAACAAATCAATTTGGAAGCCAGTAGAAGGAAAGAAATAATAGATGACTGCTGGAATGAATGAGGTAGAGAATAAAATCAATACAAAGATCAGTGTGCCAAGAGGTGGTTCTTTGAAAAGATAGACAAGATTGATAAACCCGTAGCCAAACTAATCAACCTAAAGAAAGAGAAGACCTAAAAATAATGAAATTAGACATGAAAAAGTAGTAGTCAGTAATGACCCTCTGGATTTCTAGTATCATTACAGACATTACTGAAATTCAGAAGATCATTGGGACTATTTTGAAAACATATATTGCAACAAATAGGAAAATATACACAAAATGGACAAATTTCTAGACACATATAAACTCTATAATTTATGAACTTTTACAGTTAATGCCATGAATTAGGTTCATATCAGTCTCCCTCGCCCCACTTCACATAGAATACTGAAGCATAGAAAGTTTTTAAAAATTGCCTCAAATTTCTCTGCTAATTAGTGGTATCATCAGGATTTTAAAAATCAGCAGTCTATCCCTACTTCCTAATATTTATTTGCCTCATTCTTATGCCACTCCAATTAAGTATATAGGTAATAATATACTTTTTTGTCATTTATGTACTATAGTAAAGCTTTCTTGCTGAACAAATGCAATGATTTGGGGGTCTATTCATGAATAAAGTTGCTAACAAACAAATTTACTAATCACTGGAATACAACAGCACTGGAATTTTGCTGGGGATGCAGCCATAAGCAAATAACTGACCTGACTTTTACTAAGTATGTATCCCAGTGATAGATGTGTGCGTGCGTGTGTGTGTGTGTGTATTTGAGTGAATTGTTATATTTATTCTGTTGACTAACAATGAAAATATTTATGATGTTAATATGCAAGTGCAAATAATTGTGTCTTTTCATTCTTGACGCTTCTGTCTCTGCTACTTTAGGAAAACTTTAATCTGGAAAAAATTTTAATTTCAGCAACTGGTTTATAAATTTCAGATAATATATTCCTAGAAAATATCTATATTAATAGGTAGGGATACCAAAATGTTTTTGTTACTTTACTTCCCAGATAATATTGCTTTCTGGAAAAGTGAACTATTATTTTATAAACATGAAAGATATTGAAATAATTCAACATTTTCAAGTAAGCCTGATTTCTCTGTCATGGTATATTAGGGGAAATGTGCCAAGCTTAATTTTTGCTCCTGCTTTTTGTTTTGTTTTGTTTTTTTTTTTTTGTATCATTGAGGGAAAAAAAAAACAAATACAGCAAAATCAAAACTCTATATGTTGCTTGTAGAAATGTTTTTCACTATTATGTATTTAGTGAATTTGGGTGAGTCCACTAGATGGTGCTACCTTACTTTTTGGAATAAACATGATGCCTGGTGTAAAACTAAAAGAATTTTACAGATCTGCCAGTTCTTTCATTTACAGATGAAAAAGCCAACCCACATAGTTTTCATCTAACTTAAGACAGAGTTGTGGCTAGAATCCAGTTTTCCTGATTTCTGTTTCATGTCTATTTTCATGCAACACATAATCCTGAAACACTTTTGAACTGAAATTAAAACTCTTAATGCAACTCAGCTAATTTTTGCACTTGGATGAAGAAGTTTCAGACATAACAATTAGTGAGCAGCTAAAGGAGGTGGACCTCTACCAAACATTTATTTAGTGAAAACCTCCAACCTGTTTCAACATCTTTAGTTTTGCTGTTCCTTACTGAATTTTCTTCCCTGTGGCAGAAGGGCTTTATTAAATCATGACTTAATGCTTTGAGAATATTTCTTTGATATGGACATTTAAAACAAGTTACGCCAAATATTATTTTACCATGGATCCAGGCCCTTTGAGAAGTAAACATACTTGGCTTAAGTTTTATTCATGGGACCTAGGAAGCTTTAAAGGAACTTCCAAAAGTATTTATTTATGCAGTAAACTGAAGAATATTTAAGCAACCCATCATATTTATTGTTATATTTAACTCCTTTGAAAAAGTCATTTGAATATTTTTGTGGGTATTTTTTGTTTTGATTTAGATAGGGAAGTGGATGAAATATAAGTTGTTTTGACTGAAAAAGAACCGTTTTCTTAGAGATGTTGAGGAATTAATGACAAGGCAAGCCTTGCTAAATAAGTCTGTTTTGCTTAGTTCTCATCCTTTATTTGGCAGCAAAGAATTTGTAGGGATAAAAGAGGAAGAAGGGTCTAAACTAACTTTAACTTCCTTCCTATCTAGTTCCCTGCTTTTGATCCAAATGTATTTACTGGATCCAATTAGTGTTTAATCCTAAGCATAGGATTTTGATGCTTACTAATATCCTATTCCTCTCCAAAATATAGGGCATACGTCTGCTTTCTCTGAAGGCTTGTTTGGCCACCAGAGATTTTGCAGGTTTTGAATTCCTTGTTTAATTATGAATATTTTTTAGAGAACAATAATAGCTATTGTTTTTGGTACAGATCACATTAAAGGGCTGTTGAGAAGGCTTTAAAAATCCTCTCAAAAACATGAAATGTCCCTCATGCTACAAATAAACAAAGGCCCAGAGAATCTTCTTGTCTACATTCACATAGCTGATTCTGGAATAGTCCTGTTTTATTGAAACCCAGAACTGAAGAAATTAGAGCTTTTTCATTTCTCCTTCTGTCCTGTTGCCTGTGATATACTGTGGTTCTGTTATTAGCATAATCATGGAGAAAAAGTTAAATGATTTTCATGCTGAGTGCCTATCAGTCTCTTAATTCCTGTGTCTGAAGTTTTTTGCTTCAAATATTTATGAGGCTTAACTATTTGGTGTATGCAAATTAATGTGTTCTGTGTTTCTGTAGAATTGACCGATTTTATCATTTTAATTGTCTCTATTTATCTACAGTTAAGTTTTATGCTTTAGTAAACCATGTCTGATATAACCAAACCAGCTTTCTTTCTTTTGAATTTCATTATACACTCTTAAAAATTATTGAGGAAGAATGGGGATGTGGCTGTATTGTCCCTGAGTTCAATCTCTGGTAACCCCTTCAAAAAAAAATTATTGAGGACTTCTCAAATAGTTTTTACTTACAGGGATTATGTGTATCCTTATTGACAGTATCAGAAAAAATACAAAAAAAATAAGCTTTCATTTATTGATTTAGAACTTAAAGCCTTAGAATTTAAAAGTTTTACATATAAATTTTTACTAAACAAAATAATATAATGAGATGAGGGGCGTTGTCCACATATTTCTATGTAACATTAATATCAGACTTAACACAAGGCAGTTGGATTCTCATGTTTTCCTCAGGATTCTTCAATTTGCTACATTTTTAGATTGCTATGGTCTCTGAAAACTTTGCTGTTCTCTCTTGAGCAAATGAGAGAGGAAAAGGCAAATAACACCTAAGGATTATTACTTTTAAAATAGTTTTGACCTTATGAAACCTTTGGGAGTACCTCTGGCGGTCTCTGGACCATACTTTGTGAATCACTGGTTTAGTGTTCACATGATATATCTTTTTTTTTTCTCCTGAGAGTGCTCAATTTTCTTTCTTTTTAATTGACACATAGCATACATGTTAGTATGAAAATTTAGTCAGGTATATAATGTATAATGATCACTCAGCACATTTAGTATTTCCATCTCCTTAAATATTTGTCATTTCTTTGTGTCCAGTGCCTTTAAACTGTTCTAATTCTTTGAAAAATAAAACTATTTTGTGCTATAGAACTCTACTATTTTTCCTTGTTTTTAGCTGTATTTTGGTACCTATTATTCAACCAGTCTCTATCTATTCCCACTTGCTTTCACCCCTCCAAATTTCTATTTGTTTTTATTTTTATGTGGTGCTGGGGATCAAACCCAGTGCCTCATATTTACTAGACAAGTGTTCTACCACTGAGCCACAACCCAGGGCCCCCACTATTCTCCTCTCCTCTTTTATGAAATTAACATTTTTTTAGCTTCTGCATATGAATAAGAATACATAGTATTTGTCCTGAGCCTGGCTTACATCACTTGATATACTAATGATTTCCAGTTCCATCCATTTTGCTGCAAATGATAGAGTATAATTGCTTTTTAATTACTGAATAATATTCCATTGTGTATATATGCACCACATTTCCTTTATCCATCTGTCAATGCATACCTTCTTTGATTTCTTATCTTGGCTAAGTGAATGGTGCTTCAGTAAACATGGAAGTCAGTTATTTCTGTGATATGTTGATTTCATTTCCTTTGACTATATACCTATAAGTGGAATAGTTGGATCATACAGTAGTTCTATTTTCAGTTTTTTGAGGAATGTTTGTACTTTTCTCCATAGTGACTATACTAAAATTAGTACATTTTTGAAAATATATTGTTTCCAATAAGAACATATGAGAGTTCTCTTTTTTCCACATCCTCACCAGTACTTGTTACTTTTTAATTTCTGATAATAGCCATTTTGACTAGGATGAGATGATGTCTTGTTTTGATTTACATTCTTGATAACTAGTGGCATTGAGCATTTTTTCATATATGTGTTAGCCATTTCTTTGTCTTCTCTTTGAGAAATGCTTATTCAGATCACTCACCCTTTTATAATTGTTTCTATACTGGGAACTGAACATAGGGCTCATGCTTGTGAGGGAAGTGCTCTACCACTGAGCTACATCTGCAGCCCATTTGCCCATATTTTTAAAATTTTTTTATTCATATATGACAGCGGAATGCATTACAATTCTTATTACACATATAGAGCACAATTTTTCATATCTCTGGTTGTATACACAGTATAAGCATACCAACTTTTGTCTTCATACATGTACTTTGGATAATAATGATAATCACATTCCACCATCATTAATAATCCCATGCCCCCTCCCCTCCCCTCCAACCCCTCTGTCCTATTTAGAGTTTGTCTATTCCTCCCATGTTCCCACTATGAATCAGCCTCCTTATATCAAAGAAAACTTTTGGCATTTGGTTTTTTGGGACTAGCTAATTTCACTTAGCATTATGTTCTCTAACTCCATTCATTTACCTGCAAATACCATGATTTTATTCTCTTTTATTGCTGTATATGCTACTTTTTTTTATCCATTCATCTATTGAAGGGCATCTAGTTTGGTTCCACAATTTAGCTATTGTGAATTGTGCTGCTGTAAACATTGATATGGCTGTGTCCCTGTAGTATGCTAATTTTAAGTCTTTGGGGTATAGACCGAGGAGAGGGATAGCTGGGTCAAATGGCGGTTCCCTTCCCAATTTTCCAAGAAATCTCCATACTGCTTTCCATATTGGCTGCACCAATTTACACCCCACCAGCAGTGTATGATTGTACCTTTTTCCCTACATCCTCACCAACACTTACTTTTGTTTGTCTTCATAATAGCTGTCATTCTGACTGGAGTGACATGAAATCTTAGAGTGGTTTTGATTTGCATTTCTCTAATTGCTAGTGATGATGAACATTTTTTCGTGTGTTTGTTGATTGATTGCACATCATCTTCTGAAAAGTGTCTCTTCAGGTCCTTGGCCCATTTATTGATTGGGTTATTTGGATTTTTTGGTGTTTAGCTTTTTGAGTTCTTTATATATCCTAGAGATTAGTGCTCTATCTGATGTGTGAGGGGTAAAGATTTGCTCCCAAGATGTAGGCTATCTATTCACCTCACAGATTGTTTCTTTTGCTGAGAAGAAACTTTTTAGTTTGAGTCGATCCCATTTATTGATTGTTGATTTTAAAATTTTGTTCCGCAAATGTTTTATTAAAGAAGTTGGGGCCTAATCCTTCATAATGGAGATTAGGGCCTCCTTTTTATTCTAGTAGACACAGGGTCTCTGGTTTTATTCCTAAGTCATTGATCCATTTTGAGTTTTGTGCATGGTGAGATAGGGGTTTAATTTCATTTTGTTGCATATGGATTTCCAGTTTTCCTAGCACCATTTATTGAAGAGGCTATCTTTTCTCCAATGCATGTTCTTGGAACCTTTGTCTAATATAAGATAATTCTAGTTTTGTGGGTTAGTCTCTGTGTTCTCTATTCTGTACCATTGGTCTACCAGCCTGTTTTGGTGCCAATACCATGCTGTTTTTGTTACTGTTGCTCTGTTGTATAGTTTGAGGTCTGGTATAACTCTTGAGACATGATTTGTATTCCCAGCCATTTTTGTTTATTTTTTGTATTTAACATGACTTGGTTTCTCCTCTGATTAGGGTTTCTTTTAGTGTAATCCCTCCCTCTGCTGATTTTCATTATTGTTTTTCATTTCTTATTGGAATATTTTGCTGAGGATATTCTGTAGTGCAGGCTTTCTAGTTGTAAATTCTTTTGTTTATCCTGGAAGGTTTTTATTTCATTATCAATTCTAAAGCTTAGTTTTGCTGGATATAAGATTCTTGGTTGGCATCCATTTTTTTTTTTCAGAGCTTGGTATATGTTGTTTCATGATCTCCTATCTTTGAGGGTCTGGGTTGAAAAATCTGCTGTGATACGAATTGGTCTACCCCTATATATCTGATTCCTCTCTCTTGCAACTTTTAAGATTCTATCCTTATTCTGTATGCTAGGCATCTTCATCATAATGTACCTTGGTATAGATCTGTTGTAATTTTGTACATTTGGTGTCCTGTAAGCCTCTTTTTTTTCCAATTCATTCTTCATGCTTGGGAAATTTTCTGATATTATCTCGTTGAAGAGATTGTGCATTCCTTTAGTTTGAAACTCTGTGCCTTCCTCTGTCCCAATGACTCTTAGATTTGTTCTTTTGATGCTGTCCCATAATTTTTGGATGTTCTGTTCATGGTTTCTAACTTTCTTCACTGTGTGATCAACTTTATTTTCCAGACTGTATACTTTGTCTTCATTATCTGACATTCTTTCTTCCAAGTGATCTAGTCTGTTGGTTATGCTTTCTATTGAGTTTTTTTAATTTGATTTATTGTATACTTTGTTTCAAGGATTTCTGACTATTTTTTTTCAGGGTCTCTCTCTCTCTATTGAAGTAATCTTTTGCTACCTGTATTTGCTCTCTTATCTCATTGTTGGAGTGATCAACTTTTGCCTGTATTTGCTCATATAGTTCATTTTTTAATTCACTGATCAACTCTTTCTCTAACATTTCATCAAGTTTGCTGTCCATGGGTTCTGTTATTATAGTGTCCTGGTTTGTTTGGGGCACTTTCTTCCCTTGTTTTTTTCTGTTGTCAATGTGCCTTCCTTTCTTGCAGTGTGAATCTGAAATATTAGTTTCTTCCTTATATTCTTGTAGTACCTGTGCAGATTGTCTTTACCTCACCTTGATGTTGGGCTTCCAGACCCTGATGGTGTCCCTCAATAAATGCTACTGCTTCCTGGGTCTGGGACCTGTGTAAGTTGGAGTAGGTGGATTTGGGCTGCTGGGCTTGACCTCCCCTGGTAGTCTGCTGGCTGCACCAGAGGGTAGGCTCTGATGGTATATGTCCCGAATGGGGAGGGGTGAACCTGGCCTACTGAGAGCCTGGATCCCATGTGGGCCTGTGTCGGTGGATATTGGCTGCTGGGCTTGACCTCCCTCGGTAGTCTGCTGGTCGGAAGGGGCGGTCCTGTGCCAAAGGCTAGCCTCTGGTGGTGTCTGCCCAGTGGGGAAAGTAGTGGACCAGGCCTGCTGTGCTCGAGCCGGTATGGGTGGATCTGGGCCACTGGGCTTGACCTCCCATGGTAGTCTCCTGGTTGGAAGGGCCATTTGCCTATTTTTAATCAGATTATTTATTTTTCTGTCATTGAATTTTTCTAGTTACTTATATATCCATGATATTAATTGCTTGTCAGATGAATGGTTTGCAAATACTCTCTCCCTTTCTGTGGATGTCTGTTCACTATTTATTGTTTCCTGCGCTATGCAGAAGCTTCTTAGTTTGATATAAACTTGAATGTCTGCTTTTGCTTTTGTACTGTCCTTTTGAGATGTTACCCAATAAGTATTTTACAATACCAATATTTGGAAATATTTTTCCATTCTCTTCTAGTAATTTCATAGTTTCTTGTCTTCCATTTAGGTCTTTGATCTATTTTGAGTTGATTTTGTACATGGTTAAAGATAAACATACAGTTTCATTCTTCTGCATAAGTATATTTAGTTTTCCAAGCACCATTTATTAAAGAAGATTTTTTTTCTCCAATATATGTCTGTGACTTTTTCAAGAATCAGCTGTAAATATATGGACTTATTTCTGAATTCTCTATCTTGTCCTATTGGTCTCTGTGTTAGTTTTGTTACTACCATACTAACTTGGTTTCCCAGCCCTGTAGTAGGTCTTGAAATAAGATATTATGGTACCTCTAACTTTGGTCTTTTAACTCAAGACTGCTTCGGCTGGGGCTGGGTTTGTGGCTCAGTGGTAGAGTGCTCCCCTAGCATGGGTGAGGCCCTGGGTTCGATCCTCAGCACCACATAAAAATAAATAAGTTAACTAAAGATTTTTAAAAAAGATTGCTTAGGCTGTTCATGATCTTTCATAGTTATGTATGAATTTTAGAATTATTTTTTCTAATTTCCTGTGAAAAATACCACTAGTACTTTGACAGTGATGGCATTGAATTTGTATATTGCTTTCGATATTATGACCATTTTAACAATTATTTTCAATACATGAATAAGTAAGGTATTTTCAAATTTTTAGTGTTTTTTAATTTATTTCATGAATGTATTATAATTTTCATTATCGATATAATTCTCTTCTGTTGCTAAATTCATTTCTAATTTTGAAGCTATTGTTAATAGGATTGCCTTTTTAATTTCCTCAGCAATCTCATTTTCAGATGTAAAATTGTTACCAATTTTTATGTTAATTTTGTATACTTCAAAATTAGTGAATTCATGTATAGTTCCAACAGCCTTTTGGTTGTCTTTAGGTTTTCCTATACATAAGATCATGTCATCTACAAATAGGGATAATTTGAATTCCCCACTTTCTTTTTGGATTACTTTATATAATATTTTTCTTAACTGCCACAAGATTTTCAGTACTAAGTTCAATAAGAATGACGAAAGTATACGTTTTTCCTCTTATTCTAGATCTTAGAGGAAACACTTTCAGCTTTTCCTCATTTATTACAATGTTGACCATTAGGTTTGTCATACATAGTTTCTATTATGCTGAAGTGTGGTTCTTTTATGTGTAATTTGTTGAGAATTTTTATTGTGAGGGTATGGTGGATATTATCAAATAGTTTTTCTGCATCTATGATAAGATTATATGCTTTTTGTCCTTCGTTCTATTGATATGATTTAGTATGTGAACTGATATGCGGACATCAAAACATCCTTTCATCCTTGGGATAAATCACACTTTTTATGGTGTATAATCATTTTAATGAGAAGTTAAATTCAATTTACAGGTGTTTTGTTAAGATCATTTGTATATATGTTCATTGAAGGAATTCTTCTGCAGTTTTCGGTTTTCTTTTCTTGTTGTTGTAGTTGTAGCCTTGTCTGATTTTTATATCAGGATAGTAATGGTTTTGTTGAGTGGGTTTGGAAGAGTTCTGTTCTGTCCTTTTCAGTTTTTTTTTTTTTTTTCTTTTTTGCAGTAGTTTCAGAAGAGTTGGTTGATGTTAGTTCTTTTTTTAAATGTTTGGTAGACTTGAACAGTGAAATCTTCTGGTCCTGGATTTTTCTGGTCCAGAGACTTTTTAATCCTGATTCAATCTTGTTAACTGATAGTAGTCTGTTCACACTGTTCACACTTTCTTTGTCTTCATGGTTCAATTTTGGTAGGTTAAATATGCCCATGAATTTATCTAGTTCTAGGTTTATCAATTTGTTATCATGTAATTGTTCATAATAATCCTTTGTTTTTCCTTTGTTTTTCTGTAGCATCAGTTGTAATATCTTCTGTCCATCTGAAATGTTATTTATTTAGGACTTCTTTCTCCCCCACCCCCCCTTAATCTAGCTAAAAGTTTTTCAGGGGTGTGTGTGTGTGTGTGTGTATGTGTGTGTGTGTTGGTTTCAAAACCAAAACCAAACTCTGTTTCATTAGTCTTTTGTATTTTTTTAGTCTCTATTTTATCCTCTAGTTTTTGCTATATTTTTCATTCTACTGAATTTTGATTTGGTTTGTTCTTGATTTTCTTGATAAGGTTGTGTATTTCAATTTTTTCTACTTTTTAAAAATATAGGTTCTTATTGATACAATTTTTTTCTTTTTATTGTTTCTTTTGCTGTATTCCATAGGTTTTGGTCAGTTGTGTTCCCATTTTCATTTTTTCCAATAAAATTTTTTAATTTCTCAATTGATTTCTTTGGTATATTTATTCTAGAGGATTATGCATAGTTTTTGAGCATTTGTGCAGTTTCTAAAGTTCCTCTTGTTGTTGATTTCTAGCTTTGTTTTATTGTGACCAGAATGCTAAAGGAAATAATTTCGGTTTTTAAAATTTGTTTAGTTTTTTATGGCATAATATAAACTCTGTTTTGGAGAATGATCCTGTGCTAATGAGAAGGATATGCATTCCACAGCTATTGGATGAAATGTTCTGTAAATATCAGTTAAGTCCACTTGGTCTATAGTGTAGATTATGTTTATTTGTTGACTTCATGTGAATGATTTGTCCATTGTTGCAATGAGGTATTAAATTTTCCTACTATTATTGTAGTAGGGTCGATCATTCCCTTTAAATCTAATAATGTTTGCTTTATATAATAGGGTGCTCTGGTATTGGGTGTATGTATATATTTATGACCTTATTAAATTGATCCTCAATCATTACATAGTGTCCTTTTTTTCTATTTTACATTTTAACTTAAAATCTGTTTTACCTTGTGGAAGTATAGCAATACCTTCTCACTCTTGGTTTCCACTTGCATGGAATATTTTTCGATTCATTCATTTTCAGTTATGTGAGTCTTTACAGGCATTCCAAGTTTCTTGTACATTATTCAGCATATTGTCTAATCTTATTTTTTACCTATTCAGCCAATATAAATCTTTTAATTGGGGGAATTTAATTTATTTATATTCATAGTTATTGCTGATATGTAAAGACTTAGTCTCATCAAAAAAATGTTTAGGTTGATTCATGAATCCTTTCTTCCTTTTTTCTTCTATTACTGTTTTTCTTTGTGATCTGAAACTATTCTGTATTGATAGTTTTTTTTTTTCTTTTGTGTTTCTACTCAACTACTAGGTTTTATATCTTGGTTTATTTTTCATGATAGTTATCTTCCTTTTGCTTCTGAATATAGGATTCCCTTAAGTACTTTTTGTAAAGCAAACTGATGATGAATTCCCCAAGTTTTTACTTATTTTGGAAGTACTTCATTTCTCCTTCATGTCTTAAGGACAGCTTTATTGGTTGGCAGTTTTTCTTTATTTTCAGGATTTTGAAGATGGCATCTTTATTCACTCCTAACCTGTAAAGTATTCTTCTCAGAAATCTGTTGTTAGTCTAATGTGACTTGATGCTTTTCTCTTGCTGTTTAGAATTCTTTGTCATAGACTTTTAACAGTTTGTGCTTCAGATAAGACTTTTTTTTGTCAAATCCATTTTGGGTCCTTTAGACCTTCTAGATCTGGATATTTATGCCTTTTCCAAGATTTGGAAAGATTTCTGTTATTATTTTGTTAAGTAGGCTTTTCTGTACATTTTCCTTTCTCTCCCTCTTTTTGAATACTCTTGATTTGAATATTTGTTCACTTAATGATATCCCATGAGTCTCAGATGCTGCCATCACCATCCACCTCCTCTTCTTCTCTTTCCCCTCTTCTTCCTCTTCCTTCTCTTTCACCACTCCTCCTCTTCCCTCTCTCTCTCCTGCAATTTTTATCTCTCAAGTTTGAAAATTCTTTCTTGTACTTGATCTAGTCTGTTGAACTGTATTTTTTACTTGACTAACTTTTTCTTTAGCTTCAACATTTCCATTTTTATGATCTCTTTCTAGAACTCCATATTTGTATTATGAATTGTCTTCCTAATTTTATTGAATTTTTATCTGTATTATATCTCATTGAGTTTTCCTAGAACCATCACTTTGAATTCTTTGTCAAATATTTCATCAATTTCCTTTTCTCTAGGTTCTGTTGCTAGAAAGTTACTGTGTTCCTTGAGAGGAATCACATTACTATTTTTTAAATTATTTGTTTCTATGTTGATATTTACACTTCTGATGGATCTATTGTCCTTATGAATTTTTGAAATAAAAGATTTTCTTTTGAAGATGTGTCTTAGGGTATCAGTTTGGTAGGCCATGTTGACTTGTTCCACTTGAGCACAGTAATATAGTCTATAACTGATGGCTTTGTGCAGCTGGGGACACGGACATGCAGTTGGTGTCTGAGGGCCACATGCAGATGTCTGTGAGTGGATTCAGTCTCAAAATGGCACTGTGCAACAGCAACATTTTCTCCATCATGGGAAAACTTTTTCAGGTTCAAACAAGTCTGGATAGAGGCGAACAGGGTGGTCAATATAAGTCACTTCATTCTATTCTTTATAAGGCAATCCCGAATCTTCTTGTTCCATGCCTTATCTTTCATCTGCATTGCCCTCTAGCATTACCCCAACCCCCAAGTTTTCTTTTATATAGGTAGGAACACCAATGGGATGCAGTGTGAAGAACTTCCTGAGGAAGATAGGATGAAGATGGAAAAACAACTTTGTTGGGTCTTAGTGGATTATACCTACCTCATCTGCTTCCAGGCTGTAGTGTTTGAACCTAGGGCTATCTGAGCCAATGAGCAGAGTGTCAGAATAAACTGAGTGGTCTGGAATTTGTTGGATTTCACCAAGACTTCTCAGAAGAGCAACCCCTGCCCTGAGATCGCTCAAACAACCCATAATTTATTTATGGCTCCTGAAATCTCCCCTTTCATTAGTTTTTTAAATGTAAGTGGTGTACAATTACTTGAAGTTCCTGGATCTTTTTTTCTGAGGGTCCAGCAACCCATTATTATGACACAAAAGAGAATTTGCAGCAAACATATCATCCCGAAAATATACCATGAAGAATATTTCAACATATTTCCAGTATTAAAACCCTTTAAGTCATGAAGTATTTGTTTTGCTAGAGATGCAGGATCCATGAAATCCATCCTGCTTTTCTGACTATCCTGTATGTGATAATGTAATTCTATAAGGTCCAAGCTGTTATGATTGCTATGCTAACCCATTAGATGATTTTTTAATCTTTTCCCAATCTCATTGGATAGCAGTATATTTGGCTACAGTAATGCAGACATACTTATAGAGGCATGGAATCTAAGCCTTTGTTTAAATTTGAAAACAGAAAGTTTATTTCCAATATATATGATAGTAGCTTCCAAAGCATTTCCCTGACAGTACACAGTTTTAATTAGTAAAATTTTTATCTATATGATCACACTTCTCTCTCATTTGGCAAGGGTTACCATGGTGAACAATGAATTATGAAAGAATTCAGACTTTGTCTTATGTAATACAATTATAGATATATAGGTTTATATTCAAGTACATATATAGGTTTGCATTTATATAGGTTTACATGCAGGCATATATCATGGACATCCTTTCATATCAGTATTACTATACACTAAAGACATGCATATTTGTTTATGAGATACTCCATAATGTATTTAACTATTCCCTATTGATGAACATTTAACTTCATGTCTTTTTTGTAAGTAATCTTTCAATGAACATCTCTATGTACTAGTTTATATTTGTTTTTAACTGTATAATGCATTCATGGAAATAGTGATGCTAGGTCAAATGTTCCTTCTTGTTCTGAGGCTTGAAATTATATTTATTCCCCCCACAGATAGTTAAATGGATTAATTGCTGCTTTTCTGTATGTTAATTGAAAATCAGGGTATCATCTAAATTTTGATTTTAGCTGATAAGATTAACATGCCACACACTAATCATATGTGAAAATGTGCTTCATAGTTGATGTACAGCAAGGAAGCCAGCATTTCAAAAAGGATTGAGAAAAAGGGAACCATAGTAAAGTAGAACACACATCACATACAATTTTATAGGCCATTTTAAGGACTTTGAAAAAATCCTTAACAAGTCTAAAGAGTAGTCTAAACACATTTTCTCCACTTCAGTTCAATGTGTCTTTCATCTTGATTTTCCTATCAATGGTTTCCTATCAATGGTTGTAGCAGAAAAAGATTTCACCTGCTTTAATGCCAAATCAGTGACTTCTCAATTGTGCCTGACACTCTTGACTATTTATAATTTGATATAAATAGAAATACGTCTCATAAATTAAATGTGTGTATTATTTTGTTTTTATTCCTACTAAACCCCTCCATTCATCACAGAATTCTATTTGCCTTTTTTTTTTCTATTTCTGCCCCAATTATTTTCCTCCTTGGTCTGCTATTTCCCTTCAGTTTCCTTTGCCAAAATCTTTATTTTTTCTCATGCTTTTGTTCTTTTGTTAGGTGACTTGAAAAGCTTCACAAATTAATTCCCTCTCTCTAAGTGAGTTAATAGACAATTCTATTTCAGATTAGCTTTCTTAATGGTTCCATTGTTATTTGAAAATAAACATTCAGTGCCTCATATATGCTTTTAATTATTTTGTTCAGTTTTCAATTGATATATAACTATGTCATTCAAAAACATATTCCCCAGATGGCAGTTTAAATAATAACCCTTAGGAAGAAGGTATGATACAAGTGATTTTAGAAGAATTTTCTTCCAGGTGGTTTAGAATCTTTGAAAAATCTTCAACAACTAATTGTGGACCACAACCAGTTGATTAGCACAAAAGGTCTGTGTGAAACCCCTACCATTATATACCTGGATTGCTCCTATAATCATCTTACTGATGTTGAAGGCCTTGAAAATTGTGGATTGCTCCAAATATTGAAGTTACAGGGCAATAATCTAACTGAGGTAATTGCTTTAAATTAATTTGTTTCTGTCATTAATGCAACACTTTTTAAATAGAAATATCAACCACATATTTTAAAAGAAATTTTGAATAAGTTTTTTTTCATGCTCATCAGCTGCATTTGATTTCTAATTTACTTTGAACTCTTTCATCACACTTTCACTAAGAAATGCTCAACATAGTTTTAATCTTATAGTATAATTTAATGTTAAGTTATCATAATGCTAAAATGTAATGAATCATAACTACTTTATTTAGGCTTATAATTAGGGCTAAATTTATATATTATGAAATATACATATATGTTATCATGAAATACCTTTAAAATGAATATCAAAATTAAACAGTTAATTAATAGAAATTTTATTTATACTAGAAGCCTCATAATTTCTTTTATGATTTAATTTATGAATATATTGTAAGTTTTTATATGTTTTACTTTTTAAATCTTGTTAACTGACAAGTCAGTATCTTACTTGATATAAACTAATGAGCTTTATTTAAATATAGCTTCCATCTTTGGAGAATCATGTTCTGCTAAGAGAATTACACTTGGATGATAACAGCATTTCAACTGTTGAAGGGTTTTCTTCATATTGGCTGCCTTTACTACAAAATCTTACTATCTCCCAAAACAGGTAAACACATACTTTACTAAAGCAATAAATTCAGTCAATGCTTGGTTAAGATAATTGTGTGCTGTTCATAAATAACTTAGAAAGTTGGGTGTCTCCAGCAATTCAATGTGAGTGTATCTTAATAAATGAGTACATAAAGATCATATTCTAGAAATGTAAAAAGTGATAGATTGCCATAACCTAGAATGTTAGTAGAATTTTGTCATTTTAGTTTCTTCATTTTTTTTTTCTTCTCAGACACACTTGTAGAAATCTCAGCTCAGGTTTGTTTGTATATGTAAAGAATATAGTCATTGGAAAATACAGGAGGTAGTTAATTTAATTCAGAAGGATGTCTCATTCTCTCAAATGGTACTTATTAAGTCCTGGAAGAATGATTTTTTAATCTGCTCTCTACTTGGATGTCTTTTTGTAACTGTTAAGATAGATTTAAATTTGATATCCCTAGGGATATAAAATAACACTTAAAGAAATACCTTAATGTTAAATTGAAAAGGGGATTTGCCTCAGAAAATTCATTTGAGACCCCCAAACATCTGGAACTTTGCAGAGAATAACTGTCTAAAACCAAAGCAGGAGCACAATATGTGTACTTCTCCCTTAATATTTCATTGAGGCTTATACACTCTAATATGATTAATTTGTTCATCAAAGGCACATGGAGTGGAGTAAAGGAACCACCTTTAACAGAAAATACCTCTTTGGGTTATACAGTGCTTAGAAAACAAGTGAATAAGGACAACCTAATTTTTATTTTTAGACCTTTTATTTTTCAAAAAACATAAAACTATTTCTTAACTTTTGCACAGTTTTTTTTTTATCCTTTGAGCATGTATGTATTAAATTATTTGACTTCTACTTATTAAACATTGACAATTGAAAACCAAATCTTTATTTAAAATACCCTCAAATTATATATCAAATTATAGAACTTTTTAATAAAAATAATGCCTTTAAGGGGCTAGGGTTGTGGCTCAGCAGAGCACTCACCAAGCATGCATGAGGCAAAGGGTTCGAACTTCAGCACCACATAAAAATAAAATAAAGATATTGTGTCTACCTAAAAAAAATAAATAAATACTTTAAAAAAAATAATGTCTTTAATTTCTTTGGACAATTTAAATTATCATAGAACATTCTTTCTATAAAATTTAAAATTAGTAGTGTGTGATAAACTTTTGCTGTGTTATTCTCTTATGACTTGTGCATATCAATCTGATATAAAAGGAGTGTAACTAAAATACTAAAATTTTTAAGAATTGATAATGATGATTGGGATAATTAATCCAAATTATCCTTCCTTATAATTTTGTTTGCCTAGTCTTATAATATTTGGATATTTAGATAGCATTTGTTATTTTGGAGGATGTAAAAATAGGTGACATATGCTCTTGCCCTCAAGAACTCTTAGAGATAAAAGAACTTCTTATTTTAAGCTTATCTGTGCAAAAATTAGCATAATTATGTTGTTGAATGTTTTAATATTCTTAATAATACTGTTACATACTTGGATATGTTCCTTCTTAGTCTCTCACTATTTACCACTTCTGAGATGATGAAATAATGGGCCTGAAGGCATCAGGAAAATGTAATGGTGGAATGGACATATAGGATAATAAAATTATTTCCTAATATCACAGTATAAAAATCATCTTCAAACTTAGGATTTTTTACAACAAAATTAATACTGTTAATTGTAGAAAAGATCCATCTTGCATTATGCTTTTATATGTACATTGACTTCTTTCAGAACCACATCAGTTTTGATAAAACTCAGTGTCAGTTGATCTGGGATTGAATTTTGAATCTATAACTTATCAGTCAATTGACAGAGCAACTCACCACCTAATCCTTATCTTTTTTCTCATGTGAAAGGGGTTAAAATGCCAACCTTAACTGTTTTTTATAAGATGTTAATGATAATCCAAATAGAAAATGTTTATAAATTCATTTTACAAACCTGAGAATTTTATAAATGTATATATAAAATGCATATAGTTATATACATGTATATGTGTGTAAGAATATATGTATACACATATATTCTTACACATATATGTATGTATATATATTTGTGGTTGGTATGGTTTTTAGATTGTGTATATTATTCTTTTAATTCTTGATAAATATTTGCATCACAAGGAAGAAATTATATATCCATATGCTTTTCGTATCCCAACAAATGGAATACATATAAAGATTGATACTTAGTACATATTGTTTGAAATGCCTGTTTCATCCTGACTTCTGTTTTAAATTTTCATTACAACATGTGACTGTTTTAAGTTTGACTCCATGGAGTTCTAACTAAGAAGACTCTGGCTTCATAAGCTTTTCTACTTCCAATGAGACTCTAAGTAGGAGCAGAAAGTGGAAACTATTACCATTGGCTGCTCATTGTACAAATCTTTGCTTTTTGTCGTCTTTGAAAGTTATATCTTTTAATGCCCAGGGCTAATGTGACAAGGTCAAATGGTATTAGGTTTTCACGAATGTCCTTTGTCTTTCTGGTTTGAATTTTCTTGGAAAAAAATATATACAGAATGTCAGTAAAAGAAAAGTTCTAGAGGTTTGAAAAAAGGGATTCTATGATTAGGTTTCTTCCTTCCTAATGTATAGTCATAAAGGTGAATGAATAGCTAGTTTTCATGATTAAAATCTGAAAGATAATAAAGAACATGATTTTTAAAATATGAATTCTTACAAGATGAAACTTCAGTGTTAAAAATATTTGGTCATAGATATTTCTTTGATTGATTTTTGCAAGGATGATATTTATTGATTTTTTTTAAATTCTAAATAATTAGTTTAATATCTTATGTATATGTTACTTTATAACTTGTTTTTAAGAAATATGGAATATTCTGAAAAAATAGAAAAATTATATTCTGAAGGATTTAATATGTCATTAGCTATTAAGTTTTCAAAATCCTTGCAGTAGAAATACAAAGTTTAGTTTCAGAAATTTATTAAACTTAAAACACAGTTTTCTTGTTAATACTTTTATATTTCTACTTGGATAATTATTTTGTGTTTACAATATTGATTCAGAAATTGCTTAGATAGGAAAAGTGATAAAATGAATACTTAAATTCTATAATTATGATTCCAACATTTTATTTCTCTCTACTCCACCCCTCTCACCTCTCCTCTCTCCTCCTGTCTTTTTTTCATCTTCCTTCCTTCCTTCCTTCCTTCCTTCCTTCCTTCCTTTCTTTCTTCCTTCCTTCCTTCCTTCCTTCCTTCCTTCCTTCCTTCCTTCCTTCCTTCCTTCCTTCCTTCCTTCCTTCTTCCATTCCTTTCTTCCAAATCCATGTGAAATTTCAGTGCATTTTACTATTATGGAGTGTACAAATAATGAAGTGTTTGTATAAATGTAATGACCAATATATTCTCACAGATTTTTTTTCATAATTTAATTTTTTTTCTCCCCAGAAAACTGTTTTTAAGATATAATATCGCATAGGTAAATTGTGAATAGTAATATTGTATTTAGGATTGACTACATTTAGTTTTTCTCCTAGCCTCATTATTTAGTCTGTTTTTTCATCAGTAGTATCTTCTTTCTTTCTGCTAATGCAGAACAGGATAGTACAAGAGAGGAGTCAAGGTCAATACAAGGGCTAGTCTTGTGCTAGTCCCCATGAGGCTACAAGATCCCATAAGGCTCTCAGTGTTACTCCTTGGCTTCTAACCTCAGAGTAATAGTTGCTGTTATTAACAATGTCATTGCCTTTAACAATGTCATATAGGGAGTTCATAGAAAAAGGTAAAGAATTCTGATGGGATAGTGAAGGGACAGTAAGAAAGAAAAGGACAGAAAATTACTGAGTACCTTTTTAAAATTGTGCTATTTTGAATAGGATGGAATTCCAAATTTTATAAAAGGATTAATTTAGAAAACATAATTTTCATAAGATCATCTTATACAAGGGGGCTTTTGTCTCATTTAAAGATTCAGATAAACAGATTTAATTTTAATTTCCAAATAGCTATAATAATATGATATTGTGTTACAGAGTAAGTGTAGACTGGTCTCAGTTGAAAATATTAAATCAAACTAAACTTATTTTTCCCTTCATAGCTTTTTTCAATATCATGTATTTTCAATATCATTTTACGTTTTTTGCTGGAATATGGATTCTTAATGACAATTATAACTTAGAAAATGATAAACACTTAAAAGAATGATTAAAAGTTCATTATATTACTATTTTAGTATGCATATTTCATAAGCGTATTTATTTTAAATGTCAATATATTTCTGCCAAATTTAAATTCATTCTATGGATATAAAACATAACATTTTTTTCCATGGACTTAGTATTTATATATTAAGCACATTGTTTTCTGTTTTTTTTCTTTCTTTTTTTGGTGGTGCTGGGGATTGAACCCAGGGCCTTGTGCATGCAAGGCAAACACTCTACCAACTGAGCTATATCCTCAGTCCAAGCACATTTATAATTTAGAATTAAAACTAGTATAGTTTTGGATACTTACAGCATTTATAATGCTTTCAATCTAATAAACAAAGCAATAATTTTCAATGAAAAACATATTAGTTTCTCTAATCTGTTATATTAAAAAGTGATATTTCTGTGTTTGTGCATTAAATGTTTAGGTTACATATTTGAGCCAGTGTGTAAAAAAAATGTAACTTCTATAAAACATTGACTTTACACAAAGATAAAATAATGACAAAAAACACTTGTTTAAAATTGAATAGCAAATGCCCATCAAAGCCTATGATATTTGTGACTGAATTTGGCCCTTCTATTGTACTTTCTCTTCAAATGAATTAAAATCTTCCTTTGTAGAAATTCTCCATGGTAATTTCTCTTTAAAAATGAATATAAATCATCCATAATAGGATTACTTAGACTCCTATGATTGCTACATTTTTAATAAGTACTGTTATTAAATATTGTTATTGTATTTTGGAATTATAATTATATACATAATTGAGTGTAAATTATATAATTTTATTAAATAAGTGTATTGTTATATAGTTACATCAATAATATCAAGAATATGACCATTTAAAATTTTTAATGAATTTTATGTTTTGTTTTCAGTTTGACAAAAATTATACCACTTTTTCATTTTGTTTCTTTGGAAAAGCTAGATGTCAGCAACAATTGTCTTTCTGGTAAGTTTAGAATAATATTTAATTTTTTAAAACAATAGGCTTTTGAGTTTTAACTTCAAATATGTGGTAAGGAGTTAAGTACATGTGCTAATGGTATGTGAACAACAAAGCTGTACAATAAAACATGTTGAAATAATTTGAGAGTTTCTTTCCACTTTTGAAATAATATTGCTTCCATATCTTTTTGGTAGACCTAGGTAAGCATCACCATTGCATTTCAATTTCAAAGTCCTATATGTCCTACCTATGAAATAAATAGACTAATAAAGATGAGTAAAAAACCTAATTTGTTGATTCCTACCAAATATAGATGTCCCTCAAAGGTTTATTAAAGAATCATGAATTGAATTAACTTATCCCTTTCAAAAAATTTACCCATTCCGATTTCCAGTCAGTCCACTCCCCAAGGCAACCACAGTCTGAATTTCTCATCACGTGTTAATTATTTCTTCATTTTAATGGAATCAAATAGTATGGTTTCTCTTGTCTCCAAGTTTCATTGCTCAATAATCATGTGATATTCCACCATCTTGTTTATTCTGTCCTTTGTTCTTTTTTTCCTGCTGAAAAATAAATATATAACAATTTATCTATTCTCCTCTTGATTGATGTTTTGATTACATAAGATTTGAGGCTGCTATGAATGTAGAAATATATATTCCCATGGAAATTTTTATACAACTCTTTTTGTAGGTTTTTTTTTTTCAGTCAGTAGTCTTGGGTAAATGTGTAAGTGTACCGGAAAATAAAGTGGGTGTGGTTTTAACTTGAAACAAACTGACAAACTATTTTCCCAATGTAGCTGTAAAATTTTACATTCCAACTGGGCATGTATGAATACCAATTACTCCTTTCCAAATATGTTTAGTATTTCACTGCATAAGTTATCTCTTTGTGGTTTTAGTTTGCATTTCCCTAATAAAGAAATATATTGAATTTTCTTAGAAATATTTATGAGTGACTTCTGTATCTTTTCTTATGAATGATTAAGTGTCTCACCTTTTTAAAACTTTGGTTATTTGTCTTTTTCTTATTGATTTATGGAAATTCCTTATCTGTTTTAGATGAATTTTTTGGTCAAATATTAGCTTTGTAATATTTTCTCCCATGTTGTTTTACATATTAATTTTATTTAAATTGAAGATATTTTTAATTTTGATAAAATATAATTTGTACACTCTTTTATAGTCATTTTTCTATAACCATTGTAATAAATATTTTTCTATCTCCAGATTAAAAACATAATTTCTTATGCTTTCTTCTGGAAGCTTTGTACTTTTAGTTTTTATCATTAAGTCTATAATCCATCTTAAAGTGCATTTTATGTATGTGGTGAGCTAGGGATTGAGTTCATCTTTTTATATAGATATACAGTTTTCATCATGTAACTTCCTTGGTGTCTTTGTCAAAATTGACTTTATATCTGGTTTAGTTTCTACTAACTGCTTTTATATTAACAATAGCTTATATTTTCCTATTTCTTTATATTTCTAGTAAATTTCAACTGTATGTTGAACATTGCAGATAATATAATATAGACTAGTCTTTCTTTAAATGGTATTAAGTTTTATTCTAACAGGCAATTAAATTAGTGTTCATTATTTCTGACAGGCTGAGTTTCATTTTGTCTTACAACAGGTTTCATTTTGTCTTACAACAGGTTACCCCTACTCCAGGGTCTGGCCTTCATTTCTAAGTGCATTCTCCCTAGATTTTCACTGATCTCTGAAATGCCCAATTGGTCTTAGGCTTGCATGGCTGCAACTGCTGCATGGACTTTAGTATCAACTTTTAGCTCTTACTTCTGCAGCAGAGGATTTCTGCTGGATTTTGGAGAATATTTCTTGTCTATCCTATGTAACTCAGCACTTTTACAAGGATACATGGGGAGTCATCATACAGACATCCCAACTTGCATACATTCAGCTTCTCAGTACTTTTTCCAATAAATTCCAGCCTCGGTTGTAATACTTGCCTCCTTAATGTAGCAAAACAGACTCTGTGCTTGGGCTCCACATTCCTACTTGAAAGTAGTAATATTCCTCCATAGAGCACATTTCTCTGAGTTAGACTTTAATTAGGTACTTCATATACAGTTAGATATGGGTAGATGATAGAGATAAAGATATTTCCCAGTGTTATGGTTGTTTTCTATTGGAAAGCAATTTGGTATACATTACTATAGAGTGTACCCTAGATTTGCTAGATTTTGTTTTAAAAAAATACAATTTTCACATTTGGTTTTTCCAGGACTGGGAATTAAACCCAGGGCCTCGTGCATATACTGAACTGTATCCCCAGATGTTTTTAAATTTTATTTTTTTGACAAGGTCTTCACAAGTTGCCCAGGCTGGCCTCAAACTTGCAATCTTCCTACCTAAGCCTCTTGTGTAGATGGGATTACAATACATGTGTCACTATGCCTGTTTTTACTTTAAAAAATATAATATGTCCATGTAAATCTATATAGGTTTAAATTTAATTTTACCACTTATCCTGTTACTTTAGATTTAATTTCTTCATATTTTGTGATTTCAATCTAGCACAAAATGTTCTAATCCTTTTGCATATATTATCTCATTTTTTCTAGCCTATGACATAGTTAAGGACCTATATTTTAAAGTAGACATATATAAGTTTAGGTAGCTCCTAAATGATAAAAAAATATTCTATAGATATCTGTGTAATTAATATAGTCTCCTTTAGAAAATATATAGTATTCTGCATAAGATATAAAAATAATGCTTTCCTTTAATGGGTAACCAATAAATAAGATGGACATTATCTTTTAATTCTTTTCTTTATCTTTGATACCTTTTATAATGATTTTTTTCCATAGATCTTACAAGTGCCATAAAATGGTTTGATGCATGCTGTTCTCTCCGTGAACTCTCTATCACTGGAAATCCACTTCTTCAAGAAATCAACTGGCGGTAAAGAAGGATTTATTTATTTATTTATTTATTTGGTACCAGGGATTGAACTTGGGGCCACTTAACCACTGAGCCACATCTGCAGTCATTTTTTTCTATTTTATTTAGATATAGGGTCTCACTGAATTGCTTAGGGCCTCGCTAAGTTGATGAGGCTGACTTTGAACTCGTGATCCTCCTGCCTCATCTTCCCTTGTCACTGAGATTATACATGTGTGTCACTGCACCTGGCTTAAAGAAGCATTTTTGTACCCCCAAGCATCTTTTATTATGGCTTCAGAAAACACAGTTTGAAGAAAATTGTCCTAAAATAGGAATTGTTAGTGAGAAGTTAATTTTAAAAATAATTTTTAAAATAATTTAAAGTTATTTTTGAAAAGTTTTATAAAATTATTTTTAAAAAATCTTCATAATTTTCTTGGATATGTATGAATTAATGAAAATTTGAAAATATAATTATGACCTAAACCATTGAGTATGTGACAAATTTAGTGTGATATTATTGTCTTAGGTTTTGCATTTATAGAAAAGACATTTGTTTAGATGACAAAATGGCATCTTAATCACTAAGCTTCCTACTTTAATTATATCCTGACTGTAATTTGTTTTATTTTGTTTTTTTGTATATTTGGTATTTTAAAAGTTTTTTGATTGACATATGTTTTAGCTAAGAAGCTAACACATATCTCATCACTGTGACCAAAACACCTAGCAAAAACTATTTAGAGGAGAAAAAGGTTATTTTGGTTCATGATTTCAGAGGTGTTAGTAGGGGAGGCCAACTCCATTTCTGTGGATTCAAGTTGAGGTGGAACCATTATAGAAGGCTTTGTTGAAGGGGGACTGCTTCGCTCATGGTAACCAAAAAACAGAGAAGGATGGGGGAAAGAGGCCACTGGGAAGAAGAAGCCTTCCAGGGCATGCCCTCAGTGACCCACATTCTTTAACCACACCTTGCTTGCCTAGAGTTGCCACTCAATCCATTCAAAGTAGATGTACTGATCAGTTTATAGCTCTAATAGTCCAATCATTTCGTCTCCAAACATTCCTGCATTAATACAGTAGTTTTAGGGGGACATCTCATATCTGAACAACATAGAATAGTTTTACATATTTATGAGTTATAACATTTTGTGTTTTAATTCATGTATACTTTGAGTAATGATCAAATCAAGATGATTGCATATTCTTCACTTTAAAGTTTTCTTAAAAGAGAAAGTTGATGCTCAGGTGCAGTCTAGTTCTGCTACTATATTAACTGGTCATGTGCAGGTTATTTTAAGTTTACTGTGTCTTAGTTTCCTCATGTACAAAATTATTTTAATAATTATATCTACCCCATAGGAAAATATATATTATGCTATAACAAAGAAACCATAAGTCAATGTGTTTCAGTATAATAAGAAGTTTATTATTTGCTTGTGTTACATCTGATGGGGTTGAGTTCAGCCTGTACAATCTGAGAAGACTCAAATTTAGACTGCTTCAGATGTGTTGTCATGTTACTTCAATGACACCTTTTTTGTTTGTTTGTTTGTTTGTTTTTGTTTTTGTTTTAAGCTAATAGACTCTGGTGTGAGAAAGGGAAAAATACAACGGGGTATGCACAACTCACATTTAACCATTCCACTTATATGTCATTCTTCAATGACACCTGTTTTTTTGTTTTTGTTTTAAGCTAATAGACTCTGGTGTGATAAAGGGGAAAATACAAGGGGTATGCACAACTCACATTTAACCATTCCTCTTAAAAGGACAGTGATCAATTCAATCAGCTTCCATTAGCTAAAACTCATCATATCTACAAATTAACCTTAGAAGAGGAAATGTCAAGAACAAGAATATTAGAGAATAGTTACAGACTCTGTGTGGACTAAGTATGTTAAATCATTAAAACATTTCATAGTAGTGCTACTCACACAGCACATAAAAATGTGTTATTGTTTTTAATAAACTATAGTATAATTTTGAATAGTTATTTGAAAAGTATTTATTTTAAAATTAAAATGGTATTTTGGAGAGAGATTTTTCCACAGCATAAATAATAAGACATAAGAGAATAAGTGATGAAATTAAAAGTTATTAGCAAGTACAGGTATTATAAAGTGCTAAAAGTAATGAAAGTAACCCCAAATTGTTGTGAAAATTTTTCCAATTTGGAGCTAGAAGAAATAAATATATATACACTCATACACCACATACCTGTGTATGTATACACATATGCACATATACACATACACATATATTTTCATTTTTTTAAATTAATTGTGGTATAGAAATAAACTACTATACTTTATATATAATATGTCCAAATGCATAGTTTTTAATGTCAAAAAACTAAAAGATGATTCTCAAAACAAAATCTAAGTTATAATGTTTGCCTTAGATTGAATCATTAAATGAACATTGTTTACTAATCCTTGGATTGGACACTCTTATATTTTGTGGTTTATTTTTTTCTCATTTTAATAGATGGGCTACCTCTTCTAAGCTTTGGATCTATTTTCTCTTGTAATATTTTTGAGTTTTTATCCTTGATACTATTTGTAGTCTTTCCGTTTACATATGATGTTTGACCAGTACTAATCTTTTCTTTAGTATTAAGCATACAAATAGGCTACTTTCTACACTGTTTATTTTCACAGCACAAGAAATGTTATTATTTTAAAATTAGAATATTTATTATGTTTTTCCCATTCAAGATATATATATCTTGTCCCTCCATCCCCCCAGGATCCTTTTTGGTTTTAAGAGTTTTATTTCTGAAAGAGAAATCAGGAAGAACTCCAAATTCTGAAATAGTGTGGGTAGTTGGGATTCTGTAGTTCTCAAAATGGGATTTTACATTTTTAATTCCAAATATATTCCTGGCATTATCTTAGGCCCTTCTTATTTCTGTCAGATAAAGTTGGTTTTTCCCTCAGGGAAGAAGTTATTTTAGGGCAATTTGCAGGTGTAATTTTAGCAGGCAATTAAAAGTATATCAGTTGAACTCCTACAGTAAGAACATACTCTTCCCCACTCATTCTGTGCTAGATAAGATCATTTAACCTAATAAATAGCTCTCAGGATATTTAGGACACAAAATCCCTGTCCTTATAAGTGTCTAGATGGCTTTTCTTTCTCATGGCTTCCTTCTTTTTTTTTTTTTTTTAACCTTAGTAAGTTAGCATATATGCTATTTCTCCCTTCATTTTCTGGGGAAAGGATGTTGGTTACTACATTAGTTAATTTTCTGTTGCTAATAACACAGTGTTAAAGACTGGCTAAATTATGAAGAAAAGAGACAGTTTATTTTGGATCCCAGTTCTAGGTCAAGGTCAAGGACCTGTATCTGGTGATAGCCTTCTTACTAGCAGAGAGCTACAGGGCATCATGTGTAAGGGACAAGGGATGTGTATGTGTGTGGGGGGCGGCGGCGGTGTTCTGGTCTCTAACTTTTCTGAAATCTACTCTACCATTCTTCATGGGGACTCTAAATACTGTAGTGAGATTAAGTATTCACCTTTTAATTCCTCATACCTGGGATTAAACTTTAGTATGAATTTCAGAAGGGGTAAGCCTTATTCAAACCATAGAGTTTGGGGCATCTTGAATATAAATTTTATGACAATTTTCTTTATCTTTGCTACATATAAGAACAAAAATGCAATTTTTAAAAGAGAACAGAAGGAAGCATAAAATAATTGTTATTTAGAACTTGGAATTAGACTGGAGGGTAAAAAAGAATACATTTCCTTATGTTTTAAAGGACTTATTTACACAGAGAATTTAGCAGCTTGTCTACAATACTAAGTTTTGCAAACTGTACTTAGTTGTCCATCTTCACTGTGAACTGTAACATTTCTTTAGTATGCATTCAGTTGTGAAATTTCATTTATACCTATTAAATTTTATAAAGGAAATAATTTAAGACTCTTGATTATCTGAAAATTTATATTCTTAGTGAAAGTAAATTGTCTATAATTTTTATAGTGGTTATACAGTACCAACACAGTTTCTTGTATGTTGTAGATAAGCAACAGTATTTTGAAGAACTATATTACAGTACTTAATTACATTATAATAGGTAATGGCTTAAAAAATCCATGTTTCAGCTGTGTTACCTTTTCTATTACTTTTTTAGATTTTATTCATGTTATTAAAAAAGTTAATCCCTATAATTTAACAATTGTATTATTGCCAAGTCTTAGTAATTATCAACATCCTGAGTTCTAAAACTGGAGTCCTCAAACTCTATAGTACCATAAAGTATTTATCAAATTAAACAAGTTTCTTGAGAGGGGGATAAAACAACAACTCTGGGACAAATGACTATATGAAATATCCGCTAATAGTCAACTTCAAATTATGATAGAATCAAAGTTTTCAGATATTTAAAAGATTTATTCATAGAAGATTCACCTAAATATACTGCTAGGCTCTGACCAGCTAAGAGGGGGAACTCTCTCATCTGGAATAGAAGCAGTCTAGGTCTCCATTTAGCTGTAGTAGCTCAAGTTCTGGGGATGTGCTACTCTTCCATGAGGGTTTACGGTACTAATCCCCAAGGTTTAAGTCCTCATTGCTAGGAGCCAGATTTTAGATATAAACTTCCAATATGAAAATTATAATTATAATTATTTCTAAAGGGCACTTCTTGGCAAGTGATATTATTTCAGATAAAAATATTTGATGGTTTATTTTTAGATAAGTACTTTTATTTTCACTATACACTATATGAAACAAGTCTTTGATGCCAAATAAAAATAAAGATTTTTGCTCATTATTGAAAACAAAATCCTTAGGGGTCATAGGTTTTTTATTATATGTTGGACAAATAGAGCCTGAATTCTCTTGCTGATATGATATCACTTTTTATCCATACAGCTCATACATTACCAGTTGTAGCAACTATAAACAAACCTAATGTCCCAAATAATTTTTGAATTTTTAAAATTATTTTGTTTATATGAAGCATGAAAGTTATTTTATTGCATTAAATATGCTGCTGGTAAAATATGTTGAAATAATTTGTTATATATTCATAAATATAATATTCATATTTTATTGTCTTAAGATGTGCTTTTTGGTTTAAAAGGAAGTATTTAATGAGAAATAATCAATAATGAAAGAAAATTAATTGTTTTTATAGTGTAGATATGTACATTTATTTGACTGTTATAATTCTTATGTTGAAATGAACTTTTCTGAACTAAATGCCACTTATTTTACTTAGATCAGTTAGTCTAACGTACCTTTCATTAATTGAAAGAAGAAATTCATTTATTTAAAGGATTAAAATCTAGAAATCTATAAAACATCGATTTGTGAGTGAAAGGACAAACTCAGACTTTAAGCAGTGTGTTTCAGTGAACTTTATGTAACCCCCTTGGTACCAACAAAGGGATTAGTTATAGATTTTCCCAGTTGGGTTCTTACTTTCATGTCTAGCCAGTGATAACACAGACAAAACTGATGTACTAAAAAATCTCTTTCTAAAGCTTAATCTACAGACTCAGTTTGAAATCTCCTATGGGAATTTGTTTCATTCACTGTTGATTAATAGACCTTCTTAAGTGGCAGAATATTCACTGGGAAGTTTGCACTAAATGAAATATTGATTCTGCCCTTGACTAGGAAAAGCCCAGCTGGAAAAACTAATCTTGAGGTCTCACAGTATTCTTATACTTCATTTCCAACATTAATCAAATTATTACAGCACTTTCTAATATATTCACCATAAATTCCTGAACGTCTGCATTTTGAAATTAAAGCTAATCCATGTACTGCTATCTTATGCAGGCCTGAGGAATGTTTCTTTAAAATAAAATTAAAGAAAAAATATTTAAAATAAAACAGTAATTTCAATCTGGATATTGACTATATAATTCATAAATTTCAAGCTATTGTTACAGTTGTGAAGATCCAAGTAAATTTTTACATTGAAAAATATCTTCAAAACATTATGGCTAAAATAAGGCATTTGGAAACTATTTTATATAAAGGTAATCAATGTAACATCAAAATTTCTGATATAAAAATTCAAGCCCTGTTAACTCATATTCACTAGACTTATTCTCCATAGCTAAAATATCATACTTAATGATAACTATGTCGAAAATAGAGTAAATAGAGTATTTGACGATAAAACCATCAATTTGTCCCTTGCTAATCTGGTGTCAATTCTGTATGAACAACTACCACATAATACCAGTAGGAACAGCTAATTACATACCTAATGTGCCAAATTATCTTTAAACTTATTTTACTTTTCATTATTTTGGCTGCATGGAACATAAAGATTATTTTGTTAAATTAAATATACTTGTAATATATTTGTTTATTAATCTATATTAATTAATCTTAATTTATTAAAATAAATTATTACATTCTTGCCTCTAGAATTTTATTAGATTGGTTTAAAAAGATTTTTAATTTTGTCATAAATTATTTTTGGATAATTTCTGGGAAGGAGGAGAAGATTTTCCTTATCAGATATACATTTTTTCTTTCAAAGACTAGAGAGTGTTATGAATATACCTCCTTCCTTCTGCCAGTCAGGTCCCCAAGGCATCAGACCGAAATTTGCTTGGTACCCCAAAATTAAAAAACACTGGTTATGAGATGGTTATGCTCAAGAATGCTTCCATCAAGTTGTCAAAACTTTATGATTGCTCATCTACAGTTTAAGAAGTAGAACCTAAAGAAACAATACAAAGAATCAGAATATCTGTTTTTAATGTTAAAGGAACATAGACACATTCTCAACTTAATTTCTTTTACTATCTATCTCAAAAGCATCATTATTTCATACCTAATATATTATGATTTTAACTAGATCATTTATTTTGACCTTTCAGTCGTATCTTTAAAAAACTTGGTAGTTTGATGTAAACTTAACAACAACACAATGTAGCCTCATTGCTAATGTAATAAACAAATTTGCAGGGTAGAATAGTGTGGAATATGGATAGTTGATCTCTTCATCTATTTTGATTATTAATAACTTAAATTTCAGATAATGACTTTTGCTTTTTTGATGAGGACCTAATCAAAGATTTTATGTAGCATTTAATATTTCATCTTTTTGGTGATTACCTCTGATTATCTTGTCACCACTGTGATGATTAGCTATTATATTAATATAACATTGGCTTTTGAACCATATCCTTAATTGAATGCAACCAGAAACACAATATATGCCCTTCATTTAACCCCTTATGGTAAATGTGGCAGTTTATGATTTGATAAACATTGGTAACTTCAAGTTTCCTAAATAGGTTCAAAATATATGTATCCAGATATTCTTAATTCTTTCAAAGTTTTATTAGCACAATGACAAAGCTTTTTAGCTATCTAACATTGTAAGGTATATGATAATTCCCTTAAAGAATGAGACCTAAATTGTTTTCCCTCTTTTCTTATTTAAATATCAGTAAGCAAAAAAGATGTTTTTCTGGAAAGGGATAAAGGCAATTTGGGAAGGTAACCATCTCTATCCTTGGTAAATAAAGAAATTTTCTATTCTTTTTGTTGTTGTTGTCATGGAGGAAGATTAATTCATTATTATCTTTAATTCAGTTTCAAGATTACATAAATTGCAATTATATACAGGTATGCTTTATGGCTTTGATTAACCCTATGCATTTTTTCCTTGCAGGTCATATCTTCCATGAGAAGAAACTATTAATGTTTTGTTTTTCAACGTGGTTTATATAAATGAATATGTTAACCAGCCTATACAGTCTACCAGTAGGAATAACTGATACTAGTGTTTTCATTGGAATTTTCCCTCTTAAATCTTAACCATTTTAGTAAATTTACCCTGTCACCCGTCCTCCTGTGTCAAATAATTGTTAGTTTATCTTTTTGATTAATAAAATTTATTTTTGAAGCAGTTATAGATTTACAGAAAAATGAACATAAAGTACAGAGTTCCACATACCCCATAACCACACATGCACCACCTCTCCCATTATTAACATCCTGCCCAAAGTGGTACACTTGTCACAATCAAGGAAATTCATTGACACGGTATTGTTACCCCAAATTCATACTTCACATTGGGGTTTAATCTGCTACTTTATGTTCTGTGACTCTTGACAAATGTTTAGTGGCATTTACCTACTATTGTTGTATCATAGAGAATACTTCCACTGACTGCCCTAAAAATTTGTGTTCTCTCTATCCTTGTCTCCCAATTCCACCCTATGACAACCAGTGATCTTACTGTCTTCATAATTTTACCTTTACCTAAATGTTATATAGTTTAACAGTATATGTAATCTTTTTAGATGAATTTAATTTTCCCTATATCCTAGCTTTATAGTTCACCTTTTATTAACACTTAATAATATCCTTTGGCTATTTATACCACAGATTCTTTTTTTTTTAATTTTTTATTGTTGGCTGTTCAAAACATTACATAATTCTTGATATATCATATTTCACACTTTGATTCAAGTGGGTTATGAGCTCCAATTTTTACCCCATATACAGATTGCAGAATCACATCAGTTACACATCCATTGATTTACATATTGCCATACTAGTGTCTGTTGTGTTCTGCTGCCTTTCCTATCCTCTACTATCCCCCCTCCCCTCCCCTCCCCTCGCCTCTTCTCTCTCTGCCCCCTCTACTGACATTCATTTGTCCCCCTTGTATTATTTTTCCCTTTCCCCTCACTTCCTCTTGTATGTACTTTTGTATAACTCTGAGGGTCTCCTTCCATTTCCATGCAATTTCCCTTCTCTCTCCCTTTCCCTCCCACCTCTCATCCCTGTTTAATGTTAATCTTCTTCTCATGCTCTTCAACCCTATTCTGTTCTTAGTTACTCTCCTTATATCAAAGAAGACATTTGGCATTTGTTTTTTAGGGATTGGCTAGCTTCATTTAGCATAATCTGCTCTAATGCCATCCATTTCCCTGCAAATTCTATGATTTTGTCATTTTTTAATGCAGAGTAATACTCCATTGTGTATAAATGCCACAGTTTTTTATCCATTCATCTATTGAAGGGCATCTAGGTTGGTTCCACAGTCTTGCTATTGTGAATTGTGCTGCTATGAACATCGATGTAGCAGTGTCCCTGTAGCATGCTCTTTTTAGGTCTTTAGGGAATAGACCGAGAAGGGGAATAGCTGGATCAAATGGTGGCTCCATTCCCAGCTTTCCAAGAAATCTCCATACTGCTTTCCAAATTGGCTGCACCAATCTGCAGTCCCACCAGCAATGTACAAGTGCCCTTTTCCCCACATCCTCGCCAGCACTTGTTGTTGTTTGACTTCATAATGGCTGCCAATCTAACTGGAGTGAGATGGTATCTTAGGGTGGTTTTGATTTGCATTTCTCTGACTGCTAGAGATGGTGAGCATTTTTTCATGTACTTGTTGATTGATTGTATGTCCACCTCTGAGAAGTGTCTGTTCAGGTCCTTGGCCCATTTGTTGATTGGGTTGTTTGTTCTCTTATTGTCTAATTTTTGGAGTTCTTTGTATACTCTGGATATTAGGGCTCTATCTGAAGTGTGAGGAGTAAAGATTTGTTCCCAGGATGTAGGCTCTCTATTTACCTCTCTTATTGTTTCTTTTGCTGAGAAAAAACTTTTTAGTTTGAGTAAGTCCCATTTGTTGATTCTAGTTATTAACTTTTGTGCTATGGGTGTCCTATTGAGGAATTTGGAGCCCGACCCCACAGTATGTAGATCGTAGCCAACTTTTTCTTCTATCAGACGGCGTGTCTCTGATTTGATATCAAGCTCCTTGATCCATTTTGAATTAACTTTTGTGCATGGCGAGAGAAAGGGATTCAGTTTCATTTTGTTGCATATGGATTTCCAGTTTCTGCCGCAGTCTGGCTGGGCACAATCAGGAGCCACTTGTCAAAAGAAACTAACTTTATTTTTAGAACCACACACGACAAACAAAATAGTCTCTCAGGAAAAACCCTCAGAGCCTCAACTGCCACTACCGGCTTTCCACAAGCCTCTCTCTCCCCCACCAGCTTCTCTCCACCTCCCACAATCCTCCTGCTCTTGAGGCCGGTTGGCTGGGTCACGTGGGCGGAGCCAAAAAAGTCCCCCAATGAGCAGCTCCGTGGTCTGAAAGGGCAGGGAAACAGCCCAATGAGCATCACCGCAGAGGAGCCAATCAGCTAGATGTTGCTGGGGCCGAGGAGCCAATCAGCTAGATGTTGCTGGGGCCGCTGTGAGCCAATCATCAGCCAGCAGCTGGAAGTTTGCTGGCAGCTGGAAGTTTGCTGGGGCCCCTTTGGCTGTGGCTCTCAACATCTCCCCCTCTCTGTTTAAACAACAAGCATGTGGCTTAGGGACCGTGCCTGTTAGGCAGTCCAATTCAACATATGGTCCTTACCCGTCATCGGATGAACTGACCTCTAGGCGTCAGCCTCCTGTCTTAGGTTGGTACCACTGCAATTGGATCATACCCGTCACTGACTACCGGTCCAGCATACAGCCATACTTGTGGATAGGCCTTTGCACCTGTGGGGGGGTGAGGTTCTTTGCCTCACCTCTGTTGGCCCCCAAATTTTAGACCATCACTAGTAGAGGAGGATGCAAAATGCCATGACATTAAGCCAATTGAGGGCTCCTTTGAAAAATTGTACCACCGGTGACATCATCAGCAAAAATACCCCAACACTACCATAAGTCGCTGCACCAACAGATAGTTCAGAATGCATACAGGTGAGCTCACAATGTGTCCAGGCAAGTTCTGCAAGCAGTTCAGTGATGGCTATTGTAGAAGCTGTAGATTGGTTTTATCTTTGACTTCACCGGCACTGGGATGAAGATAGGAATTCTGGCAATAATGGCTAAAGAAAAAATTATGTAACACTACAGAAGGCACTAAAAGAAAACAATTTTCTTAACAATTTACATTATCTTTAAGAGAATTATTAAATATAATGAAAAGGAAAGGTAAAAGTAAACAAACAGATCTGTTAACCTTCTTTTTTGTTTACATATTAAAACAATCCTCAACAGTTGTTTACCCAATTTAAATTAAACCATATAAATCACATGAAAAAAAAATATTTGGATCCATTTTATCATGAGCGCTCATCATATATGATATATGGACATACGTACATTCAAACATATAACACAAAACACAAGTGTGCACACATAATATAATACATACAACACATAACATTATAGTAAAGGCCTTATAACTTTTTACAGGTGAAATCTCCATTGCAATGTTTAAAAACTCTATAGTCAAAAAATAGAACTGATCAGCAAAACATTAACCTAGGTCTGTATGAGCTCAAAAAACAAAATAGAACTTCATGATATGGCAAAGGGCAATAATAAAATAGATATTGAAAAAAGCATCCTGGTTCTGTTGCAGATGTAAGAATAGCCAAACTGGAGTTTTGGATATCAGTTGTTATGGATTTGAGCCAAATCATCTTCTTTTTGGTCTGTAGAAATCGCTTTAGTTAATCTTTCTGGAATCCAAATCGGCTGCTGTTCTCCCTGTGGAAACACATAAACAGACCCCCGACTCCAGACAATCACTGGGTCAGGACCTTGGTTAATCTCTCTGGAATCCAAATCGGCTGCTGTTCTCCCTGTGGAAACACACAAACAGACCCTCGACTCCAGACAATTACTGGGTCAGGACCTTTCCATTGTCCTGTTAGAATATCCTTCCAAAGTACCTTGGGCTTATGTACATTTTTTGGACACATATGCCTTTCCGCAGCACTAAGTCCTGATGAATCCAAATTTAAAAAGTTTAGATTAAAAAGGGTTATTTTAAGTTTATCTTTGGGGAATATATACCCCTTCCCAATTCCTTCTTTTTGCTTTAATAAGTACATTTTAATAGTTTGATGAGCTCTTTCAACTATGCCTTGTCCCTGTGGATTGTATGGGATTCCTGTTATATGAGTAATGCCAAATGTTGAGCAAAATTGTTTAAAAGAGGTAGAAGTATAACCAGGGGCATTATCTGTTTTTAACTGTTTTGGAACACCCACAGTGGCAAAATTTTGTAAGCAATGAGCTATAACATCTTTAGTTTTTTCTCCGGCATGAAGGGAGCCCATCAAAAATCCAGAAGAAGTATCAACTGTAACATGCAAATATTTTAATTTTCCAAATTCTGGCAAGTGTGTGACGTCCATCTGCCAAATATGGTTAGGTATCAATCCTCTAGGATTGACTCCAAGATTAACTTGTGGTAAAAAGGTCACACAATTTTGACATTGTTTTATTATTTGTCTAGCTTGTTCCTTAGTTATTTTTAAACGCTTTTGTAAAGTATTAGCATTGACATGGAACTTTTTATGAAAATTTATAGCTTCTTCTAGTGTAGAGAAAATATGTATGTCATGTGTAGTTTTATCTGCTAAATCATTGCCCAAACTAAGGGCTCCAGGCAATCCTGTATGTGCCCTGATATGTCCTATAAAGAATGGATCTTTTCTGTCCCAGATTAGACTTTGTATAGTGGAAAGCAAAGAGAAAACAGTAGAAGAAGGGGAAATCCTACCAGCATCTTCAAGAGATACTATAGCATTAACTACATACTGACTATCAGAAAATAAATTAAATACAGAATCTTTAAACATCACAAAAGCTTGTAAAACTGCATTAAGCTCTACCTTTTGAGCTGATTGTTTGGGTACTAAAAATGTAAAAGTTTGATCAGGGGTAACTACTGCTGCTGTACCATTATTTGACCCATCAGTGAATATATTTGGAGCATTCATGATAGGTGTTTTTCTTGTCATTTTTGGAAAAATTACAGGATGCAATGACCAAAAAGACAATAAAGGATTAGATGGTAAGTGGTTATCAAATGAAACATTAGATTTGCACATGATTATTGCCCAAGTATTTAACTCATTAGCTAACTCATCAATTTGATTCATAGTATATGGAGTAATAATTTTATTGGGAGAAATTCCAAACACTCCCTTTGCTGCTTTTATTCCTTTGAGTATTAATTGTCCTACAGCCTCAGGATACCTAGTAAGAATAGTGTTAGGAGAATAAGATAAATGTATCCATAATAATGGACCTTCTTGCCAAAATACTCCTGTAGGAATATTTTTTGTTGGTAGTACAATAAATAATAAAGGCAAACTTATATCAATTCTATCCAAATGCATATTTTCCATATATGTTTCAATGATTTTTAACGCCTTTCTTGCTTCAGGCGTTAACATTCGGGGTGAATTTGGATCTGATGGACCTTTTAGGATATCAAATAAAGGTCCCAACTCTCCTGTTGGTATACCTAAATAAGGCCTTAT
The DNA here is from genome assembly GCF_021218885.2 of Marmota monax. Classification (NCBI taxonomy): domain Eukaryota; kingdom Metazoa; phylum Chordata; class Mammalia; order Rodentia; family Sciuridae; genus Marmota; species Marmota monax. The sequence continues at coordinate 14,098,673 of NW_026694491.1, read as the reverse complement.
CCAATTTATGTCTTCTAATAACTTTTGAAAGTCATTAAGTGATTTGAGTTGATCTACTCGTATTTGAATTTTTGGTGGACGGACCATGGTTGAGGATAATAGAACTCCTAAATAATTAATTGGAAAATTTAATTGTACTTTATCTATTGCTATCTCTAGATTATAATTTTTTAATAAGTTTGTAAGTGTGGCATAACATTCTAGCAATGTGTTTTTATCTTTGTGTGCTAATAATACATCATCCATATAGTGAAATATTTGTAGTTCAGGATTTTGATTTCTAAGTGGCTGGATTACTTTGTTAACATAAATTTGACACATAGTTGGGCTGTTAGCCATCCCTTGAGGGAGTACTTTCCATTCATATCTCTGATCAGGACCTTCATGATTCAGTGCAGGGATAGTAAATGCAAAACGTGGACTATCCTCAGGATGAATTGGAATTGAAAAAAAACAATCTTTAATATCTATAACTAAAACATACCAGGTTTTTGGCAAAGCAGACAACTGAGGAATCCCTGATTGAGCAGGTCCCATAATAACCATCTCATTATTAATGGCTCTTAAATCTTGCAATAATCTCCATTTACCAGATTTCTTTTTGATGACAAAAATGGGAGTATTATGGGGAGATACAGAAGGTTGTATATGTCCTTCTGCTAATTGTTGTTTGACCAGGTCATGGGCTGCTTGTATCTTTTCTTTAGTCAGGGGCCACTGAGGAACCCATACTGGTCTTTCTGATTTCCAAGTAATTTTTATTGTCTCAGTGGCCCTTTCTGAAAATCCAACCCATGTCTGTCTGTTCCTTGATCTATTTGTATTGGTGCTGCTATACCTTGTTCTTGTTTTTCTAATCTTTTTCCTTTCCTAAAACCTTGTCTAGTCATAATAGTGGGTGCATTTTGGTTGATGTTATTTGTTAATGTCAAACCTAATTGATCTAGGACATCTCGTCCCCATAAATTTACGGGAAGATGATCCAATACATATGGCTGTATAGTTCCTTCACATCCTTCAGGATCCTTCCAATCTAATACCATTGCACTTCTATGGGGATTAGTCGCCACTCCTAGGCCTCGAAGCGTTTGAGTGGCTTGTTGTAATGGCCAATGTTTTGGCCATTCTTGACGAGAGATGATGCTAAGGTCTGCACCTGTATCCAGTAGCCCATTAAATTCATGTCCTTGAATATTTAGTTTTAGCATGGGGCGAGAATCTAAATTTAAAGAAAGCATAGCCCAATCTACACCTGTGGAGCCTAATCCCTTGGAACCTCTTTCTACAGTACGACTGGAAAATTTATCATGTAGGCTGGGTATTATTAGTAACTGTGCTATTCTATCTCCTGGTGAAATTACTGATATACCCTTTGGAGAACTGGCTATAATTTTTATTTCACCTTCATAATCGGGATCAATTACCCCAGGACTTATCATAAGTCCTTTTAGAGTAGAAGAGCTGCGTCCCAATAATAAGCCTACTGTTCCTTTGGGAAGAGGTCCTTTCACCCCTGTGGGAATGATTTGAACTCCCATCTCTGGAGTTAGTACTGCTCTGGCGGAGGCGCAGATGTCCAACCCTGCGCTCCCTCTGGTTTGTCTGATGAGGGATCTGATGGACAATGTGTCCTGGGCACTACCCTGATGGGGTTGCTGGGTTCCTCCAGTGCTCCGTATATTTGTGGTTTTGGGCCCCGGAGCATTGGGCCCCCCTGTCCGTTTTTTGGCAATGGAGCCCGATGCCTTTCTCCACGATATCGTGGATAAACACCTGGTCCTTGTTCGTTTTTTGATAATGGAGTACCCTCTATGGTGGTTTGAGAACGGCATTCATTAGCCCAATGTCTCCCTCTACGGCACCGTGGGCAAATACCTGGTATTCTACTCCTTTGATACCTAGTTTTGTTAAACCCTCCTCCAATGGGGCAATTCCTTTTAAAATGTCCTGTTTGTTCACAATTGTAGCATGTTCTTGGCCTGGCATCTAAAGCCTGTTTTACTGCAGCTGCCACAATTTGCCCTTGTTCATTAATGTCTCTGGCATCTAAAGCCTGTTTTACTGCAGCTGCCACGACTTGCTCTTGTTCATTAATGTCTCTACATAATTTAATATATGTGTTTAAATCTTCATGTTTCCATGGTCTAATGATATCTCTGCACCAACGATTCGCTTGCTCATAAGCCAGGTGTTTTAGTAATGGCATTGCTTGTTCTGTATTCCCAAAAACTCTGGTAGCTGTTTGAATAAGCCTATCTACAAATTCAGCATAAGGTTCATTAGCTCCTTGTATTACCTTAGATAATTGACCTTGTAAACCTCCATGTCCTTGTAAAGTCTTCCATGCCTTAATTGCATCTGCAGCAATTTGTGCGTATACGCCAGGATCATATGCAATTTGTTGCTGCTGATCCTCATAAGGTCCCTTTCCTAACAACATATCTAGATTTCTCTGAGGATAACCAGCTGCTGCATTTCGCCTAGCCGTCTCCTTGCAAAATTCCTCATTGGCAACCTTCCATAACAGGTATTGTCCTCCATTTAGCACAGCTTTACACATATTAGCCCAATCTGCTGGCGTCATGTTCAAGTTGTTAATGGATTCGACCAAGCTTACAGTGAAGGGTGCTTGAGGACCATAGGTTGTTACAGCCTCTTTTAGCTGCTTCACTGTTTTGAAATTTAAAACTTGGTAAAATCGCTGCCCTCCTGCCTCAAATACAGGGCATGTTAATATTTGAGACCTTGTCTCAGGATCCCAACTATCAACTGCGGGGGTTGGGGGCCTCCCAGCATATGGAGGTGGCGCTGTTGGTTGGACACTTACGCCCTCTGGTGATAGAAAGGTGTTAGTAGCAGTCTCCTGTAGAGGTGGTGCTGTTGGTTGGACACTTACACCCTCTGGTGATAGAAAGGTGTTAGTAGCAGTCTCCTGTTGTAACTTTCCCCCTGATGGCTTTTTCTGTTTTACACTTTCTTTCTCTGTCTGACTAGCTTGAGAGGCCTTCTCTTTTACTTGACTCTTTTCCTCTGTCTGACTAACTTGAGAGACCTTCTCTTTTACTTGAATCATTATGTCTTCTTCTTCCTCTACCATTGTCTGAACTGAAGGCTTTGGACTAAGCAAACAAGATATGAACGTCCACAATGGCAATGTGCCAACTGGCAGAGTCCCTGGGCTTTTCTTTTCTATTCTTTTTAAATCTTCACCATGATGGTTCCATTGTGATATATTTAACAACTCCTCCTTAAAAAGCCATGGGCTACATTTTTGTATTGTATCAACGTATGCCCTGATTGTTCTTGATTTTACTGAGATGCCTCCTTCCTCTAACAATTTACTTAACACTCTTTCAGTTTGTTTTTTACTAATTTCTGATCCCATATTTCTACTATAATACAACCCAACAAGATGACGCCAAACAAAACCGAGACAGAATGAAATAAAAAGGGAACAACAAAAAGTCATTATAGCCTTTCTATCCTCCTGACATGGGCATCCGTCCTTTCTCCCTATCTGTTCCTCAGATGTAAATAGTTTTTCCTCAGATGTGAGCGGTTTTTCTTCCGTCTCACTCATCTCCAGGGACAGGCAACTTAAAACAAAAGTGAAACAAAATAACAAAAGAAGAATCTTAAAATGGCTACCCATCCTCTCGCCCTGCCCTCAGGGGCGAGCAGTTCACTTACCCTCAGTAGCTCCCCGTACGGGCCACCAAATGCCGCAGTCTGGCTGGGCACAATCAGGAGCCACTTGTCAAAAGAAACTAACTTTATTTTTAGAACCACACACGACAAACAAAATAGTCTCTCAGGAAAAACCCTCAGAGCCTCAACTGCCACTACCGGCTTTCCACAAGCCTCTCTCTCCCCCACCAGCTTCTCTCCACCTCCCACAATCCTCCTGCTCTTGAGGCCGGTTGGCTGGGTCACGTGGGCGGAGCCAAAAAAGTCCCCCAATGAGCAGCTCCGTGGTCTGAAAGGGCAGGGAAACAGCCCAATGAGCATCACCGCAGAGGAGCCAATCAGCTAGATGTTGCTGGGGCCGAGGAGCCAATCAGCTAGATGTTGCTGGGGCCGCTGTGAGCCAATCATCAGCCAGCAGCTGGAAGTTTGCTGGCAGCTGGAAGTTTGCTGGGGCCCCTTTGGCTGTGGCTCTCAACAAGTTTCTTTATCCACACATCTCCTGAAGGACATTTTGATTGCTTTCATGTTTTGGTAACTATAAATAAAGCCAGTATAAAGATCTCTGCAGGTTTGGATGTGGACATAATTTTTTAATTTGTTCTAATTAGTAATACATGACAGTAGAATGCATTTTGACACATTGTACACTGATAGAGCACAATTTATCCTTCCTCTGGCTGAACATGGTGCAGAGTCATCACTAGTGTAATCATACATGTATATATGTCTCATTCCACTATCTTTCCCATCCTAACACCCACTCCCCTCTTCTTACTCTCCTCTGCACAATTCAAAGTCCCTTCATTTTTCCCTACCTCCTACCCCCATTATGGATTAGCAGCCGCTTATCAGAAAAAACATTTGGTCATTGCTTTTTTTCAGTTTGGCTTATTTCACTTAACATGAAATACTACAGCTCCATCTATTTACCGTCAAATGCTATAATTTCATTCTTCTTTATGGCATAATTTCATATTATGTGTAATATTCAATTGTGTATATGTACCACATTTTCTTTATTCATTTATCTGTTAAATCGCGTAGTATGCTGGTTTAAAGTCCTTTGGGTATAGACGAGGAGTGGGGTAGCTGGGTTAAATGGTGGTTCCATTACAAGATTCCTGAGGAAACTCTATACTGCTTTTCAGAGTGGCTGTACCAATTTGCAGTCCCACCAGCAATGTATGAGTGTATCTTTTTTCCCACATCCTCACCAACACTTATTATTGCTTGTATTCTTGATAATTACCATTCTGACTAGAGTGAGATGAAATCTTAAGGTTTGATTTGCATTTCTCTAATTGCTAGAGATGATAAACAGTTTTTCATATGTTTGTTGACTAATTGTATTTCTTCTTCTGTGAAGTTTCTGTTCAGTTCCTTAGTCCATATGTTGATTGAGTTGTTTGTTTTTTTTTTTTTTTTTGGTGTTGTTTTTTTTAGTTCTTAATATATCCTGGAGATTAATGCTGTATCTGAGGTGCATGTGGTAAAGATTTTATCCCAAGATTTTTGGTTGAAAAAAAGCTTTTTAGTTTGAATCCATCCCATTTATTTTTTTTTAATTTTTTATTGTTGGTTGTTCAAAACATTACATAGTTCTTGATATATCATATTTCGCCCTTTGATTCAAGTGGGTTATGAGCTCCCATTTTTACCCCATATACAGATTGCAGAATCACATCAGTTACCCATCCATTGATTTACATATTGCCATACTAGTGTCTGTTGTGTTCTGCTGCCTTTCCTATCCTCTACTATCCCCCCTCCCCTCCCCTCCCCTCTTCTCTCTCTGCCCCCTCTACTGACATTCATTTGTCCCCCTTGTATTATTTTTCCCTTTCCCCTCACTTCCTCTTGTATGTACTTTTGTATAACCCTGAGGGTCTCCTTCCATTTCCATGCAATTTCCCTTCTCTCTCCCTTTCCCTCCCACCTCTCATCCCTGTTTAATGTTAATCTTCTTCTCATGCTCTTCAACCCTACTCTGTTCTTAGTTACTCTCCTTATATCAAAGAAGACATTTGGCATTTGTTTTTTAGGGATTGGCTAGCTTCATTTAGCATAATCTGCTCTAATGCCATCCATTTCCCTGCAAATTCTATGATTTTGTCATTTTTTAATGCAGAGTAATACTCCATTGTGTATAAATGCCACATTTTTTTTTTATCCATTCGTCTGTTGAAGGGCATCTAGGTTGGTTCCACAGTCTTGCTATTGTGAATTGTGCTGCTATGAACATCGATGTAGCAGTGTCCCTGTAGCATGCTCTTTTTAGGTCTTTAGGGAATAGACCGAGAAGGGGAATAGCTGGGTCAAATGGTGGCTCCATTCCCAGCTTTCCAAGAAATCTCCATACTGCTTTCCAAATTGGCTGCACCAATTTGCAGTCCCACCAGCAATGTACAAGTGTACCCTTTTCCCCACATCCTCGCCAGCACTTGTTGTTGTTTGACTTCATAATGGCTGCCAATCTAACTGGAGTGAGATGGTATCTTAGGGTGGTTTTGATTTGCATTTCTCTGACTGCTAGAGATGGTGAGCATTTTTTCATGTACTTGTTGATTGATTGTATGTCCTCCTCTGAGAAGTGTCTGTTCAGGTCCTTGGCCCATTTGTTGATTGGGTTGTTTGTTCTCTTATTGTCTAATTTTTTGAGTTCTTTGTATACTCTGGATATTAGGGCTCTATCTGAAGTGTGAGGAGTAAAGATTTGTTCCCAGGATGTAGGCTCTCTATTTACCAACGGCATTTCTTGTAGAAATAGAGAAAGCAATCATGAAATTCATATGGAAAAATTAAAGACCCAGAATAGCAAAAACAATGCTAAGTAGGAAGTGTGAATCAGGTGGTATAGCGATACCAGACTTCAAACTATACTACAGAGCAATAGTAACAAAAACAGCAGGGTACTGGTACCAAAACAGGTGGGTGGACCAATGGTACAGAATAGAGGACACAGAAACCAATCCACAAAACTACAACTATCTTATATTTGATAAAGGGGTTAAAAGCATGCAATGGAGGAAGGATAGCATCTTCAACAAATGGTGCTGGGAAAACTGGAAATCCATATGCAACAAAATGAATCCATCCCATTTATTGATTCTTGATTTTACTTCTTGCACTTTAGAAGTCACAAATTTTTAATTCATTTCAGTAAATACTAGTAAGTACTATTGCTGAATCATATGGTAAGGATGTAAGTATTTTATAAGAAATGTTTAAATTGTCTTCCACAGTGACTACGTAATTTTGCATTCCCACCAGCAAGGGAGATTTTCTTTGCTTTACATGTTTACTTTCATTTGTTATTATCAGTGTTTCAAAATTTGGTCTTTCTAAAACGTATATTAGTATATTATGGTTATTTTAATTTGCACTTCAAAATTAGTATGATGTATATATTTTCCTACTTTTTTAAAACCATCTCTATGCTTTCTTTAATGAGTATATCTGGTCAGTCTCTTGCCCATTTTTTAATTAATCTGTGCATTTTCTTATTGTTGACTTTTCATTGTTCTTTGTATATACTGAATAACAGTCTTTTATCAACCCTATATTTTTCAAGTATCTTCTCCTACTCTGTAGCTTGTTCTCCCACTTTCTTGACATAGTCTTTTGATAGAGTAGAAGTCTTTAATAACATGTTTATCTTATTGATTTTTTTCATTAATCAAATGTTTGATGTTTGATCTAAAAAGTCATCCCATATCCAAGGTTATCTAGGTTTTTCTGCTATGTTATCTTATAGGAATTTTATACTTTCACATTTTATGTTTAGTTCTATTATCAATTTTGAGTTAATGTTTGGTGAAGAATTTAAGGTCTGTCTAGATTCATGTTTTTTAAGTGTGGGTGTCCAACTAGTCTAGAACCATTTGTTAAAAATACAATCTTTGCTTCATTGTACTGCCTTTTCTCTTTTGTCAAAGATCAGATCATTCTATTTCTCTATTTTCTGGCCTATACATTCTATTCTGTTGCTATATTTGTCTCATTTTTTACCTATTACCTTACTATCTTGGTTATTGTAATTGTCCAATTCAGTCTTGGAGTTGGACAGTGTCAGTCCCTTAACTTTTTCTTCTTTAATATTGTGTTAGCTATTCTAATTTTTTGCATCTATACATAAACTTTAGAATAGATTTATTAATGTATACAAAAAAACTTGCTGGGATTTGATTTTGGATTAAGTTGAATCCTTAGATCAATAGAGGAAGAACTGACATCTTGTCAATACTAAGTTTTCTTACCTGTGAATATGGGTTATCTCTCTCCTTTTATGTATTTTTCTTTGAAATCTTTCATCAGGGTTTTGTAGATTTCCTCAAAGGACCAATTAATTCTTAAAATTGGAGTCTTGTTCATTGAGTCCACTTGTCCCTAGTGACCATTAACATCATTGTGTAAAGATTACTACACTATTTTGTGTAAGATTTGGGCAATTATTTCTTAAAGACTAGGATTAATGGAAAACTCTTGCTTTCTGACTTTTTTTAAATTGTTACCTACTTTCTTAATATTTTATTTTTTAGTTATAGTTGGACACAAGACCTTTATTTCACTTGTTCATTTTTTTAATGTGGTGCTGAGGATCGAACCCAGGGTCTAACATGTGCCAGGCAAGCGCTCTACTGCTGAGCCACAACTCCCACCCTTGTTACAGACTTTTGATCACATTTTGATAATTGTTATAATTATAATCCTTATCAAGATTTGGGGAAAATGTAATTTTAGGTGTTCCAGATCATGAAAGTTATCTCCTAACTCTTTTGTATTAGCCCTTTTGTCACTACATTTTACTAAGACAATGAAAATTCATCTCTATTTCTGAAGAAAATGGTAACTTTCAGCAGTATTATTTTAATTATCTGCTAAGTAAGAGTTTATCTCATATTATCATTCTTTTCATAATGCAGCCTTTTATACTTCCAATTCCAGCATAAGTTTCTACTTTTGATTTTCCTATGTGCATTTTGAAGAAAATGATAAAATGCACATCAGGAGCTCTAAAACTTACTTTGTGCATGTCAGGATACTGTAAATTTTAAACAAACTGTACATTTTTCTCTGCAAAATCAACTGCATTTTCTGAGAAATACATTGTGTGCTTATTTATGTCTTAGACATATGGTAATTTTTAAGTATGTACTCTTCATATCAAGATTAACATTTTGTTTTCTATTTCTAATAGGCATTCTCTACTTGAAGTGTTACCTTCTCTAAAAATCCTTAATGGTGATAAGGTAAACTCTCATTCAGAAATCCACACTCAAGAACACTCTCATCTAGAATCAAGACGTTTGCTTGCATTTTGTCAGTCCCAAATTCGGGAATTTAACTTACTAAATGAAAAGTATATCAATGGAAATAGGTAAGATTCTTATCTCCTCCTGGTAGTATTTAAAATAAAGTAAAATATACACATAATTTTTAAATATGCTGATTGTCACAATCATGCTGTTTTTGCTTTAAGTCAGTGTGTTTCAGGGGATATTCTACCTTTAGAAAAACTTCTAGACATCATGGTTTTATTCTTAGAAATACATCAATATATATTTTGAGTGTAATTTGATATATTTCAATGCTAAAATATTAGATAAAACAGATAGAAACTTGAAAAAAGTTTTAAGACACTGCAAACATTCATTCTATTAGTTATCAATAATCAGTTGTAAATTTATTTAACAATTATTATGGGCAAGACTATCCTCAAAGAATTCACAGATTAACATAAAAGAAAATTAGGTAAATAAAATGTTACAATTGAGTAAAACAAGTTTTGTAACATAATATATATTAAATTTTAAGGTACATATAATAAATATATGTGTATATTAAGGTATTACAGGACCAAATTTTAAGATACATGTACTAAATATATGTATATATTAAGGTATTACAGCACCACACTGGAAAAATGCAGTCAACTCTTACATGTATTCAGAGCACAGAAGCTGAATCGTAATCAGATACTGAAGAAAGAGAACTTTCTTTTCCCCACCCCACCTTGAATCCTGGTGGAATTACAATGAATGAATTATAAGCTGGGTGTAGTAGTGTACACCTATACAGCTCAGGAGACTGCTTGAAGCAAGAGTATTGCAAGTTCAAGCCAGCCTTGACAACTTAGTGGGACCCTAAGCAACTGGAGAGACCCTGTCTCTAAAATTAAAAATACAAAAAAGGGACGGGGATGTGGCTTAGTGGTTGAGTATCCCTGGGTTCAATCCATGGTAATAAATAAATAAATAAATAGAATTATAATTGATCTTTTTAAAACTGGATTTTAAAATTTGCATTTCTTCATAAAATACAAATAAGCTACAAGAAATGTTTTCACATTTTTTCACTTATGATGAGTCTCCCTTATAACAGGAAAAATAATATGTCCTGTATCAGTGAATTCAGCACCTTACCATAAACATTTGATATCACTGTGTACCTTTTCTGAATTTTTAGTAAATAAAATGAGTAAAATACAAAATATGAAAAATATATTGAGGGAATCTTTGCTAATGCCTAGTAATTAACTTTACGAACACAGAAACTATCTAATTATATTTACATTGTTAGGATATAATTATAGCTTCCATTTTGTTTGTTGTGATGAAATATTTTTATGTAGTGCATTATTTCAGAAGAAAAATAAACAAACTTGTGACTATATATTAAATATATCCATAAAATATATGTTTGAAATAAGTAAAACATTTTCAAAATATGATAGGTTTAAAGGAAGATAAATAAAATGTCTCTAAGAATAATGCTCATATATCCTTTACATTTGTTATTGACAAACACATGAAAGTTTGAGTAATTACATAAATCACAATATACAAAAGAGAAATCCACAATTTTTTAAGAGAATCTCACCTATTTATGTCTTAAAATATTTGAAATCTCTTTGCAATGGATTGTTTTTCCAAAGAAAAATAGAAATATAAACTTTCCCATAACATAAATTCTTTGTTTAAAAGTCCAATACAAATATTTTGTGTGGCAAGAGTCAATGTAGAAAGTACTTTTTAAATTTATTTCATAAATAACTTCTCCAAATTTAGGCAGCCATGATTTCTCATGTTTATGGTAATAAAAGCATGAATTTTTCTCATTCAGTTGTACCAAAAATATCTTGAATAAAAATGGTCCTAAATCTTCCAGACATTTTGTCTGGACTGACAGTTCTAAATTAAATTTAAAAAATTTTAAGATTTTGTTTATAATGAGGTGAATTTTATAAATAACTAGAAGTAATTTACAGTGAATGTTTTAATTAATTTTAGTGTTCATTTTAGGCCATAAACAAAATTTATTTGCAAAATCTATTGAAGTTTTATACTTACTGAATATTATTTAATACTAAATGGTCTCATCATTTATTTGTTCAGGGATGTGTTCACCTTGGATATTGCAGAAAATTTCTGTTATTATTTTAAGAAGTTGATGACACTTAGTAATGAATGCAGATATGCACATGAACATGGGGATATAAGTATCACTAAGAGAGATGAATCAGAAACCCAGAAAAATCATTTGGCCCTTCCAAGCAGTGACTTCATACTGCAAGATGAAGTCTTCCACTCTAGCACCAACAAACATAGAACAGACTCATCAGGAATTTCTGAGCAGTGGATGGACCCTTCCTTTAATAATTCCCCAATAAGCTACTCCTCTGCATATGAAGTTGTGGAAGGAAGAAGTCAGGAAAAATTAGTAGGCCTGAAGAAAGAAGATGGTAAGACAAAAAGCATCCCCACCAAAGGAAGTTCATTCATGGAAACAGAAACGACAAATTCTCTGCTGAGGAATCACCAGCATATGGAACAGAATGAAAAAATGTAAGATTTGTAAGTCATATTCTTTGCAGATGTTATGTTTACTATTTTTGATGGATGATATTAAGTCAATGGTGCTAAATAATAAGTTGGTCAAGGTTTAAATCACTATAATATTTTATATCAATTCCCTTAACTATGTTTTTATGATGTGTACAAATTAATCACCATGCAGATTAATTTGATTAAATTTTGTCTAGTTTTGATTTGATTTCTAGTATTACTTCACTAAAATTGAGTAAATGTGAAATTTTTCTTGCCTTGTAATTTCTAAATAACTGAGATAATTTGAAAGAGAAATAAAATATTACATTCTAAAATAATTAAATGATACTTTCTGAATAATCAAGTAATTTATTTAAAAACTATACCTTTGTATTTGCTAAGTATTTTCCCACTGTAGTAAAACATTTAATAAGCATGTGTGCAGATATTTGTATACTGTAATTTTCTTGGCATAACAGTTTTGTAAGGTACAGAACTAATCTTCATGATTAATCACATAAAATTCCTTGCAATTATTAAACACTTTTATATTTGAAGGCTAATGGCTGGCTTTTATTGCTTATTGAACCAGCAAAGGTTGATTTTCACTTTGGCCTATCAACTTCTTGATCTCTTTTTTGTTTTTTTGTTTTCCTTCGTGTCTAGCCAATGAGAGGGAAAAAATGTCAGACTCAGCTTTTCTGACAGTGATTGGTGCTGAGCTGAACAGGGAAGGAGTCAGAATATCACAGTAGCTATTTTTGCTTTCCCCAGTCTTCCTACTTTGAGAAGTTATCAGTGTATGCAGTGATTGCCTTTCTGGGAGTTTTAAATAGTTTAATATTCTAAAACTGATGTTTATTTCCTATTATAGAAATAATATTTTATTTAAAAATGGCTTTACTGTTTCCTGATTTATACTTTACTGATTTATTTAATTGATTGCTTTTGCTTCAAACACTGCAGACATTGCCTATTGAAATTTTATATAAAAATACTTGGAACTTCTGAATGATAAATAAAGTAGCTAAAGGATAATAGTATGTAGGGATGAATAAGTGAAAACAGAGATAAATCAGACTTCAAGAATAAAGGAAAAGAAAATGTATACTCACCTACTAAAATTTGCCATTTAGTAATTCAGAAAGATGTACTGTAGGCTATGTCAAAGTTTCCTAAGCCTGATTTATGAATACTCTTATGCTAAGGATATTTCTTACTTTATGATATTTGCTAAGAAAAGATGATGATTATGATGATGATAGTAATCCAATAATAAATCAAACTAGCATTAGCAAATAATTGTATCATTACTTTTCTAAAGTCCCACAAATAAACTGTAGTCATGTATGATAGAAGAATTGCTTAAGTAGACTTTGTCTTAAACCAGATTGTATGAGGGAAGGACAAAATTTCATTGGGTTTGATAAATTACAAAACTATTGAAAACTGTTTCAAGAGAGCATTGGAAAATAGAATCCTTTCTCCACCTTACATCTTTAATCCAAATTCGGGAATTTGAAAAGAGAGTAAGACAGAATTGTTAACACTTTGACTATATTCTATGCCTCATTAATATTCCTGCAGTAATCTTTGTGGGAAAGGGAAAAATTCCAGTTAGAAAGAGTTAAGTGATAAACACAGCATGTACTCATTTATTATCAGTGTACATATTCATCACACTTTTCTATTATTGCTGCATAGACTAGGGGGATATGAAAACCACAGCACTGACTAATTTTGTGCCTGAAATTGGCAAGTAGGCATGGGCTAGGAGAACATTAGACTTCACTTTTGGGCTTTAAGAGGGTATTTTAACTATTTATTTATCTCTTCTCATTGTCACCCTCCACCCAGATCAAAATCCTCAGTATCATACAAAATCTCTATTATATTTCTCTTAAAGAAATAAACAAAACCCCCTTTTACCTATATCCCTCACATTAATATTGGCTTATTTGCTCTTTTAAATTAGAAAGTTTACATATTTTTTTTCTTCTATAACTAGAGTTAGACAAAAGAAGGATTTTTGTTTTAAGGAGCACTATATGCAGTTCATGTTTAAAATATAGGTTATGAATACCTCTTATGTACAAGTGTATATTCATGCAGATTAAAACTTTTCTTTCTCCTCTTTGTAGCAGGGCAGCGGTAGTAATCCAGGCACACTGGCGTGGTTACCTTGTGCGCAGACAGATCAGTTTCTCTACGCGGAGGCATACTGCTGCAGTAGAACCCCTGCCAAATTCCTTCATCAATATTCTGACTATTTTGAAGAAAGAAAAAAGAAAAAATACTATGAATATCCAAGAACAGAGGGAGAGGGCTGCTGTTCTTATTCAGGTTAATTTTAATCTTTTGATAACATGGTTAGTCATAAAAGATTTATTGGTCATCTTTCACTAGATTATTCTGTTTAAAAACAAGCCCCAAATCTAAGTGATTTACAGTTACATGACATGTGACATACAGGCTGTCGGTTAGTTGTAGATTGGCTGTGGTTCTGCCTAGTATCTAGATTGAAGGAATAGTCTTTAAAACTAAAATAGCATTTTTATGGCTGTGTCAAGGTGAACCACACAGTCATATTTAAAATATCTCCTCAAATGTGTCATTTATCAAATTGTTAAGATTTGGTTAGCCCAAGCAGGTCTCATTTGACCCAATTTGTAGTTATTTCTAGAAGTCTATCAAAATAATTGTTAAAGTTCTTCAAATACCCATTTTATTTAAAAATTTAGAAAGAGACATAGATTTAGTCAATGTCACCAAGACCAGATGTCGAACTGAATTTTAACTAGATTATATTCTTTTTAATTTATTCATTCTTTTTTTTCAATTTGATGGGTAATTTTCTAGCCATAGAATATAAAATCACAAACAAATTTTTGCTAAAAAGGCATTTACATTCTGATGGAAGAGGCAAACATAAACTAAATAAATATATAAAATAAGATCTGGAGGGGGATCCAACATGGCGGCGAGAGGGGAGGCAGCGCTTTCAGTACCTCCTCAACAAAGGGGTCAGAGAGACGCATGGATACGCTTAGATATGGCCTGCTGAGAAACTCCTAGCAAAATTCCACTAAAGAGAGACCGGCCGGGAATTGGAAGGATTTTTGGAGGTGACAGTCTGCGCTAGACGAGTGAATCTCCGCCACGCAGCGCAGAGGTCCAGACCCGCCAGCCGCTGCCCGCGCGACTCGGCGACTGTCGGCTGCCTGCACGCGGCCCGCGTCAGGGCGGATAGCCTCCGAGGCGCAGCGCAGCAGGAGCGGTGTAGGGACTCTAGGAAGAGGTCTCTCGCCAAGCCTTCATGAAATAGCAAACCGGGAGCTGAAACCAACCAAAGACAGACCAGTCCCACCCCTCCCTTCGGACACTCTGGCAAGGAGCCTGGGGCCTGCCATAGCAGAGTGGTGACATCACCGGAGTTCCGCCAACAGAATTCCTTCCCAGTGGAATCCACATTAGCAGGTGTGTGACTCCCACCCCCTCCAGATACAAGCAGCCAGGAAACCACCGGGGGCGTGTCTGTAGGGAAGCAGAGGGGATTCCAGATCCCCACCTCCCCTTAACGCCAGCGGCGACACCCAAGATCTTAGCCGCCAGTTTCTGGGGGCGTGCCCACCAAAGGGGTCCTGAAAAATTAAACTGTTGGTTCCCAGATCACCCCACCACAGCACTGGGGCTTAATTGAATGACAGAGAGGGTGTTCATCATTCGGGATATAGGACACGCGGTGGGGCTGTAAGTGTAATCAGATCCTTGGGGAACCGCCTCTGGTGAACAGGACCTGGCTGGCTGGCTGGGAGGAGGAACAGGGGGAGGGGCCGGATAAGTGAAAGGGCTCTGGACTAACAGGATTGAGAGACTCCCAGGAGCCACCATACAGGGATTTCTGTCAGCACATAGAGGGCAGAAGCTCAGCTCAGAGGGCACAGCTCCGCCTATTGGAAGAGAAGAAAATGGGATTCAGCCATAGAACAGGGGATGCCAGCATGGCAGAGATCTGATGTCATCGGAGAGCGGCCGAGGAGAAAACTTCATCGGTGCCAGCGGCGACGGAAACAGTTGGTCCCCTGGTAGGGAGGGTGAGTCACAGATACCCGAGTCTCTCTCGCTTTGTCGTCGAGCCAGAGGCGAGGAGAGGGGCCGCCGCCCACGCCCGCAAGGTAGGAAGACCTGCGACCAACCTGCAGATCAGGCCCAGCGGTCTGCAGGCGTGGTAAGAGGGGCAGGGCAGAGCCACCGCCCGCGCTGGCAAGGTAAGCAGACCTGAGACAGACCTGTGGATCAGGCCCAGTGGCCTGCCAGCGTGGTACACACTTCACCCCAACTGGAGTAGGGGCAGAGCAGAGCCTTAGCCCGCGCCCAGATCAGGCCCAGCGGCTCGCCTGTGTGGTGGTCAAGTGACCCCAATTGGAGTGGGGGCGGAGCGGAACTGACACCCTTGCCCACAAGGTGGGCAGAACTGCGACCAACCTGCAGATCAGGCCTAGCGGTCCCCGGGCGTGGTAGGAGGGGCAGGGCAGAGCCTTCGCCCCCACCTGCAAGGTAGGCAGACCTGCGACAGAACAGTGGATCAGGCCCAGGGGTCCGCGGGCGTGGTAGACACCTCACACCAATTGGAGGAGGGGCAGAGCAGAGCCCCTGCCCACACCTGCAAGGGAGAATTTTCAACTATTCAAGAGCAACATAAATATATAGGGGGGGGAAAAATTTCAAAAACACAATAGTTTCACCAAGAAGAAAGAAACGCAAGCAGTATGAAAAGACAAGGAAAGAAAGGACTACAAGCAATGCAGGTCAGCTCAACTTTAGAAGAGGTAACAGCTGCAGCAGATGGAATGTCAGATAAAGAATTCAGGATATATATGCTTCAGATGATCTGGAGTATCAAGGAAGAAATTAGACAGCAAAATCAGACAATGAAAGATCACTTCGACAAGGAATTACACAAACAAATCCAGGAAGCAAAGGATCAACTATACAGGGAGATAGAGGTTATAAAAAACAAACAAACAGAAATCCTAGAAATGCAGGAAGCAATAAACCAACTTAAAAACTCAATTGAGAGTACTACCAGCAGAGTAGAACACTTAGAAGATAGAACATCAGACAATGAAGACAAAGTATTTCAACTTGAAAAGAACATAGACAGCTCAGCAAGACTGTTAAGAAACCATGAGCAGAACATCCAAGAAATATGGGATAACATTAAGAGACCAAACTTAAGAGTCATTGGGATACAGGAAGGTATAGAACTCCATACCAAAGGAATGAGCAATTTATTTAATGAAATAATATGAGAAAACTTCCCAGACTTGAAGAATGAGACAGAATCCCAAATTCTAGAAGCCTACAGGACGCCGAATGTGCAAAATTATAAGAGATCCACACCTAGACACATTATAATGAAGATGCCCAACATACAGAATAAGGAGAGAATTTTAAAAGCTACAAGAGAAAGGAAGCAGATTACATTTAGGGGCAAGCCAATCAGGATAACAGCTGATCTTTCAACACAGACTCTGAAAGCTAGAAGATCCTGGAATAACATATTTCAAACACTGAAAGAAAATGGGTTCCAACCAAGAATTGTGTATCCAGCGAAATTAAGCTTCAGGATGGAAGATGAAATTAAAACCTTCCACGACAAACAAAAGTTAAAAGAATATGCAGCTAGAAAACCATCTCTTCAAAACATCCTCAGCAAAACATTACAGGAAGAGGAAATGGAAAATAACAATGAAAACCAACAGTGGGAGGTAGGACAGTAAAGGGGGGGGAATAATCAAAGAGGAAAACAAACCATGTTTAGTAACATAAATAAACAAATATGGCTGGAACAACAACCCATATCTCAATAATAACCCTAAATGTTAATGGCTTAAACTCACCAATTAAGAGACACAGGCTAGTAGAATGGATCTCAAAACAAGACCCAACAATATGCTGCCTACAGGAGACGCATTTGATAGGAAAAGACATACATAGGCTGAAGGTGAAAGGTTGGGAAAAATCATATCACTCATATGGACTTCGGAAAAAAGCAGGAGTGTCCATACTCATATCAAATAAAATAGATTTCAAGCCAAAGTTAATCAAAAGGGATAAAGAGGGACACTACATACTGCTTAAGGGAACCATACACCAACAAGACATAACAATCATAAATATATATGCCCCAAACAATGGCGCAGCTATGTTCATCAAACAAACTCTTCTCAAGTTCAAGAGTCTAATAGACCACCATACAATAATCATGGGAGACTTCAACACACCTCTCTCGCCACTGGACAGATCTTCCAAACAAAAGTTGAATAAGGAAACTATAGAACTCAATAACACTATTAATAACCTAGACTTAATTGACATATATAGAATATACCACCCAACATCAAGCAGTTACACTTTTTTCTCAGCAGCACATGGATCCTTCTCAAAAATAGATCATATATTATGTCACAGGGCAACGCTTAGACAATATAAAGGAGTAGAGATAATACCATGCATCTTATCTGACCATAATGGAATGAAACTGAAAATCAACGATAAAAGAAGGAAGGAAAAAGCATACATCACTTGGAGAATGAACAATAGGTTACTGAATGATCAATGGGTTCTAGAAGACATCAAGGAGGAAATTAAAAAATTCTTAGAGATTAATGAAAACACAGACACAACATATCGGAATCTGTGGGACACATTGAAAGCAGTTCTAAGAGGAAAATTCATTGCTTGGAGTTCATTCCTTAAAAAAAGAAAAAACCAACAAATAAATGATCTCATGCTTCATCTCAAAATTCTTGAAAAAGAAGAGCAAAACAACAGCAAAAGGAGTAGAAGGCAAGAAATAATTAAAATCAGAGCTGAAATTAATGAAATCGAAACAAAAGAAACAATTGAAAAAATTGACAAAACTAAAAGTTGGTTCTTTGAAAAAATAAACAAAATCGACAGACCCTTAGCGATGCTAGCGAAGAGAAGAAGAGAGAGAACTCAAATTACTAGCATACGGGATGAAAAAGGCAATATCACAACAGACACTTCAGAAATACAGAAGATAATCAAAAATTATTTTGAATCCTTATACTCCAATAAATTAGAAGATAGTGAAGGCATCGATAAATTTCTGAAGTCATATGATCTGCCCAGATTGAGTCAGGAGGATATAGACAACCTAAACAGACCAATATCAATTGAGGAAATAGAAGAAACCATCAAAAGACTACCAACGAAGAAAAGCCCAGGACCGGATGGGTATACAGCAGAATTTTACAAAACCTTTAAAGAGGAACTAATACCAATACTTTTCAAGCTACTTCAGGAAATAGAAAAAGAGGGAGAACTTCCAAATTCATTCTACGAGGCCAACATCACCCTGATACCTAAACCAGACAAAGACACTTCAAAGAAAGAAAACTTCAGACCAATATCTCTAATGAACCTAGATGCAAAAATCCTCAATAAAATTCTGGCGAATCGGATACAAAAACATATCAAAAAAATTGTGCACCATGATCAAGTAGGATTCATCCCTGGGATGCAAGGCTGGTTCAATATACGGAAATCAATAAATGTTATTCACCACATCAATAGACTTAAAAATAAGAACCATATGATCATCTCGATAGATGCGGAAAAAGCATTCGACAAAGTACAGCATCCCTTTATGTTCAAAACTCTAGAAAAACTAGGGATAACAGGAACATACCTCAATATTGTAAAAGCAATCTATGCTAAGCCTCAGGCTAGCATCATTCTGAATGGAGAAAAATTGAAGGCATTCCCTCTAAAATCTGGAACAAGACAGGGATGCCCTCTCTCACCACTTCTGTTCAACATAGTTCTCGAAACACTGGCCACAGCAATTAGACAGACGAAAGAAATTAAAGGCATAAAAATAGGAAAAGAAGAACTTAAATTATCACTATTTGCAGATGATATGATTCTATACCTAGCAGACCCAAAAGGCTCTACAAAGAAACTATTAGAGCTAATAAATGAATTCAGCAAAGTGGCAGGATATAAAATCAACACGCATAAATCAAAGGCATTCCTGTATATCAGCGACAAATCCTCTGAAATGGAAATGAGGACAACCACTCCATTCACAATATCTTCAAAAAAAATAAAATACTTGGGAATCAACCTAACAAAAGAGGTGAAAGACTTATACAATGAAAACTACAGAACCCTAAAGAGAGAAATAGAAGAAGATCTTAGAAGATGGAAAAATATACCCTGTTCATGGATAGGCAGAACTAACATCATCAAAATGGCAATATTACCAAAAGTTCTCTATAGGTTTAATGCAATGCCAATCAAAATCCCAATGGCATTTCTTGTAGAAATAGAGAAAGCAATCATGAAATTCATATGGAAAAACAAAAGACCTAGAATAGCAAAAACAATGCTAAGCAGGAATTGTGAATCAGGCGGTATAGCGATACCAGACTTCAAACTATACTACAGAGCAATAGTAACAAAAACAGCATGGTACTGGTACCAAAACAGGCGGGTGGACCAATGGTACAGAATAGAGGACACAGAAACCAATCCACAAAACTACAACTATCTTATATTTGATAAAGGGGCTAAAAGCATGCAATGGAGGAAGGATAGCATCTTCAACAAATGGTGCTGGGAAAACTGGAAATCCATATGCAACAAAATGAAACTGAATCCCTTTCTCTCGCCATGCACAAAAGTTAATTCAAAATGGATCAAGGAGCTTGATATCAAATCAGAGACACGCCGTCTGATAGAAGAAAAAGTTGGCTACGATCTACAGTCGGTGGGGTCGGGCTCCAAATTCCTCAATAGGACACCCATAGCACAAAAGTTAATAACTAGAATCAACAAATGGGACTTACTCAAACTAAAAAGTTTTTTCTCAGCTAAAGAAACAATAAGAGAGGTAAATAGAGAGCCTACATCCTGGGAACAAATCTTTACTCCTCACACTTCAGACAGAGCCCTAATATTCAGAGTATACAAAGAACTCCAAAAATTAGACAATAAGATAACTAACAACCCAATCAACAAATGGGCCAAGGACCTGAACAGACACTTCTCAGAGGAGGACATACAATCAATCAACAAGTACATGAAAAAATGCTCACCATCTCTAGCAGTCAGAGAAATGCAAATCAAAACCACCCTAAGATACCATCTCACTCCAGTAAGATTAGCAGCCATCATGAAGTCAAACAACAACAAGTGCTGGCGAGGATGTGGGGAAAAGGGTACACTTGTACATTGCTGGTGGGACTGCAAATTGGTGCAGCCAATTTGGAAAGCAGTATGGAGATTTCTTGGAAAGCTGGGAATGGAGCCACCATTTGACCCAGCTATTCCCCTTCTTGGTCTAGTCCCTAAAGACCTAACAAGAGCATGCTACAGGGACACTGCTACATCGATGTTCATAGCAGCTCAATTCACAATAGCAAGACTTTGGAACCAACCCAGATGCCCTTCAATAGACGAATGGATTAAAAAAATGTGGCATTTATACACAATGGAGTATTACTCTGCATTAAAAAATGACAAAATCATAGAATTTGCAGGGAAATGGATGGCACTAGAGCAGATTATGCTAAGTGAAGCTAGCCAATCCCTAAAAAGCAAATGCCAAATGTCTCCTTTGATATAAGGAGAGTAACTAAGAACAGAGTAGGGACGAAGAGCATGAGAAGAAGATTAACATTAAACAGAGATGAGAGGTGGGAGGGAAAGGGAGAGAAAAGGGAAATTGCATGGAAATGGAAGGAGACCCTCAGGGTTATACAAAAGAACATACAAGAGGAAATGAGGGGAAAGGGAAAAATAATACAAGGGGGAGAAATGAAGGTCAATAGGGGGGGTAGAGAGAGAAGAAGGGTGGGGAGGGGAGGGGAGGGGGGATAGTAGAGGATAGGAAAGGTAGCAGAACATGACAGTCACAAGTATGGCAATATGTAAATCAATGGATGTGTAATTGATGTGATTCTGCAATCTGTATATGGGCTAAAAATGGGAGTTCATAACTCACTTGAAGCAAAGTGTGAAAGATGATATATCAAGAACTATGTAATGTTTTGAACAACCAACAATAAAAAAAAAATAAAATAAAAAAAAATAAATAAATAAAATAAGATCTGTAAATATCTATGGTACTGTGCCTCAATTGAATGATAATTAACTGAACAAAAATTTAGCATTTCCCTTTATTCATACATTTATCAAATATTTTTGACATAAAAATCTTGCTAGTGAATGTACATGTTAATAATAAGAATCAAGGGGAAATGTAAAGCAGGATAGGAATATCAACGGGAAATTTATACTTTTAGATAGAATGGATATGGAAGACCATAAAATGTGACACTAGAGACAAAGACTAAGCCATGGGCTATCTAGGGGAAGGATATTCCAGACAAAGGAATATCAGGTTCAAAAGTCCTGAATTAATAGAATACTCACAGAGTTTACAGAATAGCAAAATGATTGTGTGACTGGAAAATGATAAAAGGGAAAACAAATAGGATTTATAAGTCATAGATTATTGTATAAGACTTTGGCTTTATTTCTATGATTCAGAAAGATATTCAAGGACTTTAAAAAGATTAATCATGGACTGACATGATCAAGCTCACTTTAGGTTGCAAATATATTATAGGAGGGCAGCAGTAGTAGCAGAAAAATGAGTTGGGAGGTTATTGCAGTATCCCAAGAAGAAATAATGGTAATACAGACCAAAATCTTTGCAGTGGAAGTAGTAAGATTATCACATTCTAGACTGTACTGATTTATCTTGAAGATCTGACATGCATTTTGGAAGGAGAAGCTGATAAAGTTAATGTATAGGCATATGGTGTATAAGAGATAAGGAGGAATCAGGGATGCCTTCTAGGTATTTGACACAAACAACTGAAATAGTAACCTTAAATTTAAGAAAATAAAAGAGAGAATCTTTTCTCTAAATTTTCTATCCATTCTTTTAAGGCTATAGTTTTCAAAAGAATCACCTCTGCCTTGGCTCTAATGAATATATCCAGTATTTTAGATTACTTAATTTTTTTGTACATATTCCTCCTGAGAGCAGTGCATAGACAAAGCTGGTACTGCTGCCAGATAATGGTAGAAATGGGGGTAGTGCAGTTGATTGAAGGAAACTTTGAGAAAAAGTGAGAAAAAATCTAATTTCCATCTCAAATATTATTCTGTTGCATAAAAAATGTAGATGTCATGAAGCCCAAATTCCTGTCATTATTGGATGTGTGCAATGCATTTTTCAGCATTAATGATTAATGAGTAGCCAACTTTTCTTCATTCGTCTCAATAAGGAGAAGTCCATTACCTTATGAAAATGCCTATAATAGTAACTAATATCACTTAAAGACATCACTGGGTGAGCTTTTTTGTATCTGTAATAAAAAGAAGCATAATTTAGCCTTTCTTTGTAATTTAGGGCAAGTTTCTTTTATTGTAAATCATAATAGTCAACTCACTGAATTCAACCACTTTTTCTCTTTCTGGGCATAAGTATCTAGTTTGTTGAATTACTTATCATAAGATATAAATTCTAGACTGCCTAAACATCCTTGGAACACAGCATAATGTGGATATTTTATATCCTAGTTTTAGAAAGAGTGAAGATTTCATGAAGAATGAGCGGGAAGCTGCTTTCTGCTAACTAAAATTTCCATTCTTTATTTCTTCCTGGCATATTGGCCAAGTTGGTTTCCCAGCTTCCCTTGAAGTTTATTGTGGTCCTCTTTTAAAGTACTAGTCAATGGAATATGAGTAGAAAATACATGCACAAGTTGTATAACTTCCCCCAAAAAACCTCCAACAGACATTTCTTCATATTCTTTTCATTTTCTGATTGGCTGAAATGTAGACAACCTCTGGGAACCTGTGGAAGCTATCTGCTAAAACTGAAAAAGCTGCAAAGCCTGAATCATTTCATGTTAAAGTGCTGTCTTATGTGTTTTATTTTGGCCTCCATTAGTGTTTATTATGTGATCTAGAATTAATTTTTAAGTTAATATACATTACAGCAACCCAAAGTATGTAAATATAGCTTGAGAAACAGAGATTGATGTTAATATATAAAAGAGTGGAATTCCAGTATAAAGGATAGTGGCAGTAAAAAAAAAAAAAGGATTATATGTGACTAGAATAATAAATACAGTGCAACTAGACTATCAAAGAACTAGAATATCAAAATGTGTAAGAAATTTGAATGTGTAAGAAAGATGAACTAATTTTAAATGAATTACCAGGAGAACTATTATGCCTTTTAATAGAAATTAATAAATTATGAGGTTACTTATCAACACATTTATATTTCTAATAAAATGGGACTTGAATTTCTAACCTTACACAGATCCATGAAGAAAGTATCACTAGGTGTCACACCAGAAACACACACAGTACAGCTTTGTAGAAGGTCTAGCCTGCTAATCATTTGGATGGATAGATCCATCGTGAGGCATGATGAATCAATCTTTTAGCTCAGTCCTTGAAGGTTAAATAAAGGTTGCCCTTTCTGTTCATTTTACTGGTTCTATCCCTAATCTTGATATATTATCATTATATTGGTATAAAAGAGTGGGGGTGTATAAGTATAATGACCTTAGAGAAAAGAAATCAAGGGAAAGCAAGCATGTCTGCCTAATTCTTAAACCTTGCCAGAGCAGGGTCAGAGACAAAGGAATGTGAAGGACACTTCACTTTCAAGAAGTCATCTGTCCATTTATTTCTATGTTAGGGAGAAGATATTCTAAAGTGAAGCAAGTAACCAAGATAACATAAAATATTCAGATGAGGGAATCTAAAATAATAATAATAAATAATCCCCAAATTACAGGTATTTAAAAAATATGTTTCTTTCTAAGATAACTTGTATATACTAGTCATCTAGAGGATGTGACATATCCTGGTGTGCAATAAGGACCCAACTCTATGGGAGAAAGCAATCATAAAGAGGGGGATAGTCTTCAAAATGAGTGAGTTAAGAAATTAGGGCCACTTTTTTAAGCAGTGCTTCCAATTTTGTTTCTCCTTACACAAAAATACACCGTCTTTGGGGCTGGGGATGTGGCTGAAGCGGTAGCACGCTCGCCTGGCATGAACGGGGTGCTGGGTTTGATCCTCAACACCACATAAAAATAAAATAAAGATGTTGTGTCCACTGAAAACTAAAAAATAAATATTAAAAAAATTCTCTCTCTCTAAAAAGAAATACACCATCTTCTATTTCTATCATTTAACATTGTTCAAGTTCTTGAATACATTTATATTTTCTTCTCTTCAGTTTAGGAGAATCCTGTACTCTCTTAAAAAGTTAAAAAATTGTTCATAATAAGATACAAAGCAGGAATATTATCTATACTGCAATTTATTTTTTAGTGGCAAAAATTATTAGTCAATTTCAATTTTTTAACTTTAAACAATGTTGAATATTACATGCTTTCCTTACTTGGAAAACTAAGTAAATAGAATTTCTAGAAGTAATAGAGCAAAGATATTGGGGAAATAATGATGAGAGCCCATTGTGTGACAGTCATGGTCTTACCAGTATATGTAAGAAATTTCTAATTTAATTTAATCTTCACTACGTTGTATCAGAGAAAGGAGGCTAATGATGATCTAATCATTCATGACTTTTATGATTTTGATTTTACAGATGAAGTTGAGCTGGCTTAGTAGTAATAACAGTCATAGTCACAAATCTAGAGGTTAGGAAAAAAGAAAGATATATCAGTGAAAAGGAGAAATATAGTTTAGGCAATAAATATATTAGAGAATAAAGCCCCTCTTGGATTCCTAGACCTACCACATACTTTTCCCAGAAGATAAATTGCAGTCTGTGAATGGAATCTGAAGACTGAAACATGTGCATGAACAAAAAAAAGAAAAGAAAGAAAATTTTCTGAGGGAGTAACTGTGTCTGCCATATTCCTTGCTTCTATGTAAGGTTTTCTTAGAGGAAGCTGAAAAACAGCCTGTTGAGATTGATGGGGAGGTTTGATTGAAACAAATTTCTTCCATGTACAAAAAGTGGAATTGGAAGTAGCTAAACAAAGAATGCTTGAGAAGGGTATTTCTCAAGTTGAGAGAAAAATTGAATTTTCACATCAGACATGTTAGATAGGTAGAGATCTTAAGTTAGGAGGAGCTAATCTTTTTGATGGTGCCATCCCCATCCTAAAAGTAAGATAGATGACTATACCTATTCTTGGAAGCCTGGGTTTCTCATGTCTTTGAGGATAAGGATGGAAACACTGGGAAAGTCAAGTATTATCATAGGGTGCAAAAAGAAAATCTCTGCTACTCTGTATCAGAGACTAATCATGATGAGCATAATTGAGAATTGGATTCATCACTTGTGACAGTCCTCTAGCTCCAGATACAGTGTGATGTTGTAAGACACTGTATGTCAGCCTTTATCAGCAGCCTGCATGTCCTACCCAGGATTACATGCCTGAGAATTAATGACAGCAATAACAGATTTAGCACAGCTTCTGATTTGTCTGAGTAGTAAAAGACCTTCAACTGACACTGAAGGTACATAGGAACTCAGGGCTCTTCTATGTATTTGAAATGTTCCTTAATGAAATGTATACAGATTCACATTTGACGGACAAGTTGGTCACAGAATGAAAGTGAATGGAAGATGGCACTTGTGGGCATCTACAGAAATCTTGCTCACTGTTTAGAACCTTAGGTTGGTGTCTCATAGATCCACTATGCTTGTATTCAAATGTTAACTATACAATGAGGGGTTCCTGGGATACTTTATTTAAAATAACCACCCCTTCCCAATACTCCCTACTCCCTAATCCTAATTTGTTTTAGTCTATGGCATTTTTTAAGCATACTATATATTTTTCTT
This sequence comes from Marmota monax, assembly GCF_021218885.2. NCBI lineage: Eukaryota > Metazoa > Chordata > Mammalia > Rodentia > Sciuridae > Marmota > Marmota monax. The sequence continues at coordinate 14,072,270 of NW_026694491.1, read as the reverse complement.
ATTGCATTTGTGTTTTATTCCCACCTCCATAGATTTTTCTGGTATACTTTACTAACTGTTCTATCAGAAAAAGCTTAGTTTTACACTTTATGAAATTATATTGATTGTTAAACTACCAGCCAATATTGACTCTTTTAAAACCTAACATATCTCTCCTTCCTCATCACTAGATTTTGTGACAAAAAAACACACTGTCATGAATATTTCTTTATTACCTTCTGTATGACCTATTGCTCTCTATATACCTGTAATATATTGCTAAAATGTGATGATTAGTTTTCAGTATCTCCAAATATCATATCAATATTCAGACTTCCTATCCAATTTTACAAATGTTAGTTTACAATATTTTCTTAATCAAAATATAAGCAAATTCAACACTTTGCCTTTGGTTTACATGATTCTTATAGTTTAACACAGAGCGATTCCCTTCTTTTCCTTAAGGTTCATTCACTGAAAAAGCCAGATCATTTGTCCTTTATAGATTTGTACTTCCTCTAATTTCGCACAATGTGTTCCCAGTGCATTTAATATGTCTCATGCTCATTTGTTTTTGTAAATCTACAGCAAGATCTAACATTCGACCTGATTCAGATTTGTTTATTTTCAGCAAAGATACTCTGTAGATGGTGGTATGTGTTACAACAAAGTACTTAATGTCCGGTGGCTTCCTTTTCAGTATATTAGTTGCCTATGCCAACTATTTTATTATTGATCTGTAAAATTATGATTCTGTACATTTTTGCTACTTCGTTTATTAGCTAAAACATGTCTATACAGGAAATTTTTTTCTAATTAATTCTTTAGATACTCTGGGTTACACAGTTCATCCTGGAAAGGCAGGTTAAATGCTTGATACTCTCCCTTAATTGTCAATTTTTAGTTCAGTGAGGTTTCCTAGCATCTTCCAGAGGTTACCATAATGCATATTATTATAATGAATTCATTAATTATTTATTTTTAGTTTCTTCTTCCCAAGTAACACTTGAGTCAGTATGCTTTCCTAACATTGTCTTCATTTGCCTTATAATCTTGTACATTAATGTATATATTTCCATTGCATTTATTCTTTTTAATGCACAAATTGTTTCTTATTTGGCTAATGTGTTTCTTCAAGTTAACCTTTTTGATACAATTCAGTAGTCTAAAATTTTTACTTCCTTTATAATTTGATAACAAACAATACATTGTTTCAAGTTCACTTAATAGACATTTTGTCCCAGGCTTGCAATCATTAATTTCTTCAAAGATCCTTGGTTTGCTTGGTGGGAATAATATAGAGACCCCAATCTGGATTTTAGCAGAATAAATTGCTGTAGATATGCTTATTATTTTTAGATTTGTTTTCAATGTGCTGAGCTTGAAAACACATTTTTAATATTTATTTTTTAGTTATAGGTGGACACAATATCTTTATTTTATTTTTATGTGGTGCTAAGGATCAAACCCAGAGCCTCACACATATGAGGCAAGCACTCTACCACTGAGCTACAATTCCAGCCCCACTGAAAATAATTTTTTAAGGAAAAAAACTTACCATGTTTCATACAGGTTTTTTTAAAATTACATTTGGGACTATATGATATTTATTTAAGTTTTACATTTGCAATTTTTCTTTATAAACTCTTGGTTCCTACTAACACAATTGCTCTTTTTTTCTCTGTTTCACTCCCCACCCCCTCCATGGAGTGTGGAGGGAGGAGAGGTAGGGGAGTGGGTTTATACATACATATAAAGTAGAAATAAACAAAGACCATAGAAATGGGACAAACCAGCTATTTATTCAGAGTGTGCATGTACATAGTTCCGAAGCCAAATCCAAGAATATTTAGAGAAGTCAAGTTTCTATTGCCTTCTACCTAGTTTTCTGCTTTTGTATGTAACCATATTAAAAATAAATTTTATAATTTATACTTTTAATTTTAAATGTAAGCCAGCATTATACTTCAATATGTTTATTTGATGTGTATGTTTATAATATATTTACATACATTTTTTCATAAACAGTCGTATGAAAAATAAACCATAATTATTTCTTGCCTGGATTTTATACTTAATATATTCTGAAACTCATATGCAGTATATAAACATATGTATATATCTATATATGTTTATATACAGATACTAAAGCTTCATTATACTTAGATGTATAGTTTGAAAAGCATCCCGGCTCCAAGATTATTAAGTAATCTGAATATTTTTAGTTTCATTGTGATGACTTTATTTTAAAATGAAATTAATTAATTGTTATGGGGCGTTTGTATATGTTGAAGTTTTCCTAAATATGCTTTGGCTTATTTTATACACAATTATTTGAAAATCAGCAAAATTGGTTTTCTTTGCATCTCTTTCTTCTTAGTTTAGAATGAGTCCTAGAGGAATTGTCAGATAATTGATTGGTTGACCTACATGTGCAGTTGAGGGAGTTTTAAAGATTCTTTTCTGCTTACCACAAAGAAAATCTCCTGAGATTCAGACACATGCAGTCGTTTAATTTATCTTACAGTTTTAAGTGTCACATAAAGTTCAAAAAGCAGATTATTGAGCCATTAAACTAAGTTCTAAGATGTTTTATCTTTCTAATGGGATAACACAGAGAATCTGGTTTGGGGTTTGATCTATAACCTTGTATAACATAGTTTAAATTTTTGTTTAGGCAGTTTGGAAGGGCTTTATTTTGCGAAAGAAACTGACAACAGCTCTAGAGGCTATCAAAAATGAAGAATCTGAAGAAGAATATGAAGAAATAGATTTAGAGGATTTTACATTTGATGAAGTAAGTACCAACTCCAACAAACAATATTTATCTTATAATATTACCTGTACACTATTTTGATGTATACCAGTCTCTAAGGTATTTATCCTAGTAATGTTATGTTATAGTTTCTTTTTCCAAAGTAACACTTGTGTCAGTATGCTTTTCCTAACATTGTCTTCATTTGCCCTATAACCTTGTACAATGTTTAGAGGTGGTCATAGAATGGTTACAATATTACCTTGTACCATTTGAACCAGATTCTCCAGAAGCTAATGTCTTATGTAACTACAGTAAAGTTACCGATTTTGGAATTAACATTGCTGCATTACTGTGATCCAGTTTACTTTATTCATATTTTCCAGTAATCCCACTAATGTCCCATTTTTATTCAGATCAATGAAGACAAGTTACATTTAGTTGTTATTTTTCTTAAGTTTTCTTTGAACTGGAAAAGATTCTGGTTTGTTTTGTTTTTGTTTTTGTTGTATTTCATTAACTTAATACTTCATTTAAAAAGTACGTAAGTCTTTCCTGTATTCATGGTCTAAAATATTAAATGGAAAATTCCAGAAATAAATAATTTATTAGTTTGAAACTGTGCACAGTCCTGAGTAGTGTGATAAAATTTCATATGGCCATTCATCCTTCCAGGACATGAATCATCTCTTTGTCTCAGGACATGAATCATCTTCTTCTCCACAGTATCCACACTGTATATACTACCTACCCACTAGCTTCTTAGTAGATATCACAGTTAACAGATCACTTTTTCAGCATCATAGTGCTTTTGTTCAAGTAATTCTTTATTAGCATTACGCCTGGAATTGGACTATAAAACCAGTGAGTGATGCTGACAATGTTGTCTATATCATCTATTGGGTTTTGTACAATACACGGTTTCAGGTATCCACTGGGGTCTTGGAACCAGTATCCAGTGAATAACTCTAGGAGTTAAATATAATTTTATATATATATATATATATATATATATATATATATATATATATATATATACACACACACACACACACACACACACACACACACCCAAACACACATATCATGAGAATTTTGACATTCAGTAATACGATATTTTCTTTTAAATTCAGTCAGAAAAGTTAAATCTATTTTATGTATTTTCTCTGTTTGTCAGACATAATTTATCAAGTGTCTCCAAATTTCACTGTAATATTGAATTATGAATTCATTAATATTGTATCAGTAAGTCTAAGACAAGGGATTGCAGTTTAACTCAATGGTAGAGCACTTGCCTAGCATGTATGAGATACTGGGTTTGATTCTCAGCACCACATAAAAATAAATAAATAAATAAAGGTGTTGTGTCCATCTATAGTTTAAAAAAAGAATTAATAAAAAGACTAAGATGAAGCTATTATTTATATAACACTATTGCTCACATCTGAATTGTTTTCTTAACTATACATAATCATATCTTAATCAAAAGGAAGCCTTTTAAAAGTCAACATTATTCTTTTAGTATACAAAATCACCTTTCAGAGCATGCTGCTAATCAGTATGTCTCTAGAAATGCCAAGATAACTATTTTTTAATTGATGTGTAGGTAAAATAATTTTAAAATTTACAACTATTTCACATTATTTTGTCTTCAAATCTCAAATACTCAAAGGAATTAAATTGTTTCTGAAAATTCCCTTATAAAGTCAATTATTTTTCTGTGGGAAAATTTATTTTTATTTATATTCAGTAAAAAAACAACAACTAGCTATCTTGAAAATAATTAAAATGCTTTTAAATCACCCTACACCTTTCATGAAAAATCCTTGTAGTTTATTTGCCTTTGTAAATTTCTTTCTGATGTTCTTCAGAACTAAATTTAATTTACCTTGATTTTGAAGAGATGAATTAATTTATGCCTGCTTTCTTCACTGAACAGAATTTGTTTACAATGAACTTCAATATGGAAACCATTATACATAATGACTTGTATTATTGAGAAGCCAATTTCTATTCTTTCTGAAATTGTCATACTGATTAAAAAATAATATAGAGGGATTTTTGAAATATGCACAATATCAAGAAACTATGAAGGGTTTTTTCATAGTGGTGTTGTACATTTTTATAGATTTATTCCTAGCTATTTGGTGTTTGCTGATATCATGCTTGATTAGCATATAGAAATGCATTATATCTTTATTTTTATTTTATTGATTGTGTATGCAGCTACTTTGCTGAAATTGCTTATTATGTTTAATAGATTGTCAATTCTATTAAATATTCCATGTATCTAATCATGTCACCTATGGATAATGATAGTTCTTTTTCTTTTTCCTTTTTTTTTAAATTTTTTATAAGTTGTTTTTCTTATTGCCTTGTCCTGATTATTACCTCAAGTACAATTTGCATAGTGATGGTCATTACAAACATTCTTTTCTACTTCCTGGTTTCAGGATGAAAGTTTAAATACTCCCCAATAAATGAGAAGGTTCCTGTAGGTCTCATAGAAACTATGGGTTAAGGAGGTTATTCCTTAGCATGTTCAAAGGCAAGATGATGATGATAATGCTGCTGCTGCTGCTGCTGCTGTTAATGGTGATGATGATCCTATATATGTTTTTTGGGATATATATATATATATATATATATATATATATATATATATATATATATATATATATCAAATACTTTCTATACATATAACTGATTAATTTCTAACACTAAACCTTGTCTTCCTAGAATAAACTAATTTGGCTATAATACATTTTCTTTTTAACATACCAGTAGATTTGACTTGCTAATATTTTGTTTATGATTTTTTCATTTGAATTCAAGATGTTGAGACTATAAATTTCATTTCTTGCTTAGTTATATCTTTGCATTTTTGTGTAAAGGTTGTATTGGCCTTACACATGGGGTTGAAAAGTGTCTCCTCTGCTTCCCCCAAACCATTGCAGTCTTTGGGACCACCATTATACTCTCTATTATGATATTAGCTTTTTCAGATACCCCATATATAAGTAAGATCATATGGTATTTGTCTTTCTGTGCCTGGCTTATTTCACTGAGCATAATGTTCTCCATGTTCATTTATCTTGTTGCAAATGGCATAATTTCTTTATATTTGTGACTGAATAATATCCACTTGTATATGTTTGTGACCTTATCCATTCACAGACAGATATTTAGGTTGATTTCATGTCTTAATGATTATGAGTAATGCTGCAATAAACATGGGAGTACAGTTATCTTAACATATTGATTTCATTTAGGTAGATCCCAGAAGTGGGATTGTTTGGTAACTTGGTAGTTCTATTTAAAATTTTTGAGGAGACTCCATAGGGTTTCCTTTAGTGACTGGTAATAATTTACCTCTCCACCAACAGTATTAGACAGTTCCTTTTCATCTGCATACTTAACAACTCTTGCTATCTTTGTCTTCTTAATAATAGTCATTCTAATAGTTGTGAGGTGATGTATCATTGTAATTTTAACTTGATTTCCCTGAAGATAGTGATGTTGAACATTTTATCATAAACCTGTTGATCTTTGTCTTCTTTTGAGAAATGTCTATTCACATACTTGATCCATTTTTTAAAAATCAGTTTTTTTTAGTTTTTCATATATTTTAAATACTAACTCCTTATCAGATGTATAGTTTTTAAGTATTTTCTCTTATGTTGTTTGATCCTTTGTTTCATTAATTGTTTCCTCTACTGCTCTACTGTGTAGAAATACAAACATTTTGTGCAATCCCATATGTCTAGTTTTGTTTCTGTTGCCTGTGACTTTTTATTTTCAATGTCCTGAAACATTTTGTGTTTTAATTTTGTTGTTTCTATTGACCTATCTTAGAGTTCACTGACTATCTCTCCTGCTTTATCTAATCATTTTTAGTATATCTCCTGAAGTCTTCATTTCTTTTGTTTAGTTCTACAATTTCTATTTGATCCTTTTATTTAAATCAACTTGAAGTTTTATATCATCTTATATATATTTTCTTGAACATTTCAAGTGTGGTATTTTTGAAAGTTTCTCAATTAATGAAATGCCTGGATCACTTATAGGTTTGTTTCTATTGGCTATTTATCTCTTGGATGTTTAGTCAGTTCATCTTCTTTCTATGCATTTAATCTTTGGTTATGTACCAGACTTTATCTATGTAAAGATGTTTTTTTCTTTCTCTAAAGAAGATTTAATTTTATTCTGAAAAGCAGTTGTTGTGTGAGCAGAGATCCTTGTGAGGCTATTTCTTAAGTTTTTTTTTTGTTGTTGTTGTTGTTTGTTTGTTTTGGTATGGCTGTTCTATTTCTTGTTTCTCTTAAATTTAAAACAGTTGGGTGTTTCATCTGAAAACCTGGGGTATATATCAGGTTTCTTTCACCTTGTTTATCCCTGAATTCCAATCCCTTTCTCTACTCCACCAAATGATTGAAAATGTCTTCTTAGTTCTTTAGTATCCAGTTGTGGCTGTTGTGCTGTGCTTTTCAGCATCTTGTGTGCACATTTACTACTTGGAATTAGAAAACATGAAGGGAAGTTGTAGACATGACTTTGAGCTCATATTTCTTTAGTTCGCTCAACTCTGGGATCTTGGTCCTTCACTATTCACTGCTTTAGTATTTGTACACTTCAACATTTTCACTTTATTCCAGTGAAACTCTCCAAACAGTCCTCAAATTTATGTTTGGCATTTCTTTCCTGTTAATAAATTTCAAACTTTACTGAAGGAACATTTTCCTGAGGGAAATATATGGTTCACATCAGCATCAAACTCTACTTTCTAAGGTATTGGCTCTCTCCTGGTTGCCTTGATTGCTCTTAAGTGCCTTGAGCTTCTGTTTTTTCAGATGATAAATTTTAGAATATTTATAGAATTATCAGGAGGATCTTAATTCTAATTCAAACTACTATCATCATTGTCAGTATTATTATCTTTATAAATGAATAATATTTTAATCATCAGTGAGTATCTTAAGTTTTCTAGGTAGTATTTTTACCATGGTGAACAAAATATATAATATTTATAACCTCACAAGGCATACATTTTACTCGAGGTGACAGCACCCACATTAATCTACAGTATACTATAAGATATTGAAAATACCTATAAAAATAAGACTAAGGGACAGAACATAGTATTTCATTGAAATATCAAATTAGTTCTGTATAAAGTACAGCATTTAAATAAGGATTGAAAATAAATTGAAGAAGTAGCCATAGGATAATACTATTTTGTGCTAAATATAAGGCAAGTCTTCAAACCTTGAAATATGTACACAATATATTAAAGGAACAGAAAGTTTAGAATAGGCAGAACTAATTAGTATAGAAGGATAAATAGAGGTAAAAAACAGAAAAATGGCTATGGGTTAATTCATATAATACCTATGATGTGATATCAAGCAAGCACTTTGGATTTTATGTCAAATGCAATAGAAAATTATTAAGTTTTTAATATGGGAAGAAAATGTTGTTATTTCTGTTTTAAATGGATAATTTTGTATATGATTAAGAGATAATAGGTCAGGGGTACTTGTGACTAAAGCCAAGTATTAATTAGGAAGATAATGTTCCTTTTTCTTACTTTGACATTGCCATCACTTTATTTTCAAATCATAGAAAATTACCAGGATGCTCCTGTATTTTTAAATTTTCTATATATAAGACTGCCAAGGGCTGGGGATGTGGCTCAAGCGGTAGCGCGCTCGCCTGGCATGCGTGCGGCCCGGGTTCGATCCTCAGCACCACATACAAACAAAGATGTTGTGTCCGCCGAAAACTAAAAAATAAAAATATTTAAAAAAAAAGACTGCCTTTACTAGGATTTTCCTTTTTTCACTTATTTTGGTGAGAAAATAGATGCTGTTTGAATTAAGTGTTTTGGACTTTTACAATGTAATGTAATCATATAAAATGGAAGATCTAGCAGTAAGGTAAATTTGAAGTGCTTGGAGCAGTTTAGGAGAATCCTACTTGGGCATTTTCCTTGTGGAGAAACAATAGGGGCAGTTCTATGAATAAAAGATGATTGATTTTCCCCTCCCTTGAATGCCTCCAGGGTCTAAGGTGTTCCTTTCAAAGGTACAGCATATTATTCTGAAACGAACTCCACAAAATTACAGTGTACAATTTCAGTAGTCACAAATTCACTGCTTTTCTGTTTTCCAGTTATGGCTAAAATTTTCATTTAGAAAGTTTGGGAACAAGTCCCCAGTGCATTTTTATAAAACTTAACCAGGATTATATGAACAGCCTGTCTCCTTTCAGGTAGACTGTATCCTAAGGATTGATCAGTCATGCTTAGCTGTGCTTGCTTTTAGGGAAAAGAAATATTCATAATTTCCAGGAGTGGCCAGGAGAAAATCCTGAGTTGTCAAAAATTGGTCTTTATCACTCCTATGCATTTCTTCCTATACATTATTTAAGAAGTGACTGCAAGCATATATGTCCATTTTCTGTGGGTAGTCATATTCTCTAATTGCTTTAACAAAAAGGATTAGATAAGAAAAGAAAGAGGTATACTTGAGCTGTCAGCTCATTATCAAGTAACTTTTGTGATAAAAAGGCACATAAATATCATATTCAAAGAGTTCAGAACCTGAGAAATTATTCAGACTACTTTCAAGGACCACATTTGTATGGCCATAGTCAGCTGATTTATAACCTGTGGATTATGATGGGACCTCCTCTACTACAGGACAAATGATAAATTTTTCCAGAGTCACAAGTCTGACACACATTAACAGTTTCTGTATCTGAAAAAGAGTCAGGCAGACCCAATCAATGACATAATATTGGTCATTCTCAATGGGAAATGGGCCCTTACTGTGATCATACATATGAATAACCCAGATAGTTGTATAAGCAACTGTGATTTGTTATTTGAGGGCTCAAACAGGATGTGGTTAATCTGCTAGTGTGATGACACTGGCAACAGCCCAAGAGTAAGTTGGAGTTTACCTAAGATAAACCATCCTAAAACAGGTGCTAGAATTTAAGGGAATCTATGTTAATAGAGATCCCTTCTCAACCAGTTGTGGAGTGGAGATTAAGTTTCCCTAAGAAGGACAGCCGCCAATTTTTTCATGTAAAGCTGACCTGCCACTGAAGCCAGGTAGCAACATATTTTGATATACCCTTTTCTTTTGATGAGAGTATTTTTGGAGACCTTCTACCTTTAATGTCATTAAATCCAAATCTGGTAATATCTAACTAGAGAGTCACAAGATCTCCTAGAGCCAGTTATTTAGTTTCTAACAGCCCAGCAGGAAACTAACAGGTGCTTTCCTATACAAGTAAACCCTAGTGGCTATGTCAGGAATGTCACAAATCCAAAACCACTAAGCAATACCTCCAGGTAAAGTCTGCCTCTATTGCCAGAGGTTCTGCATTGATGGGTGTTAGACCTCTTTTTTTAATATGAAGAACTGAAGAAGTGGTTGTTTCTCTTTGTCTACAGGAAGTACTGGGCAATGTTCATTTTTCCACAAAGTCTCAAGAAACTACTTGGACAAAGAGACCCAGAATTTTGTCCAGGTTTACTAGCCACACCTCCTGGCAGAGGTGTGATAATACCACAATCAAGCTGAAACTGACTTTTTAAAAATTGAGATATAATTCACATATCATTTTGACTTGGCAAGCAGCAGGATATCATCTATATTGTAAAAGCTTTGGACATCAGAGGGTGGAGAGGCTCACACTAAATCCTGACCCACTAGTCATTCCACTGGCAGCAAATCACAAATTTTGTCACATGAGAACTTCACAATCTGCAACTCTTTCCCTATTAGTATATTCTTATCTGACACTCATGGGATGTGAAAGTAATCTTATTAATATCTTAGTTTCTACTATGCATTCAGATCTAGAAGCAGCAACAAGAGAACAATGAATTGACCTAAAGGAACCCGCTCATCAACTTTAGCTCCTGCCTCCATCATGAGCCGAGTCCAAAACTTGTCCATTGAATTTGCATGCTCCATATACAATGGTTCTTGGTAGGACAGTGATGGAGAGAAATGTTTTTCTGTCTTCCCAGGCTGTCAGCTATGCAAACATCCTTGAAAAGATAGTCTAGAAAAAAGCTGTCACAGGACATGCAGATGTAGGAGACCCCCATAGAATTGTCTCCTTCCATTAAGTATCTTCTATCTATAATATTCATAATGAACCTCTCAAATAATGATGGATAAGATATTATCCAGAGCCTTGAGCCCACGTTGAAAAATAAGTTTAGCAATTTTAGTAAGATGAGATCTCTTATTTGCTTTGGGAAAAAGTTTTGCAACTTTTTCTAGAATATAATAGATATGAAACACTAAAATAGCCTATTTTAGTAGTCCGATATAGTGGTCTACATTGGCCCTTTCATTTTTTTTAACCTTTTTAATTTGAAATAAACTTTAGCTGATATTTTCATTTGTTAACTTAGGAGCTTTTATTTTCATTTTTACTCATGCTATTTAAAAGTCAACATATAAAGAACCAATGCAATTGTCTTTAAAATTATATATATATATATATATATATATATATAACTTTTTATTAGTACATTATAGTTATACATAACATTGGGGTTTATTGTGACATACAAGCATGGAAGATAATTAGTTCCCTCCCCTCCTCTCTCTCCCTGTACCTTTTCTACTACTCCAGTAATCTTTCTTCTGTTAAGTTTTAATTTTTTAATTAGTGTTTTATAGATATACATAATCTCTATGAAAGTAAAATTCACTGTGGTATATTTATATATGTTCATAGGATAGTTTGGTCAATTTCATTTCAGTGTCCCTCAAATTCCCCATCCCTCCTCCCTCCCCTCTACTCCACTAATATCTCTTCTATTTTCAAGGAATTCTACACAGCCACCCCACCCACTCCTTTTCCCCCTTATTTTGCTCTAGCTTCCACATATGAGAGAAAACATTTGATCCTTGATTTTCTGGGTCTGGCTTATTTCACTTAGCACGATGTTCTCTGGTTTCATTCATTTACTTGCAATTGCTATAATTTTATTCTTCTTTATGCCTGAATAAAACTCCATTGTTTATATATGCCACATTTTATTTCTCCATTTATCTTTTGATGACCATTTGTGCTTGTTCCACACTTGGCAATTTTGAGTTGTGTTGCTTCAAATATTGATGTGACTGTATCACTGTAATATGCTCATTTAAGTTCTTTTGCATAAATATCGAGAAGTGGGATAGCTGGGTCATATGGTAATTTCATTCCTAGTTTTTTTTTAATTGTATTTAAATTTAAATGACTGATAATGTATGAATCCTTAAACCCAAAGAATATGAGAAAAGCTAATGTCATACCATAAAATCGGAAAACCACGATAATCAGAATTGGGTTTTGTCTCAGTCTTAAGTCAAATTTAGTATGTTCAGGAATAATTTTAAGAAGGAGGCAAAATGTGAGAAGCTGGGCAATTCACTGATCTGGAGTTGATATTTTATCCCTGTCTCAAATTAACCTCATAGGGTGTTATATGTTATGATACACTGGAGGAAAATAGTCTCTTGATTCCTTTTATTGTGGTGCCCCTCTGAACTATAGTCATTGTTAACAGAAGTGGGAAAGAAAAAGAGTAAATACAAGTGATATAAGTGTAGTGGAAAGAGACATGTTTGCCATACAACAGTCATATTTAATGATATAAACACCTATTCTTTTAAAGTAGGAGAAGTGAAGAAGTAGTTTAGAAAGCAGAACTTGGGGTTCATATTGGGCCAGCTTTATGAACCTCAATGATTGTGAGATGCTATAAAAGATATGAAGAAAAAATTCAAAGTAATTCTTTTTGGTGTAGTTTAAGCATCACCTTGGACAGAAAGGGAAATTGTTGAGCCATACTGGTAGAAGTGAGTCATGTAGTAAGAAAGAGGTCAAACTATTATTTTTAGAATCTCTATGACCATTCAACATTCACTGACTTGAGGCTTGGAGTAAGTCTTGTCCTCATTTCATGAGTCAAATTAAAGGATTTTATAAATAGAATGAAAAATTTTGCGCACACACACACACACACATTACAACATCTGTGTTATTTGCACCTTCTCTTCCTGATAGCTTTATTTTCCATGCTATCAAAATTGAATTATAGGATAATGTTTTCTTCTATGGACAAAAGCCAAATATGTGTATGTTGGATCAAATGTCTAACTGTGAATATTCGGATACAAATATATTCAAGTTCAAATTCACTTTCAATATGTAAGTAAATATGACAATAGTCCTATAGTAATAAGAATGCTTTATAAACCCTTAGTTGTAAGTCAAAGGATATCTGAACATAAAGTTTTCTTAGAAATAGCCAAAAATAGTATAAATGTGCAGTTGTAAGCATGACATTTTAAGATGCATTTTAAAAGACAGTGCTATATTTATAACTCTTGGCCAATTCTTCCTGGCACTTTGAAATTTTATTTTCCTCAATGTACTAGGTAATGCTAAATATACTTGATAATAATTTTGGTTGGTTAATAAATTTTGTTGTATAATAAATTCTGGTTGGTAGTTATTTTGGTTGTGATTGTATAATGGTAAAATTACACGCATCTTTAGCATTTTGTATTAACCTCCTCTGTGAGCTTCTAGAAATTTCTTGAGGAAAGAATTATCCTGAAATCCTATAAAAGTTTGTGATCTTACATTCAAACTAAGAAAAGGTGTTTTGCAAAGTTTTCTGTATTTTTAATTATCAATTTTTAAAAAGCAAACTTTTCCCCAGACTTATTTATATAAGTTTTTCAAGTAAGAGTACTCTTTCAATATCTATATAATAAGGCAAAGAGGTCACTGTGCTATGAGAGACCTTGTTCTGCTGCAGAGAGAAAACAGCTGAATTTCCAAAGGACATTAAAAAAGGAGTTGGGTTGGCAGGTGTTTAAGAAAAAAAAATGTCCATAAAAAAATCGTAAAACTCAGCCTCCATCCCTGACAACACTATTCCTTTGCCACAGACACTTGTCAGTTGTCATATTGCCTTTTGTAATATTGTTTCCTTCATATCTCTCCTCATTTTAGCAATTTTTCATCAGCTGATGTGTAGTAGCCCTTGATCTTCCCTCAAAGAGATCTAGATTTTCATCTATTTGTCATCAAGAATAATTAAAAATCTAAGTCCTAAATCCCATTTGCTATTTTGCATCAAATAGCAATTTTTAAATGGTTCAGTCATCAAATTTATTTATCATCCATCATAAGCATTTTGATTGTATAAGTCAGTGGGAGTTTACTGAATTCCTGGCATGATTTAACACGTAGTTAACATTAGCAGCTTAAATATATTGCAAGTAAATTGCAATAGTTTATTTTCTTAAATTCCCCAGACATATCAAAGCAAGTCCCCTTCATGTCAACTCTTTCATTTAAAAACTGACACAGTCTCTTGATTCCTTTTATTGTGCTGCCCCTCTGAACTATAGTCATTGTTTCTGGACTGCCATTTTCAAACCTTTTCTCTCTGTGAAGATGAGAAGGAGGAACACTAATGGTTCTGATGAGAAAATGACTTCTCTCTCTTGCACATGCTCTGTGCTCTTTATTTGGGAAAACTAAAATTTGAATTTTTAATTAACAAAAATTATTTATTGTGTAACACAATGATGTTTTGAAATATGTATGCATTGTGGAAAGGCTAAATCAAACTTATTGTATGGATTAATACATATATTTATCACTGTTGTTGGTGAGAATGCTGAACATTACTTACTGATTTTCAAGAAGGCAATGAACTGTTATTAACTTTAGTCACCATGTTATACAGTATATCTCTTGAACTCATTACTCTTACCAAACTGAAAATAGCAATTCATAAACCAGATATGTGTTCTTAAATAATAGATAACTGTAAATACGAATACTAATAATCCTTATCTGGAAGAAATCTTGCAAAGTACTTAACTACTGAATAGATGTGCCATGTTTATACACTCTTCAAATAGTAGAAGATTTCCTAAGACTGAAAGCCACAGTGAAAATTTGTCAAGGGCACTGCCAACCTTTTGTCAGTATGCCTTTGTCCTGCCTTTCCTATAGTCTTTCATATGGCAGTCAAGAAGTACTGAAATTGTATAAATGAAAAGTGTATTTAAATCTCCTCAGAATATAATCATTCTAGTTTTAAGTAAAAATTGTTTTTGTTCAGTTTACAGCCTTTTAAAAAATTAATCGGTATTCCTCTGATGCTCTTGGTTTTTTTCCCCAAAACAATCCAAAAAATATTATAGAACCACAGAAGTCTTTTCTAAGCTGTGTGAGATAATCCAATTAAATAAAATTTGGTTAATTATATTTTAAATATACAATGATAATATAATCAGCACAATTTCATTATAGATAGAATTTGGAAATTATGTGAATGGAACAAAGATGTTTCAAGCCGAAGAGAGGGGAGATTTAAAATAGGAGTTTCAAGAATTAAATTTGAATTTATATTTTTATTCAAACAGTTGGATTAAAGCTTAATAATAACAGGAACCATATTCATTGTGATGTTTTATTCATTGACTAAAATTCTGGTTTCTATCAGAAAATTTGTGAAATTTGTAACAAACTAAGAAAAAGCTGGCTTATATACTCTGGTTTAAAAAATTATAATTTTTAATTATATATGTTTATTGTAATGTTTTCAATCATGTTTGCTAGAAGGTACTTTAATTTGCAAAGAGCTAAACTATTATTTTACTTGGGTAGGTCTAGATTTGGCTCAAAGTCATAGTTTTAAACAGTGAAATACCCAGAACAATCTGTACCTCATTTTAAGAGTACTTAAATATCAAGTTTTCACTTTATAGGAAACCTGGAGATGAAAAGACTTATCCCATTTCTTAGTATGTTTGCATTATATAGTTGCATATCCTCTCACAATAGCAAAGAGCAAATTCCCTGTAAATAAAAATTCTGATATGTTTTGGCAACATTTGTAGTATATAAGACAATTTAAAGGAAACTTAGTGAAAGTTGTGCAAACTAAATTTTGTATATTTTAATGTTACTATTTGTGCAGGCTGCCATTGAGAAAGAATGGCTAGATTTAGATTCCACCCGCTTCCCTTCACAAACACTGCTTCTCTCAAACCAGCTGCACTGGCCAAAGGTAACATGTCATGGAAACGTCTGAGTTCTCGATCTTTGTTCATTTCTTAAGGTTATGCTGTGCTGCAGTGATTAATAATACAATTTATTGACTTGAAAAACATAATTACTTTTAGAAGCCTTTGACTTCCTCCTCATCCCCAGATGTAATTTTTCATGTAGCTTTTCTTTCATTTACTCCTATTTTTTTTCTTTATTTTGGATTTCTTTCAACACTTTATTTCACAGTAGCAAAAAAAATAATAATAATGATATGCTTCAGCTGCATATTTGGCAGTAGATTAAAATCACTAGTTGACAGCACTTTAAAAATACAAAAATATGCATTAAAAGGGCAGCAGCTGAAGATTCTCAGTCAGAGGTCAATGGACTGCAATATCTGTTATTTATTTGATAATCTTTGAAGTTTTTGTTTTCTGAGATTTGTTAAAGATCTTTGCTATTAATCATTTTACATATGTGAACTATACCAAAATACGTGTTCTACATCATTATAACAAGTCATGTATGAATTCTCCAGAAATTTCATTTTAAAAAGTTTTTAATATTTTTGTGACTTTCCCTCATGAAACTACTTGGTAACATGAATAGAAAGCAATACTTTATAAATGATAGAATTTTCCAATTTTCTTTAAACTTATTTACATTTTTGTCTGATAAGATCTCTGGAACTTTGAAATATGATGATGCCTCACTTAATTTACCAAGTCATCCAGCTCAAGCATGGCTATGTAATGACAAAGAAAATTGTTTTTCATCGGAACACACACACTTAAATGGCAGGTAAGCTAAATTATTCTCTTAGGAAATCAACCTATAAAAGACAAAACATTATATTCCTTAAGCAGCATTACAAAAATAGATGTGAATTTACTTGTTTAAAAGATGGAACAACAATCAATATTAAAAATATCATTTTTTTGAGTTTTCAGTGTAAGAAAAAATGTGAGGTAGGTGCATTAAAGCAACTACAAAACTTACGTGTTGGCGAAATAATGTAATTAATTATTGCAAACAAGTGGATCTTTACTGCTTTATAGGTGGAGATAAGAATTAGAATAAAAGTCCCAGTGCTGCATTACTTTCAGCAATAGGATTGAAATATGCTTCAAGTAATTGAAATGTAAACATTTAAAATTAATGGCAGACTTTTATTACTTTTCAAGATAAAGTTTTTCTGTAAATGGATTTTATTTCCAACTTTGAGACAACATAAACAGCTTGTACTTTTAGACTGTGCTGATATTTGTGTTGATTCAGTTAAAAGTCATTTATTTCTATTGCCAGATCAGAAAATGGAACTTTATCCTGGACATCTGAATCTAAGACTAGTAGAAAGAATTTACTAAGATCTGAAAAAGAAGAAAAAATTTCAGAAGAATGGTATGTAGTCTGTTTTACATTAAAACTTAAGAAATTGAGAGATTAATAAATGTCCAAGACAGATAATTTTCAGGATTTGAGACTGTCTTTATTAATTTTCAAGAAACTAAGCATCTGATTAAATGGGAATACAAATTTATTTTAGGATGATGTAATTCAGATGTGTGTATTTATCTTTATGTGTATATACAAGGCCTGGATATTTTTTGCCTTCATGAAATTTATTTTTTAACAGGGGATTTAAGGATATTTCTACTGCTCAACAAATGCTGAAGAGGGCACAGAAAATGAAATCGAAGAAATTAAAGAAAAAATTAGGTAAGTAATTAATATTCTTTGAATAGTAACTATTTGTGATATTGAAGATAAATTCTTTAAAAATACATTTTATACACTATTTTAATATGAAATAAATGAATGCACAGATGAATGTCTAAAATAATCACACCAAAAATAAATTTTAAAAAATTAGAGAAAATTACTATGCTATTACATTGAAGGATTTATTGTACTTTTAAAATACTTTTACCCTGTTTCTTATCTACTTTGCTATTTATTATTCTATCTGTTGTGTACTGAGTATTATGTTATAATTTGCTTCTAAAGTGGTTCGTTTGGGGGAATGTTGATTCTAAAGAGCATCAGCTTCATATTCCTTTGTGTGTTCTTATATTGCTTGATTATTCAGTAAACAGTATAAATTCGTCAGTTTCAAGGATTTAATAAGCTATGAAGATTTTTCAACTTGCTACATTGAAAAAGAAACACAATTTATGTGTTTGGGACAGTAGTGTTTGAAGAATTTGGGAAGTGTTCAAAGGCATCTTCTATCCTACTTGCCAGGCTACTCTTCAAATCATGTCTTTAGATAACACTAATGATTTTAGTATAGTTAATTAATATGTGGAAGAGCTTACAGATGTCAGAGCAAGAAATAGCAAGTTATGATTTTATTTCTTTATTTAGCACTATTTAAAATTATTTACATACAGCAGATAACTGCATTTATTTGTAACTTTATGAACTGATGCACTAATAGGCTTGTTACAAGTATCATTTTTAAAAAACTGAGTTTTTGTTCATCAGAAAATAAATTTATGTTCTCCTATAATTCTCTTATATGTAAACATAGAAGTGAGCGCTCAAAAACTCTTTATCTTTATTGTTTTTCTATGTATTATTTTAAATTACTAATTCAGTAGAATTCTGAATAATGTGTGTGTGTTTTAATGTTTAAAAAAATAGAAATAAAATAATCAAAATACTGTTGTTTTCCACGGAATAACTGATTTGTTGGCACATCACTAATCAGCTATTGAGAAGTTACAGAGGATTCATTTTCAGAATTGTACAAGTTTCCTTTGTTGGTTTTACATTAATGATAATTTTATGTTACCTTTTTGAGATAATTATAATTTTGTGTGTATTAAAATTTTGTTGGGTTTTAAATGTTGGGATTTTAAGCATTTTTAAAGAAAATATAAATAAATATTGTGATTTCCAAATTGTCTGTGACCTGCATTCTCATCTAGTAAACTCCTACTAAGTTTATGAAGTCTCTGTGAGCAGAAAACTCTGTGGTGGTTACCTGGTGAAACAGTAACCAAAACCCAGGCAACAGTCAGACACTCTTTTCAGTTCTGGGGATGTGGTACCCAGTAAAATAAATCAGTGTGGTTTGATAAATTCTTTTATTGCTCTGATGTCTATTTCTATCCATCTTCAAGACTATGAGAAAAACAACTGTTTTGAGAATTAAATTTTTTTCTGAAACTCCTGGGGCAAGATCAGCTGTGAAAAAGGTTTAAGAACTGATTCAACCAATTTTCAACAAATAATTTTCACCTATTTATGTTCCAGAAATTTTTCTAGAACTATTCTTAAAAGATATTTTTAGTTTTTTTTTTTTTTTTCAGTAGCTTCTGCATTCAAAGCTAAGGAAAAGTTTACCTTATCAGATTTGCCATATGATTCTGTCTTGAAAAATATTTCTTTCTTACTGATTCTTGTAATTGAGGGGCTATTTTGTTTTGGTTGGGTCCTTTTTCTTAAATCACCATGAGAAATATGTATTAGCAAAGGATTCAATAAGCAATATATGCTCACACATAAATATTATTGCTTTAATGGCCACAATTCAATATAATTAGGTCAAAAAATAAAGCTGCTTTTTATCAGTCACAAGGGGGCATGGTAGGGTAACAAATAAAAAAGCACAGCCAACCATCCAGTTTAGTAACTACATCTTAACATTTTCTCAGTGCTCACAAAGCATGCTCTGTTAGATTAAAAATTCTGAGTGGCAATTGTATCATTTTTATGGGAATTATTACTCTTTTTACAAGATTTAAACTACATCTATGTTATTATGTGAGATTTTGAATTTTGCACATTTCTTCTTTTGTTTCATTAAAATAATATTAGATTAAGAAAACAAAAGCAACATTTCTTAGAAATTCGAATGCCTACATATAACCTATGTATTATCCCATATTATTATTCTACATATGAGCTTTATATTATCCTATATTCCTCTGTTTCTCCTTCACAGCAGATACACAAATTAAAAATATTAAGGGAGGATTAAAGGGAACGAAAAAAAATCAAGGCAATCCTTTCTAAGGATCACATCTTATTTATCTTCTGTTATGTTAATCATATAGTACTCATGTCACTTCTTTTAGTTTTGAATAAATTATTTAAGTCTCTACCTTAGGTTTTCTTCCTAGAGAATAGATATTTTTCTATTACCTTTCTCAGTTTTATAAATCAGTCAATGTGTGCTATGCCATTAATTTACTGGAATCTATCCAAATAACAGCCATAATTTTAAAACTTTACTTACTTATGATCTAAATCAATGTTTTAAATATTGAAATCCTGCTAAATAGTTAACTCCTGTGAAATACTTTAAATATACTAGTAATTTTTAAATATACATGGAGATGGTGTGTGTTTGTGTATGTGTGTGTGTGTGTGTGTGTTTTATGTTAACAATTTATCAATTTGTAACTTCAAGCCACCAGAGGGCAACATTGTCCATAAAACTGCCGGTGCCGGGAGCATAGCCAGATCTATGGGGGTTGGTAGAGTGGTGGGAGAGGTGTTAGAGAATAGGAACTACTAATTAGTGCAATAAATGATATCCTACAATTAAACAAAGGCAGTGGTCCTCAAGGACATGGGG
Source organism: Marmota monax (assembly GCF_021218885.2). Classification (NCBI taxonomy): domain Eukaryota; kingdom Metazoa; phylum Chordata; class Mammalia; order Rodentia; family Sciuridae; genus Marmota; species Marmota monax. The sequence continues at coordinate 14,051,853 of NW_026694491.1, read as the reverse complement.
TGTAAACATGAGTATGGAAACTTTAATTCAAATTTCTGCCATGAAAAACTGAGAGCAATTTAGTAGCAAGCACTTAACAATATTTCTTGTTCATATCTTTACATTTTTATTAGTCAAGGAATAGAAGTCAATAATATTTGAAGATGAGAGTGAAAATAGGACAAAAGGCATAAGGTGACTTAAATTTTTAAAAAAGTGAGGTGTAATGGAATCAGTTGCAGATAGAGGAAGAAACTGAAGGAAGATGTTTAATAAAGATGTAAGGAACTGAGGAAATGTAGTGTGGACAGCTGTTGGGGGAGATTCATTATTGATGACTTCTGTTGCTTTAAGTGAAGCCATCTGCTTTAAAGAGAAGGAGGCAGAGTGTAGGACAAGGAAGAGGAATTGATTAGAAGGTATGGGATGAAATCTAAAATTGTGAAGAGCTATCATGATCTACCCAGTTTATGATTGGGTTACAGTTGTTTTTCTCAGTAAATAAATAATTGCTTTTCCCCTCATGAGTGATATCAGCTTCAACCAATAATGACCAGTATTGTTTTTGTGGGTTGTTTGTTTATGCTTTACTGTTGCCTGGTTAGTATTTACAAAATTTGGTGATCTGCATTGGAATTTAGCAGAAACTGAGGATAGTTTAGAATTCAGTGCTGCAGTGAAGAATATCAAATGTAAGGCGAGTTACAGGTTTATTGAAAACATGCAGGGTCAATAACCTTAGGGTAGCAAGCATAATTGGTAGCAAGTCTGAGATTCGCTAGCTGGGGAAGGGGCGTGGTGACTGGTTTTGATGTGAAGTGTTTCTTAGAATGTTCTGAGTATATGGCTTTTGGTGCAGAACAGCTGGTAAAATGTTTAAGGGCTAAGAACATAGGATGCACAAATAATATGGTTTTTCTAGATTTATCATATTGATGCATATCAAAATTTCCTAGAGAAAAGAAAGAATAAGATGAAGAAAAAGGTTAACATTTAATCTCAACCAAGAATTAACCAGGTGGAAATTAAGAAAGGGTAATTTCGTTTTTTAATGTGCACTGAGTAGTTCAAGGACTGTAGGAAAGCAATTTGTTTGCAAAATGATAATTTTAAGTGAGAGGATTCAAAAAGAAATATTGTTATGTATACTTCTATTGTCTAACTAAAATTATATTACTTAAATGAGATAAGTGATATAGAGCATCAAAGTATAAAGCCTTGTTCATTAGTAGGAACTCAGCTTACTTACATAGAGCTTTTTAAAAATATTTTTATTTCCTGTCATAAGCAAGCCATATTTGGGAGACTCAAAATTTTCTGAAAAAATAAAAATAAAAAAGTAACAGACCTGGTATTGATGATCACAGAGGAGTGGAATTAATGCGCAAAACTAATTTTACAGTCATGAGAACTGTGTCACAATTTGTACTTTACACATCCTTATCCCCTGACTTTCTACTAGACTGTATTTAGGGTTGTGGGGGAGTAAGAATAGTGTCTTAACCAAGGTGGTATTTCCAGGAACTATCAAAATCAAGTGATTTTTTCCCTCTATCTTAAATTACCAAAGTGTGTCTTGCTTCTTATCATTATCCCTTTGCAATCTGAATTAAGTTTTAAATCAATTTTTGCTGATGCAAGCAGAATGTTTTGAAATGAAAGGACATTTATACTTGGGGAATAAAACTATTGAATAAATTGAGCTGATTATTTTGGTTATTTGACAGGTATTAAATTATTTGATCTTGATAATAGTATAAGGAAGTGCTATTGTTATCCCTGTTTTACATATTTAAAAAATAACCTCATAAATTGGGCACAGTGGCTCATGCCTATAATCTCATCAGATTGGGACACTGAGACAGAAGGATCTGGAGTTCAAAGCCAGCTTCAGCAACAGCAAGATGCTAAGCAACTCAGTGAGACCCAGTCTCTAAATAAAATACAAAGTAGGGCTGGGAATGTGGCTCAATGGTTTAGTGCCCCTGAGTTCAATTCCCCATACAAAAAAAAAAAAAAATCATAGATAGATTGTTGCTTGCCCAAGGAAGTACCAAAGAACTTATAAAAGATCCATAGCTTTTGTTTTGTGTGCTATATTTCATAAAAGGGAGATATTATGGATTCATCTATTTCTTATACTATGAAAGATTTATGGTCTTTTCCAAGAGTACAATAGGTTGGAAATATTATAGTTGTTTATGTTGTAATATATATCTATCTGCTAACTGTCATTTATTGAGTGTCCACACTTATGTGGGTATTAGATTTGATGCTTTACACACATTATTACATTAAATTCTCACAGTAGTTCTTGAAAGTCAGTATTATTTCTGATGGACAGAGAAGTCATAAAATGAGAGCAATTGTTTTTAGAGTGATACAACTGGTAAACATTGAAACTAGAATCTGAACTAATAATGTTGAATTGCCAGTCATTGCCAAGAGGCAAGAAGAGCAGGAGAATAGAAAGATGGTTATAAGTTATCAAAAGAAGTTGTGAGGTACCACACAGTTTGTGAACCCATAGAAATCTGTCTTCCCTGATTGAGTAATGCTTCTTTTGATATATCAATATTTTTTAAAATGATTTAGGTGACACATAAAACTTATTCAATGAAATATACATAATTTTATTATTCATATTGATAATTCAAAATGAATTAATGTAGAAATATCCAATTATTAAAACACTTTAGGTTGCCTACACTTAGGGAAGTACCCAAACATTGAAATTTTTCTAATGTTAAAGAAGTATAATCTTAGTGTAGTGTGTTAATCAAAATTACTAAGGATAAATTATTACTAAAAAAAATGAAAATCATCAGGTTGCTTATATTGGAGAATAACTCTGCAAATGCTATTTATTCTGCTTAGAAAAATGCACATTCTAAGAAATATGCTACTTTATCATTTAATTAAAATATACTGTTTAATATTCATGACATTTAATATCTTGTTTTCCCACTTAGCATATTGAGTTCTATTATACTAGATATTAATCAAATATTCTTAAACTCTCTTCCAGCCAGATGATACAGAATACTATGAAAATGTGTGCTACTCCAAATTGTGGTTTTTCCTACCCTACTAAATGCATAACTTTCCACCCTGGATTTCATTCCCTAGTACTTGCATCACTGTCTTCTTAGAGTTCTTAAGCAAAAACTCATAATACAGAAGTACTGAATTCTCATTTTTCATATTCCAGAGAATATGTATAGTATTTATTACAAATAAAAAGTTACATGCCCTACATTTAAATCACACTTTTTGTTTTGTAAAATAATACATTTAGGGTATTTTAGACTTTAAAACCTTTAGAGTATTTGTACGTCTTTGGTAGGTAAATACAATATATTTGGGAAAACAACACCAAAATTGTATGTATAAAATTAATGAAATAATCTTTTTTTCTTTGGCCCTCAATCTAATAGCTGCCTGCTTTCATGTTCCCATATCCTAGCTCTGTAATTTAGAGTGGGAAAAGTTGAACACATGTTTTTTTTTTCTATAATGAGAACTTTATTGCCTAGTTATACATCTATAGAAATTTTGCTTTATTCTAGAAGAAATATTAGGGATTTTAAAAAGGAGGTAAATTAGTAAATAGTAAAGTATATGATGCCATGACTGGGAAGTTTACAAGCAACTTTTTTCACATTATTAATGTTACTGTCCTTTATACTAAGTATTGGCTGTGTGTATATTCAGACAACCAAGAATATTGGTTGGCTACCTTTTCATATTATAAATTGGGAAATAAGATCATCAATATCATAGACTCCTATAGAGGGGATAATATTTTAATACCATCATAAAAAATATGTGGTCCTTTTAGAGAAAGAATGATCCAGAGCTGATCTTCTCTCTTGTTCTTTTTGTCTAGATCCCAGTGTGCGCCTAGCATTATTCAAAAACAATGAAAATAAAGTTTCTGTTATAAAATCACCAAAGCAGACACCGTCCAAAAGAGATGGCTACTTTGAAGGTATGGATTTAATACTTGATGCACAGAAAGATTAAAAGATCAGATATTATATTCAAACATATATTTTAATCCTCAATAATCCCCAAAATACACATGGAAAATGTGTACAAAATATATGAATAAAAGTCAATATGATCAGGAGCTAAAATACTAATTTAGTGTTTTGATATTTTGGTATGATAATTTGGCATTTCTATCAATGCTCATCTAAATTTTAAATTCCTTTTATCTTATGTGAAAATATAATGGCTGTATCATAGTGCTATTAATGTAATTTAAATTTTACAGTGACATAAAATTACAGTGACTTAAAAAATATACTGACATAAGATTAGTTTATGTCAATGAAAGTGATCACATGTTAAAATGATATTCCAGTATATCCAATATGTACAAATTTCATTAAACACTATAAATTATACTCCAGAATTTTAATTTTTTACAGTATTCAAAGCTTGCTAACTCTCTTTTAAGGTTCAGTATTTGCACACCTAGGTAGAAGATTGCTTCTGATTTTAATATTCAGGAGAATTATGAGTTTATATTATTAAACAGAAATATATTAATGTAATACAGTGGCAAGCATGACTTAAAACAATTTTTCACTTGCTTTCTTTTTAGTATTAAAATTTTTAGTGTTTTACCTATACTTTTGTATAGTAATTTCAAATAGAAAAATATGAGCCAGATACATTTTAATAGAAAGAAATTATTTAGGATTTTTAAGAGTTTATCTTTTGTAGATACTAAGTAAATCTTAAATTTATGGATCTTCATGATATGACTGAAAATACATTTCTATTTAAAGAAACATTTGGTAGTCACTAAATTTATTATTTTTTTAGAAATGCTCACTAATGTCCATAGGGGTAGAAGACGTGGAGGCTGGAGTTTACATGAAAGTTCACAGAAAAAAATACATATGTAGAAAGGTAGATAAAGCAAGTGTGCCAAATTATCAAAATTCTTGAATCTATAGATTATGGTATGTGGAGATTTGTTTTCTAATTCTATTTTTTGTCATTGTTGTTGTTGTTTAGAATTTTCTATGGGAAAACATTTTGAGCTTTTGGTGTCCATTAAAGGTATAAAAACTCAATATAATTGTGAGAATTGCTAATGAGTTAATATTTTAATAAAAAATTATATTTCCAATATGAATATAAGGCTTAGGTTTTAATTAGGATTCAGTTCCTTGTTAGTCTTCACCATTTCACTGTTTTTGAGAGGAAAAGTAGAACTTTTGCTAAAAACAATAACTCCACGGGTATTATCTGCTAAAGTAGGATAATTGTTGATTTAGGAAGGAAATGTCTAGGAGTAAAAGACATTTAATTTATTTTAATCTAAGAATCAGAAAGGAGAAATCTATCCTAATGAGTTCTGTTGCATTTTCTCCTGTTCTAGGAGATGTTGCCATCTAAAATAGTATGTGTATGCTTATGTTTATTAAAGTGTATTCTAATGTAAGATATGCTAGTAATAGTCAAAATAGTGACAAAAAGTGGCCCATTGAATATGGAACATTTCCACATATGCTTTGTGAGTGAGGATTTGTTTTGTTTTCTTTGCCCTATGTGAAATGTGTTTAGTTTACTGTTTCATTGTTTTGTTTTTGCAACCCCAAGTATGTCTTACATTTCATTTTTCACTGAATGGGCTTTATGTATATACCAGACTTTCTATCTAGTGAGTCACAGTTTTTTTTAAGGATTTAGGGTTTTGTTTTAAGGAATAAGCTTGGCTGAAACAGTTCTATATATAAGAAATTTTTCCCTAATTAATATGTTCATTTTTGCCCTTTGTCTTAAGGGGACCAAAAGACAATTTACCCATTACTGGTCAGGCTGAAAGCCATGCTATCTTTAACTGCTGCTCTGGACTCACTTCCCAGGCTCATACTCATTTTCTTAGGCCACAGAGAACAACTTCCAAGTTAGCAGCCTGCCCCAGCTGCCCAGTAGAGGGTGCACTTTGAAATAAGCTGTTTTAGGTACAATTTACATATTACAAAATATAATTTAGGAGTATAGTTCAGTAAATTTCATTTACATAACCATCATCACAATCTAATTTTAGAACATTGGAAGAGCTTCCTATTCCTTAAGAAAACATTCAAATAAAATTAATAGTTGGGCTTCTTTTTCTTTCTCTTTTTTTAATTTGTTCTTTTTAGATACACATGACAGTAGAGTATATTTTCACATATAATAAATATAGTATAACTTTTTCTAATTAGGAGTCTATTCTTGTGGTTGTACATGATGTGGAGTTTCAATGATTGTATAAACATAGGAAAGTTATGTCCAATTCATTCCACTGTCTTTCCTATACCCTCCATTCTCTTCACTCCCCTTTGTCTAATCTACTAAATTTCTATTCTTCTCCTGACTTTCAAAAAAAGGTGGGGAATCGCAATTAAATTTTGTTGTAAGTTCAGATTATCTGACTGAATTTTGGGATAGATCTGGCATAAATGGTATACCAGCCTAGTCTTATAATTCCCTTGATTTTGCTGAAATTATGTCAGTATTATTTGAGTATTGCTTTCTATAATTCCCATTTATTTTATAGTAACATTGTATGATGTTAAAAAATTAAATTTAAAACAAAATTTATTTCCCCGCTTGGCAAAAGACACTGTGAAATTTCCATGGTTTTTATAAATTAAATAAATGTACTAAACTTCTTTGATTATCATTGTGGCATTTTTCTGAGTATCTCTAGCAGGATGGGATATATACTCTGTCTATGTTTTTCTAGAGTGGAAAATATGGTTAAATTTAAGGAATATTTTATATGAAATAAATTATATTAAATAGATGGAAAATGCCATTTTACTAGTTTGTGTGTTATAACATTATTCTGTCTTGTTCATGAACAATTTTGACCTTTAACCTGATCTAAATTGAGGAACCTTTGTTACCTCTGTAACCTAATATATGTTCCATGTGTCAAATGAGACAGTTCTTCCTATAAGACTGAGAACCTGGGAACTGTACAGATTTAACGTTGGCTTACTTTGATGATTAATTTGTAAACAAATTAATTTGGTTATTTTTACAATCAGGTGTCTACCTTAGTTTACCTTTGTTATCACCTGTAGTTGTTCTTGGGCTACAATATATGACATTGCTTTACATTTCAGACACTTTCTTGATTATTACCTTGAAGATCTCCTACCTAGTTTTAATTTTTTTGTCTGTCTTACCACTCTTCTTATTTTTCACTGGTATAATAGGAAGCATAGCTTTATGGGTATAGTTTGTGTAATACAATTTGAGTCTTTTTTAGCTCCAGTTTAATTATTAAATTAATTTCTAGAAGTGGAATTAACAGATCAGAGCATGGGTATTTAAATACTTGTAGCACATCATTAAACTGTTTTATAAGAGATTTATAAGTTTAAGCATCAGAAGAGTGTACATGGAGTGCCCATTTCACTCCACCTTCATTGGTATTCCTTACATTCACATATTAATTTCCTTTTATTAATAGTATTGTTTTCTTGATAAATTATAATCATATGCATTTATGGGATACAGTATGATGTTTTGACAGAGGTATACAAAGTGCATGATTTAATCCAGCTACTTAATAGATCTATCACCTTGCTTGCCTATCATTTTTTTTTAATTTTAAAACAATTAAAATTTACTCCTAGTTGTTTTGCAGTATACTGTGCATTATTGACTACAGTGGATCTGCTATGCAATAAATCTCAAAATCTCTTCCTCCTATTTAAACTTTGTACCCTTTGATCAACAACTCCTCACTCCCTCCCTTATTCCCTTGTACCTAGTCTCTGGTAACCCTCATTCTACTCTCTACTTCTATGAGTTCAACTGTATTAGATACCACATATATGTGAGATCATTTGGTATTTGTCTTTCTATGCCTACATTATTTTACTTAGCAAAAATATCCTCTGTATTTGTTCATGTTGCCAAAAATTACAGGAATTTCCCTTTTTAAGGCTGAATAATATTCCATTTTGTGTGTATACATGCATATATGTATGTATGTGTACATATATGTGTGTATGTGTAAACATGCAGATATATAGATATATATAGATAAATATAGTAGATATATATATATATATATTTGTGTAGTTATATATGTATATCTACACATACATATATATAGATATAGATATCTACACATACATATATGCATTTGCTTTATCCATTCTTCTGTTGAATGACCCTTAAGTTATTTACATTGTATTGGCTATTATGAATAATGCTGAAACATGGAAGTATAGATAATTAATTTTTCAACATGCTAATTTCACTTCCTTTATAAATGTGCCCAGTAATAGGATTGCTGGATCATTTGATAATTCTATTTTTGGATTCTGAGGAATTTTCATAGTGCTTTTCATAATGGCTTATATGAATTTACATTCCTAGCGACAATGCACATCAGTCCCTTTATTTTCACATACTGGCCAACACTTGTTAGCTTCAGTCTCTCTCTCTCTCTCTCTCTCTCTCTCTCTCTCTCTCTCTCTTTAATGATAGGCATTCCAACTAGAGTGAAATGATGTTTCATAAAGGTTTTATTAATTTTTATTTTTCTGAAGATAAGGACACTTTTTTCATGTACCTATTGGCCATACCTGTCTCTCTTGGAAAAATGTGTGCTATGGTCCCTTGTTCATTTTGTGGTCAAGTTATTTGCTTGCTATTGAGTCTAAGTTCCTTAGACGTTTTTCATATTAACCCTTTTATCAGACATTTCTCCCATTCTGTGGGGGTATCTCTTCATATCACTTATTGTTACATTTGGTATGCAGAAGCTTTTTAATTCTATGTAATCCATTTGTCTGTTTTTACTTTTGTTGCCTCTGCTTTGAGGTCATATCTGAAAATCTTGCCTGGACCAAAGTCGTGGATCTTCTTCCTATGTTTTCTTTTAGTAGTTTTGCAGTTTCAGTTTATTGAGGAAACTGTCAGTCTCCTATTGAGTGTTCTTGGGACCTTAGACAAAATCAGCTGACCATATAAATCTCTGTGCTTATTTCTTTTTCTTTCCATTTATCCATATATCTGTTTTATGGCAGTTTTTGGCTGTTTGATTATAATCACTTCATAATATGTTTTACAGTCAGAGAATATGATACCTTCAGCTTTGTTCTTTTTCCTCAAGATTGTTTAGCTATTTTGTATCTTTTGTGGTTCCATACAAACTTAGGGATTTTTTTCCCATTTTTGTGAAAATTGACATTGGAATTTTGGTGGAGATTGCTTTGAATATGTAGATAATAGTTAGTATGAACATTTTCATAAAATTAATTCTTATAGTCCTTGAACTTAGAATATCTTTCCAATTGTTTGAATATTCTTCTGATTCTTTTGTTAGTTTTTTACTTCTGTGATTAAGCTTGTTGAGTATTTGTTGTTGCTGCTCTTGTAAAAGGGATTTTTCTCTTAATTTACTTTTTGGATAGTTTATTATTACATATAGAAATACTACTGATTTTAATATGCTGATTTTATATGCTTTTCTTAATTTAAAGTTTCATTTCACTGGAACTGTAATAGTTTTTTCTGGTAGACAGTCTTGGAGCTTTCTATATTTAGGATCATGATGTCAGAAAATAAATTTTCCTTTCCTTTTGAGATGCATTTTATTTTTTTCTCTTGCCTAATTGCTTTGACTAGGATTACCAGTGGTACGTCTAGAGTGGGAGTCCTTGTTTTCTCCCTGATCTTAGAAGGAAGAGCTTTCAACATTTCACCTTAGACAGTGATTTAGCTACCGATTTCTCATATGGCCCTTATTGTGTTGAGGTACATTGCCTCTGTACCTAATCTGTTCTGAGTTTTAAGATGTTTAACTTTTACAAGTATTTTTATTTCTCTGCATCTATTGAGATGATCATGTTTTTCTTTTTCTTTTCGTTAACATAGTGTATGACATTTATTGATTTGCGTATATTGAACTGTCTTTGCATCCCACAGATAAACTACACTTGATTATAACTGTTTGAATCTTGACTCCACCATTTGTTAACTTTGTGTTCTTCAGATATTATTTAATGTTTTGTTTGCATTGATTTGCATCTATGAAATTGGATAATAACAGTACCTAGTTTGAAGTATGAGTATTACATGAGATCATGCTTGTGAATGTTTCTAAATGTTTGGAACATACAGTAAGTATACAGTAAATGCTCAAAAGCTGTAATCATTGCAACAGGAATTTTTAAAATATGGCTTTATTTTTTCCTATTTATAGTTTGTAGAATTTAATGTATTTCTTAAGTACTCAGTTAAGAGTTTTGTTTATATTCTCAGATTCCGTCCTTTAGAAAACTCTGAGGAAGGTTTTATAACTGTCACCATTTACAGGTAAGGAAACTATGACTGAGAGTTTGATAAGTAACTTTCCCAAGGTCATACAGAAAGTAAGTGGCTGAAGGGAAATGGAGATAAGTTCTTTATCAAAACAAATGTAGCTAAATCAAAACAAAATGCAAAATGCTGAAGAACAAGGATTATTAGATAATCCTAAAATGTAAATATGCTTAAAATTAAAATTCTTAAGAAAAAATAAAGACTTATTAAAAAATAAAACAAAACATTAATGACATTAATAACTGCAGTTATTTCTTTCTCTTTCCTTACATTTAATATGAATACTTTAATTTTCAGATATATAAGAACTCAACACACAGTTTAAGTAAACTCTCTATTTTTGCTTCATTTAGTCCTGTTTTTATCTACATAAGTTAAATGACTTTCCTCTTCTCATCTACTGAAACATCTAAATTTGCTACTTCTGAAGCCAGTTCCAAATTCAGATTTCTGTCATTGGCTGGAGAAAACAAGCCAGGAAAAAAAAAGAATCAGGTCTGGACCAATAACTTTCTCAGACAGTTTAGTCTTAGCTTCTCTATTCTCTGGGACAATTTTACTTGATTTTAGAGTCAGGTTTTCTTAATTCCCAGTGTCATGCTGTCATCACTAACATGATTCCTATTTGTCCTCCTATAAAATAGAAGATTTACAGATACCATATGTTCTTTATATGTCATAGATGTTCAAATATTTCTGTATTAAAATTTTTTAAGTACTGAAGACATTTAAAAAACCTTTAATTTCTATAATTTTTACTTCAGAGCATTCTAATCAAATCATCTTCTTTTGTGGTATTTTTTACTTTATGATTACAAGCATTTTTTCTGCTTTTTCCCTTTTAATGACAGCTTAGTGCATAGAATCACATTATGTAGATTGTTTCAAAGTAGGTCTTGGATTTCCATAGCTGTATATAGTACTTGCTAAAAATGTACAATGACTCTGTATGAAGAGCTGGCAGAATACTAAAATATTTTCTAGGCATCATTATTCCATGTAATAATATGAGGTTTGGAATCACTTTTAATTTTCTACAGAATCTTATTAGGAAGTTTTGTCTAATGAAGCATAAAACAAACTATATTTTTAAAAATTATATTTGGATAAGGGATTTGAAGGATGAAAGAGCAGCCTATTAAACTCATCTTCATTTATATCAGTTATAAATAGTTGGTATTTTCTATATTTCTCCTAAAATTCAGCCATAATAGAATACAGATATTGTATTCCAAAGAATGTATTTATATGTATGCATTTTTTTTTGATTTTTTATTGTGGGTTGTTCAAAACATTACAAATTTCTTGACATATCATATTCCACACTTTGATTCAAGTGGGTTATGAACTCCCACCTTCACCCCATACACAGATTGCAGAATCACATCAGTTACACATCCATTGATTTACAAATTGCCATACTAGTGTCTGTTTTTTTATATGCATTTTTATATGTATATATAAACATATACACTTGATATATATATATATATATATATATATATATGATATATAAATACTTTTATTTACTTATTTATTTATTCACCACAGTGAATCCAACCATTGTGTATATCCATAAGAATTGGTTCCTAATTACAATAAGATATATTCTGTGCTTGTATAATTATATAAAAATGCATTCTACTGTCATATATAACTAAAAAGAACTAATAAAATAAATAGATTCACCTTACTCTGACAAAATTCATGAAAGTAATTCTTCAAATAGGAAAAATAACAAAACTTCTCAACTCAGAAACATAAGACTTTTTAAACTCAGTAATACCAGACTCTGGCATCTTGTTAAAAACTAAGAAAAATGAATGTAGGTATACACACTAAACACCAAGGCTCCAGAATATTGATAATGATGTTTGTGAGTGAGCTCATACTCTGTAACATACTGTTGACTGGATATCTTATGAGAAATTTATTTCTCACAGTTTTACAGATTGGGAAGTCCAAGATCAAGGTTTCAGCCAACTCAGTTCCTAATGAAAGCTGTTCCTAGTTTGCAGACAGCTTCTTGTTATGCCTTCACTTGGCTTCTCCTTGGTGCATTCTCTCAGGTGTGAGGGAGAGAGTGAAGGAAAGAGAGATACCTCTTCCTCTTCTATCAGGGCCATTAATCCCACCATGAGAGCCCCACCTTTGTGAATAATCTAACCCAAATTATTTCTCCAGAGATTCCATTCCAAATATGATCATCGTGGGGATTAGGGCTTCAACATATGGATTTCATTGGTACACAGAACTTTCAAACCATGGCAACATGCCTTCACCCTCCAGGCAAGCAATGATGAGTCTTTTTAGAGATTCTTATGAGTCTAAGAACCAGCTAACTGTTGACATAAGGTATATCCAACATAGGACTCAGGTAGGTCACCTTAAGTTGAAGCTCTCAATTAACAGTCTTCACCCACTTCTGCAGTTTCCCATCAGTTTTATAGAACTCCTACTCTACAATATTTGCATGTCAATGAAGATTTTTAAGCACTAAGAAAAAACTTATAACATGAAAAAATGGGGGGGAAAGTTACAAACTTAGCAATCAACTTGAAGAAAAAAGCTCTATTGTAATGGGAAAAAAATCTTTGAGAATGCCATGAATATTTTCACAGACATAAGAAAGGATTACGTCCATGCAAGGATAATGAGATGCTTTAATTAGAGAGAGTCCAGAGAACCAAAAATATCTTTGGAAATCAAAACACAATAGCACTAAAAAATAAAAAACTCATCAGAAGACAAAGTTATAGAAGATAGTATTTAATAAGTTACCTAGACAAAATAGCAGATATACAATGTAATAGGGAACATGAGAGGAAATTTTTTAAAAAGGGATTGGACCAAAGAAATTCACACTTAATAAATAATGAAAGATCCCAAAATAGAAAAACAATGACAACAACAAATAGGTTGTTTATTATTAATAAATAATAGAAAATTATCAAAGGAAGGGTTCAAAAGTATTTTGCATAACTGAGAGCCCCCACTTCCAGGTGAAGAGGGTCCATTAAATATTAGGAAAATGAAAAAAAAAACATTAACCCATCTATTTGGGACATCTTTGAAAGATGTCACAAAACCTGGGAAAAAGAAATCTGATTGTCTGATATACTGAAAAGAAATACAGTCTTTAGAAAAGAGTGTTGGTTTTAACTACAGATATATCTCTAGAAAACTAACACATGGATGTATAGAAGATATAACCTTCTAACAAAAATTGAGGATTAATTAGAGCACATAGAGAACCAATTAAAGGTAAATAATGAGGTAAGTAAATATGAAAAGATTCTTTAAATTATACAAGGAAGAAAAAGGTAATCTGTTCCTGTTTTGCTGCTTGTTTCTTTCTATTAGCAACTGCATATTTGTTGACTCAAGTCAACAAATTCATGAAACAATAGATTTCACACAACAATAAATTTACTTAGCTTTAAGGAAGGATAAAAAAGAGGAAACTATGAAGATGCCCAGTGTAGTGGGTATCTTCATGATGCCCTGGCACCACGTCTGGTGACCTAATCACTCTGCACTTAGGAAGTGAGAGATGGGGTTGTGAATGTGTGGATAACTTTAATTCAGGGAAACCATCAGTTCTGAGGAATCCCAGTGGCTGATATAATTTTTTATGCCTTCCCCTCAATCATATAAGGATCATATGTTTTCTTTCCCCATAGGAATCACTATACTGAGCATGTGATTAATTATTCCCATGCAGTTTCAATACATTGAGTGATTCTCTATCTGGGGGAAAAATATTAATCATGCATCTTCTCAGGTAAATGACTAGCTAGTCAGCTTAGAACATGTACAGACTTTTTAATCATGATTATTCCCTAAATAATACAGTTTAACAACTGTGTACATGACATTTAAATTGTGTTAGGCATTATAAGTAATCTGGAGTATACAGGAGGATGTTCATGTATCATATACAAATGCTATGCCTTTTTAAAGCAACTGAGCATCTGTGATCTTGATAACCACCAGGGTGGAGCGGTATTCTGGAATGAATCGTGTATAGATACATAAGGATGACTGTACTTTATTTTTCTTAACTCTGAATCAAATTACTTTTCATGCGTGAGATTTTTTTGGTGGGGGTGTTTGTTTGTTTTATCTTGTTTTAAATGAGTCTTATGTTCCTTTCTCTTTTTGCTATCTTTACCCACCTCTGTCCCAGTGGTGGAACAACGAATAATGTACTGGCTTCAAATTATATAAAACTTAGTTTGAATCCCAGCCCAAGGTTGTGTAATTTCAGCTAAGTTATTTAACCTTTCTAAACTTGATTTTCTTCATCAGTTAGCTGAAGCAAATAATATTTGCCACATAATGTCTTCAAGTAAATTGAAAAAAACTATGTAAAAACCACTAGAAAGAGCTAGCCTTCAGAATACAGGAAGGAAACCTAATTCCTTATCTTCACTATTATTTCTATACCTTTATTGGATATCCACCTTGAGTTTGGCATTATACAAGGGAATGAGAATAATGATGAATGAAATAAATACACATCATGGGTAATGGAGTTCACTGTTTGGAAACAGGTGAAGGTAGAGAAGCAGAGAACAGGAGGCATTGACATTTAGATACACTCATGTAAGTGTATAATAATACAACTGAAAAATTTCTGCAGAGGAAAAGTCAAGTGAGCTCAATATAATTCTAGTTCAGAGAGATGAAGAAAGAAGTAACACCTGATCTGTGTTTGAAGGTTGAGTAAAAATGACTAGGCAGAAGGAAAAGTTGTGTAAAATGAGCATTCTAGATGAAGACATGGTCCTACTCAAAGACTTTGAAGATAGGTAGCCTGGGCTACTTAAGAAATTGAAAGATTACTGGTATGGTCAGAGAACAAGGAGTGAGATACAGCTGTAAAACTTCACAGGGGACAAACCAATTTTATTCTGTAATTTTTAGTCTATAACGAGAATTTGACTTTCTATATTCCAAGAACAACAGCCATTAAAATATTTTAAGCAAAAAAATGAAATAATCAGATTTTGCAGGTAATGATTATAGGTGTTCAGAATAGATAGGAAAAGAGCAAGAGTGAAGATAATGAGGCTAATTAGAATCATGGCAGCAGTGTAGTATGGAGATGGTACCTTGGACCAAGGTGAAGATAATAAGCATGGAGATATAGAGAGGAAAAAAAGCAAAGAATTAGTGATCACAAAAGTATGTTCTGCTTGCATGTTACCTATTGAATGAGAATAATACCTATCCTATAGAGTAATTTTGAGGAGTAAGATAATTGCTTAGTGCAGATATTGTTTAGTACTTGGTATAATTTAGTATTGTTTAGTACTTGGTATAATTTAGTATTGTTTAGTACTTGATATAATCATTATTTTTTATTTCTATTATCATTCCAAAATTCCCTATAATGTTCTTTACTTCTGTCTTGGTCATTTGTGCCCCACTTCCTTTCCATGTGTAAAGTTTTGATTCTTGCTTTAGATGTTGTACTGACTTGTTTTCATTTGCTATGACAAAACACCCAAAGCTAGAAACTTATAAAGCAAAGAGGTTTATGCTCAAAGTTTTGGAGGCTAAAAATCCTGGATATGGTTTCCTCACATATTCAGAGTTTGGTGAGACCCTCACAGCAGATGGCTTCACAGTGGTGAGAATGTGTCCAAAAGAGATCACATAGAAACAAGGAAGCCAAGGACCCAAGAAAGGCCAGTCTTTTTTTCTTTTGTAACAACCCACTCTTGCAGGAACTAACTCATTTGAGAGACAGCATTAATCCATTAATCATTTCCAAAGGTAGTACCTCCACTGACCTAACCACCTGCCATTGGGCATCACTGAGTAAAGGTTGTACTACATTTCACATTGCAACACTGGGGACAAGATTCCAAATCATGAACTCTTCTGAACCATAGCACATCCAAACTAGAGCAGATGTTATAACCTGCCTAACCTCATAGCGTTCTCTCATGATGGACCCATGGTTAGCTTTCTCTTTTCTTCTTGTTTTCCTTAAATTTCTATCTGAAAGATCTCCCCTAACTTCTTAAAATCAGTGTATGGAAAGACCACTTCTCTGCCACTGAAAAGGCAATTCTACTACCCCATCCATTTTATTCCTTGACAACCTTCTTAGCAGTCTAATCAATGTCTTTATTCCTCACCTTCTATTATTCTGCATTTCTAATACCTCAGAAAGCATTTCGAGCTTCCAATTTTTTAACTATTGAATTTGTCTCCTCTCCTTGAGAGAGGAGACACAAGTAAGTAAGAAAAATTTCAGAAGTTTAGCTGAGAGAGAGAGACTAGCTTGTGGACCATAGCATAAAGCCAGTATGCAATCTTGTTATCAACTTTCGTAGAGTATATACTCTGGCCACATTCCTGTCATTCTGCTCAAGCTACATTCATTTCACTAATCAATGTTAATTTCTTGATTACCAAATTCAGGAACATCTTTTCCATCCTCATTCTACTTGCCCTTTCTTCAGTATTTACTCTTCCCAAGATTTCTCTTCCCTTTTTACATCTTCATTTGACCTCACTCCTGATTCTCCTGTGATCTCACCACTCCATTTTTGTCATCTCTCTGCCTATTCCTGCTCCCTAAATATTTATATTTTGTAGAATTTTGTCTCTGGCCTTATTCTCTACTCAATACACATATATTTTTGAAATCATATTAGGTTCTAGAGATTCAAAGAAAAATATAGGTATACTGAGATGAGAAAAAAAAACATTTAAAAACTGTCTTTGAGTCCAGTTGAGGAGACTTACATAAAATAAGCAAGACAAAATATCATGGAAATCCATATCAGACCTGATTTCATGGCATGACGTGAGAATAAAGACAAAGCACCTAATTCTCACCTATAACTTGTGCTTATGGGTAATTACACCCATATCTCTATTTTTAATCCTCTCCCTTTGATATTTTTTAAGTATTTTCAAGCCCAGCATGTCTACTCTGAAGTAGACATTCATTTCATTTCACTCTGTATATCTGTTTGATCCTTTCTATTCCAGGTCTCTGTTCATAGTATTATTAGCCCTTAACTTCCTTTATCTCTGAAAGTCAAAGTCATCCCATTTAATTCTATTCTCATTTCCTAAATACAAGCACTAACCCCACATATCCCATTTCAGTCAATGTCTCTTGCCTTGAAATAGTGTAGTAGTCTCCTTTCTAAAATCCACACATCTCTCAGTCTTGGAAATGCTATCATCTATATCTCTATTGCAGTGTCTTTTCAAAGCATAAGTTCTGCCTCTAGACCACTGCTGTTCAAAGTGTTAATGTCTGTTTCCTCTACTACAGACGCCAGGGTCTTCACTCTGTAATGCTTATCACTTACTGTTCCCAGCCTACTTTTCTTTTCTTTTTTATTTTTCTTTGAAATTATTTTGCACTATCCCAAAGGATTTTATTCTTTTGTTACAATCTGTCTTTTGGGAAGCCCCTATTTTCCCACATTTGTATAGATTCTAAGAGCCCTGAGATCACACTGATTTTTATTCTTAACCTTTTTATCATAAACTAAAGCACAGATAATGAAAACCACTAGCAACACCTTGTGACATTCCTCCTTAGCCCCTGAAACGTTCCCTGACTATATAAAATGAGCTCAATATATCACCAGCTTTAATAAACTATTTGTTCTTTCCAAAATGTTTCTGTTCTTCATACCCTGTGTTATTTCCTGTCTATAATGACCTTCCTTACTTTTCTAGTGTCAGCCTTTCATTTACCCTTCATGACTCAGATAAATGTCATTTCACCTGTCAGTCATTTTTAATACCACCAAGCCTCCCATAGGACTTTGTCCATGTCTCTGTAACAATGTCTTTTGACTACATATTATTATCTATTTTCTCCCTATTAATCTTTACAAGGTCAGTGAGCAAATATTAATCATACGTCTCTTTCCTCCCATCCTCAGAATCTAGAAATAGTATTAGATTCATCTAGACACTCCATAAGTGTTTGTTGAATTAATAAACATTTTTTTATTTTAAAAACATCTTTGAATTCTCAGAAATAATCTTCCTACTCAAAGTAATATTGGCCTGTTCCCAACTTAAACTTCAGTGTTCACATTCAAGCTATAAGTTCCACTGTCTTACCCATCTATCCCTGAGAACTATTTAGTAAACTTTGAAATTCATTTAATCATTTCCAACTGAAACCTCAACCAGCTTTAAGGTTGTGGATCTCGAAAAACTTTACTTTTACATCCCTTTACTTTAAGGTTCCACAGCTTTTAAAACACTTTTGGAAGAATAGAGATGGGTAATATGCTATGGTTGATGTTTTTAATATTTCTAAGGAAACTGTAAGTGTTGTATATTTTTCTTTGGAGATTTGTTCAATAAATTTTAGCTATTTCTATCAAAAATGGTAGCCATTTGCAATGAGATTTAAAATTTGATTATAGTAACTTGATACATTTTGAAATATTTAATTATATTGTTATATTGTAGTTCATGCATAAATATGTAACAACAAATTCCACTGTTATATATATTATAATGCACCAATAAAAAGGAAAAAAAGAATAATAACTATTAAAAATAAAGTGTCCCTACAAACTGTAAAAAATTAATGAAAATTTAAAATGTGTGTAGGGTGGGTACATGTTAGGGAAATTTATTATTCTGCTTAGTCAATCATTTTACAGTGGAAAGAGATTTTCCAGGTGATGATAAATGCACATGTTTGAGGGAATACACAAGATAGAGATTCTGGTTAGTTATCTACTCTACTCTAAATTTTATCTGGACAAATTTAATAAGCAACTTTAATCCAGATTCCTGAAGGTGATGTCAATCAATCAATCAGTCACACTTCTGGCATTAACCTATACCCTCAATTTATATGCTATCCCTTGTCATTTCTTTTCTTCATCCTATTTAAGGTCTTGAACTTAGGTAGCCCATTGAAGCATGAACTAAAGAAGAAACTGATATCTTTAAACATTCCAGTCATAAATCTAATTATAAAAATTAACTTAGTTTTTATCCCTCACCTAGAGATAAAATATTTGGACTCAGATATTGATATATGTTTTATAAAGATAAATTTTGTAAATTTTATTCAAGAACAGAGAAAACTAACACTTCTAGAATTGCTCAGCTGGATCAGTGAATTGATTTTCTATTTTTTTTTTTTTTTTGATTCTAGGATTTGCAATTTTTAAGCAATTTTAAGTTATTTATAAATATTGTAGGGACATACAGTTAGCCCTTGAAGTTTTCTAAAATATATCCTATTTTTTTTACCAGTGATCATAAGTTTTACATGAGACTTTCCCCTTTAAATAGAAAAGATTATATCAAACTAATTGAAAATTTAAGTGCATTATTATTATAATATTTAGACATGAGAAACTGAAATATATTTACTATACAGCCAATGTTTAATCATCACCCAAAGCTAAATTCAAAGTTTCTCAGAACAGCCACTTATGAATGAATGACATGCTTATGTTCAAATGGACTTATTTGTATTTGGGATGTTGTATGCACTTAAGCTTATGGGTGTTCTTCAATCTCAGTTGTACTCGTCTCCATTCTCATGTATCAGCACATGTGTGTGTGCGTGTGTGTATACATACTTCCATATTTATAAAATGTGTTCTTATTCTTGGCATGTGGTTTTAAATTGTAATTTATACCTTGTTTTTCTTAAATTGCTTCTCATGTTTATCAGGTTTTATACTAAAATTAAGATTCAACATTCAATTGTCCTTTACTATGTGTTTTTCCTTTCATGTACTTCTGTTGATATTAGAATAGATGTTGACATATTATTGGGAAAACTGTTGCTATCTGTATTAGTATTTATATATCTGAAATATTTTAATTTTTAACATATTTTTAAATAACTCAAATGCTAATAATAAAAATCCCATTGCAATTGGAACCTTAGGCCTTAAGGGATTTGACTAAGTTCTTAAAAACTCTATAAAAACCTTATGCTTTTGCACTGTTTCTTCAAAGAATAAAAGAAAGTTCTTATTTAAAAATGAGGATGTCCAAAAAAAGGCATATAGTCATCTCTGAATCTAAAATATTTTACTTCACATAGGATTTAAAAATACCTGAATTATCCTCTTACAATTCATTTCACCAGTGATAAGAAAATTTTGAAGAACAGAAAAAAATGACAAGGGTTGATAAATTAAAAGGAGAATGGACCTTTTTATATATTTTTATTTGACTATTAACTAAAATTGTGTGTGCCAAGATTTAGGTTAGTTGAAACCCCCTACAAACTAAGCTTATGGAAACAGTAACTGATCCTTCTAACATTGTGTTTTTTAATATATCACAAGAATGCATTTCCCCAAAAGTGTAAGATCCCTATCTTGAAATGTGATGAAATGCTTTAAAAAATTCTATAGTAGAGGAGAAACATCTTTCTTAAAATTCTAAATCATGTAGCTAATGTGAGCTCACACAATAGAGCCCTGCACATTGAAATATTTTCTCATTTTTAAGGGAATTAATGGCTCTCCACCAGCCCTTTAACATGTAAAATGAGTAAGTTACTTGTGTCCAGTACATCCAAAAAAGAGCCAGGATAAAATAAACATAAGGGGTTGGATATCTTGGAAAAAATCTGTCATGGGTTTGGGTTAATCATCTCCAGAAGAAATTCAACTTGATGCCTGAAATGTAAGACTTCTTGGAGAAAGCAGAAAGGCCTGAGGCAGTGTTGATCTGAAAGAGTGCTCTCCATGGGTCAGGTCTGTTCTGCTGGCAGAGTGCAAACCCAGTTCACAACCACGGCCTCTGAAAAGTTGTAAAAGACTGCAGGGGCCTTCCAGTGCATGCACTCCAGCTTTGGTTACATAGTTTTAATGGCCTGGGTTCTTATTATAAAATAAAACTTAAAAATAAAATCTGTGCCTAATTTTCCAACCTCTGTCCATCAATGATGGGATTGCTGCCTTTAACATTTGTGGAACAAAACATCAATTTCTTAAGTTTTAATGAACACATATAAAAGTATTTTCAAATATGTCACAACTTTATTTGGTGCATTTTTCGTAATGTTCAATTCTTAGGCTGGAAAATGAGATAGTCCAGCAACACTTTGGGTTAATTGTCATCTATCATGTTTCATATATGTTTGAAGTAAATTTTACTAGCCATGTGCTTTTCTATGTATGAAATTCCTTTCAATCTGTGCCTTGGAGACTGGGAAAAAATGATAATTTTGATTATCAATAATTTTTTATGAACTTTAGGGAAACTAATATAATGCTAAACTCAACTGATTCTTTTTGCCCCAACTTTTCCTTTTTTCCTAGTTTCATCAGCAGATATAGAATTATTTACTTGAATTAATCTCAGGTGAATATAAAAACAAAAGGAATCTATCATAAACTCAAATTAATCATTATGAGTGTAGGAATTATTATATGGTTTTATACTGTATGACAGTAAAATATGCTGCTGAATTACCATGGCAAGATTTAAATCTACTTTAGAAGAAAAATAGCATCAAGAAATACTTTTTAGTTCCCTTTATTTCTATACCTAATTGTATTGCTCCCAACTGTCAAGGGAGTTGAACTCAAATACATTATTAATTTAAGTATCTATTCATGTCCCAAATATCATTGCTTTTGGTGGACATAGAAGTTTTTGCTGACCCTTATACTCTTTCACTCTATGTTTTTATTCTTGTAACTGTAGATTTTTCTTAAAATTGCTATAATCACATAAGAATAAACTGACTAGTTCTAGTAAAGAAACTTTCAATCTTTAGACAACATAGAAGTCAATCATTTGAATGAATTGAGTACTAAGTGCTGAAGCATTTCAAATCCTTTTTCATTTGACCACTCGGTGACCTGATAACTATTTCCTGTCCCTAAATAAGGTTGTGACCTCGGTCTTAGAGTGCGAAACTCAGATAATTTTAGAAACAAGTCAAATACCACAGAATTAGAGAAGTAGAAGACAGTTCAACTGAAATTCTTTCTTTCAAAATGAAAGGAAGAAATGACATGTCTTAACATGAAAAAATAAAAATAAAATGTGTAACCCATATATTCATCATGTTTTAAACCATCAAATCATCTATTTTATTGTCCCCTAGAATAATAAATCACCAAGTGTTTCCAAAAGATTAACTGGCAGTATAATTCCTCATTACTAGTTCATTAAGTTAATTTATATAATAAAATAAATAAGTTCTTAAAAGCCCACATGCCAGTACTGCTATTTTAATAACTCAACAGGAGAGTTTGCAAACAAGTTATGTTAAAAATCAATCTCAATTATATATGTATATGTATGTGTATATGTGCATGTGTGTGTTGTGAGTGCACACTATTTATAGCTATTTAAAGTTGAAAGTCATAAACAAACAACAAAAAATACCTTGTACATTTCAATCAGTAGGGCAGGTTGTTTCCAACCACCATTTTTAGCTGTTAAAATACCTTTGGCAATTGGATTAGGGGAAGGAAGACTCTTACAAGTGCATTTTGCTGATCTGAAAATGTAATTGAGTATAGTTTGTTTTCATAATTTTTTTGCTTTCCTATAAGTTGGATGTGAAATATAATGTTATGAAATGTTAATTATTTTAATGAGGTCAAGAAGTGTTTCCTTAAAACAACACTTGTAATGTTTAACATACGTTTGATACTTTTACTCCTTGTATAGTTAATAAAATCATAGATTAAAAATATATTAGAACTAAACTTAAAAATATGATTTTTTTAAAAAAGTAAATATTAAGTCTTTGAAATTGACACATCCTGACCTGTTTAAACTGAGATTTACACTTTTCATAAGGATTACATAATCTATCAAACAAAATAAATTCTCAGTTTTGATTTAACACATTCTAAAGAAGGATTTAAAATAAGCAACTAATAACTACAGGGTTTATTAAACAGTAAGAAAATGTTACCTTAAATACTGTTTTAGAATGCGATGTGCTCTATTACTCATGAGGACCACACTTTTTCACTGAATATATACTAACTAAATTGTCATGAAAATAGAGAATTTCACTTGCATTCATTTGAATGTTAAACTATTGTATCATTCTGATGATTATATAGTTTGATTTATTGTGTTTTTAATTAGGAACTATATCTTAGAATTATATGTATGTTTAATATTTAATTCAAATATTAAAATTGACCTTAAAAAGTGAAGTATAAAATAAAAATAATCATCAAACTCTTGATTTTCTTATTTCTTGGAAGTTTAACTGAATAAGAAAGTCCATAGAGTGTATTCTTCTTTAATCATGATTTGTAGAAATTCCATGTAGAAATAAAAATTTATTCTCAAAAGAATAATCTTAAAGTTTACATATTTAAATTGCATCCATAATAAAAACTATAGTATAAACTAGAAATGTTTTAAGCATTTATCATTAAATTAGTAACAAGTGTCATCTGAAGTTTCTGAAAAAGTAATGGTAATGATTCATAAATTCCAAATTTTTGTGAGGAAAATAAACTAATATTGTACAATATGAATTTCATGTAAACATGAATGCACCTCTATCCCACATATTTTTGCTATTTTATTTAAGTGGATATTTCAATTACTTATAAATTTCATCTTTTTCTACATACTATATACTATTTGTAAAGTTTATCATTTTTCAACAATTGCTTTTTAAAATTTAAATGCTTGTAAGTAAAATACATGCAATGACATATAAATGATAATTAATTGATAAAATTTGAGACTATTGAATTTCAATATAAAATTGTTTACTGTGTTATTTTCAGTATGATACAATTCATTCAATAAAATAAGCTTAAATTGTGAATATTATCCCATCAAGAAACATTTGAGAACAAATAATAAAAATGCATTTGATTGACAAATGCAAGCATTTAAATTGTATTTTGTTGTTGTGGTCATTGCTTGGGTCAGACAACAAAAATTTACTAAGCATCTACTTGATTAAAAAAAAAAAGTTGCATTTGTAAGATTAAAAACTGTGAGAGATTAAGGAATAGAAAGTAAACTTTACATACCAGGAAAAGAACTCAGATTTAACCTATAGATGACCTCGACCTGTTTGTTCAGATGACAATTCTAAAAGTATACAGGGAATATTCCCATTTAATACAATTATTTGCTGTAAGCCTTGACCCCAGTGACTGTCACAAACCAGATCTGAATTGGCCTATTCTCTGATATGGTGACATTGCTTCTGTTGCCTCGATTGTGACCTCTGATTGCATGGTACCCTTGAGAGTTCTATATAACAAGCATAACTCCTAGTTCTTAGCCAGGAAGGTTAGTCGGCTTGCACAGATTTGTCAGTCCCCTTAGTCAGAATTGCATATGCTCTCTATCCTGCATGGGATACTATTATATTATTTTGTATATATACATCTGTCCTATAACAATAATAGTAGTATTTTATAACTAGTGAAATATGCAAAAATTTCTTTTTCCAGATAAGAAGTTCCTTCAATTAATTATTTCTTATTTGTTTTCAAGCATGTTTGTTGTTTTTGTACATTTAAAAAGTTTATATTTATGTAACTATTTCTTTCCTGCCTTCCCTTGCCTACCTTGGAGAACTATGCCCCTATCTCCTTAATCCTACCATGTCTAGGATACATAGAGTTAATGTAGGGAAGTAATGTGACATAATTTTATGAGGATGATGATTAGAAAAAGCAGATTTAAAACTGCCTTTAAATTGTGTCTTCACCGCTGCCACCATGGGCAAATTACTTAATTCTTTGAACCTCCACTTTCTCACTATAAAAATTGGGAGCATCATTCAGATTTTTTTGTAAGAATTAAATGAAAATTAATGTAATGTAAAGGGCATATCAAAATCCTCACCACATAGTAACAGAGGTAAACTGTATACATCAATGGATACAGGATTATTTTAAAATTCTTGCATCACAGCATGGAATGAAGACTGTTCCATTCACAGCAACCCAAAAGGGATAATTTGCATAGCTTTATATATAACTTAACTGAAAAGTAGGTTCAGGATTATTTGGAATCATTGTTTGTTTTTTGTTTAAATGTGATGGATATTTAAAGTCAAATTATAAATGGGCCTTATAGTTAGAAATTTAATTTAAATATTTCATGCTAAGATTTAGTGCTTGTCCATCAGATCAATGATTTTCAAACTTTATACTTTAGCCAAAACCCTCCTTTTAAAATCAAATACTAACCAAAATTCAATGTAGCGTAAAATAGCTGAGAGTATATCTGCTGTGGTTGAACGTGTCTCATCACTTGGCTATTTCCTGTAGCAGCCACTAAGGTGCATTTGCAAATCTCCTATGGCTTCCCAGAGGACATTTTAAACTTGTGTGACCTTACCAAAAAATAAGCCTTTTCTTTCTGTCCTTTCTTTGCACCCAGGATCTGAGCTTTGTGCTTATCACATTCAGAACTTTACATTTAATATCTGTAACTAAAATGTCTTTATTCTAGATGCTACCTAAATCAGGACTTTATTGGTTCACTGAGAGATCCTCAGTATTTAGGATAATGCCTGGCAAATAGTAGGCACTCAGTAAAAACATGAAGCAATCCATATAAAACATTTCAAAAGGAGAGTAATAATTAATATATATATATATATATATATATATATATATATATATATATATATATATATATATATAGCATAATTGTTCTGGTTAGGCTACTTTAGTGATCCAAGGTTAATTGTTTTGAATGGTGACACTTCATATTACAAAAATAGTGCACTAATGAAAGTATTAATTATTTAGTATTTCATTGATTATCAGATGAATTTTTTATTTTAACTTTGATGAACTCAGAATGCACAAATAGCATAGTAGATGACACAAAGATGGCAACTGAGAGTGGCAGTCAGCCAGCGGGTACTTAACAAATTATAGAAAAACTTTGAGATTTTTCCAGCAAAATCAAGATCAGAACATTGTAATTCTATTGAAAGATAATACTCTTACATTTTCAGAGTACTCATATAGGATATATCTAATACTGGCATATATAAATATGAATGAAATAATTGATAAGATACTAAAATAAAATTTAACTGTTTGGTAAATAGCTAATTCCTTGAATGCCTCCCCAATACCACAACCCTACCAGCTCTAACTTCTTTATCCCCTCCCCCTAGGAAACCACTCCCAGGTTTTTAACGTTGAGTAACTAAAGGAATAATGTCCTGTGCAGCAAGGGCCCTCCAGAACTCTGCTCTAGGTCAACACCTTAGTCCTTTCTGATTTTGTTGGTGTCTATGTCATAAAGTTCATATTTTTTTACTAAAACACCTATTACACATTAAAAATTTAA
The DNA here is from genome assembly GCF_021218885.2 of Marmota monax. Taxonomy (NCBI): domain Eukaryota; kingdom Metazoa; phylum Chordata; class Mammalia; order Rodentia; family Sciuridae; genus Marmota; species Marmota monax. The sequence continues at coordinate 14,025,216 of NW_026694491.1, read as the reverse complement.
TATGATTCAGATCTGAAAATGAATCAAGAGAAATGCTATGATTTCCAAGTTTTACAGATAAAGAAATTGTGTTCATCAGGACAACATTACCTTTTTCTAGTTCTGCAAACTTCATTCTGAACTGATGTGGTAAGAAAAAGAAACAGAACCAGGTGGAGAATTGCAAATCCATGAATGTACAGGCACAAAATTTGTGAGATTGAACAATCCAGTGAAAATAAGTTAAAGTCCTATAAAAAAATAAACAGTTAACTAATCCAAAGATTCACGTCTACCAGAGTATGCTTCCTGATATCAATGTAGCTTATATCCAAGAATAACTAAGTTTGGAGCCTACAGATGAAGCTAAAAATAAGGAAGTGGTTAGATTCAATGTAGAGTGACCCATTGAATATTGACATCCTCTGAATAGCCCTCACATTACTCTAATAATGGAATGTCCTTCTAAGAATTACCTGTAACTAAGCTTCTTTCACTGTTCTCAAAGATATGCCTCTATTCTTGCCATAATATGATCAATGACATAAATAAATGAGGTAAAAGAAAAAAATAGAACTATAAGTAGAGAAAAAATATGGGTAAAGATTAAAAGAAGTAGTTAGAGACTTAAGAGAAATATTGAAAAGCAAAATAACAAAATTAGATAGTTTGTGACATGATGAAAGGATTAAGAAGCATAAAGGTATATCCTCTAAATAATACTCATTCTCTGAAAAGTCATCATGAAAAGTAGAAAATACCGGACTGGGGGTGTGGCTCAGAGGTAGAGCACTGACCTACCAAGGTGCATGAGGCACTAGGTTTGATCCTCAGCACCACACAGAAATAAGGTGGGGATACTGTGTCCACCTATAGCTAAAGAATGAATATTTTTTTAAAAGTAGAATATATACATATTAGATATATATACATATTAGCTTATATATATACATATTATGATTATTATTATATATATTAGATATATATACACACAAAACTTGAGTGTGTACATATATGAATATGTATATATGACTAAATAAAACTTAAGTTTTTTTTTTTTATGCAGAGTTCACAAGAAATTCTTTATTGGCAAACTTTAATAGGAAAGTAGCTAAAATTGGGACCTGAATTCTTTGGTGGGAATTTAATAAAGATGTAACTACAGAAGGAAGATAATATTTTATGGAGCTTCAGACCACTAGTAAATTCCTAGCTGCACTACTTAATTCTGTGATGTTATGTTCAAGCTCTCTGTGCTGAAGCATTCATATCCTTAAAATGGCAACAACAATGTGAAGCCTCAGAATTCCTGCCACATAATGTGCTGAAAGTCTGTAGACCACTGATGGCTTATCCTCAGTAGATAACTGCTACTTTTATTGATCCTAGAGTCTTCTCTTATCTTTACTTCCATATACCTTCCAGCCACATCAGACATAGTCTCTCACTAAATTTGTCACGTATTTTCCTAGAAATATTGACCTTCAGCTTCCTCAGTAAATGTTAAGAGGTTTTGATTTCTGGCAGTGTAATAAATCAAATGTTCATGTAGTCTTGGTAATTTTGCCTTTTTAGGATGCCATGCAGTTGGAATTATACAGAATACGAAGTTTTAATATCTGCTTCTTTCATTTAGTAATATGTAGTTTTCACCATGTCTGTTCATGACTTGATAACTCATTTCTTTTGAGAGCTAAATAATATTCCACTATATGCATGTGCCAGTTTATCCATCTGTCTACTAATAGGCATCTTGATCATTTCAAAGTTATGGAAATTATAAATAAAGCTACTGTAAACATTCATGTTTAAGTTTTTGTGTACACGCATGTTTTCATTTCACTTGGGTAAAATCCAGAGTATGATTGTTGGATCATATGGTAAGAGTATATTTTGAAGAAACTGCCAGACTGTTTTTCAAAGTGCCTGTTTCATTTTGTATTCCCATCAGCAATGTGTGAGTGTCCTGTTGCTTCACATCCTCAATAGCATTTGATACTCATTGTTTTAGATTTGTCTTTCTAATAGGTATATAGTGGTATCACATCTTCATTTATTTTACAATTTTTTGATGTCTTATGATGTTGAGCATCTAGTCATACACTTATTTGCAATCAGTATTTGTTTTATTGTGTTCTACAGCAATGTACGTTTAGGTCTTGTGCCCATTTTTTAATAGAGTTGGTCATTTTATCCTTATTATAGTAATGATACTTTTGTTGATTCTAGAGTCTTCTCTTATCTTTACTTCCATATATACCTTCCAGCCACATCAGACATCTTATGGTATGAATCTGGAATGTCCCCCTGAAAGCTCATGTGTTGCAAGTATGATCTCTAATACAAAAAGGTGGGGCTTTTAAGCAATGGTTGATCATAAGCGTTCCAGTTTCATCAGTGGATTAATCCATAATTATGAAAACACAAATTTACAACAGTATCTAAAAATTACCCATGGAGGATACAATCCCAAACTTCCAATGGATATTTGAAACTGCATATCTGCAGATAGTACCAATCTCTCTCTCTCTCTCTCTCTCTCTCTCTCTCTCTCTCTCTCTCTCTCTCTCTCTCTCTCTTTCTCTCTCTCTCCCTCCCTCCCTCCCTCCCCTTCCCTCCCTTTTCTTCCCCTCTATCCCAATCATCCCCATGTGTGTGAGAGACAATTTATAAATTAATCATAAGTGTGTACATATAGGTAAAAAATCCCAGTTATATACACACACATACACACACAGAGGAATTTTTTTACCTATATACACACCTATGATTAATTTATAAATTGGGCTCAGCAAGAGATTAACAATAGTAACTCACCATAGATCTTACCAACTTCAGCATACAATTTATTTTTCTATTCTTATTGAGAACTTTCACATTTTCACTTGTAAGAAATTGCTTTATTGTTTCTCTTTGACATATCCAGATTGCCAGTATCACTACTCTTGTGTTTAGCGGTCATTGTTAGATTAAATGGATTATTTAAGCACAAGCACAATGATACCATGACAGTCAATCTGATAGCCACGATGGCTTACAAGTAACTAAAGATCAGGTAGCATATACTGCATGGATGTGCTGGACAGAGGGATGTTTCATGTCTTGTATGGGTTAAAGTGGAACTGTGAAAAATTTTGTCATACTGCTCAAACTGGCATGCAATTTTAAACTTAATTTTTTTGGGAATTTTCCATTTCACATATTTGAATTACTGTTGACTGCAGATATCTGAAACCACAAAAAAATGGAAGTGAAGATAATGGTAGGGCAGGAACTACTGTATAGGTGTAGCAAGGGATTGCCTAAGGGGTTACATATACAGAAAAAGAGGAATGTGCTTTCAGATAATCTAGCAGAAGCAGTTAAAAAGCTTTCTGAATTAAGGTAGTTTAAATTCAGACCTCTAAAAATGTCCATTAATATAGATCTAAAGGACAAACTAACTGAAACAATACCAACATTACCTTAGGAAGCAAGCCAGAAGACTGAAAATCAACAGAAAACAAATTATAAAATCTGTCCATTGACTCCCAGAAGCAGTGCATTTATCAGATACAAAATATAATCTGTAGTTTGATTAAGTACATAAAAATATATTTGAAAATGGAATGAAGTAATAAAAAAACATTTCTAGATATGAGGTCATAACTGATATCACAAAAATCCATGGATAATTTAAAGAAAACTAGATTAATTGCTAAAACTAACATGGTCTACTGACAATGCATTATCTATATAATTATATATCAAATTCAAAAGGAACATACTCTATTTCATATTGTTATCTAATGTTATAGACTAACATGAAGAGCACTCAATTATGGCCTTAGACAACCCTAAATTATCAGTCACCTAAACATTGGCAATCCAGGAAAAGGGACACTAAGCTTAAATAGGAGAATAACCAGAATCTTAATCTGTGTCTGTCTAAAGCCCACAATGTCTCCACTTACCAGGAAGCAATATTTTCCCATGAAATTCCCTGTAATGTTGTATTTCTGAATATAGAAACAAATGACATTTTATATTGTTCTTAATATACCAGCTATAATAAATAACACAGAATTGCTTTTTCTCTTGTGAATAACTTTTGGAAAATAAGGAATAATTTTGAAATATAATTTTCCATATTTGGTCTCAAAGGGATTTGCATGTTTTTACTAAACCTATTCAGATGTTAAATTATGGGAATGACAAAGCACAATAAAAATTCTAGCCATAGGAAATTATGTATGAATTGGTCAAAAACCATGCTATTCCATAATTTTGTACTTTTCCTATGGTATACTTTCTGAACAACAGCTTTTTCACACATTTTGGAAAATGAGTGAATTTATGATTGTTTACAGCATTTTTTGTCAATGTTCTCTAAAAACTAAAATAATTTTTAGCTACTTGTGTTTTATGCTGCAAATTTACTACAAAACATTGTGGTTTTCACCTAAAGTTAGAACTCGGGCCTTTTTTCTTTCATATTTTCTCCTCTTAAATGTAAATATGAATATTTTGGACTAGGTTTTTTTGGCTTGATTCTTAAAACTAGGAAAAGAGTTTAATTAAAATAAATTTTTATAAATTTAACATTCAAGATCATAGACATTAAACAGGGCACAATTTTTTGGATAGATTAATTTTGTCTCTAGTGTTAATATAGACTGGATTCTAATAAAAAGGAGAGAAGTTGTTTATTTTATATCAACAGTTGTCCTAATGGAAGTGTAGGGAAACAATATCCTTGAGTCTCTTAACATTTTTTGAACCATTTGGAAGTATGTTGCTAACTGCCCTTTAGGTCTAGACATCTTTTCAAAAACATTCATATACCAAAGAACTCTAGAAGATAGAAATAGGTCTCCTCTTAAGCAAAGGGCAAATTTGTTGCCCAGTATAATAAAGATATTTTCTTCTAGTGCAAAGGGCAGTTTTGTTAATAGCCAATTATAAAACAATTTCAACTTCCTAAGCTTGGGGATTCTCAGCTGTGATGCAAACCAACCATGCATGGGGCCCACATGTCTCCTTCACTTCACACTTGTTAAAACCAAAGGAAGGTCAAAGAAAACCAGTACAAACTCACTAATAATGTTCATGCTCCTTGCTGTGCTATGAATAAAGCCCTTTGTCTCCATCTGAGGCATCTTCTTCTGCATTGATAAAACTATATGAGACTAGCTTCTACCTGAAAGTAGGATAAAATCTCAAACCTCATAGTTGTTGACATAGAAAAATTTTAAATTCACAATGTATGAACCCACAAATGAGTACATGAAACAAAATAAATAAGCATTCTTGTTGTATGGACTGTTTTCTTTTTTTTAAAGATTCTAGAGATTTATTGCCATCTTTTTGATTGATTCATTTTATGGAATGTTGTTAGTCACTGTGTATTATAAGTACCACTTACTGATTATATAGTAATTTTAAGAAACACTGATTTACAATATTTTAGAACAATAATGATGCTTCAAATTGGTCTGACATTAGCTGTGGTTTTAACATAGGAATTATGTGAATGAGCACAATCAAACCTATCCAAGGAAACATGCCATTTTCCATATCAAAAAGAAGGAAAGTCTTGGAATTGCACAAACCTTGCTCAAAAATCAAAACTGCCTTTTACAATATCGGTATCCATGAATGAAACAAGAATGAGATAGTATTGTTTCAGTTCTCAAATGATTTCATATTTTTGCCTCACAAACTATCAAGACTTTTATTATTATAAGTTGATTGAGATTTAAAGTGGTAGTAGTCAGTTTTTCTGCTTATTCAGTTTTATCTCCACCATCCCAACCTATATTGAATTACTTAAGAAAAAATGGGCAATATCTTTATAAAATATTTAATATAGTGAAATATATTGGAAACAAATTTCAATTGCCATTTCTTCTACATAAATTAATAATTTTTCAATTGTATATGGTCTCTTAACCTTAGGAAAGATGTTCATAGTGAGTATATAAAAGGAAAGCAAAAGATTGAAAAAAGGGAAACTGAAAGTGCTGAAATTCTTATGGCAAGGAAAAGCTATATGAATTTCATGATATTAGAAGGGTAAATTTGAACAGAAATAAATGAAGAATTAGAACATTTAAGAATTATATAGAACTTTCATTTTGAAGATATAAAGAAAACTATACCAATTCTGCTGAAAGAAACATAAATGAAAATATAATTTATAAAACAATATGTGAATTTATTGTAACTTGAACCCAATCTGATAGCACCTGTATTACTTGGCAGAACTGTTTCATTTCTGTAAAAAAAAAATACATTTTTAATAAGAGAATAAGACATTATGAGAAAGACCCAGAAAAAACAGGTATCAGAAAATATTATACAAGTAATTTAAATATGAAAACTATTAGGCACAAATTATAAGATATGTACATAAACTTTCTGTAAGTAACAAAACTACCTTGGAAATATCTTCTGGTGAAAGATTTGGGAAATAACTGAGTATTGATTTCATCAACAAAAAATAAAATAATTGAAACTAAAATCTCATGTGAATATAACTGGAAATCCGAGCTAAAGAAATATTGAATTTTAAAATATGTGAGAAGACCAGATTTAGAATATAGTGCAGAGAATTAAAGAGATGAAAAATTTAAAAGGTAAAAATAAAAAGTTAAAGATGATTTACATTATATCCAACTGGAGTTCCAGGTGGAGAGGCAAGATAGATCCAGGCAAAGGTAATACCTAATAAGATTTTGAGTAGAAATTTCCTAACTGAATGAAAGACATCAATTCATAGATCTAAGAATTTGAGTGAATCATAGTGGAATGACTTTTAAAATAATTTCACAGCTAATATGTCAATTACATTTTATTGATAGAGTAATTTAAAAAATAATTTTATTGCTAGATTCATCAGAGTAAATCTGAATAGTGTAAAAAAAAGAAAATCTTCCAATAATAATAAATAAAAGACAAGTTTTCTTCACATAAATTGCAGTTATACTGAGAACTGATATCTTAAAATCAATAGAAAAGAGTAGAAGATTATCAATGATTTGAAAGTGCTATGAATGAGAAAATGTACAGGTGAACTAGAATACCTATTTTTAAAATATCTTTCCAGAATAAGGATAAAATATAGATATCTTCAAATAAAAATTATGTTTGTTACTTGCTGATCCTTATCAAAAAATTATTTTAAATGTATAGGCTTTGGGAGAGGACAGAGTCCCACATAAAAGATCCAAACTACCAAAAGAAAATTCATAGGGAGGAAAATATGTTGGCAAAATCAAGCATAAATTAATGATATGACTAACTATTCAGTGTCTTGTGAAGTTAAGTATAAGTACAGAGAAATATTAATATTTGAGTCAGAATGGAGCTAAGTCAAGTTAAAAATGTTCTATGATTCTTGCATTCCATTAAAGGAGGGAAAATTGGTTAATTTTGGAGTCTATTAAGTTTAATTTATATATTATGATTTATAAGGTAAAAAATAAATTAATAGATACAAATGATATAATTTCCATCTAGTAGAAAGGAAAAACTAGAAATGAAAGAAGTAATTAGTACAATTTACAGCCAATAAAAATAACATATTACAAGTAGGCAAATAGCACAAAATGATATTATTTTTAACCAAATATATCAATTGTATTAGCTTTCTGTCACTCTAACAAAATGTCTGAGAAAATCAACTTAAAGGAGGAAAGATTTATTTTGGTTCACAGTTTCAGAGGTTTTAGTGGATGATCATTTGGTCTTGTTGTTCTGGGACCTGTAAAAGACAGTACACCATGGCAGAAGCATGTGGCAGAGGAAACCTTCATTTCATAATGGCTGGGAATCAAAAGTCAAAGGAAAGGTCTGGGATTCCAATATTCTCTTCAAGGGCATGCTCCCAATTACCTATTTTTCACAACCACTCCCCTCTTATTAAAGATTCCACCCCCTCCCAGTAGTGCTATGGGCTGAGGATAAAGCCTTTAACATATAACCCTTTGAAGAACACTTCAAAACCATAGCATCAGTATGTACATTAAATATTAATGGCTAAATAAACTAGTTAGCAAATAAATGTTGTTTATAGTTTTTTTAACCCAAGAGACAAGACAATTATATAGGTACAATAAGTTCATTAATAGAAAACATACCACAAGAACACTAATGAAGAGAAAGTTAACAAATAGACATAGGAAGAAAAAAATCATTAGAAAACATTATTTCAAAATGATAAAATGTTCAATTTACCAGGAAGATATAATACTTAGAATTTTTATGAATGGTATAACACAGCCTCAAAAATAAGACAAAAATTTAAGATGTACCAAGAACTAGAAATTTCCACAGTTATGTTGAGATATTTTAAAGCTACTTATTTCATTAATTTATAGAACAAATAAATTAGGATAGCAAAAAAATTAGGGTATGCTTTGATAAATTGAATTAATAAAATTTGCCTTAATGAAATATAAAGAACTTTTAACAACAGTTAAAGGCCTGTTATCCTCAAGCACAAAAAGGATTTTTACAAAACTTTAACTTATACTAGCTTTAAATTAGTTCTCAAAAATTTCTTAAGGACAAAAATCTGTGTAGTGTATTCTCTAAATATAGTGCTTTTAAATTATAAATGAACAATACTAAGATAACTAGAAAACTCCTTTCTTTGTTTCAAAATTAAAAATTTGTGAGTAGATGTAATCATAATGAATCGTTTTAAAAAATTAAACAATAACAAAACATTATATAAGAACAATAGTTGGCCTGCAGCTCAGGAGGCTCAAGCAGAAGGATTATGAATTCAAAGCCAGCCTCAGCAATTTAGCAAGGTCCTAAGCAACTCAGTGAGACCTTGTCTCTAGATAAAATACAAAAAGTGCTGGGAATGTGCCTCAGTGGTTAAGCATTCCTGAGTTCAATCCCTTGTACCAAAAAAAAAAAAAAAAAAGTTAATGAAAAAGAGTACAATATATCAATAAAGACAAAATTATTTTGAAAAGACTAATACATTGGATGCACTCTTAGCAAGTTTGAGCATAAAAATAAAAAAGAAAGCACAAATAACTATTTTCAGGAGTGGAAAAGGATAGAATGAGAGATGACAGAAACTTTAAAGCTGAAATAGAGTATAATAACTTTATGGCAATACTTTAGAAAATTTGAAGAAATGAAAAATTCCTAGAAAAATATAATTTACCAAAACTTACCCTAACCCTAATCTTAAAGCTAATTCTATGGATAAGCAATAAAAAGTTACAATCCATAATAATATTTTTTTACTCAAATACCAAAGAATCTGTTTAACAAAGTATGTGTAATACCTTATGGAGGAAATAATGAAAAATGATTTAAAATGTCAAGAAATATTTACACACACACACACACACAAAAAAAAAAAAACACTTATTCCAGGAGCTAGAACAACCATCAACTCCCTGTATCAAATTTCTGGGCTGGGGATGTGGCTCAAGCGGTAGCGCCGCTCGCCTGGCATGCGTGCGGCCCAGGTTCGATCCTCAGCACCACGTGCAAGACAGAGATGTCTGCAAGACAGAGATGTTGTGTCCACCAATAACTGATAAATAAATGTTTAAAAAAAAAAGAAAAAAGAAATATTTAAATATACCTATGAATTGGAAGCCTAATTTTCAAAGATTTTAAGGCTTTCCAAATCAACTTATGGATGCAGTGCAATCTCAATTAAATTCTAAAAGGTGTTTGTAAATGAAGTTGATTAGCAGAATCCAAACTTTGAGTGGAAGAACAAAATCACCAAATACCAAAAACAATTCAACGATGATCAATAAAGTGAGAGAACTTGCCATACCAAACATTACAACTTATTAAAGAACTGCAGAAAATAAGTGAATTTAATATGGTATGGTATGGTATGGTAAATAGTTAGGGTAAGGAAAGGTTAGATTTTAGAGTTCAACATGGAAATGGAAAATGGCAAGCCAAAATAGAAGCCATGTATTTATACTTAATTTGTATTATAATAAATGTTTTCCAAATCCATTGAGAATAAGTAGGCTTTTCAATAAATCTTGAACAGGTGTATATACTAAAGTAAGTAATTTTGTATACCTTAATGATCTTGAGTATATGAAGCAAAAATATAAAATGTATTGAATATAATATGGAAAATATATTTAAAACATATAATATGGAATTATTTCTTTAAAATATGCAAAATACCGGTCGTTTTGATAAATATATTTTCATTAAAATTACAAAACTCCATGCATCCAAAAATGTTATAATAGTAATGAAATGACAACTCATGGAGATAGAGAAGTTAATTTGTCACACATAATCATCAACAAAAGGTTTGTATCCAGAATGCGTACATTATCCCCCCAATTATCAAAACACAAATAGCTCAAGAGCAAAATGAGCAAAACAATGGTTTTAACCAGTATTCCACAGAAGTAGTACAAATGACTCATAAACATATAAACAGGTTTGCAAACAGAGAAATGCAAATTAAAACCATAAATTTAAAAACAAGAAAAAAATAGTCAAACAAAACTAAATGTTAGGATATGAACCAACAAAACCAATATTTTGCTAACTGGATATAATTTGGTGTTCTCGTTTATAAAATAGTTGTTCACTCTGGTGGATTTGAAAATATGCATACGCTGTGATCAGTTTAATAGATTCCTCTATATATTGCCAGTAGGAACTCTTGTACAAGGATATTCAGGGCAGTGTTGTTCTTAGTAGCCAAAAACTACTTCTATTTTTTTATGAAAGTATATTTATGAATTAGAAGATCACAAATTTTGAATGCTTAAATTCTCCCCAAATCAACTTGTGGATACAATGCAGTCTCAATTAAATTTCACTAAGGGTTTATGAAGTTGATAAGTGGAATCTAAACTTTGTCAGAAGAATCAAAGTCCACAAATAGACAAAACACATTTGACAAAAATGAATAAAATGGAAGAACTTGCTATATGAAACAACTCAACTTGTTATAGAACTGCCCATGTGTCTACCAACAAAGGAATGGATAAGCTATAACAGGTCTATACAGTGCAATACTGTACAGCAATAAAATGGTAATTAAATAGATCTATACACAGCAATGCAGGTAAACCTCACAAAAAATTCTGAACAAATAAAAGCAAAAAAATATGAAGAGTTGCTCTATTTATGCATATAGTACAAAATCAAGGAAAGCTACATTAATGTCTTAAAAGCATAGGAGGTAAAAGTCAATCAAGAAAGTTAAGATTCTAACCTTCAGTATAGAGGTTATATTTAAGAAAACTAAGAGATTTTTGAGTAGGACTTCTGGTGAGGAGGTTGTGTTCTATTTTTTTTTTTTTTGATCAGAGTTCCCATGGACTATTTGTAGTATTTTGTATAATTTATACATGATTTCTATAGCTGTATATATTTTATAATATATTTATAAATCTTAGAATGATATACATATACTACATGTAATATTTTGTGGGTGCCGTGTCTCACAATAAAACAAAAAAGAGCTTCTATAAATCATTTTTTGCATTAGTACTAGCTTAATATTAAAGTGAATTTTGTAAGGAAGATATATAATGCTTCTGTTGACTTCTTTTTTTACTCATATGAATAGATCAAAAATGCTTTTATAGTTCTAAATTAAAAGAAAAATCCCTGAAAGAAAGATCTGATTCATCTACAATGAAGTTCTGATATGTAAAATGAAAGTTTGTAAAGATAATATCATGAACAATTACAATTTTTTCCTCATGAAATATCTAGTTTAAAATTGCTTAAATATTCAGCAAGCTATGACAACACTCAAATTGTGAAAGTAAACTATATTTACTTATTGCTTTTTATTATACAAGTTATATTTTAATATATATTCAGTATTTCAAATGAACATCTCTGTAATGAAGATCTGTATTTCAGTTGACAAATATAAAAATCACTATATGTAGATATAAAGAAAATATTACAAATAGTATAGATATACTAAGTGCATTATGAATAGACATATTTACTATGAGCATTTCTGTTATGTAGGTATATAAAAAATCTGTGATCACAGTAATATAAAGAAATATTCAGTTGGGTATTTTAAGACTCTATTAAAATATCATTAAAGTATCAATATAATACCACTTATTGGCCACTTTTGGAACTAGTAAAGGAAATTAAACTGCTTACTTGACCCTTAAGTAATAAATATACATGATTGAATAGAATCATAGTTGTCTTTTTATCAAAGAGTAAAACTTTTACACAGATCAGGAATCTAAACTCTAAAGCTATTTTTTAAACAAGTAGATAGCAATAATTTTTTATGTGGTCACTATGACCATTATTCTGAAAACCAGCCTATTCACATCATCACTCTCTTTTATTTTTCTATTGGATGGACCCTAGTTTGAATGACCTACCATATTAACACTCCCTGAGGGAGTCTAGGTTAGATAGAGGAGTATTTTGTAAGGATAATTAAATTGAGAGGGTGAAACAGGAGAGAATTGTATCAATGGAACCTCCTTCATGGTTATTATTAAGCAAATGCTAAAAATTATTTGAAGTAACCTAAAATCAATTAGGACCATATACCCTTCTTATGTCTTGAGAATTATTTTTTTTCCTTTTAAAAGACACACTTGGCATCCTTTTATATAATGAAACAAAATATATTTTTTAGAAAAATGTCTATTCTGTATTTCAAATTTTGGTAAGGGCAACTTCTTGAGCTCACCCCCAGAAAACTACTCTAATTTCTTGGGGTTAATCTTGGAATTTTCCCCCTCCTGCTAGTGAGCCCCTAGAATCTTGAAGTTGACTCATATAAGTTGTCTTACCTCCAGGACAGCTGAGTCCTGGACTTTGCCCATTGAGAAGGGCATTAAGGGATTGCATAATGGAATTCATTTCATTTTCTTTAAAAAAATAATAGCAATATGGCTACCATTATTAATTCCTTACTATATACTGAACACCATCTGTGTTAATTTTGTATTATGTTTATATTGAAAAAGGAAAAACCTAGGTAATGAGAAGGTAAATAATTTGTGTAACATTGACAACTGCTTATGTGAAAGTTATTTCCTAGGCTGATACTAAGCTAGATGAGTTATATCTCCTTTTTTTATATCTCTCATTTCACAAAATGAATTAATTCATTTTATAATTAATTTCCACATGTCAAAATTTAAGAGCTCTTCTAATGGAAAATGAAATGGTGTGCCAAATTCATAGAACACAGTAGAAAATTAATTTAAACCCCTATTGGTAAGGGGTAGTTCTAAAAGCAATATCCTGATGACACTTTTATTTGTATTACTTAGAAATAAATAAATACCAGGATAGAGACAGAATCAATATTACTAATTTTTCTTTTTTCCTCAGACTCCAGTAGGACTAATTCAGCATTATTGCTGATTTTGTCATTTTAAAACTTTAATATTTTGTTAACAATGGATGTTCGCATAATTTTTTACTTTAAAATATGGCAGCATAATATTATTTGTTTTATTACTGAGTTTTTTGGTACACCCTTCATTTTGTGCCTAAGGCAAGTATCATTGTTCCCTTCACCTTACCTTAGTTCTAGCCTTGGTAGCAGTAAGCATGTTTGTCTATGTCTGACTTCAACAACGTAGAATTCTTCCTGGTTATGTGGCAGAAAGGGAAGAAAACAAAAATCTATCCTTATATAGTATATTATATTACACTATAGAGATATTAGCAAGTTGATACAGCTCAATGTATAGTATAAATGGTGTAATATAAATGTTGAAACATTCTGCCATTTAAGTAAAATTATATATAAGTCAAATACAAAGTACTTATTATAATTGGTTAATAAGCAAAACTATATTTACTTGGCAAATGGATTTTTCTGTTATTCCAGGCGGATTCACTTAAATCTAGTAATTTTTTAATATCAAAAAATAGTCTTGCAAAATCCAAATATTTTAAAAGATATAATTTAGTAACTCATGTTTATTTTTCTTTGTTTTCATAAAGGTCATTCATGTATCTTATGTATTACCCCATCCCCAAAATAAATCAATATTGAAAGTTCCTTCAAATGTCAAAAACTAGAAGATTCTGTCATTCTAGTACTTTTTTCCAACCCTCTCTGCCATAAAATATAGTGAAATATGTAAAGGAGTGATTAATGCTGCTGTTAGCCTTTGACCTTACATATAGGACTGGCTCTATTCCCAAATTTTCTGTTTTTAAAATTGTGTAGCAACAATCCTCTTTATTCATGAAATCATTTTTCCTTAGTGATGAATTACATATATATTTAAATATATTTATAAAGAATAGGGATGTTGCCTGTACACACAAATGGCTCTTAGAGAGTTGTTGGTCTCTTGCCAGTGCTGTCAGCTTTCCAATAGCAGATTGGATTGGTTAAGGAAGAAGCCATAAACAGCCTATCAACAAGTATTTATTCAGATGCTAATGAACTTAAAATTCTGTTAGTGTAACATGTATGCCAAATACAAATTTTAGTTTTGCTTTATATGTGAGGTATGATGCAATAACTTCTTTTAATAAACACATACAGGCTGCCTATACTTTGTGATGTAATTGGATTTTTAGTTTTTCCAGTGTAAGGTAGGTACATAGAATCAGCCATTTATTAAAATTATCAAAAATATTTCCATTTATGTAAAAGCATTTTGCTCAGCCACCATCATGTCTCCCAAAAGCTTTTGGTAAAGAAATGAACTCTTCTCTGTCCATGAAACCAAAAATATTTTTACATTCTATTACTGAGAGAAACCATTAAGGGAAAAGAAAATAGTCATGGGAAAGTTTCCTTGTGCATTAAAAACATAAATACTTAGCTTATTTTTATGTGCCCTAAATGATAATTGAATCATAATCTCCCTCAGTGTAGGATATTATACTATATTGAAAATTTAGAAAACTGATTTATTTGAAGCATATGGGTTTAATGAGTACTTTTATTTTGCTTTTCATGAAGAAAAGAATAATATTTCCATTAATTTAAAAAGTACTTCATTTTTTTGTGAACTTCTTAAAGCACTTTCCTGTAGGATTATATACTTTGTGGACATATGAAGAGTAGTTTTTTTGTTTGTTTGTTTGTTTTAGTTCTGTGTCCTAATTTGCTATCTTAATTGTCAGTTTTTATCCCGATCTTATTCTGACTTTTGAAGCTGAAATTTCTGTTATAATAATTAAGACAATCATGCCCAGACATGTATTATCCTTTTCAATACATAGATTTGTCTATATGCTTGAATTAGTCAGCTTTTTTTGCTGCTGAGATCAAAAGACTTGAAAAGAACAATTTTAGAGGAGAAAAAGTTTATTTGGCTCTCTTGATTTCAGAGGTCTCAGTCCATAGATGACTGGCTCTCTTCCCTGGAACCAAAAGTGAGGCAGAACATCATCATGGAAGGCTGTGGGAAATAAAGAAAGTTCAGGACTTGACACTCAAGATCTCTCCTTACCAGGACAAAATATAAACCTCAAAGCCCCCAACGACTCACCTTGTCTAGCCACAACTTACCTGCCTACAGTTGTCACCCAGTTAATCTCAATTAGTGAATTAATGCACTGATTAGGTTAGGATTCTCATAATTCACTCATTTCACCTTACATTATCTCACACATGAGCTTTGAGGGGACACCTCATATCTAAACCATAACAATGCTAAAAGTCTCTACATTACAGATCTACTTTTCTCAGGACAAAAAGAACATGCATCAACTGTGGCAGTTTTTCCGTTATTTCATCATTATTTGTTGAGTGTCACACTACTATGAGAGCTTATATTATAGAAAGCAGAACACATAAATTGGAAGTATAATGTAACGAATGTTGTCATGAGGTATAGAATGAGCATTCATAATGTAACTTAAGTAAGGAATGCAGTGTTGGAAGATCAGGGAGCTTATCCCAAAGAATATAATTTCTAAACTTAAACCTAAAGATCTAAAGCAATAATACCATTGGCAAAGTGAATAATCCTAGTCCTAGAAAACTTTATGGGCAAAGATCTATGGACAAAAGAGAACACTCTGTATAACTACAGTATACCTGAGGGTTAAGGCAGGAACCCAGCAGATGTGTCTCAAGGGCTAAACCAAGAACCAAGGCAGTGAAGAAACAGAGTTTCACCCATTGGTTTGCAGTGCTTGTGGATTACCTAAAAAGAGAGACTTTGGACACATGTCTCAGAAAGAGATAAAAATGGTGACTGAAAAATTTGACAGAAAATCATTAGACAGGGACAGTGTACCCTAAGAATGAAATAGGATCAGAATAAAATTCCAGAGAAGAATCCTGAGATTGCAAGGGATTACAAAAACAGGAGCCTTTGAAAGAGACTGAAGAGTTTGGCCTAAGGATTAGAGAAAAACAAGCAGAGTATAATGCAACAAAATCCAGAAGAAATAGCCTTTCAAGAAGGAAGGAGTAAACAACGGTGTATAATTACCGTAGAAGAGTCAGTAAGATAATAACTCCAAAAGATCCCCAAAATTCGTCAACATTGTTTTACATAGTTCTGGTGAAATGGTATTGCAAGGAAACCATATTGCAGTGATCTGAAATGTGAATGGCAAATAAGTCTACAGAGATTGACTACTGTCTACTAGTTCAGGAAGATTATCTGATTAAGAATTGAGGAGAGGAATAAATAAGAAGCCATTTTAAAAATGTATTAAAAATACAGAAGAATATGTTGACAAGAGGTTCTAGATTATGTGAAAAGGTGGGATCTAGAGCACGGGTTAGGGTGCTAGTTTTAGGAGAAGGTGTACCTCTGATTGTGGCAAGTAATAAATATGCCATTACACATGTTGCCATATACAAGCCTGCTCATTCCAGTGCTAAGTGAAGTCTGAAGTAAAATGGTTAAAGTTGTATGGAACTAGATTAATAGGATATTCAGGAAGCAGAGTAGATCTAGTTTTCTGTTTAGATACTGGTACTAAAGGAAGGACTAACCAAGGTCGACTACAGAATGTCTGGTCTTGGTGATATGGAAATTCAAGAGGAAAAGCAGGCATCAGAAAGAGAATGATGTAAAGACAAGTGATTTTGAAGTATAGCTGGAAATAAGATATATGAGCACAAGAGTAAGATAGAAGTTACTAGTCCTATAGGTAATACCTAGTCCCCTAGGCTGCTAGCTCTATGAGATAAGAAACTTTGTCTATCTAATCAACTATCATCACAAGTCCACACAATGCCAGGCAAGAATTTATAAAGGAGCTTAAAAGGGAACATAAAAATCTTGTTTCCTGAAGGTCTATAAAGAAGACACTCATGAAAAAGGAAAAGGTCTGTATAGTTGAATTCAGCAGAAAAGTCAATGAAGATAAGGAATAAGAGTGCTTCTCAGATAAAACAATTTTAGGCCTTCCTAGTAAGCACAGTTTAAATTTAGCAAAATCATATGGCAATAAATTAAGGAGAGAATGGAAGGTAAAGGAATAGAGTCAGAGAATAAATTTCTCTTTAAGGAAATTTTTATGAAAGACAAAATATGAGAAGAATCTAGAATTTGTCCCAGAAATTTTGTTATATCTCATGCATTTTATTGAATTGGGAGATGCAAATCTATAAATTTTAAAAGGAAATGACATATAATTTAAAATATATTTACCAATACATAAATATTCATACCTAGAGAAAAAAAATGATTCCTCTTTTGAAAGTAAAGTAGATACTAAAATCAATGGACAAAGGAAAACATTTGTACCAGTAAAAACAGAGAAAGGATTTACAGTTGTTAATTTAAAACAAAAAGGAAAATACTCAGATGTAATAGTTAATTGGAGAGAAGAAGAAAGATTATTTATAATATACAAGCTGAAACTAGTTAATAATCATATGGGTTAATCTTAAATTTACTAGAAATAAGACATATATTAAGACCATAAATTAAGACAATATTGTTGTCAAAGTATCAACAGCTTTAAAATATTATCATGTCAATGTTGAGTAAGGGTTTGGTGAGAGGAGCAATTGCCAGGTAAATTGGTGAAGTCTTTATAAAACTATTTTTCAATATAATATTCTACTTATAGATCATATACCACAAAATACTTAGACATTTTCTTTAATTCCATCTT
Source organism: Marmota monax (assembly GCF_021218885.2). Lineage (NCBI taxonomy): Eukaryota > Metazoa > Chordata > Mammalia > Rodentia > Sciuridae > Marmota > Marmota monax. The sequence continues at coordinate 14,007,180 of NW_026694491.1, read as the reverse complement.
TTAAAATGGATTAATTAAGTGCGATAATCAAAAATCTATCATATAACCAGTTGGTAGATTATTTAAGATGATATTTCTATTGCATATAATGCATTTGTTATAATACTAAATGAAAAATTGGATATGAAGAGTACATGTAATTGCAATGTAAACTAACAACAAAACAAAGCATATACTAAAAAACTGAAAGAAAATGCCTTAAAATGCTATCTAATGGCTGTCTTTGAAGGTGGAGTTCTTGCAGATTTCCATTTATTTGACTTTTTTACTTTCTAAATTATCTATTATGAGAATTGTTATTTTGATAATCAGAAATTTATCAATTTATCTAAATAAAACTACTCAATGTTGTGTTTTGAAATAAAGAAGCATACAGAGAGAGTAGTAACTAGAGTACAGCCAGAATCAAAGAAACACAATTTTTTCTTAGGCTTATGATACAAGAAATTGATGAACCAAAACCCAGAGACATAGGAAAAGACAGGTAAAGGGATTAGTGTTCTGCAGGCAGAACAATACTTCCTTTCACATTGAAAGGAAGGATTCATGGAATAGCCTGACTAGAGAACTGTAAGTATCTGTTAAGTACTTCAGGTCACCCTTATTCTTCCTAAGATGCTAAAAGCAGGACTTATGCATGTTTCAGAGTATATCTTACTTTCTGCTGCTCAATGGCAGGAGTAATCTTGAAAAGAGTTGCCTGAGAAAGAATCATTTCCTTCAGCATTTGAATTGCAGTACTTTCAATTAAATCTAGCCAACTTCACCACTGTGTTTGTTCTGTTGTTCTGTTTCTTATGTCAAGCTTGTGCCAATATACAATCTATGTCTTAGTGAAAAATAGTTAATATGAATTGGACTGTTGAAATGAAAGCTCTCTTCTTTACCCAGGAATTGTTCAGAATCTTGACTGAGTTCTGATGTAAAACCACTTAGGGATTTGGAAGTGTTATTGCACAGTTTTCCATAGTGTTTTAAAACTGAATATTGCAAGTATACGTCACTATTTAAAAAAAAAAAAACAGAAAACAAGAGATTTTTTTTATCTTAACTAAAGTACACATGTTAATAAAGGATTTTTCCATATCAAGAGTAGGTAAGGTTCTAACCTTGGTCTCTGTTGATTATTAGGATCACTGAGTCCCAATTATTTTCTGACACTGCACTGTTGGATCAGTATATGATCTAGTCAGCCAAGAAAGATAAAGCAGAAACTGGTGTTCTGCAGAGGAGAGACAATTGTGTGCAGTAAATGGTTGTGACAACACCAAATCTCCTCTTTGATTGAATCTGTTTTATAGTTTCTGTGTACCCCTAAGGATATTGTTCAAAACAGTTCTGCTCACAGATACAGTGGTCATCCCTAGCATGTTAAGTAATTATTCCTTTATAGCAACTTTGGAAGTATTAGCTTAAGCTCAGGATACTTGGACTGTGTCCATTTTAAGAAACACATTGTGGCATAAGAAGTGACAGGAACTTAACTTTGGTAAGTAAAAGTTTACAGAAATAAAACATCCTGACTTTTAGCTTTACTGAGAACTGATCCAACATCTCTATAAGTTGAATATGAGCCATTTCACGAATTATAACAGTAACTTGTATAGAAAAGAAAAGATGTTTTAGAAGTATTGTTTTCCATTTATTCAGAATGATGCATATTACACTTTGTGTGTATATGTTTGAGTGTACATGTGTGCATTGACCAAGCATTCAGCCTAGGCTTTTCACCATGTTTTATTTTCCAAACAAATTGCAATTATGTTGACTTATTGTGTTCAAACATCCAGAGTGAAATAATACTTCAAATTTAAAAGTTGAACATTTTAAATAACTAGGTTTCAAACTTAAGTATTTTGAGATTAATTACCATGTGTTAGTTCCACAAAGTGTCTCCCTCTGGTATACTATCAATAAAGCCTACAAAGTTAACAAGCTCCTAAATATGGTAATGGCTCCAAGAAAGAAGCAGTATAAAAGACCAAAAGGAAGTCTCTAAAAACCACTGATCTTCAGTGTAACTCTGAAATGTATGGTATTGACAAAGCAGCAATATCTGCAGTTTTATTTTTTAATAAAAACACACATATATATGTGTAATAATTTTTATATTTGATTATAAGGGTTGGATTTTTTCTTTTCCTTTTTTAAAATAATACTTTATATATTTGTTACCTCTTATTCTTACCTGGTATAATTTCTCACCTTTCATATTTTTTTCCATACACATCTTTATTGTTATGCTTTTTCTATTCTTGACATAGCTGCTATATCTATATCAGGTTCCTTGAAACCTGATATAGATTATATTTCTAGTTTAAAATATTATATTAACTTACACAAACCAAAATCAGTTTTATATGATATTCTGTCTCAAATAAGTTCAGTATAAAGTCTTCATATGGATAAAGCTAGTATAAGAACAATTAACTTTAAAGGATGCCTAAATATACATGATAGTGATACATATTCTTTTTGTACTATCTACCAAAAATAACTCTGAATTTTCTAAATAAAAAACTAAAACTAAAGCCTTTTAAAATGTGGGTTACCATAAAACATTCTCTTTATTTTCCAAAAGAGTTGAATCTGAAACTCAAGCAGAGTGACTGACATTATTTTTCTTACAGAAGATTTAGCTACCATGAATTAATCATTATACTTTTTATTTCTTGTGGTGAAATTACTAGCCTCAACTGAATGACCTGGCCAAAGTTTGATCTCTTTAAATTACAAATTACAATCATATCTCTTTCCCAGATAAGGAAGAAGACTTTATCTACAAGGATACTACTGCAAATGAAAAATTAGAAAGGAGTAAAGAATATACATACCAATGGCTTCATACACAGGTTGGGGTTCATGCAGCTAGTTCCAGAAATACGAAATGGTGAGGTCATTTCCTTTAAATTAGATTTTTGTATTGTAAACATACCTTGAAAAGTGAATCCTGGGTTAATTGTGTAAAAGAAACATGACTTTATAGCTAAAGGCCTATACACTACTTTCCCAGGTTAAAAAAAAATAGCCTTTCATATAAAAGAGATTCAATCACTCTTTATATTTTTCACCATAAAATATTTTGGAAAAGCTTTATTCTGTAATGCTTAAAACCAACAAGTGAATCATACAAATTATTTTGTGTCATAAAGTAAATGTCTGAGATCCATTAACTGTTTCTGAGGGTAAAATATGTTATAGACTGTATTTTAATTTATTAGTGCTATTATAAATTTGTCAATTAAGAACTTAATTTACCCCTTTTAATAACATATATGAACTAAACTTTCATATACAGTGAGTTCTCTCCATTTCCTTTCAAAATGTGGAAGTGATATGATAGCAAAAATGAAAATAGAGTAAAACATGTTAGTCTGAATTGTCATATTTCATTATAAATGAAGAAAGTTGGAATAAAGCCATCCATATTTCAGAATTTTCATTTTTTAAATACTCAAATTAGTGGAGGCAATTTATGTTAGTATTAATCAGTTTAACTTAGTTCACAGCATAGCATCTTTGGAACTGTAAGCAAATTTAATAGAATCCATTTAAAACCATCTTAATAACCCAACAGAAGAGGTCTTCTTCAGAAATTTAAAAGCCTTAGTATAGATGTAGTATAGTGAAAACTTTTAACAAAATGTTTCAGGGTGAATTTTAGATATGCTTAACATTTAATAATATCCTTTACTAATAAATAATCTATGTAAATATGATAAAAGAGTAAAAATTGTTTATGAAATTTCTCATATGAAACTATAATACAATATATAATATTTTCAAGAACATAAGTTTTTGAAAAGCCAAATGTAATTGTTTTGGTTTAAAATAGAAGTTTATTATAAACATGACAATAATTTACTAGCATCTTTCTTAAAAGACAAAGGATAAGTAAATGTGAATAAAAACTTTTTCTATAATTTATTAAATTTAATTATTAATAGTCTTAAGATTTTTACTCTTTGATGGGTTCTTTTGAAACAGAAGGTGATTTTACAGTATGTATCAATATTATGACAAATTTAACTTCAAATTACTATCGAAAGATTTGAATTCATGCTTATCTTTCTATAGAAGCTAATTTAAGAAAATATTATTAACATTTTTTAAATAATGATATCTCCTGATTTTCTTATGTGAACATTTCTTTCATGTTCTTCCTATACATTCATATTATAATATGTTTTCTGTTTTTGTCGCCACATAGCAATCACTTCTTGCCTGAGTTAGATCCAGATGTACTTAATGGTGGAAGAGTCCAACTCGTGGTAAGAAATGTGTTTAAAGTTATGGAAACATGGTGTAAATACCAGTGCTCAATGAATGACACCTTAAAATATTCCCACAATTAAACTATAAAAATGAAAATATAACTCTATTTGAAGTAATGTCAAAATACCATGTGATAAAATAATAACATTTTTCCTTGACTTCTGATATAACTTTATGTTATTACATTGATTTAAAGTATGTAAAAATATTCACCTTTTATATTATAAAATAACATTATTATGAATGGGAAGCTCAATGAAATTATTTTCTTGAAAATTTTAGGAGCATTACTCATAGACTATACTTGATGAAATAGCAAAATATTCTCACAACTCAGAAAACCAAATCATACAAAAATTAACAAGTACTTGGGAACTCAAGCACTCTAAGTAATATAAAGTAGAGTATTACATACTTCATTAAGTAAATTATTGAATCATAGAGACAACCAAATTCTAAATATGGTGACCAAAGTGTAGACTCAAGGTAATAGAACTGCATGTACATTGCTAAATTCCATTGTACTATATGCTATTAGAAGTAAAACTATTTGAACAGAAGAAGAATGTCTAATATTTGATCTATAAAAATGGATCCCATAAAATGAGATTTTTTTAGTGTGCTTCCAGAAATTTCCAGAAAAGATGGTACCTTGATCACTGACTGAATTATGTAGTCTCTTTGGCAGGTGAAAATGTATGCCTATGGTGAATCCATCTATACAATACCTTCCAGTTAAACCAACCAACTACTACCTCTTTCTCAGATTCTATATTTGCCAAGAAAATTTATTATTATTTAGCCTCCCATATAGAATTTTGCATGAAAAGATGATGTGTTTTCTGATATGAATGAATATTGTGGTTTCCAGAACAGTTGTATTCATCATTCTTGTGAATAGCTTGCTCAAGGAGTTTTCCTAAAAGAGGAGTAAAAGATAACATAATAACTAGCTAAAACTATGTTATTTATAAAAAATATAATCCATCCACAGATTCAAAATAATCACTCATCAAATAATTTTCTGCACTTGAATGGAGAATACACTAAGAGAGTATCAAGCAGATTACTCTAGGAAAAAATTATACTTCAGGTTAACACTATGTCTTATTGGCTATGATTTGACCCAGATTGTTCAGTAACCACATTGGAGCAAGAATGAAGAGTACATACTTATAATACCAACAACTAGGGAGGCCAAGGCAGGAGGATCACAATTTGAAAGGCAGCCTCAGCAACTGAACAAAGACCTAAATAACTTAGCAAGACCCAGTCTCAAAATACAAAAATTTTAAAAAGGGTTGGGGATATAGTTGAGTGGTTTAGCACCGCTGGTTTCAATCCCTGGTGTGTGTAAATAAATAAATAGGAGAATATAAATGTGCCATGGAAGTCCAGTATAAAAAAAATTTAATTATTACGCTTACAAAAGTGGTTGAAAACAGAGTGGATAGATTACTGATCTAATGGTTACTTAAAATTAATGTTCTGTCATCAGTCCTCTTTTTTCTAGACCTCTCTAATTCCTCTGTGTACAAATATATGACAAGTAAGTGGCAACAATAAATGCTTTTTCATATATTAGAGATACAATTGAACATTAAACAAGGTAAACTGTACTGGAACAAAAAATACACAGACGGCTTTTGTGTGTGTGAGTAGAGGCAGTGTAAGAGATCAATAAGTTAATATCAGAAGGATAATGGGCTGACTGAAGGCCCAGAATAGGTATATTGCAGTGTATTCAGGAATGAAAACACTCACTTTCCCACCTATGACAGGAAACTAGAGGCAGATAATTGCCCAACTGAGACTAGCCCCTAAGAAAAAGAACAATGAAAGCAAATGGCTGCAACTGCAGCTAGTATAAAATCCTCAGAGATAAATAACACCCATAGTAAAGGACAGAAAATTATAGAACAAAAATGATCAACTGTGAGTAAAGTCAGATGAGTAGACAAATGAACCACCTATAAATTATTGAAATAAAATTATTTAAACGTAGTCTAGGATGGATACAATAAAGAAGATTAGTGAATTAGAAGATTACTTACAGAGGAATGGTAATTAGATAGTCTGCTAACTTCATATCAGAAACAATGAATTTCAGAAGATACTGGATGTGTTTCTTACTAATAGGAATAAATATAAATAGCATTAAAATACTGTTCTCTAAATTTCAAAAATGAGTACAGAATAAGGCATAAACATTCAAATTTTGAATTTTGGAGAAGTAAATAATATGTCTGTCTTCTAACTAATAGCAAAGAATATTGCATGAGAGGAATTAAAAATGGAAGAAAAATATTATTTTTATTACTTTCAAAAATATATCATAAGGCATGTCAAAGATGTTAAAAGACAATTATATTGTCAGTTATATTAAATGATTCCCCAAAGTTCCAAGATTTTCCAGAAGACAGTCATATTTCATGTACTCCAGGAAATATACTCTGAGATTTTAAAAGTTGAGTACAGAAAGTTTACTGAGGAAAGTTTTCAGAAACAACTCCTTTGAAAAATGAAAGAAGTGGGATTGAACTGAGAGAGAAGAGTTGCAGCAAAGGAATGAGTTCTGGTAGTGGAAGCACAGTTGAGGCCAGAGCAACAGGATTTATACTCCTCAAGAGAAATGTGACTTGGGCAAAGCAGCTCTCTTCAGCTAAGACAATGTTATATAGAGGAGACAGGTACAGCAGAGAGCCATTAGTCAGCAACTCTGTCAGCAACTAGAAATCTCTTAGTTATTAAACATGATCTATGTATGATATAATATTAATTTTACCATTTATGGATTTGTCAACTTATTGTATAAAATATATTAATAGTCTTCAAATAAATGTATATATTTTTTAAACTCACCCAATATTATAGTTCATTTCTTGAGGAACTTGAGAAAACTCCTCTGAAATGTGTATTGAAAAATAAAATAAAAACAAGAATATATATGTCAACTTAGAAAAATAAGAACAACTTTTGTCACAACACATGAATACTTAGTACAAAGCTAAAGGACCCTTAAGGCACAGGCATGGATGGACAGACCAATTAAAAAGAGTAGTGAGTTTAGAAATAGACTTATGACTGTATTGCAAATTATTATATGATAAAGTCAGGAAAGCTTAGATTGTCTAGTAAAGACTATTCAGCAAATGACATTGAGAAAGAATGTAACAAAACAGCAATATATATATATATATATATATATATATATATATATATATATATATATATCATACATAGCCTTTACAGTGGATGGGATTCAGAAGGCTTGAATATCCAAATATGAAAGGTAAAGTTGTAAAATAGATCAGTTTCTAGATGAGAGGAATGAGAATGAAAACTTAAGAAGCCTCATGACTATACTCACTTGAATATTAAAATTTGGAAACAGTAATTCAAAGGGCTGTCAATAATGTGTAAATGTTTATGTACAGGTGCTGAAAGTAGAAGCTGTTGTAATTCTGGAAGGAACTCATTCAATGTTTTAAAATAGGTTTTTGTATGCCCTGTTGTTCTTCAAGTGCATTATTTGGGAAAATGTATGATGTCAATGATCTGTGGATCCAATGCAGTCCCAAAAAGGTTTCTCATAGAAATGAACAAACTGATTTTAAAATGTGCATGGAAATGCAAAAGACATAAAATAGCCAATTTACAATCATGAAAAAAGAACATTAAGAAGTTCCACACTACTTGCTTTCAAGATTTGCTATAAAGCCCCTGTAATCAATAATGTTTGTTACTTGCAAAAAGATAGCAGACTCTATTACCATAAAGGGGAATAGTCTAGAAAAATATTAATACTTATAAGGCCAACTGTTTTTTTGTAAGGTACCAAAGCAATTCAAAGAGGGAAAGGATAACCTTTCAATAAATGATGCTGAACAACCAGATAACTATATGGGGAAAAAGTGAACCTACATGGGAAAACAACTCCTCTTTATCACACCATACCAAAAAAAAATTAATCTAAGATGACTTATAAACATAAGTGTAGAAACTAAAATTATAAAACATCTTAAAGAAAATATAGTAAGGTATCTCCATAAACCTGTAATAGGCAAAGAATTCTTTGCATAAACCAATAATGAAAAAAGATAAAAACAAATTGAACTTCATTTAAAAGCACCATTCAGAAAATTAAGTCAAAACACATAGAAAAAAAGTTCATATCCTTCCTCTCTTTTATAAACACATGAAAAATGTTAAATATCATTAATTAGGGAAATAATTAAAGCCTTTATGTGATACCACTGTATGCCTATAGAGTACTTAAAATAAAAATTACTGTAATTTTTAAGTGCTGACTAGAATGCAGAGTAACTGCTTCCTCTAGTCATTGCTGATGAGAATTGTATAGCCACTCTCAAAAAAAATCTTGTCATTTTCTTATAAACATATGTTAATATGAAGTAACAACAGCTACTGATAATTTTTGCTAGAAAAGTTAACATTCATTTAAAAAATGTACGATAATGTTCATAGCAGTTTTATTTGTAATAACCAAAAACTTAACACAACCAAATTCCCCTTCAGTGGGTGAAAGGTTAAACAAATGGTGGTACATACATATAATAGTGTTATGGTTTGGTTACCAGGTATCTCCCAAAAGTTCCTATGTTAATGCAAGCGATGAAATTATTAAATTATGAGAAATGTAACCGAATCAATGGATTAATCCATTTGATGGATTAATAATGTGAAAGGACTATAATACAAGTTGAAAACTGTGGCTAGGTGGGGTGTAACTAAAGGATGTAGGTCCTTTTAGGTTTTATATTTTGTCCCTGTCATCTCACGTTCTTCCTCTCTCTGCTTCCTGGCTGTCATGAACTGAGTAGCTTTCCTTTACCACGCCCTTCTGTTATGTTGTTCTGCGTCACCTCTGGCCCACAGCAGTGTAGTCTAGTTGGCGATGCATGGACTTGTATCTTTGAAACAGTGAACCCAAAGTAAACTTCCCCCACTAAGTTGTTCTTGTTAGGTATTTTGACTGACCCAAATGGATGTGCATTAAAAAATAAATAAAAAACACCAGGCATGGTGGCTCATACCTGTAATTCCAGAAGCTCTGGAGGCTACAGCAGGAGGATCGTAAGTTCAAAGCCAGCCTCAGCAAAAGTGAGGTGCTAAAGCAACTCAGTGAGACCGTGTCTCTAAATAAAATACAAACTAGGGCTGGATTGTGGCACAGTAGTTGAGTGCCCCTGATTTAAATCCTTGGTAAGAAAGAGAGAGAAAGAACAATAATCAAAAAAACACTTTTGATACATAGAAAGATATCTATGGATCTTAAGAACATTATGTTGAGTGAAAAAAGCCAATTTCAGAAGATTATGTATTTTATGATATTACATAACATTCTCAGAATCACAGTGGTGCGGCAGCACAAAAGTGCAAGTGGTTAGAGTAGGGAGAGGGTATATCTGTATAGGACAGTAAGAAAGTTTCTTTGGGAAAATGGAAGACTCCTGTGTGCTACTGGTAGTTACATGAGTCTATGCAGGATGTAAAAACTGGTGAAGTCCTAATAAGGTCTGTAGTTTAGTAATAATATTACTCCAATGTCAATGACCTGGCTTGTTGAAACCAAAGTTAATTGTATTTTGGTTATGTAAACTGTTGTCATTGGGTAAGCCTAATGTAGTATGCACAAGAAATATTAAGTATAACTTTTTGTAATTTATGTGGGAGTTTTACATTAAAAATTTTTATTCTAAAAATGTTGAAAACAATTGAATTTCATATTTAAGATTTGTGAATTTCAATGCACATAATCACATCTGTATATTTTTAAAACATTTAAAGTATCTTTCCTATTCACATAATTATATAACAAAACCTCTGGCTTAAAAGGAGTTAGTGCAATGATGATGAAGAGTATTATGAACAGAGGGATATGTATAACTAAGCTCTCAGCAACTAAAATAATATTTTTATATTTTGTATTTGTATTAATTCTTTTTTAGTTATACACAATATTAGGTTTCATTTTGACATAATTTTAAAAGCATGAAATATAATTTGCTCTAATTCAGTCTCCAGTACTTCTCTTTTCCCTCTCCACCTCCCTCCCCTATTCCCTTCACTCTACTCTACTAATCTTTCTACTATTTATTTATATCGTCTTTTAAATTAGTGCCTTGTGGATATACATGAAGATGATATTCCTGTGTTATATTCATATATGTACATAGGAAATTTAGGTCAGATTCAAACACTATTCTTCCCTTTTCCCCTCTCTCCTTCCTCCCCCTCAAAATCCTTACTCTACTCCACTGATCTCTCTTTTATTTTTATTTTTTTTTAATTTTTTATTGTTGGCTGTTCAAAACATTACATAGTTCTTGATATATCATATTTCACAATTTGATTCAAGTGGGTTATGAGCTCCCATTTTTACCCCATATACAGATTGCAGAATCACATCAGTTACAATGGAACCTTCCCCACTTTTCTTAAAAAGATTTTTCAATCATTCATATGTCTAGGAATAGCAAGAATAATGATGTCATAGCAATATAATTTCCCACAATTTATAAATTATTTAAGCAGCTAAAATGAATGCAATAACATGGACATGTTCTGAGAAACTCATCATTGGTTCATGTAATCATTGTGCACATCATACAGGGTACTTACACAAACCTCAGTGGCATAGGTCAATCACTTAAACTGGTTTCTTGATATAAGCAAGAGACACAGTAAGCAAGACATGCATGAGGCTTCTGTTGGCATAACACAGCAAACTATTTCACAGTAAGCTTATTTTGATAGAATTTCACTCAAAACTGATAAAAAATTATTATATATCAATATATAAATCAGTAAATACCCCAGCTTTTTATTTTTATTATCAGATATTTTATATATATATATATAAAATTGCATGAGCATACTTTTATGCAACTGACAGTGCAGGTTTGTTTACACAGGCATCACCACAAACACATGAGTAATGTGTTGCATCAGGAGACTACAATGTCTAAGATGCCACTAGGTAATAGGATTTTTTCAGCTCCAATATAATCTTATGGGACCATGGTCACATATGTGGGCATTGTTAACTAACATTATTATGTGACTGTACTCCAAAACCTTTTCAATACATACATGTAGAAAAACTACCAGGTAGCTTAAAAGGGTACTTCATCTTTATAACATTTGATTTTTCTTTAAAAAAAATCTAGGTAATAAGTACATAGGTATTTGTTTTCAAAGTATGCTGTTAGCATGTCTTTACTTCCAAAAGTACACAGTTTTAAAATAAATATTTAATAACATTGTGTTTAAAAAAAAACAGAAGAAGGAACTCCTGGTTTTAATTAAATGAAAGAGAATCTTCTTTTTGTATTTAAGATATCAAGGATAGAGGTGAAATTAAATCCAAATACTTAGAAAGTCACCTTCCAGAATTTACTTCCTTTATTCCAGTGTGAAATGTAAGGGGGGATTACAAAACCTTGTATGTAGGTTATAAAAGAGAAATGCTCAAAAACAAAGATTTAGAAAAATTTTGCAAAATTGCCGTTTAACATATATTTGCCATTAAATTTCATATTAGAAAATTGTTATCTGAATTAAAATGAATCTGTTAATTAACTCAATTTAGCCATTCCACAGTGTGTTCCTATTTCAAACATCATGATGTATAAAATAAATATATACAACTTTGGACAATTAAAAAATAAATTCGAGGAAGATAAATTCATTGATTCATTCATTCACTCATATGCGTGAGTGTGGGAACAAGGTGAGAAGAGGAATGTATAGATGGGCAAAAATCTGAATTTGAAGGAGGATGATTTTTTAGATCCCGAGTTCTTCGGTCTTTGTAGCTCATCAAATGTACGTAGTTTTTTAGCCACAGTAGTGGTTTCATGTCTTTATTTTGCTGTACTTAAATTTCCTCACATCAAACATTTAAGACAACACATTTGCACAGGACTTCAAGCACACTGTGGTTTGGGTTAAATCCCAGCCACTTAGAGGCAGCTTTACTTTCCGTAATGACATTTTCTCCCACTTCAGAGCTGAATCCTGATAAATCCTCACTTCATGATAGATATTCTGTAAAACAAGATTTTATAGGTAAGAAGCAATTCTTTTGACTCTTAAGTTTAATCTAAGATAGTTTTTTAAAAAGTGCAAAGGCAATTTAGATTAAATGAATTATCTAATTTTTATATCTTTAGTATACCTTGGCATTTCGATATATTTAGCATTATCCCCAAATTAAACTTAATGTGTAATATTTTTGTATTAAAATGGTTGTAATGAAAAGGCGGGTATCATCTGTGACTTTCTAGTACACAAATATGGAAAGAAAGGCATATTCTGTGAATAAAAGTAATACTCATGTGATAAAATAAAAATATCGCAGAAAATAATCTAGTATGACATTTCTACCATTTAATTAAGAATTAAATAATATACTTGGTAAGTAAGTGATGTTAAGCTGTTTAAAGTTTCACCAGCTGCTTTTAAGATTGATTTTCATCAAAATTACTATACTAAAATGTTTTCTTTTGTTGTACAGACTCAAATAGCAAACCTCAATTTTAAAATCGGCTCTTATTTGCAAAAAAATGCTTTGACATAGTGCATTTGTTCTGCCTGGGCAGCAATAAAGGATTGTGGTATCATTTTGAAGAAGGTTGTTTGACAGAGCCTGTTTGTTTATTTGGGGTAATGTGAGCTGCATTCAGAAAATGCCATATTTTGTTTCATGATTGTATACATTCTCTCCCATTGCTCCCAGGCAAGACTTGTAAGCAGAGAAGACACGGATTTAGACCTTTTTTCCATGACCAGTGGAAGTGCTTTGTCTGTGAACAGAGAAAAAAAAAATCAGGCACACAGATACTCAGCGGGATCTTCAAGTAAGTTGTGGTTTCCTTCAGAATTAATTTAGAAATCACAAATGAATTGATGGAACTTAATGCCAACAAGCATTCTTTTACAGATAGGGGGTAGAATGCCAGCAACCAGAGCTGCCCCAGAATGTGTATTTGAATTTTCTTTCTTTCTTTCTTTAAATGTCTCCTTGCATATAAACAAAATTAAATTATTTCTAAAATTTACAGCATCAGTTTTTATTTAATTATACTATGTGTTTAAATGCCCTCTGCTCCCTACCCCCAACTCTATGGATCATGTTGAATCCTTTGATAATTTATTCCTAAAACAATTTTTAGGCTAATTTTTTAAAGTTGAATTTATCATTAGTGTATTTTGGCCTTTTGTAGTTAATAAATGTTGTAGGTAAAATTATTTTTTACAGAAAAATTTTCAAGTACATCAGAATTTTTGATAGTATAATGTCAAAGATATGCTTTTAAAAATTATTTTCCTTTGATACATGACAGTTTAATTATGTTTATTGATAATGATTCCATATTCATAAACCTGCCATGCATACCTACTAACTTTAATTTGGGGAAGAAGAGTTTATTTGCGGGGGTTGGGTATATTTCTACTTTGTGTGTGTTTGTGTGTGTGTATAATCTAATAAAAATTACATTGAAGCTATAAACTCTGAAAAAATATAAACATTTATAAAATAACTGCATGTTGTGGTATGGGGAATAGAATCTAATTTTTAAAAAGTCTTCTTTAAATTATACTCTAGAGATGTTAAAATACTTCCTATTAGTATAAAATATTTCATTTGATATCATATTTTGTTAACTTCCCAATATATTGTGAGACTCAAACATCTATACATAAATTTACAAAGTACTATAATTCTTGAGTTTTTCTTGGAAAAGTTATATTTCATGGATATTATGTTTATACAAATTCAATATGATTTGATATAAAAAATTCAGTTTTTAATATGTCTAATCTAAAACTATTTCCCAGTCTTCAAAGAGCTTGAATTTTTCTTGCTTGATTATAGAATTTGATCATTGAAAGATTATTCTATGTGATTGAGAAATAAATATTTTAGATTTATTCATTTAAATAAAATTACTCATCTAATTAATTTCTGACATATTGTTATGTTGTGATAATGACATCAATTTTTCAAATATATATTTCATTTTAGAAGGAATCAAACCTATTATAAATCTCATTATTAATGCTACCCATTTTATGCATTGTATATTATTAACACATACCAATTTGGAGCATTGTAGGTAAAAATAAACAAACCAAAAGTAGGAACAAAATTGCTTTGTTATTGTACAGAATATCACAACTTCTTTTTGTAATGTATCATTTGAATGTTAAAGCATAAATAACTCAATGAACCAGCAACTATCCTGAAATACACAACCTTCATCTTTCACTTACATGTCACTGAATCACAGATTTTAAAGTATAGAAGAGCATTAGAGTTCATTTCATAGCATATCCTCTGAAAAACTAAAATAGTGCTATTCTTACTGTAATTACAATTAGTTGTCAATAACTTACCTCATTGCAAATACTGCTAAGTAGGTTTACTAAGTGATAGTATGACAAGTAACTTTAGAAAAATAGAGTTTTATTAAATTATAAAATATTTATGAATAAAATACTACTTAATTATAGTAGTTACTAACCTACTGTAACATCAGCACAGTGTAACAGTGAGGAGTGTGAGCCCTGACATTAGTCATGACTTATTCCTTAAAATGGAAATGATAATAAAAGTACTATCCTGTAAGAGTTATTGTTAGGATCAAAATGTAGAGCACTTGGAACAATATCTGGCACAACAGAAGGGCTTAATAATGTTTTACTATTGACAGACGTTTATATAGCTATAAAAGAATAATCAATTTAATTAAGATATTGAATTGTCATTTACCTAGGAACATGGGCTAACTGGTTCTGCTTATAAGAAAACTACTTTTAATAGTTGCTTAACCAAAGTAATGGGCTTAGCCTATTATTCCATAGAAATCTTTTAACCTTTCAAAGATTTTGTATCTTAGACTTCCATGGCCATAGCCCAACTCCTTACTGCTTTGATATTTTGAAAGCCCTTTTTCCTCAAGCTTTCTCTCTCCCACAAAACTTATCACCTTGTTAAAGCTAAAACATTTCTTTTTGCTTTGCAAGCCAAATCTAGAAAGTAGTTTATGGGCTCCAGCTGTAAAACTCTTTTTGAGTCTTTGAACTTTTCTACAAATTTCTCTTTCAACTTTTTTCTCATACTGTGACATGAATTCTTTAGAATCCAGATGAATTCAGGTCTAAAAGTCCCAGTTTCACCATCACATGTAAATCATATGACCTTGGATAAATTATTTAACTTCTAGGGATGGACTTACTATCTGTAAAATGGGGATAATAATAATTCTCACATATTACTGACAAAGAAATGTGTTAAAGTATACATAAAATGTAATATATTGCCTAGCGTATTCTAAGAGCATGAAGAATATTATCTGTTGTTTTCATTGTTTGTATTTTATGCTCCTATTGCATAATTTAAAAACAACTCCAGAGTAGAATCGTCTTCCTTTTCTGTATTTCAAATAAAACAAGAACCAACACCCTTGAAGCATGTCAGCAATTTCAAGCAATAAATCTTTCCTTAGAGAATTTCCTAATTTTTCTGTCCATTCTCTTTTAGTTCTTATTGCTCCCTTTAAGAAGCCAGCACAGTCATCTGTTATCTAGATTTCTAATCCATCATAGGTTTACAAAAAAATGGAAAAATTCCATTCTCATTCAAAACTTATCATTTATAATATAATGGTAAGATAATATTTAGGTAGATAATATTTAGGCAAAATATTTGGTTTCACATAATGATTTTGGTTTTCACAATTTCTTCACTTAATACCTAAAATATTCATTACAATAATAGCTTTATTTGAAGATTAATTTATAACTTTACAATTGATTTTAATTATCTTTTCTAATTTATGATTCTTTTCTTTGACAGCAAATGTAAGATTCAAGAATTTAACTTGTATGCATTTCATGCAAAAAATAATAACATTAAATACCAATTTGAGCCCATCTTTTTTATTATAAATACATTTTATGTTGTCTTTTATTTTTTCATGTATATAGCTTAGTTGATAGAATAGTAGAACATAAAATAGTGTAGTTATTATCATTCATTCAAGAGCCATTAATTGGATGCTCACTGCATACACAATAATGTTCTCCAGGTGTTTGCTTATGATCATCTCTACACTTATTAGGATATACTTCATTTTCAGTTAGCCAGGGATTGAGAACCCATAATATTCCTATAATAGTGTATAATCAGCCTCAAGTCAAGTTCTTTTTTGGGCATATCTAAACCTCTCATAAATTGTAAGACCTTTCAAGATGGTGTGGAATTTTCTGAAAATGGAAATAAATGTTGTTCAGAAGTTGAGCAATTAATGTGGTTGCAATGAGTGAGGAGTGAGGTGAATCTTGGAGACAATGGACTTAATTTGTACCAAGAATGACGAGTGGGATTTAATGAAAGAAAAAAGTGGAAGGACGCCATGTTTTCTTTTCTTTTCTTTTTTTAAGGCAAAGAGTAAAATATTACTGTACATTTGTGGGACTTCGAGGAATCTGTTTACACCAGAGGTTCTACATACTGAAATAGTATCAAGTAAGGTTGGATTGAAAAGGAAGCCTAATTATATGTAAGCTTGAAAGTAAAGAGGAAAACTTGAACTTTGCTACTAATGAGTAATTAATGAAGACTTTTGAAAATAGCTTAGGGATTTAAAAGCTGAAGTTTAATTGCAGAACAGTATTTTGAATCTTTCCTAACATTGCATACTGTCTCCAATATGTTGACAGAGTAATTTTACAGCTATTACTCAGAAAGTATTAATTTTTGTTATCAAAACTACAAAATGAAATAATTTAGGAAATGTCCATACCTAATATTTTATGTGGATTGAGAGACTGCAGGTGGTAGCTAAAGCAAAAGTAGATTCCAAAAATGGCCATTAAGTTTATTCCATGTGAGATAAGCTTATTCCAATGATAAAATTTTATATTTGTAAATCAAGAATTATTGACAGGATGTCCATGTCTATATATTTAAATATGCACATATATATGACTGTCAGATTGGTGCTTACCTGCATTTATAATCCCATGATTAGTAGACTTATGAATGAAACACTGAATATATTTGGGTGTTATTATGTAAACTACACATGATGGTAGCAAGCAATTACATGGTTACAATGTGCAAATCACTTCTACAGGCCATTAAGAAAATAAAAAGGTGATTTGTATGTGTCTAACACATAGTAAGCACCTACATTAAGAGAATGTAGATGAATATGTAAACCATTGTTGCTCCACTCCTGTATCATATATTTATATCGCTTTATTTTTCAATGGATACTGTATTTTATAAAACAAGGAAAACCATTTCCATTATCTTTCTGTAGATTTCTCGCCAAAATATGTGTCTGAGATTTAGACTAATAAATGATTGAATATATTCAAGTAAGATGGTTGTATATTATAACTAGCGCTCTAATGAAATTCAGTCATGATAATGGGAATTTGAAGGGCTTGGTCTCTATCAAGGAGGAAAATTTCTCTCAGAAGCCCCTAAAAAGCTTCCTTTCAGATTACTAGCAACAATGTCATATTAATTTGGGGGGATTGTTTTTTTCTTCTCCACTCCTAGAGTATATGTTCCAGAAGGCAGGGAATTTAATGAAGCATTCTAGGCGCCTAGAAAAACTTCCTGGTGTATGGTAGGCCCTTTAATGTATATTGCATGGGTGCATGGATGGATAGACAAATGAATGCGGTCATCCTTTACGTGTCTAAGAGTTTTGGAAGAGAGTATCTGATATTTTCTTGCTCCAGAGGTAGAGGCAGACTGTATAGATGAGGAAGTTAGAAAATTGGTAAACTTTCTGTAGTATATACCATTGTTTCTATAAAAGCACTTGACCTGTCCAAAATCATAGTATTTGTAAGCATCAGTGAGTATATTCTATAAATTTGTTAAGGATTTATTCTGAGTTTTACAAATAACTTGATCATAAGATGCAAGTTTCTATAGATTTGGGTTACATGAAGCCAATTCTGTCATTTTTCTAATTCAAAAATATTTTTGGCTGGGCATGGTGGCACATGTTGCTATTGCAGCAGCTCAGGAGGCTGAGACAGGAGGATCGTGAGTTCAAAGCCAGTCTCAGCAACAGCGAGGCACTAAGCAACTCAGTAAGACTCTGTCTCTAAATAAAATATAAAATATGGATAGAGATGTGGCTCAGTGGTTGAGTGCCCTGAATTTAATCCCTGGTACCAAAAACAAAATGGAGTGCTCCTTGAAGATCCTATACACTATATAAGGGAAGAGGTACTGAGCCAGACCAATGTATTCCCAGGCTTAATGAAGTTTTTGATCCATATAAATGGATGCTGTCATTGTATGGGTCCAGTCAAGAAGTAGATATCATATCACAGGTTAAATAAAACAAATTGAGCATAAAAATTATTAACTCTGCTAAGGGAACAGCAATAAGACTGTGAAGTTTTACCTTAATATTGAGGGAGATCACCCAAAGAAGGACACACTTGGAAGAGTTTTATACCTCATTGGAGAAAGTATGATTCTGCCAGCAGATAGCAAAGAAATTCTCTGATTTGGCCATAGCAAAGCTGGTCTGAAATTATGAGGTAAATGGTGGGTAACCCTCCAAAGTATGGGAGAGGGAGCAGGGACTAGCAATCGGTGTTGTAGGCATGCCATGAGAGTTCACCCTGGTTATGGCAGAGGCTGCAGCAAGACTTGGTTTCCCTGCGGAAAGGATGGCACACACGTTATTGCTAAGCTGAAGTTACAAAGTTACAGAGGGATCCTGTTCTGGGCCTGTAGCTCAGGCAGACTACATCATAAACCCACAGGACTAACCTGTCCCAACTTATGCCAGAAATTGCAAAAACCCCTCCTCCTATATGCTTCCATATTCCTATCCTTAGCAGGCTTAATATGTTCTCACTTTAAGAGAGAAATGATTAAAGGAATTCCTTTATCATAAATTATAGAAATAAGGGTGCATTTGTTGCTAAAAAGCAATAAATTGGGGCTGGGGATGTGGCTCAAGCGGTAGCGCGCTCGCCTGGCATGCGTGCGGCCCGGGTTTGATACTCAGCACCACATACCAACAAAGATGTTGTGTCCGCCGAGAACTAAAAATAAATAAATTAAAAAAAAAAAAAAGACTTTAAAAAAAAATAAAAAAATAAAAAGCAATAAATCGATAATGAATATATATGCATACATTAAATTACTACTTTCTGAATACAATAACTTATATATGTTTATTAAAAGTGTGTGTATGAAGGAAATCTTTATAAAGAGTAAACTGGAATCCCTTCAAAAAAGATTCACAACTTGGATCAAATTAAGCCCTGGTGTTCACATTATTTTAATCTAGAAAATATACTTCAGTAAAATTGAAGAAAAGTTTAAGAATGCCTGAAATTTTCAAGAAGCTATCATTCTATTACCCTTTTATACTTTCTTATAAGTTTTGTATACTATTTCCAGCCTATGAAACCATGTCACGAGCTTGAGAAAACAATTAGCTAAGAAACGGCTAGTAAAGTAAACTATAGCTCTACCCAAACTGGAATTATGAGGTTCACAGAGGTAAAGGATGATTAATTTACCAATTGCATTTTTAAACAGGATGATAGTGCAGTATTGGTAAGACTGTAGCCAATCTAATTTTTAGATCTTGCTGCACTCTTCACCAGTTTATTTGTGATCTTGGGTAAATCACTTGCAAATCCTATGTAAATTTGGCAGATAAAAGCAGCCTAACATAGTAGAAAGAAATTTGAAGTAAACCAGATAATAATTTGAATTCCATTGTCACATATATAATCTCAGAGGTTTGATTTTCCATTAAAAAGAATATTATAGTGAGAAATATATGAGTAAATAGACAAACACACACACACACACACACACACACACACACACACACACACTTTGGACTCATGTGGGAAGGTGGGGAGAAAACCAACAAACATAAAGAAGATATAAGAGTCCATATAGCTTTCAAACTCTATAATTCTGTAACTGGAACAATAAAACCTTATACATGATAATTTCCCAAAGAGTAGCTGAAGCTATTATTTCTGATGTTTTTACCTTATGAAAATCATACTTGTAACAAACTTTTCTCCATGCTAAAATACTTCTAAATGACCCTGATTTCAAACATTGTTTAAATTGTCTTTAATTGCTTCAGGTAAGTGCAATCAACCTACATGGGAAAAAATAAAATCTTTCTTTAAATGTTTTCCAAGTAAAGATCAAAAAATTCTATCATCTGTAAGAAATGACACCTTTTTTTTCACAAAATCAAATTGAATTTTTTTAAAAATGGAATTGATTCTAAAAATGAACACACCTACAGAAATAATATGATTTAATTCTACTGTGAATATTTAGTACTTGATAAGTTAATGTCCCAAAACATTTTAAAAGAGAAAGAAAATGATTCATAGGATGGCATTTCAAAATGATCTCTAGCTTAATATTTAGATCTAAACATTTTAGAAAGATGTTGTTCACAAATTGAAAGTTAAAGAATATTAAAGAGGAAATTAGGTAAGACATATATATGAGGTAATTAGGTTATCATGAAAATAGTTACTAAGTCTAGGAGGTTTTATACAAATGTAAAATATTGTAATAAGAAAAACAAAGAACTATAATGCTTGACAACTGTCCTGTTTAAGAGAAATTTCAGGTTTTCAATTTATGTGATTGTATAAAAAGTGGCCTTCATTTTAAACCTGATTAATTTTTATACAGAATATTAATTAGAGTCTTGTGATCTCTCCTGAAGGAAACTATATACCTTGAAAAGAACTCTAATATATTAATGAGCCAAATCTGAAAGTTCATGAAAGAATTTTCTTTTTGAAGATGAAGCTAATAATAACTATAATTCTACCCTAAACAAATTGTGCCATGGAAGTTATTTGAGGCTGTTGTATTCAACAAAACATTTGTTGAGCATCTCACATATTAACATTATTCTGTGTTGTACATATATTATCAAATTCAACTAAATATTTAAATTCTGAAATTTTTAAAAATATAGATACCCTGTACCTTATAATCATACTTACTATTGTAAACATTGCAATCTTTAAGTGATGTTTAAATTTATTTACCAAAGTTAAAAAAAATTATTGTAATGGTATTTCAAAAAGATAAACAATATCATTCATGTAAATTAGCTTGGGTTTCTCTCTGAAAGCAATAATAATAAACTCCACCTAATGCAAAGATATGTTCATTACTTGCAATGTTAATTTTAAGGTTGAAATTGTGATCACCAATTGTCTCTTTCCGCTTTTACTTTAAAGAAACTTGATTGGATGAGACAGTTGTGTATTTTCCAAGGATCCCCGACCTAATCTCAACCATTATTTCACTGTGGGCCAGACTCTTAGGACTTATTTTAACAAGTCACATTCTAATTAACAATAGTACTATCAATAAGGATATTCTAAAATAAATATCCACATGTGGGCCATAAGTACTCAAGTATGGACCCTGATATTTTATTATAGCTCTGGTAACAGCCTAGAACCTTTCATTAAAAATCATCTTAGGAGCCTGAGACACACAAAGAATATAGAGATATTCATACTTGCTCTCCTTACCAGCCAGAACCATTAACATTGTCATTGTCATCATGGTGTTTTCTTGTTAAATGATGAGAAAACCACAATTATGTGACACTTTCCTATTATCAATTTTCTTATTTGAACCATAATTCATACATTTACATAAAATTTTAGGCCCCCAAAATGTAGATAGAACATGTAAACACACACATACACACACACACACACACACACACAGAGAGAGAGAGAGAGAGAAAAACTGACTCTCAATGTGTGCCACATTGCCATTTATAACTACAATTTAATTTATCACTGACATTGCATTAGAGGGCTTAGTTTCTTTTTTCCTCTTGTTTCTCTGCAAACTTACTGTCACTTGCTTCTAACAGACATCTCCTTTAAAATTCTCCATATTAAAGGCCCCAGGATCTCTAACTAGAATTTTGATTATTTTGGTAGTTCTGCTACTTCCTACCATTCCCTTACATTTCATAATTTACTTTTATAAATAAATGATCTCTGAATTGGATGTTTTCAACCTGATTTTCTGCCGCATGAAGTGTTCAAAAAGTGAGTTTTAAGTTATATTTAATTATGTCCCTGTTTCCATATGTTTAAAAATAGATTAAAACTGTATTTTAAAAAGAACAAATTGATGGTTCAATTGTCTACTATTTTTTAATATTTATTTTTTCTAGTTGTAGTTGGACACAATACCTTCATTTTATTTGTTTATTTATTTTTGTGTGGTGCTGAGGATGGAACCCAGGGCCTCACACATGCTAGGGGAGTACTCTACTGCTGAGCCACAACCCTAGCCCCCAGTTGTATACTATTTAACTAGCATATCAGTTTTACTTATACCTGACCTTTATAAATCTGGATAATTATATAATTCTGATGCTATTTTCTCGGATATTATCTTAAAGAAAATGATGCATATTAGTCCCTATTATTCTGTGTCTTTTCTTGCAAGGTTCAAAGACTTTATATTATTGAAGTATATATTTATGTAATAGATAGATGCAATGCCACTCAAATATCATAGTATTCTTTGGCCAACTTTAAGACTTCTGGTAACATCACTTTACAAAGTCCTTGCAGGGTAAATAGGAGGTCAATGAGATAAGTAATAGATATAAAAATCCGAAAAACCTTTGGACAAAATAATTTTAAATTTAAAAAAATCATATTGGAGCTATAAAATAGATAGATATAGGAAAAGTATTTCCTATTTTATTTTCTCATTTATGAAAATTAATAACTTTTATTCACTTTCATAGGCCTTATTTCCAGATAATGGACAAGTCCTTCCATTCCAAGGCTGACAAAAACAGATATTCATCTCACATTTGCTTTTCTAATGGTTTACTTTATGGCATTTTTATATTAGAGGCATACTTTATTACTGAATATTAAATAAGATACTGACTTCTTAAAGATTAAACCATACTCATGTAAAATCATGTTTTGATTGTGCTTAGTGTCACTTAACTTTGGACAAAAAAATGTAACTTTGTTGCCTGAATTTCCTCATTTTCAAAATGAAGATGGTGATATGTATCTTGTGAAACTGTGATAGCAATGAAAGAGATTGTGACTATAAAGACAGGAGCCAGAGCCTGGGACAAAGTATACTCAGATCCCCTCTGTTCCTTCAATGTGACATTTTCAGTAAAGGTATATGTGTGACTTGACACTGGCAGAGAATCAAAGAGCAAATAGATGATGAGAAAATAAGAACAATACCCAAAATGTTCTTTTAGCAGCTAGATTTAATAATAAAAATTATACATTGTTGTGGATACTAAATGCACAATAGATTCTTAAGTATGTATATTTTATTAATACTTTTAATTATTGGCACACTTTTGGTGATGCTGTTCTGCCTACAAAAACTTGTACTAAAATCATTATTTCGTTTTTACTGTAACAATTGTGAAATTTCACTGTAGGAGAAGTCAAAATTGACTTTACATTTTTCCATCAAAAAGATTCAAATTTTCAAATTTCTATACAAATTATATTTTCTCTAGAAAAAAAACAAAGAAAAGATTAGATCTTATACATTACTGTGGCCAAGTTAAACTTTTTGTTCCATACTTAATAAAATCTGAGGTTTTTATTCTTTTTTATTTTTTATCTGAAGTATTCAATTTGAAAAACATAGCAGTAAAAAAACTACAGCTACCTTTCATAGAATTATTGCAATTATAAGAATTATTATTATTGTATTTTGTTTCATAAGAGCTGGTCTTTGACAATGTAAAAATTTAAGCTTTAAGGCTTCTTTTTTTAAAAGTTTAAACCTTTTAGTCTGATCTTTTTGTTAATCTGAAATTATTGGGCAAGGACTTTAAAATACAGATTTTTGCTTAATTCTTGATATTTTGTCCCTGAACTTTGGCCATTAATTAAACAAACACATTGATATTTTAACCTTCAAATACTCTAGTAACCAAAACTAGATAATGAAAATTAATTACTATCACATCAAGAGCACATTTACATGATTAGTGAATTCTTGTAATATTGATGAATTTTAAAAAGCTACTTCTTAGCAGAAGTACTTTA
This sequence comes from Marmota monax, assembly GCF_021218885.2. Lineage (NCBI taxonomy): Eukaryota > Metazoa > Chordata > Mammalia > Rodentia > Sciuridae > Marmota > Marmota monax. Next base: position 13,982,748 of record NW_026694491.1, on the reverse strand, counting down.
AAAAGCTACTTCTTAGAGACACAATAAATAGTTGTTGATTTAATGTCCTTGAGCAAATTGATACTGTCCATTTCAAAATCTGAGACAGTTTAATGTAATAGTCAACAATGATTCCAGGCATGGTTAAATGTAACAGTTGTTATTAACCACAAAATAATGTTTACAGATCTAAGACAGTAGCTAGTTTCAACAGAGATTGACATTATCCAGAGAAAGACAAATTTCATCTGTGTTTATGTGAGAGAACTAGTTGTATGTATGTCAGCTACATTTATTCTTTGTAAAGAAAAATTAACATTTTTGAGGACAGGATCCATGCATGCTCTATTGATAATAGATTAAAGCGTGATGTTTCTAACTGTAATATTTTAGTTCTCACCCTTTTCCTTCATGATCATTTTCTTTCTTAAATAAATTGGTTTACACTGATGTTTTTCTTTTTTCAGTTATTGTTATTGTTGCTTTCAAACCAATTTCTTACACTAGCTAATGTGGTGCAAAAATAAATGGGTATGGTCAAATGTGAAATGCATTTGTCAAATGAATGAAACCGAAGTGCAATAATATAATAAATCCTCAGGCTAGTCATGTTTATTGTTGCCAAATGTCTCCCTGCTAAGAACTAATAAGCATGAAAAGGGATAATGAAAGTTTCCATGAAAAATTTTTGGGAAACCTATCCACAAGTCTTCACTATCTGGGAATGTGGAAATAAGTGTTTTATACTAGTTCCATATGAGGACTGTAAAGATGAAATTTAGAGAATAGAATCACATGGAAAGCAACTACAGTGTGACAGTTACTAATATTATTTGGCTCACAGAATAACATTGACAAGAAAGCTCATTGGAAGTCAAGAATAGAGAAGTGCCTGCCACATAATACATGCTGAACAAATACATGATGAATGAATGTGTGAATCAAAGAAAGATTTTAAATTAAAACTTTCAAAGACCTAAGTGATTTTGAAAATCTAATTTGGGTTTTAAATGTTTATATTCTAAAGTACAATAAACATTTGAGAATTTAAAATGCATATTTCTACTAAAAATTTACTTTGGCAAACTTAAGTAACATGGGAAAAGGAGGAGTGCAAGAGGATAATTAAAAATTGAAATATAGTTTGGTATAAGAACCAGGTTCTTTCAAATGAATAAGCACATTGATCTAGGGTGAAAAATACTTCCATTTATTTGCATTATTTGTTCCATTGTTCCTCGGTTACAAATACTTATGGACACTTTGTTATTAATTTACTGAAACTGAATAGAGTCCTAGAATGGACATTTTAAAAAGTAATTGAAGAGCTTGGCACAATGGTGCACGCTTGTAATCCCAGTGGCTCCAGAGGCAGAGGCCCGAGGATCATGAATTCAAAGCCAGCCTCAGCAAAAAGCAAGGCGCTAAGCAACTCAGTGAGACCCTGCCCCTAAATAAAATACAAAAAAGGTCTGGGGATATGGCTCAGTGGTTGAGTGTCCCTGAGTTCAATCCCCAGTACCAAAAAAAAAAAAAAAAATGAAGAGTTTGGGGAGAACCTCTCCCAAAATGACAAGAGAAATGGGACTTTTAGAACCAACAGTGTCCAGTAAAAATGAGTGACAGGTAGCTTCTTATTAAATTCCACTCTTTGCTCAATGAATTGCATTTTGATTACCTCTTCAGCTTAGCAGTTTAAATACCTAATATGTATCTACTATATCAGTGAGAAATTAGAAAGCCACAATCATCAGAATTGTAAAGGAGAGTTATCAATCAATAGAAAGAAGGGTTTTAGTTAACTTAAGGGCCACGCTAAGGGAAGGACAAACTAGCTCTGAAACAAATCACAAAATGTATTTAGATTTTTAAAACCAAAGACAGAGCACTCAAAGGAAAAATAAAAAAAGTCCTTAGGGGGAAAAAATGAAATCAACATTGAGAAATATTAGTCTAAGAACCACAGAATTTATAGGAGAAAGATAATTCTTTTAGCACACACATGACACCACATTTTAGCCTACATAACTGCAAACATAGCCACAAAGGGTCTTGAAGAACAAAAAATGACAATGTGTTAAAAATAATAATAATAAAAACTGGGAAACTGTATATATAATAAGGTGACCTCAAAGAATCTACATCAAATATACATGGTTGTTGCTATGAAAGATCAAAACAGGCAAAATACTAGAGTAAAATCTATCAATCAAAATAAGAGTCCGAGCTCCACATGATGGCTTTTGTGCTCATTAGGAAATTATTTTTTCAAAATAAAAATACATTGTCTAAACAAATTGTGTTATACATATCAATTTTTAAAAAACTGAAAATAAAATTTAAAATAAATTTTAAAATGGAAGCAAACACGTTGATTAGTAACACTAATAACCAATACTGTCCATATTTTGTGTCTATTAAGTGTACTTAATATAGTTTGGTATATTTTTCTAATTTATTTTTTCTAATTTATTTATCTCTTAAGTATTATGTAAGTAGAATAATTTTGTCACTGTTCCATTGGAATTTTGAGAAACAAAAATTTTATTAATATTTTTATAACTTAAAAGTTTCAGTCACTGAAAAAGCTTAAAAATCTCAAGAACTAGCAAAATTATGCAGAAGAAATCTGAAGCTTACATAAAAAAAAAAACTGTTATTTACTTTAGTTTTATTCTCAGTGTTAGGTTTTAAATTATCTACGTGAAGGTCACTGAAAATGATGATTCTGATTAAAAGATGAGCATAGCTACGGTCTTAAAAAGTGGCTGTTATTTAAAGGCTGTACTATCTACCTCAACACCAAACATGCCCAATGTAACTAATTCATTGCACTTAAATTGATGTAAACGCTTTGCTGCTAAAAATTTGTTCTGGTCACTTTCATTAAAATGTTGAATTTTTTGTCCATGCTTTACTTATGCTGTATCTGCTGTTAAGTAATACAATATGGGAAGGCCTTTGAAAACGTTTCTGTATCCAGACCCATAGTGTTGGGTATATTGATGAAAATCCAATGACGTATTACCATACATCATAAGATTTCTATTTTGACCCGTTTAACAGGTTTTTTTATACATACCAGGAGAGTCATTCAAAGCATTTTACATATTAAATTACTTATCAAAACACAGTATATATAGACCTTGACATTTTTTAAAGAACCAAAAAAAAAAAGTTTTTTTTTTAAAGAACCAGAACAAATCTTGAGCAGAACACAGATTATGTGGCAAAGAAGTGACTTCTTTAGAAAATAAAGCATTCTCTTCATAACATACTTTCAGCACATACGTAAGAGACTGATTGGTTGATTTCTATCATCACCTGCAAATATGCAGCAGACTGTTGAAAAAAACAAAATCTATAACGTTAATGTCGCAGAAAAGAGAAAAAAAGTGTCAACGTTCCTTAGTCATAATTTTTCTGTTCTAGGAGCCCATCAGTAAGTTTAATATCAATTTTTTGAAGCAAGAGTCTCTTGCAATTTTATTTTCATATAGGTAAGTAATTTTAGAATGATTATACATTGACTATATTAAATTGCTTTTTATTTTCTTTTTTGATTTCTGGTAATCATAGGACAAAGTAATGACTTTTCAATGAATGCCAATATGTGATTCCTTCACAGATGTGTTTTTTACTCCTCAATTTATTTTCTATAGCTCTAGTAATTTGAGAGTTTATATGATAACAAAAGAATCAGTAAATGCAATGATAGAATAAACTGCTCAAATTGTCCATTTATACAGCAAAACAATAAAACTCAAGCTTTTTTAAAATTTTTTTTTAGCCGTTGTTGGGCTGCAGTGCTGAGAATCAAACCCAGTGCCTCACACATACTAGGCAAGTGTTCTACTACTGAGCCACAACCCCAGCTCCAAAACTCAAGCTTTTAATCACACCTAAAATATTGTCATAGCAAAAACACTATCTTCACTTAGTGTTTGTAATTTTAGAGATGAATTTCCTATAGAATTTTCATTCCACTGAAAATATACTTCAAAATTGCTGTGAAGCTGTTTTATAATATCACACAATGTTTTTCTGAACTATAATTATTATTTGTTAAACAAGGAAAGTTTTACAAACTGCCTTTTTAAATATAGGTTTACAGTGTGAACAAATACAAGATTTGAAGATGTATCTGCAACTTCAAAATAATAAAGACGACAGAACAGTATTAAGGAAACAAATTGTACCAAATGGTAAACTTGTAGTCAGAAGAAAAATCCTTCAGAATGCTGAAACTGTTAAACATTAGGATATGCTTTAAAAAAAAAAACATTTTAGTGCAATTCAATCTATTTCATTTAAAAATAATTACTTTAGAAATATATGAAATTATCTATAAATATTTCAATTCTTTGTACAGGAAGTGCTACTCTTTTTATATGTTACTCATTTTTTATAAAAAGCTTACATTAAGAGTAAAGTCCTTAAATAATACATTTTTATACTAAAACAGTTTCATCAAAAATATTATTAATCAATCATGAGCTATGCTATTAAATTAAATTTAAAGTACATACTTATTTCCACTTATTCCCTTGAATAATGCTTGCAAGGATCTTGATTCACCTTTCTCTGTGGGAACAAAATATTTGTTAGTCACTCATAAAGATCTGCTTACTCTTTATTACTCTATTTTTATCTGAAATAAATATATCTAAATCATAAAGATGTCCCAATAACTCTTCATTTTTCAGACACACTGCCTTTTCACCCATCCTTAGCCCCAGCCTTCTGCTATGTACTGTGTTCTCATAAATATGTTCTTGTCATTCAGGAAATAGTTTATTCATCAAAGAATTTTAACTGCTAGGGTGAGATGGGGGTTTACCCTTACTGTTGTTGCTTTTTCAAAAGGACCAAAGTAGACATTCCCTTTGGTTATTTGGGGGAAAAATTAAATTAGATCTTTCCAATACACAAATAGTAAGTAAAAGGAGGATAAGCTTTTAGGAAGCAATTCTTTAGTGTTTTTTAGACCACAAGTTTATCTACTAGGAAATTCTTGCTTTAGGCCCAGTAATATTACTGTTGTTTGAAAGAGTGCTTGAAGTTTTCCTGTTTCCCTCAATGTTGTATAGGGAGCAGCTTAAGGCAGGATAAATCTGGCCCACACATGGAATTTGACTTCAGTTGTCATTTCTCTTAGTTGTTCCTCTGTGCTGAGATTGCCTCCAGGAGAGACTGTTGTGAAGGTGTCTAGACTCTTCAGCTTTTTCTGTCCTTAGGTCCTTTGCAGTCATGGGCCTGTAGCCATGAGGGTAGCAGCCTCCCAGGTATGCTCAGCATACCCTTTCCTAAAACAATAACACTTTTTCCCTGATGTTCAGAAATGTTCTTTGTAAACTAAAGGTGAAATATGTTCTTTGAATTTGTTTTTCTAATCACAGTGTTAAGACTAAAAGCCACAATACAATGCTCTGTTTTTAAAGAGATTTTGAATATAAAATGAACTTTCACAGTCACATTCACCGTCATATTATACCAAATTTAAGACTAAAGACCAATTTGCACAAATGGTCTCATATTTGCTAGCTCTTATATTTGGACCTATAGTTTTTAAATACTTAGAGTTTTATTTGGAAAGATATTGATCTTTAAAAAAAAAAAAAGATACTTTTTCTCTAAACTTATTTAAATACAGAAGCATCACAATGGAGAGTCATGTGGTTTGAACCTTTGCCTCAAGCCAGTACTGAGGAAGCGCTGGAATGCCTCACTGCTTTTCAAACCCTTTCCCCACAGATATAGCTCTGTACTCTTGCTTAATCCTCAGGAGATTCAAAGCAGATGATCATAATTCTTTAATAGTATTCTTGATACTGCAACTTGGGGTCTTGCTGAATAAAAACATGCCTAATCCACTATTCCATTCTTACAACTACTGCTTGCCTTTAACCTCTAACAGTTTTTGTTACTTTTCTTTGTATAATTTCTAACTTGTTCAACATAAACAGTAATTTCTTCCATTTTACAGCACCTGTGTACAAAACCATTTCACTTCTTACTAAAAATGCAATATTCTCAGAAAGGCAGTCTTCACAGTAACCCTGTGATGCATATTATTTCCTTCATTGATAAACTAAGGCTCTGAAAGGCTGTGGCCTGTATTTTATGCTGCCAGAGCAGATCCCATAGATGTGCTTACATTCTAGATCTCATGTACTCTCCATTTGACCAAGAATTCTTTTTATCATTTCATTGCATTGAAAGACTATGACATTTGAATCTGTAGAGAGTAGGAAACTTGTTACATCTGTTTAATTTTTTTTTAGTTAGTATCTTTGTTTAACCTGAACACAATTTATGCCAATCTTCGATTATGTTACTTTGCAAACGAAAGTATTCCTAACAAAGACATTTTAATTAAATCCAAAGATCATAGTTTTCAAATGCATGTTGTTGACTTAAGTGTATTTTTTTCTTTAAAATATAATTTTATTGGGATCATATTAAGTGAAAGTGTACATTTAATATCATCATCTAGGTTGTTCAATTAAGGGAATAGTTGCACCCATGATAACAAATTCAAGACCTTCTAAAAAAGAACGCATATCATTCCGTGACAATCCAGTGCGACTCAGTGGTGGATGGGGAAGTGGCAGAAAGAAGGAGAAAACTTCCAACTAATCCTTCAAGCTTCAGCATTCAAAACATATGGCAAATGGTTTATTTAAAAGAAGTCTGTGGATATCTGGTCATGTTACCAATTGGATACAAAGTTTTAGAGTACTGTGTTTAATTTGTTTTATTATACATATTTTACGATTTTGTTTTCTGGTGTAGTTATCTTCTTTCCCATCTATAAAATACAGTATGCAGTTTTTCCTGTGTGCATGAGGAATAGCCTCCAGAAAACTAATTCTTGAAAAATCACAATAGAATTTATTTATTCAGTTTTTTTCGTTTATATTTGTATGCTACATATATTCAAGATGATTTTTGTTACCAATAATACATTTTAATACTATGTTCATATAAGAATATAACTATCTTTTATTATAATTGTTTAATGCAGTATTAATGAAAAATGAATATGTTAATAAGTTGAATCCAAGAGATTATTATAATTGAGTATTTCAAAGACAAATTAAAAGAGAAAGTAATACAAAATAATAAAAATGGCCTTTTATTTTTAATTTTAAACCATCTTAGAGAGTTTTCATAAGAAAATATGCAGTTTAAGTTAGAATGAGATATAAATTTAATAAATTATCAATTTAATAAATTTAATATTTATCTGTAATGTTTCATCAGATATGTATTATCCTTACTATTTATAAGAGGTGGATATTAATTTTTTTCATCAACATTATTGTGATTCAAAAATGCTCTACCATGTTAAGGTGCCTTTAAATTATAATTTTAAAATATATTTTCAAAGCTTAAATCTGTCATTTTATAATATTAATTTATTTTATAAAATTACCAGTTTTATTAAAGTTTTACTATTGTAATGTTGGTTTTCTGTTATATCTTAGTGTACAAAGAATCTATTAGTTTCCTGAATCTGGAACTCTTTTCACAAAGCTAAATTCATTGTTCTCCACTGACTTTTCATAGCTGTGTTGCTATGGAATAAGATCCAATGAACTTTAGATTTTCCTTTTTTTTTTCTACTCTTTACCGAAACATTTCATTTAAAGATGACTAACCAGATTGAGAAATACATGTATTTAGCTTGTGTCCCCATCTAATTTTGGAGTCTTATTGCATTTCGAACCTGTAAATCTCTTTTAACTTGATTGAGATGGAAATGTTAATGAGCCTCAAGCTGTCAATCTATTTAAAAAAAGCCTAGACTCATATGTTGCAGACTAAAAATTGAGCTCCATGTGTTGTTGTTTAATGAACAGCTTGTCATGTCATTCTTTCACTCACAGCATACACAAATCAGCAAAATGAAACAATGGGAAATATTTTATCTCAGTTACTGTCAACTCAGCAGGAAAAAAAAACACATTAAAGCTGATATTGATAGGGTTTTAAGGTTCATATACTCAAATCAATGAGGTGGAAAGCCTAGTATGAGAAGTGAGATATTTATGATTATTATGTTAGTGCCTAAAAATTATTTTAATCTATAGTTTTCCTATTCTATAATCTGTGTAATTGTTTCATAATATCAATTATGAATATTGATACAGATGCTTTTAAATTTGTAGATGATGATTGATGCATATGTCAATAAAACAATTTCCTAACTATGGTGTTAAATTGGAAGTTCTATGGTGTTGTTTATTGTGTCCAGCTTTAAAAATAATCACTTAAAGAATAGATGCTCAAACTTATCATTTTGTAGCACCAGTTTAGTTGTGTTTTAGAAAATAGAAAAAGCAAACAAATTTTTAAAATGTAATGAAACATAAAAGAAATTGAACTAAGAATATTTTTTCCTCCTATTTTCTTTAGGAAGTATCTTTTTTATTTGTTCTTTTTGGATACACCTGACAATAGAGTTTATTTTGACATATTATCCTTACATGGAGTATCTTAATACTTATCTTTAAGACTCAGGAAGGTGGAAATATGAGCCTGTCTTATGATTTCGGTTGACAAGGAATTTTATACTGATTATGATGTATCCAGGCAATGGTATTATTCATATGCATGACCACAAATGATTCTTTGTCCTTCCCAGCACTCTTATTTCCTTCCCACCTCAATTCTCACTTTCCTCTCTCCCACCTCCAGTACAAATAATTATCATCAGTCACTTTTAGTTAAGAATGGCAAAGTGAATCATTTGTCATAAAAAGCCTGGTAAAAGTCTTAGCTGGGCCTTTTGGGATCTCACAATGTTTTGATATGAGTCAGCTGTATTAGTTTATATAGATAACCCCTCCCCAGGGTCTGCTCTACAATCAACATCTTTGAGCATATAGTTTACTATAACAGACCTTATTAAGTATGATGCAAAGCATTTCAAATCATTACCTAATTTCTAATTTATTACTCTGTTCATAAATGAATTGGATGTACAACACTCTCATTTAAAAGGTGGAAAAAAAATAACAGAAGACAAGGTATTGTAATAGGCATTGTTATTTTTTTCCTTAGATGTAAAAGAATAGGATACCAACTTTCCTGGAAGTTAGTTTAGAGCTTTCACTTTTGAAGAAAGCAATTTTAATTAGAAAGAATATGTCGGAAATTGAGAGGGATTAAAGTGTTTTGAAGTTTACATTGTAAAGTAAAAAATAGTCTTTTAAGAGAACTTCCTCTACATTTAAAAAACAACATCTTTAGTATAAGCTTTGGTTCTTATAACTCTTGACTATGCTGTCAGTTACTAAATTGATCATTGCTTTGATTTTCTCTTCATTTGTAATTTACTTATTTTTTTCTTATTTTTCTCAAAATTTGGGTAGCATCCATCCAAAGTTCAGACTAGTAAGATTTAAAATTTAGGATATATTTTTATAATATTTTACAGGTAGTGTGCTATGATCAAGATAAGTAATAAGTTTTATGGATAAGAGACACATATTAAATTGTTCATTGTTCTTTTAAAAAGAAAAACTCATTGTCCTTAACATAATAGAGAATAAAGTCTTCCATTATTATATTTCCTATATTATCATGTTTCTTCATTAATGGAGTTTCCATCATCCTTTTTAATTTTTTTCATTGTAAATGGACACAATACCTTTATTTTATTTATCCATTTTTATGTGGTGCTGAGGCTTAAGCCCAGTGCCTCACATGTACAAGGTAAGCACTCTACCACTAAGCTACAACCCAAACCAGTTTCCAAAACCTTTAAAAACCAGAAAATTATTCATCATATGGGTTTATAATTTTCTTGGCTATATGTATATAATTTAGAGGAACACCATTAAGCATTCTATAGGATAGGAGTTGTCAAGGTTAATTTCTTAATTTATCACTGATATGAGATGTAATTCTATTGTCTATTTTGGTATATAATAAAGTATGTTTTCTATCATGATATTTTTGTTTACCTAGACAAAGCTGTTTTTGTCATTATAAGATTCAGAGAAAGGACCTTTCCAAATAAGGTTATAAAACACATTTTAAAATGGTTAATTTCAGGCTGGGGTTGGGTTGTGGCTCAGAGGAAGAGCACTGGGCTAGCATGCATGAGGCATTGGGTTAGATCCTCAGCACACATAAAAATAAAAATATTGTGTCCACCTATATCTAAAAGATACATATTTTTTAAATGGTTAATCTTGGTTGAGATATGATAGATGTGTAAATTAAATCAGATTTCAAGAATTTAATATGAACAAAATGTAAAATTGATCTCTAATTTTCTGTTGGTTGTGCTAAAATAACAACATTTTGTTTGTTTTTATTTTTAAATGTACCAGAAAACTTTAAATTACACATTTGGTTAATATTATATTTCATTGGGTAGTACTGATCTGGAGGCCATTTTTTGAGATGACCTACGTAGTGTTTTGATGCAGAAAATAATGGGAGGGAAAGAGTGCAAAAAAAAATTCTACTTTATTTTTTAAAAAGTGGCCCTTTGATTCTGCTAAACATAGTAAATATTATAAGATAAAAAGAGGAGACAATTGTTGTGGTTCTAGATTTTGAGATGGCATAATTGAATTTAACTTTGACATAGTTGAATTTAACTGTCCATTTTTATATTTATTTATTTTTATCTGGTTTTAATCAGAGACATCTTCTAAATTGAAGTTGAAGTTCTTTTTTGCTACTGGTGCTGAGAAACAGGATTAGTACCTACCTTGTAATCTATATTTTATCAAGCTTTGCATGGGTAGAGATTTTAATTTTTCAAATGGCATGAGATGAATTGTGATACAGATGGATTCTTGTCATGGGAACCATATTATATCTGACATTCTATTATATCATAAATCCAGTTTTAACCTAAGACATATAACATAAAAGGCAATAACTGTTGCATAAATGAATATACTGCTTTTGAATGATAATAAATGTAGTCTGTTTATAACTGCTAAAAAGCATATCATCCACACAAACTTTGTATGACACCTCCTGACAACCATTTGTCCTTCTTTGCCAAATACAAACTCCCATCTGTTATTCCTAGGAGCCAGAATTTCACTCAAAGCAAAGAGTAAAGAGAAACTTTTTGTGTGACATCCCATTTGTAATTCATATCCTTGGCAGCACTTTAGGGCAAGGGGCATATAAATTTCCAGGGCCTTCCCTAAGCAGATCTGGAATGGCCTCCTATGGGAAGGAATCATGATGCTCAGTAAGGAAGTATGTGTAAAGCAGCATGAATGCACCACTATTGGTACTGTCTGCAATAACATTTGGAGGTCTGAGTGAGAGTTTCTTTGCTGCTTGTCATCTTTGCTTTAGGTAAACTAACCAAAGTACCATAGAAAGATCCTTTCTATGAAACTTTTGAGAAAACTGAACCAATCCAATTAATCTACAACAAGAAAGGTTCCCCTTGTACTTCATGGCTTGTTATTTACCATTACTGAGAGAATATAATCTGCATAGTATCCCCACCTTTTAGGAAGTGTTATTATCACCTTTACATTGAAAATTAGTGGTGAGAAACCACTTCAAGCCCATGATTTCCCTACAGAGGCCTGATGTATGTGGCAGTGGTAACCAGGTGAGTAAATGTAAAGCTTCTTAAATGAATCCATTTCTCATTGGAATTACTGAGAAGTAATTTTTCCTGCAAAGGGTGTAATAGAAACTTGCAAACTTGTTTTATGATCCTCATAAAATTGGTCTAGATCAGCATTTATAAATATTGTGACCCACATATGTAATTTTAAACTTTCTAGTAGCCACTTTAGAATATAAAAAATTGGTAAGATTAATTTGATAATATATTTTCCTTAATCTAATATACCCCATATATAGATAATTCCTCAGTATGCACGGGGGTTGTTTCTAGGATCTCACCGCAAATACCAAGTCAGATGCTTAAGTCACTTAAGTTAGCACTATGTATCTGTAGATTCCATATGTGTAGATATATGGAGGTCAGACTATTTCTTTTATCAAGTAGAAGTGTAAGGACATTTTCTCAGGAGAAAACTTCACCTATATTAGCTCTTAAAGTTATATGTCTCAGAGAAAAGAAAAAGTTATAGAATTAGGTTATTTTAAATTGTTGACATCTATAAGTATAAATATTAGTAAGTATTTAACCATAGGTATTTCAAATCAAACAGATAAACATTAGCTTCACTACTTTAACCTTTGATATGGATTTGAGGTTTCTTCTCAAAGTTATTGAATTAAAGATGTCTCCACCAAAGTTCATGTATCAACAGAAAATTACAAGGAGATATAATAAGGCTAGGTCTGTTTCTCATCTCTTTACATCATTCAGATTTGTTCTAACCCTGGATTTTCTATGAACTTCAAAATGAAACCAATGTTTAGAATAACCCAATATGATACATAGAACAAAGTAAGAAATCAACCATAAGTTTTGTTTTGCTAAGTACATATTTTAGTGTGAAGCATATGGAAGAAAGTGAAAAGAATATGGTTCTTGTAATTTAACTGTCTTGTGTTATAATGCTCACTTTGATGAGTCATGTTTTACAAGTGACAAACTCCCTGAACCTCTTTGCTTACTGTTAAATTAAGATTATAATACTTAAGCGCCTCGGGAAGCTGAGGCAGGAGGACTGCAAGTTCAAAGCCAGCCTCAACAATTATGAAGGCCCTACCAAAAAAAGGGGGGGGAAAGGAAACTGGGGATTTGACTCAGTGGTTAAGTGCTCCTGAATTCAATCCCCAGTGCCAAAAAAAAAAGATTATATAACTCATAGGATGATAAGAGGCAAGGGATATAATATATAAGAAGCCCCAGGGTCAATATATGGGATATGTCTTATAATTACTTAATAAACAGCTGACATATAAACCTTTCCAAGCCAGTCTTCCAAAATTAAACCAAAAATTTTCTAAACCAATTGAGATACAACCAATTTTGCATATCTTATTTAGAAAATATATCCATGAAGTATGGGATAGTATTTTTTAAGAGATCATTAAGAACTGACTTCTTTAGATTTGTCTTAAATGGGCAGTAGAATTCAATGCTTCAAATGCATCTTAAGCTCCCTCCATTAAAAATGTACAGAAATCTTTGGAAATGTAAAAGATATGCATTCTTTTTTTTTAAAGATAGAGTGAGAGACGGAGGGAGAGAGAGAGAGAATTTTTAATATTTATTTTTTAGTTTTCGGCGGACACAACATCTTTGTTTGTATGTGGTGCTGAGGATTGAACCTGGGCCGGCATGCCAGGCGAGCGCGCTACCGCTTGAGCCACATCCCCAGCCCAAGATATGCATTCTTAATAACATGTTGTTAAGTTATATTTTTACAGGGGCAAATAAAAGATATATCTAGGAAATAGATGAAATATGAGCATCAGAGCTCTCTAGATAATACTCAGTACTCCAAAATAGATCATAAAATGTTTCTACTACCAGAGTCTCAAACAGTATGCCAGGTCATTAACAGGTTCATTCTCCATTTTTTATTCCTTTCCCTTCAAATAGAAATATTGGCTCCTCTCAAGGCACAAACATAAAAGGATATCTATCCCTTGGTTTAATTTCTTTGTTAATCTTTATTCTATGATAAACTTTATTTATCTTTATTCAACCGATAAATTTTCAGTTATCTTTTCTATTAAGAATGAAAAAGGTTTTATTATTTTTATGCTAATTTAAAAAAAACGATTAACCTAGACTCAATAAACAATATTATAAGAAACTTTTATTTTAATATGTTAAAGGAAATAAAAAATGGGATGGAAATGATTCATTTCAAATCAGTGTGGACAGGGAAAGGTTTACATATTCTGTTTAAATGACCATAAAGGATGAATTTATATATGGAAAACACTTTAGGCAAAGACAGGCAAGAATACCTGGATACGGGTAACAGTGACATGCCTAGAGAATGAAGTCTAGAACAACCAAAGGAGTTCATTATTGGACAAAACTGAGAAATCCCTGGTGAGACAGGAAGTTAATGGGAAATATGACTGGGAAGGAGGACCACATAAAGGCTGGATCCTGCGACCCATCTAGCCTATGTCATTTGTGTGACTTCTAAGTGGAAAATTCCTATGTGATGATTCTCAAAACAAAAAAGACAACATTATTCTCAGATACATAATATCATAATATTTTGAAATAAAAATTGGCATGGTTACGGGAAAATATTAATTTAATTCACATCTCAAATTATAATGACACCCACATTGAAGTCCCTACATAAGGTACATGGATTCATTTATTTATATTTAGTGGGGAAAACTTGAATGACCTACAGAGGTATTACTTTTTCCAAGTCTGTTGAGAATTGTTAGATTTTTGTTTTTTGTTTTTTAATATAAACCAATGTATCTTAAATCTGAGTGAAGCTGCTTCCAAACATTAGCAGAACAATTGTAAATACTTCCTCACAGGGATATTGATATAGACAGTGATTTCCAGAACAAACTGTTCTACTGTCAGGAACACTGTGCTGAGTACATTAAGTCAAGTAAAGACTGGATAAAGCTAGAATTTCTAATATTATTTACAAGAATTGGAAAGCCTCTGTTTAGTCAGCCGGTGCATTATAGAATACAATAAACTGAGGCTTGAACAGCCAACATTGATTTCTCATAGTTGTGAAGGCTGGAATTCCTAGAATTAGGGCACTAGTGTGGTCAGGTCTTGGTTAGGACCTGGTTTACAGAAAGACATTTTCTTGCTGTCTTCATACATGATGAGAGAGATCTGCTATCTCTCCATCACTTTTTAAGGCATTAGACCCACTATGAGTGCCTCACCCTCATGACCTAACTTAACCCTAAATTCCTCTCAAAGACTCCACTTCCAAATACCATCATGTTGGGAACTAGAGTTTCTTCAGCTCATGAATTTGGTGGGAGAGGGCACAATCAGTTCATAACAGCCTCTTAAAATTGTACAGACTTATTGATAAGAACTGTATTTCTGATAGATAATTTCAAGGTAGACTTTTTTTTCAATATACAGGTTTAGAAGGGTAACATTTTAAAAGGAGAAGCAGAGTCCTTAAGTGGTAATTGTAATTATCATAGGTTATACAAGATAGTTAATGGCAAGACTAGGAGTACAACCCTAGTTTCTTGAATCACACAAGTCTTGGAAAACTTATGTTAGAAATAATACCTATGTTTAAAACCTAACTAACTGAATAGCAGTTATGGGCAAGCGAACTTACCTTAGAGTAGTAAAACACCTCAGGACCTAGCAACTTAATGTAAGTTTTGTTTTCCATATGTGATTATTTTTTTCTTTTTTTCCCCCTTTCCATCTCTTAACTAATAATCATGCATTTGATTTTCTTAATTTAAATAATTGAAATTTGTTTCTAAGTTGATTTTCATAGCACTATTAGTTTGTTTTTCCTATGTTGATAATCTTTACTAAATTCTTTTCACTTTCTGAATTTGAAAAATCATAGTAACAATAAAAATGTTTTATGTCAAGGCACTGTCCTAAATGCATTAGATATATTAACTCTATATTTACTTTAAGCTCCTGAGATAGGTACCACTCTTACCCTCCTTTACAGAGATGATACTGAATCATAGAATTGTTCTGTAATTTTCCCATCATCTCATAGTCAACAGGTGATAGATCTGGACTTGAGCCCATTGGGTGTAAATCAACTTTATAGATTATTACATTTTTTTATGTTACAGACCAAATGGACATTCACAAATATACATCAGTTAGCCAAATTGTTCCAATAGTAAATCCAAAAGGTTATCTCTATAGTAAAATTACAGGCAAACCAGAAAGACCCAAGAACTATGTAGCAAAAATCACTTCCTTTTAAGTAGTCTTTAATTTTATATCAAAGTAAATATGAGTTATTATTATTTCTCTCCTTAGAGAAAATTAATCATAATTTCAAAAATAATAGTACTGTAATTTTCTTATGAAGAAAATTATGAAGATGTGAGCTATTTTAAGCATTAAGGACAGCATTTGGCAGCTTTGATTTGAAAGAGGCTCACATGACCAAGATTTACCTCTGTAATATGTCTTGTCCAGTAGTGGTACAGCTTTGAGAATCAGCCCACATTAGTCATAGGAAACTTTCATTGTTAAAAATCTCGCCTTTTACATGAACAATGTGTTTATGCCTATCTGCCTATTTCCACCACTGGGGCTAAACTGAATGATCATTCGTTCTTATATCTTCTCTTAGCTAAAAATCACTGCCTCTTTCAACCAGTCTTCTTATAACATGGCTTCCAAATTATCTTGGACCCAGCCAGTATTCACTAGAAAAGCTCAAAATTATTATTTTTTTCTCCATAAAAATAGTTTCCAGAGTACTTCTCAATTCTCAAGTTTTCTGCATAGTACAGCGTATAGTGTGACTCTGATCCATCTTAATGTATAACTGCTTTACTTCTGTAAATCGAAGCTAAATTTGTTTTTTTAACTTCCTTAGCAACTAAGGCAGTAGACTCAAAATATCCTCAGATCTTACTATTTGGACCCTTATAAACTTTGTTCCTTCTCTCCTATATTTTTAAACCTTAATTTACAACTTTGTGTTTGTTTCTATTGATTGATTTCCATCATTCTACCTTCTCTTCTCGAAAGATATCTGCATCCCAATTTTTGTTGTATTCTAAAACATTAATTAATCCTCTTAAGAATGAACAATTTGTAAAACCTAGGAAGTGTATACTCTTTATGTTTGAGTTTTGGGTGAAAATGTTAATTAGAATGAAGGCTCACTTTTTATGGAAAATACCCAAAGGAAAACTTTTAAATGGTTTACAGGATTCCACAGTGTTTGTTTCTGGAGCTTAAGGGGAGAAAAAAAAAAAACATGTATGATGTACTGTAGAGATATCTTTATATCCCACATGGTTTGCCTCAACTGTGATTAATCTGTCAGAAATATCTAAAGACGTTTCTATACCTTAAATAAGAAATTGCCTACAGATCTACTTTATTCATAAAAATAAAAATGGTTTAGTATAATAAAATTTCTGCCCTTAATTCTCTTTGCTAAGATTTACATTTCTCTCTAAGCTCTAAGACAGTATTCAAAGTTTTATTAACATTAGAAAGAATGCAAGATTAAAGGACATTCCTGCTCAAAACACTATAATGAGTTACTTAGATTTTACTTAATTCAATTCAATTATTGAGCAATTTCCAATGTAGTGAACGACTGTATACCTCTTTCTCAAAAAGTAGCACATATGATTCAAATACAGTGTAAAATAAAGAATTTCAAGAACATTAATTAAAAAATATACTCTATTGGAGTTAGATTCCCTGTAATTTACTGCATTAATGAGATT
The DNA here is from genome assembly GCF_021218885.2 of Marmota monax. Taxonomy (NCBI): domain Eukaryota; kingdom Metazoa; phylum Chordata; class Mammalia; order Rodentia; family Sciuridae; genus Marmota; species Marmota monax. Next base: position 13,965,432 of record NW_026694491.1, on the reverse strand, counting down.
TTCTCAAAACGAAGTTCCTTTTAAAATTAAGTCCTCCTTAAAAACTTATCTTATTATAACTTTTTGGTATTACATAAGAGTTCAATAATGAGAGCAACTAAGAACAGAGCAGGGAGGAAGAGCAGGAAGAAAAGATTAACATTAAACAGATACATGAGGTGGGATGGAAAGGGAGAGAAAAGGGAAATTGCATGGTAATGGAGGGAGTCCCTCATTGTTATACAAAATTACATATAAGAGGTTGTGAGGGGAATGGGAAAATAAACAAGGAGAGAAATGAATTACAGTAGATGGGGTAGAGAGAGAAGATGGGAGGGGAGGGAGGGGGGATAGTAGAGGATAGGAAAGGTAGCAGAATACAACAGTTACTAATAGGGCATTATGTAAAAATGTGGATGTGTAACAGATGTGATTCTGCAATCTGTATTTGGGGTAAAATTGGGAGTTCATAACCAACTTGAATCTAATGTATGAAATATGATATGTCAATAGCTTTATAATGTTTTGAACAACCAATAAAAAAATAAATAAATAAAATAAAATTAAGCTATTGAAACATTAAAAAAAAACATGAGCCAAAATAAACTTCCTCTTCTAAAAAAAAAAAAAAGAGTTCAAAACCTCACAAAGAGACTGAAATAAATGAATTGTCTAAATAACTTTTTTTTTTCTTTTTGGCATGGTATAAAAATCCTTGCTTAAGTAGTTAATAGGAGTAAATATTTTAATTGCTTATTATATTTAACTTTATTAATACTGTGCACTTTTGAGGCTTTTAGGACTTTAGAGAGCAACTGAGCAGGTGGGAAATTATTTAATTGTTCTTATGAGTCCATTTGGGGGCTTCTGATGCTGGAAACAAAGATGGCATGGTCTCCTGTGACTCTGAAGTTTTCTTTTTAAGTAAAAGTCTTCGAATGCCATGGATGCCACCCTGCTGGAGCAGCACTGGTGGCTTTGTTTAAAAAAAAAAAAAAAGACAAAATTTAGAGGAGCCTAGAAGGAATGTGGCTTAGTATTTAACAAATCAGCTAGGAACATCTTTCAGTCAGTCTGAAACCTGACATTCCCCAACAGGGAGAATGAATCATTAGGTTCTGTGGACCAGGTAGCAAAGAGTGACATATTTGTTATTTTACTCAACACACACACACACACACACACACACACACACACACACACACACCAAGAGCAGGACACTACTGTCCAAAATAGTTAACATGTTTCCCGCTTTACTCATCTAAATCTGCAGCAATTTGTGATATGGATTAACTAATTGCCAACCGGTGAAACAAAAAGGGTACTGTCCTTACGAAGGAACGAAGGAACGGCTAGATGATCTATTTGCCAACATCAATATTTGGATGGAAAGCTTAAAATATGTTGTTTTACCAAGAGATACACTTTAAAAGGGGGAAAGCACCCCGATGAAATATTAGCAGCAAATCGGTTAACCGCTAACTTTTTTCTGTATTCGTAGAGTATCTTTTAAGTTTGCATTAAAAGTGAAACTTCATTTTTCTTTCTTAGAATAGAGGTTTTCCACATAGTCACCCTTTAACGCAGATTATCTGGTTGTATGTCACTTTGCCCACTGTGTTGCAGTCAAATCAGGCGGCTTTTGGAGACCTAGCCCTCACCCCAATTGCCCAGCATTGCCGCGCCGCACAGCTCCAGGGACTGGTAGCCAGAAGGGTGGTCTTCACGGAGGTGCTCACCAGGTGGCGGCCCACCCAAGCCCAGGGGAGTACTGATTTGCCTCTGGAAGTCTGCTCCGCACTCCAGCAGTCCACAAGTTCTGAGCCAGAAAGACCTGGACCTATGGTGGTCATAGGGTAAGGCTCAGGTTTCGGGATGCCTGTCACACAGGCAGGGGCGCTGCTTTGTAGCCTCAAGTCCTGCACCCTGGAAGAAAGGCGTCCCACAAGCTCGACTTTTCTTCCGCGAGCCACAGAGAGCCTTTTGTTCCGAATCATAGGACACTTTGCAAGTTAAAATTCACATCAGGAATTCATGTGGCTGGGGGCTAGCAGGACAGGTTGGAAGACTCAACCCATATCAACTTCTACCTTCCTCTGAAGTTTTTCTAATTTTCAAAATAAAGAAGTTGGCTCCCGCTCGCTCCTCCTCTCCATTTCTTTCTCTACCTCCCCAGCCCCGCCTCTCTCTTTCCATGTAGTAATTATGTTTGCGATTGTCTTCTTTGTCGAACATATAAGGCACCAACATATTGGTTAAACTAGATTTCGCCGTTTTCATGTCTACAAGGCGAGGACGTTCTAAATGCACCCTCTCCGCGCCCAAAACTTGTCCTCTTGTCCTGAAGTAAAGGGTATTGATGAACGAGGGAGGAGCAGGGTAATTGAGGAACATATGAGGGAGATCTGTTTCTGTTTGGATCAGACTTGGTTTTATCTATTAGAAGTACCGTGATCAGGATGTTTAATGACCATGGACTTTACACTTAAAGTTGTATAATCAGAGTTCAAAGGAGAAACATCTGTCATTTTGCCTTGGTATCTATGCATAAGGAAGTCTTTCCCTGAAACGTGAAAGCTCAATGTGTGAGATGCACACATAACACCTTCATAAAAATATGCAGCTGTGTCTTTAAGACATACCTAGTGAATCAGCAGGAAAAAAAAATGAATTCAAAATATATTGAATATAAATTTAAATAACTCACTTATCATATAAAATACTGGGAATACATTTTAGATAAACAATAATTTACTAGTGAAATCTGATTTATTAATTGAATAGTATAATTATGCACTATTTAAAGGCATAGGTGTCATAGAAAACAATCTATTGGTCTTTTATGTTCAGAACTTCCTGGCACAATGAGGACACCCAGAAAAAGAAATAAAGGTGACTAGATTATTGCAGTTTAATTTTAATTTTTGTAACAAAATACATTTCTGTAGTGAATATTTAACAACGTCAAGTCCACTTTTCTTTTAAGAAAAAGCCATCAATATGAAAAACTAGTGAAATAAGTTGAAATTAAAAAATAAACATAGCTCTTTGAAAAATCAGACGTTTTGAAATATCAAAGTAATATTATTCTTGAAATCAGTAAATTTAATACGTTGTATTTGGGAACTTTGTGATAGCACACTTGAAAGACTTAGAAGATCCATTTACAGTAGGGTAGGTAGTTTTGTAAAAGACAAACTTCACAAACGTGGCAGTTACATATTAGTTTACAGTCATGTATTTTTGAAGATGATGATGGCTAGTGTTATAGATTAAAAAGAAAAATGTAAAAATTTCTTTGTCTGAATATATTTTTATTTTGATGAAAATCCTTTGAGCTGCTTCAGTGCAAAATATATTTCTGTATCTGTTATGTCCACAGAGCTATGGGAAGTTTGATGATGAAGCCAGGGAAGAAAAACAGCAGCGGAGCACACACAAACACGAGGCTCCCTGGCTTCTTGCCATGATACATGACATTCAATTATTTTAGTACTTTTTCATGAGAGTTTCCCTCCATCAGCTCCTCCTCCCCTCTCCACTGTTGCTTTTCTACATTTGGCACAGTTGGCCTGATTCAGCATGCGTGTTTTTTTTTTCCTCCCCCCCTGGCTTTACTTCTAATAAGCCTCAAATTCCCACTGTAAAAAGAAAGTGCTAAAACTAAAATTCTTGCAATTCCATCTTGACATTCCCACTATAACTATATAGATGTGACATTTATTTTAATGATTTGACAAAGAAAGGAACTAGAGTAGTCTACACATTGCTTCTACTATTGCTTTGATGTATGTTTGCAGAAATACTATTCATTTCCCAAAATACATTTGCACAGGAGAGAGAAGCATTAAAAGCAGCATTAAGTCCATGAATTTTTTTTTTTAATGTAAAATGAGTCAAGCTGCCTTGGACTGTTAATCCCTCATCAGAACTTTCCTTTCTAATGAATTACTACCTTGTGGGGAGAGAAAGTGTCAAATAATCATTTAAATGAACTTTTCAAATAGTTTTATTTTATTTAGTTATCTTACTTCTATGCTCTAAATGGAAGCAAATAAATAAAAGTTTTAGAACACTGCAACTCACTACTTAGGAGAAACTGCCACCTAACAACATCAGCAATAAACTGGTTGCAGAAATAATGTCAGATTCAACTTCTGATAGGAGCATCAGAATCATTTTCATAAAATAGCTCTTCCATTGTTCGCATTCAGTGATGCCAGAGGAATGATCTAGGTTTCTCCAACACATCTTAATTACAGAGAAGAAAACAGTTTTTTGGAGTCTGAGATCTGAACCAGCAATAGGTTTTGTTCACCCTCATGCTTTGCTTTCTTGATTCTTCACATTCCTTCCTTTACAGGCACCAAACCTCTTTCCCATTAAGGAGATGTAAAGAAGCAGCAGGCTACATAATGCCCAGAGATCAGAAAGTGCTAAAATCCTGGGATGTCCAAAATATTTTTAGGCATTTTTAAGAAGTAATGAATTCCTACCTCTGTTGCACTCTACCCTAACTTGAACCACCTCCTGTAAATGCTGGTTCCCATCTGCAAGGTTCAGATACAAAGGAAACAAACAAGGTATACAGCAACTTATTTGGAGTAAAATTCTTACTGATGTGAAAGAGGGAGAGCTGGATCTTCTTTTAGATCCCTAGTTCCGAATATGGACAGAGATGAACAACAGTCTCTCAAAGGTGAAGTAGAAAGGTCAAGTGAAAAAGGAAATGGAAGCCTGGAGATGACTGACTAGCTGAGCCTGTGAAGAAAAAAATCCCAACTAGAACATGACTTAATAAACTGGGTCTTGCCAGCTGATCACTCCTCAGAATTCTTATCCCCGGGTGGGGGGCCACAGGCAGACTGGTTGGATTAGGAAGGTTGGAATGGGGTAAAGATCATAAAAGGCAAGGTTAAAAAAGAGTTAGGACTCATGATGGTTCTGGTGGAGTAGCAGAAAGCATTTATCAAAGTGTTATGGTCAATTTCCAAGGTTTTCCTCAAAACATCAGGCAGAAAAAGCTCAGGTAATTCTCAGGAAAGGCCAGCTGACCTCCAATTTGATTTCTTCTCCCTTCTTGTGACTTCTAGAAATCACTTTATTATTATTGTTTTAATTAGTAGTATTTTCAATTTAATATTAGGGTTCCAATGGCTAGAACTGTGTCATTACTATAAACTCGATCTCAACCTCTCAAAATCCACTTAATGCAGCTCTTGGCAACCAAAGACTCAGTTTCTTGCCAAAAACTGCAGATTAAGCATTTGTTATGGGAGTTCGCCATTAACTGTTCCCTCTGTTATGGGTACATGTGGTTACATATCACAAAACACACGGGATTCCTTGTAATGGATTTGCGTTTCTAGGAGGCTTCAGAGATATTAAGTGGGGTGGGTGACACCTTGACACTCCACTCCTTCAACCACCACCATTACAAGTGGGTTTTGGGTATTGGGGTGGGAACAGGTTTAGTAGGCAGATGTTGTCCTGGGCTACACTGTAGTTTCCTCTAGGAGTTGGACTTTCACTGATATATAAGTACTCCAGAGCTTGCATCATATGTCTTTCATTTGAGACACCGAATATTTTTCAGAGAATTTAGTGCTCTTAAAACATATTTATAAACAAGCCGACATAGCTCTAAGACATAACTAAGTTTACTAACTAGGAAACCTTTGTCTATTTCCTCAAGTAAGCAATAGATTTTCTTGCTACTTTGAGTTTTTGAAAAACCCATTAAACGACTATTGCCTTAGCTTTTCCCGTTTTCATTAGAGAAAGTCAGACATCTGGAATGCCTGAAAGTAATACAAATATAAATGGGCATGGGAGATCATCACTGAAAATCTTCGACCCGCCCAGGAGTGTGTGGCTAATTCAACACCCAAGTTTTCTAAAATGGCTGGCCAAGAACCCTCTAGAAAGTGTCCAGGACATGCCATAACAGCTCCTCCTCCTTAAGCAAGGTCGAAATGCTTCCGGGCAAGCTGTCGCGTGCGTTTTCTTGGCTTCCCCCTGACCCCCAAGCCTTGGCCTCACCATGCAGAGGATGCCTGGCTTTGAGTTCGCTCCACGATGCAGCCTGCTTTGTCCTTGAGCGAAGTTCCCCCAGCCCTTTTTCTTTGACCTACCTAACCCCTTTGAGATTCGACAATTCGTGTTGGTGCTAAGATGCTGAGGAGCTAGTAATTAATAATATAGCAGAAGCTGTTTCAACCCGGAATAGTGTCAACTCCCAGAGCCTGAGTGCACGCTCAATGCTACGCTGAGCGAGGCTCCACGTGAATCGATTGTATGTGTCCCTCCTCTGGAAATCTGTCTCGAGTGGACGTTGGGCCGAGCCTGAGTCTACAAGGCTTGCTCCCGGCCCATCCGCTCAGGTTTTACCCCGCGGAATCAGTTTTTATTGCCGGCCCCGCCTTAAGGCAGTACTGAGAAGCTCCTCTGACATGCAGGACTCTCCGTGACTTTTTCTCCCAGGCTGTGGCCTGGTCGGGCCTCAAAGAGGGTCTCACCTGTGAGGTGTGGATCAACCAAGACCCCGATGTGGGCAGAAATTCCCGAACCCATTCGGAAGCCCGCCAGTGTTGGGCTTGGCTTCGCCATCCCCAAGTCGGGGTTACCAGGCATGCCCAAGGCCGCGGCATAATTGCCGGTCCGGTCGGTCCGGAGAAGCGTGACCTCTGTTGTGAGGGCCTGTGTCCAGAAAGGTTACGTCAGGACCCATCAGCAAAGACTCCCTGGTCCAAATCTTGTGCGGGTTTTTCAACATGTTTGTCCGCCTAAGGGGCCCATTGGAAACAGCTGCTTTTTAGTGCCCAAACACTAAACGCACTTCTCTCTGATGCTTCAGGGTCCTAGGAAGCTGGAGTCCGGCCCAAAGCCACACAGTGAAGTTTTTAACTCCGCCTGGCTGCCCTACCCTTCTACCTTCCTCCCGCTTAAGGTAGAACAGAGGTCCTGGTCCACAGAGGGCGCCCGGCTTCGCAAGCGCGCGGGAGCCACTGGCTTCCCCTCATGCGCTTTTCGAGTAACTCCACCTGGACTCATTAAAAGCATCAATACCAATAAAATAAAATAAATAAAAAACACAATAAGGTCTTCCTCCTCCTCATAAAACAGTTTGAATAGTGAACCTCCCTCTGTCCTAGACCAAAGGCTTTGGGGAGGCACTTGTCAAGGGGTTTGGTTAAAATACTTTTGGTCTAATGGACCAAGGGGAGGGGTGGGTAGGAGGTGGTGTGGAAATCGGTTGGTATTGGTATAAATTGAATCGTTTCAATGCCTCTTGCTCACCTTCCCTGTCCCATGCCGCTGCATTCCAGAAAAAAAAGAAAAAGGACACGGCCTGGTAAAGAGCTGAGACCGCCCAGACGCCTCGCTCCTCTGGGTTAGAAGCAGAAGCGGCCCCTTTACCACCGCTTTCCCAGTTAAAACAGCTGCCCACGTATCCGGCTTCTTGGGCTTCATATTAATGTGGATCTTCCACGTAAACGATTTACGGATGAAATAAAAGCCCTTTAGAGCAATACTTCCTTTCAAGTTCTTAAGATGCCTCTAAATCTTTCTGGTAGTGAGTGGCTGGCGTGGGGGCGGGGTGGAGACCCGGTGTGGGGCGGGTGCTCCGGGAGGGTGCCGAGAGAGGGGAGTGGAGGGTTAACTGCTTTGCGATCTCACCAAGCTCTTCCGAAATGCCAGTCCACTGTTGCGGCGGCGACAATATTTCTGGGTGTTGGGGCCTTGTCTCTTCTGGTATTTGTCTGAAATGGAACTGTCTGTCTAACCCAGGCCTGGACGCACCCTGCCTGGGTAAGTGGGGAAGATGGGGGTGGGGTGGGGGCGGAGGGGGCCCCGGGGTGGAGTTTGTCGCCTGCTTATTTTCATATTCATTAGAACTGGGAGGTTGCCCAAGGAGCCCAGCTGAGTTTCAAGATATAAAAGCAACTTCGGGTGCCCCCTTTCCAGCCCTTATGTATTAAAGGGCTCGAAGTCGGGCAGCTCCCGGCGTCGCAGGGTTGGCTTCCCCTTCCCTCCTCTCTGGCCCTCCCTCCTCCCGCCCACTCGCTCCCTCCCCCAGCGCTCTCCAGCCCCGGCGCCCCGAGAACTCCGAAACAGCCTTCCAGGATTATGGAGTTTCTGAGCGAGAAGTTTGCCCTTAAGAGCCCGCCAAGTAAAAACAGTGACTTTTACATGGGCGCAGGAGGCGCGTTGGAGCACGTTATGGAGACGCTGGACAATGAGTCCTTTTACAGCAAAGCGTCGGCAGGCAAATGCGTGCAGGCCTTTGGGCCCCTGCCGCGAGCCGAACATCACGTGCGCTTGGAGAGGACCTCACCCTGTCAGGACAGCAGCGGTGAGTAGTCAGCGCCCCAGCTCCAGCCCCAGTAGCGGCATCCCTCCGCAAATCTGAAAAGTGGGACCCTTCAGGATAGGCAGAGAGCGAAGGAGAAAGAAAAGAAGGAAAGAGAAAGAGCGAGCTAAGGGAGTCAAGCGTAACTGTGCGCGCTTTAGCAAGCGGCGTTATCGCTGCAGCCGTCTTTTGCTGGGCAAAGGAATTAGAGAACCCGGTTACCTCCACGTGATTCTCATTTCACTGTTGGGTAGCCCAAGTTATAGGTTAGCGCGTCTCTAACCAGGATCCCAGCGTAAACTGATGGGGCGCTAAAGAAAGCGTAATTGAGTCTAGATAGCGCGCTTCCTCTGTGAACCAGCCGCGCTGCTGGCCGGGAGGAGATGAAATCGATCACAGCTCCTTAGAAGACGTCACTGTCCTCTGGGGTGAAAATAAGAGATCTTTGAGCACCTTTAGGTGATAAACTTTTTATTGTCCAAGGCGTGGCGAATTTTTTCATTGTGAGGTTGGGGAGTATTGCTAGATAATTAGATTGTGTGGATTTCTGCTTTTATGCAACGCAACATATGTAGATTTTTGTTTAATACCAAATCACTTTAGATAGCTTGGGGCAAAAAATCATTGGTGTATAATCTCTTACTCTAGGATTTGTGTTGTCCATTTTTCTGACTCCTTATGAAAAGACTCCTAAGAAGCCTCTCGGAATGCTTCTGGGTGAAATCTTCAACTTTGAATGCCCAAATATCTCAAAGTCAAAATGTTATCAAAACAAACCATCTATCTTTTCTATCTTGTAACCCAATACAAACCTATTATTTCAGATCGCGACAGCTAAAGCACGTTTACAATTCCAAGAGGACTTTTCCTTATCATTGTATATATTCCACAGTTAAGCTGTAAGAAGTGGGTTGCTTTAAAATAACAAACGAATTAAGTGTGAAATATTTATAACAAGCCTCCACCGTCTATTTTATTGGAAGTTCCAAAATCTGGCAAGACACTGGCTTTGTAGAAGAAGCTCATTGACTAAATACTTTGTACCGAAGTTTTAAATAAATCTCATGTTTTACTTATTTTATCCAGTTTGGCGAGCTACTCTTGACTTGTAAGGGTAAAACAAAATTAGAAGCGCAAGTGAGAGAGAAAATAATGGTTGTCATTTCAATCTTCTATTTTAAAGACGTGGAGTTTTTAATACATTAAATTTAAATTATTGACTGTATTTTTGAAATTCTCAGATGTTTACTGAACTTATTTGACTTGACGGGACTTTAATAGTTCTGCATTGTCCGGTGTTGACGGCTAGATGAACTCAATCATTTTTCAAATTGTCGGGAATCCAAAATTAGAAGAGAAATAGGTGATTTTTGATACTTTGCTAACTTTTAACCGAATATCACACTATTAGGATGAATTTTGACAAGAAAGTATTGAGTGAGATGAACACGGGCAGCTTTCTGCTTAATTTAGGAAAGATCCTGTCTTTCTCCTGAGATGCCCTTAGCCACTCCATGGCTTCCCCTCCCCCATCCCTAATTGCCGCAGTTCCTAGTTTAACTCAGTCCACGGAGACAAAACCGTATTGTTCATCAGTCAAGCCCCTTTTTAAAATTTAATTTTATATCACATCTTACTTTGCATAAAAGCTATTAGGAATTAAGTTACATAAGCATTAAAGTCGAATATATTTTCATAATAAGACAGTTCTTAAAATATAAGGAATAATTTAAAAAACAGAAACAAATGAAAAAAGTATGATCATCCTTTGGAAGTTTCTGTTTTGACTGGATTGATTTTACGTTTTAAAAAATGCCTACCATTTCCTTATGTGCATTCATTGTTATTTTTGTGTGTGGCATCATATGATATATATATATTTTTTGTTTTATATTGCATGCATGCAATCAAATATGAAGAAAATTACTGGAATTAAAATACCACATAACATAATGCCAGATGTCATCCTTTGTAATATTTTAATAGATGTTTTAATTTCTATGCGTTCATAGAAGAGACAATAAAACTTTGTCCTAAAACATATTACATGAGTTAAACAGAAAAATGGGATATTTAAGAAAGAGCCACAAGATGAGTTTTTAAGGTAAAGATGTATACTTAAATATTATTATTTTCTATACTAAACATTTTAATAAATTGATAGAAATTTTATTTTTTCAATTTAGTAGATTGCTTTTTGAAAGAAATTTAAATTCAGACATGAGTATTCAGTTGAAATATTCAAAATGCCCCATTTAAATCTACAAGCAATAAGTTTTGTGTGGAGGGGAAAATAACGTGTGGAAATAGGTATGTACGTATTATTTTAAATTGGGATATATATTTTTTGAACCTTGCAAGTGGCTTAATTATGTCTGAAAAACATACCAAGTTCAGTTCACTTTTCAAAAATCATGGTCACTTTAGGTTTTTCTTTTTTACGTCTAGAGCATCATTCAATTTGATTACATTAACTTGATTATATGTTATATGTATGAACCTTACATTAACCTTATAAAATACAACTGTGGATTCCATAAATTATTAATTCAATGTTCACATTTTAAAATGATTTTTTAAACCTGTTCCACAGCGAATTAATAATTTTACATAATGTGATCATCCAATTAATACTGGCACAATAAATCATTAACAGAACTACATCCTGATGCTCTAAATGGCTTTGACTTAATTCTTAACATTAAGATGTGCTTGACAATCCTGAGAACTGCTATTTTCCCCTCTGGATACAGTGAACTATGGGATCGCCAAAGTAGAAGGCCAGCCCCTTCACACCGAACTGAATAGAGCTATGGACAACTGCAGCAATCTCCGGATGTCTCCCGTGAAAGGGATGCCAGAGAAGGGAGAACTGGATGAACTTGGGGATAAATGTGACAGCAACGTGTCTAGCAGTAAAAAGCGGAGACATAGAACCACCTTCACCAGTTTGCAGCTGGAGGAACTGGAGAAGGTCTTTCAGAAAACCCATTACCCGGATGTATACGTCAGAGAACAGCTCGCTCTGAGAACAGAACTCACAGAGGCCAGAGTCCAGGTAGGAGCCAATTGGAGGCCTTGTTGGGGTGGTAATCAAAAGAAGAATAGTTTGAGAATAATTGCATTTTGTCACAAGTGAAGAAACTGATTCTGGAGCTGAAGATATAGAACAATGTAATATATAAGTCCATTAAAAAAAAAACCCTTTTTACTTGCAAAAAAACTGAAAACTCAAAACATAACAAAACCAGTTATTATACAGGCATATAAATTAACACTCACTTAAAAAGAACATAATTTGATAACATTTCTCTAATTTAAAAACATAAATTTTAAAAGTAAAAAACTATAATTATGGCTTTAGGTAATCAATAAATTTGTTTTTCTGTTTTATCAGCCACTGAAATTCCTCTTAGTTTATATACCAAGTACTTGTGAATTATTTTTATAATAGCACACAAATCTAGTTTTTCTTGGAATGGGGTTTTCATAAAAGAAAAAAAATGAAACAATCCCACAAACTTTCAATTCTTATGTGTATATACCATAAGATATTTTCACTGACATAATTAAAGAAATACAAGATAGCTCATTTACCATTTTTTGGTCTCAGTAGTTGTCAATAATGTGTTCTGATTTCTAAAATTTAGATAATTATATAGTTTTTACAGAGTAAATAATGAGTATGTACTTAAAGTGAATTTTTGTATATACTCAGTTATTTCAAATTATCAAAATCAGATGATTCAATGTGCTTAAATTTTTAATAATTTGAAGTAGAAAATTTATACTAAGTGAAAATACTACTACCCTTAGTAGTATTTTTTTTTGCTAGATTTGACATTCTCAAATTACATTTTATTAGTTCCCAAGTAATAAATAAAAGCTTTAAATGAATCAGTAATTCAGGAGAGTGTTTTTTTTCCTTTGTGTGTATATTTTTACTTTAATTAATTAGGAAAATACTGTATTCTTCAATTCTGATAAGCCACCATAACGGAAAAATGAACAAATAGTGACAAATTTTGTTCTGAGTGCAGTGAAGTAAATGTAAGTCTCCATACATTGTAAGTCTCCATACATCATTAAAGACAACATCTGGTGGTGCAGGGATAACAAGCAGCAGATTTTTGCTTGAGTTTTTGGAAGTAAATGGTTATTTTATCTTAGTTCAGGAAATAAAAATCTAGAAAGTTGTACTAAAAAAGAATTTTAGAATTGTCAAGTATTAACACGAGGCCTTTATGTGTGTTTTTCGGTTTTGTGTCATATATATTTAAATTAGTTATACTTGTAACCATAGAAAAAGATATTTACATACAGAGTGATCAGCTGGGTGTAATGCATGTTTTCCCCTTAAGTCCTGATTAATTTTTGTCTGAGAACATGTACAGGGAGCCAACCTGAACCTAATTTACTCAGGTTGTTCCCTTTCCTGCTGTTACATTAGAGTGGTAATTAGCACCCATCTTAAGGAGAGCACCAAGGTCTTTTTGAAAATCAGAAAAACAAACCCCCCAAAACCTTCATTACTAAATTCCCTTCATACATTTTTGATGCCCATTTGTAGAGACAGAAAGAAAATGTGATTTGTTTTGTTGCCTCAAGCTCTGGGTATAATGGATAATAGACATTGTACTAAGTAACATACTAAACAAGTTATCTTTTTATTTTTATCTTGTTTTAATTGTGAAAACTCTTCAATATGTCATCTTAAATTTCCAATATATACTTGACTATCATATTGTGTATTAACAGGTAGCCAAAATTATGAAGGTATAAAGATATAGAAGATTAGAATTGAGTATGAAAGACAATGTAAAATTTTCAACTAAATTTTACTGAAAGACTTTTGACATTTTGCATTTTTGTGTTTAATTTCCAGTTTCTTAATATTTTATATTTTGCACATAGTAGTGTAAAGAAGATGAAAGAGATTCCTGAAATCTTCTTGTATAATGTCTACTCAAAAATATCAAAGTTTTCCTATTGAATATAATTTATTGTATCTCCCTTGAATACATTAAAATATTAAATGAAGATTTTTTTGAGAGCTAGAAATGTGAATTAAAACATTCTTAGGAAGGTGGTTCATTGGATAAATATTTCTAATATATAATTAGAGAAATTATGGAAGATGTAGGCCACACTAACTTACTGGAATTCTTGACACTTGGTTCTGTCCACCCTATTTATTTTATTATTTATATTACCTGTAAGTGTTTTAAATTAGAGGTATGATTGTGAAAATATTCGAGCATTTTCTATAAGGAAAAATAAATGGTATACTTTATGTAATAAGTACATTTATGTATTTTAAAATGACATTTCAATTTTACATGATTATATTTTACCTATAGTCCTTACCATATTCAATGTAATGTCTTCTGTTTTTCTATTTCTAAATATTTAAGACATTTCCACTAAAGCTGTATATTTTATATGCAATCTTTGTTTAATTTTTATAATATTATCTAAATATAGGTACATCCCAGAACAATCTTCATTTTGTGATATGTTTTTAAGATAATTTTAAATAGATATTTATTTGGTCATAGATTGGCTGAGTTTATGTTGTTGCATTCCCCAAACTAAAAAGCTATGATTATCTCCCAGACTTTAATATTCTCTTGGAAGCAGATTATCCATGATAATGTTGAAACAAAGAATCTTCAGGATCATATATAATCTAATCCCTTTTCATTTTCTAGAGATGATACAATGAAATACGTTAGAGGCACTAACATATCAAATAAATTTGCTGAAATCCTAATGGCTCTTTTTATTAAATTTTATTTCGTCACCCACACACTACTTATCACATCAGGGTATGAGAGAAAGTATCCTTCTGTGACATAAGAAATTCTTTTCTTAGTGATTTTATTGATGTGGTTTTCCTTTCTGGTTTGAAATCTTTTAATAGCAAATTTGCTTTATCAAATACTCCTTATATGAAATTTCACTTTTTTAAAAAAACTAGGTTTGGTTTCAAAATCGAAGGGCCAAGTGGAGAAAAAGGGAACGTTATGGCCAAATACAACAAGCTAAAAGCCATTTTGCTGCGACCTACGATATATCAGTTTTGCCAAGAACTGACAGCTACCCACAGGTATGGTAAATTACAGTTTGCTGATCAAGAAAAGTAGATGTTATAAATTCTTCAAAAGGTGAGCATAGGTTTTATTATACCTAATGCAATAGTCAATAATGACAGTTCAATTTCTAGTTAACCTTTTTCATATTTGTTAAAATTTGTTTTTATTAAAAGATTTATTTTGTGATTATTTTCTTTCAGCCATTCACATAAAAATATTACATGATCTCTTCCTTATGGATTTTTTTTATACACTAATAAATGAAATATTGTTTCATTGAAGAAGCCTCTAAATTGTATCTACATTTAAGTACTCAGGCTTTCTTCCTTTGCTAATTTTTAAAAACAATAGTGTTGCCCTCAGGGTGGCTACTGTTTCATGGACTGTGTTGAAACCTGGTGTCAAATGTGGCCTTTAATTCCTTTATTCTACTTAAAAATCTCTCTTCTATGTTTTTTTTTTTCAGATTTGATATTTTTAATTGTGTCAAGGACACATGTGATCCTTATGACTTATAAATATAATTTTCAGAAATTAACCATGCATAGGAAATATTGCTTTCATCGTGGGATATCTTTTACATTATTTCAAAAGCATTAGTAATTCTTTTTCTTCTTATTTTCCTTTTAATTAAGAGTATATTTTCTTTTTTCATACCTTGTGATATATATACTTGTAAATGTATTTCATATTTCTAGTGTATTTCATATTATATTATTTTCCCTGATACTGAATAATGATATTCAGAACTGTATTTTGATATATGATAAGGATCATGCATATTATAAGGAAGAGGCAATGCTTTTATTTCATTACTTGGTGATATGAATCCTAAAGGACCTCTGTGAAAAAATGACACATATGCAAAAGGGACACTGTGACAGTTAAGTGACTAGGTCATCCAGCCATTTATGGAAGGGTTTTCATTTCCTATAAAGGTCAATTCATACCCTGTGAGTGTGAATTCAATCCTTTAATGTGCCTTCCTAGTGTTCTTGTCTTTTATGTTCCTAAAAACCCATTTTGGGAACTTCACTCCTCCAGACCAATTCACCATATTTACTAAAGTAATACTACATGTTAAAAAAGCCTCAGAGAGCACCTTGTTCAAAATCCTCATTTTAAAAGAGTAACAGACCAAGTTGAGTTAAGGAATTGGTCTATGATTGCACCAGTGGCTCTTTCAGGGGCAGTGTCTAAAGAGCTGCTATATAGCTCAACTGTCCAAGCACTGTGGAAACCAATGTAGATATCCCATGCCAGTCAAAAGAAGTGTCTTGTTTCTGTTTTACAATTTATCTTAAAGCGTAAGTATACTTATGGTTACTTATCATCATAGGGCTAGGGAAATTTTGTTCACCACACATTGTGTGTCTTAGTTGAGTTTGAAACAAAATAAATGCTCTGTGCGTGTTTCTCCTTTGGGCCACAAGCTCCATGAAGACAGGGATTGTAGCATCTTACAGTTAACACCACAGTGACCCTCATCCTATGTCCAGGCACTGTTCTAAACAAGTCACATTAACTTATTTAATCCTCCCAACAACCTTATGGGATAGGTGTTAATCAAATATCTGTTTCTCAGTTGAGGAAACTGAGGCACAGAGAGGGGAGGTATTAACTCACTTTCACTAGTGATGAACCCCAGATGTGACCAGAACAACCTTGCCTGCCAAGAGCAAGATCTTAACCCATACACTAGACTGTTTCTCCCAGTGAATATATTTGAATGATTAATAAATTTATACCGAAAAAGCCTAAGGCTTGAATTGCATTGTTCAAGTCTGAAATTTAGTTCAAAGAAGCAGGAAATGTATCCACAACCAGTGAAATAATAAAAAGGAAAATTCAGATGGACCTTATTGTTTTTAAGAAACTATGAACTCTTATCAAATGGACTTTAAACAGTCTTAATGTTTATTGCACAACACTTGACTGATAGACCTTTTTTTCCTTTTTACTGCATCTTATTCTTTCAATCTTTATTCCTTTACTTTTAAATCCCATTTCTATTTTTCACTTCTTAGCTGTTTGTTGGTTGCTTTATCTCTGATTCCTTTCTTTGATGTTTTATAAAGCATTTAGAGTAAAATCTGCCACAAATTAAAATGTGTATAAGGGCTTAATATACTCTGACTGGTCATCCCTTTTTATTGGATATTTTCTCATGTGTTATTGTGCTTCAGAGTTTAGATATCAATTAATAATTTAAGGTAACCTAGTAGCTAAGGAAAGAAAGGAAATGGTACATCAAATTATACACTTGATAGTATTTTTTTTACTCCATCATGGATTAATTGAAAAATTTCTGGGCACAAATCATGGGAATTTTGTAACAATTATTCTCCTGTGTCTTCTCCATACTTTGTGGATGTTGGTTGTACCAAAGTATGGGAACAAAGAGAAATTATGTTGAATTTGTTTTGATAGTAGAATTCATGAATAAGAATAAAAAGGATAGCTGCAAAATTTGTACTATACTCTTGTATTGGTAAGTCACTTTGTGTTTGGTTGTCAAAAATTCTGAAATGAACTACATGTACCTCCTCTGTATAGATTTTGGATAAATCTAGGGGACATTTCTCTTTAAGGTAAAAGTACATGGTAGACTATTTAGTTTAGTTGAAAAAAAAATAATTATGTCAAGCTTCAGCCTACAGGATTTTTTTTTAATCATTAGGCTTGAAAATAGAAACATAATGGGAGAAATAGGAATGGAAATAGAATCCAACAACTCAATGCAATTAGACATTGAATTTGGTTACTGTTACTAATTACAGAAAAAAAAATATTAACTGCAGAAAAGTTGGAAACTAGAAAATGTTGAAGGCAGCACAGAAATAAAAAATTAACAATTTGGCTGGAAAGCAAAAACATACACAGAAATACATGAAAAACAGAGATGGTTTAGAAAATGTTCTCCTCAAGCCTGCTCAGTGTGGATAATCATTGTATCCAATGTACAGACTTCTATATATAACATGTAATGTGTTTATTTATGAATAGTAATGAATGCTTACTAAAATGTTTTAAATGCTTTGTTTCAAATGGTTTTTATTACACTGCAGTAACAAAAGCCATAGCAGTAAAAATAGTAAAAATTGGGGGCTTATTTTAAGACAGGAACTGTGCATCCTTATTAAGGCCTTTAACTCATTTAATTTGAAGCCAGATTTTCTGAATTCAGAAGTCCAGGGCTCTTTTGCCACATTGTCTTCTTAATTCAGCAACTGAATGGAATTGTTCAATTTTGACCCTAAGACATTGCATCACTTTGGAAACCAAAAATGCTTTCATTTAAAAAAATACATAAGATGATGATTTAAACTATTTAAAAAGTCTTGACACTGACACCTGTTAGACTCTTTTTGGTATTTTTCTTAGGCCTGCTATCTATTGACAGTGAATAAATAAGAAAATGAGAGTTGTGGCATCCACAGTAATGAACTTTGAGGTAGTATATTTTTATGTAATGAGTATGTTAGTTGAATAAAGAAAAGTTCTTTATTTTGACCCACACTATCACTTACCATTTGACAGCATTAGCTAAATTAAAATATCTGATGTTGTTCCAGTTGTATCATTTTTAAAAACATTGTCATTGTTTGTGCTGAGTCTGTCTCCTTTATCTTAAATTCCCTTCCATTCATCTAAACCATAGTTATATCTTGAAGCTTCTACATCCTCTCTCCATCAGCACATCATTTTCTCATGGGTTCTGTGGTGGGTTGTATAAAAGGTCTCTCCCCTATTTACAATGTAAAGTATTAAAATATGAACAACTTCTTATCACCTTTGTATCACTATATTATCAAGTAAGTTACACAGTCACTGAATAGAAATAAACTTAAGTACTGACTTACTTCAATAGTTTTTTGGTAGTACCTTATTTAAAAAGTAATCAATTTTCAATGAAATAGCTTGTTTTTGAATCTCTGTTAGTAACCAGCACTATGGTCTTAAGCAATTAAATTTCCCTCAATTTTCTTCTCTAACAGACTAGCCAGGTTTTGCAGATCCCTTTCAGCTTAGCTTTTTCTCTTCCAACATTATTTGTATTTATCAACAGATATTTGATAGGTACTGGTTTGGGCATAATGGAATGTTTGCATTATAGACAGATAATAAACTAGGTAATGTTTGTATTAAATTCTGAAAGCACTGCTTGGTGCAAACTGATCAGAGACCAAAATAATGTTGACCTTGAATTTAATAAGCAAGCAAGGATATATCAACTTTAAAATCAAAGCATTTTAAAGTTAATTTTTTTAGTGAATTAAATATTCTTGAATGTTTTCTGGAAGCTTGTAGCCAACCTTCATTCTTACAGGTAATGTTCTTTTCATGCTGTTGATTTGGTTTGGATTATATGAGCATTAGCTTGATTATGTACTAGCTAGATGACTTGGATCAGTCCCTTGATTTCCTTGCTTTTCAGATTTCTTATTTTTCAAATGGAGCTATTGTTGGTATTAGTGTTGGAGGTGTTGGTAATGTAGATGATGAGGAGGATGATTATTTATTTATTTTGTTGATTGTGAGGATTAAATAGATTTCTCAATTGAAAAACCCTGTGTTTACAGTCTATGGAGCTGAATTTAAGAACTTGAGGAGAGCTAGGGGTTTAATGTAAGGATTATGAACATCAGTTAGGGAGTCTTTGGTTCAAACCTAACTTTGCCACTTTATAGCTTTCAGACCTCTGGCAAATGAATTAACAAATAGGAACATTTTTCCTTATTTATAAAATTAGGAAAAAGTTTATGTAATGTATGTGAGTGTTGAACATAATAGTTGATGCAAGTCCTCAGAACATTGTATGGTATATAGTAAGTTCTTGATAAATGTGGAGATTACATAGTATCCATTAGCCAATTTTAATTTTGTTCTAAAGTACTTACCTCTCATTTGAGTGTTCTCTCATGCTGTAGCATTTAAGCTAATCTAAGCTATGAATAAATTTAATTTTTAAGGATCTAGGGAAAGATCACATTCAGTTAAATATACTTTGCACTTTAAATTAGGAAAACAAAATAGTCACTTTAGGATTTCAGGTGTATTTTCTGTTCACCAGAATAATTTTCTTAGAAAGAAAATATTTTTAATCAAAGTTTTCAGAAGAAAGGTTGAAGTTTTTTTCCTCACCTAAATTATGAAGGAAATCTTACTTAGTCTATATTGAGAATCATCACTAAATACATGTTTATAAATGTGTAGAGACCCACACAATATCTTCAAACCTGTGGTTATAATGATGCATTATAAAAATATGCCACTGGAAACCTGAACAATACCAAGACGTGGATTCAAATTATAGGTAATTTGTTGTCATTGGAATAATTGAAAACAGATTAAAGCTACATAGTGTTCCTAGTTTAAGAAATTCTATTTCACATACTATAATTAAATAATTTTCTTAAATGAAAATGTAAAGTTTAATTTAATGGTGATTCTGAGATAATTGTTCCTCCCTCTTTTTCCCCTTCACTAGTTTCTCTTCTAATCTTAAAAGTTTACTTCACTTAAACTGAACAAGAAATAGGAAATGTTTATCTCTAGCCATTGTGGTATAGCAATTTAGTGACATTTGGAGCAATTCTTTCCTTTGAAGAAAATATCATATTTTTATCAGATATTTCTATTTTTCCCCAAGTACTCAAAATAAACAACCCAAAATTGTTAAAATGTTAATAATATAGCTGTAATTAATACCTCGAATAATGAATGTTTGTATGTCTATGAAACAACCAATGAGAAGGTCATATAATTCTATAGCAAAAAATTCTCTTAAAGTAAGTGAAGGGAGAAAAATGTTGCCTTCATGAGGTCAACAAATTATATTGATATTGCACAATTTGTCACTAATTATAAATATAAATATTTAAAGTCATAGAAAAAATGATATTCTATATTACTCAATAAATTTAGTTTTCACAATAGGTAAAACTGTTGATTTGATTAAATGTACGATATATATCTTATATAAGTATACAATATTTCTTTGGTAGTATCTACTAGGTAAGAGTGCAACTAGTAGCAGTAAATATCTTTAAAAATTTTTATTGAAATATATAATATAAAAATTTTAAAGAGATAAACAATATCATCATAAAGAAGTGAAGTACATTTGTCTTTTGGATTATGAAGATAGTTACACTTATTTTTTGAAAAGAATGTAACATTTTAATTTAGTATGATTTAATGAGTCCATGACAAAGTTTTTGTTGTTTTTAATAGGTAATCACTGTTAACCCATTGAATTTAACTAAATTTGTCACACACATTTTTTAAGAGAAAATTAAACCAATGAATTGCGTATATTACCAAAACAAATAAGAAAAGGTATAAAACTAAATTACCTCAGAATGCCATCAGCAACTTATATATATAAAACCTATTTCATAGGAAAATAGAGAAGAATATGGTGGAAAATAAAGTCAGCAAAGAGTGGCAACTCTATGAGAACAGATCTGTGGGTTCAAATCTATAATTCATACACTTATTGTCAGTGCAAACCTTACATTATATTTTAATCCAGATTTTTATGTATGCCATATTAATATTTATTTTCAATTTTATTTTTTGAGATAAGTTCTGCTATGTAGTTCAAGCTGTTCTGAACTTATTTATTAAGCTTCATGTTTGCCTAGATTTTCTTTTTTATTATATATCATGGATATTAAATAGGTTAAAGTTTGTATAAATTCACAGTTGATTTTTAAAACCACAAAAATAAAATTACAATTTGTTAACTGTATAAATCCAAGATGATTGAAATCAGTTTGACTCAGGATTTTAACTCAAACTGATGAATGATTTAAAGTGGGTATTTCTAAAATTAAAAATATCCTATGCAATTTCAGAATTTGCATATTTGATTTATATTGTTAGTTTTAAATGTACCAGAAAAACATTATTCACAAATTTACATTTTTATCTTTATTATAATTATGAATTTATTTTATTAGGTTAATGGTGTCATTACAATGAACCAAACACTGACAAATCAATAATAGTAGCATGAATACATTAAAATATATGAAAAATAGTGTAAGGGATGGCTGCAAAATACTCCATAGAATATTGTTGCTTGAGAATAATAAAATAGCCCTCCTTATTTTATTTCCTCCTTAGATGAATTGATTTGAAAAGGTGCATTTTAAAAACATGAGGTGAGATTGCCCATAAATAATTGTTAATGATCACAATTAGTATAACAGTTCAGAATCAGTGCAACTCTAAAGGAAAAGGTACAAATGTCCTTAATGTTCTTACATCTTTGATTTGGAGCATCTTTTAAATATTATTTGAACAATAAAAAATTAAACACATTCCTATGAAGTTATTTTGAAATTTTTAGGCAGTAACATTTTTTATGTAACTTAGAGCTTTTGTTTGAATTAACAGAACAGATAAAATTTTATCTGTTCTGATAAGCAGTTATCTTATATTATCAGTCTCCTATGCCTACTATATCTAATAGTTATTTTTTTAAAATGAAAATGGCATTCTTATTCCAAGTCCCTGTACACATTTTTAAGATGGAATTTTGTTAAAAATGAAATTTAACAGGTTAATTTATACTTAATAATGTGATCTTTTTCTAATGAATAAATAATTTAAAAGCATTTCAGTTTTGTAATACTACATACTCAAAAATATGTCTTGGGAAATTTTGAAATTGATTCCAAAATATCCTTTTACTTCATATATCATCTTAGACATTTTTGATAAAAATTAGACCTCATAAATAGGTACTGATGAGATACCCTCATTTTTATCTCAAGTAGTAGCTAAAAAACATACTCTCCTTTCAATAATTAATTCAAGTTTGGATTTGTTTTTCCAGGCACATCTAGAATATGTTAGTCACTGATAGAAAATTCACTATTTAGAGATATATTCTTTCTTCTTGCCACTAACTTATTGATACAATAATTAGAAAAGTTAATGGGAACCTGAAGTTAGCCAACAGCTAAAATTATTTGCAAGTTTCTAAGCATATGACTCATTAATATTTTGTCACCCTCAAATTTATAGGAAAAGATGTGTTAATAAAGTATGGAATTGTTTCTTTAAAAATTAAAGAATTTTAAAAATTGTTTCTTTAAAAATTCTTCTGTAGAAATTGATGTTTTCATTTTAAGAGGTCATATGAATAAATTACATATTGATAATGTGCTAATAAATTTATATAGTAATCATTAAAATATGCACAGTAGTCAATAAATATATTCTGTCAAAGAGGAAAAATCAAAAGGAACTTTTGGGTTAGTATATAAAAGGTATTCTTCTAACATCATCACAAATACCTCTTTGTAAGCCCCTCATTACTGTCTTTTAGAACAAGCTTTAATATGAGTCCCTCAGGGAAGTGTGTGAGTTTTTGACGTCAGAGTAGCATGAATGTTCACATGATGAGTGTGTGCACGTGTGTGTGTGTGTGTGTGTGCGCTCGCGCCTATAAATATTATAGATGTTAGTGGCAGGAAGTAGGTGTAGTCTTGTTTGCAGAGAAGTAGGACTAAACTTACTTTAGTAGAAAAATGTTATTAATTAGTTGTTTTGGAGATTCTTAAAAGTAAGAGAAGGTTGTTACTTAATTATTTTCATGTTCAGTATTTCAATTAAATTCGAAAGGCCTGTATCTCCTGAATAGTTCTCTCATTAGAAAACAGAATAGAAAATGCTTTTGTGAAGCTGATTTTTGTTTAGACCATGCTACTGTGTAGTTAAGAAAAAGACTAACCAGCCTTGTGTTTATTTTAAAAGTTTTTAAAAATATATTAAAGATTACTTACTACAATAAATTAAGCAAATGTATTAGAAATACGCATCACGTTCTATATGATAAGATCTGTTTCGTAGTTTTAATTGCGAAGAATCTATCTAAATCAAGTTGCTAAGGTGAATGAGCCATGCAATTTCCTATCCATGATTTACCATAATACTTCATTCATTACAAGTGTATATCTGTAGTGAAAAAGTCTTAATATGTAGGTATATATTTATTTACCTCTCTCCTTCTCTATTGCTTCTAATCTCTTGGAAGAAAAACAAATGCTAAGTGAATTCAGTTCCAGTTTGGGAAGAATTAGACAAAACTGAAACTTTCCTTCATAATTCCAAAGTCATGGGCTAATTAAGTGTTAACTTTTTATTTGATTAGGAAA
The DNA here is from genome assembly GCF_021218885.2 of Marmota monax. Classification (NCBI taxonomy): domain Eukaryota; kingdom Metazoa; phylum Chordata; class Mammalia; order Rodentia; family Sciuridae; genus Marmota; species Marmota monax. Next base: position 13,941,832 of record NW_026694491.1, on the reverse strand, counting down.
ACATTCAGGGGCAAATGTTCAAAGTGGAGTGGAATTAAGTCAGCAGAACTTCCATTCATGCTAATGGGAGGCATTTGGCTAAGATCCCTGAACAGTTCTTTGAAAGTGCCCCTAGAACTTTCAAAAAATGTTGTGGGGCACATTAAAACATGGAGTGTTTTTTGTTTCTCCACTCCTTTTAAACACAATAAAGAAAAAAAAATAAAGGCCTTCATTTAAAAAAAAAAAAAACTCAAATAGGGTGTGAGCATTATTTAATAGTGTTTCTGGTTGGAAAGCCCTGAATATTGTACAGTTTGAGAGTCCTACCAAAAAAAAAAATACTCCAAAAATAATTTGGTACTGGGTACTGTCATTGTAATGTCAACAAAATAGCCCCCCCCCCAAAGAAGACTTTATCCTATATAGAAAGAAAAAAAAAAAAGAATTCTTTGCTCCAAAATGTAATAACAGATATAGTATTTCTTTTCTTTATTTCTTTTTTCTTTTTTCCTTTTGTTGGTATTGGACATCAAACCAAAGGCCTCACATATGCTAGGCAAGCACTCTACCACTGAGCTACACTTCCAGTCCTTAGTATTTCTTTTAATGAGTCAAACGGAGGGATTTTATGGGCTTCTGTTGACAAATAGGTAATAAGCCTTTTAACTAATGCAACTTGTAGATGCCAGCACACAGTTTAAAATTGAAACCTATATAAGAATAGAATTGATATATGGATGGAGGAGAGTGGAACGAGCCTACCTTGACAGCAGTAGATTTAATAAAGTATAACTTTATTGTTTAGTCAAAGATTGCCTTCAAACCAGGCGAGGGGGGCACAGGCCTATAATCCCAGCAGCTCAGGAGGCTGAGACAGGAAGATCTCAAATTCAAAGCCAGCCTCAGCAAAAGCAAGGCGCTAAGCAACTCAGTGATACCCTGTCCCTAAATAAAATACACAATAGGGCTGGGGATGTGGCTCAGTTGTTGAGTGCCCCTGAATTCAATTCCTGGTACAAAAAAAAAATGTCTTCAAATTTTACCAGGAGTAGATGGTCTACAGAAAAAATGATATCTGCCCTACAGAGGCCAGACAATACCTAGGATATGATCCTCTGTTGTAAATGCCATGCATTGTTAAGCATGGAGGTTGTTGGAAACTCAAGTGAACAGAGTAACATGACAAGAATGGCATAGAATTTAAAAGCCAGGTCATATGAAGAAAATTAAAAGGACTGGAGATATTATCTGGAGGAGAGATGGAGATTGTGTCATAATTGCCTGATGACATTTTAAGATTTTCACATGTAAGAGATTGAATACTTATTCTTTATTATTTCAGGAAGCATAAATAGAAGCTATAAGTAGAGGAAGATAGCTTACCTTACAGAGCTCTCCGAAAGATGGATTTTTATTTTTAAGCAGCAGAGTTTTTTTATTACAGGAAATGAACAAAATTAAAGGTATATGGAGAATCTTTGCATCTGGGAGGAAACTGGACTATGGTAGTGTTTCTTAATTTCAATTGATTTTTAGAATCGCATCGTGTTGTTTTTATTACCATTATTTTAATACAGATACCCTGAACTGATAACCCCATGCTAATGATTCAGAATTTCCAGGGAAATGCATCTGTGATAGAGGATACATTTTAATAGAAGAAATAAAAAACTTTCTAGGTAAAATATAGTTATCAAGGTCTAGGAATGTAAATATGATTTCTGTTAAGCTGATGGAGTATGGTGACTTTAGAGTTCAATCATGAAACAAAATTTAGGTATATTAGTATAAATTGTTCATAAAATTTTGATTCTATCTGCAAAATGGATCTACCCACATTTAATTTTATTAGGAATTTTCAGCCATTCAATACATTTTATTAAGGATGTATTATAGTGTATCAGAACTCAGGATGGAAGAAACAAATATGATCAATAACCATGGGGTTTGCTTTCAGATAGTACAGCCTATGGACCACTACCAAATTAAGATTATGAATAGGTAAATAAGCAATTGCACCTTATAAACTATTTATGTAATTATAGCATTTCTTCAGATTTCCTGGGTTCAGATTTGACCACCTTTGGAGTTATGCAGTTTTGAGTGAGAGTCTTTGACTTTCCATTCTACAGCTGTAGTAATTTCTACAAAATGAGGATAGTAAAATCACCCATCTTTTAATGTGTTGAAACAATTAAAAGAGCCCATAGTCTAACCCTGGCACATGGTGATTAATTGATGACCATTAGCTATCATGTGCATGATTCTGATCTTCACCATCAAATGTTTTAACATCCAGAAGGAGTGTTTCAGAGGAAATGAAATTACAAGACACTGGAGATAATTATCTTTTGTGATGTTCATCTAAACTATTGATATGGAAACCTACTAGGTCCTCAAAGACAAGACATGCCAGAAGTTTAAAAATTAAAATCAGACTGACAGGCTGGAGTGGGGAGGAAAGAGAAAGACATCATGAAAACAAACTATATCAGGAAAAATGTGTGAGCATATCTCTACCCATATGAAAAAATGGAAAGTTATTCAAAATATTTGGGTATCTTCTGAAGCCCAACTAAAACATTACTATGATAATTTGCTTTATCAATTTGCTCTGCTCAGAAGACAACTATGTGTTAGAAATTCTTTCATCAGAAGAGTTTAACATGCTTGATCATGTCCAGATAAGAAGTTCTGATCAAAATAAAACTATTTTTCTCTACTTTGTTTCAGTATAATAGACTTTATAGAATTTCCCCCCCAATTTACAGGTAGACTAATGTTAATTTTTAACATTAGTTAAAAAGAAAATGGTGCTTTAATTTACATTTGTGGATTACCTTTCTTGCTTTATCCTTCTTATTCTTACTTTTGTAAACATATTTTTGCATATGTGGGGTATAAGTAGATTATTTTAACAAATTCTAGCAATATTATGTATGAACTAAGAAATTCTTTAACAAAATGTAGGCCATTTCTCTCTATCACTATCTTGCTTTTCTTTTGGTTTTACAAAAATATGCCAACAAGTTCACTTTCTTTCTGAAAGCTCTTTGTCAGACATGTGACTGTGGTTTTTGCAGTGTAGTACAATGTTTGATTGAATGTCAGAGAAAAATCACCCAGATTAAGTTAGAAGGGTTAGTTTGACAGAGTAATGACAATAACAGCCCTCTTGTTGGTTTGAGATACATAACTCAGCAGTCCCTGGCACCAATAATTATATTTCAGCCAAAGTTAAATACATATAATAGAGTAAGCCAAAAGTAAAACAGCATAGCCTATTATGCTTTAAGAATTAATTAAATGTACAAATCATTATATATATGTCTAGATATAGGTAAATCTAGATATAGATAAAGAGATATCTCCTCTTAATATGTTTATATTTCATTTCTGTATTTATATTTCTATATTTTTATTTATATTTTATGTTAATATATAAATCTGTCATATATAAAAATATTAGCATATAAAGAATATATTACATATATATTATATATACTATTTTTCAAACAATACAGAAATAAACATATTGCCAATCAGTGAAGTACTTGGCTAACAATTGAAATTAGTTGTTCAGGTTTTCTATTATGTTTTAAAACCTGGCTAAGCCACTCTTTCTTGAGTAACAGAGTAACTTCTCTATCAATTTGATCCACAAGATTTATGAGCATATATTCTGATATTAATTGAAGGCAAATTGTTATAGAAAATACAATTCAAGATTAGGTTTGAATTGTAACTAATTAATTGTCATAACTGTAATACAAATAGAATTGTAATACAATTCAAGACTACACCAGAGATTATATGTAGTTGCCTGAATCTTCATGGAAAAATATGTAAAAGAAAAACCTTGTGAATATGTTGAAATCATTGCTGATTCTATCCTTATTATCTTGACTTTAAACAAATAAAAAAGCTAGATAGGATGGACATGTATATTGCTGTTGCATTTAGTTCAAATGTACTATAATCATGTTGCAGAAAGCATACAATTTGAGTTCACCTTCAAAGACTGTATCTCTCTATATTGCTAGACCATGTAACATTTTCTCTGGTTCCTGCCATTTTTCATGATTTTCTGTGTGTTTTTCTGTAATGTAGGTGATCAGTTTTCTTACTGTTTAAAGTTCTTGTTTGTTTTAGATTGAGATACTTCCTATTCAAAATTCTTATTTTATTTAGTGTTTCTTTTACATGTTAACACTTTTAGAGAAATTATGCTTGTGGGTAATAGTATATTGAATACTTTCATTAGAGATTTAACATGAACTGTGAATCTTTGTTGCAAACTATAAAAGAGTTTTCAATCTTATATTTGAGGTATATACTACTTCAATTATACTCATATGATCTTTTTCCTAATATTTACATCATTTTTTCATTTATGTTTTTCATTCTATTACCTGGTAATGATCCATGTTTTAGAATTTTAAGTTTGTTTTTCTTGTCACATGTCTGTTTTAAATTTATTATATCAATTATAAATAATTGAAAAAATGTTAAAAATACATATTTCTCAATTTCTCAGAGCTATTTATTCAATCCTATAGAATACATGATTAGAGGGCAAACACTTTCCATAATGAATTTGATCAAAACTATTTTTACAGACCTAACAGTAGAACATCAGCAATGGTTTCTAACAAAAACTGCCACAGGAGTCCAACTTCAGAACCTGAAAAAATATGCAATTCTGTCATTTTGTTGAGAAAGATGAAAACTGTCTTTAAATTTAAAAGTATATTTTAAATCATGAATCCTGAGTAAATCTTCCATATGCATTTAAAAACCATGACTACGAAACAAATGCTTAAGAGATTGACAGTTTTGAGAATATTTTATGTGGTCTAGTATGTGGGTTATGGTAATCTATTATAGTAAATAAGCTAGAAGAATCTCTCAAATAATTATTTTTCAGTTATTATTATTATTAGGACTATAGTAACAGATGACTTAATAGGGGCAAATAATGAATAGTTAACCAAACTTAGTAAATGTAATTTAAGAAAGTGAACAAAAGTGAGAAAGTATGAATGTAATATTTATTTCTTATATTTTCCAGATTCAGAACAATTTGTGGGCAGGAAATGCAAGTGGTGGTTCTGTGGTTACTTCATGCATGTTACCACGTGATACTTCCTCCTGTATGACACCTTACTCTCACTCGCCTCGGACAGACTCCAGTTACACTGGGTTTTCAAACCATCAGAATCAGTTCAGCCACGTGCCCCTCAACAATTTTTTCACTGACTCTCTTCTTACTGGGGCTACCAATGGACATGCATTTGAAACAAAGCCAGAGTTTGAAAGGAGGTCTTCCAGTATTGCTGTTCTTCGAATGAAAGCCAAGGAGCACACTGCCAATATTTCATGGGCCATGTAACATAACAGTACTCTTTTATTTTTCTTTTAATAGCAAGGTAAAATATTGTTATTTCTCGTATTTAAAGGATGCCACAATAAGCTGCTGTGTGTGGAATTGCTAAAGGTCAAGATATACAGTGAGACCAGCTTAAATGAATAGTTGTTATTATTTAACATTAAAATCTAAGAATGAACCTCTGAAAAAACTAAATAGGTTTACCATGCACCAGTCTCCACAAATGCTTTTTTAGTAGTAAGTTTTTTTTTCTTCCCCCTATTGTACAAGTTGATGAAATATGGTCATGCAGTTTCTTAAAAGAATAAATGTATTAAACAAATTCCTCTGTTATAGATTGATTTATGTTAGTTCTGTATAACAAGAAATCCCTTGTAAAATAATACCTGATAAAGGAGGAAATGCACTGGGGAAAATGTCAAGATACCAAAGCTGTCAGGTAAATATTGAACCAGGGTGTTTTGGGGAGTTAACTGCTATTTCTCCCTCTCTGGCTTCGAGAAGCAAATGGGCATATCCCTTGTTGCTGAGAATTAATCTTCAAACCTCAAAGACTTTTCAAATTCTTTTTTATAATCTCTTGATGTTTTAGTGAATTTCCAACCAAAAAAAAAACTCTTCTGAAATAATCAGCATTTTCATGAAATATTTGGTCATAGTTTTCTGAAACCATGTGGCTAAAGGTGATAACTGAAATATTCTGGTATGATTAAAATAGAGTCATGAGGAAAGTTTTTATAAATGCCACTTTTTAATGAAAAAGCCAGCATGAACTCAGTCCCGTTGTAATCACAAACAAGGGGGGAAAATCTACCAAATGCACCATTGTTTTTAGACTAAAATTGTGTTGATTGCACAGCACATACAAACATCTAGTAAATACATTAGAATTACATTTTCTGTTAAATTTATTTCAGTTATATTTATTTTGTAGATGTGTGCATGCTTATATTGTGTGTGTGTGTGTGTGTGTGTGTTGTTTCTTTAGGCACTATGCCTTAAATATTTTTTGCTACTCTATGTTTTTGCACAGAGAATTAAAATATAAGAAGACTAAAATTTCTGGTGAAAAAGAAAAGAAGAAAAATACATTGCATCTGGAAAACTGCTAACCCCTTTGATTTACTTCTCCTCCCTTTCCCCTGTCACATTCCAAGCTTTTTCAGATGAGTGAAATGTCAGCCTCCTTGAAAGACTCTTAAGTTCATAAAGGCAAAATAAATTAATTGAAACGAAGATGACTTTCATGGCTAGGATCAGAGTATGATCTGCTCTTTGTAGTCTCTTAGAATCTTTCTGTGGTTCCGACAGACTTTAGGCATCAGCTTGGAAACCATAACAGCTAAAGGACAAGAATAAATGAACTTCTAAAATTAAATTTCAGGAAAAGTACTTAACTTCAGTAAGTGTCTCTTAGTGGGAAAATAAATGCAGCAAGTAGACATTTTTGTGATGAAATTTTAAATCAAGCAAATGATAGAAAGGAGTGATGTCCTGAACAAACATTCCCAAACTCAATAATAACTCTGTTCTTTATTGCCTTTGTGTTCTCTCTTTTAAAGTTTGTCCCCAAGAAAAACTCATTCAACTTAGTCCTCATATTATGCTTATTAAGTGCATGAGCTTTGGTTAAAGGATTGTTTAGGCAGCTGTTAAATATCCTTCATATTTTAGAAGAGAATTACTTCTTTTAACATATTCACCTATGTGATTAATAGGAATTTATGACCTACAACTTAGACTTGAAGTGTAACATTTTGTTTTTAAGGATTTAACAAATTAATAGTTTTTATTTTTTTCTGCTTTCAGAACTTAGTGCTTTCTGGCCAATATCTTGGCTAATATTTTTCAAATGAGGGGAAAAGCTCATGAAGTTTGAATGTCACTTCATTTCTTAGTTTTCCTGCTCTTATTTTATTCTCCTCATCATATTTAATAGTGGGAGCATCTGGAACTCCGCTTTTTTCCTCAATTCAAACTTTCTTCCTGCAATGCTCTGTATAAGTGTAATATAATTAGCACATTTTTAAACACCTGCAGAGTGTGAAGTACTATTTGAGATAATAAAATAAACAGTGGGGCCAAGGTTCCTGTTCTTCTTAAGCTCTCAATCTTCCTGGACAAATGCATGAAATTCATACCATCAGACAAGCCTCACTCTATATGATGGTATTAAGAAATGCAGGAATTATTTTATGATGACATTACAACTTACTTTTTTTATTGACTGAAATTTTAATTTTGTATTTAAGTTGCCAAAATAGAATAAAACTGAACCTTTGATGTAATACGATAAAATGAAGTTTAAACAAGAGTACATAAAACTCCATAAAACACATATCCTCAATTTTCTCTTGCTCTTTTTGAACTTAGGTTAAGCAAAGTTTCACATACTAGAATTCATATCTCTCATAAAAATGTTGAGCTCTTAAAAGGAAAATAAAAGTAAGGAGTACTTTATTTGGAATTATAATTGACAGTTTTGATTTCCCAGAGTTTGGGTACATTAAGTGGTTTGATCCACATGGACACTTGTTCCCATGACCAGCTCATCCCCTATTGGCGCCTTCAGCATACATTTCGTACTTTAATGGTTTAAGAGATAATCCTTGTCATCTTTTCCCTGAGCAATGTGGTTAGGTTTCCAGTCTCATAGTAAGAGATAAGTTTATAGGAGAATTAGGTAAGGTTTATAGTATCTTGAACATAAAATTAAATTTCAGAAAATGCTTTCTGGATTTTTGAAGAAACTCATTTATTTTGTGTGAATATTAAATAGTGTGTATTTTCTTCTTATAAAGTATCTTATGAAAGTAGAAAAACAAAGCCACTGAAATCTTTGTCCTCGGTCCTGAAAACATATCTCATTAAAAAAAAGTTACTTAATTTATATAGCCATGAGGATATTCATGAAATTGGGTGTGTAAATTTTGGGACTGGATTTCTTTCATTGTTCCATCCAACTTGATATTTTACCTTCAAGGAAGGGAGAAGGGGCAGAGTATTGCATTAAATACAGTTCTTAAAAGATGGTGTGTGGTTCCCTTTTTGTATCTTTACTTTCTTATCTCAAATACTGGGGAATTTTTTTAATAGTTTTTAGTTGTAGATGGACACAATAGCTTTTTTTAATTTATTTTTTTATGTGGTGCCAGGGATCAAACCCAGTGCCTCACGCATGCTAGGCAAGCACTCTACCACTGAGCCACAACCCCTGGCCCTGGGGGCGTTTTTGGATTTCCATAGTATAACTCTTTCATTAACCCCTGTATTTTATGTTTTATTTTATATAAAATGCTGCAATTTTAGTTTATCAGCAATTAAATAGTGGCTTGGATAAAAGAAGAACTAAAAAGATCAATTGTAGCATTTGCATAAGCTGTTTAGAATTTTATTTTTCTAAATTTACTAGTGACCCTGACTTTTGTCTTTCAGCATTTAATATAAATAATATTTTATACAATGAGTCATTATGTTAGATATGTTTTTTATTTAAAATGATTAACCCTTGTATTGTCAAATATTTTTCAAAAAAGATGGTAATGGTCTTATTTTTAAAACACCAGTTGGGCTGACTTCTTTTTCCTCTGATTAGAATATAAAAATACCTTTATTATTTAAAGCATCTTTGCTATATTTAACCCATCTTTACATTAAGATATTAAACATTAAAATTTTAGCACATATTTTTCCTTATAGCTATTCATATATTGTTGTGAATGAACTATGACTTTTTGCAAGAGAATTTAATAAAATATAATGTTAGATAGTGTTTTTGTTCTTAGCCTTTAAGTCTTATTTTATACATTTCCAAGAGCCTGGTAGTGATGTCACTGAGGATCCAAATGAAAATGAAGTCAGAAGTGACAGTCTAGCAATAGAGCGCAATATGACACAATACACCAAAAACGGATTAAATGTGATATTTTACAGGGTACAATAAATAATGAAATGGGATTTTTTGTTTTTAATAACTTTTCTTTTTAAATAAACATGTTGCATCATTTATTCTGGAACCGTTATTACAAAAATAGTGAGCAAAGCTTCAAGGAGAGCTTGTTACTCACTATTTAATCCTACTTAATACTACTTAAAATACTGGAGAGCTGAAAGAACCTTTTCTTAACCTTAGAATTGTACATTGCTATGCATTTTCCAAGTCCAAGGGGGCAAATAAATGACTTTAGTATTCTATCATGGTACTATTTTACAGCATGTCTTTGGCATTAGAATAAGAGGTATTGGTATTATTTATTGGGGTTTTAAAATGCATTTTCACCAAGTGTATGCCTGTAATATTTCATCTTACCTATTTACCTTGACAGTCACTTTGAAGATTTAAAAGAATAATCCAGACAATTGCCAGCACTGTTAACACATAACAGCTTTTCAGCAGAAGGCAAAAAGGAGTCCCCTGTAGGCTTCTTACAGTCTAAGTTGGTGGACATAAAGAAATTCAAATGCTCAAAATCTCCCCATATTACTAGAGCAGAATTTGTAAATTAGAAGTGGCTAGGAGAGGTGTATCTGCATTTTTCTCTATTTATTTAGTAACATTATCTAAGGAGAAATTCTCAAGCTTTCCCAAACTGCTAGAGATCCAAGGCATGAAGTATCCCCATTCTGGGGTCAGGTCTGTAGATTAATTTTCTCAGTGCAATCGTCATATATTATGAAAGGAGTAAAACATGATAGATAGTAATTTGTCAGATTATCTTTCCCTGGTCTAGGGTAGAGATTAAAGAGAAGGGGACTTTTCAAAGCAGACAGCTCAGTGCATTCATTTGAAGGAATGCAGGAGGCATTTTAATGAGGATCCCTAAGGAATCGGGATACAGTAAGTAGAGACCAGGCATTCAGGAAGAGGAGAAATGGTTGTGCAGTATCATAGTAGGAGTATGGCCTTAGGAATCTTAGTTTTACAGCTTTTCAGTTGACCCCTAGATGGGTTATTCAATTCCTCTGATAATTATTTTTTTTTCTACTGGTAATTGAAAAAAGTTGCATGAAGTTTTCAATTAACGAATTCTTATATTTATTTTCTCATACGATTTTCACAATTCTGTGGCACTGGATATAATTATTTGTATTTCACAGATGAGGAAACTTACGGTTAGACAATGTAAGGAACTTCTGAGTCCTCTCTTGCTGTGTTATCATATCAGCTTTTCTTAAAATTAGGAAGGAAAAATAAATATACATTTGGAAAATATTGTAGTCTGTGAAGTCATTAAATAAAATACTCTGTGTGTATGTGTGCTTCTACAGATTGAACCCAGAGGTGGTCTACCTCTGAGATAAATCCCCTGTCCCCTGCCCTTTTTCAAGTTCTATTTTGTTACAGTCTCCCTAAGTGTCGAATTTGTAAATTAGAGATGGGTTAGTGGCTAAGGCTTGCCTAGAACTTTTGATCCTTCTATCAGCCTACTGAGTGGCTGGGATTACTGGTCTTCACCACTGGATCAGACTTGAAATACTTTTTAAATGAGCTCTAAGTTTTCCTCCATCAAGTTGATGATAGATTTTTTCCCCCTTCTCATTTTAAAAAATATTTAAATTCAGTTTTATTTAATTTTTCAAACAATTATTGAGATACACCTACCAGTTGTGCTAAGGCAGTATAAAAATTAAGATGTCAATTGGTGAGAAGAAAAGGTAAAAGTAGTCATTACAATACAATATAATTTGGAAATGGTCTTAAGCACAATGCTATTAGAAAACAGGTAAAAGTTCAACTAATTCAATGCTTTCAACCCTTTATAGCTGAAAGAAAGCTACAAAGAAGAGTTGACATTTGAGCTAGGCCTTGAAAGATGACTAAGAACTTTTAAGAACAGCATTTTATCTCCTCCTTTTCTTTCAAAGGGAACCTAAATAAATTTTGAAATGCTATTTCCAAGGCAGTTAAAATATTTATGATCCTTATTTGTTTATATCATACCAAAACTTTTCTTTGATTTAAAATGTTTGTTTTCCTTATTTTTTTATTACTATGTTTATTAACGGGACCAACATTCTCAGTTTCAACAGAAATATAATTTGTTTTAGTTGATAATGTTTTTCTGCTATCAACTAATTCAACGAGTATGTGCTGTGCTCTTAACATTACAATGTGCTATACCATTGACAGAAATTATGAATAAATTCAAGCATTGTCCTTTATCTTCAAGTAATATCCAGTGAAGTTGGAAGGATTACATTTGCTGAAATTTTACTGGCATAAAAAGATAGCATAGATTTTTAAAATAAAATCTAAATATTAAAATAAAAAGTAGTAAAAGTATAAGTGCAGCTGCAAAATGCACATCTGTAGAAGGCTGATGGAAAAGTTCAATAAGACGGTTTCACCCTGGTATACCCCTTGATCTCTGACCAAGAAAAAGAGAGACAGAAGAGTCTGAGGTCATAATAGAAAAAAAAAAATACTCCCTACTTTAAGAAAGGAGAAAAAGAAGCAGCTGGGAATTAGTTGCTTTGTGTCTTTAATTTAACTCTTTATCTACCTCTGTTTGGCCAACGTTTGTCTCACTTTATATAAAACTGTTGCCTAAAATTTATAAACAGAAGTTTAATGGAGGAATTACTCTCTCTTATCTAGATCCCTCTATTCCCAGCTGTGAAACTGATTGACGGTTTTAAAATTCTAAGGAGCTTCCTCTTGTAGATACTTTGTGGCTCAAAGAGAGAGAGAGAGAGGGAGAGAGGGAGGGAGAGAGGGAGGGAGGAGGAAGGAGGAAGAAGAAAAAGTGAAAAAATTGGGGAAATATCTTACACAATTTCTTAAAGACCTTAGAAGAGAGTTAAATATTAATAAGAGGGAAGACCTTGAAATTAGTTCATGTTATCCAGAGCTAAAATAAATTACAAGAGAGAAATTGCTAGGCTGCAGTACATGCATGATTCAAATTAGCATTTGTGTAGCATTTACCTAGATTCAAAATTCTTCATGTCGGGTTTGCATTGGCTTTGTTTGAGATCACTTTTTGGCAGGACAGAGTCAAGATTCTGATCCCAGATGTATCACTGATGATCAGTGCCATCTTTAATTCTCAGTTCTCAGAGTTCAATTCAACAAATATTTATTGAGTGCTTATGACTGCCAACTTTTATAAGTCAAAGAAAAATAATGAGATGTTAGTAAAATGTGACATGTCTTGGGTAAGGCTGCCAAATATACAAAAAGCCATTATCATCATTGCTACTTTAAACCACAGGTTCAATTTAATTGCATTAATAACACCAATAGTGTACATTGCTTCAAGGTACAATAATTTCTACACTGGATTCTTCTGATTTTTATCGGCAGAAATCACTAGATACAAATTGCAGTTCCCAAGACTTGACTTATAGGTAAAGCCATCCATATAGATTGCCATCCCCCAGTCTAGCATCAGTTATGCACATCCCTAATAGCTCAGCTGAGGACTAGCATTAGCCATTATGTAAACTAATTGGGTTAATTTTGCTCTGGAATTTAAGCAAATAATGTAACTGAGATAAACAGAGGGTCACTTATGCGTCTACTGGTACACATTTATCTACACTTCTTATTTATACTACTAAATGCTTAAAACAACACTAGACTATAAATTTGCCTTTTCTTTCTGATTCTCTTGGCAGGGTTTCTTACATGCTTAACTTTTAAAGAGTTGAGATCAGTCTCCTCTCAAATAAATAAGAAAGCAGGGGAAGGAAAAAACTGCAGCTACAAAGTAGTTCTAACCCATTAAACACAGATGGCTCACAGGGGGTTTAATCATCAGGAGCAGACACACATCACACTGAAATATAGAGCTGTTTTCTATCACTTGTTACCATTTGAATGTCTGTCTCAGAAAGTGAATTCCATATATCTTCCTGGCCATCAGTTGCCCTTTGAATACTCCTCTCTCTGATGTAGCTAGATTTCTCTTCAGAACTTACTGAGATGAATGAGCTCTTGCCACACGTAGAAGTGAAAGAAAACATTTCTTTCTCTGCCAGAACAGATGAGATTCGTCATTAGGAAAATGGATTTGACCTTGTAAAGTGGACCAAAGCAATTAACAAACAAACCCCTTTGGGGCAGATCGCCTTTATCCCAGTCTTCTGACAGAAGCTCCCACAACCTTCTTAATGTGCTCATGGCAAAGTTGTTGGATCTGATCACCTGAAAATAATCCAAAACAAGGAAGAAAAAGATCATCTCTAATTTAAGCTGTTCTGTGGAAGACAATTTGAAGGACATTTTAAAACATTTTATGGGTTTATCCTCCATCATCATGGGTCAGATTATTCAGGAAATTATTAAGAAAGATATATAAAACCAGTTTGATGAACTGAGCTAGAGATAGGCATTAAAGCCTGTTATAAAACAATTAAAGTCCAATTTGGAGCACCAAAGATTAATTGTACTTTACATCTTGGGCTCATTGTTTGAGCTTTAATATACTTATCTCATAGTCAATGATCTATCTTCAGTAGTGTCTTCTTCCACTCCTTATCTCTCCTTTGTTTGTTTCTTTCTAATCTATTCTCCTTTTTCTTGGAGCCTGTAGCTAGCTATACCCATTCTTCAAGTCTGCAGTCTTTTGTGACATTCAAGGGAAGAGTCACCTTTGATGGTTGAGGTGGCACAGTAACAGGAGGCTCTCTTACTTTCCCTGGTGCACATGTTTACTAATGAAACTGAAGTCAACGACACAATCTTGAGTGAACCCAGGTGATAAACCACATGGAGACTGCACATCTACCATGGCCGTACCATACTTTGGATTTGCTCTTTCATTTGTCTTTCTGACTCAGTTTGTAAACCATTAAACAATTTGAACACTTTGATATAGATTAGAAGTAATTATTTTTAACCCCCAAATAGTCTAGTTAGTTCAAGGCATTTATAGAACGGACTTCTTTTAAAACTTTTGTACATTTATTTAATTTGAAAAATTTTCATTGTCTGTCTTTAAAACAAAACAAGCATGGGCAAGGAAATCATATTAGAAAAAAAGGCTGAAATCTTGATGTATTATTAAAAATTCAGAAGCTTTGAAGATTTATTAATGAGGGAAATAATACATCCATTTTTTTTTTGTTTTTAAAATTTTAACCAGTAGATGGCACTGCACAGGTATAAGAAATATATTTATTTCTAACTTGATTTGGGGAAGAGAATCATAAATTATATTGTCAGGTGTTAAATTTCCTCCACTTGGGTTCTTACAATTAAGGTATAGTATCTAGGAGTTGTAATCATTCTATGTGCAGGAAGGACTAATTTATTAATACTAATTTTATTTATCAAACACTTAAACAGTATTTATCTATGATGAATGAGTAAGTTCTCTCATTTTTCCTTACAGGAAAGAAAATTGAAGCACAGAGAGGTTCAGAATCCCTAAAGCTACAGAGAAGTGAGTGGGAGGGCTAGGATTGGGCACAGGCATATGACCTCTTCAGTACTCTTTCTGCCTTGCTACCTCCTTAACTCACTAATGTGAATCTTCATTTATCTACTCAACATTTTTTTAAGGAGCAGACTTGAAAATCGAAGGTATTAGAACTGTCAACAGTATGACTAGAGCCAGAGAAATTCTAGGAGTATAGGGATAATGTTTAGGAATAGTGTTTAGGAAATAAGGATAATATATAGAGATAATGTTTAGGAAAACAAGTGTCCTCAAGAGCAAGGGGATGTCTGGAAAGAGGAAAATAGGGCAAAGCCAACAATAACAAGCAACATTAAAAAAGGAAGAAAATGATGTTAAAAAATCCACCAGTTCAAAACTTAGGACTTAATTTGTTAGATATATTCAACACAGATGCACTCTTAAAATTGTTGAATTATATTGTATATTCTGGATGACTTAGAAAATACTTGTTAAAACTTCACTAAAGCAGCTTATTGCATGCCTGTTGTTTTGCAGACTCACCTCCAGTAGATCTTGTCTCTCCCATACTTTAGATGCCTATACCCCTCTGACACTCCAAAGCTTCAGTTTATGTAGAATTATGCTAAACTGGAAGTTCCCATTCTGGCAGAACATTATCCTATCCCCAAATTTTTACTTAGTGTTTTCGATGTGCCTGTTATATAATCCCATCAAATCTTCCAGTGCCTTGACCTCTGCATGTTTTCTCTGACACTCCTTTCTATCTTTACTTCCTTTCCCATCAGCTTAAACATCACAGCTCATTCTTTATTCTTTGGTCAATATCTTCAAACTCCTGCTGTTTTCTTTTTATCACACTTGCTTCCACCTGGGCTAATGAACACAATAAGAAAGTAAGTAAATAAAATCAGCAAAGTGTATAGATTAGTCCTGCCAAAAGAATGCTGAATAACTCCATAGACAATGTGGGTCATCAGCCATAAAGGGACACTCTATGCCAGAACTCATTTAGTCATTTCTCCTTCCTATTTTCCACTATAAAAGTTCAAATTTTATTCACTCTTCAAATGTCTCACCTCAGTGCTCCCTCAACTCCCTGCACCTTCACATACAAAAAACAAAACAAAATAAAACAAAAAACATCCTAATGTAACTCTGGCAATTTCCTGCCATTACATGGACAAATAATCCTACAGCCAATACACTATATCTACGTACAAGTGTCTTTTATTTTAGGGGAAGAGGTGTATTCTCTTCCAATTTTAATATGTGTCTTGTATTGCACCTCTTCTCAACTCCTCAGAGTTTTCAAGTTTTCTCCTTCATGTTTAAATTTATCCTTTCCATCACTTTCTCATTTGTTAAAAATAGCAGTGTTAAAATTCCAGAGGAAATCCTATCGTTCACTCCTTCCAGATTTGCCCCAAAACTTCTTAAAACATTGGGTCTACATTCCCTGTCTCTTCCAGTAGCCCCTCCAGCTCACTATTCAAACCTGTACAATTGGGCTTTGAGTCCTGCCAATCCACAGACATTGCTTCCACCTCCCCCAGCAACCCACCCCACCCTGCCGACCCCAGATCATTAATCTAAATCCACTGGTCACTTTTCAGTTCTTTAGATCAGTTCTGTGTTGGGTTGAACTGTATCCTCTCAAAAGATAAGTTCAGCTCTTGACTTCCAATACCTGTGAATGTAATTTTATTCTATTCGGAAATCGGTTCTTTGTACATACAATCATATTAAGATAAGGTTATATTAGATTAGGATGGATCCAAATCCAATTATTGATGTCTTCATAAGATGAAAGAATCTGGACACAGGGAAAGACTGTCATGTGATGAGGGTGGCAGATACTGCAATAATGAGTCTGTAAGCCAGGGGACATTGAGGATTGCTAACAAGCGCCAAAGCTAGGAGAGAGCTGTGGCAGCTCCCCCCTCAGTGTCTTGAGAGCTGCAGTTCCTATGAGCCAACACCCTGGTTTAGACTTCCAGCTCCCAGATCTGTGAGTCAATAGGTTTCTGTTGTTCTTATCCATCCAATAGGTGGTACTTTCTTAAAGCAGTTATGGAAACTAACAGATTCTAGAATCATTTGGCTCTTCTGATACTGACTTCTCCCTCCTGCTCAAGAAAGGTTTCCATATTAGCTCCCACAGTACCACACTCTCCTGGTCTTCCTCTTCCTTCTCCCTCTTCTTCACAGCTTACTCATTCTCTATGCCTAAAGTATTGGCCATTCTCAGGATTCTCTACTCTTTGAGCTCTTTTGAAATTTTCATTCCCTGTTCTGTTTGCAGGTGCTTTTATCACAATACCTGTGCCCCACATTGCTCCCTGGATCTCCATTTTGAAGAGCAGAGGTATATATCTGATCCCCTACTAGTATACTTACAAGCAGAGCAAACATGGAAAAGCTCAAAATGAAACAGAAAATCCCAAACTATTCCTGCTATATATCTGATATACTTCATTTTTAGAGCAGTTTTATATTTAATGAATAATTGAGAAAGTTCTTGTATACTCCCTCCTGTAAACAACTTGAGTTAGTACAATTTTACAATTGATGGCACAATTTTACAGTTGATGAGCCAATATATATTCATTATTATTATTAACTAAGGTCCATAGTTTACTTTAGGGTTCACTCTCTTTGTTGTATATTTTATGGGTTTTGATAAATTACTTCTATCCACCATTATAGTAGCACACAGAATAGTTCGTTGGTTTAAAATCCTCTGTGCTCCACCTGTTCTTTCCCTCTTATACCCAAACTTCTGGCAAACACTCACCTTTTACTGTCTCCCTAGTAAGGAAATATAATGCATTTTCCAGAATGTCAGTTGTAATCATAAGGTATGTGGCCTTTCCAGATTGGCTGACCTCCTTAACTTAGTATTATCTGAGCTTCCTCCAGGTCTTTCCAGGATTTAATAGTACACTTTTTTTGTCACTGAATAATATTCACTTATATGAATGATTGTTCCACAGTTTTATTCATTTGTATTGAAGGACATCTTACTTGCTCTGAGTTTTGGCAACTATAAATAAAATTACTAAAAGCATTCATGTGCAGGTTCTTGTATGGACATAAGTTTTCAACTCACATGAGTAAATATCAGGGAGCATGATCTCTGTGTCATATGGTAAAATTATAATTAGTTTTATAGGAAACTGTCAAAGTGTCTTGAAAATGGTTATATCGTTTTGCATTCCCATAAGCAATGAATGAGAGTTCTTGTTGCTGTATGTTTTCTCTACTGGTTGCTGTTGTCGGTGTTCTGGACTTTAACATTTCTGAAAGATGTGCAATGCTGTTTCAGTATTATTTTAACTTATAATTCACAACATAATAGTATACAATGCTGAGCATCTTTTCAAAATACTTATTGCCACCTGTATGTTTTCTAAATGAGGTATTTATATTTTCTGTATTTTAAAAATTGGACTATATTCTTATTTTTGAGTTTGTGTATTTGTGATTAACCTTTGTCAGACATGCATTTAGCAGGTTTCCCTGTTCTATAGCTTGTTTTTTTTTTTTTTTTTTTTCATTTGCTTGACAGAGTCTTTCACTTAGGCAAAGTTTTAAATTTTAAGAAAGTCCAGTACATTCATTTTTTGCTTTCATGGATTGTGTTTTTGGTGCTGTATTTAAAAATATATTGCCTGGCTGAGGTTGTGGCTCAGAGATAGACCACTTGCCTATCATGCGTAAGGCACTGGGTTCAATTCTCAGCACCACATAAAGTAAAATAAAGACATTGTGTCTACCTATAACTAAAATATT
The DNA here is from genome assembly GCF_021218885.2 of Marmota monax. Taxonomy (NCBI): domain Eukaryota; kingdom Metazoa; phylum Chordata; class Mammalia; order Rodentia; family Sciuridae; genus Marmota; species Marmota monax. The sequence continues at coordinate 13,923,301 of NW_026694491.1, read as the reverse complement.
TTTTAAAAATTAAAAAAATATATTGCCAAACATAAGGCCACTTAGACTTTCTTCTGTGTGACTTTCTAAAAATCTTATAGGTTTGTGATTTATAATTAGATTTTTGACGCATATGAGTTTATTTTCATTAAAAGTATAAATTAATTTTCTTTTGTATATGGGTGTACAGTTGTTCAGAGGTGTTTATTGAAAACACTATCCTTCATCCCTTGAATCAATTTGCTCCTTTGTCAAAGATCAGCTGTTTGTATAAGTCTATTTCTGGATGACTCTCACTTTATATACCTATGTTATTTTAAATTCCCTAATAGAAATCTGAATGTAATCCTTTACTCCTCTCAATTCTCCCTCATAGCCAATTGGCCACCAACTCTTGTGTACTAAGTATTTGTAAAAAATTATTTATTTTCTTCCTACAACAATCCTGTATATTACCAGGCCCATATTAATAGTGAGAATCTGAGCTTGGAGAGGGATTTTATTTACATAAATAGACTGAAACAAATTTATTCTTAACTTCTAAAGTTTGTTACCATGAAGAGCTCATAAGCAGCAGAGCAATTGATCTTCAGGACCTAAACTTTCAAACATTACAACAACTGCTAAACATATTTTGAAGTCATAAATATTTCTTCATTGTCATTGCCACCATTTTAATTTGAGTTGTCATCCTTCAATAAGTTTACTAACAATACTCAATATTTCTTGTATCCAGTCTGTCCTCAGTTGCTTCTAATACGAAAATCTGATATCACTTAACATAAAATCATCTCATGGCTTCCCATCATCTCTAAAGAAAGCAGTCTCCAAAATTTGTTTGCAAGTCCCTCTTTGTCCAAATCTCTAATCCTTCCTACCAACCTGCTCACACTTCTCTGTAGGTAATGTGTCCATGCTTAAATCTGCATCTTTTTACATGCAGGTCCACTTGCTTCTACTAGTCTTTTCTGTCTCTTCATCTAGTTCTTTTTTTTTCTTCAGATTGCCATCTAAATATTATGTTCTAATATGCTTGCCATATTTATCAAACAAAGTACAGGAAGATGGTGGACTGAAAGCATTCCGTGATCGCCAACTCTGTCAGGGTATTGAATCAAAACAAGTGAAGATCAGAGACTCCTTGCTCTTTGAGATGTGCAACTATGGAAATGTGCTGAAGATTTTTTTTTCCAGTCCTGGGAACTGAACTCAGAGCCCCACACATGCTAGGCATGTTCTCTGCCATAAGCAAAATCTCCAGGCCATGAACATTAGTTTTGAAAAGATATAGGAAGAAACAAACAACAACAAAACAAAACAAAATAAAACAAACAAACAAAAAAAACCCGCAGAGATCTGGAGAACATAAGGAGCCAGATCTCAACACTATACAGTTTAAACAGATAGTACACCTGGAATCTGCACAGCATACTGGCACTGGGAAGGCACTTTCGGCTTCCTAAAATATAATCCTTATTGCAGTATCATGGAGCCTTTTGGAGAAGTTTGCAGTAGAGGAACCAAGAGTCATCTTAGAAAGGTTGTGGTGCAACTATCCAACTTCCCATTGAAAACTATGTGGGTCCAAAGAGCCCAAACCTGTGAAGGCCTGCTGTCAGCATCTGCTGCTACTGCCAACACCTGGTGTCACTTCCCACCTCCACCCACCAACAGCAGCCAGAAGGAATTTAGCTGCCAATTGGTTATACTCCGAGGCCATTTCCTCTCAGCCACAAGAGAACACATTAGCTCTAGGGCATGCCACCAACAATCAGAGCAACTTAGGTTCCCACCAGAAGTGGGTGGGGTGAGGTCTCTTAGGATAAGTACCAGACCCTGAGGAATCCTAATCTTTTCAATGTTAATTTTTTATTTCACTAGTATTATCTTCTGTGTTGATTGGTTTGATTTCCCCCATTACATGACATTGCATACTTTAATTCCACTTTATGTATTTTTAATGTGTAGTTGGAGTTATTCTCAATGTTTTTTTCCCATGATTTTTATACTTTATCCTTCTTTTTCTCTCTCATTCTCATCTTGCTTTTTTATTCCTCTGCGTCTCTTCCTTCTACCTCCTTTTATTTGTTTTCTGTTTCTTCTTGCCCGATTCGTCTCATGTCCTCTGTAGTTTAGTATTAATTTTACTTTATTTAATAGCAAATACTCCGGTGTATTCTAGATTATCAATCCCCTTTAGTAAAATTGTATAAAACTTTTTCAATAAGTTTTATGATTGGTTAATGTCTGACTTGCTCTCAAGTGGTTCAATTACTGATGATGATTACCTCCTCTCAGACCAGTGCTGGGCATTGATCATAGGACTTAGAACGTATTGAATATGTGCTTTGATACTGAGATAGACCCCTAGCCTGAGGCACATAGCAAAGAGAAAGCAACTCACTAAAACATCCCCACTTAACAGTTGAAGAGAGATCCATCCTAGCAAATCAACAAATGTCAACATAGAAACAGGAAACATGACAGAACATGATAATAAAACACTTTCAAAAATTCATAACTCTCCAATAAAAAAACCTAGGGCCATTAAAGTAGAGGAAACGCTGTATAAGAAAATTTAAAGTTGATGGTTAGAATGATCAATGAATTAAAGAATTTAGGAATGAACTAAAGGAGAAAATGCATAACACAAAAAAGCATTTCTATAAAGTGATATAGAGTCTGAAAAAGAACCAAACAGAAATCTTGCAAATGAAAAATTCAATAAGTTAAATAAAAATTTCAATTGAGTCTCACTAGTACACTTAGCCAAACTAAAGAAAATATAGACAGAGAAGACCAAAATTAATAAATTTTGGTGATGAAAATTGGAATAATTTAATAGATACCATTGAAATCCAGAGGATAAATAGGAAGTATTTTGAAAATTTTATTTCAATATATTGGCAAGTCTGGAAGAAGTGAATGAATTTCTAGATGTACACAACCTAAGAAAACAGAAAACCTAAACAGAATAATAACAAGCAATGAGATTGAAGCAGTGGTAAAAAACCTCCCAACATAAAGCCTAGCACTAACTGACTCACAGTTGAATTTCACTAGGATCTTTGAAGAAGAAAAAACACCAATGCTCCTTAAATTATTCAATGTAATAGAAAGGGATGGAATACTTCCAGACTCATTACATGAAGCTAGTTCACTCTGATATTAAAACTATTAAAGACACATCAAAGAAAGAAAATTATAGACCAATATCCTTGATGAACATTGATGCACAATTCCTTAATAAAAATACTTACAAACCAAATTCAACAGCACATCAAAAAATTGTACACCATGATCAAGTTGGTTTCATTTTAGGGATGCAAGGATTATTCAACATATTCAAGTCAATAAGTGCAATTCACATAAATAGAACTAAGGGGAAAATAATATGATTATTTCAATAGATGCAAAAAAAAAAAAAAAAAAAAAAAAACAAAACACCTTGAACGATTCAGCATGACCATGGTAAAAACCCTGAAACACTAGGGGCAAAAGAAACTTTCCTCGACATAATAAAAGTTATGTATGACAAACCAAACAGAATGGGGAAAAACTGGAAGCGTTTCCTCTAAAATCAGGAACACAACATAGATGTCCACTTTTACTGTTCCTTTTCAATAGAGTACTTGAAATTTTAGCTAAAGCAATTAGATAAGAGAAAGAAATAAAAGGGATACAAACAGGAACAAAAGTCAAATTATTCTTATATACTTGTGATATGAGTCTATATGTAGAAGACCCTAAAGGTTTGACTAGTATCACCCTGATACTAAAACTATTAAAGAGCCAATAAAGAAATTTATCAATGTAGCTAATAAAGCAATTTATCAAAATCAATATACAAGTCAATTGCTTCTGTATATACTAATAATAAATATATCAAGGAAGAAAACATGAACATCATTAAATTCACATTAGCTTTTTTTTTGTTTTCATACGTGTACTCTGTTTTTTTGCATTACAATTCTTATTACACATATATACCACAATTTTTCATATATCTGTTTGTATATTAAATATGTTGACACCCAATTTGTGTCTTCATACATGTACTTTGGATGATAATGACCATTACATTCCACCATCCTTGCTAATCCCCTGCCCCCTTCCTTTCCCTCCCATCCCTCTTTCATATCTAGAATTCATCTATTCCTCCCATGCTCCCCCTCTGTACGCCACTATGAGTCAGCCTCCTTATATCATAGAAAACATTTGGCATTTGTTTTTTTTTGGGATTGGCTAATTTCATTTAGCATTATCTTCTCCAACACCATCCATTTACCTGCAAATGCCATGATTTTATTCTCTTGTATTGATGAGTAAAATTCCATTGTGTATATATGCCACATTTTAAAAATCCGTTCATCCACTGAAGGGCATCTAGGTTGGCTCCACAGTTTAGCTATTGTGAATCGTGCTGCTATAAACATTGATGTGGCTGTGTCCCTGTAGTATGCTGTTTTTAAGTCCTTGTATAGTCCGAGGAGAGGGATAGCTGGGTGGTTCCATTCCCAGATTTCCAAGGAATCTCCATACTGCTTTCCATATTGGCTGCACCAATTTGCAGTTCCACCAGCAATGTATCAGTGTACCTTTTGCCCCACATCTTTGCCAACACTTTTGTTGTTTGTCTTCATAATAGCTGCCATTCTGACTGGAGTGTGATAGTACCTTAGAGTAGTTTTGTTTTGCAATTCTCTAATTGCTAGAGATGATGAGCATTTTTTCATATATTTGTTGATTGATTGTATATCCTCTTCTGAGAAATGTCTGTTCAGATCCTTGGCACATTTCTTAATTGGATTATTTATTTTATTTTGGTGCTTAGTTTTTTGAGTTCTTTATATACCCTAGAGATTAGTGCTCTATCTGATGTTTGAGGGGTAAATTTGCTCCCAGGATGTAGGGTCTCTCTTTACCTTACAGATTGTTTCTTTTGCCAAGAAGAAACTTTTAGTTTGATTCCATCCCATTTGTTGATTCTTGGTTTTAATTCTTGCACTATAGGATTCTTATTAAGGAAGTTGAGGCCTAATCCCACATGATGAAGAGTAGGGCCTACTTTTTCATTTGTTAGATTGAGAGTCTCTGGTTTAATTTCTAGACCCTTGATCTATTTTGAGTTGAGTTTTGTGCATGGTGAGAGATAGGGGTTTAATTTCATTTTGAAGCATATAAATTTCCAGTTTTCTCAGCACCATTTGTTGAAGAGGCTATCTTTTCTCCAATGCATGTCTTTGCACCTTTGTCTAATATAAGGTAATTGTAATTTTATGGGTTAGTCTCTGTGTTCTCTGTTCTATACCATTGGTTTACTAGTCTGTTTTGGTGCCAATACCATGATGTTTTTGTTACTATTGCTCTGCAGTATAGTTTAAGTTCTTGTATAGCGATGCCATCTGCTTCACTCTTACTGCTAAGGATTGCTTTAGCTATTCTGGGTCTCTTATTTTTCCAGATGACTTTCATGATTGCTTTTTCTATTTCTATGAGGAATGCCATTAGGATTTTGATTAGAATTGCATTAAATCTGTATAGTGCTTTTGGTAGTATGGCCATTTAAATAACTCAATAAACCTAATCAAGGATGAGAAAGACCTCTGCAAATAGAAGTGCAGATTTCTGAGAAAAATGAGTTAAAGAAGATGAGACAATTGAACAAACTCCAGTGTTCATGAATTGAAATAATTCATATATTTAAATTAGCTATATTGCCTCAAGTAATCTACAGATTCAATGCAATCCCCTTCAAAATACAAGTGACATTCTTCACAGAACCAGGAAAAAGAACCCTAAAATTCATATGAGAAACTAAAGAACAAGAATAGTCAAAGTAATCTCAAGCAAACACAGTAATGCTGGAGGCATCATGATACAGAGTTTCATATTATACTACAGAGCAAAAATAGCAAAACCAGAATGGTATGGACATAAAATCAGACATGTTGACAAGTGGAGCAGAAGAGAAGACACAATAATAAACCTACACACCTTTAATCACCTGATTCTTAACAAAGATGCCAAAAACATAGGGTAGGAAAAGACAACCTCTTTAATAAATGGTGCTGGGGAAATTACATAGCCACATGTAGAAGAGTTAAACTAGATCCCCATTTCTCTTGCTGTGCAAAAGTAAACTCGAAATGGATAAAAGATTAAGGTGTAAGACCAGAAAATCTGCAAATACTCGAAGAAAACATTGGGGAAACACTTCAACACATTGGCACAGGCAACAACTTCCTAAATAACGCTCCTAAAGGGCTGGGGTTGTGGCTAAATGGTAGAGTGCATGCCTAGCATGCATGAGGCACTGGGTTTTATCCTCAGCACCACATAAAAAGAAAATAAAGATATGTGTCCACCTAAAACTAAAAAATAAATATTTTTTTAAAAAGGCTTCTAAAGCTCAAGAAATAATAATGAGAACCAAAAAATGGGATAGCAATAAATTTAAAAGCTTCTCACAGCAAATGAACAATTTAACAGTGCAATTAGACAGCATATAAAATTGGAGAAAATTGTTGCCAGTTACCCTTCCCATAGGGGATTAATATCCAGAAAATGTAACTAAAAAAAAAACCCTCTAATGACCCCCCCAAATTACCAAATAGCCTATTCAATAAATGGTCAAATGAACTAAACCGATGTTTTTCAAAAGAAGTACAAATGATCAAAAATTATTTAAAAAATTTCCACATCTTTAACCTTTCGGAAATGCAAATCAAAGCTATTTTGAGATTTCATCTCACTCTAATCAAGGTGGTAATTAAGAATACAAATAACAATAAATTCAGAGAGGATACAGAGAAAAAGGAATTCTTGTATACTGTTTTTGGGAATGTAATTAATTAGTACAGTGACTGGAAATCAGTATAGAGATTCCTCAAAAAACTAGAACTACCATATTGTGATCCAACTATACCACTCCTTGGAATTTACCCAAAAGAATCAAAGTCAGCAAACTTCAGATGCACCTTCATATTCATACTTATAAGAGCCCAAGTTACAATAGCCAAGTTACACAATCAGCCTAGGTGTCTGTTGACAGATGAATGGATGAAGAAATGAATGTGGTATATACACAGTGGAGTTTCATTGTACTCTAAAGAAAAATAAAATTGTATCATTTTCCGGAAAATAGACGGAATTTGAGAGCATCATTTTAAATTTAAAAAGGCAGATTCAAAAATAAATATCCCATGTTTCCTCTCATATGTAGAAGCTAGAAGAAGGGGAAAAGGGACACTATGAATGTAATAGGCAGACTTTTGAGAAAGGTGACTACAGGAAGGATGTGGAGGTAATGTGGAATGAATTTGATCAAGCCATGTTTTCAGCATGTATGAATATTTCACAATGAAAACCGCCATTCTGCGTAACTAATATGCACCAAAAAAATATAGGACACTCAGTTGTAAATACTGCATAGGAATTACTCATTGTTATCTGAAATTCAAATATAATTGGGCATACCCTGTTTTATTTGGTAAATCAATGTCTGAAACCCCCTCCCTTAAGATCTGGCCAAGTGCCCTCTGATCTGCTCCCATATCATCCTGAGTTTATCCCATTATAGAATTCACTTTTAAACTATTATCCCTATAATATTTCCATCTTTACCATGATCCTTAGGGATGGAGATATATATTTTCTAGACGCATGCTTCTAGTATGTAGACATCCAATGCTTGGATGATAAATAGTTATTAAATATTTTTAAAGGAATGGATTAGACATATTTACCTCTAATCATTAGATGTGTCTTACATCTCACTTTGGTGTGTTTAGGAGCAATTGCTTTCTGTATTAAGTTCTTGGCTTCTAATTTTTTTTGGAATTATGTGAATTATTTTCAAGTAGTTACTGGCTAACTTTATGCTGTAGTACATTCAGATTGTTATAACAAATCTCATGAACTGGGCAGCTTATAAATAACAGACATTTATTTCTCACAGTTGTGAAGACTGAGAAATCAAGGCAGAGGCAGGGAAGATTCAATGTCCAGTGAGTGCAGTCTTCTTACCTAAGACGTCACTTTCTCACTATTTCTTCTCATATGGATCCGAGAAACTCTGGTCTCTCTAGTAATTTATAAGGGCACTAACCCCATTCATGAGAGCTCCACCTTCATGACCTCATCATCTATTAAATGTTACTCTTCCAAATGCCATCACAATGAAGATTAGTCCACAATATATGGCTATGGAAGAAATACCAACATTCAGACCATGAACCTTAGTTCCCCTAAGCACAAAAACAAAGGTATTCAGAACTTCACCAAAGCCTGCTACGTATGTAATTTATCTAGAGTAGCAAAAGATTGACTTCTCTTCCCTTCCCAGGGCCTGGAAGCTGAAGATTAAAAAATAAAATAGTGCTTATTTACTTAATCTAAGAAGGGAAAAATTTACTGTTTTTCCATGTTAGACATCTAGATTAATATCCTTTTTTGATTATGTTTTAAGCAATATTAATTTCTCAGATTGTTCATAGGTATTCTTCAAAAGTAAATTGTATCCTTGTGTATAAGCTAGGTAAAAGGAGCTTTAAAAAACATTCTTTCCTCTGTGAATTTTCAGATCTTCAATATGCTAATGTACATAGTGTATCTCCAAGAAGTGGTGTGTAACATAGGTGATTTTTCTAATCTAATTAGCCACAAAATGTCTTTGTTAGGTAACACCTAATTTTGAAAACACTGATTTAGATTTTATGTACTCCTCAATGTGTGTGTGTGTGTGTGTGTGTGTATATATGTGTGTGTATATATGTGTGTGTATATATATATATATATATATATATATATATATATATATATCAAGCAGATTATTATTGTTAAATACAGGAACTTTGGAATGCCTGACTCAGAGATGTGATTACATAATTTATCTAATAGACCTAGCTTTCTTCAGCCATGTCCATCTGTTTTGAACTAGAGCACCAAAAAGTTTCCAAAATAAATGTCCTTGGGATTTAGTATATGTAAAATAAAGTTCCTATTTGACACAGAAATTGGTAAGCTCATAAGGAGTTATGTAAAATCCTTGAGTCGTTATATATAATTTGGATTGCTGAACATTCAGTATTATTGGATTTTAAAACAGGAACTTCAAAGGTAAAATACAATTCTCACTAATGAAAAGCACATGTGTGTATGGCTGAAATCCCTATAGGCAACAGTCAGAGTAGGACTGACGTGTGATCAGAGTACATGGCCACCTGTGAGCTGCAGTCCAAGCACTCCAATCCACCTATCTGCTTTCCAAATTGTGATTACCTTCTTTGTTTGAATTAGAGTGAGTGTCACCCGAGGGGTTAGTATGTATGTATGTGTGTGTGTGTGTGTGTATCTGCCTATAAACAGTGGCTCATCAAACTATTAGTACTTGTAAATTAGTATGGGTATATTACTATTATCATTATGCAATACAGTGCTCATCTTTAAAATAGCTACTATTCATTCAACCACAGATGCCAAGTGAAGTGCCAGCTGCTTACATGACAGTGACCATAGCTAACATTTTTGATTGCTTAGTGTGTGCTGCATGCAGTATGAACACTTCAACTTGGGTTAGTTTGTTTAACTTTCTCAATAACCCCTTGATCTTACTGTTACACCTATTTTACGGATGATGAAACTAAGATCTTTAGAACATGTAAGTGACTTACTCAGGAGGTACAGTAATGACTGAGATGGCTTTGAAATTATCTCTGACCTGTGAGCCTGCATTCATAAAATATATGGCTATTAAAATACCCCAATAGGAATAGATCTCAGACTGACTTCAAGGTAGGCATGATTATCACTTTTTATTACAGAACAAACTGAAGCTAAGAAAATATACTTGCTTGTCATAAGTTCTCGAGGGATTAGGTACATGGGTTCTACTGTGGGAATATGAAGGTATATATTATGTGAAACTGCCAAAGTTAGCAGAAACATCAAGTGTGAAGTCCGGACCAACAAGAACATGTAATTTGACTTTGTAGAGAAGGGGTAAAGGGGAAGAACTAAAATGGAGGAGGATGAACCCCAAACACCAAATTGGCCTTCCCCAAAACTCTGTTTTAGACTTTAAGAAAAAAAATCCTGGCTATTTTAGATGGTGTTTTCTATCTAACCTATAAGTTGTATATGTACTAAAATAAGTTTAACAAGAATATGATGTTTTTCCCTGCTGAAAGCATTAGGAAATAGACCACTTGAGGTCAGGGTAACACCAAAAAGAATTTCCTAGCACTAAAACGAACCACATTGCAAACTCTTTCTAAGTGCCCAGCACCATCCTGAAATGCCTCCATTTATGTGAGGCTTGAGAAAGGAAAAGGGGCCTCTTGTGATGTTTCCAACCACAGGGAGGGTGTGCTCTATATTCAGAATATATTTAGAATAATATGACAAGTGCCAGATGTTGAGTTTCTGCGTTTCCTTACTGAAAAACAATAAATGATATTCTCCCTGCTGAAAATCAAAATGGTTTAATTGACAGAAATCAAGTTATAAGATCCAAACAATTAAACATTTTATGTTTCATATTCTTTATACTCTAGAATCAATTTTAAACTTCTGTGCTTTCTTTTTATGCAAGCACTATCTCGTGGTTCTTTCTGCAATGTCCTATTGAATGAGTAATTTTTATTAATATTAATAAAAAAAAGTACATGCAGTGATATCAGCCACTGCTGCTAAGAAGCTTTGGATTATAGAAACTAAGATTTTCTTCATGGTGGTTGTTTGATTTCAAACATTTCCTTTTCAGCAAACTTCACCCATGAAAAAAATGTTAGTTTTACCTCTCAAAGCACAAAAGAAGGTGAGATTATAAATAAAGTTGATATATTACAAAGGTTAATATCTCAAATTATTACCCTATTGAGCACTTTAACAATCATTTTAAAAGGAATTCTTGGAGACACCTACTGTTATTATCCCTAGTGTATAGATGAGAAAACAAATTTGGAGAGAGAAAGTAATTTATCCAACGTCACACAGCTAATCCAAGGAAAAGCCAGCATTCAAACTCTGGCATCCTTTATGCAGTATCTGTAGCAAGATCTGTTGGCAGCATCAGTAGCATTATGGTCTCGTGTGGCAAAGGCATGGATCAGAACCCACTTCTCACTCTGCCATAACCTTGGATTCCATCCTCTACATATAAAGGGCTCATCTAGCTGACCCCTAAAACCCATTAGAGGCTTAATATTTTATGACTTTTTCTAATTTTATAGCAAAACCTTAGAGAAATGACTACTTGTGCAGTGCCCAACATAGGTTATATTATAAATGGAATCTAGAGAAAATGAATGGTGATTTATGAAAGGGGAAGTTAAAATCATACATATTTATAACTTCTGAAATACAGTGAATTCATTTAGTGTACCCCATACATAGGGAAAAAATTGCTTTTGCAGATGCCGTTGGCAATTGCATACCTAGACCATTGAACTTAGACCTGGAAAACATTTTTTGTTTGTTTGTTTTGTTTTAGGTATTTGAATTTCAACAGTTAACATGGAGTCCTTTTTTCTTAGTTATATTCATAATTAATGGGGAGAAAACTTTCAACAGGGACCTTTAAATGCTCTATTTCTCAAATATTTTTATATGAATGTCTTGGGTACGACCAAAGGATTTTAGTCTTTGTTTTCTGGTGAACTTTGTAACTCCTATTTTTCCTTTTCATTAACCAGTCAAGCATGTTTTACTTTACACTGTGATAAGGGGATCAGAAACAGCTTCCCCACATCTAAGGCCATCTTAATCAATTGCAAGGAATACATGAGTGGCATAGTGTGGAAGCTTCCTGCTTAGAGGAGGAAGAGAACTCCTCTGGATTGTGACTGTTGATTCTGCTGATAGAAGGAGAAAATTAGGTAGCCTCGAGAACAAGGGTCTTTTGCCTGTGAACTGTTTTGAAATGACATGAGGTAAATTGTCACCCCCTCTTGACCCTCAACTAACCTTTCACTTTCAACATATGTTTTGGAGTGCTGGCCATGTTGATTTCCATGGCTGTTTGGGTACAAGTTTGCAAGAAATCTGCTGCCCCCAAGTCTTTAATCACCTTTTTGAACTTTGAATACGCACATTAGAGATGCCTAGGGCTTATAGAAGATGGGGTGACTGGCACTGACCAGGAAAGTTCCTCCAAGTTGTGTTAAGTATCCTCTAATTCAGCAACCTAACTATGAGCTTATTACCCAGGTGGAAAAACATCATGTGAGCTCACTGAGCTTGGGATCAGACCCTAGATTCTACAGGGTTTCCTGGACTCTTCCTGTAGCACAGTTCCAGAAAGGCACACTGGTTTCTGGGGTGTTTTCCAGGTCATTGCAATGTGAATCAAGCTATTGGGTGCTGATATTTCTGTCTTTCAAGGTCATGAGGAATGAAAGACGAGAGAATACAAGTATAGTTAAACATGGTAGGAGTGTCAATTGTTTGTTTTTGACAGTCTCTTTCACCATGGGATAATCTAAAGAGTAAATGTGCAATTAATCATAAGCACACATGATACGTCTCTCAAAGGAAGAGAAGAGTGAATGCTAAACACATTGAATTCTCTCACTTTCTCTTTTGGCACCTGTTAAATAACCTTAATCCACAATTCTATTGTCTTTGCTACTAATGCTACACCTATGAAAAAATCCATCAGCTTTTTTTTTTTTTAAAGAAAAAGTAAGTTCATATGAATGGAATGAAAATCAAGTCTCACTAATGTCCAGGGTAGAGGCTGGCACGTTTCCAGAAATGCTTTTCCATAATACTGATCTCAGGTTTTCTTTGTTCTGGGTGAAGGGAGAGAAGGGATTTTTGAACACTGAGAACCCTCTGGCTCAGATGACCTCATAACAGAGCTTTAGAGGCTGAGCCCAGGAGAGCCCTAGAGCCCAGGTGGAGCACAGAGAAGGACATGGTGAAAATAAGGACGTTGGAAAGGGAAAAAACCAAGAAAGTAGAAAAAAGAATGCCTTCCATTTGTAATATTATTGTTGTCTGCTTCCTATCTACCTAAAATCACCTCATGTGAATGGTTGCATAGATACTGAATTTCTAATGAAATAATCAGCTTTATCATCTTGATTAAATATAGTGATAGGTCTGACAGATGCAGTGTGTAGAAATGTGTATTCCTTTGTGGTTCTGTGAGTGTCTAAAGGACAGAAATATACTACACAAGGAATGGCATATAGGAAGAATTTAAATTAAGTGTCATGCATGGAAAACATAGATATAAAATATGAATATCTACTTTGTGTCAAGCAGTGTCTTATGTATTATTCAGGATACATTAATACATACTTAGGTGTTGATCCTGCCCTAGAGGGACTCATGGTCTAACTATGACTATATTGCATGTTTGAAAGTCAGCCATATGTCTAGTCAGATGCATAAACCTTGAGTACCTGTGGAGAAAAACTCATGCAAAAGAAATTTGTGCTGTATTTTCAGTTGTAGGGATAGATATACTTTAGCTTTTTAAGAAACACATGTAGCTATGACAAAAACTAAACATTAATTATTAAATAAGTATATATGTGTTAGTACCTTGTAAAATAATTATCTCAAATCTAATATCAGCTATTTAAAAATATATCTCAATATAACTTATGTGTACATGAGCATGTGTATATATGTATGTATAGTATGTGTGCATGCTAAGTACATGTGAGGGAAGGAAAGAAAGCAAGAAAGAATTATGTGCTCTAAGCCCAATACTAAACAACTCTTTCATGAATTAGTGACTAACATCAGTTTGAAGAAACTGCTAATCCTGAATATTCCTTGAGAACCAAGATAAAATGTGTTTAGGTTTTCCTCCTACCTGTTAACTTTCATGAGAATTTTTTTTCTTTTTCTAATGGTCTTCCTATTCTTTGAATTCAAAAGTCACTTGGTTTATGAAGCTTTTCTGATTCTTTCCTGACATTGACTTCAATGATTGAGCTCAGTTTCTCTCTAGCAACTTCTGTTTTCCTGGTTATATCAATTACAATAATTTATTACAGTTTGTACTGTAAGTGTCTGTCTCCTCACTGCACTATAATCCTCTAAGAACCTAGGGATAATGCCAATTTTGTTTAAAATATCTGGAACTTTAAGCAAAGTAGAAACATCAAACATAGTAGAAATGCAGTATTTGCAGAATTCTTTCATTCCTTCTCTCTCTCTCTCTCTCTCTCTCTCTCTCTCTTTTGGTACTGGAGGTTGAACCCAGGGGCACTACGCAACTGAGCTATATCCCCAGTCTTTTACTTATTATTATTTTTTTTAATTTTGACATGGTCTCCCTAATTACAAGGCTGACGCAGGATGCACCCATTGTGTGAAAGGACGAGTGATCAGACAAGAGATCAAACAGGTAACGGGACCAGATCACTAAGATATTTCCCATCTTTGCAAATATCTTTTTTGTTTTAAAGTTTCACTTACTAATTTTTGTGTTTATTAGTGGATCTTGCCTCTTTACTTTGTTTCTTCTGTTTATTGTGTTAGTCAGATTTTTATCTCTATGAACAAAATACCTAACAAGAACAACATAGAGGAGGAAAAGTTTATTTTGGCTATGGTTTCTGAGGTTCATTCTATGGTCAACCAACATCATTATGCTAGGCCCTAGTTGAGGCAAGGTATCATGGGAGAATGCATGGAAGAGGAAGGCTACTCAGCTCATGACAGCCAAGGAACAGAGCAAAAGAGAGGAGGAAAAGGCTGCAGAGAAAATAAAGCCTTCCAGGGCACACCCCAAGTGACCCCCTTCCTCCAATCATGCCCCACCAGCCTAAGTTACTACCCATTACTTCATTCAAACTAGAATAGACTGATTAGGTTACAGGTCTTCTAATGCAATCATTTTACCTCTGAACATTCCTTCATTGACACAGGAACTTTTGGGGACACATCATATCCAAACCACAATACAAATCATTTAAAATTATCTTAAAAAGATTTCCCTTCTCCCTAATAATTTATTCACACAATCTTTTTAAAAAGATAGCTCTGTGTATATGTGTATGTGTTTGTGTATTTGTGTATGTGTGTGTGTGTTTGATAAAATACTTATAAGTCCATCTGTTATGATTTGGATTTGAGGTGTCCCCCAAAATCTCTTGTGTTACTGCAGGAATTTTCAGAGGTGAAATTGTTCAATTATGAAAGCTTTAATTTAATCAGTCAATCTTAATTTGAAAGAACTGACTTGATGGTAACTGTGTGCAGGTGGGGCATGGCTGGAGGAGGTGGGTCACTGTGGACCTGCCCTGGAAGGGTACATCTTCCATACAAGTCCCCCACTCACCCTCATTCTCTGTTTCCTGGCTACCACACCCTTCTGTCATGATGTCCTGCCTCACTTTGGCCCAGAGGAATTTATTTGGCAACTCATGAACTGAACCTCTGAAATGCTGAACCCAAATGAACTTGTCCTTCCCTAAGATGTCAGGCATTTTGTTCACAGAGAAGAAAAGTTGACTAACACATCCTCTAAAGCTATGTAAGTATCGTCTTTAAATAGTGGTTTGAAGATATAAAATCTGATATTTTACCTGATTAAATAGTAGATTAGTTCATAAAGTAGAAGATAGTCCATGAGTATAATGATACATTATAATTTAGTTATTATTTACCAAATTCAGTTTTACATCAAAATAATAAATGAAAAGGTGAAATAGTCTGTAAAGATCAATAATAGGTAGAATGCCTTAGGGCACTGTGTTGAGGGAACAAATAACAAGGAAGCAGTTCAACAGGACTAAATAGGCTCAGTTAATACTATTCATTAACTTGATAAAATGCAAGTTATCTTTCATTGTTTGTTATTATGATCTAAAACACAGAAACTTTAGATAAAATAGTTTCCTTCAAATTCTTTTAATAAGTGCTTTTGCCCTTTTTTATTTTTTTTATTTTTAGACAGGTTCTTGCTAAATTGCCCAAGTTGGCCTCAAGCTTGTGATCTTCCTGCCTCAGTCTCCCTAGTAGCTGGAACTAAAGGCATGTGCCACCTGGCTCTGCTGTCTGCTCATTTTTATTGAAGATATGCATTACATTTTCAGTAGAGAAATTCGGCAGAGATTTTAAGATGGTTAAATCATAGAGACTGTATCACCTAAGGCTTTCCTGACAAGCATACACTAACTGGAATAATCTCCTGAATGTGCACTATCAAAGAAAGCATTCTAGTGTGTGAGTCCTGTTGTCTGCGAGCCTAAACTAGCCTGCTCTTTCTCTTTCCACACAACCCAAACTTTATAGATGGTTCAGGGTCAGCTTTGCTCAATAGCTCTTATTTTCCTTCAGTGATGTATTCTCATTTTCTTCCTCCCTCCCTCCCTCCCACCTTTCTTCTCTCCCTCTTCTTCTCTTTCTTCATTGCTTCCATTTTGTAAAATCTTGTTCTGCCTTTAGCCTTCGACCCTCTGCTTCTCTACTTACTGATACAATAGCATTCCTCTCTATTTCTATAGCACAAATAATTGCACCAGGTTTGACTACTGTATTTCTCCTTTGGCCTTCCTCTTCTCTTCTCTAGAGTCATTGCAGGGTAAAGGGGATGATTTGACCATTGAATAATTACCATACCCTCTCCTATCACCTCTGTGCCTCTCTGTGTCCTCCTTACTTGTGCTATGTGTACACATGTACACACTTGCTCTTTGTACACACAAACAAGTGTAATTGTTTTTTTTCTGTATTTTTTATGTCAATCACAGAACGAGCCCTTTTTTGTTCTGACCTGACTGATTAAGTCAGTCAAAACATCAAACTGATTTATGTGACTAGACAGCATCACTCTGTGTCTTGTTTGTTATGACATGCTGTGGTTCCCTGACATCTTTGTAAATTTCGAGTTATGACATTTTCTTTGAAATCTGCTGCTACTGTTTGTGAAGAAAGATATCTGTGAAGTCTCCAGTTTTGCAACCCCCCCTGTTGGAACACGTCAACCCTTCCTGAATGCTTCCACTACACTTTGATCATTTCCCTGTTACTTCATGCATTATAGTCGGCTGAACATGAAATGTTTCCTCTGTTAGATTACGGTTTCTTGTGACAATAATTTTATATACCTTTAATATTTCGAAGAGTTCCTTTGGTTCAGTAATTTTCTAGGTACATATGCTTTAAAATGAGATGTTTGCTTTGCAATTTAAAAAAAATAAAATGCTAAGTTATCACTGTACAAAAAAATTGATTATAAGCAACAAATGGCAGCAAGAAGTACAATACCCGATTTCAAAGGAGAATAGATGCTATACTGTTGGTCCTTCTAATAGATTATACTTAACAAAAATTGGAAATAGTTCATCTTTGCTTACTCCCCTCCCAACTTTACAGATGAATGCAGAAGAATTATTGTGCTTATCTATTGAAAGTATTTTTTTCAATGTACATTGTTCAGAAGCTGACATGCTTTGAAGCTTTTACTTAGATTTAAGTTTATGTAGGTTTTAATTGATAACATATGCTCTGCGGATGTCTATGTATATGAATGTGTACACAGTACACTTACAGATAAAGATATAAAAATGATTCAAATCCTATTTATCTGTTTATATTCTCCCACTTTATAACTTCTAAAATCTGCTAAATATAAAATATATTTAGCAAATAAAAGCCATCTACCAAAATGCACCTATGTCTTTCTATATTACGTATAAACATTCAAACACTTGCAGGTAGAAGAAAGATAAGAAATAAGAGAAAAAGAGGAGAGAAATATGTGTGCAAATGAAGGAATTTGTTAGGTTGCACATCTGTATACATATATGCCTCTGGCAATGGATCCATGAACATTGGAATATATAAGCAACTACCTATATACTTTGTTAGCGCATTTTCTGTATTCAAATCTATGCCACCTAGTGATTAAAAATTCCTTCTGTTTTGTATGTGACTTAATTTCTTTTTGTACTGGGGATTAAACTCAGTGGTACTTTACCACTGAGGTACATCCAAGTACTTTTTTCTTATTTTTTTAAATTTTGAGATAGGGTTTTGCTAAATTACCGAGGCTGAAGTTGAATTTGTGATCCTCTGGCCTCAGCCTCCATAGTTGCTGGTACTACAGGCATGCACTACCACAACCAGTTGGGTTTTAATTTTTTAAATGTGTATATTTATGCTGCCAAAATGGTAATTATTAAAAACTACTATAGACGCTAATAATCATGATATAATTATATAATCATATAAGGTTTAAATTTTAATATTAACAGTATGGACATATTAATTGAAATGTAAATATAAGGAGATTTTGGATTGCAAAAAGAGTGAGGACTCAAATCAGAATGCGTATTTGATTAATTTGACAAACCCAGGATTTTATTCTTAGAACCAATTGTTTGGTATGCCTATGTGAATTAAAGAAAATAAAACGTCAGAAAACTTTTTAAAATTTGTTGTATAAAATTTTATAGTGCTATTATTTTTTCAGTAACCTGATTTCATATCACATACATGTAAAAAGAATAAACTCAAACATAAAATGCAAAACATAAAAATTATTTTCCCTCAAGCAAGATATCTAAAAGTTTAAAATAACGTAGACTATTTAGTAAAATATCATATTTAAAGAGTGAGTATGCAGTTGAGTATGCAGTTCCACGGTAGAGTGCTAGCCTAGCATATGTGAGGTCATGGGTTCAACCCCTAGAACCACTCCATCTCCCCCCAAAAACAAGTGATCCTCATCTTTCTAATTTCTAATTTTTCATAAGCCAGTAACTCCAAGTTGTATTTGCTTATAAAGAATATCACTTACATTTTTAGTATCATCTGACTAAATAAAAAATATGTGATTCCTAAAAATATATGATCAGTAAAATGTTTGTTTCTGTGCCTATGGAAACATAAATGATTTATTGATAATATAAATATGGACATTACAATTTCAGTAAATTAACTAGAAGCTGTCAGCCTTGAGAAGAGTATAAGGAAAGCTTTTGTTGAAGAGTATACAGAAGAAAAAATGTCTATTTAAACTTGAATGTTCAGCTACTACCTGAATCAGATTCATTGCTACAATTTTTATTCTCAGAGCATTTAAAGGATATGCAGTTGTAGATGTCATGAAAATAAATAATCTCATGTTTGTTTTCTGGAATTTTTATTTTAGGACTTGAAGAGCCAATTTTAGTTTAGTATTTAGTGTTAGTCTAATATTGGTAAGTGTATTTCTTTTAGCCTTTCCCAAACAAAAACTGTTTTTAAGAAAGTTTAGGCAAATAAGGCTTTTGGCAACACTTGGGCAATAAATAGGGTTACTAACCAGTTTTCTGATTGAATTTAGTAATCTTCAAACTTGTTGTATGTCAGGATTTAACTGGAAGAGAAAATGTCCACCCAACATGTCCTGAAATACTTATGAATTAACCTTATCTCAGGTTCTCTGAGTCTATTTTTTTTCAATTTAATTGTTTTGACTGTGACCTCATTATTTCTTTTGAACTATTCATATATTTTAATACACATGCTCATTTTATTGCAGGGGCAAAAGACCCAGAGGAAACTGAAATCTTTATTTTAACTTTTTAGCATTTCTGGTGGGAACAG
This sequence comes from Marmota monax, assembly GCF_021218885.2. Classification (NCBI taxonomy): domain Eukaryota; kingdom Metazoa; phylum Chordata; class Mammalia; order Rodentia; family Sciuridae; genus Marmota; species Marmota monax. Next base: position 13,903,762 of record NW_026694491.1, on the reverse strand, counting down.
AACACTGGAGAAAACATTGAGGGCTGAGGATGGAGCTTAGCAGTAGAGTGCTCACCTAGCATGTTCGAGGCCCTGGGCTCAATCCTTAGCACCCCATAAAAATAAATAAATAAAATAAAGGCATTGTGTCCAACTACAACTAAAAATAAAAGAAAACAATGAAACTGTGTATTGACCAAAAATAGGGGTTAGGACATTTTTTTAAAAAATTGACTACATACTGTCACTATGCCATACTTTAGATTAAGGCCCTAATGAACACATAGACATATGTGTTTTTTTTTGTTGTTATTGTTGTTTGTTTGTTTATTTTTTATCAGCATGAATGATATAGGTGTATTGTTCTGATGCTTATTCAACCTGGTTCTCAGAAGTGCCTTCTCTCACACTCTCATTATCTCTATTGATTTTCTTCCTTCTGTAATCTCTTTATCTACCAGAATGTGCTTTCTTCTTTCAAGGGGGAAGATTGGATAACAGTGATTTAGATGAAATAGGTGAGGTGCAGAATATAGAAAAAACAGAGTGAAAAGATGAAGGAGCAATAGGAGAAAAGTTATCTTAGTATGTGAGCTATAAGGCAGGCTTGTGTTTAGGGTAGGTGTTTCGTTTCATTTCTTCTCATCTCTTCCTTTCTTTAATATTACTTGCATATGTGTATGTGTGAAGGATAACGAAAAACAAGAATTGTTTATAAGCACAAACTTAGCTCAGTAACTTGTTCTTGAGGAGAGAATTTAGTATTGGGAATATTAAAAGAAAATCCACATTAAAGACGAAAGAGACATTTTCAATATATTATCATCTAGTCAGTTATATTTTCCAGGTGATTGGTCTATTTTTTTTTTTTTTTGGTTTGTTTTAGTTGTCTCAGTTGTGAATATGATGTGATTCATTTCAATTGTTTGAGTTGGTATGGTTGATAGTGTTTAGTTCAAGACTTTCCACTGTATATAAACAATCCACAACCTCTGAAAGTAGGCTATACTAAAAATGCCTCCATAATTTGACTGATTGGAACTTAATAGACCTTTATTTCCCAAAAGTCAGTAATGTTTAAAATGGTGGTTAAGATCTCAGGGTAATTCACAAAGTCTAAATTTGCCTAACTCTGCAGCCTGGGGTGTCCCTAAGCACATAAAAGAGGCATTTCCCAAGGAAGAAATACATGCCCAGCTTCACAATTACACCACCAGACACTAGTCCATTAAATCTAGTGATGTCCCTAAGATTTGTTCTTTCTCCTTTTTCCTCTCTCCTCCCTTCCTCTTCTTCTTCGATGTTCTAAGATCACAGTTATGAGACACTGACCTACATATAAAGAGGATCTTCTCACCCCTTAGAGAGTAGTATGTGATGTCAGTTTCATCTGTCAATTTCATTTGGCAGAGTTTCTATTTAAATTAACAGGGTGGAAAAGAGCTAAGACTGCTGCATTCTACAAATGACAGATTTTATTTCATGATGAGGATTTTAATTTTTCCTTGGATTTTCTCAGGCAGCTAGTCTTTTCTGTATGGGTTATGTCAAAGAAGAAAGTACTTGGATTGAATCTGGCTGCTCAAAAGGATATTTTATCTCATGTTCATAACAAAGTTCAATATGCTGCTAAACTTCTGAGGAATACACACACTGCATCTACTCATGGCATGGGATTATAAATGGTCATTCTTAGATTTATTTTTGAAGGCAACATTCTAAAACTACAAACATTTTTTATCCTGTCCTGATGTATTTTGTAATTCTTGTACGGGAATGATGCTCTGTTTTATGTCTCTAAATTTTACTCAATTGTACCCCCAATTTAGGTTTGGATACAGTCTGTGTGCATTTAATATCACATCTCTAGATCTGGTCAAGGTTTCCTCTTAAACCTAAAGGAAATAGTTGAAAGGAAAAACCCAGAATAAAATGTCTTAAGACGACTTAGACTTGGTCTGGCTGTGTTTAGATTTCTTCCAACTTTTGGCTCAGTTTTAAGCTTTATTGGCAGTCTCATTCAGAACTGTGGCTTTATCCTCTTTTTTTCATTTGGCTAATATGATTTGTTAAAACATTCTCTGTTTATTTCTTCTTGCTTAACATTTTTCCACACAGCAGGCATAATGAATTTTTGTTTATGATGGGCCGTGCTGCCTGAATTATGGTATGGAATCTGAGTTTGGTTTCTTTGCAAAGGTATTTTATTGCTTTTAGGGGATTTATGCAGCTTCTGGTGTTCTATCTCAGACATGAGTTTCTCTGAAGTTGATCGCTTAGGAGGAATTATTTCTAAGGAAAACTAGGCAGTATCTGGTAATAAATAACCACCATGATTTATTAAAATTAGATTTACCAGATTTCTTGATTTAAGTGTTATCAGATTTCCTACTAAACTATTTTTGCATCTGAATTATGTACAATTTAAAAAAATAATGTTCACTTTTTTAACTTAAGGTCCTCAAACTCTTTAAAGTGCCATATGCTCTGGGACTTGTCGATGCTGATCAACCACAGAAAACACATATTAAGATATGCTCTGTCCAAAAGAGCTAGGAAGATCATATTTCTTTGCACAAAGAATACCAGTATGGGCTACATTTTGAAATGAAAGTAGCTGAAGAAATGACTATACCTTTTTGAGATGCCTCACTGTCAACTTAAATTGCATAAAATAAACTTCTAAAGAGACCAAAACACAATTTCCGGTTGATGTGAAAATTCATCACCACGCCATGTAAACTGACTTGACTTGTTAGAACTCTTGTTAGAGAAGAATATTCATTAATTCATTCACATATTTATTTCTCTTTGAAATGTTCACTGTATTTTAACTAATTTTAGAATATATCTTTTTTATATCAACTATTGTATTTTTCTTGAAATAAAAAAATGTAAAAAAAAACCCCCAAATCTCTAATGTTGAATTCTTTTAAGTTTATTTACTTGTGGAATGGCCATCCATATGCTTGCTGTCCCATGGAATAAAGAGCACAGATTTTGAAGTTAGGCTGATCTCATTTGGAATACTAGTTCTTTCTCTGAGTAAGTTGCAAAATCTATGCTGAGTCTCAGTTTCCTTATCTGTGAAATTAATTTTGAATGCACAGTTGAGAGAGATCATTGTGCAGAATGAGTGACACAGTGAATGTCAAATGTCTAATGTCACATTGGGCTAACATTATGTGTTCAATAAATGATAGCTGATATTACTTTTATTACAATGTAGTCATAGTTTTAAATGTATCAGAAGACATTTTAAAATGGAAATCTGAGTATCTATAACATGTTTATGGGACTATACATTATAGTTTATGGATGACAAAATCTGAACCAGCAACATAGAAATAGTATGTTTAATGGCAATACTAATATAATAGTGTGAATTGTTTTATAAATTTTGGTATCAATATCTCAGAATCCAAGAACTTGAAGTGGAACAAAGTGATTGAAGTGGTGAAAAGTAAAACACAGGATAAATGGGATGAAAGCAATACTAGATATTATTTGTTTCCTTAAGTCTACAGTTACTGCATATACCCTATATTATAGCCATTGAGAGCATAGGTTCTGAGGTCAGTCTGCCTGGATGTGACCTAATTACTAGTTCTGTAATTTAAAATTAGTTACTTCCCTATCTGTTTCCATTCCCTTAATATTATAAAACTGGTACACTAATAATACTAGAGAGAGTGATTTTTATGGTTCTTTATGGTAATATGTGTGAAGTACTTAATAAACTGCCTATCCATATTAAACAGTAGGTAAATTTAGCTGATTCAATTATGTAAGCAGAAAGATAAATATTTATATTTTCATCTTATTTTTAAATACAGAAATAACAACAGTGCTAAGACAAATTTTCCTCATGAAAATGATACTCCTACATCAGATATAAATATGTTTTTTCTCTGTATTTTACAATAATGATGTGCATAAAAAAACAGAAATTAATATTAGTATATTTATATTATTTTATTTCATCTTACCTTTTATTTACATATTTTTTAAACAAGTAAATAAGATATCAAAAAAATCATGCCCCTGTGCTAAAGGAGATTCTTCTCTACCTTAAGAAAATATTTATTTAATGGCTTCTTGATACATAGCCTGCTATAATTTAGGTAGATACTAACTTATGCTATCATTTTCATAATTCCAAAATTCAAAAAAATCCAAATATTGTAAATTACTTATAACTTGTCTGGTAGCAAAAAACCAAACAGGCCTATGATATCAGCTACTCCAGAATAGAGGCAAGAATATTCCAAGTTCAATGTCAACCTGGGCAACTTAGAAAGACTCTGTCTCAAAACAATAATAACAACAAAAACCCAAACAAAACAAGGCTGAGATGTAGCTCAATGATCAGTTATAAATAGCATATGCTGGTTCCTGGGTTCAATCTCCAGCACCACAAAAAAAGACAAAAAAACAAAAAATTGACACACACCAAAAAACCAATGTGACCAAAAAAAAAAAAAAAATCATTTGATGACAAAATGCAATCTGAAATAACATGATAATTATAGTGTTTTTGTTTATTTAGTGTGCATGCTTATATACAGGCATGTCATTATGCTGCAATGACAAATAATCCTCAAATTTAGTGGCCTAAAAGAATAAGCTCATTTTAGTTTGACACTGAAGAAGCCAAGTTGGTAGAGCATCTATCTCAAGTAGGGTTGGATGTAATGCTAGAGAACTAGAAAAAAACTGAAGAATCTTGCCTTACAACTCTTTTGCTGAGAGTAAAAACTTAGAACTAACAAACCTTGTCTTATAGTGTAATTTTCATAAAGTATGTGATCCATAAAGACTTAAAATAGAAATTGTATTAGGTCTGGTAGTTTTGATACTAACTTGAAATAAAATATGGTGAGCTTTTTTTAAAAAAAAGAAAAATTAGGTTTGGGGGTGTAACTCCATACCTAACATGTGCAAGACCCTGTGTTCAAACTTCAGTACCACAATAAAAAAATGCCCAAACAAAACAACAATAAAACCCCTTCAACTTAGAAATGTCCCATATCACTGCCATTAACAACCAGAACTAGTTATGTGGCTTCTCCCAACCACAGAATTGTGAGCCTCCTGTGTGCCTGGTAGGAGAAACTGGAAATATTTGGTAAATGGTACTAATGATTATGTTTCACTGCAGAAATACCATTACGGTGATTACAGAGTTCAGGCTCAGAGTGGTCATATATATTATATATCACGTATGCCAAATTATTTTTCTAAACTCCAACATAATTTTGAATCCCAACAAGACATCGTTTTTAGATGTGGGTTAAGAATTAGTACTATGTTGAATTTGAGGGATGTGAAGGGGAATAAGACATGATCCTTGCATTCATAGAAATCACAGTGCAATAAGGGAGACAGGCATATAGCCAAAGACTTTGAATGCAGTACATAATGTATTGCAGTAGAAATTTGATGAGAGTGTGTAACTGCGGTAGAGAGGAGAAGGAGAATAACGAGCCTTGTTAAACAGAATGGCTTTAGATAGTGATTGCATTGAAGCTGGGCTTTGCTGCTTGGCTAATGGGCATTGAAGATATGATAATCATTTCTGATAGATTTTAATTAATATTTTGTTTGCATGAAACTGTTTTGCTTATACACAGTATATGCATATTTTTTATTTTACGTGCAGTGTTGGGGGTGTAGTAAATTTGGTATTGGTTCCATGAAAATTAATAGATAAGAAATAGATCTGAAAAAAATTCATACTCCATCAGGAAGCATTTTCAGATGCTGTGGGTAGAAAGGGAATTAACTAAGTTTTTTTAAAAAGGGGCATGAAATGTTCTGTTTTGAAAAGATCCCTTTGAACCACAGCATGGGATATAAGAATGTCAAATTCATTGGAAACAGTGATTTATGAAAAGAGAAGTAAATTGTTCTGTTTTTACATTTGTCTTTCTTAAGTAATGTCTTTTCAATATAGAGCTTATATTCAATATTAAACCTAGCTGGGGAATCAAATCTTAAACATCTTTGCATTTATTTGAGCAGAAAGTTGAACAGAAGTATTTCTCATATTTATGTTTAGGTTTGGTTGACTTCAATGTTTCATTATTTTTTCTTTTCCTTACTCTGCAGTCCTATTTGATGTCCAATGTATTTGGCCACTGTTTTTCTGTATTTTAATTCCTGAAATATGTGAGTAGAATATGATGGATGAATTCTGTACAGAAAGTGATGTAAACACCTCCTTAAAAACCACAGCTGTACTTATATCAATGCTTGAAGTGAAATTGCAGGAAAATCTCTGAAATGAGGAAAACATGAAAAAATGTAATAGTTTTCACTTATGGAGAAAACACTTCATTTAGAAAATTATGTGGAATATTTAGGAAATATTGAAGTTAGATTTTTTTATTATATTTTGCACATATTGTATAATTATAGCACTTATAAAACATATGGTCCAGTAAGGTCATATATTACTAACTTAATGAGAATATTTCAAAGTAGGAGCCAGCTTAGATACTTTCTAGTAATACATAAAGTTTAAAACAGTTTTATATACATTATAGTCAGTCACTATAAAATTCATTGAAATGACTAAAATAAAAATTATGTTGCATCTTTATTATACAGAGATAATTTGAAAAGTTCACTATATTTAACCAATAAAATAAAATTAGTCATTATTAAAAAGACCATGATAGGACTTTTTGTTATAGACAACTTTGTGAAAGATCTTCCTTTCATAGAAAATCTATCACTTTAGGGAAGACTGATAATTTACTATCTGTGCAGCATAATTTCCTTCCTACTTGTTCCTGAGTCCTATAGACTAACCTAGGAGGGAGAGGTAGAACATACTGGAATTTGGATTGAAATAGACTTTAACTGAAAGCCTGATTTTGCTTTCTACTTATTAAATATGACCTTGAGCAAGTTGTCTACACTCCCAAATCTCTGTTTCTCCATATATAAATTGAGGATCATGACATTGAGCACACAGAATTATGCATATAAAGAAAACGATGCAGGGGCTGAGGTTGTGGCTCGGTGGTAGAGTGCTCGCCTAGCATGTGTGAGGCTCTGGGTTCGATCCTCAGCACCACATAAAAATGAAAACAAATAAAAATAAAGCTATTGTGTCCAACAACAACTAAAAATATATTTAAAAAAGAAAAGAAAATGATGCAAAGTCAATTCGGTGACTAGGAGTCAATGGTGAAGAAGGGAACTGTAATACTATGGCGATTCCACTCTTAATGTCTGTCACCTCCTTCCACAGTATCTCTCTTGCTTTACTTTAAGAAGAACACAACCTTGCTTCCAAGAAAATTGGGAGAAAGATATTCCAAAAAGAGGTATTACATTGCATTATTTTTAAATAAGTGAAATCAGTTTATGTATCAATGGAAGAAAACACGTTGTGATGCAAAGAAAAGCTGTGAAATCAATTGGGAATAATATAATTCCACGAAGGTGGGGCAAGGTGGTAGTACAGAAAGAATCAGTCCAAACTGGACATCAAAGTTTCATACCCGATCAACCTCATGACATTATTAGTGCTTTGAAAATACATGATTAAATATGATGTGTTATTTTCCTTTTAGTATTCCTCTGCCAAACAAACACCTTTGAATGTAGTTTTCATCCATTAAGCTATAAGGACCTTCGTTCTATATCTGAACCTTCTGATTACTTCCTCCTTCCTGCTTCTGTTTATAACCTGGAGTCCTATGGTGCCATACTCTCCTTCCTATATTGCCCTGCTCATCTATTCTTGGTTGACTACTCATGTATTATTCCTCTGGTTATCCCTTAGGTTTTTGTTATTCACGGGATACCATATTTTTCTCACACTTTCAAGGTGATTATACAACTTCATTATTTTTCACTATTAGTCACCTAAATGCTTTTTATGGAAAAGGAGTATTTGTATCTGTAATAGTTTTCAATTGCTGCTGTAACAGTCACAAAGTTGATGACTCAAAAAATACAGATGCATTCTCTTTTAGCTCTAGAAGTAAGAAGTCTGGAATCAGTTTTATTGAGCTAAAGTCAAAGTGCCAGAACATGTGACTCCTACTGTAGGTTTGAGAATTCATTTCTTTACTTTTCCCACTTCTATTCCTTGGTTCATTGCTTGGTTCATGGCCCCCTCCTCCATCTTCAAAGCCAGCAGCAAAAAATTTTTCTCTCCTTTCTGATATCTGCTTCCATCCTCACATCCTATTCTTGACTCTCATCCTCCTGCTAGCCTTTCATAAGGACCCTTGTGAATACATTGTGTCCACCCGGATAGTCCAAGATAATCTTCCCATCTCAAAATCCTTAATCACACTGGCAAAAGCCTCTTTTACCATGCAATACAGTATGTGAAAGTTCTGCTTACCATGTAAGATTCCATGGATCACGTGTGGATGTATTTGAAGGCGGAGGTGTTTGTCAACCTACCGTAGTACCCAAGATTCTGATGCACATCACTAACAAATTGTTTCATAGGAATTTCAAACTCAAATTGTGAAAAACTTAGGTCAACTTATTATTCTATATCCTAGGCCAAATCTTTTCCTTTCATATTCCACATCTTAGTTGGTGGTAAAGTTACCTCCCTTCATTTTTTCAAGTCAGAAATTTAGGTGTCACCTATGACTTCCTCCATTCTCTACATAATGCATGTGATTCCTCTCTTTGGAAATTGTAACTTCCTTATTTTCAGTTTTCTTTTGTATCCCAATAACCCTGCTGTATTTTAAGTCAAGCATTTTCTTTCATTGGCCTTTCGTATTTCATTCTTAAATGCATCTTACTTGCCATCCTATGAATAATATATAAAAACAATTTCTTCCCTTTTTGGATAAAAGTTTTTTGTTATTCACAGGATACCATAAAAGAGAACACATCTCTCAGCCTTCTGCAAACAGATGTGGCCAAGTGACTATATTCTAGGCAAATGGATGTGGCATCAACTACCCCCAGGACTGGTACATGAACATGGCCCCTACAAGACTAGCCAAGCTCTTCTTCTCATCAACCTGATGCTGAAAAGCTTGAAGACCATGGAAACCACACCTTGACACTTGTGGAGATACAAGGTGAGAATATCCTGAGACCCTGAATCAATACTACAAGAGAGGCTCACTGAAATTGAGAATGTTACTTCTGTCATCATAATCATGAAAAAAGAAATCACTTTTATTAGGTTTGAGCCAGTATTCTCTGTTGGGTTTCTTTAGGTAACTGCTTGTACGCCTTTAATACAAATGTCATACAGAATTAGAACTCTGTGACTTTGTTCTTTCAATGTCCTCTCCTGGAGAATAGTTTCAACTTTGCCATCCTTAGTCATTCAGCAGACGTTATTTCCTTCAGAAAAATCTCACTAGGACCCATATTTTTGGCTGAAAACTTCTTCCTATTTCCTCAAAAAGTAGGCTCAGTCCTATCAGTATGGTTCAATATCAAATTGTAATGATGGTCACCTATCTTGTCACCAACTTCTGCAATCAAAATTTAAGTTTCATGTTTAAATTTCATACAAGGTATAAAGAAATAGTTTTGTATCTTCACCCAAGAACAAAATGTCAAGCTTGCTACAAAAATTTATATTATACAAAATTATTACTATATGATTAGAATAAATGCCTATTGGACTGAACTCAACACAATTTCCTCACTTATAAAAATAGCATGATCATTCAGACCCCATATGGTTACCCTGGTGATTAAGTGAGGCAGTACATGCAGAGCACCTGGCACATAGCAGATGCTTACTAAGTGTTACTTTTCATTCCTTCACAGAGCCTTCCTTAACAACTTTGGTTCGTGGTTTATTCTTTTATCTTTATTGTCTCCATCCGGGGTTACAATTTGGCTTCTAGTTCCTTGATAATAATTCTGTGTATGTATTAGTTTTCTCTCCCCATCCAAGCTGCACACTTCTGGTCACAACTGCTTCTTATCCTTCTTTCCAGATTCATTGCCCTTGGACAGAGGAGGTGTTCAATATACACTTTTTAAGTTGGCTGAGTACTCTCTATATGTGTTCTATTATGTTACATTAAAAACAGCTCTAAAGCCAGGTCTCCATGACAGCAAACAAATCTTTGGCCAAGAAATAAGCCAGTGCATAAAACATGCTGTCAACTTGGCTTTCATACTAACCTATGCAGGTGTGTGTCTGTTTAGGGAGTAGAATATTATGGAATATCAATGCCAATTTAGTGTGGGGGTGAGGTGAGGGTTGCATATATAAAGATATTCTGTGAAAATCCTGAATTTACTGACTGTTCTCAAGGAGCATGCACACACACACACACACACTCTAAAACTGTATGAAGTTTACCATAACCATAGTGGCATTCTACTTTACATATTCTAAACACCTCCAGGAAGATATTTTTTCTCAAAACCATCCTTGTAGAACATCAGTATTCTGCCTTTATCACTTCAATTGAAATGTATGCCAGAGTTAACAATATCAAAGAAATTCTGGGAAGTGGTTCAGTGTGCTGAGATTCACAGGAAGAATGGGTATTCAGTGTTCAGGTGATCACCCCACATTTATAGTACAATGGATAAGGATACAAATTCTGGAGACTGAATACCTGAGTTTTATTTCTGGTCTCTGCTCTTGCTGTGTGATAGAATTTTTTTCAAGTTTATTCAAGCATCTGAAGGCATTTTAAAAGTACCTAATATATTCCAGACCTTGTCTTAGGTACTCAGGAAAGAGAAGTAAACAATGTAGAGAAAAATTTCTTCCGTCATGGAGCTTACATTCTAATGGGAGGAGACAGAGAAGAGACAGCAATAACAAAAATGTGTAGAGGGCTGGGTAATGAAATACTCTGAGGAAAAAGTAGGAGTGAAATAAAGAAGATAGATTAAGAATAAGCTTTAGTCAGCTTTTCCTCACTGTGACCAAAATATATGACCAAAACGACTTAGAAGCAGGGGGAAGTTAATTTTGCCTCATGGTTTCAGAGATTTAGTCCATGGTGAATTGACTGTATTTTTCAGGGTCTAAGGTGAGACAAGACATCATGGTGAAAGGGCCTGGCAGAGGGAAGGTGCTCAGGGCATGGCACCAGGGAAACAGAGAGAGGGAGAAAGGAAATGGGGCCACAGGGAAGAAGAACACTTCCAGGGCACACACTCAGTGACCCACCTTCTCCAATCACCCCCACCCACCTCCAGTCTAAAGTTATCACCCAGTGAATTCATTCAAACTAGGATGGACTGATTAGGTTACAGCCCTCACAATCCCTCATTTTACCTCGGAACAATCCTGCATTATATTCATCATATTCAAACCATAACAGAGTATTTGTAAATAGGTTTGAAATGTTATCTAGAGTGTCAGGAATGATCACACTGGGAAAATGAAATTTGAGAAATGATCTTAAGGGAGAGGGAGGGAGTACACAATTATCAGGAAAATTACTAAAAAGAAAATAACAAGTGTAAAACCTTTGAGCAACGGAAGAGTGGAAGAAGATGAGAGATATATAGTCTTGTTTGGCCATTTCTAGGATCATGGTTTTATTCTGAGTGATTTGGAAAATGCTGAAAATGTTTTGAGCTGATTTGTGGACTGTTCTGATTTATGTCTTCACAGGATTGCTCTTTTTTTTTTAAAGAGAGAGTGAGAGAGAGAGAGAATTTTTTTAATAATTATTTTTTTAGTTTTCGGTGGACACAACATCTTTGTTTGTATGTGGTGCTGAGGATCGAACCCGGGCCACACACATGCCAGGCAAGCGCGCTACCGCTTGAGCCACATCCCCAGCCCCACAGGATTGCTCTTTTTACTAAGAGTAGGTTGAAGTGGGGCAGAAGCAGGAGACCAGTTAGGAGCCTATTGAAAACATTATTATGAAGTTATGTTTTTGGAATATGTTAGTGGATAGATTGCTTGAATGGAATGAGAGAATGTGGTCAAGGACAGCTGAATGATTTGGGGCCTGATTAAGTAGAAGGATAAGTTGCCATTAAGGACAGAGGAAAATCTGTGGAGCAAATTTTATTGAATAAGCATAGAAGCTAGCTCAGCTTTCCAAGTTTGAAAAGCTTATTAAACATCCAAGTCAGTGAGATACCAGAATCTCAGTTCAGAGGGGAGAATTTAAATGAGAGTTATAAATAATCAAATTGGTTGAGCAAAACGATGGTATTTAAATCTGTAAGATTAGATGAGATCAATAAGTGAGTATATGTAGGTGGAAAAGTTCAGAGCCTCCACAGTACACTCAGTGGTAAGACCTAACTCAATGATCCATTATTAGGATCAAGTTATATATGTTCAATCCTTAGGACATCGTCTGGTATGTAGCGATCTTTCAATGAATATCAGATGTGGTTGTTTTGCTTTACACACAATAGAATGAGACATTCTTGCTCAGATATTATGTACCACAAATTATGTTGTTAAATGGAGACTCAATTTCATTTGACACAAATACACTTCTCACACATGTTCTTTTCCAAAGCATATTTTCCTGTAGTAGTCTTATATAACAAGATAAAACAATGGATTAGTATTGGAATTAGAGGTGAACACTTATTTCATCTTTTCTGAGCTTTCCTCTGCTAGAATCCAATCTGTTTATTGTCCCTATTTTATTCTTCCATGTTATCCTGTTACACACCTCGGGTTTAATTTAACTCCATAAGTTTTAGTTTGCATGTATGTCTTACTCAATAGACTAGGAAAACTTTGGGATTTCGATGTGTCTTATTTGTCTTTATACTCTTAATGCACAGTACACACCAGAAACCCAGAAACTACTCAAATATTTGGTGAGTAATTAGAATAGATGGTGGATATCAATAACGTGATAGGCAAGTACTAGGACTCTTTGATAATTTCTTTCTCCCTACAAGAGCCTGATTAGATTGGAATTAGTAATCCCATTAAAAGGCTAAAAAATTTATTTACAGAGACTAACTGATTATATAAGAGTAGCGATCTAATTAACTTAAATTCTTATATCATTCCACATAAACATTCTAAGGTCCAAGTGTTCCCTGCCCTGTTGAAAAACCAATAATAAGTTCAAAGAATTTATGAAAGATGATTTGAAAAACTAGAAAGGTCACTAATTATAAATGATCTGTAAAATAGTCTAGGCTATTATTAGATAAACTTTGATAGGAGCTTTGCAAAATATTAGGCACAAAGAAGATAAATTGTAATAATGTAGCAACAAGTATTTTAAGTATGAGTATACATTATACATAACAATCTATTATTTGAGTAATCACAAATCTATAGAAAAATGAAAGGACACAGTGATTTTTTTCTGAAACCTCACAAATTTTAATGTATATTTTGTACACTTCCTATATAGCCACAATATAAGCATCATGATCAAGAAATTAACACTGACACTTCTTACTATTAAATCCTCACACCCCATTCAGATTTCACCATTTGTCTCCTAATGTTCATACTAGCATATTCATAACCACAAGCTCTATTTGGTTATCATATTACTGTAGTCTTTTCAATATGGAACGATTCCTCAAGTTATTCCTTGACTTTCATGATCATAACACTCCTGAAGATTACCAGCCTATTATTTTGGGGAGAGTCTCTTAGATTAGGATTGTATAACGTTTCACAATGGCTAGATTCAGGTATGCCTCACTGATGGTATCACTGCGTTTTTCTCATTGACATCTCTTAGGGATCATGAGATTTTAATAGTCTTATGCTAATCAAACTTATTTTGATCACTTGATTAAGGTCTCTCAACTCTAAATTTAATTAAGTCTTATAATCAATACTTTTTTGTATATACTATGTTAATATCACATTAATTAAAAAGCTTTCAATTAAGGATTTTAATTTTTCTCAGTGGGTAATAATTTGTTTCTACCAACTATTTTAATGCTCAGATAAATACAGATCTGCCACTGGGAGACTCTTTCATGCTGGTATCTGTCTCCTTCATGACTCATGGAGCACCTCCTGTTTGCAGGTAGATGAAGATGTTCCAGAGCCATTTTGTATATACTTTGTGCCAGCCTGGACAATGAAAGGAACAGAAAAAATGAACCAGCAAATGATATTTTTAAAGGCCAAAATTTATATGCTAGTTTCCAATTATAAAACATTTCCTATGAAAACTTTTTAGTTATATTTTTATGTATTTCAATTGTTTTTTGGGGGGAGCACTAGGGATTGAACTCAAGGACACTCAACCACTGAGCCACATCCCTAACCCTATTTTGTGTTTTATATGGAGACAGGGTCTCACTGAGTTGTTTAGCGTCTTGCCCTTGCTGAGGCTGGCTTTGAACTTTCTATCCTCCTGCCTCAGCCTCCAGAACCATTGGGACTATAGGCGTGCACCACTGTGCCTGGGTATGTACTTCAAATTTAATTGCAGCTATTTATGATTCTATGCCTTTGATCAAATAAAATTTCTATCAAGTGACAGGCACAGAACCAATGTATACAGATTTTTATTTTCCAGCTTACAGTTGTTAGTTTTCAGGATTTCGTAGAAACATAGATGCAAGGAGTTTTAGAGTTGAAAAAGAGCCAAGAATTTATGTAATTCAAACTTTTTCTCATTACTGAAATTGCTCTGTGGATTCTTGCTTGACTGTGTCCCAAAGGCCCTTGAATCACCAGAGAGAGGACTTTCCTACTTCTTGCAATTGTCCTTTCCCTATTAGATAATTCAGATTTTGGAGTTGTTTCACAATGTCTATTTCTCTGATTTCTACTCTTAAAACTAGTTCTACATGTTTGTGGAAGAAACAAAGAAAGGATTTACTGCATTCTCTATAATAGCCATTCAAATGCTGGAGAAAGTGTGGACACTGCCCTGCTGACCTTCATAGCTTTTTTGCTTTTCTGGTGAAACATTTCCAATTTCCTCATTCTTCATGGTACCTATTTTCCTGCTCCCTTATTTGCTTATAGTAGAAAAGTCCAATGACCTACTAAGAATACAGAATACTCCCAGGGCTTTAATTTTTCTATTTGAATTTAATAATATAAAAATTGTTCCTTTACATATTGGATACCTAACAAACTCACTCTGTGAATTGTTTCAGTGAAGATTGATCCAGTTTGCTACAAATGCACAAATTTCTAGGACTTCACCTGATATACACTGGGAAGTCCAGAGTCTAGTATCTCTATACTAGACACTGCAACACAGCTAATTGTTAATATTTTAATAAAGCACTACATTTCATTTTCTGTACTTCCAATATAGAAAATTTGATCAATTCTATGAATGAGACTATTTTTAACTTTGAATAAAAATTTTAAATTTGAATAAAAATTTTAATTTTAAGCAAATTCCCAGATTTGGATGAAAGAAGGAAAACTGAGAATGTTGTAGACAACTGGAAGAACTTTAATTAAATTCCAGACCCATGAGCCCTCTGTTGAGAAGAGCTTACTTCTGATCCCTAATTTGAAGCCTTGGGATTTTAGAAAAAAAATGTTATCCAATTCCACTACCATGGAGGTCCAGCAGGTGATTGCAAACTATGGTGAGAAAGAAATTGTGAGACCACACCAAAATGTCACAAAATAATTCCCTCTATGTGTAAGTAACTAATGGGTATCTAAAATATTTAAATAGAAAACGACTTTAGGAAAACTCAATGATATAAGCTAATGACTCTTTAAACCAAAAAGAGCCTAAGTAACCATGAGAAACCAGTGAGTGTTACTTGAAGCTCTGATTTGACAAATGACTTTCTAAACTGTGATGGAGAAATAATTGCGTACTTCTCAGTTTCTTTCACCAGAATATAACGAATATTTGTGAAACTGTGCTACAAGATTTACTAATTTTACATAATAAGCTGTATTCACAATGTGTAGTTAAAGTTTACAAGTTTTTAAATTTTCTCCTGACTTTTGAGTTAGGAAATGCACAGAGAAATGTGAGGAGAATAAAATAATAGCATTCCTCGTGTTCATATAATCACTCTGAAAAACAAAGAAAGAAAAAAATCCATTATTCTAGTCCCTTATGAAGGTAACTCCTAAGAACAGATGTGGAGTCAATTACCCAGTTAATTTTTTTTTTTCTGAAAACTAAATGCAGTCCTAAGACATCTCAGTTAAAGAAGGGAAACATTGGTGTTTAAATATACAGCTTATGATTTTGCAAAATATTTTAAGATATTTTTCTTTTTGTTTTTAAGTGACACATTTAATTGACATTAAATTATTTCATAGACTTTATAACAGAAACTATAGAAATACAAAGGATCATTAATGAATTATTCTGAAAAAACATATTCTGATAAATTTAAAAATCTAGAAGAGAAGGAAAAATTTCTTGATACATATGAACCTATCAAAATTAAACAAAAAGGATATCAAAAATCCTGAATGGAGCAATAAACACGAATGATATTAAACAAAGAAAAGCTCAAGAGCAGATGGATTCACTGTTTTTAAGCTTCTAAAGAACTTAACACCAATGCTTCTCAACGGTATCTTTGAATTGAAAGAGAGGGAACCTTTCCAAACTCATGCTGTGAGACCAGCATTACCCTGTTATGCAAACCTTACAACACATCCAAAAAAGAAAATCATAGAACAATATCCCTGATGAGTATAGACACAAAAATCCTCAATACAATATGGGTAAATGAAATTCAATAGCACACCAAAAAAAAAAAAAAATCACATCCCATGATCAAACTGGTTTCATTTCAGGCATGCAAAGATGGTTCAACGTGCATGAATCAATAAATGTGATACATTACATAAATTGAATGAAGGATCAAAGTCAATTTAATAGATGGAGAAAATATATTTGATAAAATTTAATAACACTTCATGATAAAAATCCTGAACCAATTAAGATCAGACCTTAGCAAAATAAAAGCCATGTATAACAAACTCACAGCCAGCATCATACTGAATGGGGAAAAACTGAAAGCATTTCCTCAAGCTCAAGAATAAGAGGATGATATCTACTATCATTGCCCTTATTTAATAAAGCACTAGAAGTTTTAACCAGAGATGTTAGGAAAGAGAAATGAGTAAAAAGCAAACAAATAAAAAAGTAGAAAGTAAATTTATTCCTGTTAGCAGATTATATGATTCTATAAGTAGAGAAACCTTAAGACTCCACCAGAAGACTATTAGAATTGATAAACAAATTCTCTAAAGTAACAGGATATAAATCAACATCCAAAAACCCAAAGCAAGAAACAGATGCAAAAATTGACAAGTATGATTATATCAAACTCAAAAGCTTCTGCATAGCAAAGGAAACAGTCAACAAAGTGAAGTAACAACTTGCAGAATGGCACAAACTATTTGGCAGCTATACATATGAGGGAGGGTAAGTATCCAGAACACATAAAGAACTCAAAAGCTTAACAATGAAAAAATAAGTAATTCAAGTTAAAAAAGAAAACAAGCAAATGATTGGAATAGACACTTTTCAAAATAAGAAATACAAATGGCCTGTAAATATATAAGGACACTAAGTGTGTGTGTAAATATATACACACACACACACTTAGTGTCCTTAGCCATCAGGGGAATGCACATCAAAACCACTCTCTCTGTTAGAATCACTATAACAAAAAACAAAACAAAATAAGACAAACAAAACATAGAAATATGCCTGATGAGAATGCAGAGAAAAACAACTTCACTCTTGTTGGAAGTGTAAATTTGTACAGCAATCCTGAAGAACAATACAGAGGGTCTTCAAAACACTAAAAATAGATCATATGATCTAGCTATAACACTCCTGAGTATATTCATAGGAGATGAAATCAGCATACAAAAGTGATACCTGCTGGCCATATTTATTGAAGCACTACTCATAATAGCAAAATATGATATCAGTTTACATGCCTATCAACAGATAAATGAACAGAGAAAATATGGTATGTGTGTGTGTGTGTGTGTGTATGTGTGTGTGTGTATATATATCTCTCTCAAATGAAGTATTCGTTAGCCATAAAGAGAAAATGAAATCTTGTCATTTGGGGCACAAATAGACAGAACTGGAGAACACTATGTTGAGTGAAATAAGCCAAAAAATAAGTATCACATGTTTTCTCTCATGGAAACTAAAAAAAAAAAAAAAAGTTAACTAGAAAGTAGAAATGTGATGACTAGGAATGAGGACGGTGTGGAGGCAGGAGATCAAGGGAGAAATAGGGCTGGTGGGTGTGATCAATGCATGCTGTCTGCATGTGTGAAAATAACACACCAAATCCCATTAATGTGTAAAATTAATATGTGGTAATATAGTAAAAAACAAAAAAGAAAGGAAAAAGTGAGGAAGGAAAGAGGGGGGGAGGGAGGGAGAAAGGTAATGGGGGAGGGAGGGAGGGAGGGAGAAAGGTAATGGGGGAGGGAGGGAGGGAGGGAGAAAGGGAGTGTCCAAAAGCACCTTGTTCACTAAGTACCTGGCATCAACGTACTCATCAGGACTGTAAGTCAATTAAGATTACCCAAATGGACCTGGAGGGGGCTGGATCCAACATAATCAGAAAGTGTACATCCATAAAAATGGGGTCCTAATTAGGATAAGCTATATTCCATGCTTATATGATTATATCAAAATGGATTGTACTGTCCCATATAGCTAAAAAGAACCTCATCTCCCTTCCCCCGCAAAAATAATAGGGGCCAGAGTGGCCTGCCCAGGTGTTTTCAATCCCCTAAATGGCCATTTAACCTTCCAGAACTGATCCTCCAACCTGATGCCATCTTATCTCCTGCAATGCCTTCATGCAATGTGAGAGCTCAGACTTAGCTGACACCTGACTTGGGGAATAGCCTTTGCACCAGCAAAACTCACCAGTTCCCCCATGTATCAGGTCACAGTGGGCAGTCAGAAAAACGTATGCTTTTCCTGTTGGAGAGATATATGGAGACAAAAAGTCGTTCCACAGAGAAAGATGCATCTTGAGCTGTTTTTTAAAGAGGTACTTCCTGAGTTATGGCAGAAGGCAATACGATTCCTGAGCCTTAGGGACCAGACTGCCTTGGCTTTCATTTCCAGGGCAGCAGCAGTACTGTAAAGGGCATATTCATCCTGACATGCTCTAGGAGCTAGATTATGTGTTTCTAGGAATAACTTCACATTTATCCATATCACTGTATATTTACATTTCATGTAAGTGATACATAGGCAGATCTATGTTTATTAATAATTACATATATTTTATATGTATTTATCATTTGTTAAAACATAAAGTATTTCCTAAAACAAAGAAAATCTTCTGTAATAATAATATGTTTGTCAATGGAGAAAGTATGGTAGGCATATATTGGTTATTTAATTTTATACATTTTGACTATGTAATTTAAATTTGAGGTTATGATAGGAGTGATTAAAGGTTTTGATTCTTTTCTAAAAATATTGATTCTTATGTAAGAATAAAGCATCTCTTAGCTCGTTATGTAAAATGATTTCATAGATCCTATTTCCCCCATTTTCTGTTAAGATTATTTAAATTTGGCCATGAAAGTGATTAGAACATATTTTTAAAGATTTTTATAATAACAATTAATATTCTCCTGACTAAAGAATAGTCTAGCAAGATTGTTCTTATCACAATTGTAATGTAAATATCAGTACCAAAATACCAAAATCATGCAATTTCCCTTTTCTCTCCCTTTCCCTCCCACCTCTCATCTCTGTTTAATGTTAATCTTCTTCTCATGCTCTTCGTCCCTACTCTGTTCTTAGTTACTCTCCTTATATCAAAGGAGACATTTGGCATTTGCTTTTTAGGGATTGGCTAGCTTCACTTAGCATAATCTGCTCTAGTGCCATCCATTTCCCTGCAAATTCTATGATTTTGTCATTTTTTAATGCAGAGTAATACTCCATTGTGTATAAATGCCACATTTTTTTAATCCATTCGTCTATTGAAGGGCATCTGGGTTGGTTCCAAAGTCTTGCTATTGTGAATTGAGCTGCTATGAACATCGATGTAGCAGTGTCCCTGTAGCATGGAAATGGAAGGAGACCCTCAGGGTTATACAAAAGAACATACAAGAGGAAATGAGGGGAAAGGGAAAAATAATACAAGGGGGAGAAATGAAGGTCAATAGAGGGGGTAGAGAGAGAAGACGGGTGGGGAGGGGAGGGGAGGGGGGATAGTAGAGGATAGGAAAGGTAGCAGAACATGACAGTCACAAGTATGGCAATATGTAAATCAATGGATGTGTAATTGATGTGATTCTGCAATCTGTATATGGGCTAAAAATGGGAGTTCATAACCCACTTGAAGCAAAGTGTGAAAGATGATATATCAAGAACTATGTAATGTTTTGAACAACCAACAATAAAAAAAAAAAATACCAAAATCAGTGCCATCAGTACGAAAATCATCTACTACCAAATAAAGAACAGATATTTGTGGCTTTCTCAGGAAGTTGCTCTTAAGCCAGTCTTGATGCTGGGGAATAAAGCACCTGTAGACTGATTGCCTAGCACTCACAAGACCCTTGGTTTGATTCCTAGCACTAAAACAAAGCAAAACAAAAGAAGATGGAACAAAAGAATGTATTGCACAAAACCAGGCATTTTTTGTCTGATTATCTTATTGAGATAATGAAATGTTCCCATATTTTAAAAAAATCAATAGATAGCAGTTTTCAAGATTTAAAATTTTCACATTTTCTGCATTTGCAAATTTCACCTTCATTTATAGAAAACAAGTTTTTATTAGAAGTTATTTTAATAACTGAATTAAGTGTAATAATGTATTAACTATCAATGGGAAGTTAAAAATTTCAATCAAAAAGTGGATTTCAAGGAGCAATTATAAAATGAAACAGGTTATTTGGAAGAACTATTTTCCTTATTGATGATTTAGCATTCATGGGTAGTAGCTTGAATTTAATTCTAAAATTTATCAGATATTAAAAATTAATGCCAAGTGATTATAAACATTGGTCATGCAAACTTTTTTTCTGAACACTTAAGAAATACTCTGAAAGTAATTTTAAGAATTTAATGATTTTAAAGTTCTTGTGATTTAAAAAAAAATGCCCCCGCTCTGTTGTATGTCTTCTGCCATTGTGTGGTGGGGACATTGCCTCCCTCCTCTAATGAAGTGCATTAGTCAAGAGCTCAGTGACCTCTGACAAGGCTCAGTGTGGGATTATAGCCTGACAGGAGGCAGCTGGAAGAAATACTTGACAATTCACACTTAAAGTAATCCCTGAAAATTGCATGGCAGTTATGAGGAAGTAACAGTTTGGCTCCCTTGTGAAAAAGACTAATAAAAGATATTTCAAGTAGAGTTTTGGGACACTAACTATAGTTTCTGAATTAAAGCAAAATTATCAGGTTCTTTAAGCACCAGTCAATAGGGAACAATTTTCATGAATAGATTCAATCTATGGCCCTATTTCAAGCAGCTACCACTTTAGTCCATTGATAGAAACCTCATTTAGCCAATGGATTGTTTATAATTGACTAACTTCTTTAACAGAGTTTTATCACATCTCACATGTAAAAACATTTCAGTGAGGGCTCACAGGGAATAATAGTTGTAATCATAAACATAAAATGGTCATTTTCTGTAAAAATTATGGCAAACATCAATAATACAAACATATAATAATATGTTTGATGTATTTTTCAACATTGCTATTTTTCTAAATGTGTGCTTTTTCAAATAATAACTGCTCTGCTATAATCTTTCTAAAAATTTCTACTTAATAGGAAAATATTTTGTAAAATATTTTTTTGTAAAATATTTTCTAAAAACTTTCCACTTAATAGGAAAATATTTTGTAAAAATAACTTGCAATGATTATGTATTTAGTAAGGTGTTTGAAATCATATAAAATTTTCATAGCAATGCATATAATTAAAATATTAAAAATTACATTAAAATATAGAGTAATCTGTTCTTCTACATAACTTCTTCCCCTAAGTCTCAAAGCATCAGATGTTTCATTTTGATATCTGCTGCTATTCATTTACAGTTGTGACTAAAACCCATTCCACAGAGAAATGTAAACATCAGAGTGGAATTTCCTTGGAAAATTTACTTTGTTATCTAACTTCGAATTTTTGTTATGCATGATATCTATTGATTGCTTTATATCTAGTAGGTATTCAATAAATATGTGATGGATTAAATTGAAATAACATCAGCATAAGTTAGAAGCATACCTTATATTGTTACTAGAAATTCTCATAATTGTTCAACATTTCTATGCAAAAAGTTTTCCTGGATCCTTCAACAAATATTGTTTGATATCCATTTATGTGACAACTACTCTGCTAAAGGAAGAGTTCTATTTTTTAAAAAAAAATCTATACAACTTTTTCACTTTCTGCTGAACTTATGGTTTAACCTCTATATTTACTCATTATGTCTATAGACCATTTTAAGAAAAACTGAGTCAATAAACCTTTAGTTATCCAGAGTAATCCGTGGTTATTTGTAGCATTCTTTGTTCAGAGATAGGGTGACTCATTTTCCAAACAAAAAAAATATATCATGTTCCTAATTCTCCACCTAGTAATAATAGTTTTACTACCTGTAAGCCAGTATCTAATTTATGCATTTACTTTCAACCTTTGTATTCTCAGAGTTCATCAGAGAACTCTTATTATGACCCTTATGAACGATTTATAAGAACTTAGGCTAAATGTTCAAAAACTTGTTTGCATGTTTTATGGTGTGAAGCTGGCTAAAGTAAAGGAAGGAAGTAGAACATCAGCTCAGTCATGGCTGGTGGGAGAACTCCTGATTCCTTTCTCAAATAACTAACTTTAGGATGCTCTAACTGCCTGAATGTAGAGGGAATTTAGGTTCCAGAAGTAATGGCATCCATAGGAATGACTGTGCAGCAGCTGTGAGATAATATAGCAGGTTGAAGGGTCTCCTGGGTCTCCTATGACATGTATATTAAGAGTTACTGATTTAGACCATGTGTTGCTTAGCTAAGAGAACTACTTGTTAGGTGATCAAATTCAGTCATTATCTTTAGTTTAATGTTTATCAAGGGGATGAAGAAATCTTGTTGAATTCAGTATTTCACTTCCCCATTCTTAGATATTCTAGAAGAATATCTGTTCTTTGTTTATTGATTTGTATTTATAAGAAACTTTTGAAAAACAGTATTATGTCTACAAAGGATTCAAAAGATAATGTATGGTGTATCATGATCTTTCTAGTTTCAAAAATTGCTTTAGGTGATTTGTTCTCATTTTGACATATTTTTAAAAAGGACTTGATATTTTTACCATTCTTGAAGAAATTTCCAGCCTGTCACTATGTGAGTTAAGAATGATGGCCTTACATAGTTGGACCCTTATAGCTGATCACAAGGTATTCAGTTCTTTCAAGGTTTGCATACTTTTCTGAATAGTAAAATTGAGATTAAAAAAACCTTTTAATTCAAATGACTGTAAAAATTAAGTGAGCAAGCAGAATTACATGTTCTTCTTAAATTCAAAAGTCCTCAAAATAATTTAAAATGTCAAACTGTTTTACTTCTTTCTTTCACTCACCTATCCATTTGCAGATATTTGTGATACAATTAAAACCACACTACCTAGCTTGTATTTAACTTTGTATTCAGAAAAAAATGAGATATGATGTATCCAAAAAGTATATGATATATCCAAAGTATATTTTCTATGATTCTGAATCCTTAAAATAAGTCCTTTAAATTTTATGGCTGCAAACAAACTGGCTCATACCTCTTCGTAGTATTTCCTCTGTAATGGTAGATATAACTGAATATAATAGTGAGAACCCACAGAAATTTCTTTTTTCTACAATAGAAGCTTTGTGTGAAGTTGATGGTTGCTTATAATTTTTAGGTAATAAAACACAAAGAAACTTTTAAAAATATGGAGATACATTAAATATAGAGTAAATGGACATCTAAAAACTGCTCAAAATAAATGTTACACATGATCTTTAGTCACTGTTTTATAGCCCTTTATATTCTTTTCCTGACTTCACTTTCTAATTGTTTTCCACCTGTGATTTCTTTCTTTTATTGTGTATAATGTCAATAGAAACATGAACTCTGGTTTAGGAAAACTAAGTTTTACACTTTGTTTTAAATGAAAGTTGTTTTCCCTTTAGATGTAAAAAATCCAGTGGTTCAATTGGTCAGGTGTTAGTGTATTTCTTCCAAAATGTACTCCAAAGGTTAGGGTTGAGGATATTTTCTTTAAACTCTTGCCATAGAATATCTGAGGAAGTAGAATTGTCTGGGGAGCACATTTGACTTCACTTGGAACCAGCCAAGTTTTTTTTTTTTTCTCAATATGGCTTTTACAAAATTTATGACACTCAGCCTAGCAAGATCATAACCAGTAGCTCTTATTTATAAATAGAATTGACTGTTTGATACTGTGCTTTTATAAAAATATATTTGTTTCCTATTATTTATCATATGTTCTGTGCTGATATTTTTTGTGTTGTCCATTCTCCATTTGATGAGACTGATGTTCAAGCTAGGACTGTATGGAACATTCGCCTGTTTTCTTTAAACTCACATTTATCATGTATGCACACCTGAGGAATGAATCATTCACTTATGTATCTCCTGTAGAACTAAACAAAAAAAGAATTCTGTAATCTTCTAGATAATTATGCCTCAATATTATATATTAGAAACACCTTTTTTCCTATGTAGTGTCACATCTAATGCAAGCATGGAATAATGCTTAAAATGCTTGTAGAATGGTTAAATGTTCAACAGAAGCCTAGAGACTTGTGAGCAATGATGACTTATAAAGTCTCTGTCCTCTCAAACCTACCAGCTTTCCATAATATCACGTTACTGTTTTTCTCAGGTAATTGTCTTCCAATCCTTCCTATTCCTACTGTGACTCTCTAAAGCACTCATTCATCTCTTTAAGGAGTGTTTGTGTCATTTGATGAAATGGCCAACTGTTCACTATCACACAGATTATATATCAACTCTGTCATCCAATTTGAAGCTTGACCAATCTGATAAAATTACAATTTATTCAAAATTTCTTGTAAGCCATTTAATTTGGGCATTAAGTGGTAAAAAGGATCCATAAAAGTTTAAGAGATGATGAGCAGGATAATGAGCAGTTTATCTAAAGGACATTCATCAGGGCACAAGAATAGAACAAAGGAAAGGAAGAGTCAAGGGATTGGTAAAAACAAAAAAGCAAGTGGGGCTCAGGGAAGATGGGAAGAAAAGTTAGAAAAGTAGAGGAAATAGGTGAGACAAGTGGGATGGAATCTGAGGGAAGCATTTTCACACTTTCTAACCACACAGAACACTCAATAAATGTTAAACAAATTACCAAATGTTCTCTTTAGGAGTATCAGATATCTCAGAGGTCAAGTTGGTTAAAGACTTACAATAACTGAAGGCAATTATGAGGTCACTGGTGACTACTCTGAAAGCAAACATAACGGATTTGTGGGGGCAGAAGTCATATTTTAGAATAATGAAGAGTAAAGCTGAGAAAGTGTTTATTATGAATACAAACAGCTCTTATAAGAAGTTTAGTCAGAAAGAATCATTCTATTCAAGAAGTATTTATTGATCATCTATTTTTGTGATGGATTTTGTTCCCCAGTGGAACTTAGAGTCCAGTGGAGAAAACAAACCTTTAACAGGTAAGCTGAATATTAAGGCAGACTAAGTGCAAGATGATGTGACCAATGGAGTGGACTTAGTTATAATCAAGGAAGATCTTTCTCATGAGAGACAAGTAAGATGAGACAGGGAATGAGTGAAAGTTAGGCATAGATTGGTAAGGGAGTACCAGAAAAAGAATATTATTAGCTATATAACTGAAACTTTATGCCTATAGAATTGAGCCTACGATTATTTACACTTTAAATTATTTTAAGAGGATAGTTTTTGTTGCGTTCTTAACAAAATAATGGTTAAAGAATAAAGATAAGGGATTAGGCCCCAACTTCCTTAATAAAACTCCTGTGGTGCAAGAATTCAAATCAAGAATCAATAAATGGGATGGACTCAAACTAAAAAGTTTCTTCTCAACAAAAGAAACAATCTGTGAAGTGAATAGAGAGCCTACATCTTTGAAGCAAATCTTTACCCCTCACACATCAGATAGAGCTCTATCTCTAGGGTATATAAAGAACTCAAAAAGCTAAACACCAAAAAAAAACAAATAACCCAATCAGTAAATGGGCCAACAACTTGAAGAGACATTTCTCAGAAGATGATGTGCAATCAATCAACAAATACATGAAAAAATGTTCATCATCACTAGCATTTAGAGAAATGCAAATCAAAACTACTTTAAGATTTCATCTCACTCCAGTCAGAATGGCAGCTATTATGAAGACAAACAACAATAAGTATTGGTGAGATGTGGGGGAAAAGGTACACTCATACACTGCTGGTGGGACTGCAAATTGGTGCAACCAATCTAAAAAGCAGTATGGAGATTTTATGGAAAATGGGGAACGGAACCACCATTTGACCCAGCTATTCCTCTCCTTGGTCTATACCCAAAGGACTTAAAAACAGCATACTACAGGGACACAGTCACATCAATGTTTATAACAGCAAATTCACAATAGCTAAACTGTGGAACCAACCTAGATACCCTTCAATAGATGAATAGATTAAAAAAATGTGACATATATACACAATGGAATATTACTCAGCAATAAAAGAGAATAAAATCAGGGCACTTGCAGGTAAATGGATGGACTTGGAGAAGATAATGCTAAATGAATTTAGCCAATTCCCCAAAACAAGATGCAGAATATTTTCTCTGATATAAGGAAGCTGATTAATAGTGGGATAGGGATAAGGAGCATGGGAGGAGTAGAGGAGCTCTAGATAGGGTGGAGGGGTTGGAGGAGAAAGGAGGGGGTATGAGGTTATTAATGATGGTGGAATGTGAAGATCATTATTATCCAAAATATTGGTATGAAGTCACAAATTGGTATGAATATACTATGTATACAATCAGAGTTATGAAAAATTGTGCTCTATATGTATAATAAGAATTATAATGCATTCTTCTGTCATATATAAATAAAAAAGAATAAGGATAAGATAATATTACTAATTGAAGAATATAAAATGAGACAGAGCCAAGAGATAGCAAAGAGCTTTTAAATTTTAAAATATATAACATCCATGAAAGTTAGACATTACTTTCATGTACTTATCACTTCATTTAACAAATAAAACATTACAATAATTTCAAAGCCTTCTGTGTTCCTCTCTCTGTGAATCCTTTCTACTTCCCATCAATATATACACTGATCTATCTATCTATCTATATATTTGGTCTGTATTCACAGAATATATAAACATCTATATATATGTTATTATATATTATAATATATATATATATATATAATATATATTCCACATATAACTAACAATATGAATTTGGTCTATATCATTTACTTCTATGGCCTTATGTTATTAAGTGTGTATCTCCTTGACTCATATATTTTTTAATTTTATTAGTTCTTGGATTCTATGTAAACAGGCTCATCAGACATATATTATTTTATGAGTTTTTTTCACTTAACATGATATTTTGATAGTCATCATTTTGATTCTTATAGCTAAGGTAAATTAATTTTTATTATTGTATACTTGTCTGATGTAAAAGATATTACAATTTATTTCTCTATCTATTAGACATTTGGATCATTTCCAGAATTTTGCTTTACCAACAAACTTTACTAAACATTCTTATATGTCACCTCTTGCACAAGTGTGAAAAGGTTTTTCTGAGTATTTACCTAGGATTAGAATTTGTAGTCATTGGATATGAATGTGTTTAGTATTGCCATATAATTTCAAATTATGTTTGAAGATTACTAGTTTTTAAGGACTTTAAAGTATTTGGTATTGCCAAAATAGAGGGATGGGAATGACAGGTTACAAAAGATAAAATCAAAGAAGAGTTTATTAGTTCGTGTGTGTGTGTGTTTGTGTGTATGTGGGCCTATGTGTATGTGTCAGTTTGTGTGTTTTCAGTACAGAGAACATGCATATTTATGGGAGTAAACTAGTGAAGAGAAAGATTCTGAAGATAAAAGTGCATGACAGAGTAATTAATGACACAAGTTCCCAAGGGAGTAGAGAGAATGTGGTTTGAAGATTGGAGATGAGAGGAAAATACTTGAAGCCCAGCGACATCAAGTGAATAGAGAACAAGCTTAAAGAGGGAGAATCAAGAATTAGAAGGTCTTCCAGTTATGCTGCCTGGACATTTCTTTGAATTGGTTGAAACTGGCTTTAAAAAAAATAGCACTGTAATGTAAAAGTGAATGCATTATTCCTTCATGATTTAAAACAAATATGTTTCAAATATAATAAGAGGACTTTATAGTTTTTTTTCCATGTTTCTATTCAAATCAACAGGGAAATGGGTGCAAGTTCATGAGGACAATATTTATACATCAAGGTTTTTGTCTTTGAGCAATCCTTTGAAAAATATTTCTTGAAAATTATGCTAAGTCACAATTTTTCACAGGCATTAGGATAGCTTAATTCACTTTTGTAGTAAGGATCGTTGTCTGGTTGAATATTCTCTTTTTTAATATTATTGCTTTTATCCTAACAAAGATCAGGGAGTTGCGTCTTGACTGTTACATGGAGCATCATCAACACAGGACCATGCTGATAAAAATTCAAGCACTTGAGATGTGTCCATGGACAGCTACTTAATATCACTTGAAATGACTATGTGAATTAATCAACTGAGCTTGATGGATTTTCAATTTGGGCATAAATCTATATTTTTTGGATATATCTGAAATATTTGTATTATCTTTCCAAACAACTTTTAATTCATTCAAATACTGAGACTTTTAAGGAAAGTCAACTTTCCCAAGTTGGAATACAAATTTCAGGATTCTACTTTTTGCCTCATAAAATGACTTTAGGAGGTTCATTTTAAAAATGTGCTGATAGGTAAAAATTCATCAAATGCAGGATAAATGCTTCCAGACTTCTATTGCTATTTCTATCTAGGCTGGACAAGCCTATCTATGATCTTATTGTTATTCCATTCTGACTAATTTTCTTTATATTTAATGACTCTTTTACATGTCTTCTTTGTGTTTTACAAATATTATTCATCTGCTTATTTTGTCACTGAGATTTGTTCTTTACTCTTTAATATCCATGAGGATAATTGTATCGAAAATGCTTCCTGTTTCCCTCCCCACAAAGTCAATTCTTATGCATTGTTCTTTTTGCTATTCAAGGTCAAAACAGCCCAAATCCTGCAGCCATGATGGCTTTAACTTTAGTGAAAAGTAGGTAGCTATCCGTTCCAGAAACCCTGTATAATTTATATGGTGTGGGCAATATCTTTAGCACTCTGCATGAAAAAGGTTTCAAGTAAAATCTTGCTGGTCTTCCACTCTAATGTAACACCTTTATATCTCACATGAGGTCATCAAAATCATATGTGCATTTATTTCTTTGCACAAATGGCGATGTGAGTAACATATTGAAACTTAACATGATTTTTCCATTGCTGCTAAGGTCACAAACAACTTTAACTCAGCTGGAAAGATAACACTTTATTTCTTAAACACTTTTAAGGGTAAGAGTTTCCACTTTCTTTATAACCCAAGTCACATCAGAAAAGATTTGCGATTACTATTTGTAAGAGAGTGTTTGACTTCTGGTCCAAACTCCTGATTTTTATACACATTTGGTTTCAACATCTATGCTGTCCTTTACTCCCGATGGGGTACAAATAGCCACAGTACAATATGAAATAATATTTTTAAACTTTATTCCTACTGCATATATATGCTTGAAAATAGAAGTTATGTAAGAAAAATAGAAGTTATGGGAAATACATCTGTCCAGATTTATAACAGAATTTGGAAAAGATCCTGGTGTAAACTGAAAAGTTATAAACTGGCCTCCCAAACTAGCTGCTGATAACCTGCTTCATCTGTCTTATGTCTGAGAGCAAAACCTCACTTAGGGATGGGCCAACCTTTCCAACTCAGAAGTCAACATGAGAAGAACCAGTGACAGTGTAGGTGGGAGATGATTTATGTACCTTTTTGACTCCCCTTACAATCATCAGACACTCATGGAAATATTTCAGTGATCTTTTTGTTCTATTTATGCACAATGTTGTCGAATTTTGTTTGCAGAATAATATCTGGTCTAAGAGATTGGTTAATGTTTTTTTTTACAATGACAAGCATAAATAATTTTCAAAGTATGTTCTCAGTCATTTTATCTCAGCTACAAGATTACTGAAAATTAAGCAGATTAAATGATTGTCCCATTTTCCTGTTTTTTCTTTTAAACTGAAGCTAGAAGTATTTAAAATAATCTTCTCAAAGTCACACGTTTAATAGTCAAGTGCAATTCTAGATTCCTCTCTCTTTACCCAGTGCTCTCTTTACTGTGTACACAATATAAATTGAAATAAGAAGCATTCATTTTTTTCACATTACGAATCTTATGCTGGCATTTAGTGTTTAATGTCTTTCATGCTTAGACAAACTAGCTTTACCCAATTCTCAACTACACAAAAGCCTCTTTATCTGTTAGTATAAATCAATTAACCTCCTTTACTTTCTGCTGAGAGTTACAAACTTCAAATGAATAGCCCATTAACTTTGACAGTGTGCCCAGAATACGATCAACAATAAAAACAAGCATCTATGTGATGTGCAGAATGCACTACTTTCTATCAAGTTTTCTTATATATCCTTAAAAAGGGCCAACAGGGATGAGTTTTGATGTTTAATTTAGTAGCAAAGTTTTGGTGATAGAAAAACCGTCATGGGTGATTCCTTTGCAAAAACTATTTTCATTTCACATAGTTTTCAACTAGTCTCCTCCTAACAGGAAGGTACAAGAATTTCAGCATTCTGTGTGCCAAACAAGTGCATGTTCAGAGGGAAGTATACAATGGGGAAATGAGCCAAAAATGCAATTTATATACCACTTAGCCAATGATTTATGAAGCTTTCTTTCCCTAGGAGAAAGTAAAACTATTTTATTTATTTCATTGAACAAAAGAGGTCACATAAAGTCATCTGAAACATAACTAAAATCCAAGAATATGGAAAAATCAGCATTGGAGTCAGTTTTTTCACTGTGACCAAGAGACCCGACAAGAACAATTTTAGAGAAGGGAAAGTTTACTTGGTGCTCCTGGTTTCAGATATCTACGGCTAATTTCTTTGCTTTGTGCTTAAGGTGAGGCAGAACATCATGACAGAGTAGTGTGGAGGAGGAAAGCAGCTCAGGACGTCACAATGAGGAAACAAAGAGAGAGCTCCACTCACGAAGGACAAGATATATACCCCAAAGGCACACCCCCAGTGATCTGTCACCTCCAGCCACACCCTACGTGCCTAGAGTTATCACCCAGTTAATCCCTAACAGTGAATTAACACACGGATTGATGAAGGTGTCATGACTCAATCATTTCACCACTAAACTATCTTTCATTGTCTTACACTGGAGATTTGGGTGGACACCTCATATTTAAACCTTAACAACAGGTACAGTGGAAATAAGTTTGCTGGTTTGAGAAGATAACATCCTTGTAGCTTTGTTATTCCTTCCTTCTTCCCTTTCTTCCTCCCTTTCCACCTTCTTCCTTCCTCTCTTGATGATGAAATTCTCATTTTCAAATGAAACCTGTGATAGCTTTAAAAAAAAAAAGTTCAGAACATGTTATATAAATAACTGTTACATAGTCGCCATTTTTTCATCTGCTTTGGGTTACAGTGATGACTTACCAGGACATATCACCTTCTCTGTAATATGGTCCTCTAAACATACCAGGGTCACAACTCTGACCACAGGCAATTCACCCTGGTCTACACCCTGCTCAACCAGACAAGTCTCTGTAACAGACCCTGTTAAACCAAACAACTGCTTGGCTATTGTGGCGATAAGGAGATAAGGAATGCTGTGAAAGTGTCCACCTGCTTGCCCTTAACTTCCAAAACTCTCTTTAAAGTTTGGTAACAAGCAGTTCATTGACTGGCTCTGACCAAGCCACAGTCATTCCTTTTCTGGCTTTTACCAGTAAGTAATTTTCTTTCTGGATTTCTCTCTTCTATAGTTTGCCTCTAATAAAATTTCCCCATACAATCCAGATGATCTTTTCAGAATGGAAATAATGGCACATTCTCTGGCTTAAAATCCTTCATGGCGAATATGACACACTGATTACCTTCATTGGATCACCACACATTGTATACATGTATTAAAGTGTCACACTGCTCTCCAAAATATGTACAATTATTATGTATCAATTAGAAGTAAAAACATCTAAAAATTTAAAGTGCTGCATCAAACAGTTTGTCTTAGGAGTCCA
Organism: Marmota monax; assembly: GCF_021218885.2. NCBI lineage: Eukaryota > Metazoa > Chordata > Mammalia > Rodentia > Sciuridae > Marmota > Marmota monax. The sequence continues at coordinate 13,871,495 of NW_026694491.1, read as the reverse complement.
GAATAGGCAAATATATGAAGGTAAGAAAGTAGGTAAAGGAGTGCCCAAGGTAGGGGCATGGTGAGGGGCGGATAAGCAGAAGGGGGAGACTTTGGGAAAGACTGCTGTCAGTTATGGAGTTTCTCTTTTAGGTGATGAAAATCCTTTAAAATTAATTATGATGGCTCTATAACAGTGACCACATTAAACACCTCTGGATTGTATATTTTAAATCAACGAGTTTTATGATTTATGGATTATACTCAATAAAACTGTTTATTTTAAAAAACATTGAGAATGGATTTTTCTCAATGTGTTCTGTCTTCAAACTAATTTGAGAGAACATTTATATTAATATATTATGTACAGCATCAACAGTGCAAAAAAAAAGTAACTTGTACACATTCACACTATGCATCACTTTGAGTTCATGAAAAGACCATAAAAAGACACAGTGTATTTTTGTTATAGTCTTAAGATTCGTGTTTGACATTCAAACTACAGTGCCTTTCACAGAAGAAGATTCCTGTGGTATCATTTGTGAGTCTCATGACAAGTATTTGTTGAGTAAAGAACCAGAAGCAGCCAAATAGTTGTGGTAGTCATGGTTGCTGTCCATCTGACACCCTGCTTTTTCTGAGTAGCAATGCTACTATGTAGCTGTGTGCCCAGAAGAGCAAATGTAGATTTGCCTTAAGCAATCATGACAACCCGCCCCCTGCCGCTACCACCCCTCCTGCTTGTGAGGGGATTTGGTGAAAGATCTTACCAGTTGTCAAAAGAGATGCAAAAAGAGCAAAAAGTTCCTGTCTTTGAACACGACTTCATGAAGACACAGTATGTAGAGAAAATAGTTTAAGAACTACAGAGAGACTGCCTAGGAAGCCTGGATCTACTTCCCAGTTCTATGAGACAATTAAGTATTTTCTTGAATAGAATGGTGATTTTCAAACGTTAATGTGTGTCTGAATCATTTGGGAAATTTTATTAAGTTTATGATAATAATTCAGTACTTCTATAATCACAGGTGAGGTTCATGCTTCTGATCCACAGTTCATACTTTTGGTAGCAAAGGTTAGGCCTCATGTTTGTTAAGGTTTGTATTACTTATGTCTGAAAGCTTGTTAAATGATATATTATGCACATTAAATCTGCATTGATTGAGAAATTGATTGCTCTTGATCTCCATATTCATTAGTTGTATTAGTATATATAAATTAGATAATTGATTTGAGTTATTTGAAACAGAAAAGAAGGTCATATTGTTGTATCTTATCATAAACTCTGCTTTTATTTGTAGAGGTAATCAAATGACTAGAGGTTGCATTTTGTGATAGCATTGAAAATTGTATTAAGTAGCAACTGCTGTTGAAATTTTAGCCTTATATTTACATTTGATGAAGATATAACTTTTTCACTACAAATTTTTAAAATTGATAACTACTGGAAGCATTTTTGTGGGCTCACAAAGACAAATTAACTATTAAAGATGTTCATTTGGCAATCTAATTTAATTAAAAGAAAGTTTGCTTTGGAGCTCAGAAGGTAATTCAGTGGTAGAGAACATGTTCAGCATGTATGAGGCTGTGGGTTTGATTCCCAGCAACACACACACATTTTCTCAATTAAATCAACTGTTTACGCAGATACATAAACCAAAAAAAAAAAATTATTACAGTAAATATTTTGAATGTTTAGAGATATGTCAATGTAAACTGAAACACATCTGAGCAGGGACAAGAGAATCAAAATAGTGCAGAATGAAAGATGCCACTCTAAAAAAAAAGAATGTAAATCCAAGTTTTCGGAATCGGGCCTTTCACTTCACATAGTACAGGCATTGCTTCTCTGTAACAACACAATGGTTATAAATATACTGTTGGGGAAAATGAACATAGTGAACAAATTGTAATCAGTACTAAAATTTACCTGATAAAATATATCTGTTGCCTCAAAGATGAAAACATGTTTGAGTTTCATGGTAAACATAAGATTGCCTCTTCCGATGATTGCCTGTTACTTACAGGAATTGAATATTCTTCAGAGATGCTGCGATTATTGCTGTTGGTTCACTATTATTTATCTAATGCATCCAAAATATGTTTTGAATAATGAAAGTAACTGTTGCAAAGAAATCTAATTTCATCACACTCCTTTTTCATATTTTCCCAATCAAAATAAACATTATGTTAAAATCAAAAGTTCATTCTTCTCTGAGAATGAGTAACTAGCTGGATTAGCAGCCAACCCAGATACAAGGCTAACTGATAGTTCAGCAATCCAGGAACATGCTGTTGACTTTGGCCATTCCTTAGGAATGTTTATCCAAATATTCAGGGTGGAGCTGACTTCAGCTTTTCTTTCTGCTAGCCTGATGTTTAAAATAAAATCTTCTTTTGCAAATCTCCTTCCTACAAGTGATTATTCTCTGGTAAAATTATAAGAAAAGTAGTTTTAAAATCTCATGAATTTTCATAGACCCTTAATCAACTCTATTTCTATAAAAATTCAGAGCTTGGTTTAACGGATGAAGAAAGGGATGGTTATCTACACTGCCACTTTGTAGGCAAGTAATTATTACAGGCAAGTTTATGTTTCCCAGGTACTGTGGATTCAACATCATTTCCCTCTTCTCTGCATCTTAGAACTGCCTCAAATATCTAATTATATGTTAATTAAGTACCATCAATTTATAAACAGAAAAATTTACTACCATGTTTCCTGCCTGGTGATACCTATGCTCTTTGGGTTATATGATTTGTTTGTGTGTTTTATATGCATTATTTGTATCAAATATTTTTATATTCTATAGAGATACTAGCTTATAGACTGAATCATCTGTGATTAAGAAATATAGATGAACATAAATATCTTAATTTTTGCAGTATTGGAAATTTCATGTTAGGTATGTTCTCTACCCTGAGCTATATCCCAGACTTTATTTATTTCTTTAATAAACAATTTTAATCATTTATCCTCCCAAGAGACTGCTAAAGAAAATGTTCAAGGAAAAGTTTCATTCATAACAAATATTGTGTATAGATGGTGCCAACCACCAACTTATTGAATACTAAAATGGTTGATTAACAGATGAGAACAGGTCGTTCTAATTTGAAAGCTTTTAGATATATTACATAAAACTGGTGTGCTGTGATTTGGCCAAATGGAGCAGGTAAAGGTTTTCAAACCAAACTAGACATATTGGTTCACATTGGCATATCTAATGCTGAATTACCCTTGTTTCTTCCTTGTAGAATTTTTAAAAAGAGAAAAAAAAAGATTACAGCTGTGAAAATGGTAGAATCAAAAATACTAATAGCATAACTAAATACATAGATATTAGATAACTTTATAACTTTTTTCAAACTTCCTATGCACTTAAAATTCTAGGCTTTGGCCTGGGGCTGTGGCTCAGTTTAGAGTGCTCAGCTAGCATATGTGAGGCACTGGGTTGGATCCCCAGCACCACATAAAAATAAATAAATAAAATAAAGCTTTGTGTCCAACTACAACTAAAACAAATATTAAAAGAAAAAAAAAAACCTCCAAGCTTTATTTCTCTGAAAGGCATTTAGTGTTCAGTGTTCTGTAATAAAGTACTTTTTAACATGGCAAAATGATAAAAAAGTATTGCAACATAGCATTGAACATCTAGAAAATATAGGAATAATTGTTCTGTGCATTTGTCTTGTTTTCAAAATCTTCAGACAAAATTTTACTTACTGTTAGATCTTTGTTTATTTTTTGTGGTGAAAGAGCAAGTGAACAAATCAATGGATATTTATTTTAAGTTTATGAAGATGCCATGGGCCATTGTTATACTCTAGATTATTATGGCTACTGCAGAAAAATAAAATTATATGATGCTGCTTTCTGTTTTAAAGAAAATCAATAAAAAGCAATTTTATTTGAGCTATAATTTTCAAAATTATAACCAACTGGTTTAGATTCACTGTACAACTAATTCAGTGATGAGCAAAATATGATCGTTAGGATAGCTTTACCAGCTATCGTTAGGATAGCTTTTTTTTTTTTAAGTTGATAAAATAAAACAAGTTTAGTCATCACAGATAGTTTATATATATATTTGTTTTTTTATATTTCAGGTATACATAATAATTTAAGAACTTCACTGTGTCCCATTTTGTATAATAATATTTTCTGGAATAATGGACTATAATACTGTGTGTTGCTTATAGAGAATTGGCTCTAATAATAATACTTATCACACACCAAGTTCTTGCTAGGGACCAGATACTATGCCAAACACTTGACATAAATCTCTTATTTGATCAAGCTAATACCCCTGAAAGGTAGATGCTGTGTTTCTTTCTGTGTTAAAGATCTAGAAACTGAAGTTTGAGTAATTGAATAACTTTCTCAGGGACAAGTCATTAACAAGTACTTATAATCAGATTTAAATCCAATCCGACTCCAAAGTATAGTTGGTTTCGTAAGTTCATTTTATCTTTTAATTTTTATTTTGTTTTATATTTTGGTACCAGGGATGGCATCCAGGCGTGCTTAACCACTGAGCGACAACCTTAGCCCTTTTTATTTTTATTTTGAGACAGGGTATTGCTAAATTGCTTAGGACCTCAGGAAGTTGCTGAGGCTGGCTTTGAACCTGTGATCCTCCTGCCTTAGCCTCTGGAGTCACTGAGATTACACTTGTGCACCACCACATCTAGTTTGTTCTTTATCTTTTTATATAAATCGTTGACCCAGTTTTTGAGGCTCTGGCCAGATGCTGGTCTGGTCCCTTTATTGAATAGCTGAACAACTTGGTCTTAGACTTAGGTCCATTCTGAAACCATTTTCCTTTTCAGGCTCTCACACTAGGCTTCTATGGACCAGCCCTAGTCATCCTCTGGCCAAATATCAAGTAACTAATGGCAGCCCCTTTGCCCTGAAGCACCAGAAATTCAAATTAGCACAGTTACAAGGAGCTCAGGAAACCAAGTCAATCCCACCTAGCTTCCCACACATCTGTTGCTCCCCCAGCTCCAACTTGCTGTTATAGTTTCCCAGGGAGCAGACCTTGTTGCCCCTGTCTTCCCTGCCTGGCAGTTTGAGTTATAAATCACAAAGAATTCTGCCTTTCATCTATCTGATTGTCATTGGATTGTGTCTTGCTGTTATCACAACAATCTTAAATCTTACAAAACACAGAGTCTACTCCCTTTACCTTGGAACTTTCCACCGTCCTGAGAGTGTATGGCAAAGGCATTTAAACAGCTATTTATCAGCTTAGATGGGTTACTATTATGAAAACTAGACCAGGGCTTCAGATTATAAGGCAACTATTCCTCTTTTGCATACATACTAAGTTTGTCTTGATTCTTATTAGATCGAATTGTTTACAAGCATTTCTCTAAGCACTTTTCTCCCATGTGACAATATAGATTATATTTAAGATTACATTAAATTCAATAGGGCAAAAAGGAGGTTGTAAAATAAATTTACCTCAGCAACAGGATAACTGTTAGCTCCCCTAGCAGAGATACCTCTGGTGTAGCCAGGTCCACAGGGACCTTGATGATGTCTTACCAGATCCTTATTGTTGTCCCTTGATGGAAGTGGTAATATCTCAGTTTTGTGGAAGGAGCCTTAAGTCTATACGTACCCTGATGTTGGGCTGTGGAGCCATACCTTGGTGAATAAGGAACCCCAGCCCAGGGAGCGCCTCTCCACTAGGGGATGGGGTGGGCCTCTCTGCACAGGGTGCTGGGACAGGCCTCTCTCTGAGTTGTAGTGCCTTGCAGAGCTTGAGATGAGTACCTTTACTGGGTAAACATTAATTTTTTGAAAAGTAAAAAATAGAAAATGCAGAACAGCAGATGATGAACTTTGCCATGAGTGTCAATGGTTTTGTGAAGCTGCCAGTATCAAAGTAAAGCTCTCTTTGCCTTTGTGAACTGTATCAATTATCCTAAAAAGACTAGCTGAATTAAAATCATAATGTTGTTACAAAAACGTAATATCTTTAGCTGGATCACTCTGGAGTTACTTCGTCTTTGTCATGTGGCTTCTTAAACTATGTGACCCCCTAAATAAAAGTGTGTGAATCATGAATGAGAAAGAAAGAATCATAATTCATTTCAGGGGTCATCAAAATATGTTTCATGGACCAAATCCAACTTTGGATGTAATATACAGATGTAAATACACAGATACATACATTCACTGAACTGTTGCTTAGGGTAGCATATACACCATAAGGACACAGCTCAGTAATTGGGACAGAGACTACCCATTGGGGCTATTTATTGCAAACACCTCATTTCCACATCTGGGGGGAAATTATCACTAATGTTCTTATCTCTGAAGTGTTCAAGTGCAAGGGACCTATTTGAAGTTATATTTATTTACTTAATATTTCACTGTATTGAATTATTTAGATGTTGTAATAATTCTTTTCCCATTCTATAAGTTTGTATAACAATTTATTATCATAAACCTTCCAGAAAGCATATCATTTAAAGCCTCTCTTTTTAAAAATTTATTTTACAACCTCCTTTTTGCCCTATTGAATTTAATGTAATCTTAAATATAATCTATATTGTCACATGGGAGAAAAGTGCTTAGAGAAATGCTTGTAAACAATTCAATCTAATAAGAATCAAGACAAACTTAGTATGTATGCAAAAGAGGAATAGTTGCCTTATAATCTGAAGCCCTGGTCTAGTTTTCATAATAGTAACCCATCTAAGCTGATAAATAGCTGTTTAAATGCCTTTGCCATACACTCTCAGGACGGTGGAAAGTTCCAAGGTAAAGGGAGTAGACTCTGTGTTTTGTAAGATTTAAGATTGTTGTGATAACAGCAAGACACACATGGGGTTGCCTCTCTCTTGTTTCTTCTACTAACAGCCAACTTCTTATGATCACCCTTTCACTAGTCATATAATCTAATACCTCTATATTCTCACATTCTACATCATAATCATCTTAGCCAACCCCCATCACTCCTTCTACCATTAGAAACTGTAAACCATTACACAAACCTATTGACTATATGGTAGAAGATAACTGAACTCATCATTTCTGATTATGGCAACAAAACTGTAAATGTAAAAATAGACGCTAAATGATCTATGGCTGCATGTTGGGTATATTGAGTGTTGTAATATTGATCTCCTCCTTAAAGGTGAGGTATTGCTAGCCTGTAGGGATACTATAAGATAATAGGGCAGAAACTGTAATACCTTAGATCTCCACTGCAAGAGAGGAAGACACATAGACATCATGAAAAATCAAGGGAGGAAAGTGCCCCAAACAAACCAAGATATTACAACAATAGAATCCATAGATAGTGCAGTAAATGAAATCCGGAGAAGGAGTTCAGAATATACATAACTAAAATGATCTGGGAATTAAATAATGACCTATGTGAGTAGGTCAAAAATCCATCACTCCAACAAAGAGATAATAGAACAAATACAGTTGATCATCGATCACACCAACAGAGATAAGAGATAAAATACAAGTTACAAGAGATTACTTCAATAAAGAGTTAGAAATTCTGAAAACAAACAAACAGAAATCCTTGAAATGAAAGAAACAATAAGGCAAATAAAAAACTCAACAGAAAGCATCACCAACAGACTAGATCACTTGGAAGACAGGACCTCAGACAATGAAGGCAAAATATAGAATCTTGAAAATAAAGTTGACCTCATAGTGAAAATGGTAAGAAACCTTGAAGAGAGTATTCAAGAATTATAGGATACCATCAAAAGACCAAATTTAATATTTATTGAGATAGAGGAAGTTTCAGAGATTCAAACCAAAGGAATACATAATCTTTTCAATGCAATAATATTAAAAAATTTCCCAAGCATGAAGAATGCATTGGAAAATCAAATACAAGAGACCAAATTACAAAAGATCTACACCAAGATACATTATAATGAAAATGCCTAGCATACAGAATAAGGATAGAATTTTAAAGGCCACAAGAGAGAAAAAAATCAGATTACACATAAGGGAAGACCAATTAAGATCTCAGCAAATTTTTCAGCCCAGACCCTCAAAGCTAGGAGATCCTGGAACAATATATACCAAGCTCTAAAAGATAATGAATTCTAAGCAAGAATCTTTTACCCAGCAAAATTAAGCTTCAGATTTGATGATGAAATAAAAACCTTCCATGACAAACAAAAGCTGAAAGAATTTATAGCAAGAAAGCCTGCACTACAGAACATTCTTGGCAAAATATTCCATGAGGAGTAAATGAAAAACAACAACAAAACCTGCAAAGAGAAGAACTACAATAAAGAAAAAGCCAACCAAAGGAGAAACCAAGTTAAGTTAAATACAAAAAATAAACAAAAATGACCAGAAATATAATCATGTCTCAATAATAACCCTGAATATTAATGGCCTAAACTCACCAATCAAAAGACATAGACTGGTAGATTGAATTAAAAGAAAAAGACCCAACAATATGCTGCCTTCAAAGACTCATCTCATAGAAAAATATGTCCACAGAATGAAGGTGAAAGGTTGGGATAAAATACACCATTCACATGGTCTGAGTAAACAAGCAGGGGTTTACATCTTCATATCAAATAAAGCAGACTTCAAGCCAAAGTTAATCAAAAGGGATAAATGGGCATTTCATACTGCTTAAAGGAAGCATACATAAACAAGACATAACAGTTATAAATATATATGCCTCAAACTATGGAGCATCTATCTTCATCAATCTAACTCTTCTCAAGTTCAAGAGTCAAATAGACCACAACACAATAATTCAGGGTGACTTCAAAACACCTCTTTCACCACTGGATAGATCTTCCAAACAAAAGCTAAACAAAGAAACTTAGAACTCAATAATACAATCAATAACTTAGACTTAAATGACATATATAGAATATATTATCCACCAATGAGCAAATACACTTTCTTCTCAGCAGTACATGGATCCTTCTATAATTAGACCATATGTTATGCCACAAAGCAACTTTTTAGTAAATACAAAAAAGTAGAGATACTATCCTTCATTCTATCAGACCACCATGAAATGAAATTAGAAATCAACCATAAAATAAAAAATAAAAGCTACTCCAACACCTGAAGACTAGATAATATACTACTGAATGAATAATAGATTGCAAAAGACATCAAGGAGGAGATTAAAAAAATTTTAGAGGGAAATGAGAACACTGATCCAACAGATGGAAATCTCTGGGACACCATGAAAGCAGTTCTAAGAGGAAACATCATTGCATGGGGTTTATTCCTTCAAAGAAGAAAAAGTCAAAAAATAAATGATTTAATATTACATCTCAAAGCCCTAGAAAAAGAAGAATGAATCAACCCCAAAAGCAGTAGAAGACAGGAGTTAATTAAAATCAGAGCTGAAACTGAGACAAAAGAAACAACTGAAAAAAAATTGACAAAACAAAAATTGGTTCTCTGAAAAAATAAACAAAATTGACAAACCATTAGCCATGCTAATGAAGAGAAAGAGAGAGAAAACTCAAATTACTAATATCCAAGATTAAAAAGAAAATATCACAACAGACACTACAGAAATACAGAAGATAACTAGAAATTATTTTGAAAATTTGTACTCAAATATAGAAAATATCAAAGGCATCAACAAATTTCTAGAGGCATATGATATGCCTAAGCTAAATCATGATGATATACTCAATTTAAACAGATCAATTTCAAGCAAGGAAATAGAAGATGTCATCAGAAGCCTACCAACCAAGAAAAGCCCAGGACCTGATGGATACACAGCTAAGTTCTACAATACCTTTAAAGAAGAACTAATATCAATATTATTCAATTTATTCCAGAAAACAGAAAAAGAGGGAGCACTTCCAATCTTATTCTGGGCCAATATCACCCTGATTCCAAAATCAGGCAAAGACACTTCAAGGAAAGTAAAATTTGGACCAAAATCTCTAATGAATATAGATGCAAAAATTCTCAATAAAATTCTGGCAAATTAAATACAAAAGCATATAAAAAAGATAGTGTACCATGATCAAGTAGGATTTATCCCAGGGAAGCAAGATTTGTTCAACATTTGGAAATCCATAAATGTAATTCATCACATCAATAGACTCAAACATAAAAATCATATGATCATCTCCATAGATGAAGAGTAAGTATTTGATAAATTATAACACCCTTTCATGTTCAAAACACTAGGGATTTCAGGAACATATCTCAATATTATAAAAGCTATCTATGCTAAGCCCCAGGCCAATATCATTCTAAATGGAGAAAAATTGAAAAGAAAAAAGAAAAAAATTCCCTCTAAAAACTGAAACAAGACAGGGATGCCCTCATTCACCACTTCTATTTAACATAGTTCTTGAAACTCTAGCCAGCGCAATGAGACAGACAAAAGAAATTAAAGGGATATGGATAAAAAAAGAACTCAAATTTATCACTATTTGCTGATGATATGATTCTACACTTAGAAGACTGAAAAAATTCCACCAGAAATCTTCTAGAACTAATGAATGAATTCAGCAAAGTAACAGGATATAAAATCAACACCCATAAATAAAAGTCATTTCTGTACATCAGTGACAAATTCTCAGAAAGAGAAACCAGGAAAACCACTTCATTGACAATAGCTAAAAAAAATAAAATAAAATACTTGGGAATCAACTTAACAAAAGAGGTGAAAGACCTCTACAATGATAACTACAGAATGCTAAAGAAAGAAATTAAAGAAAACTTTAGAAGATGGAAAGATCTCAACAAACATGACTTTAAAAAGAAATCTAGTTCATGAAGTTTTTAACAGTATTGGTCACATACTAACACCTGATAAATAATGGCTATTATTATGATTCATTAAAACAACCAGGAACAGACTGTTTCATAGTGGGATAGGGATGGGGAGCATGGGAAGAATAGACAAACTCTAGATAGGGCAAAGGGGTGGGATGGGTAGGAGGGAGGTAGCATGCATGAGGTTAGAAATGATGGTGGAATGAGATAGACATCATTTTCCAAAATACATGTGTGAAGACACAAATGGTGTGAATATACTTTATATACAATCAGAGATATAAAATATTGTGCTCTATATGTGTAATATGAATTGTAATGCTTTCTGCTGTCATATATAACAAATCAGAATAAAAAAAGAAGATGGAAAGATCTACCTTGTTCTTGGATAGGCAGAATTAATATTGTAAAAATGACCATACCATAAAAACTTCTATACAGATTCAATGCAATCCCAATCAAAATCCTAATGACATTCCTCATAGAAATAAAAAAAAAACATGAAATTTATCTGGAAAAATAGGAGAACCAGAATAGCCAAAGCAATCCTTAGTAAGAAGAGTGAAGCTGATGGCATTACTATTCCAGACTTTAAACTATACTTCAGAGCAAAAGTAACAATAACAGCCTGGCATTGGCACCAAAATAAACCTGTGTACCAATGTTACAGAATAGAGGACACAGAGACAACCCACATAATTACAGTTATCTCAATTAGACAAAGGCACCAAAAACATATATTGGAGAACAGATAGCCTCTTCAACAAATGGTGCTGGGAAAACTGGAAATCTATATGTAACAAAATGAAATTAAACCTCTCTCTTTCACCATGCACAAAACTCAACTCAAAGTGGATCAAAAACCTAGGAATTAAACCAGAGACCTTGGGCCTAATGGAAGAAAAAGTAGGCCCAAATCTCCATCATTTCGGATTAGGCCCCAACTTCCTTAATAAGACTCCTATAGCGCAAGAATTAAAACTAAGAATCAACAAATGGGATGGATTTAAACTAAAAAGCTTCTTATCAGCAAAAGAAACAATCAGTGAGGTGAACAGAGAGCCTACAGAATGGGAGCAAATCTTTACCACAAGCACATCAGATAGAACACAATCTCTAAGATATATAAAGCACTCAAAAACCATAAAACCAAAAAAACCAAAAAACAAATAACCCAATCAATAAATGGGCCAAGGAACTGAACAGACACTTCTCAGAAGAGTATATACAATCAATCAACAAATATATGAAAAAATATTCAACATCTCTAGCTATTATAGAAATGCAAATCAAAAGTACTCTAAGATTTTATCTCACTCCAGTCAGAATGGCAGCTATCAAGAATACAAAAAACAATAAGTTTTGGTGAGGATATGGGGAAAAAGGCACACTCATATATTACTGGTGGGACTGCAAATTGGTGCAGCTAATCTGGAAAGTATTATGGAGAGTCCTTAGAAAACTTGGAATGGAATCATCATTTGACCCAGCTATCCCACTCCTAAATTTATAACCAAAGGACTTAAAAACAGCCTACTACAGGGACACAGCCACATCAATGTTTATAGCAGCACAATTCACAATAGCTAAACTGTATAACCAACCCATATGCCCTTTAGTAGATGAATGGATAGGGGAAACTTTGGTATCTATACACAATGGAATATTACTCAGTAATAAAAGAGAATAAAATTATTGCATTTGCAAGCAAATGGATGGAGCTAGAGAATATAATGCTAAATGAATTTAGCCAATCCCAAAAAAACAAAGGCCGAATGTTTTCTTTGATATGAGGATGCTGACTCATAATGTCAATGTGTTGGGGGAGCATGGGAGAAATGGGGGAACTTTAGATAGGGCAAAGGGGTGGGGGGGTAAGGGAGGGGGCACGGGGGTAGGAAAGACAATGGAATGAGTTAGACATCATTACCCTAAGTACATGTATGAAGACACACACGCACACACACAAAAAAGGTGTTCATCTTTCACAGGCAGTAAGCTCTTGGCTGGGACCTGAAATGAATAACTCCTTTTCATGACAGGACATTAATAATAATAATAATAATAATAATAATAATAGTAAACACTAGCTATTGAATATTTACTGTGTGAAATCCTGCCCTTCTCTTTAACACAGACCCATTTTTTTTGGAAGACTTTTTGACTCCATGGACCAGGTTTTAGATCATTTTATTTCTAACCCCTTATAGCCCTGTAGTTTTCTTTGTACCTCAGCACTTACCTCACCGTGAGGATCTTACTGTCATTTTCCTCCTAAGCTGGTAGTAAGTGTCTTGGACTCAGGATCATGATTTATTCATCTTTATATCCCTAGGGTCTCTCAAAATGCCTGGCTCCTAATAGGCTCTGATACTATTAATACTTACAAAATAAGTGAATGAACATATACCTCAGGACATAGTGCAGTGGCTGGCCTCCTGAGGTCCTTAGAAACGGAAAGGAAAATCTGAATCTTGGTGTAATTGAGGCTCAGTTGTATGAAACGCTCATCATTGTGAATTATTCTAGCACAAATTATAAGCTTTAAAAATGCAATGTTCTGGAACTTATTGTATTGTAAGTTCTCTTAAATTTCACTCCCTTGTTTGGGCACGCACTTATTCTGATTGTTTGTTGGTTTGTTCACTCAAGGGAGAGAGAAAGCAGGTTTGAGAACAATCTGACTTCTATTGCTTTCCTTGTCCAATTCCCCTTTGGTTTTCTTTTTCACAGGACCAGAACCAGAATGCCTAGAGATGTGTGCAGATAAGCTACCAGGAATGAAACCCTAATTCAAGTTTGGCACAAAATAAGGTACTTTCCCAAATGTATTTTACAATGTGCTGACTGTAATACTTTGACCATAAACCACTGGTAATAACAAGAAATTAGGCCCTGGTTAGAAATATATTACACATTGCCAAATCCTTCTGTGGATTAAACTACTACATATTTTTAGGTTAAAGAAAACTAGCTCTTTTGTATTTTGGCCAAATTTGACTTTGTTTTGAAATTACGTGGCGTGAGAGGAGAATTTTTAGCTGATAATTCATTTTACATGATTTGTTTCACATGGAGATATGTTTACAATACCGTTAGGTAAATAAATGTCTTTTCTATTAAAGAGGACAAAAGCACACTCAGTCATGCTTATTTGTTTCCAGGAGAAAATACTGATTGTTTGGCAAGAGAGAGGAAGGTGGAAGTAGATAGGAATTCTGATCTTAGGTCACTGGAAATGAGGTAAGCCTATATGGGGGTTTAGAAGAGAAATAATGACCAAAGTGCGGGGGGGGGGAGGGGAAGCAAAAACCAAAAAATAAAACCCTCTGATGATCCCAGAGAAACATTTGGAAGAGTCTTGAACCTCATTCTAGAGATTATTCCTGCTAGGTTGGCACCCAATTCTCTAATTCTCATTGGACTTGCTTGGTTATGTTCAGTAAATCACATATATGTAGTTTCCACATGTTGACAATACTCATTTCCCCTTGGTTGATTTTTTTTTATTCTTTTTCTCTTAGAAAATGCAGTAGTAAAAACATGTTGATGAAAAGGGACATTTTGAGGGGGGATAGTGGAGGATAGGAAAGGCAGCAGAATACAACAGACACTAGTATGGCAGTATGTAAAACAGTGGATGTGTAACCGATGTGATTCTGCAATCTGTATACGGAGTAAAAATGGGAGTTCATAACCCACTTGAATCAAATGTGTGAAATATGATATGTCAAGAACTATGTAATGTTTTGAACAACCAACAATAAAAATTTAAAAAAAAAGAAAAGAAAAGGGACATTTTGGAATAATTCCTGTAAAACGATTGAATGAAGTAAGACCTGCAGCAGACCTGCCTTTCTCTAGTAATTTACAGTCCTCAGCACTGGTTCAGTGAGCATGATGGAAAAGCTCATGCCACAGGAAACATCTTATTAGAATTTCTAAAGAAAGAAACATTTCTCTGAAAGTAGTTTATGCCAAGGATAGACTCTACTAATTATTTATTCATTTGACAGATATTTATTGCTTACTAGATAGAAGCAGGTGAAAGTAATTTTTTGAAGAAAGTCATTGTAATTTATAGTCCCTTCAATAGAGGAGCTTAATCTGTTGTAAAAATTTACAATTTGACATTTGGACATGATGGTTGCTATGAGAAATTCACACTCCCAAATTCCAACATTGATTCTTATTTGTGATAAGTCTGAGCACAGAGTTTTAAAGTTTTGCCTACTTGGTCACTTTTATAATTGATATTAATGCATGTTTTCTTATTTTTTTATTTCCCTCTCAAGTCATTCCTGGAAAATAATTTTACTAACTATTAGATCTAATCCTGTAGAGTGATTCATGAACATATTTTCAGCAAAATAAGAAAAAAATACATTTTGCTTACATAAATAAAATTCCCTTTTAACACAAACCTGGTAATACTTATTCATAGCTTAATAACCCTAACAAGGATTTTACTATAAAATATTCTTTAGCATTTAAGAAATGAAAAGCATTCCAATTTTAGTTGATGATTTATTATATTAAGAAGGTTCAAAGCTAGGCCTGGTGGCACAAACCTATAGTCTGAGCTACTCAGGAAGCTGAGATAGAAGGATTAGAATAGCCAAGGCAACTCTGCAAAACCCTGTCTCAAAAGACAAAAGAAAACAGAAAGAAGGAAAAAAAAAAAGACTGGGTGTATAGCTGAGTGGTAAAGTACCCCAGGTTCAATGTCCAGTACTGCAGGGGTGGGGGAGAATGCTTAAAATATAGATTTTGATGATAATAATCATAATGTTTACTTGGATATTTCTGTTTATTAACAGCGACTCTTGATTAAAATATAGTGTACATCTATGTGCAAGATGAAAATATCTATTCCTTCTTTTGACAAGTTAACATAGACATACACTGTCATGGGCTGTGTTTGTAAATGCAAGGTGATATCACTTTTTCATAAACCTGAAGTTCTAAGTTTTAGATTCTTTACCCTGGATTCCTTTTTAGGGGAGCAAAGGTTATTGATAAAATACCACAATTTCCCCAAATTTAAGCCATTTTTTCCCCATAGAGTATTTAACAGCACTCTTCAACTATAAGTATTCAAAGACTCTGAGGCCTGAACACTGTAAAATGTAAAATGTAAAATGTACATGTAAAATGAAGGAGTCCCAGTCCCTCAGAGTATTGTTGTTTCCTAGATTCTCATTAATACTGTGTTGAGCTATCAAGAAACTCATGGTACCGGGTAATGCTGATTCATCTTTTGCATAATCTTTGGAAATAAACACACCATTTGAAATCTAATCTTTCTGTTATCTAACAGATTGTTTGACCTACTAAATGCAAGAGTAATGAGAGTTGCAGCCTATTCAATGTCATATTCAAATCGTATACATGAACACTTCAATACTTTCATCAGTCTCCATATGAACACAATGGAATTGCCTCACTTAAACCCTAGGGTTTTCAGATACACGTTTAAATGACTTAGACTGAAAAGTTAATAGAATGTCATACCATACAGCAGAAAGAACACTAAACTTGGAATCAAGGAGGCAATTGTTGTGATTTATATTTTACTGCTTCTTGCAGTGTGACTTTTGGCAAGCTATTTTAGCTTCTAAAGTCTGGGTGTTATGATTTAGATGTGGTGTTCCCCAAAAGCTCACCTGTGAGACAATGCAAGAAGGTTTGGAGAAGTGATTGGGTCATAGTCTTAACCTAATCAGCTAATTGATCCCTGATGGGATTAACTGGGTGTTAACCAGAGGCAGGTGGGGTGTGGCTGGAGGAAGTGGTTCATTGGGGGTGTGGCTAGGTTTTTTTTGTATCTGAAGAGTGGAGTCTCTCTCTGCTTTCTATTAACCATGTGAGCTGATTTCCTCTGCCACACTCTTTGGCCATGATATTTTGACTCACCTTGAGCCCCAAGGAATGCAGCCAGCCTTCTATGGACTAAGACCTCGGAAAACGTGAGCCCTCAAATAAACCCTTCCTCCTCGACAATTGTTCTAGTCAGGTCTTTTAGTTGTAGCAGTGAAAAAACTGACTAACCTACTTGTTTCCTTATCTCTTCAATTTCTACCCATGTCTAAAATTCATTGCTTCCTTACAGCTAAAAGGCTAAATGGACAGAAATGGTCTGGTTTGAATGAATTCAGTATTTATGGTGGTTAACTAACTGGCTCCAATAGCCCCAACTTTGTAGTTTCTTTTATGACTTCAACTTTTTATTTTATTTTGAATGTCTGTTTTTTTATAGCATCATCTTTCCTGATCATTTTGCTCCTCTGTATAATTTGACATAGAAGCTTGATTATACAAAGTACTGATAGAAGCAACAAAGATGAGCATAGAAACCTGGAATTGTGTACTTGAGGTATTACATTGGAAAGAGAACTTAATTGTTATATCCATTTTTTCTTAAATAGAAGTTTTTTTTTTTTTTTTTTTGGTAGAGTAATTTTAGGTTCACACACAAAAAAAAAAAATTGAGAGAAAGGCAGAGATTTCCCATATCCCCCCCCTTTTTATAACTTCCTTATCACCATGTAAAACAATCATCTTTTCATCTGTGACATTTAGGCATTCACTAATTTATTCAGATTATTATGAATACTTGTCAACCAAGTAAAATCATAAATTTCTTCCCATCTTCTCCCTGAAACTGTTCTTACTAAGATTTATTTAATTCTCATTCTCTTTCTCTCTCTCTCTCTCTTTTTCCTTCCTTTTTTCTGTACCAGGGATTTAACCCAGGGGCACTTAACCATTGACACACATCCCCAGCTCAATTTTTATTTTGAGACAGAATCTCGATAAGTTTCTGAAGCTGGCTTTGAACTTGCAATCCTTCTGCCTCAGTCCCTTGAGCTGCTGAGATTTACAGGCATGTGTCACCACTCCTGGCTCTTAATAAGATTTCTTAAATACCATATTCTCATTTCTTTTCCTTCCTTATTTTACTGAATGTAGATTTGATATTTACATTCCTTTGAATCTTTCTTCCCTTAACTTTCAAAATCTCATTCCCCTGTCCTCTGGTCACTCTGATTCAGAATTCTTTGCTTGCTCACCTTCCTAGTGCCTTTCCAGTATCTTTCGACTCTGAGTTTTTAAATTCAAGATGATGGGCTTCAAATAGTTATCTTGAATTTTAAACTTTCTCCGAGGTCCAGATCCCTGTTTCCAACAGTAGCCTACTCCATTCAGATTTTCTACAAGACCCTTAAGTTCAACGCAGATAAAGTAAATTTTAATACCCACCACCACCAAAGGTTTCTACCCTTCTAATGCTTATTTTTAATACTAGAAATCATCTGTTCTAGTTTTCTGTCACTATAAGGAAATACTTGAGAAATTTATAAATAGAAAACATTTATTTTGGAGGCGCAGCGGCCTGCTGAGAGACAGAGCCGCCCCCTCCCCCCCTGCCTGCAAGGTAGACGGAACTGTGACCACCCACAGAACAGGCCCAGCGGCCTGCGGAAGGATAGAGCCGCCCCCCCCCCCCCACGCCTGCAAGGTAGGCGGACCTGCGACCCACCGGCAGAACAGGCCCAGCGGCCTGCAGAGGGGCAGTGCCGCTGCCCGTGCCTGCAAAGTAGGCAGAACTGCGACCACGGACAGAACAAGCCCAGCGGCCCGCAGAGGGGCAGAGCCGCCGCCCGCGCCTTCGAGGGAGACTTTGCAACTATACAAGAGCAATATAAATATATAGGGGGAAAATTCAATAGCACAACAGTTTCACCAAGCAGAAAGAAATGCGAACAGTATGAAGAGACAAGGAAAGAAAGGACCACAAGCAATGCAGGTCAACTCAACTGTAGAAGAGGTAATATCTGAGGCAGATGGAATGTCAGATAAAGAATTCAGGATATACATGCTTCAGATGATCTGGAGTCTCAAGGAAGACATCAGACAGCAAAATCAGACAATGAAAGATCACTTCAACAATGAATTCCATAAACAAATCCAAGAAGCAAAAGATCAACTATACAGGGAGATAGAGGTGATAAAATACAAACAAACAGAAATCCTAGAAATGCAGGAAGCAATAAACCAACCTAAAAACTCAATGGAGAATACTACCAGCAGAGTAGAACACTTAGAAGATAGAACATCAGACAATGAAGACAAAGTATTTCAACTTGAAAAGAATATAGACAGCTCAGCAAGACTGTTAAGAAACCATGAGCAGAACATCCAAGAAATATGGAATAACATCAAGAGACCAAATTTAAGAGTCATTGGGATACAGGAAGGGATAGAGTTTCAAACCAAAGGAATGAGCAATCTATTCAATGAAATAATACGAGAAAACTTCCCAGACTTGAAGAATGAGACAGAATCCCAAATCCTAGAAGTCTACAGGACGCCGAATGTGCAAAATCATAAGAGATCCACACCTAGACACATTATAATGAAGATGCCCAACATACAGAATAAGGAGAGAATTTTAAAAGCTACAAGAGAAAGGAAGCAGATTACATTTAGGGGTAAGCCAATCAGGATAACAGCTGATCTTTCAACACAGACTCTGAAAGCTAGAAGATCCTGGAATAACATATTTCAAACACTGAAAGAAAATGGGTTCCAACCAAGAATTGTGTATCCAGCGAAATTAAGCTTCAGGATGGAAGATGAAATTAAAACCTTCCACGATAAACAAAAGTTAAAAGAATTTGCAGCTAGAAAACCATCTCTCCAAAACATCCTCGGCAAAACATTACAGGAAGAGGAAATGGAAAATAACAATGAAAACCAACAGTGGGAGGTAGGACAGTAAAGGGGGGGAAATAATCAAAGAGGAAAACAAACCATGTTTAGTAACAGAAATAAACAAATATGGCTGGAAGAACAACCCATATCTCAATAATAACCCTAAATGTTAATGGCTTAAACTCACCAATTAAGAGACACAGGCTAGTAGAATGGATCACAAAACAAGACCCAACAAAATGCTGCCTACAGGAGATGCATTTGATAGGAAAAGACATACATAGGCTGAAGGTGAAAGGTTGGGAAAAATCATATCACTCATATGGACTTCGAAAACAAGCAGGAGTGTCCATACTCATATCAAATAAAATAGATTTCAAGCCCAAGTTAATCAAAAGGGATAAAGAGGGACACTACCTACTGCTCAAAGGAACCATACACCAACAAGACATAACAATCATAAATATATATGCCCCAAACAATGGTGCAGCTATGTTCATCAAACAAACTCTTCTCAAGTTTAAGAGTCTAATAGACCACCATACAATAATCATGGGAGACTTCAACACACCTCTCTCACCAATGGACAGATCTTCCAAACAAAAGTTGAATATGGAAACTATAGAACTCAATAACACAATTAATAACCTAGACTTAATTGACATATATAGAATATACTACCCAACATCAAGCAGTTACACTTTTTTCTCGGCAGCACATGGATCCTTCTCAAAAATAGACCATATATTATGTCACAGGGCAACTCTTAGACAATATAAAGGAGTAGAGATAATACCACGCATCTTATCTGATCATAATGGAAAGAAACTGAAAATCAACAATAAAAGAAGGAAGGAAAAATCATGCATCACTTGGAGAATAAACAATAGGTTACTGAATGATCAATAGGTTATAGAAGACATCAAGGAGGAAATTAAAAAAATTCTTAGAGATAAATGAAAACACAGACACAACATATCGGAATCTATGGGACACATTGAAAGCAGTTCTAAGAGGAAAATTCATTGCTTGGAGTTCATTCCTTAAAAAAAGGAAAAACCAACAAATAAATGATCTCATACTTCATCTCAAAATCCTAGAAAAAGAAGAGCAAAACAACAGCAAAAGAAGTAGAAAGCAAGAAATAATTAAAATCAGAGCTGAAATTAATGAAATCGAAACAAAAGAAACAATTGAAAAAATTGACAAAACTAAAAGTTGTTTCTTTGAAAAAATAAACAAAATCGACAGACCCTTAGCCATGCTAGCGAAGAGAAGAAGAGAGAGAACTCAAATTACTAGCATACGGGATGAAAAAGGCAATATCCAACAGACACTTCAGAAATACAGAAGATAATTAGAAATTATTTTGAATCCTTATACTCCAATAAATTAGAAGATAGTGAAGGCATTGATAAATTTCTTAAGTCATATGATCTGCCCAGATTGAGTCAAGAGGATATAGACAACCTAAACAGACCAATATCAATTGAGGAAATAGAAGAAACCATCAAAAGACTACCAACTAAGAAAAGCCCAGGACCGGATGGGTATACAGCAGAGTTTTACAAAACCTTTAAAGAGGAAATAATACCAATAATTTTCAAGCTACTTCAGGAAATAGAAAAAGAGGGAGAACTTCCAAATTCATTCTACGAGGCCAACATCACCCTGATACCTAAACCAG
The DNA here is from genome assembly GCF_021218885.2 of Marmota monax. Taxonomy (NCBI): domain Eukaryota; kingdom Metazoa; phylum Chordata; class Mammalia; order Rodentia; family Sciuridae; genus Marmota; species Marmota monax. The sequence goes on along the minus strand of NW_026694491.1, from coordinate 13,850,347 downwards.
ACAAAGACACTTCAAAGAAAGAAAACTACAGACCAATATCTCTAATGAACCTAGATGCAAAAATCCTCAATAAAATTCTGGCGAATCGGATACAAAAACATATCAAAAAAATTGTGCACCATGATCAAGTAGGATTCATCCCTGGGATGCAAGGCTGGTTCAATATACGGAAATCAATAAATGTTATTCACCACATCAATAGACTTAAAAATAAGAACCATATGATCATCTCGATAGATGCGGAAAAAGCATTCGACAAAGTACAGCATCCCTTTATGTTCAAAACTCTAGAAAAACTAGGGATAACAGGAACATACCTCAATATTGTAAAAGCAATCTATGCTAAGCCTCAGGCTAGCATCATTCTGAATGGAGAAAAACTGAAGACATTCCCTCTAAAATCTGGAACAAGACAGGGATGCCCTCTCTCACCACTTCTGATCAACATAGTTCTCGTAACACTGGCCAGAGCAATTAGACAGACGAAAGAAATTAAAGGCACAAAAATAGGAAAAGAAGAACTTAAATTATCACTATTTGCTGATGACATGATTCTATACCTAGCAGACCAAAAAGGGTCTACAAAGAAACTATTAGAGCTAATAAATGAATTCAGCAAAGTGGCAGGCTATAAAATCAACATGCATAAATCAAAGGCATTCCTGTATATCAGCGACAAATCCTCTGAAATGGAAATGAGGACAACCACTCCATTCACAATATCCTCAAAAAAAATAAAATACTTGGGAATCAACCTAACAAAAGAGGTGAAAGACTTATACAATGAAAACTACAGAACCCTAAAGAGAGAAATAGAAGAAGATCTTAGAAGATGGAAAAATATACCCTGTTCATGGATAGGCAGAACTAACATCATCAAAATGGTGATATTACCAAAAGTTCTCTATAGGTTTAATGCAATGCCAATCAAAATCCCAACGGCATTTCTTGTAGAAATAGAGAAAGCAATCATGAAATTCATATGGAAAAATAAAAGACCCAGAATAGCAAAAACAATGCTAAGCAGGAAGTGTGAATCAGGCGGTATAGCGATACCAGACTTCAAACTATACTACAGAGCAATAGTAACAAAAACAGCATGGTACTGGTACCAAAACAGGCGGGTGGACCAATGGTACAGAATAGAGGACACAGAAACCAATCCACAAAACTACAACTATCTTATATTTGATAAAGGGGCTAAAAGCATGCAATGGAGGAAGGATAGCATCCTCAACAAATGGTGCTGGGAAAACTGGAAATCCATATGCAACAAAATGAAACTGAATCCCTTTCTCTCGCCATGCACAAAAGTTAATACAAAATGGATCAAGGAGCTTGATATCAAATCAGAGACACGCTGTCTGATAGAAGAAAAAGTTGGCTATGATCTACATACTGTGGGGTCGGGCTCCAAATTCCTCAATAGGACACCCATAGCACAAAAGTTAGTAACTAGAATCAACAAATGGGACTTACTCAAACTAAAAAGTTTTTTCTCAGCAAAAGAAACAATAAGAGAGGTAAATAGGGAGCCTACATCCTGGGAACAAATATTTACTCCTCACACTTCAGATAGAGCCCTAATATCCAGAGTATACAAAGAACTCAAAAAATTAGACAATAAGATAACAAATAACCCAATCAACAAATGGGCCAAGGACCTGAACAGACACTTCTCAGAGGGGGACATACAATCAATCAACAAGTACATGAAAAAATGCTCACCATCTCTAGCAGTCAGAGAAATGCAAATCAAAACCAAAATGCAAATCAAAACTAAGATACCATCTCACTCCAGTAAGATTGGCAGCCATTATGAAGTCAAACAACAACAAGTGCTGGAGAGGATGTGGGGAAAAGGGTACACTTGTACATTGCTGGTGGGACTGCAAATTGGTGCAGCCAATTTGGAAAGCAGTATGGAGATTTCTTGGAAAGCTGGGACTGGAACCACCATTTGACCCAGCTATTCCCCTTCTAGGTCTATTCCCTAAAGACCTAAAAAGAGCATGCTACAGGGACACTGCTACATCGATGTTCATAGCAGCACAATTCACAATAGCAAGACTGTGGAACCAACCTAGATGCCCTTCAATAGATGAATGGATAAAAAAAATGTGGCATTTATACACAATGGAGTATTACTCTGCATTAAAAAATGACAAAATCATAGAATTTGCAGGGAAATGGATGGCATTAGAGCAGATTATGCTAACTGAAGCTAGCCAATCCCTAAAAAACAAATGCTAAATGTCTTCTTTGATATAAGGATTGTAACTAAGAACAGAGTAGGGACGAAGAGCATGAGAAGAAGATTAACATTAAACAGGGATGAGAGGTGGGAGGGAAAGGGAGAGAGAAGGGAAATTGCATGGAAATGGAAGGAGACCCTCAGGGTTATACAAAATTTCATACAAGAGGAAGTGAGGGGAAAGGGGAAAATAATACAAAGGGGAGAAATGAATGACAGTAGAGGGGGTAGAGAGAGAAGAGGGGAGGGGAGGGGAGGGGGGATAGTAGAGGATAGGAAAGGCAGCAGAATACAACAGACACTAGTATGGCAATATGTAAATCAATGGATGTGTAACTGATGTGATTCTGCAATTTGTATACGGGGTAAAAATGGGAGTTCATAACCCACTTGAATCAAAGTGTGAAATATGATATATCAAGAACTATGTAATGTTTTGAACAATCAACAATAAAAAATTTAAAAAAAAAGATTTATTTTGGCTTATAGTTTTGGGAGTTCCAGTTCATGATCAATTGGCTCCATTGTTTTAGACCTATGGTAATGCATAGCTGGAATATGTGGCAGGGCAAAACAACTCACCCTATGAGCTAGGGTACAAAGAACAGGAAGAGGAAGAGGAAGTGGCCAGGGTGCTTAAACTCCTTCAAGGACACATCCCTAAATGATCTATGGATCTCTCACTAGGCTCATTACCCCCCAATGGTACCACACTGGGTATGTTAGTCAGCTTTTCATTAACTGATAACATACTTGGTAAGATCAATTTAAGAGGAGAAAATGTTTATTTTGGTTCATGGTTTAGGAGGTTTTGTTCCATGATTACCTGGCTACATTGTTTCAAGCTTGAGGTGAGGCAGTATATATGGCAGAAGGGAGTCATGGAAGAAAGTGGTTTACCTCATGGTAGATGGGAAGTAGAAAGTGGAGGAAGGGAAGGGGCTGGGGACAAGATGAACCCCTTCCAGGGCATGCCCCTAGTGACCCATTTCCTCCAATTAGGCCCCACCTCCTAGTTTCCATATCTTCCAAATAATGCCATCAAATTATTAGCCCAATCACTTCCACAGATCTCTACCTCTGCACATTGCTTTACTAGGGACAAAGACTTTAATACAAGAGTCTTTGGGGTACACATTATATCCAAACCATAATACTGGAGACCAAATGTTTAACATGTGGGCCTTTTGGGGGCATTTATTATCCAAATTAAAGTACCATCTATGCAATCATGTAAGAAAGAAATGGGAAAGGGAACTCATGCTCTTATTTCCTGTGGAGTTCATGTTTGAGTTTGAATTCAGCTGTATGTATTCTACTTACTATTAGTGTGACCTTGGAGAAGATAGTTGCCTTAGTTTCTACAACTGTAAAATGGGCATTTTAATAAAATAAACCCTTCCAGGTTACTCTGAGCTTTAAATATGTTAATAAGATATGAAGTTCTTAGAATGTATCTGACAAAGAGTGAATGCAATTAAGGTTTAGATATTATTGTTATTATCATTTTCTCCATTATTACTTTAAGTGTATTCTGAATCACTGCTATTGCCTTGGGGGGCTTCATGATCTTTGTCTTGGATTGCTGAGCTACTCACTCCTCAAAGTTTCTCTTATTTTTAGTCATTCCCTTTCTTAACTTTTATACTTTGATCTACCACTTGACTGACCCCTCAGACTCTGTAAAAAGTCCACCTGATAATTTGCTTTAATTGTTTGCATATTCTTCTAGGTGAATAATATTATTGAGGAGAGAGATAATGTCCTGCACATCTTTGTATTTCTAGTGCTTGGCATTGAGCTAACATAAAGCTTTGTTAAAATAATGAATGAATGTTTGTTTATTTAGGCCTTAAGATGTAATGCAAAGCTTAAAATTTCAATGATCAAATTATACTTACTAAATAGCATACTGAACAGATTTTTTTTTAAAAAAGTCTATGGTGCTATTATTCTATATGCATTTAAAGCATATAATGCATAATCCAAGTTATTAAGTTTGAATTTCCTACTCCATTTAGAATACTATTACACAGATTGCTGCAGCAAGTTTCTAGGTCTAATCTTAACACTTTTTTGTGTAAATAAATGATCTTTGTTTAATCTTTTACTATTGGACAAGGCCAATTAGAAGCTACTTTTTATTGTTTTCTTAAGAGAATTAAGAATCCATGATAGGCTGTCTCTAAACTTGTAATTCAAAAACATAAGGATTGTTGAGACGAGCTTTAGAAGAAAAATATTTAACACCTCCTTCTTCTCCAGAGCACCCAGGACAACACACCAGAGTTCTCAGTAGATAAGGTATATGCTAAAACTTATAATCCATGTTTTATTATGGTTTGTTGGCCACTAATTGACTGTTAATCTTTTGAGAAAACAAAACAATTGGTGAAATCTTTATAACTATGATGATCTGTTTTGAAAATACTGGCTTCAAGCATAATTTCTTCTGAATTTCTTCTATGAATATGCTATAGCTGTGCCAAAGAATTCATTAATTTAGCAGTATAAGCATAAATTCCAAGACATCTTGGGAAAATTTGTCAGATTATTTGATAATTATTGACTTCACTTCAAATTTTGATATGATCATAAAATTATACTCAGAGCAATACTCCAGAACATTGAATGAATAATGGGTTTTATTGGGCTTTAAAATTGATTGGGGCTTTCTGAAAATAGAATCATATATCTTTCTTTTGTGGTGAATTATTGTTTAAGATTGAAAAGTCAATTTTCCATGGATTTAGATGCCAAGAACATTTGCTTCTAAATGAATAGGGATTTGTACATAACTACCTTAATTATAAATACTAATTTAAGTTTATCAAATTATCCATTCTGTGTATTAGTTAAAACGGGAATAATCATTATTTCTTTTGAAATAATTTAAATTTTTGTTATTTTGTTTCTGTGTTAGAATATTAAGTTTGTTCCTGTTTATGCTTTGGTTCTTTACTAAATTATATGTTTCTTAATTGAGCGACTCTCTCTGGTATGTCTTTATATTGTCATCCCACAATGCTTTTAACATATATCCAAAAAATCAGTTTCCATTTAGGTGTATAAATTTGCTGTTTATATTTCTTTAATTCTTAGAACAACACTATGAGATAACTATTATTAGCATATCTTATAAATAAAAAAATCAGATGTTCAATAAGTTGAAAGAACTCCCTATTCTGTTTCACCTGGGCAGAAAATGCAGAGCATGAATTACAGCCCATGATTACTCTGCATTGCGTATTGATTATTACTACAGGCAGGAAATTTAAAAATATATATAAGTTCTAGAAAAATCTTTGGGTAAAGGATACTCAGCAGAACAATCAAAAACAATTCCTTGGAATCTATGATATTCATTTTCTCTGCTATACAAGGATTTATTACTATGGTGGATGAATGAGAGGGATTATTCTCTACTAACCTGGCTGGATTTAGAGACTAAGGTAATTTTGATATTCCAGCTAAGGTTGAGAGATTATGAAAGTGTTAGATTTGATTGGACGGGTAAAGCTACCTGAGTTCTCATTGTGTAATGGTGAGGAGCAGTAGGAGGTGATCAGGGGAAGCACTCCTTTAGGAAGGCTGTTGTATCTTAGTTCCTGGTGGATTAGTTAGACTCATACTCAGCAGGTATGATGCTATTACAGAATCTAGTTCCCAGATGCTCCAGACCACCTTCATGAGAAGAGTCAGATAAGGCTGGGCAAGGTAAGACAACATACAAGTTGACTTTGATTCATGTCAGAGCCTCATTTCCAGTGGAGACCACGATCTTCACATCAGAATCTCCCACTGAATTACATTCCCATCATGTAGACACGTACACTAAGATCAATACCCTTTATAGTGATTGTTTCAAGGATATGCCCATAAATCAGGCAAGGACACTCAGACTGACTTGTAGTCTTCTTTCTTTAAACCATGGAAAGATAAAATATGTTATTATTAGCAAGGGTATTTAATTAGGACATTTTTCATTGTTATAACAAAATAGCTAAGGCAGGCCAACTTCAATAAAAAACAGAGGTTTATTTAATCACAGTGTTGGAGGCTGAAAGTACAAACAGCATGGCACAGGCTGGCCAGGCTCCCCCTTCATTGCTTCATTGTGAATAGCAATGACTGACCCATACTTGAATGAGGGCAAATGACCACATTGCCCAATAGGAATCCAGAAAGAGACCAGGGTTCCACAACTCCTTTTGAGGGCATGGTTTCACTAGGCCCTGACTCTTAAAAGTCCCACTGTGATCCTGGAACCATCTTTCCAACACACAAAGCTTTGTAGGAATACACTTAAGCAATTGACAAAGCATAGCTGTAGTGTAAGTTAAAGTGTCTGGGATCACCATATCAACAATCCTGAGAATATAATCAATACAGAGAAAAGCTGATTGGTGAGAAGAAACAGAAGAGATGGAAGAAAGGAAGTAGGGAGTAGGGAAAGAAGAGCCTGAGTTTTCTTATATTGTTTGAATACCTACTTCTAGACATTTCTGTTGTGCTTCTAAAGTTTTTAGGTTCAAAGACTGTTTTGTTTCTTTACTTTGGTTTTATAATGTACAATCCTCATTGTAACATTGGAGAAGTGATTTCATGTGCTTATAATATAAACAGAGAAAATATAACAATAAAAATAAATAACATCAGCCCAACATAACTGTAAATGATGAAATAATATAATACTTATGAAAATTAGAAGCAACTGTTAATTGTTATTGTTATTTTTAAGTGTTATCTGGATTCTTTGTATTTTCTGGGGGCATAAAAATATGTCTAATATTGGAAAGGGAATAAAACTGTCATTTTGCAGATGATAGGATTGTTTAGTTAGAAAATCTCCAAAATAAAAAAAAATAGTTTTAGGGAAAATGAGGTTTAAGGAAAAGAATTAGATACAAAATTAAAGAATATACATTGCTTTTTTGTGTCTTATGTTCGTCAGCTTTTCATGACTAAAAAAATGCCTAAGATATTCAACTGGAAAAGCAGTAAGGTTTATTTAGGTTCATAGTTTTAGAGATTTTAGTCCATGGTTGATTGGCCCTGTTGCTTTGGGGCTTGTAACAAGGAAGTACATTATGGTGGGAATGTGTGGTCAAACTACTCACCTCATAACTGGGAACAGAAGAGGAGACTGGTGTTCTATAATATCCTTTGAGTGCACAGCACCCATCACCTAAAATTTTCTACTAGGTCCCACCTCTTAAAGGTTTCTGTCAATAGTGCCAAGCTGAGGACCAATCCTTTAATACAAGGGCCATTGGGTGATAGTCCATATCCAAACTATAGCATGCTTCCAGTTGGTATACCTCTGCTAACACCTGAAATATGAAATCAAATAGAAGGTACCACTTGCTGTATTTTCAGAGATTATCAAATACCTAGATAAATCCTATATATAGTGTGTAGGATCCCTATAAAGAAAATTTTAAAACTTTATTGAAAGATGTGAAAAGTATCAGTTAATATTAATGTTTAATTTAATATTTAATCATTATTAATGTGTAGTTAATATTTTGTAATTATTTAACACCATGCTTACAAATAATGTGAAGTTGATATTCAAACCCCCCCAAATGAATTATTAATTGAAAGTAATTTTAAATCAAAATACCAACAGTGTTTTTCATGAATTTTGATAAGATTTATATGATAGAATAAATGTATAAGATTAAGAAGGAGATTACTCAGGAAGAATAGGAAATGGAATTTGCAATATTCAATGTCAGAACTTATTACAAAGCTATAGTCCATTAAAAGGAGTGGCAGTGGGTGAAGGTAAACAAATGACCAGTGGAAATCTCATTCATTTTAGTTAAGTTGGAATTGTGAGTCCCAAAGTTCCCATAATTTTGCTTGGAATAAAATTTCTGAACCCTTCATTTATGATACTGGTTGAAGAGCCAATTCACCCTTCTTCCGGTAAACTTTTGTTGGTCACTTAAGCCAAAAGTGTACTATTTCTGTACCTCTGTACTAACTCCTTACATGTTATAGGGAACAGACCATCTCTGGAAGGGGTATCATTGTGCCTGATTTCTAGGAGTAAAAACAGGGTGTCAGAGGGAGGGAAAATCTAAGCACAACGTAGAAAGTAAACATTTCTAGTCCAAGAGATTTTAAAATGAACTTTTGTTTTCTTTGGACAAATTATAAATATCTACTGAGGACACACTGAAGGCATACCATAATATTTATTCATCAGTTAATAACCATAAAAATGATAAATCCAAGGCAGCTGCCTTGTTGAAAATTTTATCAACATAATATTTTAGTATGTAGAATTGAATTTCTTGATTTCTTGATGACAAAGATTTTCTCACATTCTGTAGGCTCTCTCTTCAATTCTTAATTGTTCCCTTTGCTGTGAAGAAACTTTTTAGTTTGAATTGATCCCATTTATTGATTCTTGATTTTACTTCTTGTGCTTTATGAGTCTTGTTAATGAAACAAGATCCAACAATATGCTGTCTCCAGGAGTTTCACCACATAGGCAAATATATCCATAGACTGAAGGTGAAAGTATGGGGAAAAATGTATCACTCAGATGTATTATGTAAACAAGCAGGGGTTTCTATCCTCATATAAAGTAGATTTCAAGTGGAAGTTAATTAGAAGGGACAAAGAAGGACATTTTATATGGATAAACTACATTTTATCAAAAATTATAATTAGCACACAACATAATCTTGAAAAGGTGGCCATTATCTTGAAAAGAATACCTGTTTAAACTTGACTTCGAAGAGTTGTCTACAGAACATATTTTTACCCTCCAAAGTCTTAAATTCTATAAGATTCATAGTACAAAGTTCTTATTAAAACCATAATTTTACTAAACTTTAGTTGAATTCATTTAATAATTATTTAATAAACTTAAAAACTCAGAACAATGGAAAAGCATTTCATTTAGATTTTCTGTCCCTATACTCATTTATCAATTTCATGCATAGCTATGTTTTTAGATTATTATATATGCTTCCAATGCTTATTCAAATTATACATTTATATGTATGTATGTGTACATATAACACATATACACAATTATATGCATATTACAATTGTATATGTAAAACTATATATTAAGTTATATAATCTATATAATTTTATACATATAAAATTTCTACTGCCTACTCTGTGTCTTCACATGGTCTTTCCTCTGTGGTATGTACATATGCATATGAAATATATATATATGAAATCCATCACCTTTTTTATAGAAAAGCATATCAAGCTATATACATTGTTCTATATTTATATGTACATGTCTTTGATTTCCTTTCATATTAATACATAAAAGCCTTCCTTATTGTTTTTCTAAGTGCATAATATATTCCATTGAGTACATGCATTATGGCTTACATAATTGGGTCTCTAAATTTGGATAATATGATTGTTTTAATACTTTCACTACAATTCATGCTGTGATGAATGAGCTTGTATGTTTGTCATGTCATAAGTTTGTTAGCATATCTATATGACAGATTCCAAAGAGTAGAAGGTAAATGAATGCATTTGTAGTTTTGTTGAATGTTGCCAACTTGCTCTCTATATGTAATCATATTCTGCATCCAGTAGCCTGTTTCTTTCTAACTTTGACAACTGAATGTATTGCAAACTTTGAAGTTTGTTGATGTCACAATCAGAAAATATTAATTTAAATTATATTTTCTAATTGTATTATTCAGGTTGAGCACAATTTAATATGTTTAAGGATCATTGAATTTGCCTTTCTGGGAAATATGAATTCATACACTTTGACTATTTTCTGTCATAGGTTATTTACTAATGAGATGAGTCTTTTGTGTATGAGATGAGTCCCAATCAACCACCATTTACCCTTAATTCTCTTTTACTTATGATGATTTTTTTTGCCATATAGAAATTATCAATGTTTGTGTATTAAAAATGTTTAAGTTTTTATTCTTGTTTTTGTTTCTGAATTTTTGTTTTGGAATATTCTATATTCCTGAATTATCACAAGATCTTTCATTCTATATACTCTTTATAAAGTGTTAACTACTAGATTTCTAGGGCTGTCATAATGAAGTACCACAGATACTTGGTTGCCGCTATGGTTTGGATCTGTAATGTCCCCAAAGACTAACATGTTAAAGGCTTAATCTCCAATACAGCAGAAGTCAGAGGTGCAGTTTTGGGGAAGTGATGGGATCATGAAGGCTCAGACATCATCAATAGGTTGATCCATTGATAGCTCAATGGACTACTGGGAGGTGCTGGAGGCTATGGGACCAGGGACCAGTTGGAGGAAGTAGGTCACTAGGGGGTGTGTCCTGGTTTTTTGCCAACCCCCTTCCTCTCTTGCTCTCTGCTTCTTGCATGTCAGGAGATGAGAAGCTTTCCTTCACTACACATTTATACCCTGATGTTTCTGCCTTAGAGCCAGAAGACCATGAACAGAAACATCTGAAACCAGGAGCCAAAATAAGTCATTCCTCCTTAGGTTGTTTTTATTCACATATTTGTTACACGGATGAAAAACTGACTGAAACAGTTGCCATTCTGTGGTGCTATTGGGAGGTGGTAGAAATTTTAGGAGATGGGATCTAGTGGAAGGAAATAAGGTACTGGGGGCATCTCCTCAAAGGGGAGTATAGGACAGGTCTCTTCCTCTCTCTCTCTGATTCCTACCAGCCATGAGGTGAGCAACTCTGCCTTGTTGTGCACCCCTGCCATGATGATCTGCCTCTTTACAGACCCAAGAGCAATGGAGTCACATGACCATGTGCTGAAATGTCTGAAACTATGAGCCAGAATAAAGTTTTCCTTGGCTGGGGCATGTAGTTTAGTAGTAGAGCAATAGTGTACTATGTATGAGGCCCTGGGTTCAATCACAGCAAAAACAAAAACAAAACAAACCACTTTCTTTCCTTAAAGTTGATTTATTTCAGGTATATGTCATAGTTATGGAAAGATAATTAACATAATACCCAGAATACCTTCAGTTTCAAAATTATTTGTCTTTATATTTTAAACTTGATGGAGAGATTGCAAAATGTGAAGAAGATTCATGTGGAAATGTTGTGTGGAAATTTTTGATGTTGGCTTTATTGTATTTCTTATATATGTGACATAATCATTTTTGTGTAGATTCTTTAATTTGGTGGTACAATAAAATTTACAAAGAGATACTTCATTGATCTGAGTAGATTTTCCTTGGCATAAAATGTGTTATTGCAATATGTGGAGGTGATGTAGTTCTAGTTCAGAGTTTTTTTTTAATTACATATTTGATTTTTTATTTTGTCTTGTTTTTTTTTTCCTGGTTCAGACATTTCAGTTATATGTATGATGATTTACCTTTTTCTGTCTTTTACATTTACCATTTGTCTTTAGTATCTATTCTCCTTTTCTTTCTGTACTTTAAGCTATTATTTTAACTTGTTTTCCTGGTTTTTGTTTTTTTTTAATATTTCCATATGAGTTCTCCCATTTTTCCCTTGCTCTTTCTCCTGTTTTCTGTTTGTCATCTACTGCTTGATAATTCTGTACTTTTTTTGCATCAGTCTCATTGTCTTGGACAGAAAATACATAGCACAAATTTTTCAACAAATTTCTGAGTTCATATAATTTTTGTCTTCTATTATATCAAAAATTGCTACAGTAAGATATTCTTTTATTGTTGTTGATATTGTTAATGGTATAATGTTATTTTTGAATCTTTTTTATGACTGGTTTACTGATTTTTTTTCTAATGAGTTTTATATTTATGACAATTTTATAACTCTTAAGTTTTTATTGTTACATTGTCCGATCTTTTAGTTCCCCTAAAAATATTTTCCTGGATAAACTGTTAGCCGATGAGTCTTATTTATGTGGAAGAGGGATATACAGGGAGGCAAAAATGGTCAGGGTGTTTTCAAATACAGGATCCTAGCTCTTTGTCCCTCTAGGTGTATAAGATTCTATAAATTGCTTAAATTCATCTTTGTACAACTGTATATTTCATTGTTCCATTGTGAATAATTCCAGTATGGTGCTAGTTATATAATGATCCTGCAGTGTATGTAATTTCTCATTCCAGATTTACTCTGACCTATTTCTCTGTGACATGAAAGTTAGAAAATGATTGACTTCGATTTTAGCCCACATTTAAACATAAAAAGCAAATAAACACTAAGTAATACAGAAATAGTCAAAACCAAGCCTTGATGACTCTGTACTTTTTGGAGTCAGGTTCATTGTCTTGAGTAGAAAATTCATAGTAGCTTGAGCTCACTCCATGAGCAAAGTATTTTGGTACTTGTTAATCATCCAAGTGAATGGAAACTTGTGGATGCTGAAGGAAGGATGGATAAATATCATGTCAAACATCTCAATCCTTATCAGCACAAAGATTGACTTCAAGTAACTAAAAATTCTTATATTAGAGCATTCTAATTTATCATGTTTGTAATAGTTCAGTGGAAAATAATAGTACAATCATTAATAAAGTTGCAAACTTTGACATGTAATGGAATAATTAATCCTTCAAATATGTTCCCTTAAGCAAAGCTATTTGTATATTCAGTAATTAAAATATCTTTGATAGTTGATGTTATAATGGTTTAGAACAACAAAATTTAAATATAAATTAATCAAAATTATCTCAATCTTTTAAATGCATGTAAAAATAAGGTCAGCACGTGCACTGTAAGGCAAATAGTTACTATGTAACATTTCTTGGAAAGCATTTCTAATTTATAAAAGTATCTATGTTCATTCTAGTTCATGTATGTAACAATGTGAAATTATTTTGTTTATCTGTTTACTTTTCAGTTAAGAACTACGTTATCTTTATACATAAAAGGCAGAGCATTTATGGATAAACTTTACTAATTAGCTACATATATTTCAGCCTATTTAAAAATATCTTTCAGGCCTCACTTTGGAAAATTTTGATAATTTATGAAATTAAACTTGGCAGCTCAATACAGAGAAAGCACCATACTTTATGTTCTATGACTACTTCATTAAGTTGCTTAAGAAATAGCTATTGCAATTAAACAATTTCTTGAGGAGAAGCTTTAAAAAAACACCTCAACTTTTTTTTTAATCACATTAAAGACTGAAATATTCATAAGTGTTTATCCAAACCTCAATGTATTTATTTTTGAAGCTAAAAGCTTGATGTAAATGAATTCTTCTTTTTCAAAATTTTATAATTCTTCATTTTTCATTTCATAGGAACAGAAATGCTGAAATATCATTTTCCTTTAGAGTACAATATTTGTGTTTCAGAGCCAAACCAAACTAAAGCCATCTGGGAACTTGCCATTCCTCACCTTTCAATCTATTGACTGAGTGAAGACAATGACCCACAGCTCTTATTGTTTTGACACTTAAATTCACCTCAACAACCTTGAATGAATGCCATTCATTTGTCCATGTGATTTTTATCTGTCTTTATTAAATTTGTTCCCTGACATCTATTGCTTTATCCAACAATACTGTAAGTTCTTAACAATGTATCTTTTTTTTTTTTAACTCATCTCAATTCCTAGTGTGATGCTAGTCACACTATTATACATTGATAACTACCTCTGAATTCAATAAAACATGATGGATTAAAAGACTTAGAAGATTTAGCTTTCACTTCTAATAAAGAACATTTTAAAACATCTACTTTAAAATTCATATTGTATGTAATTTGAACTGCACTGCACATTATTGCATAGACCTCCTGTGTTCTCCTTCTGAGACATGTTTTCTCCTCTTTGTGCTCAGTCTAATTCTAGGGATCCAAGAAATAATGATCAACCAGAAGGATAGTGATCCTTCCTTCGTAGGATTCAGCCACTTAGAAATGATAGACTAAAAAAATTGTCAAGGAGTGAAGGAATGGAGTTGGAGAATATCATGCTATGCGAAGTAAGCCAATCCCCCAAAACCAAAGACCAAATATTCTCTCTGATAAGTGGATGCTGATCCATAGTGTGTGTGTGGGGGGGGTGGGGGGGCGATGGTGGAGGAACTTTGGACAAAAGGGAGTGAGAGGTGGGGAGGGTTCATGAGGGTAGGAAATACGGTGGAATGAGATGGACATCATCACCCTAGGTACATGTATGACTGCACATATGGTGCAATGCTACATTGTGTACAACCAGAGAAATGAAAAGCTGTGCTGCAGTGGTGTACAATAAATCAAAATGCATTCTGCTGTCATATATACTAATTAAAATAAATAATTTTTTTTAAAGTGAAGGAATTAAAAATTGTGACTAGTGCCATTAAGTAATAAATTGGATACTAAGAAAGTGGTAGGAGGGCCTATTTTTGATTGCATAGTTAGGAAATTATTTGAGGAGGGGAATTTAAGGGTGTTCGATGAAAAATGAAGAGCCAGCCTTGCAAATAGCTTCATTCACTCTGAGGTTACTGTCAATATTAAGATTTTCTTACAACATGTTATTACCGTAAATAGCTTTCCTCGTGACTTCTTTGATTTTTGTGTTTTTGAGATAGCTTTCCTTCACTTTTTCATTCATGTTAGTGATAACGCCAATTACCAGTGATGAGTTCTGCTCCCTCACATGTTGAAGTATAACCTTAGAGAAGCAGGCAGAAGCAAGCATATAAAGCAGAGTTTATTTAAAAAGGGGTAACACAGACTTCTCCCAAAAGTGGGCCATAGATGGTATCCTGGTATTCCCAGAAGTGAGGGCATTCTGCCTTTTTTCTCCTGCTCTCTTCTCCTTATCTTTCTCCTTCCTATATATGTGACTAGGCAGGACCATCTGCCTGTATAATTCTGGCTTCATTAGGTTTTGTCATTGAACTCTGTAAATAAGAATTAAGAACAATCAGGGGCAGTGGCACTCGCCTATAATCCCAGCAGCTAGGTGGGTGGGTGGGGGTCTGAGGTAGGAGGATTGACAGTTCAAAGCCAGCCTTAGCCAAAGCAAGGTGCTAATCAACTCTGTGAGACCCTGGCTCTAAATACAGTACAAAATAGGCCAGGGATGTAGCTCAGTGGCTGAGTGCCCCTGAGTTCAATCCCCAGTACCACCCCCTCAAAAAAGAATTAAAAACAGACCCTTATTTCTACTTTAACCTCTTCCTTTTCTCTCAACAACTTTTATGTATTCATTATGTACTCTCTGCCTGGTCTCCAAATCTTTTCATGGTCTTTTTGATCTTATTACATTGCTTTTTATTTTACGTTTTTGTCTGTGTCAGGATGGCTTCTTTAGGAGCTGATGCCACCTAAGAAAGTTGCATGTTACGGGGACTATTGTACCATTTGGCAGTTATAAATTTAGTTTTTAAATCATTCCATCTCACAAATACAATACATTTTCTAAGCGAAGTGTGGGTTCCCCCCAGTGAAAGAGACTCTAGGATGGAGATTAACGGGTAGGCAATTTTTTTGGAAAGTGTTCTCAGGAGCAACATCTCTGAGGAAATGAGAAAATTAAGTCTGGGCAAAGGAAGGAGTTTAGTGGTGATGGAGTAGAGTTAAAACAAGGGCTTGAGTTCCTACTGTGCTCTGGAGCTAAGTGTGTTTTCAGAATTGACTTTTTTTTTTTTTTGAGATAAGAGGTTGTTCTTTTAATATCCTTACTGTCCAGTCATTTGGTAAGGGCTGAGAACAATTTTCACATGACTTCAATTAGAAGTCCTAATCCCCAACCTCTGAAAGCATAAGCACCTCCCTCCCTTCTAAAAGGGGCTCAGACTACCAAAGCCCAGCATGGGATCTTTCCTTAGCCCTAGCACTTGTTTAACAGGAGGAGGGGCAGGGGACCTGAAGACTGTTTTCAGAGGCCACTATGTATTTTTACATACACATATTTGAATCTCATTCAATGTATAGACCTTCTTTCTTTTTTCTTCCCATAAATTTCTTACAATTTGCGGGGAGAAATGAGTTAACAATTAGTTTTAAATATTTCTACATGTATCTCAGAAATTGAAGAAATAAGCAGATATATAAGTCCTGTAACTTGTAAATCCAACAATAAATTCATTAAAAAACCCAGTGTTCAGTAAAAAGAGAATATTCATTCTTTTCCCCATATTTTGTATTGGTGTATTACAGTTGTACATTATGATGGGATTTGTGGCTACATATTTATACATGCACAGAAACAGAAAATGTATATTTTTTTAAAGAATGAAGGAAGCACCCACAAAAGTTCATCAAATTCTAGGTCAAGAATCAATATTAAGTAAATTCCCAGGAATTAGCATTCTATAGATTAAGTTGGCTGACTATAATACAGAAAAGTGGGTAGCTTCAAAAGATTTTCCATATATCTACTAAGTCAAAAGCATATTATTAAATAACTATTGTGTTAAGAAGGATAAACATGCAGAACTTGACTATACTTAAAATCTAAAAAGTTTATACGCCTGTAATCCCAGTGGCTGTAGAGGTTGAGGTAAGAGGATCACAAATTCAAAGCCAGCTTCTACAACTAAGCAAGACCTTAAGCAACTTAGGAGACCCTGTGGTGTGGGGATGTGGCTCAGTGGCTAAGCACCCCTAGGTTCAATCCTTGGTGCCAAAAATAAATAATAAATTAATTAATTAATAATAATAAATATGCAGCACACAGCTAACTAGGATTCATAATACAGATATGAATATTGAAAAACAAGAAATATTTTTAAATAAGTGAATTACAAGTTCAATTGTAAAAGTTGGAACAAAATCAAAAAGCTACAAAAGAAGAAAGTTAATTAAATGTCAGAGGAAGAAATAAATAAAATAGTGAAAACATTTTTTTTAAAGAGTAAGAAAACTAAAGACATTTTTCCAAAAAATTAACAAAATAATGACATTAGTTAATTAAACAGATTATAAGCAATTAATTCAATTATGAGCAAAAAATGAAGCACATTGATGATAAAAAGTAACTTTCAAAATGACAAATTTGAAAATCATGCACTAGCTATTTGAAAAAAATGGTGAAATAAAATTCTGGAAAATATTAAATTTTATTTTAATGAACTATTTTCCATTAAGAAATTTCCGGAAATGAATGGTTTCATAGGCATATTGTTTCAATTTTCATATATTAAAAAATTCCTGCTTATGCAAATTTTTCCCAAAGAATATAAATATAAAATATCTGCTGTCCATTTTTGATGTTAGTGTTGATTCTAAAACATATACAGACATCATATAAAAGGAAGAATTACAGTTCTACTTCAAATGAGAAAACAGATTCTACTATTCTAAATAAGAACTCAATTTGATTGTTAAAATATAAAAATTAAAAAATTATAAAGTTTAGTATAGAAAAGGAAGTATAGTTTGACATGAACAAAGCATTTATTACAGCTGGCCAAAAGAATTTGGATTTTATTTTTTTTTGTTTCTGAAAAATGTTAAGTTTTTTTATAGGTTTCAGTAAGATATTAAAATGTAGAGTTTTTCATTTGGAAAAATCACTCAATTTATCATTTTTCTGTCATTTCAATTGAGTTGTAATAGGACTGAAAGCTTGGAGATCATTTAGTAAATGATTGCACAAATCCATGAAGTCATAAGTAGGAATTTAACTGGTAGTATCCTTGGCTATGAAAAGGATGACAAAGGAAATGAGTGAGAATATATATTGTTGAGAGCCACAGCCAGTCAGAATGGCCCCTGGCATTTTGCCAGAAGTAATGGTTGAGAGGTGAGCCATTAAGATGATGCTGGATTGATTCAATCGTATATTAGACCTTTACTGTCCGCCTCAGCCCTGCTACTTTGGAGTTCTCCTGCTTTGGAGTTCTCTTGGGGATTCCTGGAGAGTTCGCATTGGTTGGGGAAGTGCCAGAGGAGGGATTTCTGGTTGGTGGTTCCTGAAGGAGCTGCGTGGGCATTTGGGAGAGTTCCCAGAGAGTGTGCATGGAATGCTGTTGCAGTTCAGGCAATAAAGTTTCCTGTTTGTAGATACAAGTGCTTTGTGGCGGCTTGGTGATTTGTGCCCAGCTGGACTGCGGCAATATATGATATTCTATCATCAGGCTTGGACTATGTTTTATATTTATGCTCTTGAGGTTATTTACATATGTTGTGTCACTTTGGTGAAATTAAGCTCTAAGGGTATGTTACTATGTATCTATTCCTAACTCAGCATTCAGTAGTACAACCCTGGTAGATCTGAATCTTCAACTGTTATAGGAATAGTTATAGCATAGAAAGGAGAAGGCACTAGACATCAGGAATTGAAATCATTGTTTTACTGATTATCTAGACCTGAAGTTGGCAAACCATAAACTGTGAACCAACTGCCTATTTTTAGATTGGAACTTATTCATCCCTTTATTTATTGCCTATGTCTGTGTTGGCACACAAATGGCAAAGTAGAATAATTTTGACAGAAGTATTGGCTCCCAAGCACAAAATATTTATTCCATGTCCTTTTAAAAAAAAGTCTGCTCACATTTACATGAGGAAAATGACCAAAAATAAAAGAGACACAAATAGCAGTGGCCATTAGAAATTTTATCAGAACTATATTTGCAAAATTAGGTGGTAGACTAGATTTGATGTGGCTTGCTGTCCACTGGTCTAGATTTAAGAAATAGAGAGAAAAAAGGATAAGCCCTCAAATTGTGCATATCATAACAAATTGAAAAATTACTATTTTATTATTCAAACATTATTGTCTGATTCAACAAAGAAGTTTCTCAACACCATTTCCAAATGAATGAAAGTGTACTAAACATTTTTATTGTTTTAAGTTCATCTTATTAGTGTAAGCAAAAATATGAACCACTATTCAATGAGCAAAAAAGACAGTTTACTCAATATCTTTCATATATCTAGTATTTTCTCTAAATTTTATACACAATATGTTTTTACCTTGCTGGGCATGGTGGCGCATGCCTGTAATCCCAGCAGCTCTGGAGGCTGAGACAGGAGGATTGTGAGTACAAAGTTAGCCTCAGCAAAAGTGAGGTGCTAAGCAACTCTGTGAGACCCTATATCTAAATAAAATACAAAATAAGGCTGAGGGTGTGGCTCAGTGGCAAAATCCCCCTTAGTTCAATCCCTGGTACCAAAAAAAAAAAAAAAAGTTTTTATTTCTAGATTTATTCAGTGGGCTCTACCTTATGACCTAATTACTTCCCAAAGGCCTAGCCTCCTAATACCATTGCATTGGTGATTAGGATTTCAATATATAGATTTTTGAGAGGACACAAACATTCAATCTATAGCACTGTGATATTATAATGTATGTTTTCTGTACTTCATTCTTGGTTCCTGGCTCGTAACTTCCTCCTTAAGTCAAGGCAAGCCATCATAACCAAAACTTCTCTTCCCCAAGTCAGGTCATAAAGACTTTATGAAGAAATTCTCTGACCCACCCTTGTCTCATAGTAAGTCAAAAGACCCTCTTCATTACAGGGGAAGGAATACTTAAGGGTTCAAATAGAAAGACCTTGTGAGGGTTCCCACCCAGTCTATTAGCAGGCATGCCTATGCAGAGAGGTTTCCATAAAAACCCATATGGACAGGGTTCTGAAAGCTTCCAGATAGTTGAACACATGGATGTTCCTGGAGCATGCTGTGGGAACTCCATGCCCTTTTCCCCACTCCTTGTTCTATCTTTATCTACATCCTTTATAATATAACAATAAACATGTCTCCCTGAGTTCCCTGAGCCACTCAAGCAAATGAATTGAACCCAATGAGGCAGTTGCAGCAACCCCACTTTGTAACGGATTGGTCAGAAACAGATGCAAAACAATCTAGGGCTGTGACTCTAGACTAAAGTGGGGGAAGGGGCAGTCTTAGAAACTGACCCCTCAACCCTTGGGATCTGACCCTATCTCTAGGTGGATAGAATCAGAATTGATTTGAAGGGATACCTAGCTAGCATCTGCTTCAGAATTAATTGCTTCCCTGCTGGTTAAGGAAAATCCTCACACCTTTTAGGGTCACAGAAGTCTTTGGTGGGTGTGAGAACACAGGAAAAGCAGGCAATTTTTTCCTCCAACAGAAACACCTCCCTAGATGGATGTAGGTTTGTTGAAGAAAGGAATTATGTCTTCTTAATGTTTATAAAGCTCAGAGTAGCTTCCAAAACACCCAGGACCGAATCTTGTACTCAGATGCTTTAAATCTTAAATGAATGGAATTCTCATGTCTATGTATTCCCTACAGCACTAAGAGGCCCTGAATGCATTGTTGTCACTCAATAAATAGTTGCTGATTGATTGATATGTTAGTGAAACATAAAAACTAGGAGTAGTTGAAAATTAGACATATTTTTTGAAATGCAATAAAACTATCTTCAGTTTCTAAGTATTTTAATGCTTTCAACTGTTGTTTCATCTTTTCATCACAGCTAAATTTTTATGCAATGTCATGAGGCTGTTGTCTGCTCAAATTTATAAGACCCTTAAAAATGCTGAAGCCCCATAGCAATGCCAGGATCTAGGAAATCTGCAGTCATTTATGATTAATGATGCTCTGTGTTTTGTGAGGCATTATTAAAAACAGAAGCCTATGACTTCACTGTTTCTGACAATAACTTTGAACACAGGGTCAGTCCTTCAATTTTAACATTTCTTTGTAAGATTAAAAGAAAGTAAAAACAATTGCATTGGGAGCTTCACCCAGATGTGACAAAATGGGAGACACAAGTTTTCAATCTGTTTCTTCCAATGAAACGTCACCTCATTTCATAGAATATTGATGATGAGCAAATGTTACTGAAGGGCAAATCTAGTCATCAGGAAAACATAGAGTTCAGGACTCTATCAGGCATCACATAGTCAATTCATAGAAGATGTTTAACCAAAAGACTTAAGAAGAGCTTAAGAGCCGACTCATAACAAATGCAGTTTAATATTTGTTTTTCCCTCCAGATGAATAATTGGAAAGAGACTTATCAAGCTTAAAAAAAATCAAAGTATTTAAGGTTCTATCAAAAATGTAAGCAAATACTGGATGTTTCCTGGAAAAAAAAGCTGTATAATATAAGAACATTTTTATTCAATTACTTAAAAATAGTCATGTGTTCCTTCCAGAACACACACACACACACACACACACACGCACACACACACATACAAGGGAAGAATACAGTTTGATTCTAAATCAAAATTTCAGATTTAAGGACCCACAATTTTTTTCCCCTCTATGGAGAAGATACATATCTCTTTTGTAATAGACTGTTTGATTAAAATTATTGGCTTTCTAAAAGGAATCCATGCTTTTACCAATATATATATATATATATATACACACACATATATATATATATATATATATATATATATATATATTTAAAATATGTCAACTCTGCTTACAGACAAACTTTACAATCTACAGGAAATAAAAACTAGTTTCTTAAAAAAATCTGTATGCAACATCATCACACTGAATCCCATCTCCACTATCATCTGAAAGGACTTAATTGTCAGGTAATTTGTGAGGATAATCTGAGTAGCTGAACAGTCATACAACTTCTGTGTCCTAAGCACCTCTCTGGTTGCTAAGCCACAATCTGACCTTAAATTTGCATGAAAAATTAAGTGGAAGGCCAACAGTTGAGTTGTGGTTTTTCTCAGTTTAATATGATTTCCCTGGAGTCTACAAGGAAGGTGGGGCTGGGGGGAGAAAATCCACTGCTGGATAGGAATTGTCACTTTTCAGTACTTTGGTGAAACAACACCAAAAGGATTGTGCTGGAGCCAGCTTTCAGACAATCCTTCTCCCTGAAAAAGTGATGATGTGAGGATAGACAGGCCCAAAGGAAGAAGTAATCCAAAAATGAAAAAAGTTTTTTCTCCATTTATTACTAAACGTTAACTTCTAGTTTAAAAAAGGGGGGGAGGATCTACTTGTCCAACTTGCTTCAAAGAAGCAAAATGATGTGTCAAAACTATACAGTTAAGCACTCCTGAGCTGTAAGAACAAAGTTACTGTCACATTATGTTTCCCCTTGTCACAGTAAGCCCAGTTTAAGATAATCAGACAAGAGTACCTAAAAAACAGCATCCATTCTTAACTTTACAACTTAAAAACATCTTTTCTATTTAGCTGAACGGTATTTATGAATTAGGAAGTGTGGTATACACCTACTGAAATAAATTTCTTTCTAGTTAATATCACAAGGAAGTGAGTTACAGGTTTTGCAGTAAAACCTCTCTCTTTTAAGTAATAAGAGTTGTGGTCTTGCTTTCTGCTAATGAAAAAATAATCCTCAATGTATAAATTTGGGGAATTGTTGCTTCTTTTTATTATTCAACTTTTCCTTACTTCTTTACTTTCAGTATTTGGCCAGTTACTTTCAAAATACTGTACATTGTAAATAGTTCCAAATGTTCACAGTGTGGATTTCTAAGTATTGGTTAAATTCCAAGAACTGGAAAATACAAATAATTGGCTCAAAAAGATTGCTGTTAGTATTTCTCCTTTATATTTTGTGGGTCAAACAAACTAGAAGCAAATGAATAGAAATGTAAAATACTTTGATGTGGTCTGAAAAATCCTCCAAGACACATGAAATGAATCAGCAACATAAGAATTCCTGCCCCCATAAAGGAATTAGGATTTGAAAAAAAGTGCCTAGACACTCAGGGCTTCTATTCTTTCACCCCTTCCCACAGCAAAGTGTTTATTGGGCACTGACCATGATGAAGTATTACCCTAGGTCCTGAGTATGATGTAGTGGAAAAGAAGGCAGGCATGGTCTCATTCTCATGAGGCTTAGAGTCTACTAATACAAAAATGATCATAAACATATGAATTAACAATAACAAAATATTTAGGAAGCTAGTCTTTACCATGGAGATAACTTTTGCCTGAGATCTGAATAAAAACAGGTCACAAGTTACATGAATATCTATACAGAAAATTCCATGCAAAGAATGCAAAAGTCCTGAGGAAATAAACTTGGTGTATTTTAGAAACTGAAATAAAGTTAGGTCTGGTCAAAGCCCAATAAGCTTGGGTAAAAGTTTTGGGAGAAGAAGTCAGCAGTGCATTTGTTGGTTTTTCATTGCTGTGACAAAATACCTGACATAAACAACTTAAAAGGAAGTGACTCACAGTTTCAGATGTTTTAGATTCTGGTCAGCTGGCTACATTGCTATGGGCCTGTGGTGAGGCAAGATGAAGAGAGTTTAGTGTTGGAGAGAAGCTCACCTCATGATGACCTGGAAGTAGAGAGAGAAAGGAAGGGGCCATGGACAAAAGAATGAACCAGGGTCAGAACCCCAAGGACCCCTTCTCTCCAACCAGATTCTACCTCCTGTAGTTTTTACCATCTCCCAA
This sequence comes from Marmota monax, assembly GCF_021218885.2. NCBI lineage: Eukaryota > Metazoa > Chordata > Mammalia > Rodentia > Sciuridae > Marmota > Marmota monax. Next base: position 13,826,855 of record NW_026694491.1, on the reverse strand, counting down.
TAGTCTATTCAGCTATGAATCTCTCAATGAATTAATCCATTGATGATGTCAGAGCCTTTATAATTGATCACTTCCCCAAATTCCAACATGCTGTGTTCCTGTACATGTACAATGAATACCACATGCTTAATAACATATGGCTATGTTAGAACCTTTAAACACAATAAAAATCTACAGATTATGGCTTTGTATCTAGCTTGTAAACAGTGTGGTGACACTAAGCTACCATTATTTGTCACTATTTGCTTAGAGTAAATGATAGACATAGCATCATCCAATTCAGGGGCTGTGGTTGTAGCTCAGTGGTAGAGCACTTGGGTAGCATGTGTGTGGCACTGGGTTCTATCCTCAGCACCACGTAGAAAAGTAAATAAAGACATTGTAAAAGAAAAAAGAAAAGAAAAAAGAAAGCATCCAATTCACCAAAGCAGAATGGATTGGACAAGAGACTGATCCTATTTTCCAAATTCTCCGTTTCACCACCCCATCTCCTTGTGGCCTCATAAGATGAAAGGACAATAAGGGAATAAATAAAGCAGTTAAATTATCTATGATTTGGACAAACTTTCTAAATTTAGAGTTCTTGCAAAATGATGTGGATGATCCCTTATTACACTATACCAGGGACTTCCTTTGGGCCAAGGGATTTGATTATGGTACATTATTTTCCTCTTGACTGATTGGATTCTGGTTGCATACTTTGCCAATTAACTATATAGAGATTTCTCCTGAATCAATAACTTGAGGTTGATTTTCTTAATGAAATGCTGGAAGGCATATTTATTAATCAGTACATTTATAAAACTGAATTGCCTACTAAGTGTTAGCCTTGATTTTATATTTAAATAATGCCTAATTTCAAAATATATTTCACTGTTAAATAGAAAAATTAAAGAATATAACCACTTTTGATATCATAAAATAAAATAAAAATATTATACATTGCTACATAACAAAAGCAGTTCTATGATAAATTAAGAGTGAAAAAAACTTAGTAAAAAATTGTGCCCTATTTTGAATTGCATAATATAATATTGTCTTAATATCTTCCTTTTATTGATTTCTTCCTTATACTACTGGAAAGCTAGTTAACTTAAATTCAGGTAACTAACTTAGAATTAGTTTTCAGAAACACTTATCTATTGATGAAAAACTTTATGAGTATTTTAAAATACATAAAAATTCAAAAGCTATGGTTTTCCACCAGTATAAGTCTGGGTTCAACACTTGGAAAATGGGTTGATTATTCCAATAGAATTGGCATGTCTTTGTTATGTGTAATCACTCACAGTTTGTCCTGAGTCAATTAAATTTAATAGAATAATTTTAATGTTGCATTGAGGCCACTTTGCATTACATAACTATTTATTTAATACTTTGACTTAAAATTGTTGAGTTTCATTGGGATTTTAGAAGAGAAAAAAACTGCTGCATCATTTCAAACAACAACTTGAAAGAATATAGTTCAAAAGAAAAAACTTCCTACATTTCCACATGAAAATGGAATATTAAGTTACTCATCTGATTGTTTGGTTATGTAATATCAAAGCCCAAGATATTAGGGCACTCAAGGGCACTTAACTACTGAGTCACAACCCCAGCCCTATTTTGTATTTTATTTAGAAACAACATCTCACTGAGTTGCTTAACACCTCACTTTTGCTGAAGCTGGCTTTGAACTCAAGATCTTCCTGCCTCAGCCTCCTGAGCTGAGGGGATTATAGGTATGCACCACCACACCTCGCTAACAGACATTTTAACTGTACTTTAAACTTAGATTATTGGGCATTATTTACAAAAATGTCTTGAATTAAAACATAGGTAAATAATTAAAGCAGCCACACTTAGAATAAGAAGCCTCTCTCTCTTTTCTTCTTTGAGAAGAGCAGTGATTCTCAAACAGGGTTGACTTTGTCCCTAAAAGACATTGCTAAAATCTGGAGATTGTTTTTGGTTATCAAAACTGTTAGGGGAGCACTACTAGCATCTGATGGGCAGAGGCCAGGGCTACTGCTGGACATCCTTCATTCTGCAGACAGTCCTCTACAGGGAAGAAACAATGTATCACGTGTCAACAGTTCCAAGTCTAAGAAACCCTAAAGCAGAAGGTAGCAAAGCACCTTAGTACTCGAGAGTATATTAAGTATAAATAATGAGAATAAACACTATGAAGTCAGGCACTGGATCTAGAAGGCTAACTTTTGTGTCTTGCACATGGTAGAGACTCAGTAAACATTTATTGAATAAGCATATTAATAGCAGGTAAAATATAGTCAATTATTTCCCACAGACTACTTCAGTTTATTTACATGTGAAATAACATAGTAATTTTTTTTTCTATACCAAATTAGTAATCATAACTGTGGGAAAACAGATCCTATTTAATGTAGGGAAGCACTTGTAGGATTATGTTTATGCCATACTTCAGAATGCAAGTAAATGAAGAGTTTGAGTATGTTTAAACTCCCAGTTTAAGGGACATATTGAGATGGATTTGGTACTACATACATGTAGCCATTTTATTATACTGTGAAATTACTGCTCATTCTTATGGAATAATAAAATGTGTGAAAAGGGCCTTTTTACAATTTTTAGCCATAAATGATAGAATTTTTATATACCCCAGGCAGTAATATTACTTATAAATGTATACCATACATCAGTTTAACTTGAACTTTTTTATTAAGGGGACTGATTGGAGTCAAACCATATGGTGTGGCTTTTGCCTTATGGAACTTTCAAATATACTGTGAGAATAATTATTCCTACTTAATGGAGTTACAAAAGAGAATGTGGTGCAGGACGGCAAGACATCTATAATCTAATGAAAACCCTCTGTAAACTCTCCAAAGGCTTGTGCTAGGAGTCTTGCAATTTTGTGGGTTTTCTCTTATTAAGAGACTATATAGCTGTTGAAATCTCTTAAAAGAATAAATGGATGCTAAGGATTCAAAAACTTTCAACTCAGGGGATTCCATCATAAGTATATAATAAAGAATTTTGGTCCTTTGGGAAGTCAGTTCTGTTGAGGGAGTGTGAGAGGGAAAGTGCGCAAGCATAAGTGAGCTTATTACATTTCTTGAAAATACATTTTGTATAATTTTTTCTTTATTTGGAAACTAAAACAAATTTAGACTCTTTTTTAAAAAATTTTATTTTTTACTATTATACTATATATTATAGCACCAGCCTCCAAAGTGTATTTTTGCAGTTTCTTTTCCATCTAGCCCATTTCCAAAGCTTTGTCTGTTTTTTGTTTCCAAAAGCACAGATCTGAAAATATCTGTCCCTACTACCTTCAAGCTATTGAACCCCCTCAGCAAGGCAGAAAAATTCTTTTAGACTTGCTCTATTTTTTTTTTTTTTTTTTTTTTTTTGCCAACTGCATACATATATACCCCACCACTCAGGTCCTCTCCACACAAATCTTCCCTTGTCTCTAAAAGTTCTATGGTCTTTTTTGCTTTCATGCCTTTGCTTTTTTTTTTCTTGCTAGATAATGTCATGGTATCTTTCCATGCCAAATCTTTAAAATACTTCCCTTATCTTTCTTTGGTTTCACATTCCCATGCTCCTAAATGCATTTCTATATAGTGTTTAGTAACAAATTCTATTAAGTTTCTGGGTTTGAGTGTTTGTTTTCTCATAAACTACCGTATCTGTGAAAGAAGAATCATGTATTTTTAATCATTGCCTCACTACTGCCAAGGCCTGGCACATAGTAGGTGTTTTAAAATTTAAAGGTGAACTGTTAAATGGTTAAATGGTGAACTATTAAATATACCTGTTAAATGGCTCAGATTATACAGACTAAGAAAATCATGCAATTTGAGTCAAAGATGTAGAAGAACTGACACTCCTATACACTGCTGGTGGGAATGAAAAAGTACAATCACTTTGGAGATATTTGGTAACTTCTTAAATAGTTAATCATGCATTTAAATATGACCTGTATATTCCATTACCCGAAATAAAGCATATGTCATATAAAAATGTGTAATGTTCCTAGGTATTTCATTTTAATAGCTTCAAACAAAAAACAATCCTGCTTCTCATCAACAAGTGCATGCAAATTTCTACCAACAAGTAAACAAGTTGATCTATCCACTCAAGTAATACTATGCTTGTATTTTTTTTTTTTGGACAAAACCAAACATAGCTAAAGAAAATGCAATTTTCATACACAATGTAGTATACAGCCAAAAAATCCTGTGATTTGGGCAACATGAATGGAACTAGAGGACAGAGTGTTAAGGGAAGTAAGCCAGGCACAGATAATTACTGTTTGTTCTCAGTCATTTCTGGAAGCTAAAAAAGTTGATCTCATTGAAGCAGAGGATAAAATAGTGATCACTAGAGGTTAGAAAGTGTAGGGAGGAGGTAGGCAGAGAGCAGTTAGATAACAGATACCCAAAACCAGACAGGAGGAATTAGGTGTAGTGTTCTGCAGTACAGTAGGGTAACTATAGTCTTCAATAAAGAGTTATATATTTAAAAATAACTACAGAAGAAGAGCCTGAAGGTCTTCAACACATAGATAACTGATTGAGGAGATGGAAATGTGTTACTCTGATTTCATGAATATACACTGTATACATGTGGCAAATTATTATACTATACTCCATAAATATGTACAAATATTATGTGCCACTAAATATTGAAAAATAAGAAACAAGTACTTGCTGTATAATTCAATTTTTATGAAATCTTACAAAATGTGAACTTTTATTTTTATTTTTTGTAGTGGTAGGAAGCAAAACAGTGGTTACTAGGTTGGGTGGGGTGAACAGTGGAGGGTTGAGGGAAGGGCCAGGAAGGAAGGATTAAAAAGGGGCCTGAGGAAACTTCTGGGGTGATGGACATATTCACTGCCTTGATTTTGGTGATGGTTTCATGGATATAAACATATGTCAAAACTTATCAAGTTGTATATTATAAATGTGTGCAATATATTCTATGTCACATAAACATTAAGGGAAAAAAAGTGAAATCATGATGAAAAGATATATTTCCAACAATTTTACAAGGTACAATGCTACTGGCTTTATTAGGGTGTAACACAATATATAGGGTGTGTGTGTGTGCATATGTGTGTATGTGTGTATGTATATATATATATATACACACACACATACACATACCATACACCAGTTTAACTGGAACTTCTTTTTTATTAAGGGGTATAGGAATAGGTAATTCTCATGATTTCTCAAGCAGTTTAAAATCTAAAAGGGAAATGAGGTGAGTTACAAAGTAATAGGTACAAGTGGGCTATACTGTAAGCAAGGTAGGAGCCCAAAGCTCCTAGTAAGGTCCAATTAATTTCTAATCCTGCTGACTGGAGGCTATAGACAGGTTGTGAAGACTATTTCTTTGGAGCCATCCCTTAAAGGATAGGTAAGAGTCCAACAAGATGGAGTTTGGTATTGTGACCAAGGGCTTAACTATGAACGAACCTAAGAGAGATGGAAAGAAAGAAATATAAACACAGTTGACTCAACAGATGAACAGGTTTGTTAAGTGAGAATTACTGATGTTGACTGGAGCAGGCTCTTAAAACACAATTAGGAATGTGGGATACACTTGGAAAAGTGTTGGTGCAAAATTTCAGGGGCTTTAATTACACATGGTTCAGAAGTTGGGAAGTTCAGACTCATACTTCAGAAAGAGAGTTCATGAAAGCTTGCACTTAAACAAAGCCGGGGGTAAACATAAATATATTTTTTAAATCAGTTTTCCTCCACCTGGTCTAGAGAGCATTGATGTGAGAGAGCACACAACTGAAGTGTCTGGTTTTTAATTCAGTTTCAGGGATGCTGAATTTGAGGTGCTGGGGCAACAATCATATAAAAATGAGCAACAGACATTGAATATTTAAAACTTTAAATTAAGCTGGAGGCTAGAGAGGTTACTACGAATAAAAGTATATACAAGTTTTATTGATTGAATATTTATAATATTCAAGGCATTGTTTAAAAAAAACCCTACAATTTATATACCTGTTAGCTCATTTATGTTCTCTCAATATATCATGGAGTCATATTTCTGTCTCCTTGACTGGTTTTACCTCATATCCCTGACCCATAAATGTGAGAATACTACAGAGTTCAGTGGGAACCACTTTCTAAGTATGCTTGTGCTCTAAGTGTCCTTGAATCAAGTCTTATGACTAGAATTTGAAGACACCTACATTAATGCATGTGGATAGACATGACTGGGACTTACCATTCCTAATAGATATCTTGAACTTGAGATGGTCAAAGGCAAAGATTTGATTTCAATTTTCCCTCATCTTCTATCCACCTAGTTTGTGAGGCAAAAATGTTAAAATTAATTACTTATAAGTAATAAAAGAGTTGTCCCTAGCTTATTTTCCTCTATCATTCTTCCCATCCACTCCCTAGAAAATTCAGTAAGACCTGCCTTCAAAATATGTCCATCTATATCCATCTATTTGTCACCACCCTCACTACACTCAGTATAAACCAATGTCAGTTCCAACCTAGATTATTACAATTGTTTTTATTGTTTCTCTCTTAAACTTTTCAAATCTATGAACTGAGCAACAGAGTTGTCCTTTTAAAATATGTATAAGGTCATGTCACCCCTCTGCTAATAATCTTAAGAATAAAAAATGCCAAAGTCCCTACCAAAACCCCAATTAATTGTCTAGATACTCAAACTGTTATACCCCTTGTTTCAACCAGAGATATACCTCCTACTCTTCCTGGAACTCATCTTCAGGCTTCACCCATAATTCTTGGCACTTGCTGTTTGTTCTGCTTGGAGAACTTTTTCTCTGACATTTCCAGGGTTGACCCCTTCTCTACCTCTAGGTCTCTGCTCAAAAAGTCACCTGAATCAAAGAGGCTTTGCTTAAGCATCTTATATAAAGGAAAATCAATCACTAGTGCATAGTAGGTTCTAAAAAATATTTGAATGAATATTCGATTTCAGTGAATAATCAACAACTTGTAAATGAGTACCTTGGAGTTTAAATAAATTTCCTAAAGTTTTATATTTAATATGTTATAAAGTAGGAATTTGAGTTCAATTCTTTTCTGACTTCAACACCATTTATCTATGAGGATGTAAACCCCAATGTTGACTTGGAAATCTTCAAAGAGAAATGTTTGAAACTAGGGAGAAAATGGAATTATATTCGCTAGATTATACAGACAGATTAGGGATAGGTGCTAGAGTAAGGATTCTTCTTCTCTCTTTCAGATCATGGATTTCCTTAAAAATCTAAAGAACCTCTTTAACCTTAGTCCCCCTGAAGCCATTGTGAACATATAGCATAGTCATGCAAACCACTGAATAAGGTTTACAGACTTTGTATTGTGCTCGAACTGAAAGCTACAGAAGATGGTGGGAATGGGTGAACTTGAACATGGTTCGTGAAAACTACGCTTTTAGGAAGGTTTTCAGTAATCTTAAATGGAGGGCAAGTGGGTCTTCCAGATCCAAAATTCATGACTCTGACTTTATTGTTATGTATAAATTACACAAATATCATGGTCTCTAAGGGGCAAACTATAAGGAACAAAAGAAATCATCCAACACCTTAAATTTGCACACAGAACTGCTAGGGAATCAAAGGTGCCCCAGGGGCTTGCCCACTGCTAGGGTGGCAGAGCAGAATCTAGATTTCAAGTTTTATAAATCCATGCTTTTTCTGCCACCCTATGCTGCTTCCTCAGAACTGAGCTGTCTTTCTCATCTGTGTGATTTTTAAGGTGTTTCAGCATACAAGATGTAGGTGTTTCTCAGCATTGAGACACATATTGAATATAGATGATGAATGATGCTTTGCAGGGGAAGTTTTCTTTTATATTGCTGAAATATACTAAAAAATCATTATGTAACTAACTCTTGAATTTCAGGAGTTTACTTTTTGGTTATAACTGCTGAAAAAAAATGCTTGATGGTTAAGTGAGAATATAAAAATCTAGACAAGGCTTAAAGTACTAGTGCAAGAATTTCCATCAGTCAAGACACTTCAATCTGCAATTTGGTTTTCATTGTGGAGATGGCTGAAATGGTGTAAGATTGTGACATTGTGGTCAATTGCATAATTACAAGGAATGTTATGTGTTCCAGATCTTTGTAAACGTAGTAAAACAGTGCAATTTCATTCACTTGGAGAATCTTAAATTACATTTAAAATGTTCAAATCTGAAGGTACTACTAGGTAGTTTTTAAATGGGTTAGTTAATTTAATTGATTATATATTTATTCATTTGTCCATTCATCCACTGATTCTAAAAGGCAGGGCTTGGCTGTTACAGTGGGAGTCCTCATACATTATTTAAGGACTTTCTGAGAGTGACTGACAGGACTACCCAGAGTGCCAATGTACTCTTTGCTCCAGCTTATCAGTTAACTAGTGAAATTTAACACGGATGGTGTCAGCTTTATATTTAGAGTGTTACTATAAAAACAGAAGAAGCCACTCAGAGAATCTTGTTTAGGAGTTTTCACCTTATTTAAATTCTTAATTGGTCCCTGCAGTTTAGAAAAGGCTATTTCAGTGTGGTCCTGCTTCCAATTAATGAGCTCCAGAAAAGGATTAAGTCTGCCTCACTCAGTCTTTCCAAAATAGACTAACCTTGAATCCCACAAACTCCAAGGAAAGGTAAATATTCTATTCTGATTCAAATTAACTTAGACAGGGAAGACAATCCTAGGTTGTTTATTTTATTATAGCCTGGACTTCAAGACCCAAAAGTTAAAGTTAATAAAAGAGATAGGCATTTTGTTGAAAGTTAAATAGAAGAGATATTAGTCTAGTACACATGTTGCTTCCATTCAATTGTTGTTGTTTTTTTTCACATATCTAACATTTACCATTTCTACTCATTCAGTAAAATGGCAGTGGTAACTTATAGTCTGTACTGCTGTGAAGAAGGCTAAAATATTTGGGAGATCTTGTTTTGTGACAAAAAAAAAGTTGTTTAAAAAATTAAATATTAGATATTTTAGCATATTATGAGGTTATAAAAAAACTATAACTGTATGCATATTTTTAAGGTAACATTAAGGAAATTCATTCCCAATTCCCCTGTAGTGACCTTTTTGAGGGTTTCAAAGAATTTGGGACATCTGATCCCAATCTAACTTCTTTTTGCATGAATGTTGTCAGCCATCATTCTCTCAAACCCATCCTGATGTTCCCATCTAAAATAAAGATTACATGTAGGAGAATCCAGGATGGCATTATTATTATTATTTAAATATTAACTCACTTTGGCAATTTTTTAAATGTATTTCTACCTGAGTCTAATTTATAAAGTTAATTCCTGCATTCTTTCACTTCAAAAATATTTTGATTGTGCTCACAAGAACACATATATTGTAGTGTCTTCCCATGATGAATTAAACTCAGTAGTTTATTTACACAAGAAAGGAAGGTAAAAAATCTGGTTGGTGTCTAATTATTAAAGATCAGTTGTTTTTAGAATAATAAAAAATAATAAGAAATTCATGGATTTAGGTCAAATTAAATAACATTGTAAAAAACATAGGTTCTACTCCCCCCCCCTCAAATAAGTTACTGAGTCTAAAGCAATCAACAGAGTTGTTAATGAAAATATTTTTGAATTAAAACAATTAGACTTGTTGATCTTGTGTCTTGCATCTCACAGCAGGTGTTTAAGCACACCCCAAACTTAGATGTGCTGACACCTGTAATCAACACAAAAGGTCTCTTTTAAACTAACAAGTCACTCTACCCAGTGGAAGTATAAACAAAACCCTAATTGGAGATTTTGCTAACTATTCTCCCCTGCTGTGAACACTAGTTAGTATCTGGTGTTCAAGCAGTAACATCAACTACAATGTATAACTGGCAAAAGGCAAGAACCAAGTTTTCTGACTCCGTAGATGATACTGAGCCTACCCATTCAATAATTTCCTAATTACCAGCTAGTATTAATCATCTTGAAACAGTGCTTTAACTGCAAGAAGACAAACAAATAATAACTAATTCATATAGTGCTGATGAAGGGCCAAACTCTGTTTTAAGCATTTTTATATAGTTAAGTTCATTTAATGTTCACAAAATACATTTATGTATTTAAGATAGATACCAGTATTATTCCATGTGTACAAATGAGAAAAGAGAGGCCACATAGTAGCTTGTCCTAAGCATAAGGGCTACTAAACAGAGGACCTAAGAGTGGACTCCAGGTAGTCTGAGTCCAGTGTGTGCCTTGTCTTCTCACTAAGAGTAAATATGTAAATAAATAAAAATAACAGGCATCCATTTCATACAATTAAACTGAAAAGACTTCTTCATGCATGCTTCCTAGGTCTTACACATTCCCACGGATTCTGTGATTCATAGTTTATAAGTCAAATTATAGCACTGATTAAAATAACTGATTGCAGGAATATAATGAGTGGACACATTAATAAAAATAATACAAACTCATGAATAAGTGTTTCCTTTCATCTCAGAATACAACTTTTCTTATACTATGCCAGAACATAACTTTCTCCTCTACATTTTTATCATATGGTTGACTTTCCAAGTGCTGTAAGGCTAGATTTTTCTATTCCCTACAGTAGCTCTTACTAAGATGCAACAATGGGATTATATAGAATTAATTGAAAATAGATAGTAAAAATGGGTTTAAAGTGAAGAGGATGGTGACAGGTGGAAGTGAGAATATAGAACATTTTCTACAAGTTCTGGCACATGTGTCAGAGGTAAATCCAAATTTTGGCTTTCAGCCTGTTAGCAGACCAAGCAGAGACCATCAATTGATTTATAGCTCAGGATGAAAATTAAATTTTTGCTCAAGAACTGTTCAGTTATGACTGAAATTGGAAAATATTTTTCAAAACTCCTAGTAAAGAAGACACATTATGATATGATAAAATATATCCTCAACATACTTCTTAAAATAAACATGGTGATAGGTCCTGCATAATGATTTCACATACTTAACCTTTTAAAAAAATAAAGAGATGATTATAAATATTCTGGTAAATTGAGCGAAAAGAAAAAGAAAACCTCCAAGGACAAATCTTGGAACAGAGATGCACACATAAACACATGCAAACATACAAAGAGACAAATTAAACACAGGACAAGATTATATCAAAATTCCAATTTTGTACATAGAACTTTCAGTATCTGTATATTCTATTGTCTTCATGTGTATGGTACTACATAAGCTACATATGGAGGGGACCTGCCTATTCAAGGAACCAGTTTGATGAAAACTCTACCATCTATAACAGTGGCTTAGAAAGTTACCTTCAGTGTCAATATCCAATTGGTGAGGTGGTGAGAGAAATGGTAGAGAAACCATACTGTTTTATCTTGCCCACAATGTGACTAATCACTTTTATCACTATTCCATTAGCAAGAGTTAACCATGTGGCTCATCTAATTCTTATTTGTACAGCCTTGGGAAATTTGCTTAATCCTTCTAAGTTTCAGTTTTTCTGTTTGTAAAATGGGGATAACAATGGCAATTGGCTCCCAAGGGAATTGTGAAGATTAGTATATGTGAAGCAGTTAGCTCAGTGTCTGACTCACAAGAATGGTTTAGTTAATAATAATATTTTAACAACATTCTTTTCATTTTTAATATTAAAAATACATACAACCAGGCATAATATAGAAAAATATTACAGTTGCATATAATTCACATTAAAAGAATCTCAAGAGACAGGAAAAAAATACCTACTAAGAAAACAATGAAGTCTTCTCTCCGAACTCCTCCATAATACTAAATAACCTAAATATTGTTTTAAAATGGAAAACAAATGTTGTGGCCAAGAATTTGATTAATTTATGAGGCAACAGGAAGACTTGCTTATATGTTTAGCTATGTAGCTACATGGAAAATACAGACCCTATGTTTCATTTATAGCACATGAAGCTAACATTCAAGTTAAGAATAAAGAAGAGATTGGATAAAAGGGATGGTGATAAATTCTAACTTTCTGATTTTAAGGATCACTATAAAATATGAGTCTGAAATAATTTAAAGGTTCAGAATAATTTTTGGAAGTTTATATGCATAGCACGAAATCAATGAAGTAAGTCGGATGCATGAGATTAGCTAAAATAAAAAAGGAGAAACTTGAGGAAAGATGAAATGAAGGCTGGAGTATCACTTAGGGATCAAAATAGAAAGGCTTTTATCAGAATTTGGAGAAAAGTATTGAGTTATCATATATAAACACATGAAAACACATTCATACACATAAATACACACACATGCATATATACATGGTGGAAAGTAGGGTCACTTGATGAGATTTGAGCCTTTCCAAAGAAACTCATTCTGGATGTATTTTGTGAATGGATTGGAAAGATTTAAGAGTGAACAAGGAAAATCCGGTTAGTAAGCTGTAGGAGGAGTATGGGTAGGAAATGCTAGTATCTTGTACAAGGTGTTTGATATTGGAAAGGAGATAAATGAAAGCATTTGAGAATGCATTGACTGCAGAAATGTTAGAACTTAGTAATGGATGGAACTTCTGAATGAGGGAGAACATTGGGAAGAGATGACCGAGGATCTGGTCCTAGGGAGTGGGTGATGATGACACTAAGATTGTGGTTGAGGACTCATAGGGGAGAGTTTGACATTGGTTTGTGACAAGTTGAATTTCAATGGCTTTGGGAAATGCAAGTGGAGACCCTATATTATGGATAACTGAATCCATATATTAAAGATTCAAAGGAATTATTTGTGGCAAAAAGTTAATGTATAGTCATATTTATGATAAACTGAAGTTTAATCAGACTTTCTTAACCTCAGCACCACTGACATTTTGGGCCAAATTATTCTTTGTGCCTGACTGTCCTGTGCATCATGGAAGGTTTAAAACAACCCTAGGTCTGCCCACAGGTGCCAGTAGCAGCCCTCATATCATGACAACCAGACTATGTCCAGATTTTGCTTAATGTGCCACTTGGGACCAAATCATCCTCTAAGGTAAAACACTGCGTAAATAAGAGTAGCTAAGAAGAGAATATAGCGTTAAAAAAAAAAAAAATCATACAACCATGTTGAGACCAGAAACTTCAAATTTAATTTGGTTCCAAAATATATGGCTTGGGGTATTTTCTTTAATTGGAATAATTGTCATGGATATAAGAGTGGTTAACAAAAACAAGAACACAACATTTTTTGTATATACTATTGTGAGACTAGTTAACGTAGGATCCAGGGTAGAGGACGGAATGAAGCCACAAGAATTAAAAGATTTCTAAGTGGCTGAAGATGGGATTTACTGGAAATAGGAGAGTTTAAAAGGTATGAAATATTTTAAAATTCTAATCTGGAAGTGTCGTATCCTCTTTATATTATTTGTTAATCCTGCATGTTCATCAATAAGCTTAATGGAGAGACAAGTTCTTGCTGATTTCATTTGCAAACAAAAGGCATGCTGGACTATATAGCTCCAGTATATATCTGGGCATAGATTGAATGGGAATCTTTTTTCATTTGTGCCTTTTGCCCCATTATTGCCAATACACTCCAGCTACTTCATAGAGAGTCTTTGTATCTTTGAAGGTTAATGAAATATTAACACTTTTTTGAACTAATAATGTTGAAAGCATTTCTAGTGAAAGCAACATTTTGAGTTACATGGCTCTAGTAACAGTATTTCCAATATATAATTTTTTATTAAACTTAAAATTTATTAAAAATTAAAATTTTTATTATACTCTTAGGTTATTTGATGGGGATATAAATTGTTTTACTGCTTTAGTTATTTTGTTGATAGGCAAAATGATTTTATTTTCTGAAAGAGATGTAAAGATAATCGTTTTACAAAATGAAACTACTGGAGGGTGAAGTAGTTAAACTGTGCAACGTTAGTTTTTTCATTATTTTTTTCACTTACAAATATTGATTGTAAGTGTCTTCTAGCCTGTGTGCATTTAACTTTCACTTGATTGTTTGTACTCCAGGATGTTTGTAATGCTACAAATCCGAGTTATTTTGCTGTATAACTTTCATTTGGTACACTTAGCATGGAAAGTTATAATTTGCCTACAACTGCCAACTCTTTTGAAAGTAAGAGTGAAGAAAAAAAGAGAGAGAGAGAAATAGAAATCTCTTTTAAAATAATTTAAAGACCCCCTTTTTCCCCTTAATTACCAGAAATTTCTAAAATCCTGGTTTCTAAAGACCATGCCATTTTGAAATTTCCCTGGCGGACAGCACTGTTCTGCTGTATTCCATGTGGTTAATGTTAGTCACATCCTTGATGTAACATAACACAAGCTGGCTAAGGTAATCCAATGTGACATATGACAGCATTGTAAGCCAGTCTGGGATATTTGAAAATATGCCATCTTTCAAAGACCGTGGATAGATAGCATGGTAAACCAAGACTGTGAACTCTGCTGCTTTCATTTTGAACAGCCTAGGCAAGTTCTGTGATAATTAGAGGGCAATTTCTAACCTGGTAGAGTCTAACAAACACTAACAAAAGTACATTTTTTTTTATTGCTTGTGAGTTTATACTTGAAACCACCTAAGTCAAACCATCAAAAAAAAAAAACAAAACACTAAAGATATGTGATTACACATTATTACAGGTATGAGAATGAGTGAAAATTTCTCAGATCATGTGAAGATGAACTATCAATATGTACTAACTAACATAAGAGGCGACAAGCCAGCATTTGATACCCAGTTAAGAATCGTTTGTTAAAAGTGCTCAGGTTGAATCAAGTGTCGTGTTATTACCATTAGAGGAAAAACAACCTAGACACACAAGCACCCAGGCAAAAATAAAAGTTTTCTATATATGTTGCTGAGTTTCTCTGTAAAAAGTTGTTCTGTCCTCAACCTAATTTATTGTGCAGGCTGTGGAGAATTTGAAAACCATGTTTTCTTCTAGGATTACTTCAAGATCAGCTTCTTTGGTTTTAAATTTGTTTCACATTTGTTTAAGCAGAAAATACTAGCACTAATAATTCTTGATGAACAGTGATGAGTTACAGAAATGAAAATAACCTGCATACTAAATTCAATAGAGGATGGAAGAGGAAATTGAACGTAATATGTACATCTTAGAATGAAAAGGTGAAACTGAACTACTAGGTAAAGGATCAGCAAAGCTGTTCATTTTTGTGAGATGGATGACTGAAAGTTGGAAAGAGCTATTGCCTTACTCAATTGTACTTTTAAATGCTCTAAACTCATAAAAAAGATTTCTTATCTTTCCATCCAAGTCAAAATCATCAAATTGTTCCTGCACGATCTATGAAAAACCTCTGAATAATTGAAAAACAATTCACTTTCTTGCAAATTAAAAAGTGTACATTTATATGTATATAAATACATTTAAGTAATTTTTTTCAAATATAATCTACTTCCGAATGTTAAGTTTAAGTTGACTAAACTTCTGAAGTGACTTTGGTTACAGGAAGAAAATGATATTTATTTTATTATCTTGGGTACAGTAACAAAAATTCCTAACACTTTAATATTACTCTTACAGTGTTTAGTTACGTTTTTCTATGTTTTCTCATCTGCAACTCAGAAGCACATTGTATATTATAAAGACGTATTATTTTTTTTCTAATTTAACAGAAAGGAAAACTGAGACTTGAGGTTGTTCTAATAATTGATGAAATCCTCATTTTGATCCAGGCTTTAAACTTGAAGTCCACTACCTATCTTTTTATGGTGCTTATAAAATTAAAGGTTTGTTGAAGTGAGCCAAGATAAATGAGTGACATCAAAATTTAATGTAATGATAATTTAATATTAAATAGAAGATAAATCTTTGTAATTCTAATGTTTTACTTTAATAATGCACACTGAAATTATTTCTGAAGTTGTGGTTGACAATTAGATTAAAACAGGTCGTAGCTAAAAATTTTATCGTATTTTACAGTTAGTGCTATAGGATATGTTTGAATAGAAACATAATGATCCCTAATGGATCAAAAGTACAAAATCTGATACCTTAAATTTAATAGAAATAAATAAAATATATTGCCAAATTTATTTATAAAAATCAATCTACAAAGCTCATTAGAAAAATTAAACAAGCTTGTCTCTAGAGAAAACTAAAGGTAAAGAAGTATAAACTGAGAAAAATCAAGGGGAAGCAAATTATTTTATTCACTGGGTTGCTTTCAAAATTGTTATGCAAACATTTTACAAGACCAGCTGTTCATGTCTCTTGGCAATATAGTCTAGAAAGATGTTGTCTCATTAGAAGGAGATATGGGATACTAGGGGAAAATTGTAAATCTTTGTTAGGAGCCTGTTATAACTACATCTTAAGTGGATTATTTCATCTCACTGAGAGTCTGTGATAAGTATTATGATTTCATGGCATAAACTAAGTACTGAGGCTCACAGAAGTTACACGACTTGTTCAAGGTCATATAGCTAATAAGTTTCAGAGTAGGGATTAGAACCCAGTTATAAAATTGAGCATTTGAATTCTGAAATTAATGAAAAATATGTCTATTAATCTTGGAAAAAAATTGAACAGATGATAAATGACAGAAATTAGAAAAATGAATAAAAGGGAACAAAGGAGTTTTTCAAACTGATGTTCTAGAATTGATAAGGGCTTATCCAGGAAGAGCTGTATGATTCAGTTGAATGATAGTTTTGTGTTATCTAGGTAAATTATGCAAATGGGGAATCTCCTAGAAAATGCGTTGGCATGCATTTTGACCTCCTAAAATACTGTAAGGTAGAACATGGGATGAAGAATCAGACAATTCTGGTCTCATTTCCTTACTGTCTGATTTACTAAATGTGTTATGTTGGGCAATTTACTTTAATTCCTCTGATCCTCAATGCACTTCTCTGTAAAATGACTATGAATTTTACTTACCTATGATAGGTTAAATTATATCTCAGTAAAACTGTTGCCCAAACCTGTGTCGCTCCCACAGCAAAGTTCCATTTTCTCCTTGGATTATAGATCCTTTTCAGGTCAGCTACAACTCTGCTCCTTGTTTTCTTCTTTCTGGAAGAAGAAGCCAACCTTCCTGAGAGTTTGTTTCTTAGAGGGAAAAGGGAGATGCAGGAACACTGGATGGCTCTGAGGGATCTGCTTTAATGGTAGTTGCATCACTCTCACTGACCTTTAAATGGTCCAAGGAGGTCACACAAATGACAGAAATTAGAAAACACAGGCCTCATGTGAGTGGGGCAGAAGCATATCATGGTCTCAGTGAGAATAACTTGGTTCAAGCCTACAGTCCACCACAACACCCACAGGATTGTTGTGATGATGAGTGATGGCATCCAACAGTGGACTTCCTGGCACAGTTTCAGGCACATAGTATATGTTCTGGAAATTTTATTTCACTTTTGTTCCCAGTTTGGGATCCAGAGTCAAGCTAAACAGAGACAAAACTCATAAAATACTGGGGCTGTATGTAACAATTATCCAGTGTCCATTTTACCTATAACCTTTATTATAATAACTGAACAGTGCAATTAAGTAAATTACTCTATTTCTCATGAAAGATGACATTTCCAGAAAAATGAAGGTCATATTTGAAAAAAATATCACATTAAGTTAGAAAGAATTTAGTCCTTCTATTTAGCTATTTATTAAACAAATAGTTCATAGAGGGAAAGGGAATGCAGGAACTATTAGATAGCTCTGAAGGGATTTGCTTAAATGGTTGGTCCATCATCTTTCTGGTATTTAAATTAAGACCTGACTTTTAAAAGTACACTTCTAATTTCTCAAGAATTGCTAAAGTCTTAGAAACATTTATTTTGAAACAACTGCACCACAGAAGAGAGCGTTACCCACATATATATGTGTGTGTGTGTGTGTGTGTGTGTGTATGAAACAATTAAATGAAAAACATTAATAAAATAATAAAGCAAAGCTTCATTTGGAAGGTAGCATTTGGGGGCAAGAGTTGCAAATCAATTTTGGTGAAGATTATATTCCACTATGAAATCTCTCAGGGATTTTGCAAACTTTAGGACAAGAGGAAAATTCCCTATTGAATGTTTCTGAAAAGGTCTCTTTTCTGTGTCATGTGGTCTATTCCCACAAGAGTTTTTTTATGAGTAATGGATTTGGTCTTAGAGATTTTGGGATGAATCCTTGGGGAAAAAGCCAAGAATTTTTCCTCCCCTTTCTGAGATCAAAGACACCACTGTGTTTTTGGTATGAAAATGGTTTTGCCATGGTTGCCAAAAATACGCTGTTTCGCCATCAGCTGTGTAGTGGTCAAGCAATGATTGACAGCCCATGCCGTCTCTCCAGTGTGGCTAAATTTCAACCCAAAGGTAGTGCTTAACTTGTAAAGTACTTTGAGTCCCTTTTGGATAAAAATTATAACAGTACAAAAATAGTTCTTTAGCTGACAGGCAACAACACCCACTGTGTGTTACTGTAGTACAAAATGGCCCTTTGTGAATACTTGGGATAAATTTATGCCTGTGTAAGACCAAAGTACTTAGTTATGGTGATTTATTTACTGATCTTTTATCACAATAAAATTTAAATCAAGAGAAAAGGTAATTTTGGGTGAGGATGAATTATTTAAATTCTTCCACAGAAACAAAATTTTGAAGAAATTTTTTTTTGTGTGTGGGAGGAATTTATGAGGTTAATGGTATGCCATTCTCCACCAAAAAATTATTAAATGGTAGAGATCTCTTTTCACATAATTTTAGATGAACTACACTGGAGATGCATCATCTCTAAATATAGCACAAACTCATAAAACTCTGATGTTAAATGCAGAATGACACATGGATGTTAGTTGTATATTATCTAAGAGATCCTGAATTATGTAAACTCCACTTTGATATTATTTATGTGATAAAGATCTTGAGAATCCATTTATTTATAGTGTGTGGCTTTTTAAAATTCAATATATCTATTACATTGAAAAATTAAGTAACTCATATAAATTAACAAAGGCTGATGAGAAATACTATCAGTCATTTGATGAAGGTTTTTACACACACACACACACACACACATATATCTTCTTAAAAGAGTTCACCCTTTGATCTTAGGTTGAACATATATGAAAGTGAAGAAAGTGAAGAGCTCATTTGACTCAGGAAAGGAAGGAAGGAAGGAAGGAAGGAAGGAAGGAAGGAAGGAAGGAAGGAAGGAAGGAAGGAAGGAAAGAAGGAAGGAAAGAAGGAAGGAAGGAAGGAAGGAAAAAAAAGAAAAAAAAAAAAAACACTGGAAACCTTCTCTGTTAGGAACAACCTGCTTTTACACTGTTTACAACTTTGAGATATGACGCATTCTGTAGCTTTTCCCTGAATCTCATTTCAACTAAATAAAGTAATGTGAAAGAAAACACTTAGGTACTTTATACTTTAAATCATGAAGCTAAGGATATAAGATCTTGAACGATTAGAGCTAATTGGTGACTGTACACAAAGATCCATTTCACCAGAAATCCGCCTTGCTTTTTGCTTCATTCAGTTCAGAGGCACTGTTTAAAATCAGGAGTTAAAAAAGGATTGCATGTTGTGTTAATTGATTCAGGAGTATGTTTTATGCTCACTTTTGATGCTATGAAATGAAATGCAACAGTTTGGAAGGCAAACCGAAACAAGGGGTTCTGGGGGTGTGGCAGCTTCACAGCCTAAATCAGTTTATAGTTTGCCAGGAATCCATTCATTTATTTCACCTCTGGTGTTTGGGCCTGGATTTAGGGGTACTTCTTAGAAAATATAAAATGTTTTGTGGGATATGAATAAATAATACACCAATTCAAGTTTTGAAAATTTCATTGACACTTCATGAATTTTATTTCACCCAAATTTTCCAACTTACTAATGTCTCTGCTTCAGTTTTTATGTATCTAGTCCTTAATAGTCTGTGGCTTGCAGAGGACACTTAGGTCTATATTCTGCAGTATTGTTTATTTTTTAAAGTCTATTTTGTACAGACAATTTATTGTTTTAATTGTTTTATTTAAAAATGTAATCAAGTTTTTAAGTGAAATTCATGAAAACATTAAAAAACACACTTAATCTGGAAATCTACTTAACAATAATTTTATTGACAAATTATGTTACTTATAAAAACAATGCTGATGTATAATGCATACATACAAAAGTGAAAATTGATAAACATCTTTCTTTCAATTCCTGCTTTGTAATATTCAGGATCTGAAAAACAAGATTTTACTTTATACCAGAATGATCTATCACAGAGAAAAACATCATGCTCTTTGACAGAAATGTATGTAGAGGACTTAAGTTGCTAGGTTTTTAAGAACATTCAAATGATGGTCAGCTATTGTCTAGTTTCTTCTGATATTTGATCTTGATCATTACTACCTGAATGATTATCAGAGGATGCCTTTTTAAAACATTTCTCTAAATTAGGAAGCTTTTAATCAGTCTTGATTCTATTATGAAATTAAGCCCTTCTATTGAAAATAACCAACATGAGTAAGGTAGAGATTTTCATGCTCTTAACAATGTATTTATTTTTAAACCAATGCTATTGAGTCAGAAATTAACAAAATCGATACAATATTAGTAAGATACCTTATTAACAAGTTTAAAATATCCTGAAGTGAAACTCAACTCATTTTGTGTTTAAATTCCTAAAGCTTTGATTAAATCCTAATACATAGCATCCAGCTGCACCAAATTCATTTGATGGAAACACTTGATAATTGTTCACCTTATACCCTCATCATCTGTACACATTCTCTACCACTTTCTCCTTGAAAAAATAAACTTAAGCACCAAAGTAAAAAAAAGAAAAAAAAAACTAAACAGCAGTCGGGACACTGAATTTAAAAAAAAAAAGTAGCAATCTCTGAAAATAAAAACAGGGACCTCTAAAATAATGTTTTATTTATCACATACAAACGTGTTTTCCTAAGAATTATTTCCAGTGTGGGCCACCATATGGAAGTAGAAATCCATCATGGGAATGAACTAAGATGGTTTGTATCACCTGCATAACTTGTTTTGTTCTATGCCTTCAGGCTTCAAAACCCGCTTCCCATATTTTTTTCCTTTCTTTAAAAATAATGTACATCAGTTTAATTTATCCCAGGTCCTGACAGAAGGATCGGATTTTAAGCATTTAATGCTGTGGTTTCAAATCCAATTTCTCAGTGTTCATCATTTCAAAAGTGGCAGAATTCAGTTTTTGAAAAGGTTTAAGAACTTGGGAAGGATTGGCATACCTTCTGAAGTCCCACACTGATGTTAAAGGCAGCACTGTACAGGAAAGAAAAGTTTGGTCTGGATTTTTCTATACCGCTCCAGGAAATACTAAACCCTCCACCTACTCCAACAAGAGCCTCTTCTTACTGATGTCTACCTAAGAAATACTTTTTAAACTCAAAAGACATATTGAATAAATCATCTATTTACAGGTCTTCTGAACTAGGACACTGATTGGCTGGTGCATTTTCCTAAAAGGAGGGTATCAATAGATCTGCTTAAGGCTTGATTCCACCGAGTGTGTTCGGAAACAACTTTCCTCGTGACCAATGGAATTTTTATCCATTCAGACACTGAAGCATTAGATCTTTGCACAGTAAATTCATTGTAGGCTCTCTTTATTGGTGGTGGGGGAACCTCAAAAGGTCAGGAGTCCAGATTGCTTCAAATAAACATCCAGAATCTCAGAGATTTTCTGAAATGGGCCCAAGTTTATTTGAACCTCTTTCTTTGGTTTGGAAATCAGGCTGAAAATTTCACAGAAACAGATTTTCTTGTGAGATCTCAGAATGTTGTGGTTTAAGTAAAGTAATAAACAAACTTGAAAAATGAAAGGCAAAATTGGCTGAACCTCACCTGGTTTCATTCTATTAAATGCCTGAAACTGAGTGGCATTGTGCAATCTTTAAAAAAGAAAAAAAAAAAAAAGATAAACAGAGTTTGGCTGTGGTCAAGCCTAGAATTATCAAGTGTTTCTCCTGAGGGGGTTTAAGACAACCCTTTGCTATTTTATCCTCCTCTGTCCTTGTACTTCAGCAACTGTCATCTATGTCCCTTTATACCTCTCCTTAACTTCTGTTTGGTCTTCCACTTTTAAACTGTTAATAAAGAAAAATTCTTTGACCACTTGAAGTGGAATAATTTCCATTTATTTATGGGTGTGATCTCTTTGAAATGCATGTTATGGTATTTGCATGGTATATATAACATGAAAAAAAGAAGTTAAGAGTTTTTCCAGTACTTATTATTAAATACCAGGCACAAGAGATACCCATATTGTATTATTTAATCATCACAACAAAACCATTAGGCAGGCATTTGTATCTCATGATTGATGAAGGGGTAACTTGCTGTCTTGTGCACATAAGTTACTGTTATTAGGAAGAAGCAGAAGCAAGACAGATATCTGACCTCAAAGACCATATACTTGACTACTGATTTATAAAGTTTCCTATATAATTGTTAAGGGTTTCCCAAGAGTGTTTTGGTTTCTTTTTTTATCTTTTTTTTAAAAACTCATTTATTCCTAACTAAAAACTTTAATCCTACCATTCTACTTAATGGGTTATATATTTTATATGCTATCTGGAAAGAGTTATTGGCTTATAACTGTGGATGTAGATAGAAAACTTCTGTAGTTAAGAAAGTATATGATAATATAGATCTGTAAAGCACTCTATAGTATACAAAGACCTTTTATATGTTATTTCATTCTGATTCTTCCAGCAAGTACATGGATAGACATCTTGATCTACATGTACAAATGAAGAAAAGTGAGGTTCCATAAAATTAAGAGAATTTCCTAGTCATGAAATTAAGAGGCATCAGAAGACTCTTCAAGCCAAATCTTTTACCTATGTAAACTGCTCTTTGAAAATCATGCTTCAGATTTCCACCTGGTGGCCTTTTTTTAAAATATCTTTTTAAATTTTCTCACTCTTAACCACTTTCCAATCACACTGTATTTTTTCCACAGTACTTTTGCATAATTCTGCTTTGTACATATATTTTGCTTTTGATAGAAAGCACTCTACACACACTGATAAAATCCAAACTACTCTTGCAAAGCCCAAAATAGTCTGGACACATGATACCAATGCTGTTCTTGGGCTACCCATTTAAGTTATGTATCAAGTCTAAATTTAATCAAGGCCACATTTTATTTATACATTTCATGCATTAAACTCATTTAAACTTTTAGTCAGATTTCATTAGAAGAAATACTACCGTGCACATCATGCAGTAGTAAAGCTAATGTGCTTCAGGAATTTGAAAGGAGTTAGAGATCAGGGGTCTGATTTCAAATTTTCTTTTTCTTTCTCTCAGTGCTTGCAGCAGGTCTGTGAACGGCCACAGTTTGTTTCCTAGGACACTAATACAGTCAGCATGCTCTGTACAAATGTGTAAACACAGACATTCCCTGTAATCAGGGAGGTTGGTGTCTTAAGGCAAGATTATGTTTTTTTTAGGAAATGCAATTTATGTTCAGGATTAAGTTTCGCTTGCAGACTGATAACGTCTGAGGTTCAGGGAGATGATAGGTATTGTGTCCTAACAGCCTGCTCTGCATCTGTAGGCTTGAGCCAGTCTTCCTGGAGAGTCCTCAGTCCCATGATCTCTCATAAAACCTTTTAGATCCTTCACTTCTTAGAAGGATGGGGAAAGTAAATGATAGGAAAATCATTTTAAAAACTATGCATGGTTGGTAAGTGCCAGGAAATACAGAGCGACAGGAGGAAAACAAACAGATGACACCAGGCTGAAATCCTTCTTCACAACTCAGGAAATTTAAATTTATGTCTGGCACTTTGGTGTTCTTGAGGTTGGTGTTGGGGGTAGGTAGCAAGTTAGACCCGACTCCTAGAAAGTAATCATTTTAGTCTGCTTGTGACATGGCCTTAATATTATAAAGCAAGTTAAGGATATGACAAATATTCTCTCTCATTTTAAGTAGAAGTTGAGATCAATCTGCCCAGAATTTATAAATCTTTATAAACCCTTCTATAGGAAAAAAAAAAAAAGTTCTATTTCTTTTCCAAACCAGAAGGAAAAAAAAAAGTTTTCACAAGTTAAAAGGGTAGTTTCCATGCCAAAAGCACATTTCTTTTTGGCCTAATACTAAATTCATGAGATTTCTTTCTTCTTTTCCTCCTCCTTCTTCTTTCTCCTCTTTCTCTCCCCCTTCTCCTTCTCCTCCCTCCCCCTTTCTTCTTCTCTTCCTTTCCTTTCCTTTTAACCTCCAGAGTTAGAGATCTGAGGCTCCCCCAAGACTCAGGGTAAAGATCATACAGAAGGGAACTAAGTCCTTCATCAGGCAGCTGAGTCTTCTCCACATTAAAAAAAAAAAAATCCCAATGAATTGAGGACTCAGAACTGGGACTTTTCTGACCACAAGGAAGAACGACATGCTCTTTAAAAAAAAAAAAAAACAGGTACTGCGTGGAGAGGGGCTTTACCACAGAAACCTCAATCAGCCTGCATCGTGACTTTGAGAGCCAGAGTACCGCTGGACAGCGTGAGGGGAGCATTTGCTTGTTTGTTCAAACATACTTTCTAAATTACCTGTTTGTGTCAATTAGGAGGACAGGCCTAGGGAATGCTGCTTTGACCTGATTTTCACAAAATGAGGTCTTTGTGCACCATTATAATAATCTGAACAACTAGATATGCTCTTCAAGGCAGGGATGGACAAAGTTTCTCTATTCTGGCTCCTTCTTCTATTTTCTTTGCAAATATTTAAAAGAAGAAACATTGCAGTTGAGAAAGAAGTTCCTTCACCCTTTCTATTGCCATCCCCAACAGAATTTTGTGACAGTCGATCTAACTTCTTTTCAAGACCATTGATTTAATAAGAAGAATGTTCTGGTTTTGGAGGCAGTATAACTGATATATATATATATATATATATATATATATATATATATATATATATATATATATATATATATAACAAATATATATATATTTGTTCATTGAGTTAATGTTTACAGCAGAGGCTGAAGTATTGAAAAAAACGAGCTGAAATGGAAACTCTGACATCGCCTTAGCTGCAGGCCTGCTGCCTTCACTGGGGAGAAAAATATTAGCCTTTGTCTAACTTACCTTTTCCATAAGGTGTAAAAAGCACCCTACACAAAGGGAGAATATGAAACCCAGAGCTCGTCTTGATTGCTTGCATGTTATTCATATACACGCCCCTTCTTGCGAACTGGCAGTGGGTGAACGCGCTGATTCTAACCATATGGCCGCAGGCAGAAGTGCACTGAGGGGTTTCCTCTGGGGTGCCCACAAAGTGTCCTGCTGGCTCCCCAGGCCTCAGAAGAAAATGAAAAATGTGAGTTCTCCCATTATGAGATTTCATCCAGATGCTCATGAGGTTATATATTAAATAATGAGCCTTGAACTTTAAAGATTACCATTTCCAAACTTTGCAGACCATATGCATTATTCCACTGGGTGGCGCTCAAAGGCCATGATACAGAAGCCAACTCAAAACGGAAATTGAAAATCTAATTTAAAAGATATCACTTAAGAGTGGATTAATTCAGAACTATTACTCTTATAATCATATTACTACTTTATAGTGTTGAATTCCATTCAGACTGTTACTTGTACTGACTGCTGAATGGTTGAAAATAATTCTGTATTACAGAGAAACTTGAGATGTGGAGTTTTGTGCTGGGAAACTGGAATTTTCTTAATAATTATCAAGAATAAAATAGTTTCTCTTCAGTGTAGGTACTGAATATTCCAACTAAAAGGATAATGTTTTTACAATCAAGTTTATTTTTGTTTCACAGTTTTTAAGAGTTTCTTGTCATACATATATCTGATACATATTTTCATATATATTCCATACATATTATATATATGTATAATATATATAATATATGTATATGTATATATATATATAAATAAATAAATATTTATTTATTTCACCCAGGGCCTCGCTCGTGTCAGGCAAAGGCTCTACCACTGAGCCACATCCTCAGCCCCTTTTATATATCTTTTGAAATTCCTTGGTTCTGACCCAATAATAACCACTCCTACAACTATTTGGTTATTGCTGGAACTGGAATTTGAGGACTGTATGGGACATTCATTTCAGTGTAATGATGCTTAACTATTTTTTGCTACATGATCCATAGATTATACATAGGAAATCTCACAGAGATTTAGATTCCAATGTGCTATGCTCAAAGTTCCTATCAGATATGTGCCTTAAGTTTTAAACTGCCAAGTTGCTGATTTCTTCTTTCTTCTGGCATTAAGTTTGGTTTCCTTCCGCACATTGGCATGTACAAATCCTACTTCAGGACTTTCTTGTTGAACAATCCAGAAATAGTGACACAACTAGAACACACGGAGCACACACCAGGGCTAAACTCTCCTACTCCTCTAGAACAGAGTTACAGGCCCCTACCCTTCATACACATTCTAATCACCGAACAGAGAAAGATATAGGCAAAATTGTGAAGTAAATGACGTCATTTTTAAAAATTTATAATCACCTCTTCTTTCCCTGATGTTTTCTGTACATCACATGAAATGTAGTTGAGAAAAGAAAAACACAACTGTTAATTAGGCTTGATTAATTAAAATTAGCCAAGGCTAATTTACTGAATATCTCCATATTTCCAATACCTAATTAGAAAATGGGAATAATAATCCCTAAAATAGAGATTTTTTTAGTATCAATTTGGATCAAACATAAAGCACTTAATGGTTGGGCCTGTGGTAAGGTCTCAATAAATAGTAGCTATTGTTGGGGTAAACATGAAAAAGTCTAACTCTGTATGGCACTGTGATGCATTGAGGTGAAAAGATCACGAGGTATACTTTCTGTCCTATAATATATAGAGATGAAAGCCACGCCTGGTAATGAATGCTTGTAATCCTAGCTACTTGAGAGGCCAATGCAGGAGGGTGGAAAGTTTGAGACCAGCCTCAGCAACTTAGTGAGACACTGTTTCAAAATAAAATAAAAGGGAATGGGGATGTAGCTTAGTGGCAGAACTCTTGTCTAGCATTCATGAAACCTTAGGTTCAATCCCCAGTACCATACTTACCACCTGTACCCCAGTATATACTTTACACTCATAGATGGGTGGGGATAATCATTCACTTACAACAAGTATTTATTGAACACTAGTTATGTACCAGGATTTATTTATTTATTTTGGCAGTACTAGTACAGAGAATTGAACCCAGGGTATTTTACCAATGATCTACATTCCCAGTTCTCAGCCCTCTTAATTTTTTGAGACAGGGTTTCATTAAGGTTGCCTTGAACTTGGGATCCACCTACCTCAGCCCAGGAGTAGATGGAAATACAGGAGTGAGGCACTGTGATTACTACAGTAATTGTTTTTGATGATAACATTATAATAATGAAATACAGAGATATAAAACTTGCTCTCAGAAAGATTATAGTTCTGTGGGAGACACAAATGTCAAAATTAATTTTTTGATTACAGCTGTAATAAGTACTGTGAACAAAATTTACAGTCAGGGAAGGCCCATATTTCAGCAGAGGTCACAAAATTTAACTAAAAAGAAATATCAATCTGTACTTCTTTCACCATGCTTTCTACAAGAGCCGACAACCACCTCATGGCCGTCCTGATTCTTATGGACTTATTTTCTGAGAGTCACTCCTTGCTCTAATTTCACATTCCTACTAAAATCTTAATTTCTGTACAATCTTAATGCCTTCAATGTTTTTCCCCTCTATGCCTTTTACAGATGGAGGCAGATTACTTGATTCTCCAGCGAACATCACAAATACCACAGCACCATCCAGAAAATAGTTTAAGGTTGAAACAAACTTTTTGACCAAACACAGAATGTCTAACTCAGCAGAAAAAAGAGAAAGCCAAGCGACTCTGAATCAGCCAGAGGATGTTCAAAAGAAAATGGTCCAGGAGAAGACTTTTTGTGTTTGCTTCTATTATTACAGTTTTTAAAAATGTCTTGTTATGCTTTCATTGTTTTGTGGACAGAAGTTTTGTGGACCTAAGCTAGACTGGAAGCTGACATGGGATTTGATTTAGAATGAAAAAAGACTTTCCTGCGGGAGTCACATTTAAGCTTAGAATTGTGGGATGTGAAAGGAGCTGGAGAAGTCATAACAGAACAGCATGTAAAGATGGTGGAAGATTTTTAGTGGGCTCCACTTTATCTGACCCTGGTCATATTGAGAAAATGTAAAATAGAAATAACTGTTAGCTCAAATTCACTTCCTAACTACTTTCCTAGGGAAAGCACCAGAAGTTCTAGGACCTGAGAACTGAGTTAGGACTGTGATCCTGAGGAGAGGCTATGGGGAACAGGTGTGATTGGAGCTGAACCCTGAAGGAAGGGGAGGATCCAGATAATGAGAGACGGAAAAGGACAGGAGGAGGCAGGGGAGCTGGAGGCTGGCTGGAGGAGTCAAGTTTGGTGAAGCAAAAGGAAGTCACAAGGATTCTTCTGGAAAAGTAAGAAAAAGCCTAATTGCGGAGGCTTTTGAATGTTTTCTTTTTTTTTTTTTTTTTTAATTTTTTATTGTGGGTTGTTCAAAACATTACAAATTTCTTGACATATCATATTCCACACTTTGATTCTAGTGGGTTATGAACTCCCACCTTCACCCCATACACAGATTGCAGATTCACATCAGTTACACATCCATTGATTTACAAATTGCCATACTAGTGTCTGTTGTGCTCCGCTGCCTTTCCCATCATCCACACTCCCCCCTCCCCACCTCTCCCCTCCCCTCCCCTCCTCTCTCTCTACCCCCTCCACTGTATAACCCTGAGGGTCTCCTTCCATTACCGTGCAATTTCCCTTCTCTCTCCCTTTCCCTCCCACCTCTCATCCCTGTTAAATGTTAATCTTCTTCTCCTGTTCTTCGTCCATACTCTGTTCTTAGTTACTTTCCTTATATCAAAGAAGACATTTGGCATTTGTTTTTTAGGGATTGGCTAGCTTCACTTAGCATAATCTGCTCTAATGCCATCCATTTCCCTGTAAATTCTATGATTTTGTCATTTTTTAATGCAGAGTAATACTCCATTGTGTATAAATGCCACATTTTTTTTATCCATTCGTCTATTGAAGGGCATCTAGGTTGGTTCCACAGTCTTGCTATTGTGAACTGTGCTGCTATGAACATCGATGTAGCAGTGTCCCTGTAGCATGCGCTTTTTAGGTCTTTAGGGAATAGACCAAGAAGGGGAATAGCTGGGTCAAATGGTGGCTCCATTCCCAGCTTTCCAAGAAATCTCCATACTGCTTTCCAAATTGGCTGCACCAATCTGCAGTCCCACCAGCAATGTACAAGTGTACCCTTTTCCCCACATCCTCGCCAGCACTTGTTGTTGTTTGACTTCCTAATGGCTGCCAATCTTACTGGAGTGAGATGGTATCTTAGGGTGGTTTTGATTTGCATTTCTCTGACAGCTAGAGATGTTGAGCATTTTTTCATGTACTTGTTGATTGACTGTATGTCCTCCTCTGTGAAGTGTCTGTTCAGGTCCTTGGCCCATTTGTTGATTGGGTTGTTTGTTCTCTTATTGTCTAATTTTTTGAGTTCTTTGTATACTCTGGATATTAGGGCTCTATCTGAAGTGTGAGGAGTAAAGATTTGTTCCCAGGATGTAGGCTCCCTATTTACCTCTCTTATTGTTTCTTTTGCTGAGAAAAAACTTCTTAGTTTGAGTAAGTCCCATTTGTTGATTCTAGTTATTAACTTTTGTGCTATGGGTGTCCTATTGAGGAATTTGGAGCCCGACCCCACCGACTGTAGATCGTAGCCAACTTTTTCTTCTATCAGACGGCGCGTCTCTGATTTGATATCAAGTTCCTTGATCCATTTTGAATTCACTTTTGTGCATGGCGAGAGAAAGGGATTCAGTTTCATTTTGTTGCATATGGATTTCCAGTTTTCCCAGCACCATTTGTTGAAGATGCTATCCTTCCTCCATTGCATGCTTTTAGCCCCTTTATCAAATATAAGATAGTTGTAGTTTTGTGGATTGGTTTCTGTGTCCTCTATTCTGTACCATTGGTCCACACGCCTGTTTTGGTACCAGTACCATGCTGTTTTTGTTACTATTGCTCTGTAGTATAGTTTGAAGTCTGGTATCGCTATACCACCTGATTCACACTTCTTGCTTAGCATTGTTTTTGCTATTCTGGGTCTTTTATTTTTCCATATGAATTTCATGATTGCTTTCTCTATTTCTACAAGAAATGCCATTGGGATTTTGATTGGCATTGCATTAAACCTATAGAGAACTTTTGGTAATATCGCCATTTTGATGATGTTAGTTCTGCCTATCCATGAACAGGGTATATTTTTCCATCTTCTAAGATCTTCTTCTATTTCTCTCTTTAGGGTTCTGTAGTTTTCATTGTATAAGTCTTTCACCTCTTTTGTTAGGTTGATTCCCAAGTATTTTATTTTTTTTGAAGATATTTTGAATGGAGTGGTTGTCCTCATTTCCATTTCAGAGGATTTGTCGCTGATATACAGGAATGCCTTTGATTTATGCGTGTTGATTTTAAATCCTGCCACTTTGCTGAATTCATTTATTAGCTCTAATAGTTTCTTTGTAGAGCCTTTTGGGTCTGCTAGATATAGAATCATATCATCTGCAAATAGTGATAATTTAATTTCTTCTTTTCCTATTTTTATGCCTTTAATTTCTTTCGTCTGTCTAATTGCTCTGGCCAGTGTTTCGAGAACTATGTTGAAGAGAAGTGGAGAGAGAGGGCATCCCTGTCTTGTTCCAGATTTTAGAGGGAATGCCTTCAGTTTTTCTCCATTCAGAATAATGCTAGCCTGAGGCTTAGCATAGATTGCTTTTACAATATTGAGGTATGTTCCTGTTATCCCTAGTTTTTCTAGAGTTTTGAACATAAAGGGATGCTGTACTTTGTCAAATGCTTTTTCCGCATCTATCGAGATGATCATATGGTTCTTATTTTTAAGTCTATTGATGTGGTGAATAACATTTATTGATTTCCGTATATTGAACCAGCCTTGCATCCCAGGGATGAATCCTACTTGATCATGGTGTACAATTTTTTTTATATGTTTTTGTATCCGATTCGCCAGAATTTTATTGAGGATTTTTGCATCTAGGTTCATTAGAGATATTGGTCTGTAGTTTTCTTTCTTTGAAGTGTCTTTGTCTGGTTTAGGTATCAGGGTGATGTTGGCCTCATAGAATGAATTTGGAAGTTCTCCCTCCTTTTCTATTTCCTGAAGTAGCTTGAAAAGTATTGGTATTAGTTCTTCTTTAAAGGTTTTGTAAAATTCTGCTGTATACCCATCGGGACCTGGGCTTTTCTTAGTTGGTAGTCTTTTGATGGTTTCTTCTATCTCCTCAATTGATATTGGTCTGTTTAGGTTTTCTATATCCTCCTGACTCAATCTGGGCAGATCATATGACTTAAGAAATTTATCTATGCCTTCACTATCTTCTAATTTATTGGAGTATAAGGATTCAAAATAGTTTTTGATTATCTTCTGTATTTCTGAAGTGTCTGTTGTGATATTGCCTTTTTCATCCCGTATGCTAGTAATTTGAGTTCTCTCTCTTCTTCTCTTCACTAGCATCGCTAAGGGTCTGTCGATTTTGTTTATTTTTTCAAAGAACCAACTTTTAGTTTTGTCAATTTTTCCAATTGTTTCTTTTGTTTCGATTTCATTAATTTCAGCTCTGATTTTAATTATTTCTTGCCTTCTACTTCTTTTGCTGTTGTTTTGCTCTTCTTTTTCAAGGATTTTGAGATGAAGTATGAGATCATTTATTTGTTGGTTTTTTCTTTTTTTAAGGAATGAACTCCAAGCAATGAATTTTCCTCTTAGAACTGCTTTCAATGTGTCCCATAGATTCCGATATGTTGTGTCTGTGTTTTCATTTATCTCTAAGAATTTTTTAATTTCCTCCTTGATGTCTTCTATAACCCATTGATCATTCAGTAACCTATTGTTCATTCTCCAATTGATGTATGCTTTTTCCTTCCTTCTTTTATCGTTGATTTTCAGTTTCATTCCATTATGATCAGATAAGATGCATGGTAATATCTCTACTCCTTTATATTGTCTAAGAGTTGCCCTGTGACATAATATATGATCTATTTTTGAGAAGGATCCATGTGCTGCTGAGAAAAAAGTGTAACTGCTTGATGTTGGGTGGTATACTCTATATATGTCAATTAGGTCTAGGTTATTAATAGTGTTATTGAGTTCTATAGTTTCCTTATTCAACTTTTGTTTGGAAGATCTGTCCAGTGGTGAGAGAGGTGTGTTGAAGTCTCCCATGATTATTGTATGGTGGTCTATTAGACTCTTGAACTTGAGAAGAGTTTGTTTGATGAACATAGCTGCACCATTGTTTGGGGCATAAATATTTATGATTGTTATGTCTTGTTGGTGTATGGTTCCCTTAAGCAGTATGTAGTGTCCCTCTTTATCTCTTTTGATTAACTTTGGCTTGAAATCTATTTTATTTGATATGAGTATGGACACTCCTGCTTGTTTCCGAAGTCCATATGAGTGATATGATTTTTCCCAACCTTTCACCTTCAGCCTATGTATGTCTTTTCCTATCAAATGCATCTCCTGTAGGCAGCATATTGTTGGGTCTTGTTTTGTGATCCATTCTACTAGCCTGTGTCTCTTAATTGGTGAGTTTAAGCCATTAACATTTAGGGTTATTATTGAGATATGGGTTGTTCTTGCAGCCATATTTGTTTATTTCTGTTACTAAACATTGTTTGTTTTCCTCTTTGATTGTTTCCCCCCCCCTTTACTGTCCTACCTCCCACTGTTGGTTTTCATTGTTATTTTCCATTTCCTCTTCCTGTAATACTTTGGCTAGGATGTTTTGAAGAGATGGTTTTCTAGCTGCGAATTCTTTAAACTTTTGTTTATCGTGGAAGGTTTTAATTTCATTCTCCATCCTGAAGCTTAATTTCGCTGGATATACAATTCTTGGTTGGAACCCATTATCTTTCAGTGTTTGAAATATGTTATTCCAGGATCTTCTAGCTTTCAGAGTCTGTGTTGAAAGATCAGCTGTTATCCTGATTGGCTTGCCCCTAAATGTAATCTGCTTCCTTTCTCTTGTAGCTTTTAAAATTCTCTCCTTATTCTGTATGTTGGGCATCTTCATTATAATGTGTCTAGGTGTGGATCTCTTATGATTTTGCACATTCGGCGTCCTGTAGGCTTCTAGGATTTGTGATTCTGTCTCATTCTTCAAGTCTGGGAAGTTTTCTCGTATTATTTCATTGAATAGACTGCTCATTCCTTTGGTTTGGAGCTCTGTACCTTCCTGTATCCCAATGACTCTTAAGTTTGGTCTCTTAATGTTATCCCATATTTCTTGGATGTTCTGCTCATGGTTTCTTAACAGTCTTGCTGAGCTGTCTATGTTCTTTTCCAGTTGAAATACTTTGTCTTCATTGTCTGATGTTCTATCTTCTAAGTGTTCTACTCTGTTGGTAGTATTCTCCATTGAGTTTTTAAGTTGGTTTATTGCTTCCTGCATTTCTAGGATTTCTGATTGCTTGTTTTTTATAACCTCTATCTCCCTGTATAGTTGATCCTTTGCTTCCTGGATTTGTTTGCGTAATTCGTTGTCGAAGTGATCTTTCATTGTCTGATTTTGCTGTTTAATGTCTTCCTTGATACTCCAGATCATCTGAAGCATGTATATCCTGAATTCTTTATCTGACATTCCATCTGCTGCAGCTGTTACCTCTTCTAAAGTTGCGTTGACCTGCATTGCTTGTGGTCCTTTCTTTCCTTGTCTTTTCATACTGCTTGCGTATCTTTCCTGCAGGTGTGGGCGGCGGCTCTGCTCTCTCCTTATTCCAATTGGGGTGTCGTGGCTACCACGCCGGCAGGTCACTGGGCCTGTTCTGGGAGCTGGTGGCGGCTCTGTTCTGCCCCTACTCCAATTGGGGTGACATGTCTGTCGTACCAGCAGGCCACTGGGCCTGTCCCGCTGGTCGGTCGCAGATCTGCCCACCTTTCGGGCACGGGTGGAGGCTCTGCTTTGCCCCTACTCCAATTGGGGTGTCGTGACTACCCCGCCTGCAGGATGCTGGGTCTGTTCCTGGCAAGGGAGGCGACTCTGCTCTGTCACTACTCCAATTAGGGTGGTGTTTGTACCCCGCCGGCAGGCTCCTGGGCCTGATCCGCCGGTCTGTTGTAGGTCTGCCTACCTTGAAGGCGCGGGCGGCGGATCTGCCCTGCCCCTCCTACCACGCCTGCGGACCCCTGGGCCTGATCTGCAGGTTGATCACTGGTCTGCTCACCCTGCGGGCACGGGTGGCGGTTCCGCTCCACCCCCACTCCAATTGGGGTCACGTGACCACCACACCGGCAGGGCCTGATCCGGGCGTGGGATAAGGATCTGCTCTGCCCCTACTCGAGTTGGGGTGACGTGTGTACCACACTGGCAGGCCACTGGGCCTGACCCGCCAGGCTGTCACAGGTCTGTTTACCTTGCAAGCGCGAAGGGCGGCTCTGCCCTGCCCCTCCTACCACGCCCATGTACTACTGGGTCGTGGGTCTGCCCACCTGGCGGGTGTGGGTGGCGGCTCCGCTCCTTCCCCTCTCCAATTGGGGTCACGCGGTCACCACGCTGGCGAGCCGCTGGGCCTGCTCCGGGGGCTGGCGGCGGCCCGGCTCCTTCCCTCTGGCTCGAGGACAAATTGAGGAGACTCGGGTGACTGAGCCTCACCCCCCTTACCAGGAGACCAACTGCTTATGTCACCGCTGGTATTGATGAAGATCTCTCCTCCACCGCTTTCTGCTGACATCAGATCTCTGCCATGTTGGTATCCTATGCGAATGGCAGCATTTCGTTCCCCTTGCCAGGCAACCCAAGCAATGGGTGAGTCCTGACCTGCCCTCAGCAGGACCCGGACCGAGACACAGTTTCCGCGGGCTCCTAGCCCCGGTCCAGGGAAGTTCCGGGAGCCGGAACTCGGCCGCTCCGTGCTCGGTGTAAGCTCCTATAAGTGTAAGCTCCAAGAAGCAGCCCCCGCGGGCTCAGTTCCGGGAGCCGGAATTCGGCTTCTTAGTGCTTGGTGTATGCTCTGATAGTAGCAGGGTCCAAGAAGCAGCCTCCGCAGGCCCCGCAGCCCGGAGCCAGGGCGGTTCCGGGACGGTTCCGGGAGCCGGAACTCGGCCGCCCCGCGCTCCGTGTTCACTCCGATAAGATCAGATTTTAAGAAGCCCCCAGGCGCTGAACCCTAGCAATCTGTCTGCAAGCCGCAGGCGAATTGCAGCCTGAAATTACCTTTTCTATGGCTGAATGAGCTGCGGTCAGTCAAAAACAGGTGTGGTGACGTCAGTTTACCAACATGGTGGCTGCTGGCCTCCTCTGTGGTCTGACCGGTGTGGAGAACCGAGATGGACCGCTTCCTTCCCCCGTCTCGAACCCAGAATTCAGCCCTGAGTGCGGTGCTTGCGCGTCTGGCAGAAACTGCAGCACTGTAACCCTGCGTCTCTATCCCAGCGCGCCTTGCAGACTCTAGCCGCGGGGCGATTTGCTGAATAAGCAGTGTTACCCTCCGTGCGACAAACCTCTCGCGTTTGAGTCCCCCTGAATGTTTTCTAAAGATAGAGTTTTTGAGTAAAGGAACCATGTGCATAAATCAATGTTGTAGGAAGCTGACGTGGGCTAATAATTGTACTAATAAGGGCTTAATTCCCCAGGAACATTTTCATACTAGGAGACAATGGTGCAGACTTGTTAGCCTGCTTGGATTGGATTTAGAGAGATCCGAGTTGGTCCTTTGGTTTTGCCTCTTTCTAGCTGTGTCAGAGTTGGTGGAGCATGGAGGGTGGCTTATTTCTTTCTCAGGTATTGTGGCTGCACAACAAAATATTTAGAAAGTTAGTAGCTCAAAGGAATGACAATTTGCTCAGAAATCTGCCAATTTTTTCCAGTTTTGACAGGTATATCTTTTCTCTGCTTTACTTAGCATCAATCAGCTGGGGTGGATTAAAGGTAGGGGCTGGAGTCATCTGAAGACAATCATTCATGAGTCTGGCTGATGATGCTGGTTGAACCTGTAGTTGAGCTGGTGGCTGAAACAGTACTAAATGGCCTCTCCAGGGGCTGTGGCTATCTTACAACAAGAGGGTGGGTTCTAAGGCTGAGTGTCCTGAGAGAGTCAGGCAGAAGCTATATGACCTTATCTAAGCTGGCCTCAGAAGTTCCAGTGTCAGTTTTGCCACATTTTATTCATCAGGATTGGCCCAGGTGCAAGAGTGAGGTTGAGGGTGGGGACCCCATAAGCTTCTTATGGGTCGTTTCAATGTAGCAGAAGAGCACTAGGTTCTGCAGATATTGCTTTAACCATGTATGAAAAATATAATGTGCCACATCTTCTTTATGCCTCAGTTTATAAATAGAAAGATGACTTTATTTAAAGGCACTAGATTCTGTAGACAAGAAAATAGACGTGTTCATTAATGTGATCTATACAACATTGCCTCTGACAAGTTTTGCTCATTCTAAGAAGTTTTCTTGTGTGTGTATATGTGCGAGAATTTTACACAATATTTATCCATTGATAATTTGATGAATGAGGAGGCTTATATTTACCTCTTAGTAATATAGGCGTCTCAAAGGAAAGTTAACCTTGGAATGTTAATGTCTGAAGCTCTGGCTTCTTCTTCACTGTATAAGTGATTGTGAGGGGGGGGCAGTACTATTGTTGCACTTTGTCTAATGAATTAGCACAGTTAAGAAAGACAGTTGGACTCTGGACTCAAGTAATTGACCTTTGCTAATAGTAGAGGTGAGGTTGGAACCATTGAGTAGGAAAGAAGGTGGCTTCAGGCAGGAGATAGAGGAAGGGAGCAGTTAAGAAGAGTAAGACTCAGAGCATTCACCTAATAAAGAATTAATTTTTCTTAGGTGTATGATTTTTAATTTTTCCTATGCTATAATTTGATCCCTTTTAATAACATCTCAACATGTCAATACTGATACATATGTATGTGTCTGTCTTGGTAGTGGTTGGTTGGAAATCAAGGAACAGAGCAACATGGCACCCAATGATGTCAATTTCTAGATAGGGAACAGAAGGGGCCTACTGCTCAACTCCAGTACAACAGAAACAGCTTCCACGTAAATGGCTAACAAAGGAAGTAGAATCCAGAGGCAGCATTTGCATTAAATATGCAAAGTGTACAGCATAATGACTAATAGCTAATAAGCAATCACTAGTGGTAGCTATTATTATAGCCAATAGTAAAGACAGAACCCCTAATGTGTGATGTTTTGCTTTAACAAAATAGAGTTCTAAAGCTGAAGTTGATAAGTGTAATTGCTATTTCTTATGACAGTGGTGGTTTAAATAAAGGTTTATAGTGAATACTGATGACAGTGATTCAGCCTGCAAGAAAATTATTTTTTGACAGATGTTCCTTTTGGTGCCTCTCAAATCACATCAAATAAATTTGTTTACCAAACTTATTTGCAAAGTAGTTTCCACTAAATTGAAGAAAACTTAGTAGTAACAATAATAGAAAAACTTTAAAACAAACCTAAAAAATCCTGAAAACTTCAATTTAACTTTGTTCTCATTTTTTTCATGATTCTGTCGGGTAGGAAAATTCATGAATTTGATGAAAATTTTTGATTAAAACAATAATATTTTAACTACTCCAATAATAATCACATATGGAAATTTATAAGTAAATTGAATCAATATGAATAATTATTTTTATAGTAGTGAATTCTGATGAGTAAGAAATTTTAACTAATGTATTTCCAATCATCTATTTTTCCCCTCAAACTTTCTGTGTCCATTTAACAAAATTTTGCCAATCTCAAGATCATGAAGATATTATCTTTTCTCTAAGATTTTTCATGTTTTATAACATTAACTAGTATTAATCTCAGTGGAGATTTAATAAATAATAACTGACAATGACGGGCATTATGCATATCTATATTCTCCACAGATATGAAAACAAAAGGAGAAAATTATTTTATGAATGTCATCTATTTTTCCCCCTCAGGTAGAAATACAGGGACATAGAAAGTAGTAAAAAATATTTCCTTACAATTGAATTTCAAATTTTTCTTGTTTTAGCTAAGTGTCACTGAAGCAGAATTCACTTGGTGGTGTGTCATCAAGTAAATAACTTTGTGAAGCAATCTGCAGATTTGGTTGTGAGAGAATGTGTTTTTATTGGTCTTGGTTATATTCCTCAACATTCTGCATCGACTTATGTGAAAATGCTTGTTTTGTGGATCAAAAATTCCTGACCTACTGTTAGTGGAACACATACTTTCTTCTTAGTTTTGCCCATTCCAGATGGACTTTCAGCCTTGCCTCAATCCTTTTTGGTAAGGGCAAATCATGTACTTGACAAGGAAAAATGTTTAATCAATAAACTTTATGATTTATGAAGTTTAGGGCTTGTCTAAGTGCTTGGAGTTCTTGAGTTGTTTTAAATTTAAAGTTCTTCACATCTACTCTATTAAATTGTGACAGATATTTTTTCCATACCTACTTGATCTATAAAAGAGTTCTCACTTTGGGCTTTAAAAGTTCTGAGTTCATTTTGATATCATCTAAATGGTCTTTGTTAACAGTCTTGACTCTCCATGACCTCTCATGCTAATGATAGGTAAAATTATGAAAATAGAATATATATATGGAATAGATTTCCTAGTATATGGGGGGGAAAGATGTATCA
Source organism: Marmota monax (assembly GCF_021218885.2). Classification (NCBI taxonomy): domain Eukaryota; kingdom Metazoa; phylum Chordata; class Mammalia; order Rodentia; family Sciuridae; genus Marmota; species Marmota monax. The sequence goes on along the minus strand of NW_026694491.1, from coordinate 13,788,206 downwards.
GTGACAACATGACCGTTTAGTAGTTTGTAATTAGTCCTCTGACCTCACCGGCTTTTCTTTACCCTGAATATATGTGTGATATGATTTTGTTTTTGATGAATGTGATATTTCAGAATTCTTATAAAGTATATATTAATTTCATCACTTGATAGCATCTTTCTGGTATGCTTTCTCATAAGATATAAAAAGCTATATGGAAGGACAGATATTGCAGTTGTGTGGATTTGTTGTTGACTGAAGAACGGCATGAAAGATCCTGATTACTTAATTTGTGAACACCTTAGGAGATGCCTTTCTTTCATCAGGACAAAGTACCTGAGAAAATCAACTTAAATAAACAGAGGATTTATTTCCACTTATTGTTGTGGTAGTTTTACTCCACGGTCACTTGACCTCATTATTTTGGTCCTATAGCAAGACCAAATATCATGATGGGAAATTTGGTAGAGCAAAGGTATTCATATCATGGTGGCCAGGAAACAAAAAAGAGAAAGAAGGGGCTGGAGTCCCAACATACGCATCAAGAGCATGCCCCCAATGATGTAACTTCCTTTCAGTAAACCCCACTTCCAAATGTTTTCATCATTTCCCAATAGAGCCATTCTGGGGACTAAGCCATCAACACATGAGCCTTTGGAGGACAGTACAGATCTAAACTTCAGCAATGTTTTTTGTAGCACTCTTGACCATCTTATCATCAATAATTGTAGCCTCTCTCAATATATTGATTTCAAGTATCCCTTTCAAATATCCCTTTCTCTGAACCATGCCCTACTGTGTAATTTAATATATTTCTTCACCCTAATCAATATTTCTTTGATTTTATCTGAGATTGCAAATCCACTGAACCCATCACTTTTTCCTTATGCATCTGCTTATCATGCATGCCCTTATGTCCTACTGTTACAATTTGTATTCTGTAGTTCATAATTAGGATTATGCTCTACCACTATTGGCTAATTCTATTGCTGCTGTGTTCTGAATGTGTATTCCTACAAACTTGATTCTCAATGTAATACTACCTAGAGGTAGGACCTTGGGAGTTGGATAGGTTGGGGGGGCTCTGCTGTCCTGAATAGGATTAGTGTTCTTATTAAAAGCCCCAGGGAACTTGTTCACCCTTTCCTTTTGACATGTAAGTACACATATAAGACATGGCCTTCAACATATACTGAGTCTTTTGGCACTTAGAATTCAGAGCCCCCAGAACTGTGAGCAATAAATCCCCATTATTTATACATTATGCAGTCTTACAGTATTTTGTTACAGCAGCCTGAACATACTACAGTAATAGCATATAAGCATTGTGGGAACAAAGAAAAACATAGCATAATCCAAGTAGTTCAAAAGGAGGTTAAGAAGTAGTTTTGTATGTAGGTATCTGAGGGAAGACTGTCCAGGCAGACTTAAGTAGACTGACTTTTCAGGTGTGCAACCTTGCTCTTGAAAAGATCCAGTGCACAAGACCCTTGTCATTTTCAAATTCATAATACATTTGAACAAGGGGCCTTACATTTTTATTTTGCACTAGGGCACCCATCATACATTGCCTTAAGGAACTGTACAGGAATAGCAATGTGGTACCCATGGTCACAGGGGAGTGAATAAGAAGGAAGAGTAGTAGCTAGCAGGGATGTCGTGAGGCAATGTACTTTCTATATCTTGAATGACCTGAATAATGTTTAAATAGAATCTCTCTAACTGCAGTGTTGAAAATAGAAAGAAAAGATCAAAGGTGGAAATAAGGGTGATTGGTTTTAGGAGAACTATTGAAGTAAAATCTCAGCAGTACTTGATGGTGGGGGGTAACATCTGGTCTTAAATTTAAAATTCCATTGTGTCATCCTGTTTTAAATTAAAGACTTGCAACATTGAGTGCATTTAGATGACAGTTAAAGGACAAAAGGGAGAAAGCCTTCTTAGGAAGGAATATTTGTTGGGGGATGCAGGACTTATAAGAGGATTGTCTCATGTCAACTTATGTCTGGGGTCTAAAAGTCTCACGGATATTTGTGAAAATGTTTAATAGACTATATGAAGTTATTATTATCATTATTATAGTTGGGGAGAATGAACTAGCTTATCTGTAAAGGCTCTTTCTAATGCTTATTTTCTTTAATTTATACATTGTCTTTTGACATTTAATACTATCTTAAATCTGATTTCATCTTACCTTGGTCCCAGACAAACTGGGTTTATTTCTAATTCACAATTAATTTTGAGAGTGGTGGAGTTGTCATAGGCTTTACATTTTAATATAATTTTATATATTTCATCCATTAGAATCAAATGAGATAACGTATATGAAAATGTTTTGGAAAGCCCAAATCGCTCTATAAACAGAAAGGATTAAGTAGTATATTAGGAAGGTTGTAGTTTAAATCTGTTTGAAATAATTTGTTTGAAAGCTCACATTTCCCAACAATTTGTGAGAACTATATACTCTTTTTACTATAGCTAAAACATAGAACTTGCTTTCATTTTATAAAATTAAATTTTTGGAGAAGGATTAACTAGCAGTTTTCTACATAGTGTAAAGATTGTTCTTCTGATATTGGCACTTGTGGGCTGTTTAGAATTTTTCTGCCAAATGTGCAGTTTCTTGGATTTTTTTTTAAGTGGGTGGGAGAGAATTACTTTTCTGTGCTCCTGCTTGTTTCCAACTTGAGATTTCAATTTACAAGCATGCAAATAAGTCCCACCCCACCCCTACTCCTACCTAAAATGTTAACTTTAAGTACTTACTCACTGGATCAAGTTGTTGGCAATTACAATGTTGGCAAGAAAATTCTCTGGGTACTTATGAGCCAGACAGTGATGTAATTGTAAATATACTTCTTTAGGAAGATGGTGATCTTTGAAAAGGTTAAGTCTTCCAAAACTGCTCTTGAGCCCAGCCTCAAAAATCAAGTATCAACCTCACTTGCTGCCCTCCCTGTGTTCTCTGACCAGGTCACATCTTCTCAATGAGCTCCACTCTTCCTCCAGGGAATCCATCATGATTGGATTGATGTAGTTTTTGCTTATTTGCTGGCTCCCTCATAGGTTCCTGACTTAGTTGGAATTGGATCAATGCCTGTTTGTTCTTTCACTCCTATCTCATTACTTGGCAACAAAGAGCAAACTCCAAATGTGTTCCTTAAACAATTAACACTAGGGTGCCTGCTTCAGGAGGGACTATTGTACTCATTTTTTATTATGATAATATGTGAAAGATATCAATACCTATGGAATAAATAGCAATAAACCTGAAAAATTTTACCTTTTTAGAAATAAAATATATTTAGAATTATCAACTTTACTGATTTAGTTAATCAGGATACATTAGCTGCTCTAAAATCTTGCCTTCCAAGTGATAACACATATTCTGTGAGATCAGTGAGAGCCAATGCTGCAGAAAGTTACTCAGAGAAAGCAGGGGACTGAGCTTCCACTATGTTGGGACACACCACCTTGAATGAAGCACGCTTCTCTCCCTGTCTGTCTTTCCTGGTGTTCATGTCTCCATGTTGTAAAGCATGCCACAATAACTGGGAAAAGAGAGGGCACTAGGAATTCCCACCATTCTCTAAAGCTCTGGACCACAAATAGCAAGTGCCATTTGGTCAACACTTTTCATATAGCCTTTTCTTAAAAGTCTTGTGTGCAAAGGAAAGAGAAGTAAAGCAGATAGAGTGAGAACTTAAAAAAAAAAAACAATTCCTGCGAAGTAAAATGTTTATGCTACAGCATTTATTTCAGATGTTTGAATAAGTAATTGTGTTTGTGATATACAGTAAGTAAGGAGGAAGCTCATTTTTCTATGGTAGTAGACCTTGAACACAGAAAATCATGTAAAAGTCCAGGTGTCTTAAGTTCATTTTATTAATGAAGGTCCCACTGCCATCTGACAATAAAATTGCTAAATTATTTCAGATCTTTCTTTCCTTCTCTCCCTTTCTCCTTCCTTTTTCCTCTCTCTCTCACATATATACAATAGACAGTTAAAATTTATAAACATACATGCAGCATAGATTATGTTACATTTTAGATATTAAGTATCCCCCAAAAGCTCATGTGTGAGACAATTCAAGAAAGTATACAGGTGAAAGGACTGGGTTATGAGAGACTTAATCTAATCAGCACTTTAGTCTCTGGTAGGGATTAACTTGGTGGTTAACTGTAGGCAGGTAGAATATGGCTAGGGGAGGTGGGTGATTGTGAGTATATATTTTGTCCCTGGAGAGTTGAGTGCTCTCTGTTTCTGTCTGTCTGTCTGTCTGTCTGTCTGTCTCGCTCTCTCTCTCTCTGGTGTCCATGTACTGAGCAGCTTTCCTCAACTACACTCTTCCTCTATGATGTTCTTCCACACCTTGGGCACAGAGCAATGTGGCTGGCCATCTGTGGACTGAGACCTCTCAAACCATGACCCCCAACATTACCTTTTCCTCCTCTAAAATTGTTATTGTCAAGTCTTTTGGTCACAGCAGCATTAAAAATAAATAAATAAATAACCTGGCTTAAAGAGATTATTTAGGGTTTTGTACTTTTAATAAATATTGTACAAGTTAAAAATTTGACAAATGTGTACAAAATATGAACTAAAAATAGTTAATGACATTACTCTGTTCTTGAAAAATATTCAAAGTAGCTCACAGTCATGGCCACAATAGAGGTTGTGACTGGGCTTGTGGGAATGAGGGAACAGTTGCAATCAAAGTCCCACCCTCTGGGAACTTAAGTAACTATTCATAAAAGCGGGAACACAGATCTCTATAAAGTGCCTTGCACTGAGTCTACATAATCAGTTTTGACATTTTAACTAATTTAAGGGCTTACTAACTACTCATTTTTCAATTTAGTCAAATAAGTGACTAATAACAAGTGTGTTTAGCCAAAGTAGTTAGTAAAACTAAGCAAGTAGTCAAATTGATAAAACATATAGTTGTAGCCTCAAATCATATCCAAAAGATTCTGACAGAACTAAATGTGACCAAAAGTTGTTTTGGTTTGGATCCCTTATCCCATTTTCAGTGTAATTGTTAGAAATCTATACACTCTGGATTGACTTCAGGGATGGCTTACTGAATCAGACAGACAGACTCAGCCACAACAGCTTCCTCCAGAGTTGCACACACAGACTAGGCACAGATACCATATTAAATCCTTTTTATATAAAACCAAAAGTCGAAACCAAATATAAACATGTGTAGCCTTTATGTGAACAAATACATTTGTGTTATAGAAATACAGATCTGAGGAAACCTAGCTTAATTCCCTGTATCATACTTATTCAACTCCTACCAACTTCTATGGAGGAGAGTGTTTATAAATTATAGCATGTAATTCCAAGTCAGCCTTGGCAATCTTTTTTTTTTTTAATTGGTTCTTTTTAGTTATACATGAGAGTAAAATACACTTTGATAAAACGTATACATCTTATTCTAATTAGGACCCATTCTTGGGGGTGGGCATGATGGTGAGAATCACTTAGCTATTTTCATAGGTGTACATAGGAAAGTTATGTTAGATTTATTCAACTGTCTTTTCTATTCCTAACCCCAATTTCCTTTTGTTTCCATTTGCCTAATCTACTGAAATTCTCTTCTTCTCCTTTCCCCTCCTTTATTGTTTAGCTTCCACATATTAGTGAAAACATTCAACCTTTGGTTTTTTTGGGGGGGATTAGCTTATTTCACTTAGCATGATATTCTCCAGCTCCATCACTTACTGGTAAATGTCATAAATTCATTCTTCTTTGTGGCTGAATAATATTCCATTGTGTATATATACCACAATTTATTTATCCATTCATCTGTTGATAGGCATCTAGGTTTGTTCCATAGCATACTATTATAAATTAAGCTGCTATAAACATTGATGTGGCTATGTTACTGTATATGCTGATTTTAAATCCTTTGGATATATGATGAAGAGTGTGATAACTAGGTCAAATGGTGGCTCCATTTCTAATTTTTTGAGGAATCTTCGTATGTTTTCCAGAGGGGTTGCACCAATTTGCAGCACCACCAACAATGTATGAGCATTTCCTTTTCCCTACATTCTTGCCAACATTTGTGGTTACTTTCATTCTTGATAATTGGAGCCTTGGCAATCTTTAAAGATAATTATTTCACTTGTTATTAGAAATGGAAAATATGTTTATATTATGGATTGTAACTATATATATTTTGTATTGATCAATGTCAATAGGTATTATAATTCATATCATATTTTTTCTTTTGTATTTCTATATGCAGAGACCTCTGTAAACTGCAAATGAAACTTGTTTTGGCCAAACACTAATCATCGATGGAGTATAATTCAAGCCATTCGGCAAGTTTTTATTGATTACTTACTAGTGCCAGTGTTCTAGAATGATGGTTTGAATTGATTAAATAAACAAGACCCCTGCCCTCATAGAGTTGAAAGACACATATGAATACTGATAAGTGAGGGCCAGGCACAATGGCACATACTTGTAATTCCAGCAACTTGGAAGGCTGAGGCAGGGGGACAGCAAATTTGAAGTCAGACTCAGCAACTTTGCAAGACCCTAAATAATGTGGTGAGACCCTGTTTCAAAATTAAAATGCCAAAAGTTCTGGAAAATGTAGCTTAGTAGTGAAATGCCCCTGGGTTCAATTCCCAGTGACCATCTCCCCAAAATTATAAGTAATTTATAGTGTGCTAGAAAATAAGTATCACACAGGTGTTGAAGAAGTGGGTGGACAGGTCAGAACTCAATGAGAACAAAGATATGAAGATGATTTGGGAGTAGACTAATAATAATTTTGGGAAGAGCATTCCAAGTAAAGGGAATAAGTGGAGCAGAAATGTGCGTCTGGTGCGTTGGCAGAAAACCCAGGAGCCCAGTGTGGCTTGAGCTGAGAGAGAGAAGAGAAGAATGGCTGGAGCTGAGGCCTGAGGCCTAACAGGGAGGCAGGACTCAGAAAATGGAGTGCCTTGGCAGATCTTGAGTAGGGGAGAGACATGCTCTGCAGGGTGATGCAAAAGATCTCTGCAGCTGCAAGGTTCGAATAAACTGCAGGGACACAAGGGCTGAGGCAAGAAGGTCCCTTGCTGATTAAGAACAGGACATTGGCAACAATGATGATGAGAAGTGGTGATGTTCTAGAAATACTCTCAAAGTTGAGTCAACAGGATTTGCTGACATACTGACTGTGATGAGGGAGAGAAATATATAGCAAGAAGTAAATAAATAAATAAATAAATAAATAAAAAACCTAGAGGATGTACAGCAACTTGTCAGGTTTGGGCCTGAGAAAGATGCAGTTATTATCAACTGAGATAGGAAAACTGTGGTCAAACAGGTTTGGGGGAGGATCAAGAATAGGAGTTCAGTTTTGGACATGTAGAGTTTGAAATGACTGTTACACATTTATGATGACACATTGGGTAGTTAATTGGATATGAAGCTGAAGTATTGGAGATAAACATATTCAAATAAAATAAGAAAGACACTAAAAACAGTTATAGAGGCATTTATGCGATTCTAATTCAAATAGGAAAGCATCTACCCTTTGTCTTATATACTGCATCTTATAGTTGTGCATATATAAAGTGTATGTATGTGTGTGTGTGTGTACACATATATAAATTCCCACGCTACTTTTTATGGATTTGCTGGTGGGAAAACAGCACCACCTTGTGGTTAGCAATAAACAAATTTTCTTTTTAGAAAAATGTGAAAATGGTGTATATGGTATATTTTCCTACGTTCTGAAACTTTTTAAAAACCTTTTTAAAAAACAAATCTAAGTATTTTTAAACTGATGAATAGTAATTGTATGTATTTATGGGATACAATGTGGTATTCTAATCTATGTGTACATTTTATAAATATTAAATCAAGCTCATCAGCATGTTCACCATTTCTTCAACTTATTTTTATGATGTTAAAAATCTGTATGATTTCTTTGATATGTGGAATATTAAAAAATGATATAGAAATCTAGGGAGTGGGAAGTAATTACCAGAAGGGAGAATAGCAAATTTGATTTTGGAAATAACCTATTGATACTATGAAAGCTCACCAAAATCTCTGTATTAATTTGTGTAAGGTTTTGTCTAACAGGTGCCAAAATAAGTGACAAAACGTGTCAATTAGGTGACTGAAGAATTCAAATTAATGTCAAGTCAAGAAACTTTCTCATAAAATCTTCTAAGGACTCAGAGTAATAATGTAAATTATACTGTAAATAATTCATAACTTTAAAAATAGGAGTTAATTACATATGTGTATATATAATTTATTAAAGAACATAAATTCTACCACCTTCAAGATCTTTCTTGAAGCCATTTATTTATTTATTCTTTCAATATTAAAAATATAATTTTCTGTATATGCATAATTCTGTCAGGCCTACAGGGAATCCCCAATATATTACATATATAAATGTCTCTCTTTCCTGAGGAAATGTACTACCTGGTTGAACTTACTACCTGTTAGAATAAGGATCAGCCAGGCCTAGTGGCCCTCACCTGTAATCCTAATAGCTTGGGATGCTGAGGCAGAAGGATCACAAGTTCAAGGCCAGCCTCAGCAACAGTGAGGCCCTAAGCAACCTAGCAAGACCCTTTTTCTAAATAAAACATAAAAAGGACTGGGGATATGGCTCATGGTTAAGCGTCCCTGGGTTCAATCCCTAGTACTGAAAACAAAACAAAACAAAACAAAAATTAAATAAAACATGGACCATCAAAACTGCAAAAGGTAGCAATAATACAATAAATATACATAGCTATTTATGACTCAAATTACTTGTTTAGAGCCTTGCTTCTCAAATACATTGTATCAAAGATACAAGAGTGATTGTATAAGAAAGTTTACTTTGGTTTTAAGAATTACTATATGATATGAATTATTTAAAATATTATATTTTAATTTCAAAGCAATTCCCATCTTTTCATGTAACTTTTGTTATCCTACAAACAAGTAAAAATATGTATATTTAGTTCATTATGTATATTTAATATACATTAACATGGATATGATAACATGGATATGTGCTAAAATTTAAACAAAAATTCAATAAATAAATATAAGTTATCAGGCATCACACAACTCATCCTGGCTTTTTTTTTTTAATGCAAAAAGGAAATTCAGGTAGGATGAGCTACAGATTAATTATTTGCTGAAATTTCACTCATGTACAATGGAAATGGAAAGGGCCAGTCTCCAAATACATCGTTTTATAATGTTTTATTTTGAACTATGCAAATGTTTTCAATTTTTAAAAAAATGAATTTAAAAGGATAAACAAAGACATCTTAAAATTAAAAGCAAATAAACATACCATTGTATCAAACTGGTAACATAATCATTCAAAATAAAATGGTAGACTTTGCATACAGTATTTTGACTATGGTTTTAGTGGAATGTCATTCTAAGGACATACTTGTGTACACACACAAATCACACACACAAATGAAAAGAAATATGGAATCTTTTTTGTTTTTGCTTTTGGTAGTTGCCCTGGTATGGTAATTCTAAAGAAATTTCTTGTGAATTGTAGGAGAGAGTAAATGAATAAATATACAGATGCTGGTGAGAACCAGTATTTTCACTGTGGGAAAGGAGATACAAATTTAGAATGGAGAGATTTGGAAAAGAAGTCTGTGATGATGGATTTTCATTGGAAGTATAAATAGGAGCTCTCAAACACACATACATATACTTCTAGTTCCAATTTAAGAGCTTTAGTGTACACACACACACACACAAACACACCTATATGTATGTATTTTCTCTTGCTTTATTCATAGAGATATGAAAGCATAACAGCAATGATAGATGAATAGAATGAGCACCCTTAGTTCCCAGATCTTGATTTCTAATAATTATGACCATTTCAAGAGTCTAGGACAGCTTGCTGAAATTAATGATATTACCCTGGGCAGAAAAAGAATGAAACATCTTTTTGTGTTAGAAACCAAAGAATGATTTTTTAAAAGACTAATGGGGTCATAAGAAAAGTATGGAAGAGCCAAACTGGTCCTCCTTCATTCTCCAAGTTTGGGAGAGTTTGAAAATCCATAGAATAACTAAAAGTAATGGACAACACAATAATGTAATCTAATAAATTAGATGGAATGACAGGAATGATGAAATTAGGAAAATCACCATTTGATAATCACTAATGTAATAACTATTCAGGCAAAGAGCATCAATGCATGCTAAAATCATTGAATTAAAAGTTGTTTGGAAACATGAAGGTCAATTGGGTCACAAATATCACCACAGATAGCACAGGAAGTAAAAAAGGGAAAAGTTATCTACAGTGGAGAAATCCAGTCAACATCACCTTTAACAAATGACTAAGATCCAATTCCCCAGAGAAGATACAATCAGAAAGACACATTATCACCTATAAAAACTGTATGGTGGATGTAAACAGTTCATCTGACTATAGTCATGAAAAGACAGCTAGACAAACCTATAAGGTATTCTATACTACAGATGGTCCAGACTCTGTAAACATGTCATAAAATATATCATAAAATATGATGTTCTTGATTAAAGAGACAAGACAACTAGATGTTTTATTTAATTTTTATTTTATCCTTGATCAGAGGAAAAATAGAATAAAATAAAATATTGTTGAGATTCTTGGGGAAACTTCTTATGAAAGACAATTATTGCATCAATGTTAAATTTATTAGATGTGATAATGTCATTGTTGTTTTGTAGAAGAATGTCCTCTTCTTATGAGACATTGAGTAAAGTATTATGATACTTAGATAATTAGGGATGAAGTTTCATTGTGTTTCCAATTTACTCTCAAATTTCTCTGGTGAAAAAGATAAATCTGTACCCATCTATGCTTAAGTCTATTCCTCTGTCTACATCTCTATGTGTAATTCTATGATGTCTGTATCTATACTTACATCATATATATATATATATATATATATATATATATATATATATATATAGAGAGAGAGAGAGAGAGAGAGAGAGAGAGAATTGGTGAAGCTAGATAAAAGGCATATGGGAGTTCTTTGACTTGTTTATAAGTTAGAAATTTTTCAATCTAAGGAAATTTGATTAAAAGCGCCTTGTTATTACATATTTTTTTCTGAACTGCCTTATATTTTTAATAAAACAGGCTATAGACAATATGCTAATTGAAACCAATATTCAAAATATGTCCTGTTATTTACCCAAGAACACAAGGTGTGATGAGGACAAGGTGTGATCCAGGCTTCCCTTGCCACAATTTTATATTTCTTTTCATGGCACACCTAATCACAATCTTTGAACTGGTCTATGGAATTCTAATTCTATTCTTTAATCTCCTGATCACAGCTCTCTTTTGATGTTTTGTTATGACTTTATCTGAATATTTTACTTTGTATATCAATTTTTAAAGCACTCTTATTCTATAAAATAAGAGGTTTAGACTAAATGTTCGTACTGCAACTAATTTTAAGACTGAGCTCTTATGCATGTTATATATTCTTCATATCAAAGACAGAAAAATAAGCTCTGATACTGTGTGTATTATGGTCTTCAAACCTGGAAGACCATAAAATGCTTTCAGAATTAATAATAGTATATAAAAATTCAGTAAGTTTTAATAATACGATATATGTGCTGTAGTACTTTGAGTATTTAAATAATATTATTTGTATAGATTCTGTTTTTCAATTTAGTCATATCTCTAACCTTTTCAGAGATTTCAGCTTTTGGCACTGCATTTTAAATTGGAATTTCAGAAATATGAATGTAAATGTAACTCTGTTGGAGTTATAGATAGATTTTAAAACTCTTTTTTAAAATAATATAATAATCCTAAATTTGTTTTCAATTCCTCTGTGAATTGACTTCTCTCTTCTTTCATGAGTCTTTAGCCTCTGTCTTCACCTTGCAATGAAAGTCTCATTCACTAGTGAGGGAATTCTGGAAGCTTTTACTTTGTTTCTCTTGTAGATGGCCACTTCCTTTGCATTAATTAAATTCAGCAAACCTGCTTTCCATTCCACCTTGCCTTAACAGAGAAAGCATTGAGGAATGGGGTGGGAGAGGAAAGGCAGATCCAAACAAGGAAAAGCACTAACAAATGCAAGAAAGAATGCACACAATGTTTTGGTGAAATAAACTAAAAATCACTTTAAACTGGGTGGGGAAATTTTGTGGACTCTGAACAGGCACTCTGATTTATGGGACTATGTTAACTAAATTCCAATGCAAAGTATTCCAGTATATAAAAATCTAGTCAAATTTAAATCAATGAAGCAAATATTCAGAAAATAAGAAAATTGTTAGTTTCCACTAGGAAGTGTATAAACTTATACATATGATTAGCTTATATATGAGATAGAATGAACACTATGTGAGAGATCTATATCTCTATTTTATATTTATTGTGGATATACATAACAAAGTGGTCGCTATTATATTGGTCTGACAAATATAAATATAATGAAAATTGACGTATTTAATACAAACAAGTTAAATTGACTTTTTTTTTTAGCATCAACTATGTATCAAGTATGATGCTAGACACATTTATATAATAGAAATGATCCCATTAGTGTAGCCACATGGCAGAAACTTCCAGATAGTTATGCATGTGGTGATCTCACCTGCCACCGCCCCACAGGTTCTGAGTCTCCCAGCCCTCACCCAGAGTTCTCCCAAAAAAATTTAGAAAATAACTGTCTGAGAAAGGAAGCCATTGCCCTCACAAGGAAGCAAGAAAGGAATTGAGACATGCTGATTATTGTGCCTCCTCTTCCAGCAGAGGTCTGTTATTTTCAGAGGTTTTGTGGGAATCCATAATTATGTGTGTTTTAATCATATGTTTAGATAGAAGTACATTTCAGACTTGATGGCAGCTTTTACCCTTAGAATTCTCGGATGCCATCTTCCATCTTCATTCAGACTTGGATCATGAGAAGTTAAATACTATTCTTCTAATAGTGCTTCTGCCACTTTAAACTACTTACTGTTTCCTTTGTTGAAGTACAATTATTTTTTTTAAAAGATTCACCAATGAATAGCAAGCTAAACAGCATGCAGAAAAAGAAAGAAAACTTGACATGGAAGAACCTTTTGGAAAAATTATCTAAATAGATTTTTGACAAATCTAATAGCACAATTATTGTCGTGAGTACTGTGACCCAGCAAGAATGTTAAATATCAGCATGCAAATGGATTTGGCCACAAATTCATTTCTGGAAAGGAGAGCAAAGTCTCACTTTTTATTTATTTTTCATTTACACAAATGATTTTCATGCTATTGTAAAATGCATATTACTTTTAGATGGTGATTCTCTTTTGTTTCTCTGACCCTTGTTATAGCATCCAGGTCTAATGCATTAGATAAAATTTGTCAGATAAGTGTCTTCAAAGGGCTTCAAAGCAAATATCCCCAAAGATCTTAATTCAAAATGCTATCACTACAACTTGCTATTTGTGTTTATTCAGTTTCTAAGAACCTAATCCAAAATAGCAATTCGGGTACTAATAACATGTTCAATGTTATACAGTCAAATAAAAATAATCTGAACGTGCTTGATTGGAGCAAGATGAATCTAAAAACAGTATTTAAAATAGAGCTCATTTGTCTTTTCTGTTTCCTTTAAACATCCTATCTCTGTACCATTTTCTGACACGGCTATTTAATTTTCTTTCCTTTGTGAGAAGGGCAAATGTTTTAAATTATAAGCATTTATATTCTCTATCGTCTTTGCTCTGTGAAGAGGGTGGGTTCTAATAGAAGAGTTTTTTTGTTGGATGGGGAATCAAATAATAGAGTCCTGGGGGAAGGCTAGATGGTTTTGTGTCAACATGTGGATCTTGGAGAGGTGGAAATTCCAGTGGGGGGAGAGGGAGGTCTAAATTCTGCCTCAACCAGTAATGTGTGGCAAGATAGGGCAGATCCAAGTGCATGAACAGCATGAAACTTCTGAGGAGGAAGCAGTAACTTAAAAGTAGTTTTTGACACGTATCATGTGATTTAATTCCACTTTTGTGTCCATTGTAAGAATTCATCAGTAAAGACTTACATTATTTTTTAAAGCATATGGAGCCAAGATGTGTACAACTTTTAGTTGAGTTGTGGGGCTGAGAATATCAGTATATTTTTGTACTTTCAAAGCTTTCCATAATTCACCTACAATCCTAACTTTTCCCTGCTCCATCCCCTGCATATTTTTATGCCTTTCCCATCCCAACTTACCTCTGCATCTCTCTGGCACTTGCCACTTTTACCTAAAGTATACAGGGAAATGATTTATAGAAAATCACTATGCAAATGTTCAGTTCTTCATATCTTCTACATACTTATGAGTTTTTCAAGTGAGGGATTTCATCACATGCAGCCTTTCTCTTACTCTGTGTTTATAATAACTCTATACGGTCTAAGTACCAAATTAAGTTGTTGATCTTTTTATAGATTTGATACTACCCACTTGCTCATACTCTTGAAATTCTTGTGACATTTGGCACTTTGTGGTAATATTATAGTAAAGAATTTCTCCCCTTTTTGTTTATTTAACACGGTCAGACTGTCTGTTAAGCCCTCTTCATGTATAACAGCCCTAAGATGTAGCGACCTTATTATAGTGATTTTATATATAAGAAAATGGTGACACACAAGTTAACTAAATCTAAGATTGAATGATGCTTAAGATGACTTGATATTTAATACAGACATTCTGCTTCTAGAACCTACTCAGACACTCCACAAAAAATTCACAATTATCAGATATCACTTTGTAATATTTAAGCCTGAATAAAATTATTATCAAAGTAAGTGATAAAGTAAAAGAGAAAGAAGAAAAATACTATTTAGGTTATCAATGTATACTAAAAAGTTATAATACTGATGTCTTCACTTTCTTATAGAGAAGAACAACACATTTCATCCAATGCAAAGAGGAGAATAAGGTTATCCTTCCAGATCCGATTGTAATCTTTTAGAACTTTAACAATTTAATCTTGATCTTGAAATTAGTCTTTCCTCCTAAATTGTTCAATTGCTTAGGAAAGCAACTTTGTAAAGATTTTAAATAACACAATTGACTGACAATTACTTTGAGTACACTGAACAATTTTCTTCTACTCAGAAAAAACTGAGTCTTTCAAAAAATACAAAATAGAATTAAAAACTCTCTGAAATATATATAACACACTGGAACAACAATCCCAAAACCTAGTAACCAGAAATCCTTTCTTTTTTTTTTTTTTTTTTTTTTTACCAAATGAAGGATTCTACCACAATTGTTCTTTGACTAAGATCATAAAGACTTATTTTCTCTATGTTTCAATAGTTGTCAAAAATGGATCCAATAGGAATAGAATTGTAACTAGAATACAATCTTTTCTAATTCCTTTATTCTTTCACTCTCAAATTAGGCCTTAACTCATGAGGTTCTCCCATTCCCTCACCTCCAGATTTTATGTGGGACATATTTAGAGCTATATCCATGGTTCCTGCTAACATCTTACTACTTCTCAGATTTTTACTTACTGTACAAAATAGAAGTCCAGCTTGACCCATGAGCTGGCATTGCTATGATACTTATCTTGAGTCTTTCCCATTACATCTACTCTTCCACGGGAGCCAGAGCTTATTCTCTGCCTTTCGGACAGTAACCAGTGGCAGTGCCTGGTTCACCTATCACAGTGTTTGGAACAATTGCCATCATAAACACCATCCTGTGAATATTTTAATTTAAGAATAACACTTTTATACCTTTATCTGTCAGGCAAAGATGGAATTTGACTTCCATATTGTTAAAATTACACTTTTGTCGTTCTAGTCCTTCTCTACTGTTAGACTAAAAAGAAAAGTTGTGAGAATTGCTTATTATTTTATTTTGTATTTGATTTCCAAGGTTTCTAGTAAGTAAATGGAATTATCCTAGAAAACTAAGTCATTTATTTTCAATTTGGAGATTCTTACCCCATCTACACGATGAGTAAATTTTAAAATAATCTATAAGAATTATACAAACATAGTAAATTAATTGTATTGTAGCTATAATCAGCTTTGTGGCCATTGTTATTGAAGTGAATCTACTTTTGACAAAACAGTTTTTTTTCTGATATCATCATTATGAAAGTATTAACAATAACTGATAACAGTTATGAATATAATATTTGTTCCCAATAGTGCTTTACATGGACTTAACTATAGTTTGGTGAAATGAATGAATGATTTGGGTGAAATCCTTTATTAGTAGTTAAAAGTATCCCATAATGAAAAGCCTAGGACTATAATATGTAAGTCAACAAACCTAGAGATTCATTTGGCATTTTGAATTATGAATAATAATAATAAAACAGAAGAAGAATAAAGAAAGGCATACTTAACATACTGCAGGTGGCAAGAATTTATTTCATAGGTTTGTCAGTGAACAGGGACAAGGAATGTGTCTCAGCAAGTCTAAAGTGAAGAACTCAATTATGAGTCAAGGTCGTATCTCAGGATAGTTCTAGATGCTTGGCTGTCCTCTAACAACCTTGTTCTCAAAAGTTGGCATCCACTGTTGCCTCCAAGGTCTCTGCCACTGCAGACAATCAACTAGGCCACCCTGCTTTGGATTTCCCTGTTACTGCTTCTTCCATCCAAGTTCTTGCTCTCTTTGGTTCTGTTCATGGCTTTGGCTGACTCAGGGCTCCTCTGTTGGGTCTGTTCAGTGGGACTTTAGTGGCCAAATAATTCTTTGTTGTAGGAGTCTGTCCTGGGATTATAGGATGCCCAGTAGCATTTCTACTTTTGCCAGAAATATTCCCCCCAAGGTGACAACATAAAGTCTTCTAACATTGCTTAATGTTCCCGAGGGGAAAATTTCAAGTGTTTCCAACCACTGATTACTTACACTTTTACACTTTCTCTCTATGCCATTCCCCCAACACCTTTGAACTCACCTCCAGAGAAAAAGAGCTGTTCAGAGGTGGCAGTATGCCCGGCCAATGTCTTAAATGGCTTCCACATTAGAGCTAAATAATATCTTAGCTCTAAACCTATGGGACACTAAATAAACTAAATTAGAGGTACAATTTCCCTTCATTCTATTACTGTTTATAAGGATTTATTTTTTTTTAACTTAGAGGGATCTTGTAGAAATAATATCTGTAGTGGTGAAGAAAAATTTAAAGTTAACTAATCCCTTCATCTTTACATCTGTTTATATTTCATTAAATCATCCCCCAAGTAAAATTGACTACTTTTAATTTAATATAGAGTTTTAACATGTGACTTAATTTTTTACAAAAGAAATTCTATCTTATGATCTATTTCTTCTGTCAGTATATATGTAAAAAGACATTATATTTGCATGAACCATTTACATTCCAGAATGCCTATGTTCAAATTCGGAAGAACTCATACTAATAAAATGACCTTGGGCTATTTTTTTAACCTATTTTTTTAACCAACTTTGTAGATGTTATTTAGAATGACCAAATAAGTCAAAGTTTATTTAAAAAATTAATTTTCAATTAAATTCACAGTTAAAGTAATGATTTTTATATCCATTACCCTGAAAAGTTTTCTCCTTTATTACTATATTGATTGTAGTGATGGTTTCATGGATGTAAATATATATCAAGCTCATTGCATTGTACATTTTAAATATGTGTATTTTATTATGTGTTGATCATACCTTCATAAAGCTGAAAAAAGTCTACTAAATAAATAAAAATATATTTGTAATGCTATTTACCTAATGATAAAAATGGTTATTTATGGATAGTTATATTCTGTGTGATTTATGATTTAACTAAGTCTTATTGAGTTTAAACTTATACTTTTCTGTATTAGTTAGATTTTCAAGTAATGACTCTATAATATCAGCAGGAGGAATTCATCCTAATTTCTTAGAGGAATTATTTTGAATATAATAATGTATTAAATATCCATTCCTTAGTCTTTCATCTGTCACTCTTCATTAGACAGACTTCTGATTTCATAGTTCTCCTCTAAATGTCTGAGTGTTGTTATTGCATTGTTTTACATTTGACAGGTCCATATGTCAGAGAACACAACTTTGCTACATTTCCATTTGACTATGGAAACTCATTCCATAACTTTACCATATTTTGTATTTTTCTCCTGGGCTCAGAAACAATTCATACAGCAAATGAGCCTTTCCTTATATATAACTTAATAGCATGCTGCTGGTTATGTATATTGCTGATTCCTGTCTGTGGAACTCAACTACTGCTAAACAATTTGGGCTTAGCAATTTTTCACATAGAGGAAATGTTAAATTCTTAAATTTCCTTTTAGCTTCTCTGAGTCAGATTACTTTTGTTTTCCCTTACTGATTGTTTCTTTTGGTTTCCACAAGCTGCAAATAAATGTGGCATATTTTGATGAACCGACTCTGAGTAGGCCAAATTATTTCAATTTCTGAAGCATAATGGCAAGAACCTCCCTTTCTTCCTTCCACTGACACACAATAAGTAATCCTTTTGTGCTTGAAACTATGAGCAATTTGAAGATTTAAAATATTAGATTTTTGGTACAGTACAAAACATCTTGCTTATAATGATGTGGCTACCATTACCTCTTATATTTCTACACTTTAATCGGTGCCTATGTTAGACACTTTGCAAAGTTACTTTTATTTATGATTAAATTATACATTCATTGCAAACATTCAGAAAGTACAAATGATTGTTTTATTTTTCCCATGATATTGACAATAACCATAGCTGTTCCAAATGTCTGCTTCTGCCTATGGACACAGGGAAATACAATAGATCAAAAGTGTCTATTCTTTTCTTTTTTTAATGAAATAAGCAAATAAAAATAGCTATATATTTCTAATTTTTGCCTTAAGAAAAGCCTAGAACCAGTATGGCTCTATTGTATTTGACACAATTATGTTCTCATTCAAAGCATACTATTTGAATAGCTACCATTGTCAATAAGAAGTCTGGTCCATTAAAGTACCAATTTGGTTCCCTATATAATTCATTTGCATCTTATTTCCATAACTACTTTCCGGATACTTGGTTCTTCCTGTGTTACCCTCTAAAAGTCTCATAAAGATGTTGTCAAATTTTTCACCCTGATTTTTAAAGCATTTCATGGTCTCTTCTTATCTACTGCCTCTGACATTGGTCATTGAGCAAACATCATGGCATGTCATAATCAAATGGACAATGTCATACCATTCAATGCATCCGATTTTTATGTTCAGATACCTTTTTGTTTTTATTAGACACTCTTTTTTTCTTTATTAAATTGTTTATTAATTCTAATTTGTTATACATGATGGAAGAATGCAATTCATTTCATATTACACACATTTCATATTAGAGCACAATTTTTCAAGTCATTGATTGTACACAAAGTATTTTCACATAATTCGTATCTTCATACATGTACTTAGGATAATGATGTCTAACTCATTCCACCATCATTCCTACCCTCTTGCCCGCTCCCTACCAATCCCTCCCCTTTGCCCTATCTAAAATTTCTCCATTCCTCCATGCTACCCCCCACCCATTGCCATTATGAGTCAGCATCCTCATATCAGAGAAAACATTCAGCCTTGGTTCTTTGGGATTGGCTTACTTCACTTAGCATTATATTCTCCAACTCCATCCATTTACCTGCGAATGCCATGATTTTATTCTCTTTTAATACTGAGCAATGTTCCATTGTATATATATATACCAAAGTTTCCCTATGCATTCATCTACTGAAGGACATCTGGTTTGATTCCACAATTTTGCTATTGTGAATTGTGCTGCTATAAACACATTGATATGGCTGTGTCCCTGCAGCATGCTGTTTTTAAGTCTTTTGGGTATAAACCTAGGAGTGGGATATCTGGGTCAAATGGACACTCTTTAAAGCTCATTTCAATTCTTATTTTTCTCCAAATGTCTTCTGAGAATACATCTGTTCTCTTCCTAGTTTGTTCATCTTTAAAATTGAAACCTTATATTTAGAAGGAGAAGGAATTTTGAAGATCATGTAATTCAGTGCCTTGGTGAGTCGTGGAAGTGAACTCATTAGTGTCCACTGACAATTATAGAGTTGAAAGTGAACTTATGTTTCCACATTTTATATCACAGGACAGTGCTTTTTCTCCAATAAAATCATGTGGTTTTCTTTTAGTATTTAATCACATGCTATTTTCCTGTATTATTTTATTTCATTGCGGAAGGCTCGTTTCCAACTTTCATACAATTTTTATAAAAATTGGTCTCATATTTGTATATTTTCCACACTCCTAGCCCAACTCAAGCCATAGAAGTAAAGCATGTATTCTCACTCTCTCTTTCTATTCCCCTGCACATGCGCACACACACGCATGCACAGACACGCATGCCCAGACATGAGCTGCATAATGATAATGATGTTTAAGTCAACAACAGATGGTATATATAAGGGTGGTCCCATAAGATTAAAATTTGGCTGATGTGCATAATAGGCTTTACCCTCTAGGTCTGTGTAAGCACACTGTGTTTGCTCAATGACCAAATCGTCTAACTTCTCATTTCTTAGAATGCATCCACCCCTATCATTAACACACAACTATACATGGGTATATATGTGTATGAGTGAATGGTACTCTACTAATTAGCAGAATTCTATTTTTTAAGAGTTTTTATCAAATATTTGTACATCCAATATAGGCTCTGTCTGGTAATATTTTGATCTTTTAAGAGTGTTTGGTTTTGACCAAATATTTGATAATAAAAATGAACTGGATGATTTTTATTCTCTTCTTTTCTGCTACTCTAAATTATTATAAGTCAGGTCCATTATTTCTTTTTTAATCTTTCGTTTTTACTTTCTATAGTGGTAGGAAAAGGCATTTCCTCCATGAAAACAAATATATATAAGAGGCTGCTGGAGGCCAGAGCTCAGTGTAACAAAGCTTTTTATGTGTGCTGCAGAGCATTTATCCCCCAAACCCTGGTCTGTTCTTATTATTTTAGGTTTGTTCTTTCATGGACTCATGTGAAGAGGTATTCACTGGAGCACGTACCTTTGTGAACTCATGTGTAGTTGTGCCTTTTTCTGTGGGCTTCATCGCAAACATAACTAAATTCATAAGACAGAAAATGTGTGTAAGTTGGAGGGGCAGAGGTTAGGAAGCAGCTGCTTTAAGATAGTTGAGTGGAAACCATATGACTGAGTCATAAAATACACTGCATGAAGCGAGAGCAGGTTTGAACATAAGGAAGTCTTACAGTGAATTGCCCTTTCACAAGAGAACAGTCCCTCTGGACCATCAAGTTAGTAATCTAAGCTATCCTTTACTATTAAAACTACTCATGCTTAAAATAAGTTGTCTTAGTCATTAATTAAATCATAAAACCACTGAATAAACTAACTGACATCTTTGTAAAATGGGGATTTAATTATAAACTTTCATCTTGGCAATGCTGCTTGAAAAGAAACTTAAAACTGTGACCATAAATGTGTATACTCAATAAAATGTAACCTTTCCACTTATTAGCAACACTTCCCTCACTTAAGGGGTTTCCTTTTCGTAAGCTGTTGGCACATGTGACCCACTCTCCACTTTATGAGTTCTTAGCAGACATTTGGACTTCTTCAAATATGGAGACAACATTCACAAGCCTGTTAGACGACTTATGACTGAAAACTTAGGTTTAATCAGAATTTTAATTTGGGAAGTGAAAGAAATGTTAATGTTGCATTCCTTCTTGTGTGTGATTCATTTTTTTTTTACTATGAAACTACAGTTTTTACTATCTTTAGCAGAAATAATTGAAAAGAAATCTTGCTTGTCTACTACAAAGTCCCTTTACATTTAAGAATATTCTCTGCTGGGAAATGGACTCCCATAGGGAAAGTATTTCTGCTTTCCACATTGAGATGATCTGAGTTCATAGTACAGGGCATCACCTGGCCTCAGGTATGCTCACTGCCTCCATTTCTTCTGTTATACCAAGCCCTAGAAGCAATACCTCCACAATACATCCTGTCCTGGGGTTTTGTTTAAATTAGTAAAAATCCGTCCAACTTCTTTAACAATACATCTCCAAACAGATAAACTTTTGCCCGGTGGAATTTTTCTTTCTCACATAGATTGGGTGAAAAATTAATTGGACAGGTTGCCCTGCTTACTGTCATCCAGGCTTCCAGGTAGGCAGATGTTTTGTTTTCAACAAATGTTGCCAAGGGTTTATTCTGTGCACCACCATCCCAGTTGGCTTAAAGAGAACTTTGCATAGAAAAGAATGTGTAGCAGAATGTGTAGATGGACACTCCTGCTCATAGCACAGATCATTTTTGCTTCTTTTCCGTGGGACAGAACTCAATCATGTGGGTTACATATGAAGTAGAGGGCAAGTAGGGAAATGGCTGGCTCTATGTCCCGGAAGCATGGGCAATTAGTTGTTTCACCTGCACCGGTTCAACATCATTGGGTCCTCATTACCCTTGAATCCTTCATTCAAGAAAGCTTTGCTCTTCTGAAAGGAGATCCAGCTGAATAATTCCCTGGTTTTCAGTTCTAGAAAGGAATCCTGATTTCTGTCAAATAAATAGATCCACTGTATCAAATACACATATCTCCAAATGAATATAATCTACAACAGATATTTTACAACATTTGAAGCTGTATTTTCTGTTCTTAGAGTCAGCCATCCCTATTCCTACAGAAGCCTGTTTTCTTCTATCACATCCTTTACTGACAATTTTAGTGTTAGTTTGAAACATCAAGATCTATAGAATGGACCATGTGCATCTAAAAACTCACCAATAAGATATATTTATTTTCTTTCAATCTGGAAAAGTTATACTGAAAAACTACCGTCTCTGTCTGAGGGATGCAAATAAATGACTGGTTGATGGAATTGGAAACTTCAAAAGATTCCATAAAAATTTAGTTTCACTTCATTCCAAAACTCAATATGGCTCTCTTGGAATGAGTCGTACCAAGTTCATTTTTTCATCTCCACCCTTGTTTTTGTTTGTAGATTTACCTATTGGAAAACAAGTGAATATTAAATCTTAAAAAGATAAAAAGAGTTTTATTTTTCTAGTCCAGCTGACCATTCACTACTCTGTGATGATGTCAATCATTGAGTGCTTTGAAAACCAGCTCTTCCCCACTGTCAGCAAATGTGGGTCTCCAGTTGCCTTCACCCTTCGAGTTGATATTCTTTTTATTGTTGTTGTTGTTGGTACTGGAGATTGAACTCAGGAACATTTGACCACTGAGCCACATCCCCAGCCCTATTTTGTATTTTATTTAGGGACAGGGTCTCACTGAGTTACTTAGCACCTCATTTTTTTTTTTTTCCTGAGGCTGGCTTTGAACTCATTATCCTCCTATCTCAGCCTCCCAAGCCACTGGGATTACAGGCATGCACCACTGCGCCCAACCGTACTGTCAATGTGATTCACCAGCAGCTCATGTTCTGTCTGGATCACCTCAGGAGTTTCTCTGATTCCTTGCTGAACTTTCTCTTATAGCTATAGCTGTGCACAACTCTTTCAAGGATTCTTCAGTGGGGTGAGCAGTTGTTCCTGGTTTGCTTGTGATTGAAAGGATCTCCTGGGTGCTATAATCAGGAAAATCCTAGGCAAACGGAAATGAGTTGGTCCTCCTATTTTCTTAATGTCTTTTAGAACAGCCAGGTAACAGCAGCATAAGATTCTCTACTTTCTCCCTTTACACTCAGTATCACTTTTGCTTTTCCGGATGCAGCACTTTTCAGTGGATTTACCCTTCATTCATCAGATAGTCTTCTTCAAATTGTAGTTCCACACCACCTGCATTGGAATGAGAGTGCTTTTTAAAATGCAAATCTCTGAGTTCTACCCCGGATAGACCATCAAATCACAGCTGATGAGGCCTGGGAAACCACATTTTTAGTAAGTACCTTATGGTGTAATTTGGATGCACTAAAATTAGGGCTCTACTGCTTTAAGAGGTCCATTTATAGAGTAGCAACAGACAGCCTCTTTTTTCACCTGTCTGGATCCAGTTGAGGTAACTACAGAGTTTAGCAAAAGCCTTACTTTTCCTTTTCAATACACAAAACTCTAGAAAATACATGTGTTGTGTAATAAATCTCCAACTTGGAGTTGTACATCAGGGAGATGCCAAACTCCTGCCCCATGCAGGACAGTAAAGGGTACTCGAAACATCTTTGTTTCAGTGTCCCCTTCCCTCCTACCCCAGGGCATTCTTTGAATGCTCAAACTCTTATCAGGTCTTCCTTAATCCTGCACATTCCACAGCAGCCATTTTAAAATTCTCTTTACTGCAGTCATATGTACACCACTATCAAATCCTTTTGAGGAAAAGCTGCAGTTTTAAATGTTTAACTCCTGGTACATTCTTTATCTCACAGCAGTTTTACCAGTGAGAGCTCCCTTCCAATCTGGAATCTGAGCACAGATCAATGTTCCTTCTCACCCCACATCAGTGACAGTGTGGACAGCTGTTCTGGAATATTCCAGCCTCCTCTGCCTCTCCCTTCACTGCACCTCTGTTGGGGAGTTCCTTATCTTATGAGAGGAAACAATGATTAGCATTGTCTCTAGATTTAAACTTCTTCCTTTAGTTGCTAGATATTGTCTAGGACTTTCCATGTTCTGGACAGTGTACTTCCTCCAATTTATTTTTCCTTGTTATAATTTTAAGAAAAGTCTCAGGGAAATGAATAACTTGATGTGGTCATAGTTGATATGTCCACTAGATGGCACTCTTGGGTTACCTTTGTTTTTAATTTCATCAGTGCAGAATTTTTACAGGGAAGCAAAAGCCATAAAGAGCCAAGATCAATTCACAATAAACCTGATTATAAGTGCTGAAGTGTTTCATGTTGTTTCCAAAATCAAGGTGTGTGCTGTACTGTTGAATCTTGGGTAATAATATTGTGATATATTTGGGGACTGATTTTAAGGTAGGCGAACAGTAGTGAGTAGTTGAATGCCTCTAGGGGGTATCCCAGCTATATGCTGCTGCAGACAAAAGGTACCATGTTCTCAAAGTTTGGGCCTTACTGCACCTGTCACTGGGACAAGTCTTTGTTTACCAGTAGCCTCTCTTCTCTCCCAATTCTCAAACAATGATCAGCTCTCCATATTTTCACTAGACCCAGTAGTACTTTCTTGACCAGCTCCACTCACACAAACCAATTTGTTATTCCATTTCATAACTATTTAAATAGAAAACAGATATATTTTTCTATGATAAGGGATTGGGGGAAGGTGATTTTAATTTTAAATGTTCAGTGAAATGACATTTAACAAGTACCAGAACTCAAAGGGAGAAGAAATGGAAGCAAAAAGAAAAAGTGAAGAAAGGAACAAAACCTTACTAATAATCATATTCAACCAAATAGAAGACTAAAGATAACTATAGCGTATTAGTTTTGGACTCTCAGACCCAAATCCAGTTTCCCATTTGGTATCACGGATTGGCCTTGTTCAGAGCAGATCCTGGTGCAAAACAATGAAACTACTAAGGTCAGTTCCTTCATTCTTAAGTATATTTGTACTTCCTAGGGCTCAAATACTCTACTTTTTAAATAAGTGGTAGTGTTTTACTTTTTCTAATATTACTTGATTACCCAAATTAAGAATTCCTTAGTTAGAAAATGAAAAAGAGTTTCCGCTAACCCCCAAAATATCAGTTGCCAATAGAAAGGCAGCTTGGTATAGAGATTTGGAGTCAAGACAAACCGTTTTCAAATTTCAACTTTGAAAATTAACTGAATAAATGTTGACTACGTTACTTAATCACTTTGAAGTTTTCTATTTCCTCTTCCTGAGACTGTCATAAAGATGAAATGAAGCTTAAGGCATGAAACCTAACCCACTTAACTCATTCTGTTCTCTTATCATACACCAGAATAGAAATAGAGAAAAACCCAAAGAATGCCATGATAGAAAACACAAAAGAGAAGGACAAATAAATTTTCCTGAACGAGATTTTCAAACTGCCAGAGACATGAAACATTAAGACCTGACTCCATTCTCAGAATTAAGATTTTGTTTTTTCATTTGTCCCAGGTAAGAACTGACCAGAAATATTGTGGCTTATCTGAAAAAGACCAGTGTCATGTTGACTTCATGATTTGTTATATGGATCTGATATGTGCTTTTTATTGATTTGTTCTTAAATAAATAAGATTAAAATGGGTGAAGATAGTTTTAGTCAGCTTTTCTGTTGTTGTGACCAAAAGACCTTACAACAAATTAGAGGAGAAAAATTGGCTCATGATTTTAGAAGGGTATTTCATAGGAATAGAAAAATAAAAATCTCATAATATTATAAAAATGAATGTTTATATTGACAAACATACTTGCATCCAGAAAAATTGTATATATCAAGAATTAATTTTGCACAAACAATAACTCCCGCCAAACTTGTGCTTGTTAGAATGGGACTTTCATTGATTAATTAATTAATTAATTAAAAATATTTTTAATTGCCACTTTATTTTTGGCTCTTTGCTAAGTGCCAAGAATCCAGTGATGAATATGGCTGAAATATCTACCCTCAAGGAGGTACCTCAATGCTAAGTGTACTTTGTTTAGAAATTTTTAAAACTGTGTATATTAATATATTGTTGACTTCCAGTCATATTTCACCTGATTTTCCAGTTTTCTGTTTATGTTATGATACCACTTAAGTGAAGGACAAACATAAAATCTCTTTAGTTAATAAAACACATTAAAAAAACAATTCACAAAAATAAAACTAACTTTAGGTGATTTAATATAAAGTTTCTTCCCAGAATTAGAAAGTAACACTGTCGAGTAATTTGTCACGTGCAGTGATCTTCAGATGAATTTGGTACAGTAGTCTACCAATTTCTTATGATCACAGTACAAAATAATTCCTAATTGAAGATATAAGAAAATTTCTAAGACTGCCCAACATGCTTTATGAAGATCCCTGTTATTAAGTACTAGAATGTCACACTGTGATGACTTACCACGAATGAACACAGAGATATTTTGGTTGAATATTGCTCTGATGCTTGGAACTAATGATTCACTCCAGTGGTATAGCTAGAAATTTATGACCCTAAAACGAAAATGAAGAGTGATTCTAGCTTTTACATCAGCATTCACAGTAGGCTCCCTCTCATCTTCACTCCCAAACAAGCCCAGAAATTGAGATGTGACATGGTTCCTGAGAGATTCAAAATTTTCAGCTGACTAGTTTTAAATGACAAATTGAATTTTACCCTTCACTTGTATCTGAAAGAATTTCATATTGAATAACACATGGGGAGCCTAATTGAAAATATATTAGAAATAATAGCTTTGATCTCACTGAACTTTTGAGACTATTTGTTCCATTTTATAATTTCAACAAAAACTAATGGTTCAAAAATATCTAAGAGCTAACTTTTGTGATAGATATAAAAATGTTGCTTTAGTTAAAAACATTTATTATACTCTATACAGAGTATAGACATATTTCTAGAAAAGTTGCTATTCATCTGTCCCTGTTTCTTTCCAAAGAGCCTGCATAATGTGGCCTGTTATTACCTGGCTCTAAAATATGTTATCTATAGTTTCTATTTCACATAGTGATTAATTTGAAAATTATTGAAGTTTTACTGTATAAACCAGGATGTAATCCTCAAAATAATGCTGATACATTTTCTATCCTCAATTAGAACATGGTCTGTCTGGATTTAATAAGAGAAACACATCTGTCCTGAGAGGACTTCCTTTCTAAGTGGACAAATGTGTTTTGTAACTGCAGTTTTTCAGTTTTAATTGTTCTGCAAAAGCAATGTAAAAAAGAATATATGAAGTCCTCAGAAGACTAAGTTATTGGCATAAAGAACAAAAAGCCTATTATAATTTTCTACTGCTTCTTGATACATGTTATTTTCAAGTTACAACAATCTATTCTCCTAGACTTTCCCAGGGAACTGCCTTGGCTGCACAGGTTCCCCTCAGTGGGGCCAGAGGCAAAGTATCACCCTGCTGCTGTAGCTGTTGCTCCCCAACTCCAAGTGGACATTAAAATCACCAATGCCCAGACTCCCTCCAGACTCAGTAATTAAGAATTTCTGAAGATATACCTCGAGAATCACTGTTTTGAAATTCCCCACAGTGATTTTAATATGCATAGATAAGAAACATGGCTATTTTTTGTATTTCTTACCTAGAAATGGGATTTAATCATTAACGCATTCAGTGAGTTAGCTCGCTGTTGTGTTACATCATGCAGGCAACATGGGAAGCAGGTGCATGCTTTGTTATTTTATAAATTACAAAAATTCTACCCTAAATAACTCGTCTTTCCTTCAGATGCTCATAGTTTAGCAGTATCACCATGGAGAAAGAGGCAGATCTCTGTCCATTGGATGTACTATTGAAACCTTGAGGTCCACCTTGTCTAATCTTTCACAAAATGTAGATATCACATCCGTAATAATTATGGCATCTATTGTGCACCCTAACAGTTCACTGCCTCTCAGAGCAGCCTAAGACCGTAACGTACAGGCTCAGTCATCAGAAAACTCTCCTTCCTTATATGAAACTGAAATACTTTTCTCCAACATTTTGCTTACTCATTCTCATATCAATTTTCTTGACTATATAGACTACTTCTTAATTTTATTGATGAACTTTCAGAGAATTGAAGATAGCCATCAGAATTCATCTCCTCTACACATGAAACATTCTTAAAATTTTCAACTATTCCCTATGGATTCCTGGTGGCTTGAAAATGTGTTTTCAGATTCTTTGGCATTTTACCCACCAATAGGTGAGGATGTTTAGTTGAGTGAATCTGGGAGGGCAACTCCAGTGATGCTATATGAATTCCAAGTCAGGTCTGTAGAACCATGTGTCGAGTTCCTTGCTCATTGGAACTTGGTGGTCATGCAGGTGGAGCCATGTGTAGATGCTCCAGTCAACACTCCCAGCAGATCACTATCTTCCAACCATCCATGCAAAGGCACCCCCAGACCAGCTGAATCGCACTGAGTTTCCATAGCCACATCAAACAGAAGACAAGTTGCTCAAATCTCCACTCACAAAACCATGAAATGTAATAATATGACTATTACTTGAAACTACTAAATTTTGGGATAATGAATTACTAAGCAAGACATACTAACCCAAAGTGGTACATTTGTTGGTCATATACATTGAGATATATACTTTATTTTGTTATGTCTACCTCTTTTTACACACCCACATGGACACAAAACATCTAAAACTATTTTTTTTTTATTTCTGTTTGCACATGGCAATGTGGGATTCAACCTACAACACATTTTCAAACAAAAATATACAATATCTGCACACCTGCAATCCCAGAGACTTGGGAGGCTGAGGCAGAAGGACCATAAGTTCAAGGCCAACCTCAGCAACTTAGTGAGATCCTGTCTCAGAAAAAATAGAAAGAACTGGGGAATCTATCTCAGTAGTGGAGCAGCACTGGGTTCAATCCACAGTTCTAGAAAAAAAAAATATGTAGAGAGAATATATCATTTTATATTTGTTGTAATGAACATTGAGAGAACAGCAGATGTTTGTGTTTCTTATATCTTGTAGTCTTATTAATCTGCCTATTTCTGATATTCTGTGTCATGGATTTGAAATTAGACTTGTAAAAACAGAAAGGCAGGTCACAGGATTTAGTATACTTTTCTGAACCTAATCTAGAAGGGAATTTTTAAATATTAGTTCAATTGGCCCAATTTAGGAAAAAAAAAAAAAAAAGAAGTCTCTGTGGATTGAATAATAATGTTCATCAGTTTTGCTCTGTTACCTTTACTGTTGATTTGTATGCTATACAAATGCATAAAAGTGGCCATTTATAAAAATAATAAATTAAAAATAAGTAAGAGAATAGGAAGTCTGAAATTTAGTAAATAGTGTTTAAATATCATTACAGCTACTTTTATAAAAATAGAGAAAAAATATTGTTATGGGAAGTGGCATTTTACTTCCTAAATATGTATTTCCATTAACACATATACACACACATTTAAAATACATAGTACAGGAAAAGAAGTAATTTATAGCAATACTTTTTCTAATGGAAAATTCATCTTTGGTATTTTTCTATTTATACCACTAGATGGCGCTCGTTGTTAGAAAGTTATCTGCCTTGACCCAAACAACTAAAAAAGAAAGAAAAAAAAAATATATATGTATATATAGTTTTCCATGATATATTTCTTGGGAGACAAGAAAAAATTAAACTTAAAATATAAATAGAATGTCTAACAATATTTTCTGAAAGACTAACCCATCTGGGAGTGAGAATACACAGTTTTATTTAAACTCTAATAAATGTCAGAAAATATTTCCATTGCTTTTGAATGAAAAATGTAGATAAATCCTCAGAAATGTAGTTTGAAAAGTTTTGATCCTTTACAACATGCATCTCTTACTAGTGTATATATAATACTCTTATGAATATCCAGAGTCCATGCATTCTATTCTTGCAGGAACATACTCTAAAAAATTATAAGTTAACATGACAGGCTAAAAAAATAGACTATGATGCTTTTGAAGATTTCTATTAGAAGCATGAGCAGAAAATCAGTATAATTATGAGCAACAGGGTACCAGGTTTTCAAGGACTAAACAATCTTTGGTAGAGATAAACACTACAAAGATTGTTCACAGTAATCTGCACATAGTTATTACATTCATCATGTGACCAGGAGATATAATCAAAACTGGAACATAATAGAATGAGATAATGAATAAAATGGGACGGTGTGGTCAACATGCCAGTACTGAGCAAGGCTACTCTAATTCAGAAAATGCCTATAAGTAAGAGAGCTAACTTCATATGCTCAAAGAATGATTCTGAAACCATGCCAAATGTACAGCCTAGCAGAAAAAAAAGAGACTTCTTCATTTAACCATTTATTAATTTATTCATATATATTTATGCAGTTACTTAATACATATTTGTCAAGAGTCTACTAAGTGGAAGTTGCTCTGTGAGCTCATGTAAACTGACAGTTTCAATTATACAATTCGCTATCAATTACACACTAGAAATACGAATATAGTTTGAGGAAGCACAGAGGAGAAATGGACAAAAGGTGCCTAGACTGGCTGCTTCAAATTGAGGTGATATTTAAATAGGTCCTGGAAGTATAGTTAGGGCTACTAGAGAGAAGTTGCTAAAGAAGAGGGTTGCATTGAATTGGGTATATTGTAAAAGACAAGTGAGAAGAAATAAAGTTAGAATTTAAAATAAAATATAAGGCTTAGTTATTGTGTGGTCTCCACTGAAATTCTGTCCTGGGCATAATATATGAAGACTCAATGACGAAAGTTCTGGATTGGAAGTTCTTCTGATTTTCTCTCATTAACTTGGAATATAGTTTTCATGGGGCCAGAGGCTTTTCTTGGTTGGGACAAGAAACCTGGGATTATTAACTTAGAAGAGAAAAGATTGATTTTGGCTCATGGTTTCAGTCCATGTTTGGCTTGCACATGTTTCTAGGCCTGCTGTGAGGCAGAACATCATGGTGTAAGGGTGTGGTAGAGCAAAGCCACTTACCTTATGGAAGCTTGGGAAGCAGAGAGAAAGAAGGGATCAGATACAAGACATAATTCTCATGCACATGCACATTCCCAAGGACTCACTTCCTTCAAGTAGGTTACATCTCCTGCAGTTTCTAACACCTCTCAATAGTCCAGCATGTTAACCTACTGATGAGTTCAGAGCCCTCATGATCTAATCACTCTGCAAAAAAATCCCACTTCTGAACATGCACTGGTGACGAAGCCTTTAAAACCTGAGTCTTTGGGGGACGTTCCAGATCCAAGCCATAAGAGCTAGCACTTCAGATTGGAACAACAATGATTCAGAACAATATTTGACTCCTTTCATTCATCTCCTAGATGCCCTTCAAATTTTTGTAAATTGTCCTAAATAGGTTCTAGGGCCCAATCTTTATTCACCATTATCCATTATTCACAGAGGCACTGTAATACACTTCTGCAGTAATCTAGCTAGGTCATGATTCTGATTATTAGTCATCCAAGTACTCTCCTAGGAGGAAAAAATATAAACTCTTCCATGATTTTTTTGCTTTATGTTAATTTCTCAAACACAAGTATTCTCAAGTGGAGATAGCTCATTTCTGGAAACTTGATAGTCATCTACATAGCTGCTTTTAACTATCACCCTATATAATTAAGAAAGTATTCTTGGAATTCATGTTTAAGAAAAGCATATGAAAAAAATACTTTTAACCATTTTACTTCCAACCATCACATTTTTTTAAAGAGAGAAGAAAAACAAATACATTTTTGAAACAATGGTTGTGGATTCACATGAGTCATATTTCTCTTTTTAAAACTCTCTGCTTGGACAAATCTATATAAATATGGGCAGTGAAGTGAAAGATTTAGTTCCTAGTCTGTGAGACAGGATGATTAACTTTAATAAGAGAATGTAATTGTCATTCTAGCAAGAACCTGAAGACTTTAGAGTCTCTAATCTGAAAAGTGAAGAAGAACAATGAGGAGAAGATGGGTGAAGAGGGGGTCATCCTATAGATCTCCAGGTCACCTACTAAATCTGAAAATCTTGATTCACTTTCTTGAGGATCTTGGAAATACTTTGCAGAAAGAATGTTAACAAATAAACTTATATCACTTGTTGCTTTTTTTCCCCAAAAGAATGAAATTGCTTTTTTGTTCTGTACCCAATTTTTAAATCAGCTTATCTGAATAATGATTAAATACTACATCTTCAGAGATATGAGATAATTTGATATTGACATGCATTTGCTAATAGTGCAAAGTAAAAAAAAAAAAAACCTGCCACTAGTAGCAGATAGCAGCTGTTTGACAACATAAAGTGCTTATTAGTAGTCACCCTATTTTGCTAAGGTATCAAATTAGTAGTGAACCACTCAGCCATCCAGCTAACAGGAAACATGAAAATTGCGATGTTATTTTCTTGCCTTTTCAACATAATTTGAAGACTTCAAAATTAAATTGAATCTCTGAATTAAAACACATTACACAAATGTGTTTAATCGGGACTAAAATATACAGAGGAAGTGAACAAGACACAAAGAAGCATTTATAATGCATAGCTATTCTATCTTGGCTCTAGCAGCAGTGAATTACTGCTGCCTAGAAATTGGGAAGTGACATTGTTTAAGGAAATGCCAAATAACTTTCCTTAAAGAAGCCAGGCTAGAAAGAAACCATTTATCATGGAAACCCTGCCCAATTCCAGAGACCACATGTGTTTCCATTTCACTGAGGAAACCTACGAGATTCTAATTCTTTGCAAAATGGAAGAAATGTCACATGCCTATCTTCTTTCCTTGTTTTACTTTTAGTAGAACTTGCCGTGGTTATTGTATACTAGGTGTTAACTAGATGATAGAGATCCCCTTGATTTGCAATATTGTGTTGGACATATATGAATAAGAAAAACAAAACAAAACAGAATGTCTATTCCATGTCCTGTCCTTCTATGGAGGTTTCATCCAATCTAAGACACCATAGTTTTAGAATATGCCATTCATTTTTGTACCACTGGGAAACAAAGGTGCTGCCAGTTAAACTATGACAAGCTATGATTCATAAAGCACATGATGATTTCAGGGCAAGTGTCCCTGTTAAGTGTGAAAAAATGTGAATTATGATATGTCTTTTTTAAAGGGTAAGGTGAAGTGTAAACACATAGAATTAGATTCAAAGCACAAAATTGTCTATGGAATGTTTCACTGAATAAGTAGATATTATGCAGAACTCCAATAGGTGTTTTTAAGAAATAGCAACTATAAAGACAACAAAATGCTCTGAGCCCAAAGGAGTTTTGGAATTGATGAGTTGAACAACATTGAGCTCCACTGCAGGAGATTATGGAACCTTTAACATTTGAGGTGCAGGCACTGAAACTCTCTAAGAGGTGAAAAGAGTATCTACTAGTTCCCCAAATTTCTTGACAAAAATACCCCACCTCACCCCATGCTTTGTTTTCATAGAATATATTATGGTCTTAGGTCTCACTGGAAAATATTAATGTATTCATAATTTAATTAAAAGTGGGTAAGTCCAAATTTATATGGATTCTTTCTTTAATTTTTAGGTTTTGAAGGGATATAACAAAGGTAAAAATGTACATTAATAGCACCATCTGTCTCCCTTGGTAGTGAGCCTATGCCAACTTTTATGTATCTTTTCAACATTATTGATATGATCTGGGCAATAAGGAAAACCCAAATTCCTGGAACTTTTCAACTAAATAGCAATAATCTTAATTGACTTTTAGCATAACGGTACTATCTTTTCTGTAGCACAATGTTGAAGCAGAAACCTCTCTGCATTTATATCCTGGCTCTACTGTCTACCAGCTGTGCTTAGGACCTTATTTAAAGGCTCTGTGCCTCTTTTTCTTCATCTGTAAAATAGGAATAGGGATATTCCTACCTCATGGGATACTTTGGAGATTTGAGTGTGTGCGTGCATGTGTGTGTGTGGGGGGGTAATAATTATTTTTAAAAATAATTAGCACTATGTATGTCATATATTATTATATTTTCTTCCTCTCCGTACCTCACATACAGTGCAAAGAAAAAAAATCTGCCTACCTGCATTTTCTCTGTAGATCTTTACCTCTCCTTGCAGTAGGGTTGCATTCCAAGTTCTGGGTTTAGTGTCTGAGATGGGAGTGCTAGTAAGCCCACTTAGCCTCATACTTTCACAAACGTACTCAATCAAGTCTAGCTTTTACCTGTAATAGATCTCCAATTTCCATATCTGACTCCTTTCTGTCTCTTTGTTGGTTCCAAATTCTGGCATAGAAGAGAGACATGTATTAATCCCTTAACTAACCCCCAGAAGTTTGTATTCCTTTACATGAAAACTGCCCATATGAATCAAACCTAAACTAACTGAATATGTATCCTCTGATCTTATTCTAGCCACCCCCAGCCTCTTAAAATAAGGTACAGCCTATTACCCTGCCAAAAGGAAGAGTAAAATAAGAGAGACTATGGATGGCCTCAGTGTTGAAACCCCTACAGAGATTCTAGGTCAGCAGTTGTGGTTGACACAAGCTTTGCTAGAATATCCATTCACTCCCGCTGAGACCACAGAGGAACCTGCCCATGCCAGGACCACAAAAACCTGTAGTGTGGAACATCTTCCAGTGATTCTAGGATGCTCTCCCCAGTGCCTGCCCTTGAATGACTCAAGTTAAATTCCCCCCTCTCTGGGAAACCAGCAGTTTAGGAAGAAAACATAGCTCTCCTATCTCCCTGTCTTTCCAAAAGTTGGCATGAATGTTGGACCAGAAGAACTATAAAAGCCCTGGGAAATAAAAATATGTCCCTTATTTAGATCTGAAGAAATTCCTCATGGACAGTTACCTTGTATCAATTCTTTTCTCTCTTAAACTTCTAATTCCGGCTCTTCAAACCTGTGTGCTGTATATAAATCTATGAAGAATAAGCAAGTGTTTGAAAATATTCCAGCTTTTTATAATCTGTACAATAGTCTAATATAACTTCTCTTTCTTTACCTTTTCCTCCCCTGCATCTTTTTTTTTTCCTTTCCTACAAGGGATAAATGTCTGTGAGATTTTAGGTTTTCTAGAAAATTTGGGGGAAACTTCAGTTATTGTTACAAAACCTAATTATGAATCCTTTATAATGACTTTTAAAATACAACAAAAATAGGAACCTAAATTTCTACAAAATGTTAAATTTTGGCTGACTCTTACAGATGCCGTGCTGTATTTTTTGGGAAAAAAAGTCTGTAACAGGTTATTGAGGATTTTAGTATTGGAAAATTGTTGAAGAAGAAAAAAAAATGTTATAAGCTGTTGACATTTCCTTTTGGGGAGTTTGCCCAGGATTTAAGAAAATGAACGAAGCAAGTGAGAAAAATTAACAGGCATCATTTTCCTGATTGAAATATAACTATCTATGCATTACTTCCTAAGACTATACAACAAAATTTAAAAGATGGGTATTTAAAAAGATAAAAGGCATCCTCTCTCTGCAGAATAAAGGATAGTAAAAACATGTTACAGAACTCCACACTGACTGCAGAACAGGAATGGAGTGAGTAATTCTTCTTTTATAAGGGAAAGTGGGCCATTATTGTCAATCAGCTCTGCGGCTATGTCCCTGTTTGGCCTTCTGCTTCCTCTTCTCTCTCCCCACAGTGGGACCTGGATGGGAATTGGAGTATCAGAACACATATTTCTCTGGTAATATAACAGCCTACATCATTTCCTCTAGGGCCAGATTTTTGTCAAAACTCAGAGCAAAGCATTTTTGCCAGCAATTTTTGAGCCATTGGTCATGTCCTGATGTCTGGCCCACTTCTCTGTGAGAGCTTTTGAGGATGATGTTACAAGAACATATTGCTGGGCTCTTCATGTCTCCTGGTTGTACTATTCTGTTTTAAGCTAAAAGAAAAAAGAGGGGGGGTTGTAATAAATTCAAAGCATCTTTATTTTTTCCTGTTGGATCACTAAAAAGGCCGGTGTTCCATATTTGAGAGGTTTAAAAACAAAGTTGATAAATGCAACATTAAAAATGATATAATTTGTGCAAATACGTGCTACATATCCCAATTAATGAAATGAGAGGTTCTGTTAGGATAATTTCAATCCTCAGAAACTATTCATTTTATCTTTAACATCATTTTGATTAGAAAAAAAGACATTCTTTATGTAATATTCTGTGTAAGTTAATTAATTTTTTTTCAGTTTCACGGATTGTTGGTTTTATCATTCTAGAAAGCCTTACTGAAAGTCAAGCTGCCATCATGTACAGAATAATTAAATACAAAACTGTCATTTCTCACTTGTGTGCATCAAAATACCAATGACTAGAAATCTGCCAAAGATCTCTCTACTCACACAGCACAATTTTCAGTAGGGTCATCAGGGGAATGACTGAACAGAAACTGAAAAAATCCTTAAGCTCAAAGAAATGATATATTTTTTTTCTACAAAAGCCATGAAAGGAGCCCTAAGGAGACAAATTATTGGACATCAGTCTATTATCATTTGGAGAATCTGAAATAAGATAAACTTCTATTTCTTTTAGAGTTAAAAAAATTCTCATTTTTCCTGGATGTCCTTCAGGTTACCCTCATGTAAGCATAGAGTGCATTTTTTTTTATACTTTTGGTTTACAGAACTTGATGACATGAACTATAAATCACAGCATACAATAGCTTTCCCCTCACCCTAGTCAATAACAGAAAAATAGAGACTATGTTTGCCTTTATTTAATTTTGTTTTGGGCTGGTGAAAATCAATCATGACAACTGAGCTAGCTCTACATGGACAAGATCAGATATGACCCGGGAGCGGTGGTGCACACCTGTAATCCCAGCAGCTTGGGAGGCTGGGGCAGGAGGATTGTGAGTTCAAAGCCAGCTTCAGCAACTTAGCAAGACCCTAAGCAACTCAAGGAGACCTTGTCTCTAAATAACAGAATATAAAAAAGGGCTGGGGATGTGGCTCAGTGGTTGAGCTTTTGAGATCAATTTGCAGTACCAAAACAAACAAACAAACAAAGATACAATTGTATTGGAAAATCAGAGGATAAAATTAATGACAAGAACATTTTGTTACTAGGGGATTCCCATTCCTAAATGCCAGTGCATTTAAAAAAAATAATGAGCTGCATGAATACCTAGATTTCCTATATTGTTTTAGAATGTTTTAAATTATGGTGGCTGAGTGGGAAGGGTGGGACATTTCCTGTGGTAATTATAAACTCCCCAGTTGAGGATGAGCTGTATGTAACAGAAGTATGCTGCATCTCTGGACTCTTTATGGACAATGACAAAAAGACGAAAACCGAATAGTTTAGGAAATAGATAATGAAACACTCTCCAAATAAACAAAAAGTGTAAGGAACTTTGCTTCTCCCCGACCAACTCACCCATGTACATAAGTGAACTTAATGTGCTGGGTATTGAATTTAGTCTATGGTAATTAGGTCATAGAAAGTAGAAGGACTGTGTAATGACACCTGAAACATATGGCATTTTAGGGAGAAAAAAAGCAAATATAGTATAAAATAAGAGACTATGTTTGAAGAGACTATGAGATCATGACTTGATTTATGTATTTTGCTATGATTGAATTTTACTAAATTATAGTTTTCAGTGTTCGTATGTTAACAGGGACAACTCATTAGGTAATTTGGTGTGCTTAAAATTATTAGTATGACTAATACTGTTATTGCTTTCAAAATTAAACACAAACGCTAGGAGATACTCATCTAAATTGACTTAATCATAATTCAATTACCGTATGCCAAGGTATACCCATTACAAAATTCGGAAACATATTGGCTAAATAATAGATTAAAAATACAGTGTGATCATATGAGACATAACTCATTTATTAGATGTTTGAGAAAATATTTTAGGGAGGAATCTTAG
Source organism: Marmota monax (assembly GCF_021218885.2). Taxonomy (NCBI): domain Eukaryota; kingdom Metazoa; phylum Chordata; class Mammalia; order Rodentia; family Sciuridae; genus Marmota; species Marmota monax. Next base: position 13,749,849 of record NW_026694491.1, on the reverse strand, counting down.
TTTAGTTTTGAGGGAGGGAAGAAATCTACTTTAAAACTTAGAATCCTTTCCAGATTCTTAGTCTCTTAGTTTAGTGATCAACTCATTCAGAACCAATTCTACTATCACCTTTTAGAATGCTAAAAGAAGGTTATGGATATACACTCTGACTCTTAAAGCTTCAACAATTGTATGCTTAATGGTCCTCTTTCATGAAATAAAAATAAACAGAAATAGACAAAATATTTTTAACCATTGACACTAAGTTAAGGAAGAGTTCTGTTGGGAGGTGATTGATTGTTGACCACAGGAGAAAGTGTGCTCCCATCTTTTCAAGATCACATGCCAATCAGTAAAAGGTTTGAAAGGCACTTTCCTAGTTAGGAAAAAATCAAGTTGTGGGATTAGAGGCAACTTTTAAGAGAACATAGGTTTGAATACATTCAAGGGACTGTTCTACTCAATATGGTTTTTATTGTAAGGTCAGTAATAAAGAGTTTTGTGCTAAGCCCATGCTTTTAATTTAACTCCATAAATGTTTCTAGAGTACATAGTATTTCTTAAGTATACTACCAGAGATTGAAATCAGATCCAAATGTCAGTCTGCATATCCTTGAGACTGTGACCCTTCAATCAGAAAAACAGAGCTTTACAATAAGAATTACAATCCACAGTGCTTCAGAAAAGGGGGGATTCCAGCATGCAATGCCAAGCACATTGCTTCAATGCTCCTTGATGTTCTCAGTACATAATCTAAACTCCTTGCCTTGAAGCACAAGTTATCCAAAGCCTGCTGCCCCAACCGCCATCATTTTTGCCATCCACTATATAGCTATCTCTCATCATTATTTGTCTCTCTTGCCTTCTCAAATTTTCCCTAAAAAATCTTCCCTGGAACTTTCAGATTGGTCAGTTCCTTTCATTACATGGTTTATAAAATACCTTTGGTTAGCCTGAAAAAATCCTGACTTCAATTTAAGACTTATATTAAGGTGATACAGCTTTTGAAACAAGTTGCTTCATTTTCTACCTTTCCATAACTTGACTTTATCACTACAATTATATTTACTACCCTGGGTTATAATACAAAAATATACAAATCTGTCTTTCTAGAGCAAGGACCCTGCCTTCCTTCTTCGTTCGTTCTTCTTCTCTGTTTCTTCCTCCTCCTTCTCCTCCTCCTCTTCTTTTGTACTTCAGAGGTCATCAGGCATATGTTGTCAAAATGTTGAATGTTGATTGAAGATGAGATTAGTTTTCTGGAGGAACTTATGAGCTAGTGGAAAAAACGAGCACAAAATCAACAGAGAAGAATTTAACACAGACTAAGAGCTCATTTTTATTAAGTCCTTACTTTATGCCAAGTACTGTAATAAAATCTTTTTGGAAATTATCATATTGAAGCTTCATGCCAATCTTTGAAGAATATATTATCATCATTCACATTTTATATGCACCCCTGCACTTCTCACATGATATTAGCATTTCTTTTTACTTATCTAAATCACTCTCAACTGTAAGCTCCTTGAAGACATGGACTATCTGGCACTATTTCAACTCTAGTGTCTGATATGTGCCTAGCACCTAAAAAATAATTAAAACATTGGTTGATATATTTGCAAATACATTCATATATTAATCAAAGGATTCTTTATGCCCCTGACAGCACCCACTATGCAATACTCATGTCGTGCCAGATTCTGTTCTACGTGCTTTACAGGTATTAGCTCATCAAACCCTCACCACACTCTGAGATCCAGCTTCTCTCATTATAAACTCTGTAATGTTTACAGATGAGGAAACTGAGGTATACACAGGAAAAACCTTTTGGCCAAGACCATAGAGCTAATTATCTATCTTGGATACTACACTTAAAGATGAACTGAGATAAAATCTAGAGTATGAAATTAGCCATATGTAATCTAGAAAAATGACAAGTTAGGAATATTATAAACAATTTTAGGTGCATTGGTGATCACTTTTCATCTTTTTTTCCTGGTGAAGCTCTCAGCCCATTTTGATCATCTTTCTTCATTTTTGTTTGTCTTCACCTTGTATTGTTGACTTAGCTCTCATTATGGATCCAAAGTTAATATACTTGCTGCATATTGCTTTCTCTCTGCGTAGTGTAAACGTTTTATTCCTGCAATTGCTACTTAAAGAGTGGATTTTGGTTACAACTATGCATATTTTAGGACCTGTTTTTCAATTGCCTTTCCAATATCTATCCTTAATACTATCGCACAAATTTAGATAGGCTAGAAATTGCAAAGAAATAACCTGCTTTCAAGTGCAAATATGGCTTTTGTGATTATTGGGCTACTGGGCTTTGCATATCTCTACCTTTTGAAGCAGATGAAAAAAAATTCCATATGAATATTAATCATTTTACAAAACTTCTTTGTTCAGCATGGTTGTTTCCTCATCTTTTCCACAAGTGACCCTCTTCAAAAAAACCCAACAAACCTATTTTCCCTTTTGTATTCATTCCAGTTGGTTGTAAAGTGGATTTTTTCCTGCTTACTGTTACAAATCTACTAGCATTGCATGTATAATCAATACTTTCATATATAAATTATAATATTTATGTTTTTGTGTGTAGTCATCTTTTCATTACTGTGACCAAAATTACTGATAAGAACAACTTAGAGAAGGAAAAGTTTATTTTGGGGCTCATAGTTTCAAAGGTTCAGTCTATGATCAGCCAGCTCCATTGCTCTGAGCCTGAGGTAAGGCAGACATACGGCAGAAGGGTGTGGCAGAGGAAATGTGCTCAGCTCATGTGGCCAAAAAGCAGAGAATGAGAGAGAGAGAGACAAAGGTCAGGAACAGATATAGTCTCCATGTTCATGACTCTAGTGATCTACTTTCTCCCACCATGCCCCAGTAGTACTGGATACACCTATTAGTCCATTCATATTATGGATCCATCAAATGGATTAATCCATTGATGGGATTATAGCCCTCATTATCTAATTTCATCTGTGAACACTGCTGTTGTGTAACATATGAGCTTTTGCAGGAAGACTTCAAATCCAAGCAATAACAGTGGTCACATATTTTTTTATTCATATGTATCCACTTATTAAATAGCAATGACCAAGTTTGTTTACTAACACGAGTGATTTAGAGAGTGGTTTCTTAGTAAGTTGGTATTGAACAGTAATCAATTTTCCTATACCCATAAAAATATAATATGATCATATAATAGTTCTCAAAATTATGCTACTATAGAGTTATATAATATTTTAAGGAATATTTTAAAACTATTAACATTAAAATTAAAAGACACTGGACAGATAAGAGCATTCACCATTTTTTAAATCTTGGAATTCATTTTGAATCTGTAGTAGCCCAAATGTACTACTATAGTTTCTTAATAATTTTTGTGTGTGTTTAAAAAATTTATTTAACCAATTGCCACAAATTTATCAGTTTAAAACAACATTCATGTATTAGTTCATACTTTTCTATGCCAAAAGTTTATATATATATATATATATATATTTATTTATATTTATATATATATATATATATATATATACATACATATATCTTCTTTGCTCAGGGCTGAAATCAAGGTATCATCAGGTCTGCGCTCTCATCAGGATGAACTGGGAGAGAATCTACTCACAGTTGATTCAGATAGTTGGCAGAATCCAGTTTCTTATGTAGTACTGAGAATCTCTGCTTTTTTTCTCGTGGAGAGTTCCTCATAAGCCCTGTGATGTCCTTTCCACACTTCCCATCTTCCAGCCAGTAAGGATACAGTATATTCTCTTTCTGTTTTATTCCTTTCCAATTCTACAACCAGCCAGAGAAACCTCGGCTTTGAAAGAGCTTGTGTGCTTAGGTCAGGACCACCTGGATAATTTTATCTTAAGTCAGTTGTTCCACATGACATCATTAAATCATGTGAGAAAAGTCCATCTTGTTTACTGTTTTGAGGATTATGGAGGATTTGTACTTGATGGTGGGGGGTGGGTGGGTGGAGTTTAGTGAACTCTTAGAATGCTGCTTACCATAATCCCCAGTGAGAGAAGGTCACTTCTCATGTTTATTTTCTTCCCCATACATAACTGAAAATGTTTTTGTGTATCTTTTGAGATACTGCCATGTAGTCATATTCTGACAACTTTTTGTAGCACTAATATTTTAGGATTGTCTAAAGTTGAATAGGGCTTTTCCCTGTTTGGGTGTGCAGTTGTGATTTTTCTTTAACACATGCACATAAGCATGTGAAGCACTAGTTGCAGTTTTAATAATTAGCAGTTATAATTTGCTGATATCTTGGTCACATAGAATATGAATTCCTAGAAACTCAAGAACAGACTACATATATTTAGGTGACACATATGTTTTCTGAATTGTCACAAGATACATCTTAAGACTTGTGTATTAGTTTGCTAGGGCTGCCATAACAAAGTAACACAGAATGGGTTGTTTAAATATCAGAAATTGATTTCCTCACAATTCTGGAGGTGGATGTCCAAAATCAAGGTGGCAACAGGGTTGTTTTACTGTAAGACCTTTCTCCTTGGCTACTCCCCTGCTGCCTCTGTACATACAAATGCTTGTTGTCTGTGTCCTGATATCTTTATAAGCACACCAGTCTTGTGGGATGAGGGCCTTCCTTAATGGTTTTTATTGAACTGGATTTTTATTTTTTTAAAGACCTTATCTCCAAATACAGTCACATTCTGACGTTTTAGGGGTAAGTGCTTCAACATATAAATTTTAGGTGACACAGTTCAGCTCATAACAGAATCTGAGTAAAACATATTACAGACCCCTTCATTTTTTATCAATATAGTACAGCGAGGTCTACAGTTACCAAAGTAGTAAAATAACCTGTCACTGTATAAATTTTCTTTCTATATGGGGCCATATACAACTATCAAGATAATAAAGTGACATCTAAAATGTGTTTCCCCAAAAATATTTTATTTGGATTGTGTCATTTATCTCTTTATGCCCTTAGAAAACATTCACTCAGATTTATACTGTTTTAATTTTCAGGAAAGATAGGATATATATCTTCCAAAATATAAATTAAATTTATCATTCTAAGAAAACAATTTTTATAGGTACAAAAGTCTCATGCTGAGATGTACAAAAATACAAAATTAGAAGGAAAAGTAAACACTAAAGAGTGAGGAATGAACTGCAAGAACAGCAAAGAGTAGGCTATTATTTCCTTTTGTTATTATGCATAATATGAAGCATTGACTTTTGGTAATAAATGTATCATAAATCGAGGTTATTGCATGATGAATAGAACTAGGTTAAAAGTAAGAAAATAATCTAAGAAAAACAATAATATAAATTATATTATATTGTGTTTTAACTAGATAGATTATACTCCTTCATTTCAAGTAAAAGGTGCAGATGATGAAGAATTGACTCTTATTTCTAGAGTGGTAGAAGAGTGCTTGCCAAAAGTCTCTACCACTGCCAAAAGTTGAAAGGTCAGTTAAGCAATTATTAAATAACTACTATAAGTACTCAGCGGTATTTGTTTGTTCTTGACATTGTAATGAATTATCACAAATTTGGAGGCTTAAAATAACACAGACTTGTTCTCCTGTTGTTTGGGTGCTTCTTTTGCCAAAATTAGACTTCAGAGTTGAGATCAAAGTGTCAGAAAGTCCAGTTTCTTCTGGAGGCTCTCTTGCAAAATCTGTTCCTTGCCTCTTTGTTTTACAAAACCAGCCACCACTCTTGTTTCCTGACTACATCACTCCATTTTCTGCTACTGTGGTCACATTGCTTTCCCTTCACTGCAATCAATTTACCTACCTCTTTTAAAGTCACTTCAGATTATAATTACAGCCCACTCAGAGAGTCCTGGATACTCTCTCCATCTCAAAATTCATAACTTAATTACATGAAAAGCCATTTTTTAAATTCCATCCAAGGTAACATTCACAGTTTCCAGAGAATAATTCCACCATCTTAGGGCCACTTCAACCTATCATACCAGGTAATATTCTGTGTTACTGTTAGAGATGTAGAAACATAAGGTGTAAATCCTCCATAATTTATGACTTGCGAGCCAATAGGAATCCTGTTTATCAAATAAAGGATAATTTAATAATGGAGGACCAGGTCAATAATAAAGAAATTAAATGTTTAAAGAATAAAGAAATCATTCAGAAAAAAAATGAAAAATCCATGAATGAAGGAAAGTTAAAAGTAGGCACATCATGAACAAAACAGTTTATAGAACTAGATTTATGAGACAGAACGAGCACGGAGGCTGGAGGTGTGTATGAATTTGTCTAGGGTACTCTACCCTGGCAGATACATAGTTTAGCAATATGTGAATATCTGTATGAAAGACAGTAGATGATTGATTAAAATAGGAATGGATATATAATAGAGTATAAAATAAATTACCTAAAGATTAAAATGAGCCTAAAAATTGAATTTGAAGAAAGTTATTATAGATTCTTTAGCATGAAAGGAATATTGGTATACTAATATTTTAATTGGATAAACTCCATTCATCCAGATTTTCAGAATGCCTTTTTTTTTTTTTTTTTGGAGAGTCAAACTCCTCTGCAATAGAAGGTCTAATCATAATACCCCCTTCTCCAGGGGCACCTTTTATGGTTATATTTGGGGAAAAGCAGCAGTCAGCTCAGCAGGTACCAGGATTTCCTGCTGTCTCCTGGCTTCTCTATGGATTTGAGGGTCCTCTTAGTTTCCTAGAATTTCTGGTCTATAAAGGTTTCTACAAGTCACCTCTCACTCAAGGCAATCTGTCATTTGTAATGATTTTTACTCAATACAAGGGAGTAAATGATAGAATTATGAAACAAGCAAGAAATAACTTTAAAATCAATATAATACCTACCATTTTATAGAGATCTATGGGTTATTGCTTGCCTTGAAAAGTTTCATACTGGAGATTTCCCTACATAGGACTTGTCTTGAGACTATCTCTGTCTCACAAAGTTTCCCCTATCTGTCCCTCTGTTTCAGATCACTCACCTCCTCCTATCCCAGGTGTCTTACAGAAATGCAAAATGTTTGCCCCTTGTGTTAAGCAGAGCAAACAAGCAAGTATTCCCTTGTTTCACCATTGTCTATCTGTGGTTCTTTATTTTTTCAAACAAAAAATGTTCATTAACTCAAAAATTGAATTATATTGTTGTTCTAAGGGGAATTATCACAATGGCTAATTTGTTTTTTGTCTTGCTTTTCAGTATTCCCTGTAATATAAGAAAAGTAAGATTTTCTGCAAATTGAAATGATGTGAAAGATGCTTTGAAAGGGAAATTGTGCATAGTGTAAAGAATACATATTTAGAGTTTGGACTTTTGGTTAGATTCTAATTCCTTCATTTTGTAATTTTAAGAAATTCAGCCACCTTGTTCATCCATAAAAGAGGGATAACAGACTTGTTATGGGGATTTAATGGGATGTTCCAGATTCTGACGCGTGACTTTCTGCAAATAGTAGCTCTTTTTATTTTAGGACTAGGGAGCTCTGCTAGTTAGGTCTTGTGATCATTCAGATACGAGATGAATGGATCCCTGACAAAGGGAGAAAAAAAAGTGATAGAAGTTGAAAAAACTGGAAATGCAGTTTGGGGGAAGAAATGGGAGAAATTTGTAATAGAGATGATAGAAAGCAAATGAAAAAGTGTTGCATCAAAAAAATGGTAGCATAACAAATCAGTGTGTGTTTTAAGATAAACCCTCTGTATTCTTTGAATTAAGGAAAGGAAGAGATCAGTGAGGCTGTTGATATAAGGTTGTGAAGATATGATTTTCATACCAAAGGAAGAGGAATAAAAGCAAAATTAGTGGAGTAGAGAAATAAGGCACCTTTGATGTAAATATGCATTTGGCCTGGGAGTGATCATTGGCAAGGTGTGTGGAGAGAGAAAATAAGGATTGAAGTCCAGCTGGAGCGATAGTCTCATTATGAGGCATGGATGTTAGGCTGCCAATAGGGCAAATTGGGTAATCTTTCACCATGAGGTTGTCAGCAACAGAACTTTTGTTAGTTTTTAAGCTAGAGTGAGTGAGTAGCCACTCAGTCTCCAGAACTGATTCTTTTAATGTCAGATTTGTCATCTCTTCCCCATTTCTTTGTCCAAAGATCATCACCAACTGCTATGTGCATATGACATACTTTCTTCACACTTGCCTCTATTCTCATCAAGAAATCTCTCCCTTCTTCAGTTCTTGATTGTAAACTACTCTAATTAAGCTGCAGAAACTCTTGTTGTGGTGAGTCGCATCCAGAATGTAAGTGGTAACAGTGAACCAAAGGCAATAAACCTAGAAAAACCATCCTAATATCTTTAAAAATTATATCCCTGGGTACCCTAAAGACATTAGCTATGTGTGAAGTTTAGTGCTGAGAATTTCTTAAATGTACTTTACTTTTAAATGTCCTCATCACTAAAGATGATGTCTCTTGAAAATCACCTCTCAGTTCAGTGCCTTCTTACCTTACATTAAAGGACAAGTTTGAGAAATGTGGAGAGCCGAAAAGTACAGAGTAGCAATAAGGAAGAGTCCTTACTTAATATTACCGAGAATAAGACCTCATTAAAAACAAAAAAGAATAGTTTTCAAATCGATTAGAAATAGGTGAAGAAATTTATTTCTTGTCACATATTATATATGTTATAGTTTAGAATAACTCCAAAAATGACTAGAACTATACACATAGAAGTCTAAAGCCTGGTTTGTGTTTCTCTCAATATCATAATTATTTTTACTGTGTATTCACATTTTGGGAAAACAATACATTGTGTGACCATGAATTTAGAGTTGTTTGTTTATGCATTTTCCTGTGACAAATGACTCATATAAAAGTAAATTTTTATGTTTTACAAAGAATTTCAAACTGATATGTTTTCCCTGAGAATATACTCCTTGGAATGAGATGATCAGTGCATTGGAATTCAGATCTGGATTGTGAGTTCCAATGTTCATTGGTTTTGTTGAGTGAAATAGTGTCCCTTATTTGTAAATGTTAATCTGTTAAAATATTTGGGGCTTCAAATAAAGTTCAGTTAAGCTTAACAGTTGGTTTTTAAATATGGATTATGATTTATTTGCAGCTGAATTAAGAACACTTTATTACATTATTACAAAACAATTGCTGTCTTGTAATACTATTTGTTCCCCAAAGAACTGGAGTTGAAACTTGACTCAGCTTGGAAATGTTCACTAATGATCTCTTGAATCATCTACTCCCCCGTAATCTTTATTCCTCTACATTAAAAAGTATACAGCATTGTTGCCAATTTTTCACTAACGATGTGCAAGTGTAATGAGTTATATGATCTTCCAGACTATTTTATGAATGGCCTTCAGTTTGATATTTCACTGCGTAGTCAAGACTCATACACTATAATTGCATGGAGATCTATTTTTTTTTAATTTTGTAATCGCTCATCTGAATAGCAGACAAAAAGTTCATTTCATGCTGCTGCAACTTGGCTAGTACATTTTTACCAACATGTAAACACAACTACTTTTTGTAGCTATATATCACACAAGTATTAGGGAGAAATAAAATTATCTTTTAATTAACATGTACTAATTATTCTGAAAAAAATAAGCACTACTAATTAAAATAGACTCCCTGAACACAGGTATGCATTTTTGCTCTTTTAATTTATCTCATAGTATGTAGTTTTCTAATTTGCACTTCATTCATGTCTTTTGTAGAACTTATTAAATTCTGAAATTGTCTAGTTTGCTTATTGACTTACTAGTTGTATTCCTCACTAGAATGTAACCTCCATGTAGAAAGGGTATTTCTCTGTGTTTTTTACTGTTGTATGTTCACTGTTTTAATTATTTTATCTTTGTAGTAAGTTTTCAAATCAGAAAGCGTGACCCCAAATCATAGACTTTAAATCTTCTTAGCATCTTCATTTCTAGAATGCTAGATTTTAAAGATATATTTAATTATAACTTCTAATAGTTCTCAAAAAGTTATGGGAATAATTTATTAATAATATTAAACAAAAATGTACTCAATGACTAAGTTATGAATATAGTGAATCAAATTTTTATCAACTTAAGAGCCTATATTTGAATCATCTTCTAAGTCAAATGGAGACTTCAATCACCATTCAATTAATATTTCTTAAAATTATGCATGACAGTGTGTATAGCCTGTGTGTAGGATAAGACACTGACCTTGTTTCCAGGATTTACTCTAGAAAGAAAGGTAACAAAAAATCAGAGCTAATAATCAAAGTGAATTGCAAATTGTTATGAAAAGGGAGAATACTTGTTAAAATCAGGAAGCCATTGATTGCCTTTGGGAGAAAGGCATCTTGACAGTGAATTTAAAGATGCCTTAGGGTGTGCAAGTTATCTATAAGAAACATGGGGAAAAGGAAAGATCAGAAGCTACGTGGAGCACTGGGTTCAATTAGAGCCATGTGGCAGATAAGGTTAGTGGAAAGGTTTAAGTAGTATTATAATAACTCTATAATAGAAGGCTGATAAATTTTGTTTAATTTGTTAGGAGACAAAATCACTGAATGTTTCTAATTGAAGGAGTGAAATGGTAAATTCTGTTTTAGAATGATTAGTATAGATGTATTGACAGTTTTTACAGAATTAAAATGTAACTTGAATTAGAAGAGTGGGTAGGTAGTGACTGAAATTGTGCAGGTGAAATATGATGTGTTACTAAAGTAGAATAATAGCTCTGTTATTTGAAAGAAAGGCAGGAGAAAAAAAGTAATTTCTAATATTTAGATAAGGATAAGATCTGTTTTTCTTATTGAGGCAAGAAACGTACCATGCATTATGGTTTGGATGTGGAATGTCTCCCCAAAGCTAGTGTGTTAGGCAAAACAGCAATGTTCAGAGGTGAAATGATTGGGTCATGAGGATTCTGACTTCATCAGTGGGTTACTTCTTTGGATGGATTGATAATTTGAACAGTTTGCTGGGAGGTGGTGAAAACTGTAGGCAGGTGTGGCATGGCTGAAGGAAGTAGTTCACTGAGGTGTGTGGTCTTGGGAACTCTCTCTCTCCCTAGTCCCTTTGTTTCTTTCTCTTTGCTTCCTGGCTGGGATGAGTTGAACAATTTTCCTCTGCCAAGCCCTTCTGCCATAATGCCTCACCTCAGGTACAGAGCAATCAAGTTTGACAACCATGGACTGAGATCTCTGAAACTGTGAGCCCAAAATATTTTTTTTTCTCCTCTAAGTGGTTCTTGTCAGGTATTTTAGTCACAGCAATGAAAAATCCTTTAACAAACCTTTAGATCTACACTTAACAAATTTTTAAATGCACAGTACAATATTGTTAAGTACAGTGAGGATGTTAGCATATAGAATTTATTAATCTTTTATAATGGAAACTTGATGAATGATAGGTATCCTATTAGTTATGCACAGTGAGCCCAGTACTGATTTTGATCAATGGAGTCACAAATTTTTCTAAACAGAAATTCCTTGGTCTGGCATCTGTCTTAAAAGTAGAAATCATAGCATGAATTTTAGGATAAGGAAGGACACAGAGAGATGATGAACATTTGCCTTACTTAAAATCCTATTTCTATAAAGCCCCTAGATAAATATATTGCACATAGAAATAGAATTTTGTGCCTACTATTGCTGTTGTAAAAGACCCAAATTAATTTTTGAAAACAAATATTCTCATTTTATTTCATATGTGTGTCAAACCTAAGGATGTGAAATTAGTGAATTAACTATTCTCATATTGTATCATAATTTGCAAATATACTTATCAGTGACTTATTAGAAATTTTAATGACTACGACAAGATAGATTTGGTAGTATTATTTAAGTAGTACGATGAAATTGGCAGATAGTTCTCTTTCCCTAAAACTTCAAATTTGTCATCATTTATTCATTTATCTTATTTTCATAGTGGTTAAACTTAAAATTTATATATTCTGGATGGGCCCATATATATTTTATATGTTTACATTTATATAAAATATATATGGGCCATCCAGCAGTGATGGGCAGAGATGAGGCATATGAATGATTTATATGTATGTGTGTATATATATATATATATATATATATATATATACACACACACATATATATACCTGTTGTGCATATACATATTTTTTAAATACTCATTTTTCTACTTGTTATAGTTTAGATATGAGGTGTCCCTGAAAAGTTTGTTAGGGTCTGTAAACAAGTCAAGATGGCACCTGGCATTTTGCCAGAGGGAGTGGTTTGTGAAGTAATGCCAGCGAGCCATTAAGTGTGGAGATTCCTTACTGGTTGACTGCTATATCTAGTTTATGTTAATTAAGATAAACTGTGTGGAATGTATAAATACCCCTCCTGTCCTACAATAAAAGGCTCCCACTCCTGCTGTACCAAGCTACACAAGTTCCTCGTCACCCCCCGGTTAGTTTGCTGCAGCCAGACTGCGGCAAAGTTCATATGTGACAATGAAAAAATATTCAGAGGTAATAATTACATTAAGAAAGTTTTAACCTACTCAGTGAATCAATCTACCTATAGGTATGAACTGGATGGTAGCTGAAGGCAGGTAGAGTGTGGCTGGAGGAGGTGGGTCATTGGGGTGTTTGCATTTGGGGTTTAAATTTTGTCTCGTGAGTGGAGCTGTTTCTGCTTCCTGATTTGCATGTCCTGAGCTACTTTCCTTTTCAACACCCTTCTTCTATGATATTCTGCCTCACCTTGGGCCCAGAGCAGTAGAGTCAGCAGTCTATGGAATGGGACTTCTGAAACTGTATATGCCAAATCAACTTTTCCTCCTCTAATTGTTTTTGTCAAGTCTTTTGGTCATAGAGACAAAAAGTTGACTAGACAGCAAGTCTTTTCAAATATTTTTATATATCCATTTTTTTTTTGGTAAAATAACAGTAGCTTTCTAAATTTTTTAATAGAACTATAATTGGGAGTCTCCCCTACTAGGAACTTGGGAAAGCTACTGAAATTCTAGCAGCTTGCTAGGTCCTTTCAATTTACACTTGTTCCCAGGGTATGAGGAACTAAGCACTCATCACTGTGACGTGAAAATCTTGTTTATCTCTGTGAGCCACACTCTTAACAACTTTAACACATGAGCAGGTACTCTTTTTCTTTTTTCTCTTTGCACAAAGCCAATAAGCCAGATCTTTTATACAGTTCAACATAGAAGGTGACACCAAAATAAGGCAACTGAAGTTGCAGTTTGGGGGTCTCCATCTCCCACCTCTGTATTCTGATCCAGTGGCTACTAAAGACAGAAGGGGCGAAGTAGGGTGCTCACTCATGGAGAAAGCTGCTGTGGTTGGCTCCTGCAGATGAGAAGGAAAAGGTTTCATTTCCTCACAATCTGATTGACATCCTGGCCCTCCAATGTATGGTCTTTATCCACCTTCTGTAGATTGTATTTCACAGAGAGACCTTAGACCACAGCATTTTAAAATTCTTTGATAAGATTTTTGTGACTCTTCATGCAGAAAGCCTCCATGTGGTCCTGGTGTAAGGCAGTACTATTGGACATGTATAATCTGGTAACTGGCCTTTGGGTTTGGTGTAAATTCTCACTAGTTTCAAATAGTCCCAGCTTTTTTTCTAACACATCACCAAATTTCCCACAGTGATGGGTGGAGATGGCTACCCACTGAGGCACTTAATAGATGCTACCCAATCCTTCAATGGAGAGCTGATCAATCTTATTTAATACATAAATGCAGGGGATATAAACACAGTTTCATTCCATCACATCGATGAGGCCATTAGCTGTGGCATCACTACACAAAGTCCCAGTATGCTCTTCACAGTTTCAGCACCCAGCTCACCCTGAGGGAATGTAGCTGTGAGATTAATACCTCCTTAGTCATTCTTTTTAAAGCCAATGTTGGGAGGTTTATTATTCAAGTGAATACTAAAGCCTTCCAATTCTTCATTCTTCAATTACTTTTTTATGTCCTAAGGGTTTCAAGACATCCAGAACAATCAAGATCAAATTGCATGTTCAGGCCATTGCAGTGTCCTGATGGCTTCTATCTTTCCCCTCCCTGGCACCTTCAGTGATACCTGGGAGTTACAGAAGCTGTATTTTGGCACCTTTATATCTGATGACATAAGGTACAGCAGTCAGAGTAGTGAACTCATAGGTTGCCACTTCAGAATATACCCCAGATAGGTTACTCAATAGTGTTGACTTCCCCACAGATGGAAAACCCACAAACCCCCCAAATTTCCAGCATCACCAGTCTTGGCCATGTCACACCTTCTCCTAGACTACCACTACCACCACCTTTTGGAGTAAAGAGATCTCTTGAGCATCCCTAAGTAGTATGCTGTTGCTTTGTTATTTTGAGAATGCTCCATTTCAGTTTTGATCTCTGTGTTTTTTATTAAGGTGCGGCTCTTGGTGGCAAGTCCAGCAGTGTGGCGTGGGGATGGGCCAGGGTGGCCAGGATCAAGTACTTTTGGTCTCTAATAATTAGCCCCATACCTCAGATGGTTCCAAAATTGAATGAGAAAAAAAATACAGGATGAGTTTAATAAATGATAAAATGTGAGCTAACCCTTCCATCTTTGTATGGAGTGAGATTAGGTTTAACAAGAATACTTTTATATCAAACACCTTAAAGGTAACACACTTGAAAAGACTAATTTTTAAGTGTGTTTAAATTACTAATTTCCTTTATTAAATAACTAAACGAGGAGCAAGAGTACCATTTAGCACATATTGAATAGTAAACATTTTTATCACCTCATTAACTAGACAACCTAAGAAACACAATTTATGTCTTTTTTTTGCCATGAAACTGAATGTAAATAATATTTTTTTCTAAAGGGATTGAAATATTAAAGAATAAGTGATAGTCTTGTCTGCTACTAAAATGTCTTAAAAATATTCCAAATAAACAAGAAAGAGTTCTCAATTCTACTGTCACTTGGTAAGTATCAAGGGTCCATCGTGAACAAATTCTTTAGCATCTCTCTGTATCAGTTTATTTAAAATAAAATAAACTAATGATAGTAACTATTTCATCATGAGAATTAAACTTTTAAGGTAAAGTGATATAAGCAATGCCTGACACATTGTAAACCTTTGACTAATTTAGTCATCATCATCATTAGCCATGGGCATGCTATATCTTAAGGACACCAGGGGCATTTGGCTTTCCCACCTGTAACATTCCATAAAGACGCGGGAGTCAGGTTGGCAAGAAAATAGGTTAATTCACAGCCAGGTTTGAGGAATATAGAAAATAGCTTTTTTGTGTGTGTCAAATTGGCATCTTCAGGGGCTCAGGGACACATAAACCTTTTATAAGAGAAGAGGAGGCACAGTGGAACAAAAGGCAGGAAATAATGGAAGTAGATTTAGCTAGGCTGTGTGAGAGAATACGTCATCCTTAATTTTCTCGTGTCTGTCCCCAGTGTGAGGAAATGAAAGCAGTTATCAGGAAATTGCTTTTAATTTCAAAGGGGATCTGTTTCATTATGTGTGATTTTAATAGAAAAGAAAATTATTTACATATGATATATATTATGCATGTACATTCTTCTTTCAACTGTCCCATCCCTTTGACCAAATATTTGAAAGAGGATTCTAATACACAAACAGAAATCACAGCAGGGACTTCAGGATAAAGAAGGGCATGAAAGCATGATAAGCAACATATCTTTCAATATGCATATTGAAATCCAAAAAAAAATAGTAAAATGGCAAATTATGAGCTGCACAAATATTATGGAATTAGAAGCAATATATGCTATGCCACTAGACCTGATAATGGTCTATAAAAGAGTGACTGGTAAAAGAAGAAGAATTAAAATATTCTTTTGGAGCAAAGAATAACACTGGAGGTTGGCAGAGTATTGAAAGCATTTGGAAGGTTGAATTTTGTAGGGTTGAGTGTTCTGTAAATGCTTTGCAACACAGACCGCTGGCTCTCCACACACAAAGGACAGTGATTTTTAGCGTGTTCCTACTTTCATGATGTGAATGTTTCCATAATAGCCTATTTTGAGCTACCAACATGCTACTGCCAAAGATGGAGTCAGGAATAGATGTACATCACCTGCTCTCCAGAGCCTTCTGTGCAACACCCATGACATCTCTTCTCTGAGAAAGCAAAAGGAGAATAGAGAAGCACAGGGGTTTTGGGGAAATATGGGGCAAAAGGAAATGTTTTTGGTCAACAGCCACATATCCTTTCCCTTTGCCTAGTCTTAGGAAGTCTTCAGAAAGCTCTTTGAATCTCAGCCTTTCTTGTTAGGTAGGTTAGTCAGCCATGAACAGTTGGGTAGAGGGAAGGACAAGAAAGGGCATTAACTTTCAGGGAAGACATAATAGACATATGCATTAAGAAAAATCCATGAGTCACAAAACAGACCAGAGGGAGCTTTATCAGGCAGGCAAACATCTAAAGAGTGGGAACTAGGATATCCAATCTCCCCCCAACCCATAAATAATTATAATCCCTTGGGGGAGGTAGTACTTATAACCAATGGAACATTATCCAAGCAGAAAAACTTCAGGAAAATGTGGCCTGGTATGTCAGAACCTCCCAGAGTCACAGTTAATTATAATCTCTTAAGGGAACTGCTGGTACTAGATCATGTTGCTCTCTCTCTTGTGACCAGGTTGCCAGGACCTTCTCTTATCAACAAACCACCCCTGTTATTAGGTCAGCACAACCCTCTCAGGTAATTTACTAAGGAGTATACCAACAGATAATTACCACTTATTGGGGTACAAGAGAATAGAACAAGGACAAAGAAAGACTAGAGGGAATGGTGTTTCAGAAACAAAGTTAGAAAAGTGTGAGGGAGCCAGAATGAGACCAGATGAGGTAAGAGGAAAGCTGTGTGGATGGTATCACATGGGATGATTATTTCCATCTCAGTGGAAAAGGAGGAAGGGGTCAATTTGAAGAAATGTTGCTGATGTTCTAGAAAGATAGTATTAGATATTGTGCATTGAATTGATCAATAGAAAGACCATTGATAATCTTTTGTTGGAATGGTGATTCTAAATATAATTTGGGATGGTCCAAAGGAAAATGGGAAGGGTATTGGTTTTCTATTATTGTGGAATAAATCACCATAAACTTAGTGAATTAAAGCAACATCTATTTATTAGTTCATGGTACTCTAGATAAAATATCTGGCATGGCATGACTATCAGCCAGTACATGTTTTAATCTGCAGCTTCTACTAAACTCACATGGTTGTGGCAAAATTCACTTCATATGGTTTGGGGCTGAAGTCCCTGTTTCCTTACTGGCTATCAGCTAACAACTTCGATTAACTCCTTAAGGCTAACTGCATTCCTTTCCATGTGTCTTGTCCTTCTTCAAAGCCACAGGTTAAGATAAGAATCTCCTTTTTGTTTGGGGGTAGTGGTGCATGCCTGTAATTCCAGCAGCTCAGGAGGCTGAGGCAGGAGGATTGCAAGTTCAAAGCTAGCCTCAGCAATTTAGCAAGTTCCTAAGTAATTTAGAGAGATCTGTCTCAAAATAAAAAATAAAGAAGGCTGAGGATGTGGGGATGTGGCTCAGTGGTTAAGTGCCTCTGGGTTCAATCTCTTGTACCCAAAACAAACAAACAAAAATTCATGTAAGTGTTCTGGCTTACCTGAACTGTCTACCTATTTTAACATTAATTATGCCATATAATAACCTAATTAATATAGAAACAAATCCATCCCATTTGTAGTTCCAGGGATTATGGAAGTTGTATATGCCAGAGGGCCAGGGAAACTTGGGGCCATGCTAGAACTGTACGTACCAACATAAAGTTTGGATACATGGAATATAGCTGCCTTTTGAGAGAAATATTTTGCCTATGAAAAGAATAGAACAATAGGATAATGTAAAATAAACTGGGTCAAAGGAATATATATATTTTTGTTTAGGTACAATGGATTTAATTCTGGGGCACTGAACCACTGAGCCACATCATCCCCAGCCATATTTTGTATTTTATTTATAGACAGGGACTCACTGAGTTGCTTAGCTCCTCTCTGTTGCTGAGGATGACTCTGAACTCTTTTTTTTTTAATTCTTTTAAATTTTAACTTGTTATATATGACAGCAGATGCATTACAATTCATATTACACATATATAGCACATTTTTTCATATCTCTGATTGTACACAAAGTAGAGTCACATCCTTCGTGTCTTCATACAGATACTTAGGGTAATGATGTCCATCTCATTCCACCATATTTCCTACCCCCATAACCTCTCTCTTCCCCTCCTTCCCCTTTGCCTGATCTAGATTTCATCTAATCTTCCCATGCCTCCCCCTCCCCCCCAACCACATTATGAATCAGCATCCTTAAATCAGATAAAACATTCAGCATTTGTTTAGCATTGTATTCTCCAACTCCATCCATTTATCTGCAAATGCCATAATTTTATTCTCTTTTAATGCTGAATAATATTCCATTGTCTATATATATACCACATTTTTTTAATCCATTCTTACCCTTCAGCATCTAGGATGATTCTATAGTTTAGCTATTGTGCTGCTATAAACATTGATGTGACTGTGTCGTTGCAGAATGCTGTTTTTAAGTCCTTTGGGTATAGACCGAGAAGTGGGATAGCTGGGTCAAATGGTGGTTCCATTCTAAATTTTCCAAGGATTCTACATAGTGCTTTCCATTGGCTGTACCAATTTGCAGTCTCACTAGCAATGTATGAGTGTGTCTTTTTCCCCCACATCCTCACCAACACTTATTGTTGTTTATATTCTTAAAAACTGCCATTCTGACTGGAGTGCGATGAAATCTTAGAGTAGTTTTGATTTGCATTTCTCTAATTGCTAGAGATGTCGACACTTTTTCATATATTTGTTGATTGTCTGTATATCTTCTTAATCCTCCAGTCTCAACCTCCTGAGCCACTGGGATTATAGGTGTGCCTGTAATTACACAGCACCTGGCCAAAGAAGGGTATTTTTAAGATGGAGGAAATTAAACAGTTCATATGATGATGAGAATAATCCAAAAAGAGAGAAGCTGATGTTTCTGGAGAGGAATGAACTGTTATAATTATATCCTCAAGTAGGCCTAAAGGATAGGATCTCTGGGATGTGTGAAGGCCTTGGTCTTACTCAGGAGCCTGGAATGAGCATATCTTTTGAAATAAAAGAGGATTCTTAATTGTTTTGCTCAGAAATGGCAGGAATTTTCTTCTGTTGTTTTCCTTCTTCTTCTTTCTCTCAAGTAAAATAGAGACTTTTGATGAAAATGAGTATGGGAATATGGTGATGAGGGGTTGAGGGGAGTATATAAGGTCTTAAAATGGAGTGTATGAAAGTCAATATATAAGATGATCATGAAGATAATTTTACAAAGTATATTATTTCTATAAAGATGTAAAAACATTTATGCTATTGAAATAAATTTTATATTAAAAATGATAGATGGAAGAGGAAGAAAGGGAAGAAAAAGTGTATACACATACCTATGCATTCATTCGACAGAATATTATTTTTTCTTCACAATGTTATTGGCACAATAAAATAAATAAAATACTGTCATAGAGTGAAGGGTTAAGAAGGGTCTTGTAAACTTTCACTGAAACAGAGGGACAATTATAAGAAGAGTTTTGAAGAATGATAAGACTTAGCCTGCCTAGAAGACTTCAGAGAAAAGTTACATTTGAGATACACAGCCATTGTGACGTGTGGCGCTTATTAAACGTAATAAGAGGAAGCCCTCATGCACCAAGTGTGGAAGCTCTTTCTGGCTCTGCAGAGCCTGGTGAATGGCACTTCCTTATTTGTTTTGGGCTATCTCTATAGAGGGGCATGGCCAGCTTCATTTTGCTTATGTGGTAGTTACTGAAATAGCAGGAAATGGTGTGAACCCTAATGCACTGTCGATCCCTTGAGGACCTGAGTCTGTGCATTCCTGGTCCTATGAAACTGAGTGAAATTGGTTGAATTTTCTGAAATTCCTGTTAGTGGAAAAACTACTACAGAAGTATGTGGGACAGGAAAGAGATTTTTAAGGGCACAGTATGTATATTAAGTTGTGAGCTAAGTGATTTACCAAAATATCGGTTCATAATGTTGGCAGTGTCTTCAGTGCTTCTTCTCAGTTTTTAAAATTTTATATTGAGATAAAGTATCACAGTTTTAACCATTTAAAAATAGACAATTTACCACCATTTGACCCAGCTATTGCCCTTCTCGGACTATTCCCTGAAGACCTTAAAAGAGCGTACTACAGGGATACTGCTACATCGATGTTCATAGCAGCACAATTCACAATAGCTAGACTGTGGAACCAACCCAGATGCCCTTCAATAGATGAATGGATAAAAAAAAAATGTGGCATTTATACACCATGGAGTATTACACAGCACTAAAAAATGACAAAATCATGGAATTTGCAGGGAAATGGATGGCACTAGAGCAGATTATGCTTAGTGAAGCTAGCCAATCCCTAAAAAACAAATACCAAATGTCTTCTTTGATATAATGAGAGCAACTAAGAAAAGAGCAGGGAGGAAGAGCAGGGAGAAAAGATTAACATTAAACAGATACATGAGGTGGGAGGGAAAGGGAGAGAAAAGGGAAATTGCATGGTAATGGAGGGAGACCCTCATTGTTATACAAAATTACATATAAGAGGTTGTGAGGGGAATGGGAAAATAAACAAGGAGAGAAATGAATTACAGTAGATGGGGTAGAGAGAGAAGAATGGGAGGGGAGGGGAGGGGAGATAGTAGAGGATAGGAAAGGTAGCAGAGTACAACAGTTACTAATAGGGCATTATGTAAAAATGTGGATGTGTAACCGATATGATTCTGCAATCTGTATTTGGGGTAAAATTGGGAGTTCATAACCAACTTGAATCTAATGTATGAAATATGATATGTCAAGAGCTTTGTAATGTTTTGAACAACCAATAAAAAAAATAAAAAAGTAGACAATTTAGTGTATTTTAGTATATTCACAATGTTATGCAACCATAACTGCTGTGTAATTCCTGAACATGTTTATGGTCCCCCAAATATACCTTGTACCTATTAAGAACTTCCTTCTCATTCTCTTCCCTCCCCTGAAAATTTGGCAACCACTAATTTGTGTCTGGATTTTCCTATTCTGTATATTTTATGCAAATGAATAACCGAAAAATAAATAGTATCTAACTCAAAAAAAAAAAAGAAATACACAGTTCTTTAAAAAAAAGTAAGGGATTTTTTTTCTAATAAAAATGAAGTATTAAATTTTGTTATCCATAATTTTGAAGAAAAAATACTTTTGGGAAGAAAATTACAATAGAGTAAATGGAGTAGATTAGGATAGAATAAATCAGAATAAACTATGGGACTAGTCTGTGCACTGATGCTTCATTTGTAGGTCAACCAGTAAATGATCTTCCTCATCTAAACTATATACTGGTCCTAAAAAATAACATCATTCCTAAGCATGTCCTTGAAGAAAACATACAATCCTAGTAATAGAAATTCATTTAACTAATATGAAACAATTAATTTCATGATTATTTTAGTAACACTCAGACTTTTAAACTTTTAGTCTTATTTTACTAAGAATCAAACACTTTAGATTAAGTAAAATATACAAAAATTATTTCTAAGCAAATTACTTATAAATAAAATGCTAAGTATTACAAAGTTTACTCTTGTTTTTTGTGAACTAGGCTAACTGAAATATGAGCAGAAAATAGTCATTTCTTTCACAATAATTGTTCATGAAAATTGAATAACTATATGATTAACTTCATTTTAACAATGTAAATTGAAGGGTTGCGTGTAGCTTAGTAGTATAGGCTTGTGTAGCATGTTAGAAACCCTGGATTTGATCCTCAGAATTGCAAAAATAAAAATAATAAATAAGTAACCATTTAAAAAATCTAGTTCATGGTTATTAGACTGTACATTTTTATTGTTTTTAGAGATTATATAACTATTTTCTTACATTTTTTATTTAGAAAAAGGTATTAACAATAAACAGGATTTATACACATTGCCAAGAACCCTATTTTCCTGTTCATTGAGTGCTTCCATAAAAGTAAAGAATTGTTTTAGCACCCTGGAAGTCTTCAACTTTAAACCAGAAAAAAATAAAATAAAATAAAAATTTAACATCTGAGGTATGGTGTTGTTTTTTAGATCTGGATAATATTATAATATTGAAAAAAATATCAAGTAAATGTCACTGTAAAAATTGGGCTGATGATTCTACTAACAATTCAGAAAAGAACTTCAGGATTACTTTTTCTTATTGTAACAGTTGACTTCCTGGAAAACAAGAATAGAAAAAAAGACCACAGATCCCATTCTCATATACTCTTGAATCCCCATTAATTAATTCCATTTCAAATAAGAACAATATGTGAGTATTTAACACATACATATCTTTTTCACTTAAGGAAAGTGATCCTAATATTTTTTTCTAGAATGATATTTACTCAAAGAGCATCAGCACAATACAGAACTAATCAGAGATTTTAGTCATATTGTTTTAAAAAGCAGCATAATAAAATCTATAAAAACCACCATTTATTAGAAATAATAACATTTGTACATTTTAACGTTTTAATTAAAATCATTATAATGAATTGAAGTAAAATGTAGTACATGTGATCATGTAATACTTCAGAAAAAGGAGATCTGAAAATGTCTTAACGCCAGATTAAAAACATATATGCATATATGTATATGTACTCTAATGTGCATGTGCCATCAAAACTATAGGCTAAAATCATCATAAAAATGTAAGGGCCAATCAACTTCAAAAATATATGTAAAGCATTATTAATAAGTACTGATGGTATTTTGTGAATGCCCTCCCTCACCCACACCCCCACAAACTAAGCCTCAAAAACCAATTAGGTATAAAACCTGAACAAGCAAACTACTTGATATGGGGATTGTTATTAATGAATAAAGAAGTATAAATTAAAACGATGTATTTAGTTACCAATGTATTATCAAATATTACTTAACACTGTAAAACCCAATGTATGAAGTAGGAGTCCTCAAAAATTACTACTCAAAAATTGGTTAATTTGGAATGTTAAAAATGTTACTACATTTTTACCCAGGACTTATTTTTAAAGGAATTTTATTTAAATATAATAAAATATTTTGGGAATGGAATACAGTCTAAAAACAAGTCATTTATGCTTCATAATCAACTTTTATGACTACCCAGAAGGTAATTTTATAAAATGTATTTAATAATTTTGTGCATGAAATAAAATCTATTGGTGGGGAATTTTTTACTTATGGAGTCATGTCAACAATCATATTCTGGAGCATTTTGGATTTGCATTTTAATATTGGGGATACTAAACCTGTATATCAGTACAATATAGGAAACCCATTAAGAGCTTGTAGCTGATGATCATTTGGGATGACTGAAATCTAGTATAACAATATTGGACGAACTTAGCCCCTCAGTTATTTGATGTGGCTTACTCTAATAACCACATGCACCCATGTTAGTTATCTACTTTTGCCAGAGCTATATATCAATGTCAAAACCGGGCATCACAGAAGTCCATTCCTATTATAGGGAATTCAGACATCTTTGTTTCTAGCAGCGAACTCCTATCCTACTGTTTGCCTCTCTCTTCTATCATACAATTTTCTTTGATCTCATGAAAACCATGAGAAAACCTTGATTTGTTTTCCCCCAATAGTTACATCCTGTATTCTTTGTTTTTCCTCATCAGCTTAATTTCATGCATCAGTGCCTGACAGCATCATCTCACTTGTTACCTGGATGTTCTGTCATTGTAATGGAATAGCATAATGTTTCACAAGGATGAATTCAGCCGGTCACAACCTCCATAGAAATAGAGGGAAGGTAAATACTGCTGGAGACATTTGCATTTATCTAGGCCACTTCAAATTCACAGTATCCTCCCCCAGAGGGTACTTCAATCCTTCCAGGAAAGCCTTTCTAATTCCCTATTCAGCTGGCTCCCACTATCTACAGCCCTGCTTTCACTTTTGAATAGTAATTCTGTTTGTTTACTGACTACATGATACCTGCTCTTAAGATAAAACTAAGCTCACTGTATTTCCCCATTAAGTCAGGATGAGCAGCTGCTCCTAATATATATTCTGTGGAGAAGACAAACTTCCTTTATCACAGTACATTTTCCTTTACTGATATTGACTATTTTCTTGCTTGTCTGGTATGAGCATGAAAAATGTTACAGAACCAAGTCATGTGAAGTAAAATAATTTAGCATGGTATCATTTTAATAGCTATGTAAGTTGTGATCCCACCAAGCAGGGAAAATGTGGGGAAAAAATTAAAAACAGCAAAACTATAGATGCTCAAATGAGAAAAGAGAATCAAAAGATTATAAAAAAATGACATGAAGGACTCTCTAAAAGTACAATACTGGATCTTTATAGACATAAGAATCACAAATGTTAAAAAGAACCAAAGAAATGCAAATGAAGAAGTCAAGGGCAGCAGTAAAAGTTTTAGTGGGAGTTCAGACTTTTGAATAAAGACTCAAAAAATATTAGATGATATGGCTTACCTTAGGACATGAAGATCATTTGTAATTTTTTCAGTTTTTTTTGGTTTATTTATCCAACAAACATTAGATTCTGCTTGTTCCTATTGAGTCAGACAAAATATAAATCCTGTGATGTGTCGAGAATTTTTAATGATTTGTATGAAATCTACACACTAACAGAAAACAGTCTAATTTTGATGAATTTGGATGAGAATTATTCACATGGTGTTACATATATTTGAAATCAATATTTATAACAAATATGGAAATTGTAAATTAAATCATGTCCTTAGAAATAATGTTATTTTTATTATTTGTAGGTATAATCTCTATATTTTATTTTATATTTTAAATATAATTAATGCTTAATAAAAATTTGCACAATAGAGACAGTACCTGATTTGTTTTGAGTTCCCAATATAAAGTTTTAATTTAGTGAGTGATTTTTTATTTCTAATTTTATATTGGAATTTGTAACATTTTTACTAGGTCTATAAATGATAAGAAAGTATTTGTTGGATGATTTAAAGGCTAAAACACTAATTTTGTATTAAATTTATAAATAGTTTTTTTGAATATTGGCTTAAAGGGCCACTCCTACATTATTTTCTATAAATCAAAGCTTACCCAAAGAGCACAGATATCAACTGCTCGATCTTTGAAGATGAGGACATGCCTTTCTTATTATTTCCCCTGAAGGCAGTGGGCATCATGAGCCATTATAGTGAACATCCATTAAATATTTCTACAATGAATGATGAAAACAAATTATGTAATTGTTAGAATAAAGTTCAGTAATAACATTTAATTACATAAAAAATGCTGGTCAAACAAGCAAATAAGAAGAATGAATAGTATATATTTAAAGAATATAAACTTTAATTCTATAAATAGCACATATATGTGCATGCTCTTAAATGGTAACTAACCTTTGTTTCTTTTTTTAAATGAGGAATGCAGTCAGCAAAAACTCTCCTTTCTAAGTTACACAAAGTTTTCTCTCAAGAAGTGGAGGTGTAAATTGCCTTTGAAATAGACTTTTATTTAGGAAGAAAAATCACTTTAAAATGTCTCTGTAATTTCAGAAATGTAAAGGAAGTACTGTCTATTATTCATGGGGAAAATGTAAAAATCCCCATTTTTCTGTCTTTTTGATTATGTAAATTGCGTGTGGTTGAGTCTAAGATGAATCTCATCAGACATTGTTGTATTTGTTAAACTGAGAAAGAACTTTGATTTTAAATGGATTAATACAACACTGTGCCTATAGAATGTGGTTTGTTTTCATTTGTACACAGTGATGGAGATCTTCCAGAGAGGTCTTACAAAATGCCAAATGGACAAAAGACCCAATACATTTGGCCTGACTTTCTAGGTAGCTCAATCTGGAGTTGAGGTTGCTGACCAAATCTCAAGGTAATGTGAGTCTGAGTAACCTGAATGTATTCGGTTGTATACTGTGTTCTAGTATAATTGTTGTGATGAGTCCAGAGCCTAACGTCACAGTCTTGAATATCCACTGAAGGGCATAAGTATTTCCATTTCTAGTCATTCTGGAAAAGGAAAACTCTCAAAGAAACCAGGGTTCAGGAGACACACCATGAACTAGATGGTAGGTGGTAGGGTTGGGGAGGAGAAACTATTTCTTTCTGTGATTCATGCTTAGATCACATTCACTTCCCCAGCAGTGAGAAGGAGAGGGAGGTAGAAGGAACCATAAATATTCTGATTCAGTAAGTAGGCCTTCAAAGGTAGCCCAGAATGCATATCAGGCCCTCCTCCCATCTGCCTACCATCCTGTGATTCTAATGAAGAGAGCCTGTGAATTAGAAGAGATACTAAAAGAATAGAAAATTTGTCATGTTAAACTGAACACACAATTAGATAAGAAAAATAACTTAAAATTCATTATCTTGGTCATCTTCATTGTTTTTCTTCATTCTATGCTGAAAAAGTTAAAATCTGCTAGAGTACTATATAATCAAAAAATCATAAGACCACATACTTCCGTAAGAAATTGCTATCATATTACTGTGGTGAATTCATACTCAAAACCACTTGGATTTTTCATGATCAGTCTGGCCTTAGAGAATCAGACTATGACCAAATGAAATTCATTGCCTTCAGTTGATAGTTTAGGCTGAAATGTGAAACAATTGTCTTTACTGTCTCTCAATCATGGAGTAAGACATGCCAGTGGTACATGGGCCGAAAAAGACCATTGTCCACATATTTTTTGTTATTCACATGCATAGTTCATACTTCAACACTAATCTGTGAATAGGATATAATGGTTCAACTATGGGATACACAAACATTTACAATTTGACCAGCAATAGTTTTCTCTTGGTAACAAGCAGCTAGTTATTATCAATTTCGTTGTGTTATCTACTGTGTAAAAACAATTTTAAAACAAATAATTAACCTTTTTATTTTGACCATGTGTCATGGAAATAAAAATATTTCAGTGGTTTTCTTCAAATTAAATTATTAATTATTTATTTCAAATAAATAATTTTTACTTTTTAAAGAGAGTGGTCATCTACTTAGCTTTATTGCATGAAAATTTGTACTTTTCTCAGGAAAACAAAGGTAGGTCCAGATATTTGTAACTTTTACCACAGTCATATCTTACTTCAGTACAAGTTTCCCCCAAGGGAAAAACTTTATTAAAGGACAGGTCATTATTTATTTATATGATACTCCCACTTATGATCAGGAATGATCAATCTAGAATACAAGTATCTATTACAGAGTGAAGAATAAATTGCATTTTTCCTTTGGAATTTTAGGAGAAAACATTAGGTTATGCTGTATTTTGTGCCTTATGAACTCTAAAGTTGAAACTTAATGTAGAGTTTGATCTGAATTTAAAGCCATGGCAAACTAATTACGGGAAATAGAAATTGTGGGTAAGCAGAATAGATCAGCCATCAGTAGGTAAGGAAGGTGTGGAAGGAGAGAGAGAAAAAGAGAAGGGGGAATGTAATGCTAAAGAGATGGAGAAAGAGGAGAGAGAAGAGGAGGGAGTAAGAAATAGAAGGACCCTGGTTTAGTGGTATAGTAGAGATCATTTGAACTGACTCAAAAGAACTGATTATTAAATGTTCAGGTATTTTATAAGTTGGTCATTCAACCACACATTACTAAAAATTAAAGTATATAAATGCATTGTATTGAAACAAATATATACTACAAACTCATATTTCTCAATTATTTTGCTCTTTTATACTATTATCTGTTCTTTAGATCATTTATGTGGATTATATCTAAATGGTAGAAACACTGTATGTATTGGTGAACTTCTGGTATATAATGTAATGGTGTGCTTCTGAGTTTCCAGTCCCAACTCCATGATTGAAATGATAGTTAAAGGCTGCTATGGCAGGAATATTTATAGAAAATGATACAAAGCATGTTTCTTAGCAAATCACTGCCCTAGTTTCTGTTTTTCAACTCCCAGAACCAAGTCTCATAATTCCTTACCTCACTTCTTATGTATAACATTGCTTGCCAAGTACTCAAAAAAGCATCCCTTTTTGTTAGCTGAGTAAACTCTTATTCCTTGCAACTCAAATGCTTGAATAAGATAAATGTAACTCTAAAAAATGTGCACTCTTCAAATGTCAGTATTTTTTTCTTTCCTCTCTATTTCCTTCATAATGGGTGTTTTTAATGTTTATATCTATTTTATCACAGAAAAATTATTATTTTAAATTTTAATTTGTTATATATGACAACAGAATGCATTACAATTCATATTACACATAGAGTACAATTTTTCATATCTCTGGTTGTATACAAAGTAAAGTCACATCCTTCATGTCTTCGTACATGTACTCAGGGTAATGATGACCATCTCATTCCACTGTCTTTCCTATCCCTATTCCCCTTCCCTTCCCCTTCCTCCCCTTTCCACCTTTGCCCTATATAGAGTTCATTTAATCCCACCCCCCCACACACACATCATATTATGGATCAGCATCCTTAAATCAAAGAACTCTTTCAGCATTTGGTTTTGGGGGATTGGCTAACTTCACTTAGCATTATATTCTCCAACTCCATCCATTCACCTGCAAATGCCATGATTTTATTCTTTTTTAATGCTGAATAATATTCCATTGACTATATATACCACATTTTCTTTATCCATTCATCTACTGAAGGGCATCTAGGTTGGTTCCACAGTTTAGCTATTGTGAATTGTGCTGCTATGAACATTAATGTGACTATGTCCCTATAGAATGCTGTTTTTAAGTCCTTTAGGTATAGACGGAGGAGTGGGATAGCTGGGTCAAATGGTGGTTCCATTCCAAGTTTTCCAAGCATTCTCCATACTGCACAGAAAAATTATTTCTTACAAAATTGGTCAGTTAGGATTCAATTTGCTCTGCCCACCCCCCGCAGTGGATACTTTTTATTTTTTTATTGTTTGGTACTGGGGCTTGAATCCAGAGACATTTTACATTGAGCTCCGTCTCCAGCCCTTTTTATTTTATTTTTAAATTTTTGACACGGGTGCTCAATAAGTCGCTTAGGGCCTCACTAAATTGCTCACTCTGGCCTATAACTTGCCAGCCTCTGCTCAGCCTCCCAGGTTGCTGGGGTGTCAGATGTGCACGAATGTGCCTAGCAGATCCTCTTTTAGTACAATTAGTACTGCAGATGACAATGTGAAAATAGTTTATTATTATTTTATTTCTAGATAATCGATGCTGAGCTTCAACTGCCATGAAAGCTTCTTTACTTATTCCTTACGTAGGGTTGATTGTTTAATTCTTGCTTCTCATCAGTAATATAACTGAACTTGAATTAAAAATTACTAGTAGCCTATGCGTGCCATCTGGCTCGCGTAGGCTACTAGTAATTTCTAGGTCATACTAGAGCTTGCAGATGCTCTAGTATGACCTAGAGCATGCTTAATCCTCTAGTATTCTCAATCCTCTAGTATGAACAAAGTAATGAAAAGCATCAAGAGTTTCTGGATTAGGGGGAGATAGAAAGAACAGCTATGGGAGGTAGTCAAAAATAGTACTTCTTGAAGTCTCTGATTCAGTTTGCAATGAGGTAAGTACAAAAGTGGAATCAGTCACTGAAATATTTCTAGAAGGTTATCATAACAATTACATAATTTTTGACTCTATATAATTGTAAAAAATAACCTGAAGAATGAGAAATTATACTCCATTTTTGTATGATGTGTCAAAATGCATTCTACTGTCATGTATAACTAATTTGAATTAAAAAAGGGACTTTTTCCACTTTTTCAAAATTTTGTTTTGCTGATAATTAAATGTTTTTATATTTTACACAAATATTGGTCCACAATGATTTTGAAATTATATTGATTATTTGAAAGTTGTATGAGCAAATATACTGCATATATACTTAATAGTCAGTTTGTAAATCAAAGATACAGAAATTTATAAAAATGACAGAAAAATTTATATACTTTTAACATTCTAAAGTGTCCAGTGGAGATTTCCAACTTGGCATTTTAAATAAAAACACATGATCCTTACCTTTAGCATGTCTAAATTAGTTTCTCAATTTTCCAGCTCACAGCATGACATTGGCATTCATCCAGCTGCTTAAGCTAAGATCCTACTTTTCCCCAGTCTCCCATATCCACTCCTCTCACCTAAAGCATTTCTTCATTTCTCAAGCTCCCACTGCCACAACTGATTCCAAGGCACCATCACTTTTCACCTTGGAAAATGAGACAGATAAGTGTGTCTCTATGCCTCTATTCCTATATCCAGATCTGGCTTCATAGATATGTGTATTGTCAATAGCTCAACTGGGCTAGGCCATTAGGACAGTTTGATGGAAGAACAAAGACAGTACCCAGAATCAAATTAGGTTTGTTGAAAAATGCTTATGGGGAAGGCTCAGTGCTGACAGACTGGACATATAGTACCTCTATTTCTCATAATGCTTGGCCAGTTGGCACCTCTGTCTTTTGTGATGCTACCCCAGAAATTCCAGTGGCAACAGGCTGACAAATAGCTCCTCCATCCCTTACTCATGGTGCTTTGTCAGAAAATATCACTTCCATCCCTCATGAGGCCTGATTGACTGGTTGCTGGTTGGAAGACTGGCACTTATTCTCCCCATGATACCTTCAGGTCAGCACCAGTTACCTCAGGGAGAGGGGTTTTATAAGTGAGGCTACATAAGCAGTGATATCCCTAGTTTAGCTTGCTTCGTCCTCTAGTATGACCAGCATCCCAAGGATCTTGGTGTGCTTGATAACACTATCTTGTCCTAACTCCCAGCATACATGAGAGAAAACCAGTGTCCTTTGAGATAAAATTTATCCAGGCATTCCATCCAGACTTGCTCTCATTGTTCCCTTGACTGATCTAGATTTTTGGGAATGGAGAAGAACACTTCAGGGACATAATGTTTTACTGTACTCCTTTTTCCTAAGGGTGTTTTAGTCATCTGACAAGAAAAATCAGTAGAGGAAAAGTTCATTTGGGAGACTATGGCTGACTCCATTCCTTGAGGCCTGAGGTATGAGACAGAACATCATGGCCAAAGTATGGGTTGGAGGAAAGTGGCTGAGGACATGAAGCATACCTGGAAGCAGAGAGAGAGCTTTCCTCACCAAGACAAAATATAAACCCCAAGGGCACACCCCCAGAGACCTACCTCCTCCAGTCACACCCTGTCTACAGTTAGAGCCCAGTTAATCCCCACCAGGGTATTAATTCACTAATAGGGTTAAGACTCTCATAACCACACAAAATGGCCCCACAGTTGAATTAGTGCTTTGTTGTCACCATTGTGAAATTCTTGAACAGAGGATCTTATATTTCATTCTGCTTTATGCTCAGCAGACTAAAACTAATTTTCTTTTTCCAGGGCCTCACACATGCTAGGTAAGTGCTCTACCACTGAGCTATCTATATCTGTAACCTGAGTCAAACTCACTTTTAAGCTATATATTGAGTCAGGCATTCTCTCCCACTTAAAACTCTTTATTCTCTGTCTCCCTGTTAAAGTTTGCACTCCTAAGTTTTGTCTTAGAGACCCTACTTTATTTGGCTCCTACCACTGTCCTGATGTTTACCTTCTCATTTCTGCCATCTTGACCTTCTTTATGCTCTCTCTACACATTGAACTCTTTTCTTAGGTGCTATGGATTGAAGTGTGTTCCACCCACATTTATCTGGTGAAACCATAATACCCAATGTAGCTGTATATGGAGATGGGGTGTTTTGGATATAGAGTTAAAAGAGGCCACAAGGGTGGAGTCCTGATCTGATAGGATTAGTGACCTTGCAAGAATGGAGGAGAGAGCAAAGGCTATGTGAGCACAGAACAGGAAGGCAGCAGCATTTACCAGCCAGGAAAGAGACCTCATGAAACCCCTATACTGGCAGCACCCAGATCTCAGATTTCCTGCCTCCCAAACTGAGAGAAAACAAATTTCTGTTGATGAAGCCATCCATTCTTTCATAATTTATTATGGCAGCCCAAGCTAAGACACAAAGTCTTCTTCATGCTTCCTAAATCTTCATTTGGGAAACCATTCTTAAAGCTCATTTATTTTTCTAAAATAATTTCTCTTATTTCTGAAACAATTCACATCTTATCTCCAATATCACCCCCTCATTGTGGCATTGCCAAAAGAGCACTCTTAATCTCTTTTATGGGATGTTCTATAGTATGTACATTTGCTAATTACATAAATTTTTACTCAATTTTATTCTGTCTTGGCCATCCCATTTCACCTTGACTTCACCTAATGTCATATTTCTTAGGACAATAATGTCATTTGCTAGTGTGCAATGATAACCTCTGTGCTTAGAACAGTGCACAGAATGTGGTAATTTCTCACTAATTACTTCTTGAACAATGAAGGGAAGGATTAAAGCATGTTATATTAGTTTTAGAGATAAAGAATGAACTTGACTTAGTGTCCAATGATGTGAATATTCATTCCATAAAAAAAGTCATAAAATTGTTCATATAGTCAAAATATTAAGAAGGAAACTGGAAAATACAGTGTAGATACCTTTTGTTGTATCTAATCTAGAGATACTATTTATCAACAAAGAATATAGTTTTAAAATTATAATTCTGATCTCATTCATTTATCCAAGAGTATCAGAAGCTTTATTTATTTTACTCTGAACAGAGAGTCATTGCTCTCCCCTCCTTCTTTTATTATGTGTGAACATCTGGGAGCAATATAAATCAGAGATAATACACAAGTGTTTATGCTTTGAGTATTTCCCATGATGAGTAATCTATTGTTACTTTTATGAACACACTTGTGCAATGACAAAATGTGATTAAAATACAGCAATGTTCCAAGAATATGTCATTAATAACATACTCTCTCATGTCATCAGCACATTTTCACTGAGCTGGCCACACCTCAGAAAGGGTGTAGGCTAGAATATGTTCTAATGTTCTGCGATCAGAGCACTATCTTTAAAAATAAAAACCAGTGTTTTCCAACTGATATGTCACAAAAATCAGTGGAATGTCTGAACAGGAAAATCGGTTGTGGCCAACTAATCCTAAGCATTCCTTTTCTAGCAGATGTTCACTCCAGTCTTTGCCTCCATCTTTACTTGGCATTCTCTGTGTTTCTGTGTGTCCTTTTCTTTTCTCATAAGACCGGTTTTTGGATTTGGGGCTTACCCTAATCCAATATAACCTCCTTTCATTTTAATTTTCTGGAAGTTCCTTGTGGACATGAAATTTTGGAGGACACTATTCAATTTAATATATTCCCTGCAGAGCCCAGCCCCTCTCATGAAGCATCTATTTTTTTCTCATTCCTTCTGTCAGTGGGGCAAAATGAAGTCAACTACCTCTTTAATTCAAAGTATTGCTTGTAGATTATTATCATTGTGTTACATCAGGCCAATGGCTTCTCTTTTTATTCCTCTGTCTTTCACTTTTAATACTATTCTTTCACATTTTGGCCATCCATTGACATTTAATATATTCTTTCAGTTTCACCAGGCCTGAGTACCTTGTCCAGAATTTTCTTTCATGCTTCTTTTCTGTCACTAACAACAGACTGTCCATATCAGTATCAATTAACTCTTTGATGCTCTGACTTCATGTTGTTCCAGGAGGAATCCAAGAATCTCTATTTCCTCCATACCTCAATGATTTTACATGCAGGCTCTGCATTACACACTAAACGGAGCTTCTGCTAGGACCAAAACCTCCAAATTCTGACTTGAATCTTCAATCTGGTTACCTTTGACGTCTCTTCATTCCTGTGGTTTTTATTCACAGTATGGCATCTAATTCTTATTTTTACTCCAGTACACCAGCTTGCTTAGTGTTTATTGACTCCTTTACTTTCTTATTTTGGAATCTGTAGTCAGGCACTTGAGGAAACTTTTGTTTTTCCTCTATACAAGAGTTTGTCTAAAGCATTTAACTTACTAAAGATGTTATGGACGTAAAAGGATTGAATTATAAAAAAACAAAAAGTCAAATTTAATTGAAAGTCAACTTCCAACCATTTCTTCTCTAATTCTTCTAACTCTCACTGATCTTTTTACTCTTGTGCAAATAAAGGGATCAAATTGTTGTACACAGCTTTTGTATTTCTAAAATAAATGTTTTTATCAAATTATTTCTACTTCTATTATGTAGAAAACTGGTTTTTTTTAGGAATGAAAATAGTGATCTTAGCAAAAGGTACTAGTACCATTAAAGCTTCCCAAGTCTGTGTGTTTATGGCATTTATAGTATATATATATATATATATATATATATATATATATATATATATATATATATCATAGATATATAAGAGAGTGATTAATAAGATAGGTCAACTCTTTGGGTTTCTTATGACTTCTGCCAGCATACTTAATTCTGAGTCCTAATTTTGCCTAACATAAGCAATTAACTTAATCTTATAATTTAACTGATTTCTTTTAACACTTTTTGAATTATATATCACAATATATAATAAAGTACCGTAAAATTTTCTAATGCTGAAGTGGATTCTCAATTCCTTCAACTCTTTTGCTCCCTTTTGGAAATTTGCAGAATGAACTGACTTTTTATTTTATTCAGGTTAACATTCAACACTGCTCTATATAATAATACTGCATGCATTAGAGTGTTTTTAGCAACAATACTTGTAGCTGTAACAAAAACAATAATAACAACAAAAATAACTTTACTAAGACATCATTAAAACATGTACTAAGAGTTTTACATATCATTAAACAAGTACAAAAAAGGACACTGTGGAATGGTCAGTATTTTTCCAGTTATACAAACAAGGAAATATGTACAAGGAAGTTAATTTGCTCCAGATCATTAATGAATTAAAAACTCATATTTGAACCCTAGTTTGCCTGATCACAAAGTCTTGTGTCTTGAAGTCCTTGTATACTGCAATCACAGTACCTCACCATAATTTAAATCTACACTGAATTTTAATAACAACGGTGTTAAATTATAATCAGTAGGTCTTGGAAAGTTCTGTACTTGAGCCCCTGAGGGATTCATGCTTATCTTCTGCTTTGGAAGCCAAGTGCTTAGGAATTTGATCTCATGCTTTTTGTCTTCAAAGGAAGATAAACATAGCCTGATTCATGACTGAGATGGGATCTTCTTGGTTCATGTTAGAATTTTCAATGAAAACTATGATTTTAAGCAGATTACTTAACTCTTCTAAGATCATCAATAATCTCAATTGTGAAATCTAATTATCAAATATAATATTTACCTTATAGAGTTTTTGTGTAAATAGCTAACAGTAACAAAGTGAAGACACTATAGCATATTTCTCTCCTGTTTCTCCATGTTAATAATAACAGAGAAAAGATCCATTTTTTCTTTAAAACATTTTCCCCCACCTATACTGTGAACCACTTATTAAGAGGTATTCTGTCTTAATTGTCTCATAAACCTCAAATTGTAACACAAAATAAATATTACTGCTCAGTAGAAATAAATTTTAGGGAAAGAGGTAAAAAAGGTATAACAATCTGATCATTACTAGTGGACTTTATAAGAAACATTTATTTATTGTTGGAGAAATGCCAGTGTTTGCTCCATTAAACTCCAAACTTCTAAGCAAAATCTGGAGAGGAGAACTTTGTTAACTGAATAGAAACCTATTTATTTCAGAAAGTGGTCCTTGTAAACTAATGCTAATTTTTTTAGTTCAAGAGAGGAAGGCTCAGGAAGAAACATGATTAAAGAACAATTAGTTGTGAATTCTACTACAATACAAGTTTTATAATTATCATTGTGAACAGATTTAGCTTGAAAATATGTTCTATTTTTCTCCAAATCCTGTTACCAGGGATGATTTGTCTTAAAATTTCGTATTTACTTTTGGCCACCTGAAAGTTTATATAAAAACTCCCCTCCATCTTCCTTTGTACTCAATTTATAAAACATGAAAATTATTTTTCTTTCAAATGAATAAAAATTTTCCCCAGAAATATCTCAAATATTTTGTTTAGATTTTTTGCTTGGTAAAATTTAATTGAAAATTCTTTTTTTCCACAACTAGAAATGTTAAAACATTCTTTGTCAGATTATTCTTTTATGGAATTTGATTATCAGAATATATTGAACTTTTAAAAGATTTTTAATAAAATATTTCTTTTATGAGAAGTAATTTTGAGTATAATTTAACACCCACTTACCTCTCAAAAAAGAATCAAAGGCATTTAGGATCATCATTAAAATACTCATCTTAAAATATGACTAATTAGTTTAACATTGTGTTTCAGGTTTTCCTTTAAATGACTCTGGGAAAGACTTTAATTGTTCATTTTCCATCCAAGTGAACTGTGAAAACAATGTAAGACTGGCAGTGGATATAATAAAATCATTTAGTTGTTAATTTGACCTGACTGCTGATAAGGAAGAGGAAGTATATTTTTATTGTCGTTGTATTTTTCTTTATCACCAGGACTACAGTTATATTTTTAAAAAATTCCTTGAAAAGATACAAAGCTTTTATTGCTTAGCTTTTTGAAAGATAATTTAATTGTGGTCTTGAACCTTATGAAATTGTCAGATACTAAGTACCAAGATCCTGCAGGGAAGAGTTGAAACCAGGGTCATTGAACCACCTTTCTCCCTCTCCAGAATAAGGGGTGGATCCTAGGAGCCTTTCCCTAGAGGGGCTCTGACTGCCATTAGACCTGGCTTCCCAGAATACCTGCTTTCTTGTCAAATTGTAACCTAGTCATTATCTGTTGGTTGCTTCTCAGATTCTCTTAAAAGATTCTGTCTCTTGAGAACAAACTTTCAGATTATGGGATGTTCTATTCTTTTATAAATTGCAACCCTGGGCCTGATGATTATTCTTCTATAAGAGTGCCTAGTAAAATTAGACCTTTATACTCAGCTGTTTCTTCCCTGATCACAAAGCCAAATCCCCTCAAAATATAAAATACATGAAAGAGACCCATGGTGATAGGCAGATCCACCCTTGTCTCCACACAACTTGAATTGTTCTCAGCCTGCCCATAGGGCCTGCTGGCTCCTTTGGGCACCCTAGGCTCAGATCTGGAAAGCCCAGGGTCTCCTAATATTTATTTTAGACACATAGATGAAATCCACTCTCCTCCTCCAGGGAATGTTCTTAAAAAAAAAAAAAACAAAGTTGGCAGCTACAAAAAAAAAATTAAAAAAAAGATGAGAGAGAGAGAGAGAGAGAGAGAGAGATGAAATTCTCATATGGATTAGATTTAATGGAAATATTAGATTCCTCTATTATGACAACAATAATTAATTCATGGGTTCTAATAATTTTAACTATATAGGTAACATTGAATGAAGTAGGTCTTTATTCTTGTTATGTTTTGAGCAAATAAAAATACTTAAAGACATGTAAGTTATCATACCTTATGCAAATAAAATCAATCTTTTGTGAATCATATAAGGTGGGAACACATGTACACAAGCACATTTAATTGTAAGCTCAATTCAGCAGTAAGTAGGGAAAATTTGTTAAACCTCTGTTGTCATTCCCTTTATCTGCAAAATGGAATCATAGCTACTTAGGAGAAATAGCACATGTAATTCAGTTATTACTCTGCTAGCACATTGTGAAGGCTTTGTCAATGTTTGCTAATACTATTACAAACAAGTACAAAAGATATTGAGCAAAATGAAAGCTAAAGAATGAGAGATCTTAGTCAAGAAAAGCTTCTGAAGGGGAAAGGGTAGCTGAGACTAAAAACTCTGTAATTGCCAAATATATAAGAAACACTGGGATGCCACTGACTGGAGATTGTGACCTTTTTCCATCATGCTTCAACACAGAGAGGTGCTATTCTATCCTGGATCAGTACACCATAGAGAGAGGAAAGCAATCCAGGACTATTAATCTCTGAAGATTGAAATTAATTAGAAGAAACTTCTAGTTTCCTGATTAAAAAAATAAGGAATTGTTTTCTACTTAGACTTTTAGGTAGGAAACTGATTGCTTAAGTTTGAAGTTGTAAGATTGAATCAATTTATGATGGAGCATGGGGAACACCACTAGAAACAAAAGAGTTAACAGATTTTACAGGGAAGGTTTTTTTTTTTTATATCACTACAATAATTTTGCATATAACTTAATTTTTATTGGAATTCCTTATAATAATAAACAATATATGCTTATCTTGGTGGGAATATAGAATTTCCTGATTATGAGTATTTTTAAAAGTCCCATTTCTGGTTTCAGACATTTTTCTTGTTGTGCATTGACGGTACCAAATTCCATGAAACTAGAAATTTTCATGCCATTTGGACCACTTATATAAAGTGTTACAAAAAAAAAATTCTAAAATTGAGTAGTAGAATGATTGGTTATAATAACTTATCATTGAGTCAAAATTACACTCTGTGTTCATAGATTAAGCTTGATGGGATTTTATGATCTAGCAGATGGATAATTATCCTCAATTGTCTATGTATAATACATTATCTCTTCAAAATTTCTGCTCATAATTAATGATATAAAATTTCCATTTCAATAATTGATGCCTTGAATCACAGTTATCGGTTGTTATCATTGCAGGGGTCAGATGTTCAGCTTTTGTTTGGGAATTTACACACACTAGGAATTTCAGGTTCCTGGGTCCAGGTTATACTCTCAGAATCAGTTCATGAAGTCATGTTTTTGATCCCACATTCCATTTGCAGTTTTTAATATGGAAATATACTATATCTTTTCTAACATTTACTTCTAGATTTTTCATTTTAAGTGATTTTACAATGACTAAGCCACTTAAATGAGAAATGTAAAGATTTTCTATTTCTACCAAAAGGAAGGTAATGAAACTCTTTGTACTTAGAGTCTGTGCTGATTTAACCACTTGTCCTAAATGATACAGGCAGCTATGACTCAAGACAGAAAAATGGTTGTCACAATCCATCTCCCCTCAGTCTCTGAACTCCTCTTCTTGACTTTGAAATTCCTTCCAAACATTTATCGGTTCAGTATTATCTAGTTCATTCATGCAAGCTAATTGTATCTCCCTGTGTAGATTTTAGCTTCTTAAAAACAAGTTTTTTATTTTTCTTATATTCATTCTTATTTCTATTATTTTCATTTTATGTACATGTTTTCTCTCTCTCTTTCTGCATTCACAATAAAATGGCAAAGCATTTAACATTTTTAAAATTTAACCCATATTTGGTTAGATTATTATTTATTCTGATTGCCTGGATATGTGCTTTTTTTATTATAATGATTTCTCTTCTGGCAAAATGATAATAGATTGAACACATAAAAATCAGAGGATATAAAAATTTGATGATTAATTTATGATATTTCCTGTTATTTATATTTAACCTGTAGGAAGTATATTTTGAATGCTGTTCAATTTCATCAAATTCTATTTATTTTATTGCTATCTTATATGCTAAAATAATTGAAAATAAATGCTTTCATAAAATCATAATTTTAAAATAGAACTCAACAGTTATATATATAAATACACATTAAAAGATAGTATATGTAAATATGTTTATGTAGATTTATAAAAGTATCTGTCATATTTGACAAACAATATCATGTTTTATAGTTTTTTTAGAACTCTAGTTAAAACATATCAAATTTAAAGCCTATTCCACTGGAAATTCTTACATTTCTTTAAAAAGACTGAATCAATTCAATAGGTAGGACCTGTAGATGTGATGGTAGACTATTTGAGATATATCAATCCAAGGTTAAACTATCTGGTTACTGAAAAAAATCCTTTTGAAATGAAGACAATAGAACACATGTGAAAATAATTTCATTGTACTTTCCCTTGACAACTGAGTTTTATCCATGTAAATTTACTGTAAGATATATTGTGAAGTCTGTCTTGCAACACAGTTCATTGCTTCATGAATGTCCTGTGATACTGAAAAAGTTACCAGATTTCTCAAATATCAAGTTTTTAATCTACAAATTGGAAGTAATAAAGATCCAACTGACATCAATGATGACCACCAAATGATCCCAGTTCTCTTTCATGTTTGATATTAGAACTGCACTTTCCAATTCCCTTTGTGTTAGGTGGGACTTGTATTTTGCTTTGGTTAGTTGCAGATAAGTAGAAATGATGTGTGACACTTCCATTTGAAAGCCTGAAGAGCTGTATGTGAATTGCCACAGTCTCTTTCCCTCTGCTATGGGGACAACCAGCATTCCAGATGGTGTCTCCTCCATCAGCCTGGATCTAAGGGGCAGAACAATGGGAAGACAGCCCCAACCAAATAGCAATGAACATGAGAGAGGGAGAAATGAATTTTTGTTAGTTTAAATCACCAATAATTGGGAGTTCCTACTTAATGTGACCTAAGCTGTGGTCTATTTTAGAAAATGATCCATGTGCTGCTGAGAAGAAAGCATATTCAGTTATTGATGAATTATTCTATATATTTCCATTAAGTCTAAACTTTTAATTGTATTTTTTGTTCTATCCCTTCTTCTTTAATTTTTGTTTACATGATCTATACAGTGATAGGAGAAACACATTAAACTTACCCACTGTTATTGTGTTGTGGTCTGTTTGATTCTCAAAATTGAAAAGTGTTTTTCTGATGTACATAGATGCTCCATTGTTAGGGACCTGAATATTTATGACTGTTATGTCTTGTTGATGAACAATTCCCTTAAGCAGTATGTAATGGTGTTCTTTGTCACTTCTGATTAACTTTGGCTTAAAGTCCAATTTATCTGATATGAGGATAGAAATCCTTGCTTGTTTATATGATCCATGTGAATGATATGTTTTTTTCCTGTCCTTTTACCTTCAGTCTGTGGATATCTTTGCCTACCAGGTGAGTGTCTTGGAGACAACATATTGTTGGGTCTTGTTCTTTAATCCAATCCTCCAGTCTATGTCTTTTCCTTGATGAGTTTAGGCCACTTACATTCCATGTTATTATTGAGAATTTTTGATTACCTTTTATTTGGATTTATTTCTGCTTTTTAATTTGAATTAGTTTCTCCTTTGATTGGCTATTCTTCTAGTGTAGTTCCCACTTTTGCTGGTTTTCAATTTTTTCTTTAAGAAATATTTATTAAGTATGTTTTGTAGTGCATGCTTCTAGTTATGAGTTCCATTAACTTTTGTTTATTGTGGAAGGTTTTTATTTCATCATCAAATCTGAAGCTTAATTTTTCCAGATATGGTATTCATAGTTGGCATCCATTTTCTTTCGGAGCTTGGTACATATTATTCTAAGACCTCCTAGTTTTTAGGGTCTGGGTTGAAATATCAGCTCAGATCTGGATTTGTTTCCTTTTAAATGTGTCTGGTAATTTTTCTCTAGCATCCTTTAAAATTTTATCTTTATTCTGCATGTTGGGCATTTTCATAATAATATGCCTTGGTGTAGGTCTGTTGTGATTTTGTATATTTGGAGTCTTGTAAGTCTCCTCTATTTGATTTTCAATTTCAATATTAAGATTTGGGAAATTTTCTGATATTATTTCATTGAAAAATTTGTGCATTTCTTTGGTTTGTATTTCTGAACCTTCATCTATCCTAACAAATCTTACCTTTGGTCTCTTCATGTTATCCCATATTTCTTGAAAGTTCTGTTCATGGTCTCTTAACTTCTTTTCTCCATGGTCAACTTTATTTTCATGATTATATGTTTTGTCTTTGTTGCCTGAAAGTCTGTCCTCCAAGTAGTCTAGTCTGCTGGACCACTTGAGTTCATTGAGTTTGAATTTGATTTACTGATTCCTTAATTTTGAGAATTTCCAATTGTTTTTTCCTCAAGATTTCTATCTTCTTATTGAAGTGATCTTTCACTTCTTGAATTTTTCTCTCTCATTTCACTACTTACATCATCTTTTATTTCACAAATCAGCACACCTCAGAGCCTGGATGCTTCCAATCCATGCTGGGAGTCTGTACCCCTGGAGTCTCTCCTGGGTTCTGCTCATGTGGCCAGGAGCCAGTCATTCCCCCCTCCACCATCTTTGGCTCCTGTATTTCTAGACTCCTTGGGCTCAGTCCTGAAGCACACATTCACTCACTGCTTTACTTCCTCCACCCCCCATCAAGTTCCTGATCCTTCTCAGCTAGTCCTGTGAACTGCTAGACTAAAAGGGTGGGAGATACCAGGAATATCTTGGGTCTGAGTGTTTCAAACTCTCAAACTATAAACTCTTCTAGTTTCAAACTATAAACATTTTTCTTTCAAATTCTCCTGGGTACAACAGTCTGCATGCCTGAATTTCACCTGGTTTTTTAGTCGCCCCCTAGGCCATGTGGTGGGCCTCTGCCAGGTTAAGTTATCACACCCAGCTGGAATTACAATACCTACACCTGCTGGCCATTGTAGCTCTGCAGGAGGTAATGGCAGATGGCTATCTTGGCTCAGTGTGGGCTCTTTGAAGATGTGCAGTGCTTTTCAAAAGGAGAACATAGTGAGCTTACCCACTGGATTATTTCAACCATGTCTTCCATAACCGATGTCTCTGTTTTAAGACACTCCATGGTGCCCCCTGAAATTCGGGTTTTCTCAGTCCTCCTCTTTGATTTGCCTGCTGTGGATCTGCATCAGAGGCTGCCAGCACAAGTGGTGAGTTTTTTCTTCCTTTTTAAATTTTGTAATTTTATTCTATCCACACTTCTGAGGCCCTAGGCTGTTCTGAGAGTCTGTTATTAAATCCTAGTAAGGTTTCTCTTTTCACCCTCCTCAAAGAGAAGCTGTTTGTCAGCTTTCCTGATCTCACACCATTGGCGCAGCTTGGAAAGTAAACTCCTCTCTTCCACCATCTTTCTAGATTGTCTGAAATCATTATTTTCACATGAGAACTGTAGAAGGCAGTAAGAAGAGTAACTTTGGAAAACTAGACAAATAACATAGAATTAATTGTAACAGCTTACATTTAGCAAATAAATTCATCAGAGTTATAAATACAAATAACTAAGCCATGAAAGTTTTCCTCCTTTATCACCAATATGTATTTAGTAAGCGTTTGTAAAAGTAAAAATATAAACATCAGCCCTGAGAGGTGTTGTCTTTCATATTAATTATGATAGCAGTTAGATATTAACTAAAAGAGAAAAATCAAGAAAAAGAAATATTAGTCAATTATCTGAAATTACATATTAAAAACAGAATTAATAAAAAAAAATATCCTGAAATGTTTAGAAGAGGTTACTTAGGAAAAGGAAAAAAAAAAGAAATTGGAGATAATGGCTTTTCACCATAAACTCTTCTATATTATTAGGTGCATGTATTGTTTTGATCCAGTGCCTATTTGATATCTCTATTTGAATATCTCAAATGCACTGCAAAGAAAAAAATCAAGTCCAACCCTGAGTTCACAGACTTATTATTTTCTCATTGTCTCCTGTGTCAGCCAATGACACTGATGTGTATATTTGATCACACTCTTCTCTGTGGCTCATGTACCTTGCCCTATTTCTCACTAAGCCTTACCAGTATTCCTTGTGTGATTATTCCTTGAATATCTGCACTTTTCTTTTTCTTCATGGTTGTTTTTATGCTATACTGTCTCTTTCCCATAGTACTGAATTAGCTGCTTAATGGAGTGCCCTAAAATCATTCTGAGTTCTCTTATTAGAGTCTGAGTGATCTTTTCAAATTGCAAATGTGGTCATGTTTCCTATCCCCTCATTAAACATAGGAATGAGTTTAATTTTGTTCTTGGACATAGAACAGCTCTTCCTTTGAAGGCTTAGGAGCCCCTGGGTAGTGATGCCAGAAAGCTATATCCTACATCACTCTCTAACCCACTTTTTGTGCTCATATCTACTTTAGCTTTTTTAAAGTTACATAGTCCATTTATTCACAGAACCTGTGTATGAGCTTCCTTTTCTGCATGGTGTAACTACCCTTTCCCATAATCCACCCCTACCCTGTTCATTCTTAATTATTCTTCAGATCTCAGCTAATAGGAA
Organism: Marmota monax; assembly: GCF_021218885.2. Classification (NCBI taxonomy): domain Eukaryota; kingdom Metazoa; phylum Chordata; class Mammalia; order Rodentia; family Sciuridae; genus Marmota; species Marmota monax. Next base: position 13,705,996 of record NW_026694491.1, on the reverse strand, counting down.
GGTGAATATATTCATGTGAATTAAAATCTCTCTCTTTTTACTGTTTTCCCACCAAAACACTTTCTTATTTTATAGTTTATTCACCTCCTAACACTGAGGTGAATGAGAAAGTGATGTATTGATTTCTGTTCATGGTCACAAGTCCAGGGGCTAATATAGTGCCTGATGAATTGCACAGAATGAAAATTATTTGTCATGAATTAATATTTGACCCTCTGTTCCATTATTTAAGCAAGAATGCAAACTTTCTAATCTTTCTATCAGTATTCTTCCAATATAAGTTCCTCTGGTATAAACTGTACTTCTTATCCTTTTTCTCTGTTTCTGGTTCTATTTCTATTCCAAGTTGCTCTCACACAACTTGAGGGAATGCTGAGAGAGCTGATTTAAGTGTGAATATGCTATTACCTGGATGCCTTTAGCTGCTTGAGAATTGTTAGACTCCTGGAGATTTTAAAAGGAGAAATAATACTTTCCACATTTAGTGCTAATCATAGCTTCACCTTTTTCTTCAACTGTTCTTATATTTGCTTTTTTTCTCATTATCCTTTGCAAGTAAATATTTACTTCCCCAAGATATATTTCACCAATTAAACTGATTTTTAGTATTCACATTTTCAAGGTAATTATGGGTAGGCCACTATGGGTCCATGGAAAAAAATTCAGGTTCACTTGGAGACTGTACTTGGTATCACTGTTAAAAGTAGTATATCATGTTCTACAAAGTAAGAATCTACTACTTCCTGAATTCTGAAATAAAGCACAGGGCTAAAGACAGAGTAGGCGATGGATGATGATTTGCTTAATGAAAGAAAATGATACCTTGTTTGAAGTGGAAAATCAACTATGTGCCAGCTTTGTGATGCTTGAGTTTGCAGTTTTAGTTCTTTTTTTTTTTTAATGTTGTGGTTCAGGAAATTCTTGGCATTCTAAATAAGAGGTGTAGGAAGTATTTCTGAGTTTATACAATACAGGTAGTCTCTGTGTTTTCAGATGGGAAAAAAAGTACTCCAATTAAAAAAAGATTCTTTTAATTGACAAAGATGGTAGTATAAATTTTAAGTATTTTCATTTGAAAAAAATATTTTTCCTGGAAGCTGCATATTGTGGCCCCATATTAAGATTAATTCAGACAAAAAAAAAGTAGTCTTGATGTTTGTTTTATATTGGCAATCAATCTTGCCGAGACCAACTAATATAAAGATTAATTTTGATTAGGTAAAATTGTCCCCAGGAGAACTTCAGAAATGAAAAAAAAAATTATGTCAAAGCTTTTTCCTTCGATTTCAAGTTGAATGAATTGCCAAGGAAATGACAAGGTTTCCTTGGTTTGGCAGGTATGACATTTTGACATGAATATATGAAAAAGATCAAAAAGATGGAGGTAAATTTCTACTTTGTCCTGACTTCATAAAAGTGCAGTAGAGTTTGACAAAGCTCTTTTCTTTCACTAACTCCCACATTCTATAACTTTGAGCTGAGAATTCACAATAAATGTCAAGGAGGATGCAACTTGGAACTTAGTTTTCCTTACATGAATGATCCAAGGAGACATTCTTTAAACTAAAGGAAAATGCTACTATCCAACTATAAAATAAGAAAGTATTGCATTTGGTGGATTGTTCCAGAATGATTGCTAGAACCATTTATATGTATTTCTTTAATTTTCAGGAGATCGTAGCACTTATTCACAGATATATTTTATTCTTTCAAATATCATTAAAAGTTACATTTTTAAGACAAATGCTCAATGATATGCATATAAATTAATCTTCTTTATGTGTTTTTTATAAAAAATCCTAGGCTAAAACAATCAAAGATTAATGTCTAAATCTCTACTGCACAGAAACATATCATATTTCACTGGTGAATAAATGTAATTAACTTTATGTCTGATCTAATAAAATTTTCCTATCTTGGTTAAAAATGAAATACAAGAATATTAAAATGCTATTTTTCTTGGTTAAGATCAACATTATAAGTGAGATGAATGTAGGCATCAGCAATATGATGCCAACTTATTTAATTTTAAATACATTAGATTGTGGAGAAATTTTATTCATCTAGAAGCATCAAAATCTGTGTGTAACATTTGACAAGTTTTAAAAATTTGAAACAATCATGGCATTTATCTTTCATTTATAGAAAGCTATATTTTTATTTCTGGTACATAAACATAATTTTAGTTCTTCAATTAATATAACCAATAAACATTTATGGAGCACCTACTACATCTTAGATATTGTGCTAAGCTTTTTCAGAAGGGAATTAAGCATCATCTCTGATAATTTAGAGTTCTTTCCAGAAGAAACACATTTAATAATATTCACCATACATGCTTGAATAGTGGCATGTGTAAAGAGAATTGTGGTGGAGTATAGAGGGGATATTAATCATATTGTGCTTGATACATGTGAGAAAGAAATCTCACAGAAACACAGATCAACCGTGATGCCACAAGCCAAGGGACATGGGGATCTTTTAGAAGCTGGAAAATGCAAGAAAAGGATTCTCCGATGTCCTCTGGAAGAACCAGACCAACCAACACTTGGAATGGAACCACCATTTGACCCAGTTGGCCCTCTCCTAGGTCTATTCCCAAAAGATTTAAAAACAGCATACTACAGTGACAAAGCAACAACGATGTTTATAGCAGTTCAACTCGAAATAGCCAAACTATGGAAACAAATTAGGTGTCCTTCAACAAACGAATGAATGAAGAAAATGTGATGTTATACACACACACACACACACACACACGCACAATGGAATATTACTTAGCTGTAAAGAAAAATGAAATTATGACATTTGCTGGTAAATGGATAGAACTGGAGAATATCATTCTAAGTTAAAAAAAAATAAAACAATGGCTGAATGTTGTTTCTAATTTGTGGATGCTAACCCAAAACAAGGGAGGTTGGGGAGGGGAATAATAGAACCACTGGATTAGAAAAAGGGAAATGGAGAGAGGGAGTGGGGAGCAGAATAAGAAAGACAGTAGAATTAATCAGTCATAACTTTCCTATCTTTATATTTGGATACATGACCAGGGTAACTCCACATCATGTACAACCACAAGAGTGAGATCCTAAATAGAATAAGTTATACTCTATGTATGTATATTCTGCCCAAATACATTCTACTGTCATGCATAACTAAAAAGAACAAATTAAAAAAAAACCACATATCTGAGGGTAAACTTCTGCTATCACTGAATGAAAGATGAGGGAGTATTTATTCTTCAGTGACTGTGAACGCAGATCTCCGGGGGGATTTCTTTAATAAGCGTGGTTCAGGACATTAATAATGTGGCTTTGTTGGATTATTTTGTGGTGCCTGTGATATTACTTGTACTACAATACATGTTGGCAACCATTTCAAATAAAACAACTTTTTTTTGGGGGGGGGGTACTGGAGATTGAACTCCAGGGCACTCGAGCGAGCATTGTTTTATATTTTATTTAAAGACAGGGTCTCACTGAGTTGCTTAGTGCTTCACTGTTGCTGAGGCTGGCTTTGAACTCCAGATCCTCTTGCCTTAGTCTCCTGAGCCACTGGGATTACAGGCATGTGCCACTGCGCCCAGCTAAGAAAGCAACATTTTTATTACATATTGGATCTTAATTCTATTGTATACAGAATAGAATGTGTGTAATAGTCGTCAAATTGAGCCTTATAAGTTTAAATATTGAACAGTCTTTTCCAAGTTACTTTTAATCTTTCAAGGAAAATAAAGATCACCTTGTAATTAGAGTTTGTGCTACTACTCTTTTCATTTCTCCCTACCTTCCCAAATATGTTTAATGCTAATATAATTTTCTCAATTCTCATTATTACATAAACTGGGCTGTTTTATTTCTAAGGCTTTGAAATTATTCCTCACCGTAGCTTACTGCAGACCATTTTCAAGTCATGCGAATCCAGTTGAGTCACATGTCCCTGACCTCTGATCATGGACATGTTTGAGTAGGGTACACTTTTGTTCTGAAATGAGTGTTCTGTTTGATAATATGAATGGCTTCATGTGTTGGTAACTTTTTAATCTCCTTTCCCAAATAACTTGTGCCTTGATTTATCTCTTTAAAAATTTGTTTCCCATCTTCATCATGCTTCCTTCAACATATCCAGGATTATCATTCAACCTTGGTGAATATACCTAGCTAACCTTTACTTTTTAATCATAAAAGTGGCAAAGATGGATGTTTAAAATAGGAAATAAGAAAATTTTTTCTTTTTGGAGCAAATTTTGTAAGTGTACCTTTAGGAAACTTTTCCTTCAAACAGAAACATGGCAAGAAAAGAGATCCAAGGATGCCATGTAATAATGGACAATTAAAAATACAGTAAGATCTATGAAAGATGAATCTGGCACGGTCACTCTGACGTGGGACTGGGCATTATGCTGTACATCTCAGTGATGAGTAAAGTCTATACCAACTCACACGATGAAGAGAAGACACTAAGTAATCCTGTAATGTCACTAGTCATATGGTAACTTGAAGTTGTCATCAGCTGTAATTATAAATGTTGGGAAACATGGCGATTAACTTGGTAAATGAGAGACTTTGAATTTTTAAAGATAAGGGCAGGTGATCAAATTCAGTGTTTTTTTAAAAAAAGTCAGTGGCTAGCTTCCAAGTAAAAGATAATTTAGAATGTAGGAAAGTAAATGCAGAATAAATGCACAGAATGAAAAGTAGCTGAAGTAGAAAACTTTCCTCCTTCATTTAAAAAAGCATGTCATGTATTAGTTGAAGAATTGGTATAGAACCTGAGTCTTAGTCAAATAGCCACTACCTATCTTATATCCTGGAAGTTATAAAGGAGGCCATAATATAGCTTTAATAGAAAACATACATATATGACTCTTAGTCTTTAGAAAAAATTAGCAAATCATTTTGAGACTGAATTTGCAAATAATAAGGACATATCTATTCTATACATATTGAAATTAGCTATAAATATGTATGAGTAAGAGTCATGGAAGAAAGAAGAATTCACTTGAGATGGTAGAGAGGAAGACTTTGGTAAGAGGATCATGTACATGAGTGTGGATTATTAGAATGAAGAACATAAACCAGAATAAAGAGACACTCAGTGACAACAGTGGGAAGCCACTGTCATCTCCAGAGGTAACACAACAATGACGTCTCAGCCAGTTGGTGAGAACTACAATCAAGAGTTGCGGCTACTGCCCAGGATTGTGATTATCCATGCAGGGAAGACTTATCCCCAGCTTTATTTCCCCTGCCCTCCAGTCTCCTATTGGGATACTTTGGTCAGAACCACCTGGAAGTTGATCAGCAGGCAAGCAGAAAAACCCAGTGCATGTAAAAGAGTCCTTAGAATCTGGGAGCAGAGAACAGATCCCAGGTGAACAACAAGTCTGAGGAAACACCTAACATAATATATAAGGTATTTATCTCCTTGGTAAATTTGTGTGGTTGACTAAATTACTGATGCTCATTTTTAACTTTTCAATAGTAGTGTTATGTAAGTCCACATTCCAGTTCACCTTCCCTCCTTCTGACTTTGTACTTGGCCCTGTGATTCACTTCTGCTAAAATTATCAGATGTAATACAAAATATCCTGCACAGTTTTGGTTGCCCTCTTATACTTTTGCTATTGCCAAAAGAAAACAAACAAACAAACAGAAACCCATCAGATAACTTTCCATCTTCAACTTGAGCCCTTCCCTTCCCAATTCCCCTGCAAAAAAATTTACATGGATCAACAAATTCACGTAGCTAACCTGGAGACCTACAATTGAAGCAGTTTTCCCAGTAGACCTGTGAGCTTGAAAATAAATGACTAATTGTTTCTTTTTAAGTCACTGATTTTTTTTAGTGGTTGTTACAATGCAGTGCTGGCCAGCTGACGGATGTAGCATTCATAATGTCTTACATGCGTTATCCCCTTGAAACTCTGAGTTGCTAAAACAGTGCTCCAGATAAATCAAGAGAACTTCCTGAACCTCAGAGAACCCACTTATAGTGATCCTCTGGTCACTATAATTAGCACTATTCTGGTGTTCACTCTTACGTAGTAACTCTAATTACATTAAAACTCTAATTACATTAAGTCTATTACAAAATCAGTTCTCTGATAAAAAATTGTTTTGAATGACTTATTGAAGAATCACTCTGTATCTTTTTCTACTCGTATTCTTTCTTTCATTAGTATGTATTAAAAAAACAGAATTCATTTCAGATGATAGAAAGGAAAAGACTTACACATGTAAAAGACTTTATTTAATATCCTGGGGGGGTATAGTGGTAAAATAGATCCCTAGAACCCCTGCATAATGAATGTACAACAACATTTTAGTAATGAGAATTCATTTACATGTGTCTCCCCTACTATACCCTCCTGTTTTCCTGCTTAGTAAAAATACTGAACACAGTATTTGGGTAGATTTCAGAAAAAGTATGAGTTGCAGATTCATCTATAGGTTTCCTGTTGCTATATTTTTATTTTATTGTATGCTATTCAGTGTTGTTTCTCTACTGTGCTTTATTCAATAGTTTCCTTGTTGATGGACATTCCCATATTCTACTTGTTTTGAGCTCTATCTTTTTGTTTGAGAATAATCATAGAGCAAGAAGGAAGTATAATGAAACCTACTGGTTAGTATCATCCTGTCCCAATGTAAATGAGCATGGTTATGAATCTTAGGAAATATGAATTATGCTAATGGTTCTTGAGCTTACCTGTTATAGAGTTTTATTGCTCTATCCTCTCAGATTATAATAAATTTAATAAGATTGCATTAATAAGATCAGAAGTCTGGCCCTTAAGTGATTACCCATGTTTTTGACAGAAGACACACTAGCATTTATTTAACACTTACTAGGTATGTAGTTCATGAAACTTACTCTGCTATAAGTGTGATAAGGAACTCTTAATGGGTATAAAATAAACATTAATATCTATTCAATTGAGTAAGTTATTTCCAGTTTATATCTCAAGAAGGGGAAATGATCCTTTTCACAAAAGCAGCTTTAAAATACCCATAACCTTTGCCAAAGTGCTAAAAAATAACATAGAATGGAAAATATATATATAATTTATATAAAGCTTAAACTTAGTTTAAAAACTCATAATTAACTACTACAAAATTTATTTCTATTAACCAGCAAGACAGGAGAACAGGTTGGGGAAGGAAACACTCCCATAGAAATTAACTGATAGAAATTCAGAAGCAAAAGACAACTTTCTATCAGGAATAGCTTTCCTACCCAGGAAGCTTAGGGCTAGAAAAGGTGGGACTTTTCTAAAGAGATCCACTTATATTCATAATTAAGAAAAATGCATACTATACAAATAGTAGTTTTTCAGTGACAAAAATGATATGAAATTATGGTCCCTTCCTATGTCCCTTATCCTTTATAGTATATTATATATAGTGTATATGGTTTAATTCCAAATAATCTCACTAACAAGAAACATTCTAGTCCCCTTCATTGACCCCCAAGCTAAAAAACAAAAATTCTGTAGATATCAAAAGATAAAGGCACATGGATGATTGGGTGACTTTATTCTGATTATTCAAATTTCAGTTTTGGTGCAAACTTAGATTATCATTCCTGTCTGTGTCATAATCCTGTCCAATATGGTACAAAAGAACAATATCACATAGCCATTCAAAACCCTGGTTTCTTTCTTTCTTTTTTTTTCCCCACAATTGCTGCCTAAGTGCCTCTTCCAGTTGTTAACCACATCTGTGAGAAATAAAAAGTCCAGACTCTTTGCCCCCAAAGCTTTATGGCTTGGGTGAACACTATGCTAATTAAAATAAAGTACCTTACAAAAAAAAAAAAAAGACTTTGTACTTTAATCCCAGCTAGCTATCTCTAAACTTTGTCATTGGTCACAAGGTAGATAGAGCGAGAGATTATGAATGGGTAGAAGCATAAGGACAAACATTAGAGGAAAACCAACTCTGGTACAGGCTATATTGTTCTTACACAGTCAGCATCGTCTTTGCTTCCAGAATTGTGCATTACATTATATGATATCCATTGCCAAGGACAATTAAATATCTTAAACATATAAAAAGTTATTACAAAAAGGATGCTGTTAAGCAGCCATCCATCTGCAGATGGGCTTAAATTTTATCTGATGGGATTTAGGATGCTCATGATCATTGCTATTAATATTGACAGAACATTCCTAGAGTATGGATTAGTGAGCAATAACTGTTTGAGAACATACAGATGTGGGATTAGAAGCACTGGCACTGGAACAGGTTTCCAAGGGAGACTGTAGATCTCTTTTCCTGGAGACTTATGATAGACGCCTTGTAGTCTGGTATAGTGAAAATCCATTCTATCTCAAGCAGAACGGATGATCTAATGTCTAGAGGTTCATTCCAAGCCCATTATAGAGAACCAAACACAAGACAATGCATTAACAAAGCATCCTATCAAATGATTTTTTTGTGCCCTGCTTAAGGTCTCTGTTCCCTGCAGCAACAGATGAATTTGAGCAATAGTTATTTGAATAGAATAAATTATCTCATAATAAATTGGAGTACATATTGCATGTAGTTAACTGGATAGGCATCATCCTTATTATTTAATCATAATTTAAGCAAGATATTTTCCAAAAGAAAAACAAATCTAGTAGTCAAATAAATTCTTATTATAATATCTTCCTATTGAGTATTGAAGAATAAGAGTGTTGATTTTTTAAGATAAATTTCTATGATGGTGGAGGGCGGAGGGAAGATTGCAGGGGTTCCTGGCATGTGTTAAGAGTAAGATATCAGATGACTTTCATAGTAAAGCTTTCCCTTCCTTGGGCTCAATTTAATACCAGGGTCTGGTTCTGCTCTCTCTTAGTGCCACATTCCAAGCACTATAGAAACTTTTAGCAATAGTCCTCTTAAAGAAGCACTCAAAATCCAAACTGTGCTCTCCCACTGCTTCTACCTTGACTTACATCTTTCATTATTGCCTCTCCTTTTGAGCCCATTGATTCAATGGTCGTTTTGTCACCTTGAAACACATTACATCGCCCAGAAAATACATAGCATGCTGACTTTACTTCTGCTGAAGTGTGCTGTATTGCACTCCTCTGCAAGCTCTTCAACAAGGCATAATGCTAAGAAATCACCTTTGCTCTCACTGTTTCAAACAAACCCTTGCCCCTGGGATCAACACTTTCAAATTCACTTTTTGATTTGTAGCAGCCCATTGAATACATTTGAAGCACAAAAACATGCTGTTGCAAAGGAAAAGTGAAGCTTTTAAAGTTTGCAAAGCAGCAGGGGAATTCACTTCTCTAGTGGAGAAAATTCAAATTTGCAGTCCCAGGATGGCAACCCAAGGTGTAACAATTCCTGCAATCTGTTGTGAGGCCTGCAGGTGTTAACAAACCTGCCACAGGAAACCGAACAACTGCTTCTCCTATGTACTACAGAGTTAATGGTTTATCTCCCTTTGTCCCAGTTGTTTGATACAAATCATTTTCAGGGACCAATTTAGAAAGATATGCTGCATTCCAATAACATTTCTGCTCTATTTCTTTTCCATTGTGTATCTCCTGATATTCATGACCATTAACAGGAAAACCAAATATCATGTCTGTGCACTTAATAAAACTGCATCACATCAAGAAGAAGATTCAAATCAAGTCTCAGATCTCAAAAGGACACCACAGGTACCATTTGTTTTGAGTCATTGTTATTATATTATATCTACCTCTCATTTAAGCTACCACAGGTAGGACAGCACTTGTATGATAGGGTACTTAGGACCACAGGACCAAGAAACTAATAACTTGGTCAATTGTGTTCTCAGCTTCTAAATTTCTTACACGCTCAATGTTTTTATCTGTAAAATAAGCCAAAAATGGGGTTAGTACAAGAAATAAATGAGATTATGGCGTCTATCTAGCTAAAGAGCTGCTCATCAAACATTTGTCAAGGACCAATTTACCCTATATATTGGATAAAGGAGTATAATAATAAAGAAGAGAAAGGGTTGATCCAAAGTGAGAATCATTATATTAATCATAAGACACTATTTTTATTAGAAATTGTTATTATAGTCTAAGATAAAATCCCAGACCTGGCTAAGTAGTTTATAACAGTGTTGATAATCTTAGCAAAATAATTATGAATGGTAATTATGTAGTGATGCAGGTAATAAATAATATGGAATTTGAAGAAAATCATATGTCTTTTGTACTAGAGATTCTGGAAAAAATCTAATGAGAAAAAATATTACTTTTATTTTTGTTTCAATCCTGAAAACCATAAAAGCAATTTGTATAAGTAAATTATCATTTATGGTGGCTAGAAATAGTTACAAAGCTTTATATATATTTTTATTTCCAATCATGTTGGGTAAATATACAACTGCCTAGATTTATTGAATAACTAAGAAGTAATATACTTTCAATCTTAAATTATATAAAAAGAAAATGTAATGTAATTCTATTTTTTTCTTTTCACAATAAAGTTATATTGCATAAAATTCAAAGTGAAATTGTTGAACAGCAATTAGGCCCAACCCTGAGGTAGGCCTTATAGGAACTTAGTAAATAAATAAAAGTGCAAATTTTACTTTTAAATACTTCACAAATGATTCAAGACAAATAGGCTTGACACATGAAACAGCTAAAATACTGTGTCAAGTGTTTGGATTGTACACAAACTTCATTAGATTTCAAGTTCTAAAAGGGCTATATGATAGAAAAAGATGACCATAAGGTAGAATTCCCAGGGAAGGAAGATTTCTAGAGAGGATAAATCCTATAAGCAACTTGTAGATAAGATCAATGTTTTAGTATCCCTTCTATTATTTATTTGTTTGTTTATTTATTTATTTATTTATACTGGGAATTTAACCCAGAGGCACTTGACCAGTGAGCCACATCTCCATCCCTTTTTATTTATTTATTTATTTATTTTTGCTTTGAGACAGCTTCTCACTAAGTTGTTTAGAGTCTCCCTAAGTTGCTGAGGCTGCCTGAACTTTGATCCTTGAGTCACCAGTATCCTTTCTAGTATGTCTCCAGATCTCCAGTACTAAAACAAAAAAAAAAAAAGATTTGTTTTTCACTCAAGAAATGTTGAACAGAGGCAGAGACTGAAGGATTGAAGGCCATTAGATGAGCTACCTGTATGGAAGGGCCAGGTAGGGTGCCTGCCAAAGTAAGTGCTTGATACTCATTTGTTTTTTTCTTCTCCCACCTGGGAGATCTGTTTGTCTTTCATCAGTCACATCCCCCTAAGGCTAGAGTATAAGCCAGGAAATAATGCTATTCTCTGTGAATACATGAACTTATTTAGCTCAGCTGACTTACATTTCAGAACTGAGATCAATGTTTTAGCTGAAATATTTCCCCTATCACTCATGAGTTAAGATTACTTAATTGATCTTTTGACCCTCAAATTTGTTTGCAGGTTAGAAAGTACATCTCTAATGTGCCATTGTGTGCTTGAACTGAGTCCAGGGTCTGTAAATAAGGATGGGAGAGTGCTGTTTCTGCTATTTAAGTCAACCAATGTTATTATTTTAAAGGAACCAACTTCCTTCCTTGCACATCCAAGTACATAATAAATAAATAATTCAGATTCCCTAAAATATTTATTATAGGCAGTTGGCATTCTACATTCTGAGAAAAAGGAGTCATGTAAGAATTGAATGTTTGGGTAATAATAAGTACTAATAATCACAGCCACTCTGTCCCTTGCTTTCTGTCATTTGTTGAGAATAGAATTTAGTAATTCATTCATTCAATATGTGCAATTCAGATCATTTGCTGTGAAGTAGGTTATGAGGTACCAAAACAAGAAGTTGTAATCCAGATGTGAAAAAAAGACATGTAAACATGTTTATGGCTGTGTTAGCAGGTTAGCATGTAATAGAGGCCAACCTGTGTAAATGCTGTCAGAATCATGTTGTGGACATGGAACAAAGGAGAGAATGGGCATTTCTGTTCTGCATAAGGCTATCCAGGGAGGACCTGTTGTGAAATACTGGTATTTCTCATGGATCATAAAAGGCAGAGCATTTCACAAAGTAAAAGGCCCAGAAACATATAATAGAAGTTTTATATATGGGGTCTATAAGCTCAGATGGCTGGGATTTATAGCAAATTTACTCTATTTCTGGGGGATTCCAAAGATTTCAGGGTCCAGTTAAAGGTTTAAATTAATGGGACATGGATAGGAAAGCCTATCGTGCTAAGAGAGAGCATGGGTGAAGCATTCCAGTGGCCCTGATGAGGGCTGGGGATGGGGCAGCACAAGGAGGTACCAGGAGAAACCAGGCACAATTATGGTTAACATCAGTGGTGCTGAAGCTTGAAAGTACATCAAAATCATCTTATTTAAATAAATACTGTGAACTATACCCCCCCAACCATGTTTCTGACTCAGTAGGTAAAGGGCTTTATAATTTGCAACTTATAAGTAAGTTCCCAGCCAATGCTGATGCTGGTCAGTTCTACATATTAAGAACTACACGTATAGAATATAAAATTGTATAAGCAATTTAGGAGCAGTTTGTAAAAGGTTTAAAATTCTTATATCAAGTGTGTGCACAGACTCATAAATTTTAATAAGCCATAATACCTTCTTCAACCCCACAATCCTCAGACTATCAGTGAGTTTTAAAATATAAAAACATGAAGCAGGAGTGAGTTTACATTAGAGAAATAATGACTAAAAATACCCTAGGTACAATTATGACTGCACCTGTGGTAGGACTCTACATCCTGTACAACCAGAGAAATGAAAAGTTGCATTTGTGCACAGTGACTTGAAATGCATTATGTTGTCATGTATAACTAATTAGAAAAATTTAAAAAAATGAAAAAAAATACTAAGTCCCACATTTCAAAGTTTTGGAAAGGATGTGGAAAAATAGAAACTTTATCAAAGTGCTGATATATAAGTTGATATAGTGCTTTAGAAAGCAATCTGGCAACATGTAGGAAACCTGAATATTATAATTTAAGATCAGCATTTATTTCCTACAGGATTTCACATGTTTGTGTGCTTAGAGACTTGTGCAATAAAAGTCATCATAAAGTTGTAATTATATCTGTTTATTCATCTATTAATCCATCTATAGCTATCAATATCAATAAGAAAATGTATAAATAATTTTCTATACATGGGAAGGCTTTGGACTATGGTAGAGGAAGGAGAAGACATAATGATTCAAGTAAAAGAGAAGGTCTCTCAAGTTAGTCAGACAGAGGAAAAGATTCAAGTAAAAGAGAAGGCCTCTCAAGCTAGTCAGACAGAGGAAGAAAGTGTAAAACAGAAAAAGCCATCAGGGGGAAAGTTACAACAGGAGACTGCTACTAACACCTTTCTATCACCAGAGGGTGTAAGTGTCCAACCAACAGCACCACCTCTACAGGAGACTGCTACTAACACCTTTCTATCACCAGAGGACGTAAGTGTCCAACTAACAAGGCCACCTCCATATGCTGGGAGGTCCCCAATCCCCGCAGTTGATAGTTGGGATCCTGAGACAAGATCTCAAATATTAACATGCCCTGTATTTGAGGCAGGAGGGCAGCAATTTTACCAAGTTTTAAATTTCAAAACAGTGAAGCAGCTAAAAAAGGCTGTAACAACCTATGGTCCTCAAGCACCCTTCACTGTAAGCATGGTCGAATCCATTAACAACTTGAACATGACGCCAGCAGATTGGGCTAATATGTGTAAAGCTGTGCTAAATGGAGGACAATACCTGTTATGGAAGGTTGCCAATGAGGAATTTTGCAAGGAGACGGCTAGGCGAAATGCAGCAGCTGGTTATCCTCAGAGAAATCTAGATATGTTGTTAGGAAAGGGACCTTATGAGGATCAGCAGCAACAAATTGCATATGATCCTGGTGTATATGCACAAATTGCTGTAGATGCAATTAAGGCATGGAATACTTTACAAGGACATGGAGGTTTACAAGGTCAATTATCTAAGGTAATACAAGGAGCTAATGAACCTTATGCTGAATTTGTAGATAGGCTTATTCAAACAGCTACCAGAGTTTTTGGGAATACAGAACAAGCAATGCCATTACTAAAACACCTGTCTTATGAGCAAGCGAACGTTGGTGCAGAGATATCATTAGACCATGGAAACATGAAGATTTAAACACATATATTAAATTATGTAGAGACATTAATGAACAAGAGCAAGTCGTGGCAGCTGCAGTAAAACAGGCTTTAGATGCCAGAGACATTAATGAACAAGGGCAAATTGTGGCAGCTGCAGTAAAACAGGCTTTAGATGCCAGGCCAAGAACATGCTACAATTGTGAACAAACAGGACATTTTAAAAGGAATTGCCCCATTGGAGGAGGGTTTAACAAAACTAGGTATCAAAGGAGTAGAATACCAGGTATTTGCCCACGATGCCGTAGAGGGAGACATTGGGCTAATGAATGCCGTTCTCAAACCACCATAGAGGGTACTCCATTATCAAAAAATGAAAAAGGACCAGGTGTTTATCCACGATATCATGGAGAAAGGCATCGGGCTCCATTGCCAAAAAATGGACAGGGGGGCCCAATGCTCCGGGGCCCAAAACCACAAATACACGGAGCACTGGAGGAACCCAGCAACCCCATCAGGGTAGTGCCCAGGACACATTGTCCATCAGATCCCTCATCAGACAAACCAGAGGGAGTGCAAGGTTGGACATCTGCGCCTCCGCCAGAGCAGTACTAACTCCAGAGATGGGAGTTCAAATCATTCCCACAGGGGTGAAAGGACCTCTTCCCAAAGGAACAGTAGGCTTATTATTGGGACGCAGCTCTTCTACTCTAAAAGGACTTATGATAAGTCCTGGGGTAATTGATCCCGATTATGAAGGTGAAATAAAAATTATAGCCAGTTCTCCAAAGGGTATATCAGTAATTTCACCAGGAGATAGAATAGCACAGTTACTAATAATACCCAGCCTACATGATAAATTTTCCAGTCGTACTGTAGAAAGAGGTTCCAAGGGATTAGGCTCCACAGGTGTAGATTGGGCTATGCTTTCTTTAAATTTAGATTCTCGCCCCATGCTAAAACTAAATATTCAAGGACATGAATTTAATGGGCTACTGGATACAGGTGCAGACCTTAGCATCATCTCTCGTCAAGAATGGCCAAAACATTGGCCATTACAACAAGCCACTCAAACGCTTCGAGGCCTAGGAGTGGCAACTAATCCCCATAGAAGTGCAATGGTATTAGATTGGAAGGATCCTGAAGGATGTGAAGGAACTATACAGCCATATGTATTGGATCATCTTCCCGTAAATTTATGGGGACGAGATGTCCTAGATCAATTAGGTTTGACATTAACAAATAACTTCAACCAAAATGCACCCACTATTATGACTAGACAAGGTTTTAGGAAAGGAAAAAGATTAGAAAAACAAGAACAAGGTATAGCAGCACTAATACAAATAGATCAAGGAACAGACAGACATGGGTTGGATTTTCAGAAAGGGCCACTGAGACAATAAAAATTACTTGGAAATCAGAAAGACCAGTATGGGTTCCTCAGTGGCCCCTGACTAAAGAAAAGATACAAGCAGCCCATGACCTGGTCAAACAACAATTAGCAGAAGGACATATACAACCTTCTGTATCTCCCCATAATACTCCCATTTTTGTCATCAAAAAGAAATCTGGTAAATGGAGATTATTGCAAGATTTAAGAGCCATTAATAATGAGATGGTTATTATGGGACCTGCTCAATCAGGGATTCCTCAGTTGTCTGCTTTGCCAAAAACCTGGTATGTTTTAGTTATAGATATTAAAGATTGTTTTTTTTCAATTCCAATTCATCCTGAGGATAGTCCACGTTTTGCATTTACTATCCCTGCACTGAATCATGAAGGTCCTGATCAGAGATATGAATGGAAAGTACTCCCTCAAGGGATGGCTAACAGCCCAACTATGTGTCAAATTTATGTTAACAAAGTAATCCAGCCACTTAGAAATCAAAATCCTGAACTACAAATATTTCACTATATGGATGATGTATTATTAGCACACAAAGATAAAAACACATTGCTAGAATGTTATGCCACACTTACAAACTTATTAAAAAATTATAATCTAGAGATAGCAATAGATAAAGTACAATTAAATTTTCCAATTAATTATTTAGGAGTTCTATTATCCTCAACCATGGTCCGTCCACCAAAAATTCAAATACGAGTAGATCAACTCAAATCACTTAATGACTTTCAAAAGTTATTAGGAGACATAAATTGGATAAGGCCTTATTTAGGTATACCAACAGGAGAGTTGGGACCTTTATTTGATATCCTAAAAGGTCCATCAGATCCAAATTCACCCCGAATGTTAACGCCTGAAGCAAGAAAGGCATTAAAAATCATTGAAACATATATGGAAAATATGCATTTGGATAGAATTGATATAAGTTTGCCTTTATTATTTATTGTACTACCAACAAAAAATATTCCTACAGGAGTATTTTGGCAAGAAGGTCCATTATTATGGATACATTTATCTTATTCTCCTAACACTATTCTTACTAGGTATCCTGAGGCTGTAGGACAATTAATACTCAAAGGAATAAAAGCAGCAAAGGGAGTGTTTGGAATTTCTCCCAATAAAATTATTACTCCATATACTATGAATCAAATTGATGAGTTAGCTAATGAGTTAAATACTTGGGCAATAATCATGTGCAAATCTAATGTTTCATTTGATAACCACTTACCATCTAATCCTTTATTGTCTTTTTGGTCATTGCATCCTGTAATTTTTCCAAAAATGACAAGAAAAACACCTATCATGAATGCTCCAAATATATTCACTGATGGGTCAAATAATGGTACAGCAGCAGTAGTTACCCCTGATCAAACTTTTACATTTTTAGTACCCAAACAATCAGCTCAAAAGGTAGAGCTTAATGCAGTTTTACAAGCTTTTGTGATGTTTAAAGATTCTGTATTTAATTTATTTTCTGATAGTCAGTATGTAGTTAATGCTATAGTATCTCTTGAAGATGCTGGTAGGATTTCCCCTTCTTCTACTGTTTTCTCTTTGCTTTCCACTATACAAAGTCTAATCTGGGACAGAAAAGATCCATTCTTTATAGGACATATCAGGGCACATACAGGATTGCCTGGAGCCCTTAGTTTGGGCAATGATTTAGCAGATAAAACTACACATGACATACATATTTTCTCTACACTAGAAGAAGCTATAAATTTTCATAAAAAGTTCCATGTCAATGCTAATACTTTACAAAAGCGTTTTAAAATAACTAAGGAACAAGCTAGACAAATAATAAAACAATGTCAAAATTGTGTGACCTTTTTACCACAAGTTAATCTTGGAGTCAATCCTAGAGGATTGATACCTAACCATATTTGGCAGATGGACGTCACACACTTGCCAGAATTTGGAAAATTAAAATATTTGCATGTTACAGTTGATACTTCTTCTGGATTTTTGATGGGCTCCCTTCATGCCGGAGAAAAAACTAAAGATGTTATAGCTCATTGCTTACAAAATTTTGCCACTGTGGGTGTTCCAAAACAGTTAAAAACAGACAATTCCCCTGGTTATACTTCTACCTCTTTTAAACAATTTTGCTCAACATTTGGCATTACTCATATAACAGGAATCCCATACTATCCACAGGGACAAGGCATAGTTGAAAGAGCTCATCAAACTATTAAAATGTACTTATTAAAGCAAAAAGAAGGAATTGGGAAGGGGTATATATTCCCCAAAGATAAACTTAAAATAACCCTTTTTACTCTAAACTTTTTAAATTTGGATTCATCAGGACTTAGTGCTGCGGAAAGGCATATGTGTCCAAAAAATGTACATAAGCCCAAGGTACTTTGGAAGGATATTCTAACAGGACAATGGAAAGGTCCTGACCCAGTAATTGTCTGGAGTCGGGGGTCTGTTTGTGTGTTTCCACAGGGAGAACAGCAGCCGATTTGGATTCCAGAGAGATTAACCAAGGTCCTGACCCAGTGATTGTCTTGAGTCGGGGGTCTGTTTATGTGTTTCCACAGGGAGAACAGCAGCCGATTTGGATTCCAGAAAGATTAACTAAAGCGATTTCTACAGACCAAAAAGAAGATGATTTGGCTCAAATCCATAACAACTGATATCCAAAACTCCAGTTTGGCTATTCTTACATCTGCAACAGAACCAGGATGCTTTTTTCAATATCTATTTTATTATTGCCCTTTGCCATATCATGAAGTTCTATTTTGTTTTTTGAGCTCATACAGACCTAGGTTAATGTTTTGCTGATCAGTTCTATTTTTTGACTATAGAGTTTTTAAACATTGCAATGGAGATTTCACCTGTAAAAAGTTATAAGGCCTTTACTATAATGTTATATGTTGTATGTATTATATAATGTGTGCACACTTGTGTTTTGTGTTATATGTTTGAATGTACGTATGTCCATATATCATATATGATGAGCGCTCATGATAAAATGGATCCAAATATTTTTTTTCACGTGATTTATATGGTTTAATTTAAATTGGGTAAACAACTGTTGAGGATTGTTTTAATATGTAAACAAAAAAGAAGGTTAACAGATCTGTTTGTTTACTTTCACCTTTCCTTTTCATTATATTTAATAATTCTCTTAAAGACAATGTAAATTGTTAAGAAAATTGTTTTCTTTTAGTGCCTTCTGTAATGTTACATAATTTTTTCTTTAGCCATTATTGCCAGAATTCCTATCTTCATCCCAGTGCTGGTGAAGTCAAAGATAAAACCAATCTACAGCTTCTACAATAGCCATCACTGAACTGCTTGCAGAACTTGCCTGGACACATTGTGAGCTCACCTGTATGCATTGTGAACTATCTGTTGGTGCAGCGACTTGTGGTAGTGTTGGGGTATTTTTGCTGATGATGTCATTGGTGGTACAATTTTTCCAAAAGGAGCTGTCAATTGGCTTGGTGTATCTTCCTCCCTTCTGCTTGTCATGATCGTCCAGCTAAAATTTGGGGGCCAACAGAGGTGAGGCAAAGAACCTCACCCCCCCGCTGGTACAAAGACCTCTCCACAGGTGTGGCTGTATACTGGACCGGTAGTCAGTGACGGGTAAGATCCAATTGCAATGGTACCAACCTAAGGACCATATGTACTATTGGACAACCTAAGGCAGGCACGGTCCCTAAGCCACATGCTTGTTGTTTAAACAGAGAGGGGGAGATGTTGAGAGCCACAGCTGAAGGGGCCCCAGCAAACTTCCAGCTGCCAGCAAACTTCCAGCTGCCGGCTGATGATTGGCTCACAGCGGCCCCAGCAACATCTAGCTGATTGGCTCCTCTGCAGTGATGCTCATTGGGCTGTTTCCCTGCCCTTTCAGACCACGGAGCTGCTCATTGGGGGACTTTTTTGGCTCCGCCCAAGTGACCCAGCCAATCGGCCTCAAGAGCAGGAGGATTGTGGGAGGTGGAGAGAAGCTTGTGTGGGAGAGAGAGGCTTGTGGAAAGCCGGTGGTGGCAGTTGAGGCTCTGAGGGTTTTTCCTGAGAGGCTGTTTTGTTTGGTGTGTGTGGTTCTAAAAATAAAGTTAGTTTCTTTTGACAAGTGGCTCCTGATTGTGCCCAGCCAGACTGCTGCAGGATTTCATTGGAAAAATTTTTGGTTAAAATGACTAAGAATTACAGATTGGCCCAAAGGACTTAAAATCGGCATACTATAGCGATGTAGCCATATCAGTATTTATAGCAGCTCAATTCATAATAGCTAGACTATGGAATCAACCTAGGTGTTGCTCAATAGATGAATGGATAACGAAAATGTGGAATATATACTCAATGGAATATTACTCAGCTTTAAAGATGAGTAAAATTATGGAATTTGCCAGTAAATAGTTAGAGTTGGAGAATATCATGCTAAGCGAAATAAGCCAAACCCACAAAACCAAAGGCCGAATGTTTTCTCAAATATGTGAATGCTAATTCACAATAAGGCAGGGGGCACTAGGGAAGAATAGCCTTATATTAGATTAGCTAGAGGGAAGTGATGGGAGGGGAGGGGTAGGGATATGGGGATAGGAAAGATAAAAGAATGAAACAGATATTATTACTGTGTGTGTGTGTGTGTGTGTGTGTGTATATATATATATATATATATATATATATATATATATATGCATGACCAATATGATTCTGCAACCTGCACACTCAGAAAAATGAGAAATTATATCCCATCTATATATGATATATCAAAGTGCATAAATGTATAATTAAAACAAATTAAAAAATAAAGAATTATAGATTGGCATGGATAAACCTCCAAAACAAAGTGTGAAACAAAAACATGCAAATCAATTTTACGTTTTCATTATGAATGTACACACATACATTCAGTATAAAACTACATGGAATAGCATATGCCAAATTTAGAGGAGTGAGTCTCTGGGGAATGATATTTGGGATAAGTATATATAGGGGCTTACATTTCATCAATAATTATTTTTTCTTAAACTAGTTGGTAGATATGTGGGTGGTTGTCATAATGTCATCTATATTTGTTTGCAAGAGTCAGATTATAAATTTAAAAAATAGAGGTACCACAAATAAGATGATGCTTTAATCATAATCACATAGTTGAACTTGCTATACAGAATGGATTGAGTGGTAGTGACAGGAGAAAGGCAATGCAGAAGCTGGTTGGAAAGTTACAGTTCTATAAACAATGCTAAGCAGAGCACTCCACTTGAAGTTAATTGTCAGTAATTTCCCAACAGCTTATATAAAGTTAAAATTCATTGACTTTTATTAATAATTTCCCCAATCAATTGCAATTCTGTTTGCTTGCCTGATAAAGCTGGCAGTTCTTAATATCTTAATAAGCTGGGGTTGTGGAGAGAGACTAAATAACCTTTGATTTCATAAAGGAATTTGCAAGTAATAAATTAAATGTTACCTTTAAATAATCACTAATTTTCCTCTGCATCAGTATGCTTGGCAAACACTGTTGAAACACGTCTTCACTTGTAATCTTATTTTTAATTAATATCATTAATATTCTGACACTGTTAATGAAATAAGCTACATGTGTAATTATCAATGATGTAAATTTTGCTGGAAACTAGTACATAATTAAATCAAAGAGAGTGACAGTTCTTTAGTAACTGATTTATACTGTGGATTAATCTCATTGAGGCTCTCTGATCAATGTTAGCTTTTCCATATTAGGCAAAGTTCCACACTGGGGAAAATAACTTTCTCTTCTTATTAACTGCTACTGAAGTGAATGATGGTATAATTTTATGTTAAGCCTAGGAAATAGAGCACTTAAAGTGAAATTTGTGTTTTCTCATCGCATATAATGTATTTCAACATGCAACATAAATTACTTTGCACTGTTGGTTCTTTTGGAGCAATTGTATAACTGCTTCTCTACTTAAGTTTTTGCTATGATTTTAGAAAAGTTCCAAAGTGGTCATGATATATGTAAAAGTAATTTTCACAGTGCCTGAAAGCCAGATATCCAGTGAATTTTTGGAAATGCTTGGTTAAATGTGAGCAAGTAAAACACACTTATTAAGATGTTATGAAAAATGATGATGATGATGATGATGTAAGGATGATGACATCAATGTTGGAAACTAGACTTGATAATGGAATATGTAGGTTAAATTGAAGATAAAAATGAATTATAGACTTTCATCTGACCAATGATTTTATGCCTTCATCAAAAAATTTAAATAATTGTAGATGTAAATCCCCCTGTATGGCAGTATAGTGTGGCAAGTAAAAATATGGACATCAGGACCAACTCCTAGGGTCCAAACCCTGATTCACTGGATGTATGATGCTGGGCATACTACAATGCCATGTCATGTCTCAATTTCCTCATATGTAAAGGGGGAAAAATGATGAACTCTTAGATCTAAGTTTGGTTTGAGAGGTAAATGACCTGATAGCTATAAAAGACTTAAAACAGTTCAGGTAGGTTTAAGTACGAATAAATATTTGTTAAATAAGTAAGTCCACATTTATAAAAGCAACCCACTATGGAAAAATCAGTTATCAAGTCCTGATATTAATCAGGTTATTGTAGCTCACCTATGCCATTATAATTTGCTTTCATGACTTCCTTCTATTTCCTGCTTCTTATCCTACTTTGTATTGTTGTTTATTTGCAATGCTGGGGATCAAATTCAGGGCCTCATGCATGCTAGGCAAGTGCTCTATCATAGAGCTACACACTCATCCCTCGTCTCTAAATTTAATGTAGTCTCCATACATTTAAAATGTAGGAATTTGAATGGCAAATAATTTTTTACAGTTAATTCTAGCCTAAAAATTATTCTATCATTGGTTTCAAAAAATATAATTAATAAAGTTTGATTCTCTCACCACCATAAAAATATGTAACTAACAATTGACATACATGCATTTCCTATTAAACGGGAATACTACACTAGTCACATATTTAATTAAAAATTTGTTTTTAGTTGTAGATGGACACAATACCTTTATTTGTTTATTTTTATGTGGTGCTGAGGATCGAACCTAGTGCCTCCCATGTGCTAGGCAAGCACTTTACCACTGAGGTACAACCCCAGCCCCATATTTAATTTTTTACTGAGGGAATTAGTAAATTTATACTGTCTTATTATCTGTAATCGCAACATTGTGCAATAGTATACCAGGACTTTTTGTTTCTATCTAACTGTAAATTGGAAGCACTGATCAACATTTCTTCTCTTTCCCTACCCAGCCTCTGGTCACCAGTCTTCATTTAACCTTCTGTATGACCAATCTTTTAAATTCTCCATGAATGAGAATTTGTAGTGCTTGTTCTTTCTGTGGCTGATTTATTTCCCTTAACATAATAACTTCCATTTTTATCCATGTTGACAGGATGTCCTTCTCTTTATGGCTGAATAATATTCCACTGTGCATTTTTACCATATTTTCTTTATCCACTCATTAGTTGATGGAAACCTCAGTTTCTATTTCTTGGCTGTTGTGAATAGTGCTATAATAAACATGGGAGTATCAATGTCTCTTTGATATAACTATTTCAGTTATTTGGATATGTGCCCGGTAATAGGATTGTTGGATCATACAGTTCTATTTTTAATTTTTGAGGAGCCTCCTTATGGTTTTCCATAATGCTTGTACTAATTTATATTCCCACCAACAGTGAGCAAGGTTGCCTTTCGTCCACTCCATGTCAACATTTATTATCTTTAATCTTTTTGATAATCCTCATTCTTCCTGGGGGAACTGCTATCGCATTGTGGTTTTGACTTGCATTTCTGAGAGTTAGGTTACTATAGATAACAACAATGTACTTCACATTTTAAAAACTAGAAGAAGGAATTTTGAAAGTTTTCTAGAAGGAAATAAAAAATGTTTGAGGGGATAAATATATTTAACCTGATTTAAACATTATCCAACATATACATGTATTGAAACATCATATGGTACCCCATCAATATGTACAACTTTCATGTTTTATGCATGAAAAATAGATTTATTTTTTAAAAATTATATTGTCTTAAATTTTAGGTATATAAAAAGAATAAGTGCAAGAGCTATATTTTACAACATGGTAATTATAGTTAATTATATATTGTATTCTTGAGAAATGATAAGAGACTGGGAAAGAAAGGGAAATTGTGAAATCCATCCGAGAGAATTCCTGTGTTCCAAAACATTTTTGTATTCAGAAACTTGCCTTTCATTTCATATCATGTACACATTGTTGCAAACTAGGTCTTGAGTCCTAGAATTTTCAGTGATAGCCTCTGACCACTTTTCTCATGGCCTCTTCAGCTTTTCCACAAGCCCATGATTACGTGCCAATTACTATTTAAAGAATTGTACAAATACTCATCTTTATCCTCACCTTCTGAAATTGCCATTATTAATATCTTAATCTTACTGATGAGAAAATTGTGTCAAAGAGCATGTTAACTAACTTAATCAAAATCATAGAGAAAGCTACAAATTTGGTATTTCAACCCGGGCAATTAAAGTTTCCAAGCCAGGCTTTTAACCATTGAAGTACATGATATCTTGCACATTTCAAATGCTGGACTTAAGAATAAACCCAGGAAAATGACTCATTTGTTAATAAACACAAATAAACATATTATTTAATTTGACATGCTTTGAGACATTTTCCTTTAATTTTTAAACAACCCCTTTTGTTTTATGAAAATAGAGAACAATAACAAAACTAAGAGTTTTGTAAGAATACATTTGTGTATTCTGTTTTTAAGGAATGTAAACTACTACTGAGGAAAGACCCATAAATAAATGAAGTTTCATAATATCTCTTCTGCCTATATTGTGGCAATCTGAAAAGTATTTAAAGAAAGGTCAAAATAATAGTTGGCTACACATTTGGCTTTTTAAGGACACATAACATGTTGGAGTCATAAAAAAAAAATACCAAGTAACGATTCATAACATCAGAAGTAACTGAAAATTCTATCAGGGCATAACATCAGGGAATTATAAAGGTATTGCATAAACATGACATTCAGGAAAAATCTCCCTTCAAAATGCTGTATCATTAAATTAACCAAAATAGTTGAGTAAAACTGTAATTATTCTTAAGTCAATGAAAAATTTTAAAAAGCCAAAAGCATCAGAGAGTATTTCTAGAAGTTTGTAATGTTTATGATTGGGCTGAGAATAGTGTTTCTCTGAAGAAAAGTCTAAAAGTAGAACTCAGTTATATTATAACCCTTTTATTGGTATATGCTAATAAAAATATATGGCCTGAAAAGTCAACATAGAATGCAAAGACCTGAGGAGTCACAGCATAATTTCATATAACATGGGCTGAAATATGTTATAATCTACATTGAAGGCGATGAGGAAATATTTGGCTAGTAAGAATGTCATTTTAAGTGTTCAGTAATTGTTTATTGATTGATCTATACTACAATTGGAAGAAAGCTTAACTATAAGCTGAAAAAGCATATAATGGATCTATTATGTGGACAGTAGACACACTAAAAAATGAAATAGCATGCTGTCTTTTATCATTTAAGTAGCATTATGAAGTCTTATATTACCAATTTAATTTGCTTTACTACAGAAGCTAAGTGAACATATAAAGTTAAGCCACATTTTTTTTTTATTCTCAGTGACTGAAAATCATTAGAAGCTACATTTTTACAGAGTTATGGTTTAATGACTAAAAAAACCCACATACTTCTTGGTTATCATATACGCATTTTAGGCTGGCTTTTTCCTCTTAAGGGGAGAGAGTTTTACACAAGGGACATTGTTTTGAACTCATTGTGAGAAAAGAATTCTCAATTTAGGGTAATTTGCCTAGGAAACAACAAAAATGAAAATAACTTTAGTTGGCGCTGCATATGAAATCTTTAGGGATTTTTAAAATGTACATTTTAAGAACTTAGCACACATGAATTGAAAATATAAAAGCTGAAATTAAAAAGGCAAGTTTTTAATGAAATTTTTACTTGTATATATTTTCTTATTATCTATAAATTTGCACAGATTAGCTGGCATTCCTAATAGACTTTCTCAGACCAAATCATGACTGGTAATAGTCATTTTGACTGTTTGTGAATGCACCTAATTTGAGATGGATAGTTAAAAACATATGATGATGGAGTACCTCTGAGGATTATATTCTCTTGGGTTAGTGGGGGTAGATCATCTTAGATCAAGATTTTACTACAGACACAAGAAAAATTATTTAAGCATAGTTAAGGGAAAAATAGTCATCCATCCTTTTTGTCATTAAAATTCAAACCAAATGTTTGGGATACTAAGTGCTACACTAATGTATAAATTATGTAGAATACAGTTCTCTTGCCTTTCTGCCCACTACCATAATTTATAATACAGTAATAGCCCTCATTGATTGGAGATATGGTACACATAAATGCTCCTCATCCTCTTCTCTGTGTGAACACCTTAGAGAGAACCATGCCATTAGGTAATAGGAAGCTTTCCTGTTCCGTACATTTTCAGAGTAAATGATATGAGTAAGTGGAAAACTGCACATCTCAATTTGGACTGATGTACAAGAGAGCTATTGGAACTAAAACATCAAATATGTGGCTTCTCCATCAAGAAAAAAATCAAATTGACGAATTAATGGGAATCATAAGTTCCTTCTATTTCAGGGTTTCTCAATTTAGACATTAATATTTGGAGCTGGATAATTCTTGATTGTGGAGTACTATCCAATGTTTACCAGCATCCCTGGACTCACACATGAGATGCCACTAACACTTCCTCAATTGAGATGACCAAAAGTTTCTCCAAGCATTGCTAAATGACCCCTGGGAGACCAAATTGTCCCTACTAAGAATCATCACCTTTAAAAGAATGTCCTAAATCATAATAGTAATTAAATAAACTTACTCAATTTGACTTTAGTTTATGGAATAATTGTGGTGTGTGTTTTGCACATAAGTTGGGATGGATTAGTGAATTTAAAATATTTATTAGAATATTTTCACATACTGGGAATTCTGACATTACTTTGACATGTGCATTTATTTGATTTAGCACAGTTACTTTTGATAATTCTTTTCCTTTCAGCATAAAATATAATCTTTCAGTGAATAAGGTTAGAGTACATGCTTATAAGAAATGAGGGAATGCTAAAAATTAAAAAGGAACAAATATTTAAAAGAATAACTGTGCCAAACAAAAGGGGATATGATCAGAAGTTGGTGAAAACAATTGCTAAAAATCTCTTTTTCCAACAAACAATTGTGTCTGAGCACACTTCTCAGAAATTTAAGTAATATGTGGTAGAGTGGGTGATTTTATATCACACAGATAGATTACTCAGCTCCATAGCAGACAGGAAAATTATGCAATTTTATTGAGCAGTTAGAATCTTTGGAGTAAACAACAGTAACAGTCTACTGAGTTAAAAGAAATTAGCTATTATGAAAGACAATTGTAATTTATTAATGTAAAAGTCCTTTAAAACTACATATCATTAAAAAAACTTTCAAATTCTATATAAATTGTTGTTTAAGATGAAAGAAAAAGAGGAGTTGAAGTGAGATAACCATGTTTTTTAGCAGACTAAAATTAAATGAAAGCTGACATCAAAGTTTTGAATTCTCAAATGAAAATCTGCATTTCAAGGAATTAAAATGCTATGGATATAAGAGATAATTGCTTTGAATTATTTATTAAAGAAATATTAATTTCAAACATGCTTTTACCTGTGCCTGAAAGTTTCCCATGGTGGTTTTGGAACAACTAAAAAGAATTTTCACCTGGATATGATAGAATCTTTATTATTAAAGGACACTTTTAGGCAGTTTTATAGGCTATGGTGATATTGAAGTTTTAGAATTTGAGATTGACAAATTTCTTAAGAAATAAAAGAGAAGACAGAAACACATTTTCATGTTGTTTTATTTTTAATCTTTTTAAATTATTTTATTTTCCTATTTAAGACATTAAAACATGTATATGTGAAGATCCAAGTTAGAATTAATGAGTAATAGTATTTTTAGCATTACATACTCAAATGTTAATTATGACACACAGAACATTGTTATATTTAGTCTCACATAGTTTTTACAAGTCACCTTGCAAGACCCTCAGGAAAAAAATTATTACAGTTTTACTGATGAAACATGTTAGGCTTAGCTATATTAGGTGATCGCCTAGAGTGAGTAATTAGAGGAGTATGAGAGCAGAATCCAAGGCAGATGGGCAATGTATTTAATGTACATTTAAATTTATAGAAAACATTATAAAAAAAAAGTCAGTATAAATACACTTTGGCCTCGGCACATTGTTTTACAAACAGGAGGGTTTCAGAAAGATTCAACTATTCTGTAAACCTGCCATGTTTAATCCTGTTTTCTATGCCTTCCTGCAGGCTTTTGCTTTAATATGAAATATTTTTCCCTTTCCCTGTCATCCTATCCTGTTCATTCATACTTCCAGAAACATGTTGATTGTAAGATCTTTATGAACTTCGTTTTTTAAATCAATAGCTGAGAGATATTTTCCCACTCACTTCCTGGGGCTTTTAGAGTCATTGCTCTTGATTTGCACCTTATTGTGTTATTTGCACTCAGTTTAT
Organism: Marmota monax; assembly: GCF_021218885.2. Classification (NCBI taxonomy): domain Eukaryota; kingdom Metazoa; phylum Chordata; class Mammalia; order Rodentia; family Sciuridae; genus Marmota; species Marmota monax. Next base: position 13,677,933 of record NW_026694491.1, on the reverse strand, counting down.
GTTTATTTTTCTCATCTTCCCAACTGCTATGTAATTTTTTTGAGAAATGTTACATATATTCATAGTTCTGTTTCTCAAAGATGCACAATACATACACTTAGATTTATACTAGTCTTTAGTTGTTCATTTGGATGTTTTGATGATAAAATGCCATGTTTATCATTTATTGACATACTGCTGTGTTGGCGTTTAGACCACTCCTTTTAACCCCTCATTTTAGTGAAAGCTTTTACACACACACACACACACACACACATACAGAAGTATAACCCAAGCCCATTTCCTCCAGAGCATGTTTTCTGTTGATTGGCTGTTGATTGGCTGCTACTCTTTACTCTTAATTAATAGGTTACCTTTCAATGGAAATAATATGCCTTAATCATATTTATAAACTATGTGTCTTCTTATGAAAACTTGAAGATCATGATAATAGAAACAATTTTGAATATTAGAGAAGGCAGATGGAGAAATTATTTGTTGTTAGGCAAGACTTTGCTTATGACTAAATTATGCCACATACTTATTTTAACTTTGATTCCCAGACAAGCTTTTAAAGGTTAAAATGAAAAAAATGGAATATGTGTATCAGTATTTTATCTTGAAGTCCAACTAAAAGGAATGTTCAGTACAAGTATAGTAAGATTCGTGTGCCTGGCCTAACAATTTATCACAGCAAAGTTTTGAAGAAAATATAGCATTCTTATTCTAATGATCAAAGCACAAGATTACAACTACTCAGGAAGAATGACCAAGTTTATTTCTAACTAGTTACATAATGATATATTATATGAGACTCAGAGTTTCATTCAGATAATAGCTTGCCATTTTCCAGAAATGATCATCACTAATAAAATCATATATTCTCATTTATTGAGCTGTTCTAGTACCTTGTATTATTTATAGAGAGAAACAAATTTTCAAAATCCTAGTTCTATATTTTTATTCTTTTTAGACATAAATGACAATAGAGTGTATTTTGACATATATACATGGAGTATAACTTATTCTAATTAGGATCCCATTCTTGTAGTTGTACACGATGTGAAGTTTCACTGTGGTATATTCATATATAAACGGTATAAACAGGAAAGTTATGTCCAATTCATTCTATTCCTATTCCCCTCCATTCCCTTCATTCCCCTATTTCTAATCTTAGCTCTATTTTAATAACAAAATATTATGCACACAATATTTAAAGGATCATAAATACATAAAATATTTATTTTTTGAAAGCTCTATTGACTCCTCTCTTGGTTTCTAACACACCTAACTATCGCGACCCCTTGCCCGCAAGGAAGACGCAACTCAGGAATCTTCTTTCAGCAGTTTATTCAGGCCCTTGATATTTCTTCTTCTTTTTCTCGGATGCCCCTCCCAGCCTTAATAAAGCATCTCAAGCCCCAATGCGAAGCTGCCACGTGGAGCTTTCTCATAGGGTGGTGAAAAACCATGCGCCAACTCTCCCAAATAAGGAGTTGTTTGTCACAGACCACAGCGGAGCCAGCGCCATCTTGTAATGGCGACCATAGTCTGCAGAAACGGCAGAAGCGGCTCACCACACCTAACATTTATTAAACACAGGTTGTTCTATTATTGGAAAAGGAAATCACAAATTTCAAACTGTGCATAAATCACTGCTTTTCCTTTTGGATGGCATAGTGATATATGTTCATGTAGGGCATGGCAGTGAAACCCGAGTTAGAACATGGAAGGTGAATGATTTTTAGCAAAGTCAAGGGGAGAGAAGAATGTTTCAGGTAGAGGCGATGACAGTGGTGAGACTTGAGGTGAGATGTGAGAAGTACCTGGGAGACTTAAAGAAACTCAACGTTGCTGGATGGAAGGGTGGCAGGCAGGAAGTGATGCCAGGTGGCAACTCTGAGGTGAGCAGGAGCAAATTATTCTGAATCTATTAGTCACTTGATATTAGAGTTTACCATGATTTTGCAGCAATGCAGGACACAGGCTGGAATAAGGCAAGGTTTGCGTACAGCAATAAGATAAGTGGCCACAGCAATGAAATATAATGAAGAAAACTTTGTTCAATATGTGGCCTATGGCAATACCAAGACCCAGTGAAAAGCCCAAAAACTGTTTTTTTTTTTTTTTGGCGGGGGCAAGAGGGTGGATTGTTGTGACATTTACTGTAATAGAACAAAAAGGAGCAGATCTTAGATTAGCAGTATTTCAGGGAGAAGGATTAGGGAAGAGAGATCTTTGTAGGAGATGCTTAGTTTGAATTACCTTTGGGAAAAGAAATTATTGATGTTTAAAGGACAATATGTACCTTTTTTTCTAATAAAAAAAAAACAGAACTCTTTGGAGAAATGGCTAATTCTGTCATGAAGGCAGAGAAAATTAAAGAGCATCATGTCATCATGTATATAGTAACACAGCACCCCAATTTTTTTTTTCAGTTCATCACCACTTCTGTTACTATATACATGATGGCCCAGGAGCCAACTTGAAAGAACTTTCAATGGCCAATAGTTTAGAAATTAAAAAAAAAAATAGCACTGGATCATAACTCATAACTAAAATAAACATGCATGAATGCATATTGGTATAAATGAATTATGGATTAAATGAATGAATGACAAATAAAGGATACGTGTTTCTTATGGAAGAATCCCCAAAAACATATATGTAAATATTCCTTTTTCTAATAGAGAGGCCAGGAATAGGTTCATATAAAATATGCTGATTTTTGACAAATGAATAAAGATAATACCATGGAACAAAGATAGTTTTTTCAACAAATGATGCTGGAACAAGTGGAAATCCACATGCCAGAAAATGAATCTAGCCACAAACCTCATACCCTTCATGTAAATTTACTCAAAACAAATAGTAGACCTAAATGTAAAATGCATAATTATAAGACTCCTACAAGGTACCAGAGGAAAACAAGGTAGAAGTGGCATTTGTCCTGCTTAGCAATACAGAAGCATTCCTTAGATCCAAAAATCATTGTGTCACCTTTAAAATTTCAAAACAATTATTATGTGTGAAACAAATCGCATTTTGGTCCTACCAGACTTTAAGATAAATATGTACACAGAATATTACTGGTAGGAAAATATTAATTTCAAAATACTTTGAAGCATTTTAATTAAGAATAAAATATCATGTGATGGAGACATTCCCACGGAGCTAGCAAAGAAAGATCAAATCATCAGGGAAGTATTTCTTCAACTTTGACTATAAAAGTCACATAAATTTTTACCTAAAGCTTTACTTAATATTTTATCATTTACTTAAAGCCAAAAATGAACCTCAGTTTGTTTGATTTTTTTTATTCCTATAAATAATTATGGTCTTTCTTCACTGATATATTGTTCTCTATTGATACAAATTACATAAAATTATTCTTGGTTTTATAGTTTTAATCTGTCTAAACTTCAAAAATCTTCCATCAACAACTCACCCAATATTTACAAAGAATTATGGCATTACATCTCCTCTTGAATTCGTGCCATGTGACCTAAGATAGAAAAGAGAGCATACTGATACAGTCATGTTTTAAAAATAGGCAAGTGTCTACAAGTTGTGGTACAAATGCTGTGATGAACCTGCCCTGCAGCCAAGTTTTGATGGAATTTGTAATTTAATGACAGTTATTTGAATGCAGTAAATTTTCACTTTAGGTATTCTTAAGAATACAAATAGCTGCATATAATTGTGCGACTATATTTGTATAAGCATAAGTAATTGGAAATAGATATTTAGACTTCAAGTTCTATATAAAAATTATGGGCAATACCTCATTGCAATTAAGTTTTAGTGAGTTTCATAACCATTATATTACTTTTCTGTTACTGTTATAATAGATTAGTTCAAACCATGGCCTATATAGCAAGACATATTTTATTATCTTGTGGTTTGTATGGGTCAGGAGTCTGGGCCTAGCTTAAGGGTGTTCTCTGTCCTCATGAGGTTTTAATGAAGGTGTTGGCTAGGGTTGTCTTCTCATTTGGAGCTTGAGGGTCCTCTTCCAAGTTCATCCCTGCTAGTGGCAGAATTTAAATTCTCTTATATGTAGAATGGACGTCCACAATTCTTAGAGGCTGCCCTCAGAATAAGCAGTTCAAAAGTGTGGTTGTTGCTTCTTTAAAGCCAGGAGAAGAGCATCTTTGTTGATTTGAATCTCATCCTCCAGGGTCTGGCTGGATGCTCTTTTAAGAGGCTTACCTGATTAGGTCAGAGGCACCCAGGATAATCTTCTTTTGGATTAGAAACCTTAATTATCTCTGTGTAATCCCTTTACTTTCTGCCATATTCTCTTGATTAAAAGCAAAATAAAGTTTCTGTCTGCTCTCAAGGAGAAGAGATTATTCAAGTTATGGATTCCAGGGGTGGGAATCATGATGCCCCTTTTGGAATTCTGCCTAACACAACTGAAATGCAAAATAATCTTGCTCTCTCTGCTGATCTACTCTTGTATTGTAGAGGAGGAAAATAAATAGCTGAACCCCAGTTTCTTCTAAAGTAACATACATTCTCTCAATCTGAAATACTTTTTCTCAGTTCAGGTTTTCTATTCCCATCATAGTATTCACTGTAGCTTAAAAACACTGATTTGAACTGCACAATTAATTGATTTGTAATCTTACTACTCTATAATGAGAAATAAATGCTCCAGATTCACTTTTCAAAATCTGTTATTTACAATTGTCTTCATATAGTAAGCTCAGAAATATGAGGGGAAAATATGTCCATTTGAAAGTAAAATAATTTTTTACTAATATTTAGGTTAGCAAATAAATATTAACAGTTTTTTAAACATAAATTCTAGTCCTAGTTAGACATGGTTGAGAAACAAAATAATGAATGTTTTAAACTTGAGAATATCAAAATACTGTCAAAATCACTCCCTTTACAAAAACAGACATACTAAAGGTTCAATTTTAAATATACAGAGCAAAAACAAAACTGCACCCCAATAACTATCCACTGAAGCATTGAGAATGTTTTCTACTTTATCACAAATCCTTAGATGTAGAGGATTTTCTTCCATGGATTTACACTTTACCCTTTGAATGCAAAGTTTGAGAAAGTGGACTAACCACGTTTTGTTTTGTGTGCAGATAAATAATTCCTTGCAGCCATTATAATTCCACTGAGAGCCTCTAGAAATCAAGTGACAATACAAGTACAGTAGAAAATATGTAAGATGCCAAAGCCAGGAGTAAGGCTCCCTGCTACTGGGTAAAGAGTATACAGCCTGCTAGATTCCCTTTCCTTTTTTTTTTTATGCCTTACTTTACATGAATGAACACGTTGCCTATCTCTAGGTTCATTTTTAGCTCAAAAAAGAGGCTGATAAAATGTATTCTGAATAAAGTTTTCTTTTTTTCTTCTGTCCCCTATTTTGATTCTCAAGGTAAAAGAAAAGAAAACAAAACAAAAAAAAAAAAAAGAAAAGAAAAGAAAAAGGAAAAAAAAAAAGAAGAAAAATCCTTCTTTACCTGGAACATGATATTTTTCAGATTACTTTTTGGTTTGGATCTGAAATTTCCCTCAAAGGCTTCTGTGTTAAAAGTTGGATCTCCAATGCAGCAATGTTCAGAGATAGGGCTTTGGGGAAGTGATCATGAAAGTTCCAAACTTATCAATGTATTGGTCCTTGGGTGAATTCATAAGTGAGTGGAATATTGGGAGGTAGCAGAAACTGTAGGAAGTGAGGCCTAATTGGAGGAAATAGCTCATTGGAGGTGAGCCTTGGGAGGGTAGGTATATAAGCTGTATCTGTTCGCTGGTTGTTGGTTCCTGACTACCATGAAGATAGGATTTTAAGTGTTAACTAAGTTAAAATGAGGTGTCTAGAGCGGAACCTAGATTGCGAATCCAATAGGTTTGGAATCCAATTAAAAAGGGGAAATCTGTACACAGAGATATAAAGCGATAGAAAGAGATACAGGCAAGCCAAGGGGAGAGGGCTGGAATAGTTCTTCCCTCATAGTCCTCAGAAGGAGCTGACCCTGATAATACCTTGATGTGAGACTTCTGGCCTTTGGAACTATTAATTAATAAGTTTCTGTTGTTTTACTCCCCTAATTTATGGTACTTATTACAGCAGCTCTAGCAAACTATGGCAAATACAAATGGTCCCCAGTTTACAATGGCTCAGCTTACCATTTTTTTTGACTTTTAATATTGTGAAACTGATATACATTCAATAGAATTATAGTATGGATTTGTAATGTGGACCTTTCTCTCTGCTAGCTCTATGCCATAGGATACTCTCTTAGGATGCTGGACAGAGGCAGTATTGACAGCTCTCAGTCAAGAGAGCCCATGAGCACAAACAGCAGATGCTTCACATGTGCTGCTGTGCTAAGTTTGACATTCCAGCTGTTAAGTGTATGAAAAGCATTTTTAACTTAGTACATTTTCAACTTGTAATGGGTTCATCATGACATAGCCACATCTTAAGTTGAAAAGCTTCTATACTTTAAAATTTGATTTTCTTATGTTTATTAGTACTATCTTGTGGTTTTTAGCAGTCACCAGTAACTTCTAGAAACCCAAGGCTACAAAAGATGAGGACTGTATTGTCCAACCAGACAGATGTCTTCCTATGGCTTTTATTCATCACATCCTAGGTCTCATCAGCCTTCATGAGTTTTGCTCCAGGAGAAATAACCGATATGCTAGTTGTTAAGAGCTCAGATTTGGAGCCAGACTTCCTGGATTCAAATTCTGATTCCATTATTTACTACTAGCTGCATGCTATTGTTCAATTTATTTGTATGTATGACTGGCCTATATAATTTGTGAGACCTACTGCAAAACATTAATGTGGGATAACTAGTAAAAAGGCAGAGAAAATGATGTTAAAGTTACAAAAAATATGAGACATAGTATTAAAATAATATTTCATGACTTAAAAATGTGATAGAGGTCATAGTGCTAAATGATTAACAGAAACTTGAAAACTGCAAAAATAAATATTCTTGGTGTCATAATTTTAGGTAATACAACAAATAATACTTTATTAATGTGGTGTCTTCATTGATTAGAAGAATATTGTGACTTACTTTTCTCCAAGTTTATTTATTGTTATCAAATTCCACACATATACCAACTTCATTTTCTCATAATATATTGTAAACTAACATCAGGCACTCTTGGTGCATGCAAGTAATTTTTGGTAATTTGTAATTCTGAGAAGAATCTTTCCGTGATGTAACTACTAGAACATTCAAAATACTTTAAACTCTTAATGCAAATCTAGTTCATGTAATTCTGAATTTAATTTGAAATTTAAATTTATACAATGATATTTTAATACTTACTCTGATGTTTCCTGTAACTTGTGGAGTCAATTTAAGAAATAAAAGTGGATTCATGACTTGTATTTAATTCAAAAAACCTGCTGATGTATTTTATCTTCACATCTTCAATCATAAATGAAAAAATAATTTTAAAATTGTTTTTCTTATTACTTATTGATTAATATTGAAGTTTCACATGAAAGTGATGTTCTTCTCTGTCCAGTCAATGTGATTATTGAGTCTCATTAAGTTTCTGAATCTGGCCTTGAACTTGCAATCTCCTGCCTTAGCATTGCAGATAGCTAGGATTACAGTTGTGTGCATACTACATGCAGCTAATTTTTATTTATAAGGCTGTAGATATTTGCTTCCCAATATTTTAGCAGTTTTAAAACTAATTATTTCAAACTCTTTGAAGATTTTCATTGGTTCCTAATATGATGTAATGCAATCTTCCCTTTCATTTTTTAACAATTTGCTGACATGGTATATAGCATGGCCACTGACAATTCTTGCCCACCCATTAGTAGGAACAGTTGATAATTGCATATGTGCCACAGGGATGGGTTCTGGGAATGGAAGGTCCTCTCCCCATTGGGCAGCACTAAACATCAGAGTAAGCATTAAAATATCATTGTGTAAATTTAAATTTAAATGTATGTGGAGTCCTTCCTTCCCTTGTGGCTGGAGCCACTGCTGCTGCCTCTACTGCTTTTCATCATAGCTGCCAATCTTGACCTGGGTCTCATATGGTCCTTAAGAATTCCCAGGGTGCCCCCAGACTGCCCTGAGGTCTTTATCTGTGTGCTGGGCCTTCAGGTCATTACTGAATGCCCCTGCTACTTGTCAGTCAGTAATCCTGAGCCTCCACTTGCACATGCTCCCCCAGGGCTATTTTAGGGATCATTCTTCTTCTTTTTTTCTTCCTGGTACTGGGGATTGAATCAGTACATCCCAGCTCTTTTTTCTTTTTAATTTTCAGAAAGGTTCTCACTAAGTTGTTGAGGATGACCTCCAACTTGTGATCCTCCTGCTTCAGCCTTGTAGTCACTGGGATTTACCAGCATGTACCACTGCTCAATCTTATGCTCCATTTCTCATAGAGTTTACTTGAAGTTCAAAAATAAAATTATTACAAACCTCAAGGTGATGACGGCAGAGTTTTAATTCAAGTACAAGGCCCTTCTGTGAGCAAGGCCCTATTCTGTAGTATAGAGGTCACACTGATAAAGCCTGCCCTGTGTTTCCTTGCTAAACTATAAGACTGGCATAATAAAACCTACTTTAGAAGCTTGGTAATGATCTTAAATGTGATTGTGTATATAAAGTATATATAGAATTTCTAGCTCATAGAAAACACTCAATAGATATGAGTTCCTGTATTATTATAAGGACATGAAAACTTGGTCATTGTCTCAGAAGTGTTTTTAGTCTAGTTAGAGAGACAGACATGAACAACTTGTTACAACAAAATAATAATTGAATACCACTAGGCACTGAAAATATAAAAATGCCCCTGTCTACAAGACTAAAGAGGTGAAACTGACATATACAAAATTATAGTTCAATAGGATTAGTGTGCATTTCATTTCGACTCAAGGTGTAGAAAATCTCAAGTGAGCTGTTATTCCTACTTTATAAATGATAGATAGGATAGAAAATAAAGGAAAGGAAAAAGAAAAAGCATAATTTTCCAAATACAGCATTTTTTTTTTCTAGTGAGAAAGCTGTAAGGCAGCTAAGGGACCTGAATTACAAAGGGCAAGGCAAAAAAGCCTCTGCAAAAGAACATATGAACTATTTGGTCTTCAGCAGAGTGTGAGAAGCAGCAGCAGCAGACATATACATATAGGAAAGCATCTGCAATTTTAATAATTTTTGAAGAGTGAATGATGGTTATCACGAAAATTTAGAGCTCCTAGAAAGAAGGATAGGTGGAAATCCTAGACTATTCTCTTCTACAAGTAGAATTTTCCCTCAGCTGTGACAGAAGCAAAAGTGCTGGTAGCCAGGATTCTGCCTTTCTGAAGCGATACAAAATGAATCTATGGGTAACAGGCAGGAAACTTAATTGTGCGCAATACCCGCGCATCCTTACAGCAGAGCTCTGATTGGAGGGGTGGGGGATTGCAGGGAGGATGAAGAAATGCTGAGAAAACCCCACCCCTAAAGCTGAAACACACAGGTTTACCTAAAAGGGAGGTTGTAATAGGACAACTGAGAAACCTCTCTATCCCCACCTTAAGGTTTGCATCAATATTAAGTAACAACAGTTAATTGTTGGGGTAGCGGCAGGAATAAGACAGAGATCCTTTCTAGGTCACCCCCACGCAGGGCTACTTTAAGCAAGAATACTGAGACAAGCATTCAAGACAAAATACAAGGTAGCAACAAGGACCCGGAATCACCTATCTCCTTTGATATTTTCAACAAGCAGAAAACTGCCACTAGGTGGCACCAACTCTCAACTAGATCCTGATCAGGTCTGGATTGCACAGCTGAACTCCTGTACCACCCACCTTGTACCACCCACCTTGCTGGGAGGTGCAGCCTAGTCCTAGTCATTTCAATATGGCACCCCTACATTTAATGTTGATTTTTTTCTATCCTCACTTGCCATTGTAATATTGTCTTTTTTGGTATTTGAATTTATGGAAACCATGTATTCCTAAAGCAGTATCACTGGAAAAATATTTCATATAAGCAACTGCTTCAGAGAAAGTGATTGTCACATACAAAAGTATAACAGGTGAGGGGATGTTTAAGATTAAACAAATATCTTGGTTTCATTCCAAGAATAAATTTCTTTTAAGTGTAGTGACAAAGAGGAAGGAAGAGCACAGAGCAGGTCTCCAGGTAGTTTCTCATGATCCTCAGGAATCCCAGGTGGCCATGGGTCTGTTGATGACCACATGGTTTTAAGGTTTTTTTAAAAAAAAACATATATGGCCTAAGAGTCTAGCTTCTCACAGTGGTACTGATAATTTAGTTCAATCTTCTCATTGAGATTGATTAAGAAGGTGTGTGTGTGTGTGTGTGTGTGAGAGAGAGAGAGAGAGAGAGAGAGAGGGAGGGAGGATGCTAACAAGTCAATTATGGGGTCAAATTTCAAAAGGAAAAAAAAAGGAAGAAAATGTAGAAAGACATGTACCTGGTTTTAGTACCTGGGGTTAGCTCCAGATTTCCTTTAGGGATATTTGCCAGTTCTGGAAGAAGTGATGGAAAGGTCAAGAAATTGGTGAGAGGTTTTGAAAATTTCATAAAAATAAAAACTGGGTTAAAGTCTCATCAGCTAGCGATGGGAAATCCCCTAGGCTTTGAATGTGACCCTGGAGGTCTACCCCTCTGAATAAAGGTGAAACACATTTGCAACGTTCTTAATTTCAATCACTAATAGTATTAAGGTCATCCTAGTTTGCTGATAACTTAAGTCACTTTTAGGAGCAAAAGTAAACACACTCTAGAGGAAATCCAAATCCCCCTAATATCAAATTCTCTTTATATTTGTCTTGAACCTAGCAAACAGTAAAGAGCAACTGAACAAATGAAGAAACAAATAATATAGCAGAAAAGCAAGAGAACCAAAGAATTAACAAAAATAAAAACAACACACACCTGCCATAATGGTTTTCGAGAAAGCAGTGCATATGTTGAAAGCTGAATTCATCATGCCTGTTTCTCCAGGGCCCTTATCTCTGTTGATGGAAACCCATGGTCCCCATGCTCAGCCTAAGGCATCACTGTCATCATTGTCTCCTTTCTTCTTTGTACATAGGATTAGTTAGGAAATATTTACCCTTCATTTCAAAATACAGGTAACTGGAGAAGATGAAAATTTCCCATTACACCCTCTGCCCTATCTTAGTGAGGTGCTTGTATTCTCAAAGTAACAACATGATCTTATTAAAAGCATAAATCAAACCAGATTGTTCTCTCTTCAAAATGTCAGGCAATAGCCTCCTTTGTACTCAGATTTAAAAATTAATATTTTAAAATGGATACTCTACCACTTCTTAAATTCATTTTATGGCCTTATAGCCAGTTTTATATCTGTACTATAAATATATATACTCACCCCAAATTTTGCTATAATTTGTGCCTTAGGATGTCAACTATAACTCTGAATTTTCCTATGATATACATGTTTACACTAAGCTAAGAAGTGTTCTATTGTTACTACAAAAACTTCAATAAAAGCTATTTATAGGAAGCTTATATCAGTGCTTTTTAAACAATCTAATAATTTTGGTAGCAGAATTAGGTTTCAGTTATCCTAAGTAAAATGTTGATTGTTGGGCAGCTCAACTGCTGTTGCAAACAGGTGATGCTTTAAACCATATCTCAATGTGATAAAAATTGATTTTTACTGAAGTTTTGTTTTATCATCTTTACTTTCATATAGTATTTTCTGATTATAGCACCCTTTAGTTGAGCAACAAATGGCTTTTAGTCTATTTTAATCTACTGATAGTGTAAAGATTAAAAAATACTTGGATATATATAATATGGTTAGCCATATTAGTATTTTTGCTTTTTTCAAAATGTTTGTTTTGGGATTAATCTCTGCACTGTCACTAATCTATTTCAATCTAATGATAGTTTAAAAATAAACAAAATTGAATATAAATAAGGTTGGATTAAAAGACACATAGTAATAGCCTTTTGTCCATACAGCTAAGTTTAGAGCTGGATTTAAATTCAGGACAGTCAAATTTTGAAAGTTGAGCTTTTCCTGAAACATAATTTTCCCTGGCTTTTTTCATATCTATTTTTGTCTTTTGCTTTTCTTCCTCAAAACCAATTATAATTAGTTTTTAGCTATAATAATATACTTTTTTGATTCAAGCAAGTTAGATTATGTAATTGAACTAAAATAAAAATAATGAAAAAGAAGAAAAGAATATATACTCATTTTATATAACATTGTTTTATTAGCAAAATGGCCAATACATTAATAATCTAACAACGTTGGGTATTGTCACCATGACCTGAGCCCTCCTAGTGCACATCCTGAATCGGGATCTTAGACGTCACCCAGAGTGGAACTTGTGACACATTCATGGAAAGATGGAAACCACATTTTGATATTCAGTTCTGGGGAGGAAACTGTGTTGCCAAAAACAATTTGCTTGGCAATATTTCATTTCAGTTATCTGCAGCATGATAGCTAAAATGTGTTTTCTTCTCCTTTGTTCTGATATGCTAGGAAGCACAAATCAGTCTACATAGCCACCTGAGCACAGCTGCTGAATGATTCCTTAGAAAGTGGATTATTTCTATATAATAGGGAGAGAAAGCACATTTCCTTCCCCTGTCAAAATTCTGTCTACTTTAGGATAGAAAAAACTCCCCACCTGGGTTTTCCAACTTAGATGCTTTAAATTTTTAAAGAAGAACCAAATTATATCTTTAACTATTATGCATTTAAGACAAAATATTTTAAAATTATATTGATAGTAATATTTGTTTTCACACCATAAACACAAAATACATTGTATCCTCTATGTACTTCTTTTTAATAGCTACATTTCTGATAACATGCCTACAAAACTAAATTAATTCTACTGCTTATAGTATTAAAAATTTGATAGCTTCTTAAAATATTTTTAAGAAAAAAATAAAACCTAAGAACATTAGAAAAAACAGATTAGCTAAAATTATATAGAATTTTCTTTTGCAAAATAGAGAAATATAATATAGAACATTTATACTCATACAATAAGGTTTAGCAAAATTCTAATTTCCATGCATATAAAAGGCCTTTGATACATAATGTCGGGAGATGGTGCCAATTTCTTTAGGCTGGATTCAAAATTCTAAAATTTGGAAATACATTTTCAATAATATCTTGCATTTGAAATATTTTTCTTTAAAAATCAACAGAATCATGTAGTACTATATGTATATAATCATCTCTTATTTAGTTCATCCAATTCATATTGATTAAATACTGAATTTGTACTGGAAAAACTTGTTCAATGCTGATGATATAGCAGTAAACAAAAAGAAACTTTCTGCTTTCAGGTAACATGAGTCAAGGGGGTATAATGAAATGGAAGGTATCAACTACTCTGGAAATATATTGACTTTTCTTGGTACATTGAACTTTTTTCCCCTCAAAGTAATTAAACATAATCGTTATTTCTTTTCCCCTCTTTCAACTAACATTAAATTGATCTTTTTAAATTATTTGAAAGCTAACGCAAGAACATTCTTTGAGATAGTGCCTTGTTTTGCTTATATAGACAAAACATGTAAGTATTCAGTTGAGAAGTCATGGAGTTCTTATCCTCCTCTGCATTTCTTGGTGACAGTCTGTTTTAAATAAGTCAGCTTCAGAATACATATACAATCCCAAAACCTGTAGGCAGATCTTGCAGTCAGGTATGTGTACAGGAGTTCTTGTTCATATACTAACCTGTGTTATTCATATAAATCCCCAAAGATAATACCACATTAAAGATCTAGCATTATCAAGCCCTCTTCATTTTTCAACATATGCAGTGTACACAATGCTGTGAAAGGCTTGCTTGACAAGAATGGCAAAATCACATCCTTACCCTCTGAGTCATTTTCATACTTATTTTGATTAGTATTTTCCTGAAGGCAAAGCTCATGCCTTATTCATTACTGAAAATAAGAGAAACCAATAGGAGGAATTACAATAGTGGTTAAGCAATTCATATGTGTTGAATTATTTGTTCTTGGCTATATAACTAAATTCTTGGGAGATGAAGACAGGATTGTGCCTTCAGGTAAACTCAGGGAAATTCCTTAATTAATGTACCAGAATGAAGAGTTGCCAGTTCCACAAACAGGAAAAACTCTCTGCTCACCCTTGGGATTCAGCATAGTATTCATACTCCAGAGATTGTTCCTGACCCCCCCCCCCCAATCTCACTGGCCATGCCACTCACAGTTGACCTGCCTTTAGACTTAGCTCTTCATTATTCCACATACCCTTTTATACATTTAACATGTGGTTTATAAATGTGAGTGGAGTTTATTACATTTAGCATGTGGCTTATAAATGTGAGCAGACGATAAACTCTTTGAGGGCAAGAATGTTTTATTCTTCCTGGTGGAGTCATTACCTAGAATTCAGTCGTTTGAGTTAATGTATCTCTACACTTTGGGGTGTTGCTTTAATGAGTTGAATGAGTGGCTGGGTGAAGATGCCTGTCCCTTTTGACTGGGCAATCTTTCCTTTAGGTGACCCAACTGACTCTCTAGGAAAGTTTTTTTTTATACCACATCGGAGATGGTTTTGTTTTCTACCCTGATTATTTAACAGATAAGATGAACCTGAAACACAAAAGTGAAGGTTGTTGATGTAGAAGATTACTCATCAGAGATAAATTTAAAATCCTAAATGAGTTGAAAAAATAGGATAGGTAACACAAAACTTTGTGTTTTGTGTCAAAAAGACCCAACTTGGGATATAAGTTCTCTTATTTGCTGGATGTTCTTAGGTAATTTACATAATATTTTAGGACCTTAACTTAGATTAATGTCTACTTTATTATAGTACTGTGGATTTATATACATGAGAGAGGTTAGTCTAATTCCTAGTATATATCGAATAATCTTAGATATTGTATAACTTATGATCATCAAGTTTAAACAATAGTAAAAAGGAGACTGAAAGGAATGTTGTAATACCAAGGAAACAAAGACCACTAACAGTTCATAAAGACCATTAGGAATATATATTAAAAACAATAAAACAATAACTCATGGAGATGTCATAGATAAATAGGAGTGGAAGGTAATTTCATAGTGGAGTAATAGATTTACAAAATGACTGTGGCAGTTTTGACTTAATCTCAGTTTTTCCCAGGATAAATGCATTTTGTGCTTCTTGTCTTGACTTTATGAATATCTCTCTGTTTAATTCTCAAAATTGTCAGGCTTTGAACAATGAATATCATGGTTTCCATTTATGGTTCATATGCTAATATGGAAACATTTTTAGGAGGAATTTTTGTGAATAGCTAAAAAAATGACATAATAAAAATCTGCATGTGCTTATATAGGAAGTTTCATGTTCAATAGACAAAGACCCCAGATGATCAATATTTCAAATTTTATTCCCTTCAAATAATCAAACCCATCTTGAAAGCAAATATCTTTGGAGCAATTCACCTTTATATTACATTCTCTGTCACACATCTGAGAAAATGTGACGTTGATGGCTATAGAATGCACAAATAACTTCTTTTTTAAAAATATAGTTGTTGTGTAGATGAACACAATACATTTATTTTATTTGTTTATTTTTTATGTGGTGCTGCGGATCAAACCCAGTGTTTCACACTTGCTAGACAAGCACTCTACCACTGAGCCACAACTACAGTCCAAATAACTTACTTCTTAGGGTGGCATTTTTACTTCTTTTTCTCTTGTTAGCTTCTGATAGTTTACTTCCACATGCATTCATTTAGAAAAAAGGCCTTTTTAAAGTTTACTATTGTGACCTGCAATTCAGCAAGATGGATAGTACGGTATGTCCATTTTATTTCTTTCTCCCCTTTCTATAATTAATAATAATCCTTTTCAACAATTCTTTGATAAAGAAAAAGAATTCCAAAAGGGACTTCTTTTTATCATTTATCAATCCTGGTCATTAGTAACAGCAATGGTACTTCCAATCATTTCTACTAGTCTTTTCTCTGCCATCATCTTTAAAAAATAGCATAGACAAAAATAATACAAAAAGTTGAATACTTATTCATAAATACAAAATCTTTGTTATCTCAACAAAGTCAGATTAAGAAATGAACATACAAATTACCTAATTTTTATTGTGTATTGCTTCACAGTATTATGTAGCCCTTGTCTCCCTATAAATACTAAAATGATAAAAAAACAAGTTATGTACACAAATAGTATTTAACGCTATTATTGCTGGAAATAGAGATGAATATTAAGATCACATTGTAGGAAATGTGATAATTTTTAGATACTCCTCAAATTATCATAAATTTGTGATTGAAAGAGCCAAAGAGAAATTGCTTGGTGAGCCATAGACACAAATTAATATAATTCTAAGAAAATTTAAAAGATTCAATAATATTCCAAAAGAATTTTAAATCAGTGATGATAGCTTCTTGGAGAGTAGAATTAAATATGAAATGCTAATGTTGTAACTCTCAGATCTGTAAGTACAATTAAGTTGAACATTGATAGTTTTCTTTTTCCTTTGTAGCAACTATTCGGTTTTATAGAACATAAAACTCAGTCAACTTACAAGTAATGAGTAACCATTCATATATTAAGACTGATCTTAATAATCTCTACAGACTATTGGAAACTACAGTATCCCAGTCGAAAAACAGTTTAAATTTGCCCAGATGTTTCAAAATTCAATTTGTAAAAAAATATTTTAGAGTTTAATCAGGTATATAGAAAGAGAAGTGATTTTTTAAAAATTTATTTTGAAACTATCAGTTCTCTGGCTATCAGGCTTAGTTTTAAGTTTTGGATCTTTATTTTTTCTCATATCACAGGTTAGATTTGTATTGATTGACCATTTTTGAAGTGAAACTGCCAGTTTTTTGGTCTCATTCTATACGGCTGTCTGCTACATAAATATTCTGGGTTGACAGACTCTTTAGAGAGGCCTAGAATATCCAAAGTTCCAAACCACCAAAGGGCTAAAATCAATAGTCTTTCATGCATCTCTACTTTCTTTAGAAGAGCATGTGTCTGAACAGACAGTGGGATAAAGAAAGGTGGTTGTGAGGCACAAATATGAGAAAGTAAGGAAATCTTTCTTTCCTCCATTTGATCCAAATAAATGCAACTCCAGAAAACCCAGATATAAAATATGGCTACAGTATTCCAGTGTATCTACTCATTTAAATAATTTGATGATAATGTAAGTACTTTATATTACTCAAAATATATAATATTTAAATTACACATATCAGACAGCATAGCCTTGTACTTCTGTGTGTATGCATGTGAAATTTTCACCTTCAAACAAGAGCGGATAAAGTATCCCAATGTGGGATGTTTATTTGAGATTCACAAAAAACCATGTAGTCTGGGATCTTGCACAGACTTGAACATACACATGGAAAAGGAGAGAGCTGATGATGAAAGATGTTTACCAGTATGCAAGGCAGAGGTAGTTCTCTGTGATGAGGATCCATCCAGAAAGGGGAAGAAGCTGGGCAGTACTTGGAGGAAAGAACTCAGAGAGAAGGGAGGGAGGAAGGAAGGAAAGGATAAAGGAGGAGAGAGAAGGTAGCAAGAGATTGAAAAGACATTGGAGGACGAAAAGACATTGAAAAGCTGAGCTGTGTGATGTAAGTACTCCATTCTTTGCTCTTTCTTACAAAAGTCTCAGTGTTTTTAAAGTGGGTTTTCTTCAAGGGTTAAAGGAAAATACTAAGCCCTTAAACCAAAAGAAGAAAGACAAAACTGAGAAAGGAAAAATCTTATAATATTTAGGGAAACTTCTACATGCTGTTATCTATCTATCTATCTATCTATCTATCTATCTATCTATCTATCTATCATCTATCTAAGAGAAGAGAGTGGAAGACTGAGAAACCAATGCTGTATATTGAGGAACAACTTTAAAAGTTTCTTAAACAAGTACAAAGCACATTTTAAAATAAAAGGGAGAATAATTTATTTCTATATTTTGTTACAATGTACTGAAAAGGTCCTGATTAGACTTGAAATAGGAATTAAGTAAAATTGTACAATGTGAAATATTTTTTTTTAAAAAATGAAGATAACAAATGGCAGAAATTTTTAAAAATTAGAATCCTGTGTCAATTAAGGGAAAAAGCAGTTTTATATATTGATAATAATCATTCTACATGCTATTTTGGCTCTGATTTTATTTTCATTTCACAGAGATGTCTAATTACCTAGATTGTATCTAGGTAATCTAGTCCACCTCTTTTGTTTTTGGGACAACTTGCATTCCTTTTTTGTAGTGCTACCACAACTGTGATTAATTAATATTTGATGGGGTCTGTTTCTTTCAAGTGAACGTGCTTTGAAGGTAAGCCTAATGTCAAAAAAGTACTCCTACTCCTACCCCAGACACATATTTTCCAGTGTGTCTTCAACTGGTATCACCAAACATCCAGGAGCAAAACCCAAAGACCAGAGTCATTGTTGACACCTTTTCCTCTCTCACCCTTCATATACAACCTATTAAGAGGTCTTAGTGGTTTTAACTTGTAAATAATCTTTGAATCTGAACATTCTACACACTTCGTGATAACATATCATCAAACAGTCTCTCTGACTTCTAACTGGGTTGCATCCACATCTGTATCCACATCTCACATCAGTTCAATGAACTGATACACCTGCATACTGAGTTAAGTTTTTCAACATGCAGCTCTGACTATGAATCTTCCCTTCCTAAAGAGAAGTCTGTCTCCCAACTCCCTGTTCAATCGGATCTCACCCCAGGCTCTTCCTTACATTTGTACTAGAGCCACATAGATGATTTTATTCCTTTATAAATACACGCTCAATCAGGATATCTGTTACATTTGCTGAAAATGCTTTTCTCCCCCTCCTCACCTTGTCTGCTCCTCATCCTTCAGATCTCAGCTTCAATGGTACTTCCTCAAGAAGGCTTCACTGACCTTCTATCAGTCTCTTGTACTAAAGATTTCATAGCACAATGTACATCTCTTTCACAGCATTTGTCAGAGTTGAGATACGCCTTTGTTTGTGTGATTATTTGATCAATGCCTATTTCCCTCATTAGAGAAGACTATAAGAGAACAGGGCCAGTATTGATTTTTGGAGCAAGTGCAGTGTCTGACATATTGTAGGCACTCAATAAATATTTGCTAAATAAATTAATAAATAAATGCTGAGTAAATCTTTGTCTATATGTTTGTGGAGAAAGGAGGGCTTAGGCCACAATACTTACTTAATAAAACTGGGCTATTTTAATTGCCTTTTGAGTTCAGAGGTGAAGTAATGACTTGTAAGACTCCAAAAATGTCCCGATAATTATAATTATCTTATAATTAAAATAGAAAAGAGGGGCACTTAGAACAAGAGATAACAATGTCCATCTATGGCAGAATGATTCCTGCTACATTTTAAGGTAGAATACAACGGCTCCTTTCTATTTGCTTGTCAAAACAGGTTTATCATTGCTTTCATTAATTCTTGGCAAGAAGGCTTAGTGAGGTAACGTACCCAAATGCAACTTAAATAACGTAATAATAGCCACAAATTTTCAATTTTAGCACTTCTCTACGGGAGTATCTGTGCCTGTTTGTGCATTATGGTTGCTATGGTTAGAAAATATTTCCTGAGAATGGTCTTTTAAAGAAGCTATCAAATTCAGGTAAACAGCTTTTTAGAGTTGATAAGGCTGAGAAAGTAGATAACATGCAGACATTGTTGCCACTGGCAACAGCAGTCTCATGAGATATTGAATGTAATATTTCCAGAGAGATAATTAAAAATAACAGGAAGATCAGTGTATAAAGTACAAATGAGCAATCCCATCTTTTTCAGAAAGAAAAGAAGGAACTCTCCCCAAATAAAGAAAACAAGTTCAATATTACATTCAAATATAATTAAAGTTGTTAGGTATATCAAAAGAAAGACAAACAGGAAGTTTAATGGACAAACAAAGGGAAAAAAATAGAGATAAAGGAAAAACAAAGTAAAGGAAACCAAAACTTGAGGGAGGTTAGAAGTTAAAGGAAAGAGGAAATATTCATATCAGGAGATTTCACAGCAAATTTTAAAAGATAAATATGTGATCACTTTCCATCTGTACAAGAATAAAATTATCTTGTCAAGTTTCATAATTACGCCTTGATTAAATCCAGTCCTTCCCTTGTCACAAGTGCAAAATTAATGACACAATTCCGTTTCATAAGGACAAAATGGTTAAAAATCTTTTTAGAACTTCAGAAAATATGTAACTCAATATGTTAGGAATGTACAACTTTTAAAAAAGTTTTAATACTTGACTTTTTTTCTTTTGAAGTTTATAATCTAATTCAGACACATATTTATAAATCCCCAAATCTATAAACTAAATCCCATATCTTTTCTTTAACTGTAGGCATGAGATACTAGTTATATATGCATGTTTAATCTAATTGCATTGATTGTACTTTGAATGTGTTTATAATCCCATGTTTGTTTATTTGTATTTTTGTACTTAGATATCTAATATTCAGGAATCACTTTTGAGTCTTTGTAAGAAAGTTCTATGCACTGTTATGGACAGAATTGTGTCCTTTCCAAATGCACATGTTGAATTCCTAAACTCCAACATGACTATATTTTAAAGTGGAACTTTAAGGAGTAAGTAAAGTCAGCAAGTTCAAAGGGTGGAACCCAAATCAGGGAGCAGTAGTACCCATGCAAGAAGAGGTGAGGGGAGTCCAAATCTCTCTCATCTTCTCTCTCTTACACACAGGAAAGGCCATATAAAGTCACAAGATGGTGGCCACCTGCAAGCCAGACAGAGAGGCCTCTCCAAAAACTGAATTTCCTGGCAATTTGGTCTTGAAATTCTAGCTTCAAGAACTGTGAGAAAATAAATGTGTGTTGTTTAAGCCACCCATCAGTTCATAATATCTCACGTGACAGCCCTAGCTGACTAGTACTATACCATTTTATTTTATTCCATTAACAAACTCAAACTACATACCTTATATTAGATTTGTAATATTTAGCATCAGAACAAATAAGTGAAATGAAAATGTACAAATATTGCAGGTGTTAAACATCTTTTTAAAATTAAAACAATTTAGTTTCAATTTTGAGGGATTTCTGGTTCTTCCTGCTACAGACATGCTTCCTATGAAATTTTTTAGTAATGTCTATGTGTAACCTATGAATATTTTCCCACATCTTGGCACTATCTTGGAAAAAATGATGAGTAACAGTATCCAGGAACAATAAAGAAATTAAATTTTATTAAGTATTTACTATAATAGGTGAAGATATTGCTTTATAAATAAAAATAATATACATACTAGGGAAATTATTACTTTTCTATTAGCAAATAATATTAATCATGGTTCTAGTATCTACAGAACTAAAAAACCCCAACTGACTGATTAAATGTTTGTTGATGATGATTGTAACACAATTAGGATAGTAAGTCTGCTCTAATTCTAACATATTCATGTAGTCCTTGCAACAGGTGTTTAAGTAAATCAAATATGCAACAAATGAATTTGAACTGAGCATAAGGTCCTAATTTAAATAAATAACCATCCAGAATAATTTCAAAATTACATTTGATCAGATTTTATAAAAAGAAAGTCTTTAGAAAATGCTAATAATTATACTTTCTAAAACAGGAGATTTGGTTACTAAGGAAGTGGCTTAAAGTTTGAAATTAATATTACCATATCTACCAAGTTTGTGTTTTTTCTTTTATCAACTAAAGAGCAGCTGTTTTAAAGTTGGACATCGACTCATGAACTTGCATGTCTGATTTCAACCATTATTTCCTCAAGAAAGCTTTCCCTGATCTATTATGCTACATATATTCTCTTTTATAGCCCTGAATAGATGTTTTAAAAATAATTCTCTGGGCTCTCATAGCCCAATTATTGTTTCAATTATTTTGTTTATTTACAATCTCAATTGTAGAATACATGTGAGCTGGTACTATGTTTGGTTGATGTGTATATTAGTGTATATCTACTTAAGTACACACCTATGTTTATGTCTTTACATCTGCAATTTTGTGTGTGTGTGTGTGTGTGTGTGTGTGTGTGTGGTATGCACAGAAATTTCCTTCTCACTAACATCTAAGGACTCTGACAAAATGGAAAGTTACTTGTATACAATTAAAGAACACTTTTTAATGATGATGCTCAGTGTTAGAGTGGGGTAAAAGCAAGTCTGAGAGCTCTTGAGAGACACACAGCCAGACAGATAAAACTGAGAAAGCCAGATGGATGGTGACTGTCATTAGCACATAAATGGCCAATGAAACATGCTTATGGATGACATCATACAGTAAAAAATGCTAATGAAAAAATAAAGTAACAGTGAAGAGTTAAAAATGCCACTTTAGTTAGAACATCTGGATTCAAATTCTGACTCCACCACTGACTACCTATGTAAAATTGTCAAGATTAATTTGGGGCTAATCATTGTACATTGGTCTATAGGAGTTTTTGCAAAGATTAAATGTAATAATGAATGTAAAAAAAAAAAGGCGGAGAGTGCCTCATGAAAAGCAATCTATCAAGACTTCAACTCTTATTGAAAATTTACCCTCCAACTTCAAAAAAAAAAAAACAGACAAAATATATGAAATCAGCTTTGAGGATATTGGACAATGAAGGATGGGTTTTTGTGAAGATGGGGAGCAAATGAGGTGATTGTCCCAGCTTACTGCCTTGCCAGACATTCAGACTAGTTCAGAGAGAGAGACCAACAGACTTCCTGAGCAAAGAAGCAAGAGGAGATTCTGAGAAGACCAAAACAATCAAGCTCACAAGGCAGAGTACCTGGGAGGAGAGAGGTACACACAGAGGATCCCAAAGATCAAGAGAGGTCTCTACCCAGTAAGCAGCAGGGCATGGATCAGCCCCTGCCAAGGAGAAAACTAGCAGAAGCTGCAGAATGAACCACTTGGAAGGATTAAAACCAATGTTGCCTGATGTGATTCAACACAGGGTTGAAAATAATACCTTCACTCATTTGCCAGACTGAGAAACCTTTTAAGTCATGAGACATTACAAAAAGTACTCATAAAGGTTGTACCTGAATAGTGGGAATAGTTAGTCCAAACTGTGGTCCCCCCTAAAATTACCTGAAAAGAAAAACGAAAGAGAATAAACTATTTCCAACTAATTTAGCTTTATCCCAGAGCAAAAAACTCACAAGTTTTTATGGGAATACAGAAATATTTAACTTCCCACAAGGTAAAATTCAGTATCTGATATCCAATAAAAATTGACCAGACAGGCAAAGAAGCAGAATAGTCATAAAAATAAGAAAAATCAATGAACTCAATTTCACACAGAAGAGACACAAGTGTTATAAGTGGCAGACAGGACATCAAATCAATTATAATAACTGTATACCAAAGGTTCAGAAAGCTAGAGGAAGGATTAAGGAGAGACATGGAAGTTTTTAGAGAGTAAAATTGAGCTAGAGATGAAAAGCATGTCTGAGATGGAAAACACACTGGCTATGAATAAGGGCAGATCAGACGTTGGAGGAAAAAAGTTTAGGGAACTTGGATGCTAGCAACTGAAACAGTCTATCATAAAAAGAAAACACAAAGGCAAAAGTTTAAAAAGATGAAAACAACATCAGTGAGCTGTGGGACAACTTAAATTACTTGTAACTACCACACATGTAATTAGAGCCCAGAAAAGACAAGAGGAAAGGGACTTTGAACAAAAGGAGGAAGAAGTGGCTGAAATTTTCTAAATTTGATGAAAACTATATATCTCCATATCCAAGAAGCTGAATGAAACTCAAGTACAAAAACATGATGAAAAACTGTACTAAGGCAAATCATAATCAATTTACTCAAAGTGAAATTCTTAAAGTCAGCCAAAGCACAGATAGTAGACAAGGTTACAAAGGAAGGAAATAACTGGAGCCAAAAGACAGTGAGGCCACATCTTTAATGTTCTGAAATGAAAAAACAACAACAACAACAACAAAAAACCCAAAAGCTGTCAAACTAGAATTCTACCAGAGAATAAGATCTTTCAAATGTGAAAGCAAAATAAAGACATTTCAAGGAGTACAAAAGATAAAAGAATTGTCCACCCACGGACCTACACAAGTATTGTTGTGGACTTCCTGCAGGAAATGGGAAATGCTAGCAGGTGGAATAAGAACCCTTCAAAGGACTCTGTGGCTCCAGATGTGTAGGTAAACATATGAAAGGCTTATTTCTAAATGTACAAATATTTTTAAGATGTAACTGAATACTCAAACAATAATAATATGTCACACTTTATTATATATAGAGAAGTAAATTGTATGATAAGGTTGAGGGAAAAGACATCAAAGAATCTCATAGTTTGGCTCTTATATAAGTGTTAAAGTACCACTTAAATGTAAACTGTGATAAATTAAATATATTAGCTATGAACCCTAAATCAATCATTAAAATAATAGAACAACCAGTCAAATCTAATATGCTAACAATGAGGTAAGTTGGACTATAAGAAATTATTAAGTGAAAAGTAAAAATTAAGAGAGGAAAAGAGAACAAAGGACAGATGGGAAAAATTTTTGAATATATTAAGATTTATAGATTTAAACCTAATTATATCAATAAACACCCAATGAAAAGATCGTGAGTAGGAGGTTGTATTTAAAAAAATCAAGACTCAATTGTTTGCTGCCTTCAAGAAACCAGTTTAAATAAGACACAAAGAGGTTAAAAGCAAAATGATGGGGAAAGATACATCATGCAAGCAGAAAACACAAGAAGAAAAGTTTGTTTTATTAATGTCAAACAAATGAAATTCCCCAAACATAATACTACCAGAAATAAAGTGAGCCATTTCATAATAGCAAATGAGTCAATTTATCAAGATGTAATCATTAATTTAAATATTTCTTTACCTGTGGAGCTTCTAAATATATACCCTCCAAACTGATAGAAATTCAGGGAGAAATTGACAAATCCCCAATTATATGGATGGATTTTAATAGGTTTTTTTCCTCAGTAATTGTTAGAATAAGTAGATACACTATCACCAAAGTCTGAATAGCACCATCAACCAACTTGACCTCACAGTCACAAAAATGTAACCAACTATAGCAAAAGACACATTCTTTGCAAATGCATTGTATTACAATGGCTAAAATTCAAGACTGAGCATACATACTGTTAACAAGGATATAGGAAAACAGAGATCTACTGATGAGAAATAAGATACTACATCCATTTTGAAAGACATTTCCACAATTTCTTTAGAAAGTTAATCATGCACCTATTATGTGATTTATTCTACTCCTAGGCATTTAGCCCTGGCCCCTAAACATGAATTTTGAAAGAATTCTGTAATAAAGTTAATTTGTAAAAGTCCAAACTGAAAAAAAACTGAAATGTTTGTTAATAGTTGAAGGAATATACTAATTGTGGTATGTCCATACCATGGAATGCTACCATGAAAAGAAATGAATTCTTGACCCGTGCAGCAACATGGATAAGTCTCAAACACACGGAATGGAAGAAGCCAAAGGAATGAGTGAATTCATATTGCATGATTCCATTAACATAAAATTCTAACAAATGCAAACTTATAGATGCTGACAAAAAGCAAATTGGTGGATACATAAGAATGCAAGAGATCAGAAGTAAAAGAGGAAATGAGGTAAATGGAAGTTTTTTCTTGAGGGTGCATCTTTATTTATCAAATATCTAGAGCAGTGCCATGTATATAAAAACCATGAAATATATTTTTACATTCCCTTATTTCCTAAGTAACTTTCAAGTCAATCTCAAATTTCATACGTAAAATAGGTGTAAAACATACCTGCTTCACAGATTTTTGTGTGAAAATCCAATGAAATGTAGATATAACTATTTTGACATATTTAAAACTTATAAATATTACTCATCTTCTTGCCACTACTGACGTTCATATTATATTAGAATTTATTTGGCACTTCCTCTTCTGTAGTTTTCCTGGTGACTGGGTGTGGGCTCTTGGTTATTTCCTGAATGAGGACATGATCTCATTGAACAGTTCACCAACATGGCAGGTACCAACTTTAAATGATTTGTCTAATTTTAGGTCTAATCAGTATGCATCTTTCCACTTCTACCACTTATAGTATCATAAGGTTTGCTTTTTATCTTTATTTAAAGAAACAACATTATAAAATAGGGAGTTAAGGAAATTATAAGAATGGTTAATGTCTGAAGACATCTTTTCATTTGAATTGCCTTTGATATGTAATTCTAGTTTCCATGCATCTATAGAACAACTATTCATTGAACATAAGCAGCATCTAGATGTAGGAGATACAGCTATAAATAAAGCAGATGAAATCCCTTCTTTGATGGAATTTAAATTGAAAGCATGGACACACATTTAATTGTATCGATCTTAAAAAAGAAATTCTCAAAGCTAAAGGATGATTAACACAGTGAAAGTAAGAAAAACTGATTATAAAATTGATATGGACAAAAATACAAAGTTTTTATTATTGGTGAGAAGTGTTTCCTATTTTTATTATGACTCTTTTTTCTCAAAATTTTTATTGATACATTATAGTTGTACATATTGATGGTATTTGTTGTTGCATTTATGTACATGTGCTAAGAGCCACAGCCAAGTAATATGATGCATGGCATTTTTGGTTGAAAGGTGATGCCAGCAAGCCATTGAGATGATATGATTATGTTAAGATTTGCATTCATATGGATATTGGACTCCTGCTGTCCACCTGGGCCTGCTATGACTCCTGGAGAGTTCCCATTGGTTGGGGAAGTGCGGTAGGAGGGAATTCCGGAGGAGGAACTTCCTCTTGGGATCCAGAACACTGTGTGCGTGGATCCTCAATCTTCCCGGGAGTTTACGGGGCATTGGCGGCAGTTTCAAAAAATAAAGTTTGTTCCTGCTTGAGTGGCTCGTGATTTTGTGCCCAGGCAGACTGCGGCATACATGCATACATTATGACTCTTAAAATTAAAGTTTTGATGTCATGCAGTGGATAACCAAGAATGTGTTTGCTTCTTTCTATACAAGGCAGAAAGTCAGGGGCATT
Source organism: Marmota monax (assembly GCF_021218885.2). Classification (NCBI taxonomy): domain Eukaryota; kingdom Metazoa; phylum Chordata; class Mammalia; order Rodentia; family Sciuridae; genus Marmota; species Marmota monax. Next base: position 13,650,928 of record NW_026694491.1, on the reverse strand, counting down.
ACTGCTTCTATCCCCTGCCTGAATATAGTAGAGAGTATTTAAGGAACTGGGTAGTAATTTTATAACTATGATTCACATTTTTTAAAGATATTGTGGCTCATCAGTAGAGCACTCATCTAGCACATGTGAAGCCCTGGGTTCGTTCCTTAGCACCACATTAAAATAAATAAATAAAATGATTTTTAAAAAAGATATTATTCCTCTGGCCCAAAAATACTTTTAAAAAATGTTTATTTCAAACAGGCATGCTGCCCAGATATAAGCTGCTGGGCTTGCAAATTGCATTTTCCTTGTTTATTCAGATAGTCAGCAGGAGGTTGGATTTGATGTTCCTTAGAAACAGTTGTTCATTTCACTCTTCACCTCTTCAGAGAGAGAAATCAATTTTTATAGGCATATACAAATGCCATGAAGTCACTCATACACTTCATTTTCAGAAACAGCAAACTGTAAATAGAATACATAATTGTTATATTTCCTGTGTTGATTTTTTAAAATGTCACAAGAGTTATCCTTGTAAAAGGTGAATTCAGTTAGGGCAGTCCCTGAAATCTCCATACTCAGGAAATTCATTCATTCATTAAAAATATGTTTACATTTTTTGTACATGTTCATGAGGAACATTAAAGCCAAGAGATAAAATGATTAACTTTAGGGAAGAATATTAAAGAGAGAGTAATTAGTTCCTATATGCTTAGAATATAAAATGATTTTTTAAATACTTAGATATATCTATCATAACATGATTTATGATAAACAGGGAAATATTATCTTCAAAGTACCTGAGATGGAGTTACAAATAATCCTTTAAAAATAGTAGCTAACAATAGGCCATAAATCAGTTTGAAAGCCTCTGGGATCATCTTAGGGCTCCCAGGCCTGATTTTCTCAGTGTTAATACATGCACTGCTAGATACTGAGAAGACAAGATTGGGTATTAAAATATGAAAGAAATTGGAGGCTTGTCATTAGAATAAAGAAATAGACTTATTTCCCCAACCTCTTCTATTTCAAGGATAAATGACTTGGGAAACTTGGATATCCATCCCTAAAACTGTATCTCAGAAGGAAGTAGTTCTCAATAGTTTGATTTCCTAAATTAAGGGACCCATATTTTGGACCAAGTCTGTCCTGTAAGTCTCACCAATGGTTAGCTTTAAATGGAATGATGAAATTTAAAGGTAAGAGCATGTCTCTGCAACATGCTCTAAGGGAATATTGGGGAATGGCTTTGGAGTATATATTTTTGGGGGAGTATATATAATATTGTTTTAAGGGAATTATGAGAATAAAGATTATGCTTATGAGTTTATGTTAAATTGTAAATATATTAAAGCATGATTTGACTATGATTATTGCTAATGCCATAATTATGTTAACAATAATATTGCATATGCATCATAAAAATGAGAGGCAGTGGAATATGAGTCACAAATAGGGGTCATGAAAGCCTCCCCTCCTTTTGTGACCAGAGCGCCATTTCCTCTCATCTTTTCAAGAACTTTATTCCTTTGTTATGCCCTCTTTCTCCTGAATCTTTAATCTATCTCTCTGTAATCTATTATTCCTATCAACAGTCAGCTGATTTCTCATCTCCTATTTGAAAAAGCTTCTCTGGACCCCAGATCTCCCTTTAGTACTGTACAATTTTTCCGTTCCCTAGAATTTCTAAGTTTCTTGTTGGAAACAAAGGATGCAAATATAGCAACTATTTCCTCACCTCCCATTCGCTCTTCCATCCTCTAATGCATGCTCCAATCTTCAAATGTCAAAGGCAATGGCCACTACCTTTTCAAGGTTGATCATATCACTCTCTCCTTAAAAGACTTTCTTTTCCCTGTTTTCATGATATACCCACCGCCACCTCCTCTTCCAACTCAAACTAACATTCTTTATTTTCTCTTCGGTTACATTTTTGTAAATTCCTTTACTAGTTCCTTTTGTCATTACCTCTCTGCTCCAGGCCCAGGGCCAAGTGGACCATACGTAATTTTGCTATCATAATTGCTCTCTTAATAACTAGAGTACTAAAATACCCAAAATGTTAAAAACATGAATCTACTTCTCAACATAGGCAAGGCTATAGTTTGTATCTCTCGCTAGAGCCAGATAAATATAGTTAAAAGCATATTTTCTCAAATTCAGGCATTATTTATTCAGTTTTTCATTCAATGTATATTATTCAGTACCTACAATGTGTCACATATTGTTACAGATGCTAAAGACAAAACAGTAATCAAGATATAAGCGGTCCCTGACCTCATGAAACATGAGACAGTCAAGGCTGAGAGATAAATTGGGGGATGATACAAGGATTAAGAGCATTATCATAATTGATTAAACACTGGATTTTCATCAGTTCATGTTAGAGACACTAAACTCCACAGAATGTTTTCTTTTCACCTAGGAATATAAGCAAAGACCAGACCTCTGTGCCCTTGCTATATATCTCTTTACCTCAAGGAATTCTTATAATCAAAATCTGTGGGTAAACTCCTGTTAATTTTAATATCTACCCTTTAAGACACACTTGAGAAGAATAGGACCTAGGGATTGAAAATAAACACTATTAATTGAATAATTCATAAAAAAATAATATGGAGGCTAAACATTCAGTTCAATAATTTAGAACTGTACCACAATCCATTTCCTGCTAAAAATAGAGGGAAACCATTCTGGTAGTGAGACAGGTACTTGTGACACATATACAAATGGCATGATTTTCTCCACATTGAAGAATACCACTACTTTGAGTAAAGTAAAATATCAATATAAAATTTAAAAAGCATTTCTTAGTGCGAATCTGGCTAGGTCTCTTAGTGTGAATCTGGCTATATCTCTTTTCATTGATAAAATGTGTTCATTCCACCTGACTCATCAGATTGTTAGAAATTATTAGGGTAAAGATTATTCTTATGAATTTATATTAAATTGAAAATATATTAAAACATGATTTGACTATGATCATTGCTATTGCCATAGTAATGTTAACAATAATATTGCAGGCCTTCTAGAACAAATGTTTTTATGTATTCAAAATGCCCTTAATTTTTACCTTCTTATTGTTTTTATGCATACTTGAGGACCCTTAAATCCTAAGATAACATATATGCTGAAATTTCATATCTGTCTAGATAGCTGTTTTAGTCAGATTGTTCATCACTGGACCAAAAGACCTGATAACAATTAGAAGAGTAAAAGTTTATTTGGGGCTCATGGTTTCAGAGGTCTCAAGCCACTGATGACTGACTCCATTGCTCTAAGCCCAACGTCAGATAGCACATCATGGAGGAAAGGTATGGTGGAGGCAAGCAGCTCAGGACATAGCAAACAGGAAGCAGAGAGAGCTCCAGTTACCAGGAGCAAATATATACTCCAAAGGCATGCCCCAAGTGATTTACCTTCCCCATCCACACCCTACCTGGCTCAGGTTACTGCTGAAATAATTGATATCAGTGGATTAACCAACTGATCAGGCCTCACCTATCATAATCTATCATTTCACCTCTGAAAATTCTTGCATTTTCTCACACATGATCTTTTGGGGGATACTTCACATCTAAACTTTAGAAGTAGCTAATATGAATATGAAAGCATTGTGGAAAATGAAAGTTTATTCAATATACCTATATGAGTTTTTGACTAGAAACTGTCAAGATAGTTGAATTAGATAGCCCTAGTCTAGATGATGCTAGACTTTCTTAAAGATGTCTTTGTGAATTTGACAAATAGCAATTACTAAACATAGCCAAAAGTGGTAAGTATTCCAATTTCAACTTGTCAAAAAATAACTGCAGACTAAGAGGAAATGCATGATAGGAAACATCTGTTCCCTTCTCAGTCCTGCTGAGAGATGATGAGGATACACCTTTTGACATAAAATAATAAATAAATAAAGTGAAATTCTAAAAGTCAGATTATTTTTATATTACCTTATTGAACAAGGTGTAAATGCATAATTTAAAATATTATGATATGCTCTTATTGACTTAAACACACTAAAAAGACGTTGATTTATTCAATCTCCATATTTTGGTAAGGGAAATATTAATAAGAGAGCTAAAATTCGAACTTTAAAGGTAAGAAAAAACTTTAAAGGTGGTGGTTTGGCTCTTTCACTACTGCTTTTATAATTTGTGTGATTGGCATAATATTAATATTCTGCTTCCATCAAGATGTATCTTTTGAGTTCCCAAACACATAGCTCTTACAAGTAAATTTACTTTTGAGATTATTGTCTCTACTATAAATTTTAATAGCCTAATTTGGCACCCAAACCTAGGTTTTAGATATTCTATGTTTACTTATCATGTAAGAATTCCACAAATTATTTCCTCAAGGATTAGTTAAGTAGGGAGAAGGGAAACAAGAAAGAAGAAGGAAAAGAGGGAGGAAGGAATTAAAAGGAAAGAAAGAAGGGAGGGAGAAAGTTAAGGAATTGGATGAGGGAATTAATTGATATAAAAATATTCTTGCTGTAAATATGTTGGTACACATTGTTAAGTAAAATAACAAAGCAAACTAAATACCAAACAAACAACAACAACAAAACTAAGTAGCCATAATGCAATGGATCAACTGTAGCTATTATTAATTACTAGGGCAATTCATTGATTTTTTTAAGTAGCATTTACATATCATGTCTCTCAGTTCTCTTACCAACCTCAACATAAGTATCATACAAACAAAGGAAATAGAAAGGAAAGAAGTTTTGAGTGGACAGTATTCCACTCAACTTAGAGGCGAAATCTATGCTATATCACATGTTCAAATAATGAAGTGGTAGGCAATTGTGTAAATTGCCTAAATAATTCATGGTAACCCATCTTTTGGCAAATATAATGGTATAGACAGGGCAGATGGTCAAAATATTATCACTCTGAAGGTACATATATAGACCAATCAGAAGATGACTGCTATAATGTTGGGGTGCAGCCACGGGGCTCCTCATGCGCCAGGTATTAGCACTTTGGTTGCTGGATTGAGAAAAATCTTGGGATTCCAAGGAAGTAAGATTTTTTCCCAGGTAGCTGAAAAAGTGGAAGATAAACTAGGAGGGTCTGGGAGAGTAGCTATTAATTAGCAGTCTATACCAGTGCCTACTGGCTGAGCATCTGGTATTGTTACCAGCCTAGTACAGTATGAATCTTCTTCTCAGCCCTCTGATATCACTACTGTCATGTGTCTTCATTTTTATAGATCAAATATATCAGCCTGCCCCAATGAAATACTAAAATAGGCTATAAACTCATCTGCGCTTATGTGTGTGCCAGAGGGGTTGATTAGTAGGGTTTGTTTTTTGTTCCTGCTCTATTTCTACTCACCTCTCTCACAACCCTCTAGAGCCTATATATTTGAGTGGAGTGAATAGAGTTGATCCTATCCAGAGACTCATAGGAGGAGGGGAGCAATAGCATAGAACTAATAAGAAATTTTGAGTCCACTGTTAACATCCCTCTTATGTACTTAGCTCACAAGTAGAGATCTGCGTACCCTTTACTTCAAATCTCAACCTCTTTTTCTACCTTCTGGGGACATCTACCTTTGCTTCTCCACAGGTGGACTTGAAATACAGGATAATTGCTTCCTGGGGTATTTGGAGTTAACTAGGATGTGCGGCACTGGCCTTTAAGGCACTTGATATTAATAGATATGGGGGAAGGAGATTCCTCAAGCTTGTAGAAAGTAAAAACAAAATGAAAAAGTATCTGTTGTCTTTATAACTCTCCCAAGTATTTAATAACTTCTCTAAGTCACTAACTCTTAGACCTCAAGCTTGACTGCATTTTATTTACATGATTCATCTCATAGAGTGTTGTTCCACACAGATGGCATTCAGGAAACATTTATTGAATTAATCAAATAAATAATTGAATTTTCTGTTATGGAAAAACAATCTTACCTCAAATGTCCTATCTAGTTTATTTTTGGCAATTGTGTTTCTTTTCTTTTGAGCTTTTAAAAAAACAATTATTACGAAGAGCATGAGAAGAAGATTAACATTAAACAGGGATGAGAGGTGGGAGGGAAAGGGAGAGAGAAGGGAAATTGCATGGAAATGGAAGGAGACCCTCAGGGTTATACAAAATTACATACAAGAGGAAGTGAGGGGAAAGGGAAAAATAATACAAGGGGGAGAAATGAATGACAATAGAGGGGGTAGAGAGAGAAGAGGGGAGGGGAGGGGAAGAGAGGGGGGATAGTAGAGGATAGGAAAGGCAGCAGAATACAACAGACACTAGTATGGCAATATGTAAATCAATGGATGTGTAACTGATGTGATTCTGCAATCTGTATACGGGGTAAAAATGGGAGTTCATAACCCACTTGAATCAAAGTGTGAAATATGATATATCAAGAACTATGTAATGTTTTGAACAGCCAACAATAAAAATTAAAAAAAATTATTAAAATGTTTCTTCCAGAGTTTTGTGTGATAAAAGGGATTTAATAATTCTAAAACATTAACTCTAATAATGTTTTTTTCCTAATAAAAAAAGCATTTTTAAAAAATTCTTGCTTACCTGGCCTCTGAACTAAATTGAAAGGAGTCAGTGTCTTTCAGTTAAAAACACTTGCAAACAAAATCTGTAGATAAATAAAACATTAATTACTAAAAGATCCTTTCTGGTGTAAGAAGATCATGGCTAAATGAATAATAAATTACAAGTTTAGGATTACCTGTTTCATCTTTTCTTTCCCTCTTGACTCTTCTTGTAATTCATCAAAATGGGAATTAGGCAGCAAGGAAAACTGAAATTTAAAAGGCCAGTAATTATTTTGTTTTACTCAAATATTAAAATTCCCATCATTAACTCTTAACATATATACTTAACATGTATGCTTTAATTCATGTATTCATTATCATTCAGTTGATTTTGGGGGGACTTTATTCTACAAAAAAAGCCTTTTTAATATCTTTCCCTTTCTAGTTACAATAGCTCAAGTTGGTTTATAGTCCTTTTAATCAGTCTCAAAAAATAAAATCACCTATGCTGATTTTCTAGTAGAGTCAAGGATTTTGAGTTTCCTTTCATGAAGACTGAAGGACAAAGCCTGAGGGAATTGCTGTGAGTAGGGCGGTAACAGGATGAGCCTAGTGACAGCAGGCTGAGGCTAGCAAAGGCAAACCAAGAATCCAAAGACCATATTTCAATCTGAAATGCACCAACAGTTGATGATGAGCCTTGACTATGTTAAGACAGTGCTGTCTCATAGAAATAGAATTTAACCCAACTAAAAAAAGTTAACTGTTTCAGCAGTCACATTTAAAATAGCAAAAAGATGCATCAAAATATTTACCTATGTCCAAAAATTTGCACAGGTAATCAATATAAAATTACTAAGGAGATAGTTTACATTATTTTTCTTCATACTAAGACTTTGATATTTGATATCATTCACAGCTCAGAACTGAATTTTTATCAGAAATATATGTTCAACATCATAAAAGTTACGATTACAAAAGTACATTTACCTATGTAAGTTGCTCCAAACATTTTCCAATAACTGAATTGGTAGTTTTTTGTTTTTGTTTTTTGGTTTTGATACCAGAGATTGAACCCAGGAGCACTTTTGGACTGAGCTAAATCTCTAGCCCTTTTCTGTTTTCTATTTTGAGACAGGTCTCACTAAGTTGCTTTGGGCTTTGCTAAATTGCTGAGGTTGTCTTTAAACTTGGGATCCAACTGCCTTAGCCTCCAGAGCTGCTAGGATTATAGGCATGTATTGTTATGCCATATTTGTGGGACCCCAGAGATCTCCAGGAGCCCAATCCGATGCAAGTACACAAGAGTCTCTATTGCAAGCTTGAGCCTAGACTCACAACCGTTCCAGACGCAGCGGTCCCAGGGAGTGAGTCCTGGTCCTTTTTTCAGTGAGATTTTATAGGTTTTGGGGGGATACGCTATGCGTCACAACATCGCACAGCAAATCATTCCGAACCCCAGGAAAATCAAACAAAAACTCTTAACATTGATTAGCACATTCAATGGCGGGAACAAGATGGGTAGGGGTGATTGGTTAGTACAAGAGGGGGATTCTTTTGAACTGACTGGTTTAGGCCATAAAGGGTGTACGTGCTCAGCTACATGGTTTCCCAACATGTTATCAACCACCATAAACTACTTGGGGGTCATCTGGCATCCCAGGTATTCTCCCTGTCTCATGCTGATTGGAGGTTGCTAAGGGTGTTGCTATGGGTCCTCACCTAGCCTAACTGAGTCAGGGACACCTGATGCCACAGACCTCTCCTGTTATTTACAGACAAACAACTCAGCAGGGTGGGTATGTGCTTAGGAGTGCTCTGTGGGTTTTTCCAAGGACAAGGATCATGCTCCTTCCTTAGGACAGGCCTTGAGGTAGAAGCTGCTGTTATTTATTTATTTTTAAAAATGGAGTCACATTAATTTCTCAGTATAACCCTGGCTGAATTGTTAGTTTATTTTTTTTTAATTGACACATAAAAATTACCCGTATTTATGAAGTACCATTTAATGGTTTTATATGAGTATACAATTGTGTAGTGTTCAAATCAGGTAAGCATATCTAAGACCTCATTTATCATTTCCTTGTTGCAAAAACACTTGAAATTTTTTCTTTTAGCTTTTTGAAATGAAAACTATACTACCATTATCTATCATCACCCTATTGTGCAATAGCACAGCAGAACTTTTTTCTCCTGTCACTCAGTACATGTTGGCCAAACTTTCCCCATCTTTTCCTTCCCCTTAAGAGCCCCAGTCTCAAAGGTTTTAAAATTTAAACCTGCAGCCTGGGGAGTTAGTTTAATGGTAGAGTACTTGCCTAGCCTATGCAAGGCCCTGGGTTTGATCCCCATTACTGAAAAGTATATAGATTTGAATTAACTAAAGCTAAAATTGTTGAGGGCCACAGCCGAGTCAGGATGACATATGGCATTTTTGCCAGAAGTAGTGGTTGAGAGGTGACGCTAGTGAGCCATTAAGATGATGACTTTTGAGTTCTGGCAGAGTTCCCGTTGAGTTCCGCTTGAGCTCTCACGGGGATTCCCAGAGAGTTCCCATTGGTTGGGGAAGTGCCAGAGGAGGGATTTTTCCGGTTGCTGGTTCCTGGAGGAGCCGCGTGGCATTTGGGAGAATTCCCGCAGAGCATGTGTGGAGTGTGCTGGTGGAGTTCAGAAATAAAGTTTGTTCCTGCTTCAGTGGCTCATGATTTGTGCCCAGCCAGACTGCGGCATAAAATTCCAGCTTTAAGTAATAATTAGTACATTTCAAGTGAAGAGCCACATGTGGATGTTGTTCCCACACTGGATAGTATAGTTCTAAACTGAGTTTACACTGGCTAAGAGAGTCTTTGAAAGGTAAGCATTTTGAAATGCCAGCCAGATAGAGAGGCAGGGTGTGTAAAATTGACAAGCTAGATATTCAGCTTCTGAGTAATCCATCAGTGACTGCTAAAATCCACTTGCTCAATACTCAGCCTTTTCCAGCTGTATTAATACTCAGGTCCAGTGTGGAGTTATGACTTGAAATTTTCAAATCTTTAAAAAACAATGTTAGTGCAAGAGTGCAGAGAAGTCTTTGACAGCTCCTTGATGTTATCTAGTCCAATTAATTTTATAGTAATGAAATATATACAGAAAGAACAATTCAGTTTTCAAAAATCTCATTCAGTTAAGGAAAAGGCTGGTCTCAAATCTAGACCCAGTATAACAGTTCTTTTTCCCCATCAAATCAAATAAAATTCTAATATAATATAATATCAAATGGATAACAAATACACTTTGCAAATACAATTTTAATCCTTTTCTTTAAACATAAGCTAGATTTTTAAGCTATAGAATTACTGTATTACATCAGCACTTGATGTTATACAGTAATGTAATATCAAAGTGTTATTTTGTTATCTAATATCAACCCTACTGGGTAAGAGATTAAAAATAAAATTGATGTTTAAATGGAAAAAAATGAGCACAAATTACTTTAGAAGCAATGAGATGAAGGCAGTTGGAGTTAAAGCTTTAGTTTTGAACATTAAAAAATCACATATAACAACAGTTACGTTAGCAAATTCACATGAAAAATTTTTATCTGATCCCAGGCACAGTGACTCATGCCTATAATTCAAGTGGCTTAGGAGGCTGAGGCAAGAGGATTGCAAGTTTGAGGCCAGCCTCAGCAACTTAGTGAGGCCCTAAGCAACTTACTGAAACCCTGTCTTAAAAAATAAATAAATACAAAGCGCTGGGAATGTAGCTCAGTACTTCTGGGTTCAATGCCCAGTACCAAAAACAAAACAACAACAACCAAGTAAACAAAATAAAACAAATTATTTTTTCTTTTTCTGAGACATGTATGATTCACTGTCATTTCCTGGATCAAACTAAGTGAAAAGGGTAAATCTAAGTTTGTTTGTTTTACTTTGCAAGTGGACTTTAGTCCTAGAGAGGTTAATGAATATATGAGGCACTTGTAATTATTTACCAACCTTTACATATTATATAGAGAAGAATCAAATATTGCAGTAATTATTTTTGTCTTTAGAAAAGCATCACAGAGGAGACTTCAATCTTTGCCAAACTGAACAAGTTGACACACTTCACTAATTGCTTCTCATAGAATATATCATCTCCATTATCTCCACAAATGAATAAAGGTTATTTAAGTTCAGGATTCCATTGCAAATTAATTATGCAACTATCAGATATAGTGAGTACTTATGGTTGCATAGACTCAGCTATTAGAGTTAAATTCATAGCTACTAGTTTTAAGGAGTTCACACATTATTTGACTCTTACCTGAAAGTTTTATATAAGAACCAGCAAAGCCTTTTCATTCAGAGCTCCCTACAGTAGGGGTCAGTCACTGTTACTTGCATTTTGGCAGAGACTCAAAGGTAGATGGAACAGTGGGAGAGATTTATGGAAGAAAAAGAGAACGTTTCAGGTATGTTCTTGAGTGAAGGCTGTTGGCATGAGGAAGCTGTAGGTGTGCTAACTGGACATGAGGCATCCTTTGTGACTGATTAGGGATGCATATTCAGATTTCACTGTTTGGTCTTAAATTGGAAGTGGATCAAACATTAAGGAAGCTGTCACTTATTGATCAAGTCCTGGCTATTTTGGGGCAGTTGTTACAGTCTTGATTGTTAGCTAGATTGTTACTAGAGATAGTGATTGTAGATTTTCCACAAGTCTCACTTATACATAGCTGACTGACTTCTTGGGCTGATTACTGTAGATAATGGGTTGTTTTACTGCCTGTTATTTCAGATTGTGGGTCAGAATTCAATTTTTTTCTCTTTTTTGGCACTGAGGATTAAACTCAGGGGCATTTAACCACTGAGCCACATCCCCAAATCTATTTTGTATATTATTTAGGGACAGGGTCTCACTGAGTTGCTTAGTGCCTCATCATTGCTGAGACTGGCTTTGAACTTATGATCCTCTTGCTTTAGCCTCCTGAGTGGCTGGGATTACAGGTGTGTGCCACCGTGCCCAGCCAGAATTCAATTTTATGTGTAGTTTGGCCATTATCCATTTGTATATTCAGTTTTCAGTATCCATGAGTAATAATAATATTTTAAATCATCAATCAACTGGGAAATTAATTTCTTAAATTAATGACATTTTTTTCTTCTTAAATTAATTAAATTTGAATTTCTATTGCTTTTGTTTTATAAACTATAGTCTGTGATTATTTGAATTATTCAACCCTTGCTGTTTTCTTAGAAGAAAAAAAAGAACAAAATACCTGTTTAAATATAATTTTCTAAAATCATCAACCATAATCAGATGCCTTTTGAGATTCATATTGTCATTTAAGTCCAGGAAAGGAACTTGAAAGTAGGATAAATTGCTTGATTAGGTATGCAATCAAAATGCATGGCTAAAAACCTGACTGGAAATTATGTTTCTAAAATTTAGTTCCTTATTTGTTTTTGTCATAAATTAGAAAATACTATGATAAATTTGATTTGCTTTATTTCAGTCTCAATGATTTCAGTGGTATTATTCTGAAGGGTTTGAAAATTTGCATGAAATGTTTGAAACTTAAATGAAATTTTGTCTTCCATTTTTGTTACCTGAACAAAGTTAGACTAAAAGGGATTATTATTCCAAAATTAAGTCAGCTCAATATAAATTCTGTATCTTTTTGGAATAATTCAGTTGAGGATTTTAGACTTCTAAGATTAAATATTTTTTATTTATTTTAATTGAAAATTTGAAGCTAATGGATACTATTTCATAGTATGACTGTATAAAATGGAATATGGATAGAACAGTGATTATCCAAGCCTCTTGGAATGCTTGGAATGAATTGATTCTGATCCTTCATTCTTTTTTACTTATGAAGAAAGCCAACAGTTTTCCATTGTTAAACATTGTTTTAATTTGTACAATAGTTACTATTCTGTTTTCATAGACCATCATAACAAAGAACCAGGAACAAATGGCTTTGATCAACAGAAATTTCTTATTTCATAATTCTGGAAGCTGGATGTCTCACAATGTCCTCAGGCTTCCTCTGAAGGCTTCAAAGGAAGAATATTTCTTTGCCTCTCCCAGCCTTTGGTGGTTGCCAATAATCCTTGGCATTCCTTGGTTTATAGCACCTTAATTCCAGTCTTTGTCTCTGATTTTACATGACATTCTTTCCTGCATCTCTGTGTGTCTTTGTTTCCAGATTTCCCTCTTCTTCTAAGGACAAAGGTCACAAGACTAGAGGTCACCCTTCTCTAATATGAGTTCATGTTATATTGATCACATCTGTAAAAGCCTGTTGCCAAATAACAACATGTTCACATATTCACAGGTACAGGAGTCAGTATATAGACAAACCTCTTCCAATGATACAATCCACAATATTTCCTTCATTTGCATCTTCTAAAATTAGGTATCCTAGACAGATAATTTTCCTTTTAGCTAAATGCTTTCATCTGGATCAACTTTTTGGCAGAATTATAAAACCTTAGGGCTGGAAGAGCCTTAAAAGATATATAGATGCTGTCGTGACCCACAAAGTCTCGTGTGGTAAGAGCTGGATTGTCAGGTCTGTCATTATTAGGAGGTGGTGGAAGATCTAGCAGGTGGGCCTAGTAGAAGAAAGTCCCATAATTGTGGGGGGAGGTGCCTTTGAAGGGTATATTGGAATTTCCATAAACTTCCTCTATCTTTGCTTCCTGGTTGCCATAAGGTAACCAGTTTTCCTTCATGACACACTCTGCCCTAATGTTATGCCTCGAAACAATCCCAAAAGTAATATGGCCAAGAGAAAATTGACTGAAACCATGACCCAAAATAAACATTTCCTCATTTAATTTGATTTTTTTCTGGTATTTGATCATAACAATGAAAAACTAATACAGATACTATATTATTTATTATTATGCTGTTCTAATTATTATTACCTATGTTATTTATTTAATATTCAAAAAGAACCTGTTAACACCATTATTACTTCCATGTTATAGACAAGGCAGCTTGTGGTTCTAAACTAAAGAAAATAAGCTTGACTATAATTCCAGTAGCTAGGGAGGCTGAGGCAGGAGGATCTGCAGTTTAAAGCTAGCCTCAGCAATGGTAAGGCGCTAAGCAATTCAGTGAGATGCTGTCTCTAAGTAAAATACAAAATAGGGCTGGGAATGTGGCTCAGTGGTTGAGTGCCCCTGAGTTCAATCATTGGAACAGATACAAATGAAAGAAGGGAGGAGGGAGGGATGGGGGGGAGAGAGAGAGAGAGAAAGAAAAAAGAAGGAAAGAAGGAGGGAAGGAAGGCGGAAGGGAGGGAAAGAAAAGGAAAGAAGTCAGCTTGATCCTTTATAATTATTATTATTTTTAAAAAATAATGTTAATTATCATTGAGAATCAACTTTGCTACATGTGGCATCAATTGTAATGAACTAAAATGAAGTCCTGAAGTGAGTTTGGCCTCCTAGTTAACAGCAAGTAGGTATGAAAATAGTCGTAAGTATTGTCCTGTATACTTGATTAAATCTCACTTCTCATCCTTTTAAGCATTCTGACAGCATATGTCACAAGAGGCTAATTCAATATAAAAGCAACAATATTATAAGGAGAGAAACAGAAATCAAATAGCCTGTTACTTGGGGTCAAGTGAGAAATTCCTCCCGTAAGTGTGTTAAGACATGACCTTCAGAAATCTTGTGAATCCGGGACATAGTTCTTTTGAGTTTAGACTATTAGTTGTGCTACAATAGTTTATCCATTCATGCAAGGACAGGAGTGCCTATAGTGATATTCATATACAGTCTACATTTCTTGAATGCTATTCATTCCACCAAAGAAACTCACTATTAATTGTTAATTAATTATTTCTCTGGTGTTGGAAAAGATAAAACAAAAGCAACACATATAGACAAGTACATTTGAAGAACATGTAAGAAACTTGCTCAATGTATTTAAAAAAAAAAAAACAGAAGCCAGACTTTGAAACACCACACTGTGGTGTTATTGCAAAAACCAAAATATAGTGGCCATGGTGAAATAACTTTTGGAATAACTTTATTTTTAATTCCCCCAAACTAGGCATAAATATATCCATAAACCATAGAATGGACTACAGCTCAGCAATAAAAAGGAAAAGAACTATGGATGTATCCAAAATATGGATGAATATCAAGATCATTCTGTTGGTTGAAAAAGCCAGGCCACGAAAAGGAAACACTCGGTTATTCCATTCATATAAAATTCTAGAAATTGAAAAAGCAGATTGAGAAATTCCTATAGAGACAAAAGGGACTATGTCAAGGGGGTAAGGGAATACAAAATGACATAAGGGCACTTTGAGGGTGATGAACATATTTGCTATTCTAATTGTGATGCTGCTTTTAAATGTATACATATGGACAGACATCCAAGACAGATAAGTGGTATCCTTTAATATGTGTACTTTATTATACAGAAATTGAACTTCAATAAATTGTAAAAAAAATAGCCATTAAACATTCAGTCTCTAAATTTACTATAACATCAGCCCAGTGAGAGCAGAGAAAGCAGATGGACCACCCCTGCAGCTTCATTTCAGATAGAACTTGGGATTCCTCTGGATTCCTTCCTTTTGCCTAAGCCATTTGGGGCAAGTCTTCTGCTGCTTGTCTCAGAGAGAACCCTAGCTATAGCAGATGTGTTGTCTACCAGAAAGCTCAAGTAATGATAAATAAAATTAGCTACACCAAACCTGGGCATAAAACAAGTTTAAAATGTAATTATTTCAGTGATTATAGTGGCATGGTGTAGCTTAATGCTGGTTTCAGGAAATCTGACAATTTCAATGAGTTCAGAAAATGGCAGAGAAAGCACACAAACACATAGAAGTGCCTTTTCAAAATCTGTGATGGCTCTCCTCAGACTCTTAAAGGGTCTGAGGAAAGAGAAAGAGCCACTGGAATTCTTTATTCCTACATAGAGGGCACACAAGGGGAGGTTCCATGGAACATTCTATCCTCAAAAGGGCAAAGGGGTAGGATTACAAAGGAACAAGTGAGTGTAACTCAACCCCACTGATAATGCCCACTCCTGGAGCTATGCCTCATTATCTAAGGGGAGGTAAAGCCCAAGTTATTGTGGGGCGCAATAATTGTTCAGTATCTCTTGCTCAGGACTAAAGGGCATGCATTTCCAGAGCAGCTCTTATCATTTAAGATGATAAGAGTAGCTTATCATTTTCTGATTGAAAACATTTGACCAAAATCAGTAGTTCTTTTAGGGACCTTAGTTATTCTTTGAGACTTATTTATTTCCTAGCAGTTTCTAACCAATATTTGCTAGTTGGGATGAGTCTTTGTGATCTGAATCTTTCTCTGAGAACAAGAAGGTTTGTGTCTAGGCAAGTTGGCATTCTGATAGACCAGATGTGTGTGTGTGTGTGTGTGCATGTGCTATATTTAATATATGTCAGTAAGTGTATTTATGTAATAGGCCAGGTACACATTAATGTAGGGTGCTGGAATGGCAACGGTTTGTAGTTTTGTCTTGATGTAGGACACACATAATATCCCCAAGGTCTAAGTGTCACTTTTTCCATGGAGCCTGTGTTAGTTCCTTTTTTTCCTCCCCACCCAAGATAATTTAATTGCTTTAAATAGTGATAGGTGTTTTTCTGTGTATTTCCTCAGACTCCCCTGTTCTATAAAGCCTTGTTTAATAATGTAAGGATAAATTTAAACATGTATTGGGAGAATTCATAAATTTTCTATGGCTGCCATAATAAAATACTACAGGTGATGTGGCTTAAATAGTAGAAATGTATTTTCTCACAATTCTCAAGACAAGTCCAAGATAAAGGGATTAATTTTTTTCCCTCCCTCATTGGCTTGCCTCTGGCCACCTTCTCCCTGTGTCCTCCCCCAGTCTGTGTTGTTTGTGTGCTAATCTCCTTTATTTTTCTTAAATTGGTTCTTTTTAGTTATACATGATGGTGGAATTCATTTTGATATAATTATATAAAAATTATATAATTTTTATATAAAAATGTAAATTTTTATATAGTGGAATACATCTTATTCTATTTAGGATCCCAGTTTTGTGGATGTACACAATGGTGAGATTCACTGTGGTACGTTTATATACATACATTGGAAAGTTACGTTAGATTCATTCCACTGTCTTTCCTGTTCCTATCCTATCTCCCTTGCTTTCATTCCCCTTTATCTAATCCATTGAGCTTCTTTTCTTAGAAGAACACAAATCATTTCGTATTGTTCCACTCTAAGGACTCCATTCGAATTACATTCCTCTTAAAAGTCCTTCTTCCAAATGCAGGCAAATTCTGAGGTACTGAGATTTAAGATGAACTCTCAGAGATATGCAATTCAGCCCAAAGCAGAGCTAATAATTAATGTTTTGTCTCCTTCCTTATTCTTCTTTGTCAAAATGAGAGTTCTGACAAAATGATCCTCAAACATCAGCCTGCATTCCATGAAGTAAATATTTTTAATCTTATAATGCCAAGCATGTTTACTTTGGAACCAGATAACTTATTATCAATAATCATAAGTCAAGTCAAAAGTCTCAAATCCATGTATATTATAATCATATCCCTTTATACATATCAAAGTTATTTGACTGGACTGGATTATAAATGCTTACCTTCATATTTTCCCAGCATAACAAGTTATCAGCTTGATCAAATAAAATATCCCCATGGGGAATTTCTTCTTCTACTTTGCCTCTTCACTCAAATATTTAGTATGTGCAGATTCCCCTCCATCCTGTGCTTTTTTGCCTTTGCTTCATGTGTAACCAGGACTTTATTTCATCTGATATTTCATTTAGCTTTATGACTCTTTTCTTTGCAATATGAAATATGAAACTCCTTTGAACTTCCCTTTTAGCATTTTCTTTGCTGACAATCTTCCTGCTGCCCTGTAATTTCCACTCTTCTCCTCAAGGGAAAAAATGTCCTTGGCTCCTGCTTGCATGTGAGAAAAATCAGTGGAAAATCCCTCATTAGCCACTGCCATTTTTACCTAATGAGGAAATTTAGTAACTACTGGAGCACAATGACAAAAACATGAAATGCTGTTTCTCCTTGAAAAGGTGCAATAAGGTAAACTCTGATTCATTTCAAGTTACACTCATGGCAGCCTATTATTTGCCTGATTGACATATGTCAAGTTGAACTGAAGCCAGAATTCTCAGAGGCAATCACAGAACAATCTCAGTATGTACTAAAGACTAAGCATCTTTTCTAAAATACTTTGATGCTTTTGAAAGAAAACACAAATAATAGGTAAAGTATTAGAGAAGATAACTCCCATAAATTAGTTTTTTCTGGGATCAAGATTGCAAAACCCAGGTGTTATTCGTGTTTTGCTCTGCCACCCACTGCCTAGTCAAATTTAATGGTTCAGTTTCTTCAAATGAGGTACTGACACTCTGTAAGGCATATGTTATACTTATCCAAAGATTATAATGACCTCAAACATATAAAATTCATTATAAACTTATGTACATACACATATTAGTACAAATAAAAATTACATCATGAATTAGGAACTAACTAAATAGAATCTTGAGGAGAATTGCAGTTATTGTAGCCAGGAACCACTAGCACACCTTTCAACCCAAGGAAAAAACAAAACAAAACTGGTAACATAAATCAGGAGGTAGGGGCTAAATAATTTATTTTTATTTTTCACATTCCTCATATCTAATGTTAGTTTACCCTATCTATGTTTTTGTAGCACCTCGAAATTTCAAAAAATTGTGCAGAGCAGATTGTCAGCCTCAGCAATACAGTGAGACCCTCAGCAACTTAGTGAAATCTGTCTAAAAAATAAAATAAAATAAAAAGGGACTGGGGATATAGCTAAGTGGAAAAGTGCCTCTGATTTAAATCCTCAGTACCAAAATAAATAAATAAACAAATAATTCGCTGGACAGTCTTTTTTTTTTTTTAACCTACATAAAGATCTTTTAGCCTTATTCATTGATTTTTTTTCCTCCTTCAGTTTTCTTAGGTGGACAGAGGAGCATACCAGTAACACCTGGAATAAAATGCCTTCAGGAAATTCAATAGAGTTACTCTTGGAAGTTCAATATATGCAAACATCTACTGTTTCCAGAATTTTTGTTATGAATTTTTAAAACTTATTTATTCTATTCATAAGAAAGTTCCTAAAGTCAAAAAATATTCTTCTGAGTGTTATGTAGGAGAGCAAATTTCATAACTGAGGCTCTTATAAGGAAAAAAAAACAGGTTAATAAGAGAAAAATATATAGTTTATTTTTTATATATACATTAATTGTATATATTATTTGTTATGAATAGATTTATTGTTTTATATGTTTATATGACCC
This sequence comes from Marmota monax, assembly GCF_021218885.2. Lineage (NCBI taxonomy): Eukaryota > Metazoa > Chordata > Mammalia > Rodentia > Sciuridae > Marmota > Marmota monax. Next base: position 13,632,126 of record NW_026694491.1, on the reverse strand, counting down.
ATTTATTACCATTAGCACATACCCTTTGTCCTCCAATCACAATTTTGCACAATTATTCATAATGGTATACAGGTTTCCTGTTTCTTTGAATCTTCATTTCTAATGCAATCCACTGGTAATAAATGGGAGGGAACTTAGCATGGCCAATTTGCTCAGAGTCTTCTTAGCATATCTATTTTTGAGGATAAGGATGTTTTTTCTTTTAGACAAAAGGTCTTGTGACTTTCTGTAGTGAAGATTTTATGACCTGCTTTCAAAAAAGGTCAGATAATTCTTCTAGGACCGGCTTCAGGGGTGAAGGGTGAAGGGAAAGTGAAGGACATCTTCCTGCTTTTGCCTTTTCTTTAGATGCCAGTGTACATTTTGGAATTGCACGTCCTTAACCACATTGGTGTCTAAAATTGTAAATCAGTGGCAAGTTGTAATAGCTCATTACTGAAAAGGTGATATAAATGAATTTAAGTGTGCATATCCTTTCGTAGACTTATTTAACTCAAGTCAGGTTGAACCCTGGTTCTAAAGACACCCATTCTCTAGAAACCGTAGCAGTAATTAAACTATTCAATTGTTCCCCTTGCCCCCTGCCCCTTATCCACAGGGGATACATTCTTAGACCTCCAGTGAATACCTGAAACCACAGATAGTACCTATACATTATACACACACACACACACACACACACACATAAACATTATATACGTGTGTGTGTATATATATATATATGTGCTTTCAAACAACACACAAATACAAATTTAATGCTTTTTCCATTTTTTTCTAAGCACTTATCAGGCACTGAGATTGTAACTTTTGTAGTTTGAGTGCAGCAACAAATCTAGCACAGATTTCTTTCTTTCTTTCTTTCTTTCTTTCTTTCTTTCTTTCTTTCTTTCTTTCTTTTTAACTACACGACAGCAGTGGAGAGCATTACAATTCTTATTACACATATAGGGCACAATTTTTCATATCTTTGTATATAAAGTATGTTCATGCCAATTTATGCCTTTATACATGTACTTTGTTGTTGGTTTTTTTGCATTACAATTCTTAATACACATATACCACAATTTTTGTATTTCTGTTTGTATATAAAGTATGTTGACACCCAATTCAAGTCTTCATACATGTACTTTGTATAATGATGTCCATCACATTCTACCATCCTTGCTAATGCCCTTCCCCTCCCTCTTCCTCCTACCCCTCTTCCCTATCTAGGATTCATCTATTCCTCCCATGCTCTCCCTCCCTACCCCACTATGAGTCAACCTCCTTATATCAGAGAAAACATTTGGCATTTGTTTTTATTCGATTAGCTAACTTCACTTAGCATTATCTTTTTCAATGCCAACCATTTACCTGCAAATGCCATGATTTTGTTCTTTTTTATTGCTGAGTAAAATTCCATTGTGTATATATGCCACATTTTTTATCCATTCATCCACTGAAGAACATCTAGATTAGCTCCACAGTTTAGCTATTGTAGCACAGATTTCTTTTCCCATCTTCACAATTTCAAAGATGAATGATTAATTTTTACATAGATCTTGGAAACCTTAGAATATATATATATTTTTTCTTTCTTTAATAAGTCAAAAACTTTCACTTTTTCACTTAAAGAAGTCCTTTATGATTTCTCTTTGGCTTAAGTGATTTGTTGACATTAATATTCTTGTGTTTTATGGCCATGATTAAGTTACATAGGGGTTACTTGAGCACAAGCATTGTGATACTGTTATTCATTTTAATAAGTGAGATAGTTTCTAAGTGACTAAAGGGTGGGTAGTATATACTGAGTGAATACATTTGTCAAAGACATAATTTATGTCCCAGGTAGAATGAAGCAGAATGGTGTGAGATTTCATTATGCTACTCAGCATGATACACAATTTAAAACCTATGAATTCTTTATCTCTGAATTTTTCTATTTAATATGGAATTGCAATTGATCACAGGCTCTGCAATCACAGAACACAGAAGAGCAGGTTGTTATTGTATAAAGCAACTCTCTTATAAAATGTCAAATATTTTTAATAAAGGCAACAGTGGCATTTCCCCCCCACAAATATATGACTCACAATCATGACAAGTTGAAAATGGCATGACTTTTGTTACAGACTAAAATATTTTTTGTTGTAATCTTAGTTGCAAGTTCTAAAGCTAATAGCAGGTAGAGAATACCAGAAACAAGTTTCAAAGAATTTTCGTGAACATTTTGTTAGTGCTTCCTGGTCATTTTGGTATATTTCTGCAGTCTAGTCCATCTTCCACCCTCCTAGGCTGTTTCATATCATTTTTTCCCCTTCTTTAAGCCTGAAAATTTTCTTTTCCTTCTTTTTTGTATGTTTATGAACGTGATTCCTTTTTTCAAATGGAAAAATTCATCAGAGATGAGCTGTCTTTTACATTATGAATTTTACCAGCTTGAGTCTTTTTCCCTATACTGCTTATTTCCCTGAACCCCATGGAGGAAGGAGGGGCTTGGGTTCATGTCCTCCACGTATAGCACTTCTCACACTTCTCATCTACAAAATAACATTGTTCCAGTCTCCCCCCACCAACCATTGATCTTTTCCTCTTTATTGGATCAGTCTCATCAAAATACATTAACATGCCACCATATAGCCAATTCAAAAAAGACAACTTATTTTAATAAAAGTTCGATGCATCTGACTTTCCTCTTGAATTCCTGTCCCATTACTCATACATTACTTTCATATCAAAATGCCTCACTAGTGTTCCCTCCTTTGCCCTCTTCATTCTCATTCTTCTCAATCTTTCTTAACACATTATAATCAGGTTTTTGTCCCTATAACTTTACTGAAATAGCTCTCTGCACCCACCATTTGGCATATTTATTTGTTAGTGATCATTCACTCAAGACAAAATTCAAGTGCCTATTTCTTATGTGCCACATTTCTACAGAGGTAGTGAGGAGAACATCAGAACCACAACAGGATTCTTTTATCCTGGGAGTGAAATATGCAAACTCTTGAAAAGAGCATAGTTGGACAAACCTTGGTACATATTCCATAAAATTTGTGCATCTTAGCTTCCTGTTGATCACATGAGATGGGAAGCAAGGAATGGAGGGAGGACAGGAAGGCACTCCAAAACAGAGCCAGAGTATTTTGGCCAGTGAGTACACTCAAAGGTGTAGTGCTAACCTGGCCCAGGAAGTCAGGTCTCCTGCTCTGGACCTATGCTTAAGAAAGGTGCACACCTGGATCCCTTTAAATTGCACAGACTTCACAGAAGCAAAGAATCTCAATATGCAAATTCCTTTTAATCGCCTTTACATCACTGTTCCTGTCTCTAAGACAGCATTTTTTCATGCTGTGTGGTTTCTGGACATTTAGTGTTCCATGTTATATGACAGTCCCCCCTCCCCCATTTCCCCTTGATCATATGAACTCTGGAAGATTCCCTGATAATATTGGCTTCCTTTATTTTAATTATTATCTATTACATATTTTTTTAAACATGCTTTTCTAAAACTTTTCAGTAGCTAGGCTAGAGAAAGCAGTTTAGCAATTGACTTTGGGCACTGGAATGATGCCTCAGGAAGGTGCTTATTTTCTTTTACAAATAATTGCTTTGCCAGAGAATATATAAGGAGGAAGACAGGGGACATGTTTTCCCCCTTCTGCTCTTCAGAGGAATAAATTGATCATGTGTTTAAAAAATGGAAACTATCTATCTAACCTTTGGTAACAGGTAAATTTGAGTCCTAAGTCTCAAAATCTCAAAATATTCTTCTATATAACAAACTACAGTGATCAGTTTTGTTTCCTAGCCCTGACTAATAACTGCATTGAAGTTTCAATGTTGCAGGTGAGAGCAGACACATTCAAGTTTCTTAAGATTGACATTCTCTATAATTGCTGTCCAGTGGTTGAGTTGACTTGGCAAGAACAGCCCTCCCAACCATTTCAAATATCTTAATGAAGAGCATGCATTTTTTTTTATAAAGAGCATTTCTATTTTTAATATTCCAAATTAAAACCATTTAATTAGGACAACTGTTTGTCTCTGGCTATTTAGAAAGAATATAAAGTAGACATTGCTATGAAGAAACAATAATAAACCCAACAGGTAAAATCGACTAAGATATTACATGAAACAATCAAGAACTACTTTTATGGTAATTGTGAACATAAAAAAAAGCATAAAATTGCAGAGCTCCATTTGTTGTATAATTTTCAAGCATTATTTCAACAATCACAACAAATTTTCTAGTAAGGTATTTATCTCTAGGAGGAGGGCTGTAGGTAATATTATCAGAGTTTTTCAGTCCTAATCCTTTTTTACTTACTTCTTCAAATGGAAATAAATCAAGCTTTTGATATAAAGCAGACTTTAGGATTATTTAAAGCACATTCTTTCCTCTGCAGGGTAGTAACAGATTTGAATCTTCCTAGCCTACCTCTCACAGTTTATGCTGGCAACAATGCAATTTCAAACAGCAGATGGTTACTTGTGTATCGTAGACAAGGGGGAAAGAAGTAGTGATATACCAACTGGGATTGCAGCTCTGGGAAAACTTGCAAATTTCAGCAAAGGCTATAAAGACTTGAATGCTTATAAGCAATAAGGAAAGGAAAAGTGAACAGGAGGCAAAACCTTAATACAAAAAAGGAAAGGTTAATGTGGCAGGAGGAGTGGGCCTGTTACTCTTCCCCGAGGAGAGAGTCATGTATTTGACAATTTTGTTGCTGCATAATGTGTACAGCATCAGAAGAGTGCATCACGGACACAGAGTTCTGTAATGAAGCAAGTAGAGAGTCATCACATGTTCACAACTGAGAATATCTTAACACTGCATTCAGTAGATGGCTCCCCTTTGCATACATAATCAAGCCCCTGCTTAGCCTGCTCTCCTTTCTTCTCTGTTGATCCTACTGAAGTTATTTTTCTGTCTCATTGTGAATCTATGTCTATTGTACAGATTTATTAATAAAAAAAAACCACCTCTGTAACGTGTGCTAATGCTTGGTTTTGCTCAGAACTGAGAGTTCTCACATATGAACAAAATTTGGAATACACTATAGGGGCTACAGAGCCCATTATGTCTTAGTGCAGTCCAGAATAATCGTCTATATCTCATTCAATCCTTCATGTCCAAATTTTCTTAATCTCTGTTTCCTTACCTGCAAATGGGGATAATAACAGTCCTGCCTTATAGGCTGGTTATGAGGATTAAATGAACAAACATGAAGCACTGGAACAATGAACCATCTGTTGATTACTCAATCTTCTTTTCAGTATTAGCAGGTTAATATGACCTATTGTGTAGATAACAGTGCAAAGCAGTGGTATCTTTAACTTTGAAAATTCCAGTTCTTGCCTACCTGCCTAGTCCAGGAGATGACTGCTTAAAGTAATCAACTACAGCTGGCATTTTGCATTTATCACATGCCAGGCACTATTCTAAGCACTTTACATGTATTAACACACTTTATTCTCACAACGATCCTATGATGAAGGTACCAACATTATCTCCATTTTACATGTGAGGAAATGGCCAGAGAGGTGTAAACCATTGTTCTACAGCAGCCTAACGGGTAACTGGAGGAACCAGCTCAGACTCAGGTTGTCCAGCTCCAGGTGCATATGACCTTCTCCATGCCTCAGTGCTTTCATTCCAGCCCCAAGCTCAGTGTAGCTTCTCGGCTGCTCTTGGCCTTGGTTTCTTCCCCTGACCTCTTGCCCTGTAATTCTCTCCACCTTTTCAAGTGTCTGTAATTTCTCCATGTTTCTAACTTTGCATCTGCTTCCTAAACAGTTCTCCATTGCTTTTGAAACAAGTAAATTCAATCCTTTGATCAATGTGTAACTTAAGGCTATTCTCTTTGCTCTCTTTTCTTGCTATAGTAGACTTCAAGAGGACAAGTTCCAGCTGTGGGTGACTTTTTCCAAAGTCTGTGTGTTCCTTCTTCATTTCCTTTCATGCCTCCACTGGCACGGTACTTTGAAATTTACTGTGACCCACACAAATCTAAAGAACTCTCTTGGTTCTCCTCTTCCTGAAGGAACTTTGGATATGGAGCAGTTAGTTCAGGCAATGAGTGAATTTCGATAGTTTGTGGAAATAGCCTCTACAAGATAGGCTGTGGAAATAGTATAAAAGACTTCTTTGAAAGAAATTAGTGTTCTTCATTTTATTTATTTGTACTTCAGGAACTACTCTTGATCACTTTAAGATTTAAATGGCTTGTTTTTAATGTGAATTTTTCCAATATTTGTGGAATAATTACTCAGTTTCTATGTTTGAGAATTGTTTTTCCCCATTCTTTTGACATTTCATTAGCATTGTTCCTTTGCTCCAAACTTTAACAATCTCACAAAACATATTGCAAATGAAGTGGATAATTAGCAGAAGAATGTTCATGATCCTCAATTTTTTAAAGTAAATGACATTTAAGAGCTAGTAAGACAGGTTGTCAGGTTGTCATTAACCTGTTATAATTACCTATGGACCTTACATATAATTGCTAATTTAAAATTTTCATGGTTTGAAGCTGTGTATTTTTTTTAAAAAACAAATCACTCACACCACATACACATGCGCACGCGCACACACACGCACACACACACACACACACACACACTTCTTTAAGTCAGCTTCTAGGAAAGGATATTTTCTGATCAAATTGATATTCACCCAGTGCTACTTCCTGACTGGGTTTAAGTCCAGCTTTTAAAGGACATCTTTTTATTTTTTTTATTTTTTTTTAATTTTTTATTGTTGGCTGTTCAAAACATTACATAGTTCTTGATATATCATATTTCACAATTTGATTCAAGTGGGTTATGAGCTCCCATTTTTACCCCATATACAAATTGCAGAATCACATCAGTTACACATCCATTGATTTACATATTGCCATACTAGTGTCTGTTGTATTCTGCTGCCTTTCCTATCCTCTACTATCCCCCCTCCCCTCCCCTCCCCTCCCCTCCCCTCTTCTCTCTCTGCCCCCTCTACTGACATTCGTTTGTCCCCCTTATATTATTTTTCCCCTTCCCCTCACTTCCTCTTGTATGTACTTTTGTATAACTCTGAGGGTCTCCTTCCATTTCCATGCATTTTCCCTTCTCTCTCCCTTTCCCTCCCACCTCTCATCCCTGTTTAATGTTAATCTTCTTCTCATGCTCTTCGACCCTACTCTGTTCTTAGTTACTCTCCTTATATCAAAGAAGACATTTGGCATTTGTTTTTTAGGGATTGGCTAGCTTCACTTAGCATAATCTGCTCTAATGCCATCCATTTCCCTGTAAATTCTATGATTTTGTCATTTTTTAATGCAGAGTAATACTCCATTGTGTATAAATGCCACATTTTTTTTATCCATTCATCCATTGAAGGGCATCTAGGTTGGTTCCACAGTCTAGCTATTGTGAATTGTGCTGCTATGAACATCGATGTAGCAGTGTCCCTGTAGCATGCTCTTTTTAGGTCTTTAGGGAATAGACCGAGAAGGGGAATAGCTGGGTCAAATGGTGGCTCCATTCCCAGCTTTCCAAGAAATCTCCATACTGCTTTCCAAATTGGCTGCACCAATTTGCAGTCCCACCAGCAATGTACAAGTGTACCCTTTTCCCCATATCCTCGCCAGCACTTGTTGTTGTTTGACTTCATAATGGCTGCCAATCTAACTGGAGTGAGATGGTATCTTAGGGTGGTTTTGATTTGCATTTCTCTGACTGCTAGAGATGGTGAGCATTTTTTCATGTACTTGTTGATTGATGGTATGTCCTCCTCTGAGAAGTGTCTGTTCAGGTCCTTGGCCCATTTGTTGATTGGGTTGTTTGTTCTCTTATTGTCTAATTTTTTGAGTTATTTGTATACTCTGGATATTAGGGCTCTATCTGAAGTGTGAGGAGTAAAGATTTGTTCCCAGGATGTAGGCTCTCTATTTACCTCTCTTATTGTTTCTTTTGCTGAGAAAAAACTTTCTAGTTTGAGTAAGTCCCATTTGTTGATTCTAGTTATTAACTTTTGTGCTATGGGTGTCCTATTGAGGAAGTTGGAGCCCGACCCCACAGTATGTAGATCGTAGCCAACTTTTTCTTCTATCAGACAGCGTGTCTCTGATTTGATATCAAGCTCCTTGATCCATTTTGAATTAACTTTTGTGCATGGCGAGAGAAAGGGATTCAGTTTCATTTTGTTGCATATGGATTTCCAGTTTTCCCAGCACCATTTGTTGAGGATGCTATCCTTCCTCCATTGCATGCTTTTAGCCCCTTTATCAAATATAAGGTAGTTGTAGTTTTGTGGATTGGTTTCTGTGTCCTCTATTCTGTACCATTGGTCCACCCGCCTGTTTTGGTACCAGTACCATGCTGTTTTTGTTACTATTGCTCTGTAGTATAGTTCGAAGTCTGGTATCGCTATACCGCCTGATTCACACTTCCTGCTTAGCATTGTTTTTCCTATTCTGGGTCTTTTATTTTTCCATATGAATTTCATGATTGCTTTCTCTATTTCTACAAGAAATGCCGTTGGGATTTTGATTGGCATTGCATTAAACCTATAGAGAACTTTTGGTAATATCGCCATTTTGATGATGTTAGTTCTGCCTATCCATGAACAGGGTATATTTTTCCATCTTCTAAGATCTTCTTCTATTTCTCTCTTTAGGGTTCTGTAGTTTTCATTGTATAAGTCTTTCACCTCTTTTGTTAGGTTGATTCCCAAGTATTTTATTTTTTTTGAAGATATTTTGAATGGAGTGGTTGTCCTCATTTCCATTTCAGAGGATTTGTCGCTGATATACAGGAATGCCTTTGATTTATGCGTGTTGATTTTATATCCTGCCACTTTGCTGAATTCATTTATTAGCTCTAATAGTTTCTTTGTAGAGCCTTTTGGGTCTGCTAGGTATAGAATCATGTCATCTGCAAATAGTGATAATTTAAGTTCTTCTTTTCCTATTTTGATGCCTTTAATTTCTTTCGTCTGTCTAATTGCTCTGGCCAGTGTTTCGAGAACTATGTTGAACAGAAGTGGTGAGAGAGGGCATCCCTGTCTTGTTCCAGATTTTAGAGGGAATGCCTTCAATTTTTCTCCATTCAGAATGATGCTAGCCTGAGGCTTAGCATAGATTGCTTTTACAATATTGAGGTATGTTCCTGTTATCCCTAGTTTTTCTAGAGTTTTTAAAACATTAATACAAAGTCCAAAATGAAGAAAGCTTCAATAATTGTTTGTTGAATGACTACACAACTGTATTGTGAGGTGAAGAGGATCAGCAGAATATTTTCAGTCTCTCTTGCTTTTTCCCTCCTTTGTTTCACTTAAGAACTATGTATTAGTTAGGGCAGAATTCTGGTGGTAAAACTAAAAACAGGAAGAAGAGAAAGTCTACATACAGAATGGTAATATCCTCTTCTTTTACGTAGTTGTATCCTGGATTTTTCCAGGGAAAAATAGTTATGTAGTCATAATAATGCAAAATATGAATACTGACTTAAATGAAATTGTGCTAAGAGCTATACTGGATTCTGTAGTAGTCAGGGTTTGAGAGCTAGAGAGAGACAGAATCAGGAAGTACCAAATGATTATGGAGATTGACAAGCCCCAAGATATGCAGAATAAATTAGTAAACTGGAGACCCAGGAGAACTGATGGTACATTTTCTGTCCAAACTCTGGCAGGCTCAAGATCCAGGAAGAGAAACACATTTCAGCTGGCGTCCAAAGACAGGGAAAAAAAATAGTATTTGGGCTTAAATGCAGTCAGGTGGGAAGAATTCTCTCCTAATCAGTCAGATTCAACCTTTTTGGATGAAGACCACCTACACTTGGGAGCATCTACTAAGCAATGAGTTAAATGCTAGTCTCAGTCAGCCAAAACAATTCCTGACAGAAATTCCCAGAATAACATGTGACAAATATCTGGGTTCCTTATGACCCTGTCACATTGACACATAAAATTAATCATTAATGTTTCTTTCAAATTGAAATGCATGAATGAGCAGAGCTAAGGATTTCAGATACTGTTATAAACTATTATATCATACTTATAGAGCATTACACTACAGTTTCAAATACTATACTTCCATGGCTAACTTTTGATTCACAAAGTTTAGAATTACCTGTTTACTTACTAACTGTAAATTCCTTATTTTAAATCCTTAGCTCTGTTCATGCTCTACGAATTCAATATTAGCTATTATTAATCAAGTATAGGAATGTTTAATTATGCACTCTGTTATTTAATTCTGATTTTGTATTTTATATATAAATTTCTCAAATATTTTTACTTTTAATTACATTTTCACATAATATGTATTAAAAATCTAATATGTATGGAAGTTGTTTGAAAAGGACCAAGCCCATGCTCAGTTTCACCTTATGCTCTTCTTCTCAGTGATGTTGAAGGTAGTTTTCTGCAAACTACATTTCCCAGAGAGCCTTGCCACCTGACTTTCTGTTGCACTCAGTAGTAGGCACTAGAGGGAGATCAGAAGACAGGAGTCCCTCTAGGTTCTGACAGTCTCTCCTTCACCAAAACTTAGACTCCTCTGAGTTCTCTTCTGAATTAGGCTTCAGCTTTTCGAATTCCAAATCCACCATGCATCACTCAGTTTCAGCAAGAATTTAACTAAATTGGATTGCCCGGAATCCCTCACCTTCCTTACATGACCATCCTTGATATCTGAGCAAATTCCTTATTCTCCACTATCCCTCAGGTGATGTATGGTCACCATGGTCTGCTTCATCCAGAGTCTTTCCTGTTGCTTTTGTGAGAATTCTACTGAACCCTCTGTTCCCTTTTACTGATTTTCCATAACTGAGACAAACAGTAGCTCCTGTGTTTCCTACGTCTAGCACTGTAACGTCCTCCTTTAACAGGTTGTAAATTAAAATCGAGGCCAGTTGTATACAGAGGTTTCTTTTTACCTCTTTGCAGTAGTCCCAAATAGAATCTGGTTTTACTGATGTAACCTCTCTCCAGCTCTGTTTTTCTGTGACAGTTCCCTACCCTTTGCCTATCACTGTTTTGGCCTTTTCTTTTAAAATGCTAACTTCCTTCCAGGCTCTCAGAATTAGCTGCCTCATTCTTGCCAGAGGAACAAGTAATAACCATGCTCAGAATTGTGAGCTCCAGTTCTGTGGGGCATGCACTGTGGGGACTCTCCTCTGGGTCCTTTCAGGTCTGAGAACCCCCAAACTTCTCTCTTGTTCTTTAAACCTTAAAGAGTGTGATAGCTGCATGATGTTGTGCAGTCAATTCTTTAAATTAAATTTTCTTTACTTGAAAAAATGTTTGTGTTTTCTGTTTCCCCAACTGGTCCATTAACTGAATTAGAGAAAACTGAATCCTAACTGACCATAGATGGGGGATACAAAATGATGCAGGGAGATGGGAGTCACAAAACTTCAGAAAGTTTCAATAACTATAAAATAGGAAATCTCTGAAGGTGAAAGCAAGGAGGAAATTAAAATGGAACTGGCTGAAAGTTTGCTTAGGAAGCAGGTCTATTCTCTAGAGCCTTTTCCTTTTCCACAAAGAATGGCCACCACTGCTGGAGGACCCAGGAGATTCATTCTTGGCAGCAACTCAATCAGAGAAGTCTAGAATCAGTCCTACGTCAATCCCAGCATCTGGAACAGCAGAAATAGTAAAGGCAGAAGAGGGGAGAATATAGAAAAAATAGGAAACAAGAGGATTAATAAAAATCACTTACTGAAAACAACCATCGCTGTCCCTCCAAGCTTTTAAACAATGCAATTGGTTCATATGCAAAAAAAGATCATTTAGTAAAAGAGAATATGTTCTTGGAAATCAAGAATCTGGTAGCAAAATTTAATACATAAATATATTTATATATTATATATTATTGTATTGGGTGTATATGCATGTACATAGCATATATAAGTGAATGTATATAACAAAAATGAGGGAATGAAAAAAAAATATATATATATATATGAAAATATATATGTAAGTATATTCAATAGGAAAAGAAAAGATTGAGAAATTTACCCCAGAAAATAACACTGAAAAGCAAAATACATGATTAGGAGCTAAAAGATCAAACATTTTTTTAGGGATAAATATGGAAATCTCATATCTAAGTATTAGGAGTTCCAAAGTAACAAAACAGAGAAATCAGCTAGATGATGTAGTGCATGCCTGTAATCCCAGTGATTTAGGAGGCTGAGGAAGAAGGATCACAAATTGGAGGCCAATCTGGGTAACTTAGTGAGGCCCTGAGCAATTTAATGAGACTCTCTCAAAATAAAATATAAAAATATCTAAAGAAGTAGTTCAGTGATAAAGGGTACCGAGTTTAAATCCCCAGTATAAAAAAAAAAAAAGAGGAGGAAGAAGAGGAGGAGGAGAAGAAATTGAAGGATCAGGATTATTGTTGGAAAAGTACATCTATTATCAAAGTAGTACTAAAAGAAAATTCCTAGTACTGTGCAATATGAGTTTCTCAAGTAAAAGAGCCCTCAAACTGCACAATGAATTTTAAAGAGACAGATAACAAGACACTTAATCATGGAATATTAGATCACCACGCATAAGAAAATGGTCCTAAAACTTTGCAAGAAAGTGCGAAGAGAGCTAAAGAGACATTTGCAAAATGGCAGGAAGTGAAATGGAAGGAAATGGTAGTTCTTCATAAAAATAATTTTAGTGTTAATTGCTAAAACAGTAATATTGAAATTGTTTGACTTAAAACTGAAATTAAATTTGAAGACATTTATAGAATTTGCAAAATATTATAAAACCAACTAATAACATAACCAGATTCGGATCCAAAACCACTAACACCAATTTCTATCTCCTTTAATATAGTTATAATTAGTGTTGAGTAAATACAAATGAAGAATAATCAGACAACAACGTTGGAAAGTAAATATTGTGCTTGTTTTTCCAAAACAATAAATCTGAATGGCTTGATAAAAGAAGAAAAAATCATTTAAAGCTGATGAAATAACCATGCACTATCAACCCTGAAAATACTAGAATCATTAAGGAGAAAATGTTTTCTTTGATCTGGTGTCAGCACTGATCAAAGTACCTTTTCCCATCTCCTTCCCTCTCCTCTAGTAGATGTGCAATTCCTCTTGCCCTGGAGCTCCAAATCACCCAAGCTGAGCCAAGTCCACTGTCTCATCCCCTACTTTTGGTGAAGATGGGCACTTGACACAGGAAAGACCAGTTGGATCTTTTATTGATATTTATAAAACTGAACATATGGCAGAGAAGATCTTTTCTTCTGAGATCATGAAACCATTAGAATAAGAGCTCAGGGCTTCTAAGAATTATGTCTTCCAACATATGGCACAAAATGGGAGAGATAATTGAAAAGATTAGAGTTATAATGGTCTTCTGAATGCCACATTCTAACCTGTCTACTGCCAGATCCCTGCAGCCTTCCCAATAGTGATTGAGGAAGACAATACATTCTTTTTACTTAAGTGAGTTGAGTTTGTCATTGTGTTTTACAATGGTACCAAAAACAGAAATAACAAGAAGTATTTGCAAAATTATAGAGCATGAGGAAGAATGACAACTGGGTTGATTTTTGTGATGAACCAGAATGATTATTAGTTATATCTAAAATAAAAATAGTTTCCACTGTAGACTTGTTTGAGGTGATAAAAATGGTTTTTAACAAAGATTCTTTTTCTATAGCAGTGAGTTAATACAGGAAGAGTAAGAAACTGGCTGAGGACAAGATGGCGGAATAGAGAGGGGAAGCACGGCCCAGCAGTTCCTCAGCACCAGACTTTTAAAGTGGAAATATTACAGCTCAGCAAGAGGTTTCTAATATAATGCATCTCCACCAACTCAAGGTTCATCCCTGAAAAATATGTGAAAACTATGTTCCTTCTTCAGACACTAGAAGATGCACCAGCAATGCCACTTCTCAGTGGGAAGTAGCCAGATATGATGATGTCACCCCAACTAATTATACCCCTTCAGAGTATGGAATGAAGGACATAGAGAATAAGCCTCAGGGCATTTCCCCTATCTGCAGCTGTTCCCCCACCCACCTTCCTGCCATCTGCAGGGAGATATCTGTGGTAAATTGGAGGTTTTTGACATTTAGAAGCACAGGTCTCAGCTGTCGGGAAAGCAGGAAGGGAAAATTTGGGTAGAACACAAAAGGAACTCCCACCTGACCCCCACCTGACTGATTCAGCTGATCCCGGGACAATAGGCCTCAGGAATTTCTCTATCTCCCCTCCCATCCCACCCTAAATGAGGCTGCCAAACCAATTCATCTCATGCCTGGCCCTGCTGAATCCTATAAAACTCAGACCCTTGTTGTAGCCTGCTGCCATTTTCTTTCCTGAAAATGTGCCTCTCCTTGCTTGATAAAAGCATCATTGATCCAATAAAGAAAGAAAAGAAGGAAGGAAGGAAGAAAGAAACTGGCTGAGAAATAAGCAAAATATTTTAGCATTTCACTCACAATGAAGAATGAGATTACTTTGTAAAAATGGTGAAGATAAATGCTTTCATGTGGTTGTACTTTATATTAATTTTAATAACTGTGCTTTGTACAAGCTACTAGCATTTAAAGTTGACATTTTTTGATAATTTTTTGCAAATACATGAGGCAATAATTTTTAGAAGAAATGGTGTGGGGGGTCTAGCAGTGGTAGAACTGGGGAAGTGCTCTCAAACCTCTTGAGTACCAGTCATGCACCAAGCCTTATATGCAACATCACATATGTTTAATACAATCCTATTACATTGTTTTAACTAGGCTTATTTTTTAAAAGAAGAAACCAAAATTCAGAGATGTTACTACTTGCCTGTGATTACAAAGTTAGTAAAGTAGAAATTGAGATTCAAATTGAAGCCTCTAACTCCCAAATTTATTCTTTTCACAATGCCTCACTGCCAAATTGAAATCCATATCTAGTTTCGTAGGTATTATTACTGTGTTGTCTCAAAAGAATATATAAATTTACAATAGTTCAGTAGAATTTTCATAGATAAAAATTTTTATTTTTTTCAATTTAGACACTGATTCTTTCAGAGCAAGACATGGATTATATCTCCTTTCACCATTATGCTGATTACAGTGATGAATATGCTGCTCATACATAATTCATTCAATACTGTCCCTTTTTTATCTTTAGGATCATGATAACAGGATTCTTTCTGTATAGATTTCAATTTGGAGACTGTTAAACCTAATTTATTCTGACTGAATAAAGTATTTTCTGATTAATAAATTTTATAGTTGATATATGTAATTGAATTTGTTTCCAAGTATGTAGTTTAGTGTAACTTTCTGTTACTTCAGTTCCACCAAAGGACCAAAGAGTCTAGACAAAATAATAGATATCAATTTCCCTTCTAATATAAAGAGAGTAGATAGGTCAACTAAAGATTTAGAGGTCTTCTAGACTTGCAGTGCCTAATACAGTAGTTTCTAGTTACATGATTCTATGTAAGTTCAATGCATATTAAAATAAAATAAAATTCTCCAGTTATACCTACCATATCTAAAATACTAATAGTAACATATGACCAATGTCCTCCATTTTGAACAATGCAGATTTAGAATATTTTCTTCACTAAGGAAAGTTCTATTGGATAACATCAATATACATAACATGAAGACACATAGTTTGAAGTAGCTGCTATGAACTCTCATGAGCCCTGAGTGTGAGTTGCTTTTCCATAGTAAACGTTACCTTTTATCAATTGTATACTCAGAAGATGAAGTTGTCAGGGAGTATCAGAAAAGCAACCCACAAGAAGAAAAGGCTGCAGCTAATGCAAAGATTCACCATGAAGTTACAACTGAACCTGTCTCATGAGCTTTTCCTGCCGGATTCCTCTTCTCTACTCCTCTGCATATGACTCTGTACAAACTACAAATATGAAGCATCAAATGTAAACAAGGAGCAAAATATGAGGTAAGAAGTAACAGACTATGAGATAAGAAGTGTACCAAGAGGAATAAAAAAACATCAACTATACCTTTCTTCGCCAATACGTCATGTGACAAATGTGAACTGAAGTCAGAGAAAAGTTTCCACTTGGATAAAGGTCTGAATTTTATGTTAAAAAAAAACACCTTAGATTATTTTGGTTATTTGAAAGTTTTCTAAAAACCTTGGAAACTACCCAACTTCATTAGGGAAAAGAAAAAAAAATATTCACCTGAAATTCAAAATTTAGAGGTGAAAAAGAAGAGAGTTGCATTCTGCCTATGCCCAACCTACTCT